>NW_026775571.1:36372747-38772747 GCF_030987335.1 Cornus florida | reverse complement strand
TCCCTTCCTTCGACTTCAGGACTTGCTATCTTTTCCACCCGAACTCCGAATCAGGTGATTCTTGAGTCTAACTTCATTAATTTTTTGTTGTCTTTCCAATGGTACCAGTTTCAATTTCAGAATTTTCTCATAGCTCAAGATATCCTTCTTTTAGTGAGAGGGTGTCGGATTTGGTTTGAACCGGGATAGGGTTCATCTGGGATTTCTCTTCCTTTGGCCTTGGGACTTCATGTGAAGTTACCAAAGGGTGCTTTAGGATGTTTTAGATCTAATTTGACTTGTTGAAAGTTAAATTCCCTCCTCTTAGGGTAAAATGACCATTTTACCCTTGGCTCTTTTCTTGTAGGGTTTTGATGTCTTTCTCATCATTTTGTTCCCGTTGAGTCTCGAAACTCTTTGAGAGTCCATTTTTGTGCCCTAGGGATGATGTATATCTCTAAGGACTTGTCTTTGTTTTGCTTCCGCACTTTATTCATTTGAATTCTGTGACTTCATAAGGAGTCATCGTGGTGCCTAAGGATAGCGTACATCTCTTGAGGCCATTTTGCTTCTTTTGCTTCTGCATCTTGGATCTAGTTCAGGTCATCACAGGACACACTAGGTTAAAAAATCCAGGGTCGTTATAGAAAGTCTCGCCACTTGCATAGTGACCTGTGAGTGCAACGGCCATGTCTGCATATGAGGGCCTCCATAGAGTAGGATAGGTATCCTGGAGATCGGGAGGGCGGACGTGTGGACATTGGCAAGATCTGGAAAGAGTGTCCACAGTAATACTGATGGGGTAGCCGTCAATGGTAGTCCGCAGCTCTGCCAGGTTACTCGGGGCAGGTCGAAGGTTCTAGAAGAACATCCGGACCAACCTCGGGTACACTGGATAAGTAACAGGGAGATGCCCCTCCAGTTTATATCATCATATGCTGCTCTGGTAAGAATAGACCGGGAGAAGAATTCTATGTCGAAGACCGACTCATGCGCCACCTAAAGGCGTGAGTATCTCAGCAATGGCCGGTCTAAGTCCTAGGCTGGCTGAGCTGGTGGTGGTTATAGAGATGGTATGTGCTCAGCCTCAGCATCAGCCTGTGAAGAAGATGCCTCAATGGAAGATTGTAGTCTACTGTCAGCAGATGGAGACTAAAGTGGAGTAGGCTCTACTGGCTCTGGCTCATGAATGGGGTCTTGGACATGAGATGGACTTGCCTAGTCATCTAATCTCCGCCTGGCTTTACAGTGATAATGTCCACGAGCAACAGTCTTGACTCTAGCCATGGCCTACAAAATAAAAAAGAAAACTTGAAAAAAGGAAGTCAGTGCCGGTATAAAGAATTAAAACATAGTTTATAGAATCATGTATGTTAAATAGGATAGACAAAACAGATAAGGAACATGAATTTATGCAAGTGACAAGGAATAAATGACATTATGTGAAGCATGATAGACAGTATAAGTATGGAATGCATCCAATGTGGAAAACACAGGCATTGGGCATGTATGAGATAGCATGAAACACAAGAGGTGGTGTGTGAAGTGTGTGATGCAAATCTGTAAAGTTCGATCGATCACAAAAATGTGAGATCAATGCAAGTTCGATCGATCTTGAATAAGTGAGATCAATCTGTTACAAATAGATCTGAGAAAAAGTTCGATCGATCGAACTGTGAGGTGAAATTCGAAAAGTCACAGATCTATGACGTGGATGGCACGGGGGCCTCACAAACAAGCTTGTGGGCCCCTCTACACAGCAAATCAACAATTTTGGTCACTTTTCTTGGCCCGTGACCCCCAAAATCAAGAATTAAAACCAAAAAATATAAAACCTATATATACACATATATACATAGCTTCAAAGCTTCATCAATGGCAAGATTCATCATCAAAACACTTTAGATCTAACATATAAAGCATGGATTCATGAAGAAAAAGCTTGAATCAAAAGAGGGATCTCGGATCTTACCCAAAACCGAGAGATGAGATGAGAGGGAGATTGAATCTGAGATCCGAGATGAAGTGGTGAGATTCAAGATGAGATGGACAAGCCGGAGGGTTCACCTGAGGTAGGGAAGTGAGTTGCAACAGTGAGGGACAAAGGTAAGGGTGTTAGATTGATCTGTGGTATCGATCTAATAACCCTAAGTTTGATTTTTAAAAACATTCCGTTACCAGTTCGATCGATCGAACTGAAATCTCAGATCGATCGAACTGTGATCGATCTCTCCTCACTAAAAGACAATTGTTTTGAAGCTTTTGAATTTTTGAAAATCAAAAATTTAAAAATGAAAAATATTTTTTGGAATTTTTTTTTATAAAATAAAACTAAATAAAATAAAAATAAAAAATAAAAATAAAATTAAAAATAAACAAAAATAAAATAAACTATTTTTGGAATATAAAAGAGAATAAAAGAAAAGAAAATATTTTTGGGAATTTTTAGTTTTTATATATATATATATATATATATATATATATATTGAATGAACAATCAAAACAAAAATCAACTTAAATCAAAATAGTATATCAAAGAGCAGAGAGCGATCTCTCTAAGATCGATCTCAGAAGAACTCCGATCAATCGAACATGCAAAAACCTGCAGACATGTTCGATCGATGGGACAGAGAGCCTTTTGATACAGGTTCAAAAAATTTCTAAGTGTTGGGCTTGCAGATCGATCTAAGATGAAGTTGGATCGATCGAAGAACTAAAGATCGATCTAGGAACAAGTTCGAACGATGGGACAGAGAGCTGAAATATGCAGGTTTTCTTTCGAACGATTGGACAGAGAGGTGATTGGATGCAGGTGGATGCAGGTATGGAGTTCGATCAATCGAACTGCCTTGGAGATCGATTGAACTTATGCAAAATACTCATTTTCAACATGAAAATGCATGTAATCCTAATCACAGTTCCTAGCAATGCAAATGAACCTAAAGCAAATATCTAGACTTCGCAAGAAATGAAATTTAAAATAGAAATGAGGGGGGAATAGGGTTGTGACACCCTACGAAATGTACTAGTCTTTAACATCTCTAGTAAGACGTTGGACTCTTTTAGCCCAGATTAAACATCTTATAGTGCATCTCTTCCTTGATAGGGTGATAAGTGTTTTAAACTCCACCCAACAAATCGTTCCCTAGAGAACTTATTGGATTAGGCTCAAAAGGAATTTTTGGTCCTTTGTCAAAATGATCTTTGGGCTTCCATGCCCTTTTAAAACAAGCTTTTGAAACAACTTTCTTAGAATTCAGGGTTGAAGATAAACTTTTTAAAATTTTGGTTTCACACAAAGACTCTATTCCTTCACATTCTTGGTTATGGTATTTCTCTACAACATTCACTTTTTCATGCTTGTTAAATGAATTGGGGGTCGGATTGAAGATATTCAACTTCACCTTCATGTGGCCAAATGAGATCTTTATTATCCCCATCCTACAATTAATGTTGGCATTCGCGGTTGCCAAAAAAGGACGGCCAAGGATAACAGGAATTTGGCTCTTAGGATTCAGGACCGGTTCCATGTCAATGACAACGAAATCAACGGGGAAGAAAAATTTATTAATCTTAATCAATACATCCTCAATGATACCCCTAGGCTTTTTGATGGATCGGTCGGCAAGTTGCAAAACCACTGATGTCGGTTTCAAGTCTCCTAAGCCTAATTTGATATATACCGAGTATGGAAGAAGATTAACACTTGCTCTTAAGTCAAGAAGAGCCCGATTAATGATATGATCTCCAATGATGCATGAAGTGGTAGGTGAACTGGGGTCTTTGAATTTTGGAAGAGTGTTATGCTGTAAAATTGAGCTTACTTGCTCGGTTAAGACCACTTCCCTAGGTGCTTCGCTTTTGTTCTTCCTCTTTTGGGTGCATAAGTCTTTCAAAAACTTGGCATAAGCCGGAATTTACTTGATTGCATCCAAAAGTGGAAGATTGACTTTCACTTGCCTAAACACATCCATAATTTCATTTGTTTTGGCCTTTTGCTTATCAATTGAAATGGATCCTTTTAAGGCATCCTGAAATGGAGCTCTTGTCTCAAAAACTTTTTTAGAAATTTTCTTTGAAGTCTCTTCAACACAAGAAGTTTTGAAATCATTTTGCAAATTTTTCTTTTCAAAATCACTTTTCAAATCACTTTTCAAGATATTCTCATTTGAAAGGTCATGCATATGCAATGAAGGAGGAATATGATGTGACACAGGACGGGTGTCAACTTTGGGTTCCACCAGTTCACTCTCTTCATTGGACATGCCCACTTGGTTATCCACAATCTTCCCACTTCTCAAGGTAGTCACCGCATTGACATGCTCTATTGTATGACCTTCCGATGAGGAATGAGTCTCCATAACACATTGTTGCTTTTGTGGGGCATTCAATGGCATTTTCCCTTTCTCTCTAGCATTTAAAGTACTAGTTATTTGCCCTACTTGGGTTTCTAGCTTAGCAATGGATTGAGAATGAGAATGAAGCAATTGTGTTCACTTCTAGAGTGCTTAGAGCAGTCAAAACTTTCTCTTCAAAAGCGGGACTCCTAGAATTTCCTTGAGAATATGATAGTTGATTAGGAAAATGAGAATTAGAAAATTGATTTCCTTGTGATTGAAATGATGATCTAAAACCTTGGAAACCTTAGCTTTGCATCAGAGGTGGAACATACTTCCCTTGAAAACCACCTTGGGAAGGGTTTAAGCCTTCCCCTTGGTTTCTCCAAGAGAAATTTGGGTGATTCCTCCAACTAGGATTATAGTGATTGCCATAAGGATTGTTCCCTTGATTAACAAAAGCTGCATTGACTTGTTCATGATGCTCACTTTGCACATGTCCATTGGGACAATTGGAAGTAGATTGTAAAACACTTGAATAAGTCATACATGTCTCATTGGATGCATTATGAGAATGGTTAAGGATGGAAGATACTTGATTTGCCGAGTTTTGGTTGATCAAGAATTGATCAAACCTTTGAGATAAGGATTTCATCTCGGCGGCTATTTCATTGGAATGGTTAACTTGATGTAAGCCAACACTCTTCCTTCCACTTGAATTCCTACCATTCTTAGAAGATAAAGTTCGATGCAAAGAATTTTCACTCATGCTCTCATAAAGACGTTATACGTTATCCTCATGCCTATCAATGTAAGAGCCACCCATGGAAGCATCAACCATGCCCTTGTAATTATCCGATAAGCTCTCAAAGAAATATTGAACTAATTGCCATTTAGGCATGTCATGATGTGGACACTTCTGAAGCAATTCATTGAATCTTTCCCATGCCTCATGGAACGTTTCCCCATCCTCGTGTGAAAACTCTTGAATTGAGGTTCTCATGGCATTGGTATTAGAAATCGGATAGTACTTCTTCAAGAACTCTTGTTGCATTTCTGCCCAAGAAGTTATTGAAAAAGGCCTAAGATTGTTAAACCAGTATTTTGCTTTGTCTTTAAGGGTGAATGGAAAAATTTTAAGCCTTAAGACCTCTTCTGGCATGTCCGTGTATCTCATAGTGGAACATACTTCAAGAAACTCATCCAAATGCTCGTAAGGTTCTTCACTTGGAAGTCCATGATAATTAGGAAGCATTTGAATGATTTGTGGTTTGATCTCATAGTGGTGTGCTCTAAATGGTGGCAATTGAATGCATGTGGGTGCATTGTATTCATTAGGCACATAGTGATCTCTTAAAGCAAGGGGAGGATTAGCTATTGGAGGTGCAACATGGGCACCTTGATTGCCTTGAACTATGGGAGGTTGTGGAGCATAAATTGGCCTTGGCATTCCTAATGGAACTTGGCCTTGTTGTTGTGTGGGTGAATGAATGGCCCCGGCATGCCTAATGGTACTTGCATGTTATCATGATGCACATTGGGGTGGAGGATGCCTTGTTGGTCTATGTGACCAAGGTCCTCTACATGGTCCTCATTATGTACTTCCATTGATGAAATGGATTGACTAGAACTTCCTCTTCCCCTAGGGTTTTGAACAACGGATTCAAGATGAAAATTAAGAGGGACAAGAGTAGGTTTTAATGATCTACGACCATGCATGCACAACAAAAAACAACAAGCAATAAGTAATAAACAATCACTTCACCTTCGCAACAAATCAACAATCAACAAACTTCCTCCACATACAATGATCCCATACTCCCATGCTGTCAACAATATGCAAAGAATAATAAAATTGCCTCCACGTGGGCTCATGATTTATCTAAGAATTGAAATACATGCCTCCACGTGGGCCGACGATTTAACTAGAGATTGAGTTAAGAAAGAGCTCACAAAGGGTCCTTTAGCACTTCAATTCAATTTTCAATTTTAGCTTTGCAAAAAATTTTAGATTTTAGCTTCTTCCTTACTTTTGCTTAGCTCCTTAAAATGCTCCTTTGCTCACCTTCTAGCTCAATGCACCTAGTTAAACAAGACCAGCACAATAAGTAACCAAAATGAAAATGAAAATAAAGTAAAGACACGATCAAAAGAGTACTAATTCCTAATTGATTCCACAACTATGATGTTGCCTTCAATCAATCCCCGATAACGGCGCTAAAAACTTGGTCGTGTCGTCGTCAACCAATATTTGTGCAAAAGGTGGTGTTGGACTATGGTGAGTGTGGCCAAGTTTTACATTTATAATTTGCCACTACTACCTTTCACTAAAAATATACATAGGGCGAGTAGGGATCATCCCAAGGGATTGGTGGGTCATATTAGGTTGTGGAATCGAGATTAGGGTTAGTAGGTTGAGTGATCAAAAGATTGGTTGGTGGTTGAATTACACTAAGATACAATTTAAACTAAAGTAAACAATTAAATGTAATAGGGAGAAAATAAGAGAGAGATCTCGGGGTTTAGAGATCACCACTAAGTATAACTTTTCTGCACCCTTAATGAATTATTAATGAGGGGGAAAACATGTATTGCAACAATAATGTGTGTGTGTGGTTATTTCAACAAGCATGGATGAAAAATTAAGCATATATTGTCTAAGCAATATGGTGGATAACACAATATATCAAACTAGGCCATTAATCATTTCTTTAAGCTCATAATCCAAACACTTCACAAGGTTAGAGACATATGCTACTTCCTTTCATAAGTATGGAACATCAAACAACAAGCATGGATTGTCCTCCCATTTAACATCTAAACTATAACTATACTACAATTAAGCTAATGACATGAAATTAAACTAATTAAACTAAGAGAGAGGCACAATCCATCAAGAAATGAGTATGAACCATCACATAAACCACAAGAGCATTCCATTAAGCATTATGTCTTGACAATCTCTAGATCTATAGCATTAATACACATAGATATGCATCAATAACACAAGAAATAGAGACAAATACATGAACATCTATTCTAGCATACATAAACATATGGATAGAATGAAATGATCAATTGGAAGTGTTAAACCACACAAATCATTGAATGAACAAGATCTATATATGTAAAAGTATCAAAACATGTATCACAATACAAATCCCCTTAGAAATACATAAATCAAGAAGTAGAAAGCATGCTTAGGGCTAACTCTAGCCCTAAGATGATGTCTAGCTACTCATGGATGATGTCCTCCAACCCTCAAAGGCTAACTCCATGGTAGAGATTGCTCCTCTTCTTGGTTAATGGAAGAACTCCAAACTTGTGTCTCTAGCCTTCTCTCTTCTTTTCTTCCTCACTAAGAATATATGAAAATTGTGTCTCTAGTGTATGTATGTGTCTCTCAATATATTGGCTCATATTCTTTATATAGGTAGATTAAATATCACCCCCAATGAGTTGGGCTCGTACACCAATATTCCCCCCAATGATTGGATATAAGACAACTTTTAATAAGCAGGAAATTAGATTTTCTTGTGCTTTGGAAAGTTCGATCGATCGAACCTGTGGTGAGATCAATCGAAGATGGTTGAGATCTATCGAACTTAAGCTGGATCAATCCTATATGGTGACGCCTTTTTGGATAAAGACAAATCTGAGATATTTTAAAGATATTTTTGGGAAAGAGACAAATGTGGTAAGTAGGGTGGTACAACTGGATAAGATGAAATCTTTTCGATCGATCGGAAGAAAGTTGGATCGATCGAACTTTGTGGGAACTTTAGATAAGGACAAAAAAGCTTGGATACATCTTGAAATGCTAAGATCGATGAACTTTCGATCAATCGTATATTTTCTGAGATCGATCGAACTTGTTGAATTTCCACCACTTGCTTCCTTTTGCTCCCACTTTGCTCCTTTCTTTGATTCATCTTAAGATTGCTTCAATTATGCTCTTATTTAGCTGAGTTAGCTTATTTTGGGGATAAGTACCTGAAAATGAAAATAATACAAAATCAATCTAATGCAGGAAAATAGGATAGATAAAGGTTCAAGAATACCTAAGCTTAAACAGTTTAAATGCACACTTTTCAACACTCATCACTGGTCATGGCACTTAGAGGAGAGAGGGGATCTTCCAGGCTTTATATTGTTTAGATCAGGGTTACTGGTTCTCCATTCCTACACTCATCTGGGAGCTTATCCACAAGTTCTGGAAGAACTTGCATTTTTCACCTACCACCAGAGCAGAGACTTGGCCTTTACCGTTTAGCCATTTGATCACACAGCTACTCTTAAACCAGGGGTATTAGTTTAACCCTGAGGAGATTGTAGAGCCTGACATTGACAGGGCAGAGAAAGCTTATAATCTGGCCCGGTGAAATAAGACTTTTAATTTATACCGCAAAAACAGAGCCAGCAGAGACTTCAAGATACTGCAGGTACAGCTTTAGAGAGAGGCAGCTCAGGCAGCCACAGCAGGTGATGCTTTAAAGGATGACACAGCAGATAGATCTCCTCCCAAATAGAGACGTCGCATTACCATTTCAGGTTCTACCTCCCAGCCAGACGTACCTTCTGCATCTCAGCAGACTGGCCCTTTACATGTTCTTCCTACTAAGCCGACAGCCCATACTAGCACTGATTCTAGCTACAGATTAGAGGTAGCTCAGTTGCATATAGATTTCATATCTTTCAGAGCTGATATGACTGGACGTCATGAGGATATTTAGAGGAGGCATGATGACCTGGTGAGGAGACACGACGATCTAGTGGGAGACATGATGACTTAGTTCGGATATCCGATGTGCTGCGAGATGATGTAGCTGAGGTGAGACATGAGCTTGGAGCTTTGAGGACTGCCCTTACCACTTCGCTCACTCGCCACAGTACTGAGATGTCTGCCATACTGCAGCATATACCTGTGATATTTCTGCACTATTTGGATATTTGCACTGATTTTCACTGGATATTTGATCTTACACTTATTTTCTATTTCTAGATTTTTGGATCTTTGAAATTAGTTTTGGCCACCCTATGTTATATCTTGCTATATCCCATGATATTTGCCCAATTCTCAGTATCTTTGAAATTAGTTTTGGCCACCCTATGTTATATCTTGCTATATCCCATGATATTTGCCCAATTCTCAGCATCACTTCTCATTTATATCATTGATGCATATGCTTTGACCAGTTGTTAGTGTGACCCTTTTCAGACAGGTTTTCAGAATCTAAGTTTGGGGGTGCGCCTTCTAAAGTTAAGCTTCCGTTGCCGGGTCCCTTTTGCTTCACCCATTTCGTATACTCTTTCCATTATTTGTTGGTTCTTTGTCCATTGAGGACAATGCACAGATTAAGTTTGGGGGTATCTTAGTATATCTTACATGTCGCACTTGATTTCTATGCATGTGATATAATCTATGATTCTTGGGCTTTGATTTTGATCTTTTGAGGACTATGATACTTAGAATTTAAAATTTGCTTGACTTGAGAGTCCAATACTCCTTGTATGCCTTGTGGATGCCATTTAGGAGTAAATTTTTCGAATGATTGACATCTTGCTTGCATTTGTGATTCACATCATCCTGACTTTGTGATTGTTTTGAGATTCACTCTAGGATTATACATTAGCACTGGCGCACACTAGCATTCATTTGTAGGGTACATGTTTTGTTGATTATTGAATTGGTTATATCCCAATTGAGCTAGTAGTGCACTGAAAGCTTTTATCTTGACAAAAGTGGATAACAATCTCTTTTCATTGAGTAGCCGGGATTCTAGCCTCATCAAGCACTGAATTTCTCGCACTAAAAGGTGAAGGGCCCAAACTCTAGGTTAATAATTGAATGCTTGAAAAAAAAAAAAAAAAAAAAAAAAAAAAAAAGGGTTGCAACGGTAATAAAAAGTGAGGACTTTTCTCAAAAGGTGAGAAGTGGGAAATGATTAGAAGGAGATTGTTTTGATTTGTAGCCTAGTCGATTTGAGCTTGTAAGTCCTCAGGGGTGTTTAAACGCCTAATGCCCTAAAGTCGTCTGGTTTGGGAGTCATTGACCTAACGCTCGACCTCATGGATTGCTAGAAAGCTTAATATATCAACACATTGCACCATGCTTCCATCTTTGATCCTTAGGATTAGAATAAAAAAATAAAAAAAAATCGAGTGAAAAGAATAAGCGCACCTAGTTGAATAAGTTTTAATAAAAGGTCCACTCTTTGTTTTGATGATCGGGACTAGATTTGTGTGCTAGTTTGAGGGTAAGGATATGATCACTTCTTTAGTTGGCTTAGATAGCAACATATTTGATGTCGGTTCACTTAAAAGAATTTTAGAGTTGTTTTGATTTGCATGATCATTATTTTGATGTGTGGAGGACCATATTTGTTTGCTTGATGTTGAGATTTTGGGAGATTGCTTAGAAAGGGTTAAAAAATTGCATACTTGAGGTAGTTTTCTCCCAATGCTTGTTTTGTATATTGGTACCTCTCTTATGAGAAAGAGCTCAATGTTTGTGGGTAGCATTTCTGGAAACCCTCACGAGACTTCACTCATCCACTAAGGGTAACCTAGGGGTTTAAAAGGCTTATTGCTTACACTAAATGCAATCGTGTTCCCTACTAAAGTGGCGTTATCCTTTTATTGCTTTCTAATTCATAGCTGCTTAGTTGTTTATTTCTTTCTTCTCCTTGTAATTCATTGCTAAGGACTAGCTATATCTAAGTTTGAGGGTATGATGAGTGCTCAAATGTGACGCATTTTAGCACCTAAGTTAGGGTATTTTAGTCTATTCATCTATCTTAGATACCTATTTGTGTTATTGCCTATTTCTGGTGAATAATGTTCAAACAGGCTAACAAGAGCCATTTAGACCATTTTTGGAGTTAAGGAGCAAAGTTGGAAAGAAGCTAAGAAAAATGCATCAGGGAAACTTCGATTGATCGAAGGGAAGTCCCGATCGATCGAAGTGGTCTACAATCAATCGAAATGAAGGCGGTGCCAGCTCAGCAAAGTGGATAAGGGCCGAAGATATTTTTGATGCCACGTGAGCTTCGATCGATCGAAGCAAAGTGTTTGATCGATTGAAAATCTTTGATCTATCGAAATGCCTGTTGGCAGTAAGTTGTCTAATTCCCGAGCGCGTCGATTTCTAACTACCGTGCATAGTTGCGAATTTCCTCCAATCAGAGGCTATTATTCTTACTTGGTCCTTACTCAAAGAAGTGTGTAATTAATTTATTGAACAGTATTGTAGTAGATAGATATTAGAAATTATTATTACCAAATATAGAATAGATAGTTTTTCTCTCTAGAATTAGAGTTTTGAATAAAAAAGCAAGGATGAAGATGATGATGCCAACCTCCAAGCTAGCCCTTGAGGGTTTTATGTCCACTTCAATGAGTGGCTAAATCATTCTCTTGGGGCTAGAGATAGCCTTTAGACTTGCTTCTCAAACCTAGCTTTTGTGTATTTTTGGGGATTTTAGTTGTAATAGATGTGTTGACCATGAATAAATATAGATCTTGTGATTTCTACTTGATTTGTATGGATTAATGCTTTCAATTGATTATTTAGCTCTAGTCATATGTTTATGTATGCTAAAATTGATGTTCATGTTTTTATCTCTAGATTTAATGAATTTGATGCATGTCTATGTGTATTGATAATGCTAATCTAGTGATGGTCAAAGCATGGTGCTTAATGGAACACTTGTGTGATTTATTTGATGGTTCATACTTGTTTCTTGATAGATTATATCACATCTCTAGTTTAATTAGTTTAATTTCATGTCTCTAGCCTAGTTGTAGTGTAGATGCTTTAATTTCTTAGGTAGGTGAACAATCCATTCTTGTTTCTTGATGTTCCATACTTGTGAATACAAAGAGTGTATATCTCTAAATATTTGTGTATGCATTAATTGTGGTTTAATTGAATGGAATCTTGGTCTCATTTGATAGGTTGTGTTATTCATTAAAATTGGCTAGATAATCTATACTTATTTGCAATTCATGCTTAGTTTTAATTAATGTCACACACAGACACACAAAGTTATAATTTAAATTTCCCCATTAATATACAATTACTAGTGTTTGATGAAGTGAAACTTAGTGGTGACTCTATGTCCCAAGACCTCTCTCCTATATATTTTCCTTATTTTCTAGATTGCTCTCTTTTTACTTGCATCAATCTTTTATTGCATTGTAGCTTAAGTAATCATTCACCAACAATTTATGATCATTCGGCCTACTAATCCGATATTAATTTCCATCACAAATATACCTTCAATTCCTTGGGATGATCCCTACTCACTCTAACTATATTTTTAGTTAAAAGTGGTAGTGGCATTTTATAAATTTAAACTTGACCACATTACACATATTTTTATTGCAATTTGGTGCATTGACATGGCACACACCACCTGGCGGTCCAAACGGGCGGCTAAACTTTTAAGCTTTTAATCTTCCTCACAGATAATTTTAATTTATGAGTCATTTTCCAGTGGGAAAAAATTGGATTCATTTTGTACCTTTTTATGTTAAATGTTCGATAATAATGATTCAACTATATATGTAGATATATATATAGTTAAGACACGACTTCTAATGTTTCACACTAAAATTTATTTCGTATGTTGGGCCACCAAGAGTGATATTACTTGCTTGAAACTGATCCAATTTACTTTGTAGACTCTGGTGCATCAAGAGAACAAATTTCCTTGGTAGATCATTTGGAAATGACTGAAATTTAATGGGCATCTAGCCCAATTAATGGTCCACAATGAAAGTGTCCCGGCTATTCACGGAACGTGAGAAGCAGATGATGTGCTAAAGATTCAAAATCCATTTTCATCTATATATATAAAAAAAAGAAATAAACCCATTGGATTTAAAACCTACCCCTAGAGGGGGATAAGGCTAAGCGGAGCGAAAATGGTTTTTCATGAGCAGGGAAACGAAAACTATTAGCCCCACACGAGGTTTCATCGATGGCATATATATATATGTGCATGTAGTTTCCCTAAGCTACCATATTGAATCATATAAAAATCATTAGAATCAGGCATCATATTCAATTGCAAGTGGACACAGGGACGGAGTCCGCGTATGCCGAAGGCCTGACCCTGCTTACTATAATATATGCACTATATTTATATATTTTTATATGTATATATGAAAAAATTTATATAATATCCCCTCTAAAATTTTTTTTCTCTAAAGTTATCTTTTAAATTTTCTATTCCTTCTCTTTTATGCTTTTTAAATTCGTTTAATTTCCTTTAAGATAAAGTAAAATTTTCTTTTTTTAAATCAAACTTTATTTTTTTTCCCTTTCAAAATTCTCTCATTTTTCTTTTCTTTAAAATTTTTTTGTTAACTATTAATCTTTCTTAAATTACTCGTTAATTGACATATTATTTTGAGTAAAATTTTCTTGATTTATAAAATCTTTATTTATTGTCGTGACTATTGATTTTTATTTATTTATTTATTTATTTTCCTCCTTCTCCTCCTCTAACTCCGCCCCTGAGTGGACAAATGTATTTGCGAGGCTCCTAACTTGGTTTAATTTTTGCAGTTTTTAAACTTACTTTACATTCTTTTACTTCAACTATTACATCTTTGCAAGTCATAGTTAGAGTGGTTACCCAGATTTGGGGTTGCCGTCACTATTTTATTGCTGCTATTATTTTACTATTGCTACTATGTATGGCTCATGAAGAAGTTGGAAGAGAAAAATTAAAATAGAGCAAGAAGAAGAACATATATGTACTGATAGGGAAAAATATAAACCTACCCTACCCTCGATAAGATTGATTATATTTCATTATCGTGGTTCAACAGGGTAAGAATAATCCTATCATAATTGGAGGAGGTCAAAAGGATTATTCATATCCCCGACAAATTTGGCAACAAATCTCCTATGATCTCGCACAAGCGGAAGATAAGATCAACCATCGACATCGGTGGAACCAATTAGATTCCAATCGACAACCATAAATAGGGCACCAAACCGTTAAAGAATGTAGGAGAAAAAACTCCTAAACAAAAGATAAATAGTTATTATGTGATACGATTACAAATACTAACTAGATTGTCGGAGGGTTCTTGGCTGGTACCCCACCGGTGTCATTCGAAGTGACGTCCCTTTGTTTTGCAGGTAAACGCTGTCGTTCCGAGTCGTGAGAATTTACGCATCAACATGTATAAAAAATTTTTGTTTTTGTTTTGGTTAAGTAAAGAGATAATATTTTCTTATGTGGGTTGCATTAAATTAAATAAATACATTATTATTCGTTTGACTGAATTTCTTAAGACATTTTTGTCAATGTGAATGTTGCAGTTCACATCCTCTTCTGATTCACGTCTCTGATCACATTAATTAAACTACTCCTAGACGTGTTTTCCGTTCTAATCACATGCAAACTAGTACTATTGGTCCATCGTCTCTCAATGACGGTGTAATAATAATATTTTTTTTGATAAATTAAAAATAATAATATTATTAGTAAAACTAATAATAATAATGAAATTAAAAATAATAATAGTATTAGTAAAACTGATAATAGTACCCGAAAACACGGTTAAGAAATCTTAAACTAGTATCCGAAATCTTAAACTAGTATGGTTGACTTTGACATTTCCCTTGCAACATCAAATACTTTAATTTCATTTTATTATGCTTGAAGCATCAGCCTAATGTGTTTATGATGTTACCTACTCCAGAATGGATAAACCATTCACCTTATGTGCTAATAAAATTAATCTTTATTATTCAAATTAAGTTTTTTTTTTTTTTTGAAAATCTTCAGCTATTATATATATAGATGAAGTGATTGTCCTTTTACTTAATCTGTTATGTGAATTGAAAAGTTCTATGCTGTGGCACTTTTTTTTTTTTCCCTCTAATTTTGTCATTTATTAATTTTGTCTTCATTTTTGAAGGCTTTTATATTTTTACACTTTATTATTAAAAAGAAAAAAGAAAAAAGAGAGATCAAGAGAGATGTGACCATTGTGTGTTGTACCTTAATCCTTGGAAGTGGGCCAGGGAAACACCAAGTCCCTGCTCATTGAGCCTCGTGATAGCTATTGGGGCTATGCTCTCTGCTTGAATTTCTCACCCAACCCAATTTATTATTATTTTTTTTTAAAGAAACCATGCTTCCATCACCAATTTCCTCTCTTCACACACACACACACACAAACAAAGTATGATGAAAACTGTTGTGGGGTATAAAGAAAATAAAATTATTAACTCAATCAAGTAATATTTCAAAATATAGCTATCTAATTGACTAATATATTGGGGCAATCCCAAAGGTTGGCTTAGTGATAAAATCGATCACTTAGGTTTTGGTGTCCTCATAGAACCAGGTCTCTTGAATATCTCGGGTTATTTTTAAAAAAAAAAAATTGAAAAGAAAAAAGACTAATATTTTGAGGCATCTCTAATTATTTTTTGTCAAAATAAAAAAGAAAAAAAAAAATTTAATGAAAGGAAAAAAATAATAATTGGAAAATAATTGAGAGTCAGAAAGTTAGCTGAACAACTCCAACTAATTAATGTGAGTGTGGGACATCTCTCATTAATATTGCAGGTGTTACAACCTTCACTCACATAAAATTAGTCAAATTTACTCCACTTGCGGACTTCCTATTATTGGTCATAATTTATTGTATCAGCATCTAGCTAGGTGGATTTAATCAATTTAGCTATATTTCAAATTTAAACCCAAAACTCTAATTAAATTAAATTCATTTAATTTTGGGTAGATAGGAACAATAGTTTAAGCAACCAGCCGTCACCAACTAACGAGATATTTTTCTTTAATTTTAATGTACAAAAAGAACACTCTATGACATGTTTGATTGAAACCCTAATTATAAGGTGGATCTATTCAATTAATTATACATCACATCCCTTAGATTTTTAGATAAATTAATGGATACATAAATCATAATCAGAGTTGATTTAATTCGAGGAGTACTAAGGTGAAGCCAATTAAGTTAGGAAAGTCTGAAAATGTGAACATGCATGTGCATGTAAAGCCAGTGAAATTAATGGTTCGTGCTGCATATATATATTAAAACATATATATAAATATGGACTCACATATTGGTCTCTTTGAAGACCATATATAGTGGAAGGAATAACATGCAATGATAAAATTTCTGATGAATTTTAAACAAAACCTAATCCTAGCCATGTTCACTGCAAACAATAAAGAAAAACCTAATCAATTATTAAGAAATATCGATATATATATATACACACGCACATACACACGCAATGACGCAAAATGTACCGGTCAACTTGAAAATGTATATCTCTCTGTGATCTGCATGCTTTATTAAAATGTAGTGCTTACCTGTTTTCATGCAAGGATATCAATGAAAATTGTAGATGATAACGCGGTGACGAAGATTGTTGGGTTGTATATATAAGCATGCATTGTGCCTGAAGCTTTGAGGTGCACAAAACACACACACAAACACACACAGACACACACACAAACACACGCTGAGAGAGATGAAGGCCAACTTCTTTTTGATAACTGTTGTTGTCCTTGGAGTACTAGGAGTTAGCCATGGAGGTGAGCTGAGGAAGAATTTTTATAAAAAGAGTTGTCCCCTCGCCGAGCAGATCGTGAAGAACATTACATGGCAACATGTGGCTAACAATTCAGCTTTGCCTGCTAAGTTTCTAAGGATGCATTTTCATGATTGTTTTGTTAGGGTAAGATATTTCTTTTCAGCATTGCGATTTGCACGCGCACGCATACATATATGTGTGCGATTTGCACGCATACATATATGATTGTAGTATCATTATTAAAGGTCATACCAATGGTGTAGTACCAATAATATGATCTTTCCTATTCAAATTTCCTACGTTGGTTTCCTCTGTTGGGGCCTGTTTGGTATGCAATTTGATTTTGGTGTTTTTGTTTTTGTTGGGGACTACAGTAGTAAACAGTGAAAAAAAATGTGTTTGATAAAAATTATTTTATTTTGCACAGTGTCAAAATGTTATTTTTATATATATGTTTTAGCACTTCCGTAGCGATGAACAATATATATATATATAATTTGATAAACTATTTTTAAAATTAGCAACACTTTTTTACCAAATATATTTCATGTTTTGAAAATCTTGCAACAAATAGATGTTATCAAATATGCTTCCAATTACTATTTGATCAAATTAAAATACTCTGTACCAAAACATTTGTTTGTTTTGTTTCCGCTTAAAACAAAACGCATACCAAATAGGCCTAAAGAAAAGTTGAGAGCTCAAAATGCAATATTGTAATGGTGTGTTCATTTGTTTAAACTTTCGAATATACTATATATTAGACAATTAATCATGATATTTGGGGTTTTGTCCCGGCGAGCTTTTGTACAAAGCGCCCCTCCACACGGTCAGATAAAACACGGGTCTTCACCCACGGGTGTCAAATGTTCGTTTCCCTTTCCTTGAGACCAGTCTTACATGATTATCCAAACTTGGCATAATGATATAGATGATGCATCATTATTTTATTATTATTATTATTTTTTTTTCTAAAGACTTGTTTGGTTGTTTGATTTCTCTGCAGGGTTGTGATGCCTCAGTGTTGATAAACTCTACGACAAATAACACAGCTGAAAAGGACGCAGTTCCAAACCAATCATTGGCTGGATTCGATGTTATTCATGATATAAAGACCCAATTAGAGAAGACTTGTCCAGGGGTAGTTTCATGCGCGGATATTGTCACCTTAGCTGCCAGAGACTCAGTTTCCTTCCAAGTAAGTCTCAAATCATATTGAAGGGAAAAATAAATAAATAAATAAAAAGCATACGATAAGACTCTAGAGAGTCTAAAAGTAATTAAAGGGTCTTTGTCAGGGTGTAACTTGTCTATTTTCAAAATGGAAGAGAGGGTTCCAGTTCGGACGTGCAAAAAAGGTGTATATGTTTGCTAAAACTGAAATTAAATAAATTGTTGCATCCATACATGCAGTTCAATAAATCAATGTGGGAAGTGCTAACTGGAAGAAGAGATGGACGGATTTCTCGTGTTTCGGAGGCCCTTGCCAACATACCTTCGCCATTCTCCAACTTCACCATCCTCAAACAAGCTTTTGCCAACAAAACTCTCTCTCTCAAGGATCTTGTTGTTTTATCAGGTAAGTGTGTTGCCACTTTAATTATTTCAAATCACAAAATTTTATTCGATTCAGTTTTTTTGAAAATCAGAAAACTCTACCAAAACTTGTTTGGTTGTGATTTTTGTGAAATTGTTTTTTCAAAAATCCAGTTAAAAAAAAAACGTATGATTTCAGTAAACTATCTTTTATAGTTGTCCGAAGTTGTTTTTTTATTTTTTGAGTCTTTGAAACCGTGTTTCCCAATCCCATAAAAAAAAATGGTCAGATTCATACAATTTGAAAATTACGAATAAAATAAATTAATTTTGTAGTTAATCAAATGTACCCTTATTTAACCCCAAGGGGTTAGCCTAATGGAAAAGATTTGGTCCTTGAAGTCTCCTAAAGCTTCAGGTCTCAAGTTCGATTCCTTCTAAGTTCGAACAATTCTTTGAGATTACAATCGCGTCGGACATAGTCCGAGCATTGAACACCCTCTTACCAAAAAGAAAAAAAAAAAAAAATGTACCCCTATTTTAATTTATTATCTGAAATTCTGTTATTCCAAAGAGAAATGGGATCTCATAAAGGATTGAAAACCAATTCTCAAAAGGATTTGACTCGTAAACATAACGTTAGGAGCTAGTTCATCTATAATATGTGCATGTCATGAAATTAATGAAACATTTAATTAAGAATTAGCTTTTGGTCGATCAGGTGCACACACCATTGGTGTTGGACACTGCAGTTTCTTCAGCAACAGGCTGTACAATTTCACCGGCAAAGGCGACGCAGATCCTTCTCTGAACTCCACCTATGCTGCTACATTGAAAACCAAGTGCCAAAGCCTTTCAGACAACACAACTACAGTTGCAATGGACCCCGGGAGTTCGCTAGCATTCGACAACCATTACTTCGCTAACTTGAAGCTGCGACAAGGCCTTTTCCAATCTGATGCTGCACTTTTAACCAACAATGGTGCTAGCAACATTGTGGATGAGATGCTGGTTGGCTCCGCGAAGTTCTTCACCGAGTTCAGCCAATCGATGAAGAGGATGGGTGCCATCGGTGTGCTCACTGGAACTTCAGGAGAGATAAGGAGAAAGTGCAGTGTCGTTAATTAATTCCTAATTGAGAGTTGGAGGTTGAGTATCTGTATTAGTAGCTGAAGCTACTAATTTCTTTAATTTTTTGTACGTTTTTCTTCAAATAATCATTATTAAACATGCAAAGTAATTGGTTATTTTAATTTTGCTGTAATGTGATAATAAAATGTTTCATGGGGTTTTCTTTGAATCCACTTCAAAAGCCTTCAATCTAGATGATGTAATTTGGAAAATTCAACGTTCTTCTATCTTATTGTTTCCATTAAGTGGCTTGTTTATACATGCTATCTAAAGAATTATAATGTGTTGTGAGATTATATATACCGTACGAGGCACTTAATTGAAGAAGGAGAACACACACAATTTTTATAATTCTCAAATTTTGATATATTATTTCATCTCACTTTTTGCTCACAAAATGATTCAAGAACATGTATAATCAATTCCATAGTTGAGAAGATAAAGAGTGGGTAATTCATTCCATTTCGATTTATGAATAATTCAAAAAATTTATAAAGAAGTTAACTCAGTGCATGTGAGACTTTGTTATAGCTCAGGTGGGAAGCCGAGCTAGTAATATGTGACTAAAAATCAAAAAAAAAAATTAAAAAATTGTAATGTGATTTTTTTTTTTTACATAATATTATTCTAAATAGTTAATAGTATAAGATACAATTAAAAAAAGGAGACTTAAGTAGTTATGAAAGACTACATCAAAAAGAAAGAAAAGAAAAATAAAGAAGAGGAAACCATAAGTTACAAATAAAAAGATATTGTAAGGAAAAAACACCGTTCAAGAATTAAACTTTATTTAACAATTAGCTTCAATGTTTGAAAAACAAAAATTTGATTACTTTTATTCGACTTTGAAAGAGAATTGTTTTTTTACTATGATGAAATATTAAGCGAAAAAATATAACATTTTTACTAAACAAATTATAATTAGTAGGAACAAAATAGAGAAGTGCTTTAATATATATATATATATATATGTGTGTGTGTGTGTGTGTGTGTGTGTAGAATAACCCCAAGAGGTTAATTGGCTCAAGTGGGTAACTCACTTGACTCTGGTGCTTCACTGAACATTAGGTCTAAGGTTTGACTCCGTTTGAGTGCAACCAATTCCTTAAAAAGGGATTTGTGAGTTAAATAAATATATATCACAAAGAATAGCTATGGAATTTGCCATCTAGCATATAGCATATATGATTATATTATTTTTATTTATTTATTTATTTTTTTTGGGAAATTGAAGCAATTTTTATAGAATTGAGAAATGTACAATTGGCAAAGGTCAAGGAAAAGAAAATGAACTGGCCTAAATAGGAAAGCCCGAAAGAAAACAACTGGCCATATAGGCCCACCACACAATATAACCCAATCAACATCAGGCCCCTAGGCCTTACAACATTTGAACAATAACTACTCCGGTGAGAACCGCCTCTTAAAAAATAAACTTGATTTTAGCATTTAATTAATCATTTTAAGTATTCGTTTTACATAGTGTATGTAGGCATTTAGCATGTTAGTGGGTAGTAAATTATCTTAATGAGAATTAGTATATGAGAGTTAGTGTGATGATAAAAGTTATGTAAAACCAAGGGTCATGAGAGTTAAGTGTAAATGGTTATGTTAGTGGGAATTAAACCTCCTAAATACCATGTTAGTGGGAGTAGTGGGAGTTAAGCCTAAAGTTATGTTAGTGCGAGTAATCAGGCACTTAGATGTAATTGTTACACCTATATTCATGTGGCCTATATATTTATGTACTCTAGTCAAATAATTATAGAAGTAGAATAAAATACTTTTCCAAGTATTTCTCCATATCATTCTCTTCCAAAATATTATCGAGTGTTGTGTATATCTAGGCTACTATTTCCAACAAAGTGATATCAGAACAAAAGCCAACAAACTGGTATCAGAGCCAGGTTCCATATCGGAGCCAGGTCATTATCAGAGCCAGATTTCATGTTCAAAACCTAGACGATCCTGAAGGTCTGACGAAGTTGATCCTAGAAGGTTCAACATTTGGGAAAAACATGTTTCTCCTTGATGATAATGAAGGGGAGAAAATGTATTTTCTTAGTGAGACTATGATGTTTTCTAATTACAAGAGAATAAGAATCATCATGACTTCATACCTCAAAACATGTGATTTGTGGGATGTTGTTGGAGAAGAGCCAAAGAATGGCATGTCCAACACGATTCGTGTGAAGAAAGAAGAGAAGGCATTGGTAGTGTTGCAAAAGGCAATACATCAAGAAATTTGGGAGTATTTTGGAGAGTCCAAAACCCCAAGTTGTGTTTGGAAGATACTCGAGACCAACGTTTCCAATCATAGAGGTGAATCACTACCCATAGAGTATTGGGTACAATGCTTTGAGGATGATGAGTTTACGAAAGATGATTATGAAAGTCTTGATGACAAAGATGTGGAGAATGAAGAGATGTATCATGCAAATGAAGTCAA
This sequence comes from Cornus florida, assembly GCF_030987335.1. Lineage (NCBI taxonomy): Eukaryota > Viridiplantae > Streptophyta > Magnoliopsida > Cornales > Cornaceae > Cornus > Cornus florida. The sequence continues at coordinate 38,750,723 of NW_026775571.1, read as the reverse complement.
AGATTTTGGAGATTCAAAAGTTGAAGGAGCATTTGAAATGGTGAATAAGGAAGAGGTAAGAACAGGTGTTAAAGAAGAGATTAAAAAAGTATAGGAGAATGAAGTGAAAATAGAAGATTTAGAAGAAAAAAGTGCTAAAGTAGAGGCAAAAATTCAAGTTGGTAAGTTAACACTTTCAGGCATGGTTACAAATTCCACCTTGAAAGAAGTTATATTTGATTTATTTTATGAAATTATTATTTCTTCATATTCATCAAATAATGATTATTTTGTGGAGAATGATGAACTTCTCTTAAAGAAAATTGTTCCAATTAATTATGAGATTGAAGTTAAAGGCGTGAAGAATTTTTCAAATTATTTTTTACAAGATAGTTCGGAGAATTTGGTAACTGACATAGGTTGGGTGAATATGGAATTATTTTTTGATTCCAAAGAAGAAGCACATAAGAAGTTCAAGAAGTTTCAAGAATTCAAGAAGAGAGAAAACGAATGGGGCGCCCATGTGAAGAAGATAAATGTTGATCGTAAGAGGGCATTATTCAAGCATTTGAAGAAGTTTCATAAGCCCTACACATCAATGGAAATGGCCAAGAAGAATGAAGCTATTGAAGGAGGTGGAATTGAAGGTAAACCATCGAACCTTTGATCAAGCTCCTAAGATTAATAAGAAGGTTTTTCAAGTTACAAAATCAAGTTTAAAGGGGGGTGTTGAAAAATAAACTTGATTTTAGTATTTAATTAATAATTTTAAGTATTTGTCTTACATAGTGTATGTGGGTATTTATCATGTTAGTGGGTAGTAAATTATCTTAATGAGAATTAGTATATGAGAATTAGTGTGATGGTGAAGTTATGTAAAATCAAGGGTCATGAGAGTTAATTCTAAATGGTTATGTTAGTGGGAATTAAACCTCCTAAATACCATGTTAGTGGGAGTAGTGGGAGTTAAGCCTAAAAGTTATGTTAGTGTGAGTAATTGGGCACTTAAATGTAATTGTTACACCTATGTTCATATAGCTTATATATTCATGTACTTTAGTCAAATAATTGTAGAAGCGGAATAAAATACTTTTCCAAGTATTCCTCCATATCATTCTCTTCCAAAATATTATTGAGTGATGTGTATATCTAGGGCACTATTTCCAACAAAGTGGTATCAGAGCAAAAGCCAACACAGCCATTACTGGCAACAAGTTAGCAGCAATTTCATTGCCTAAGATGGATCATCCGGTGGATGAATGAATGAAGAAGGTAGACCCCAAACATCACGGGCACGCCGAGCAGCCACAACGTCTTTGATTGACAAAGGTAAGAGCCGTTCCTTGATTGAATTTGTGATATTTTGTAGAATAAAGTTTTGTGAGGAAGAAAGATCCTTAAAGATTCTTGCATTCCTTTCCGCCCAAATTTGGTAAGTGGATGTTGAGAGTGCCAACTTGTTTTTGGCATTCGAAATATTCTTTGATGACCAGTGATATGAAGCCCAAAAGATAAAATCATTTCAATGTGCCAGAGTGTAAAAAACCATGTGTGTTTTGGATATAAAACCAGATGGGGGCAGTGAATGAGCAGGAAAAGAATAGGTGATTTAGTAATTCAAAGGCACAAGGAACAATGATTCAGTATGTGCCATTGATCGATTGTCTAGTGTGGCCAATTTAACTTTATGCCTTAGGAAGGACATGGAGCTCCAAACCAGTTGATACCATGGGGCATGATTTGCAGGAGGGGAGAAGGGGGGGGGGGAGTGTGCTTTAGTGAAAATTTATCATTTGGGGAAGGTATTTGAATTTAAGTAAAGTGTTGTGTTGCAAAATTGAGCTAACTTGCTCAGTGAGAACAACTTTCTTTGGTACTCGGCTCTGGTTCTTTCTTTTTAGAATGTACAAATCTTTTAAACTTTTTGCATAGGTCAGAATTTGTCTAATGGCATCTAAGAGATGAAGATTGATTTTGACTTGCCAAAATATTTCAATTATTTCATTCACCTTTCCTTGTTGTCTTTCAAAATATGTGGACACTTTCAAAGCATCCGAAAATAGAGCCTTTGGCTCAAAAGATTTTTCAAAAACATTTGATGAGGAATTCTCAACAATGGGGTCCTTTTTGCTAAGTGAAGGAGGAATATGATATGAAACGGGAAGGGTGTCAACGCTAGGTTGCATGATGAGTACTGAAAAGTGCGTATTTAAACCCCTTAAGCTTAGGCATTCTAATACCTTTATCTATCTTACTTTACCGTTTTAGATTGATTTTGTGTTATTTCCATTTTCAGGCACTTATCCCGAAAATAAGCTAAGTCAGCCAAATAAGAGCTTAATTGAAGCAATTCTGAGATTAAATAAAGAAAGGAGCAAAGTGGAGAAAGAAAGAAGCAAAATGAAGCAAAGCAGTAAGTTCGATCGATCCAAGTTCAAGGTTCAATCGATCGAACAATGATCGATCTCAGCACTTCAAGATAGATCCAAGCCTTGACCCAAAGTACTTCAGTCCAAAAGTTCGATCGATCCAACATCATTCTTCGATCGATCGAACACCTTTGTCCTTATCCAAATGATTGATCATATCCACAGCTGTACCACCCACTAACCACTTTTGTCCTTTTCCCATAAATATTTCCCATAAATATCTCAGATTTGTCTCTTTCCAAAAAGCTCAGCCAGTTGGATCGATCCAGCCTAAGTTCGATCGATCTCACTTACTTTCGATCGATCTCACTTACTTTAAGTGCGAAAAAGTTAAAATTCCATCTCATTGAAAGTTGTCCTTTATCCAATCATTAGGGAATATTGTGTGCACGACCCCAGCTCATTTTGGGTGTCATTTTGACCTACCTATATAAGGATAAGGATTGCTTTTTCAAAGGGAGCCAAAAAAACATTATTATTTTTCATATCATCTCTTGGAGAGGAAGCTTAGAGGAGGAGGAGGCTAGAGACACCATTGGAGATCTTCATCAACAAGGAGCAAACCTCTTTCATGGAGTTAGCCCTTGAGGGTTGGAGCATCATCACCATGAGTGGCTAGACATCCTCTTGGGGCTAGAGTTAGCCCCAAGCATGCTTTCTATATCTTAATCTTGTGTATTATTGAATGATTAGTGTTGTAATTGATGTTTTGACACTTTGATATATATAAATCTTGTTTATTCAATGATTTATGTGGTTTAATGCTTCTAATTGATCATTTCATTCTATTCATATGTCTATCTATGCTATAATTGATGTTTATGTTCTTGTCTCTAGATTTTGTGTTATTGATGCATGTCTATGTGTATTGATGCCATAGAAACATTGTGCTTAAAAGAATGCTTTTGTGATTCTCTTGATGGTTCATGCTTATCTCTTGATGGATTCTGCCTCTCCCCTAGTTTATTTTCATGCTAGCAGTGTAGATGTAGTGTAGTTGTAGTGTAGTGTTAAATGGGAGGACAATCTATGCTTGTTGTTTAATGATCCAAGCTTTTGAATGCAATTAGCATATGTCTCTAATCTTGTGTTGTATTTGGATTGTGAGCTTAATGAAAGGATTAATGACTTGGTTTGATTTATTGTGCCTTTCACATGTTGTTTAGACAATATATGCTTCATTGCTTAGATATATTGTGCCTTTCACATGATGTTTAGACAATACATGCTTAACTAGTCATCCTTACTTGTTGAATCGACCAAATACGCACACACCAATATTGTAACGCCCTAATTGCCCCCATTAATCACTTGCCAATAATATAGAAATGCATTGCTTGGTGGTGATCTCTAAACCCCAAGACTCTTCTCTCTCTTTCTTACTCTTAATTGCACTCTTTTGTTATTACTTAGTTTAATCTAGTTGCTCTTTAATCAACCAACCAACCAATTGTTTGATCACTCGACCTACTAGCCCTAATTGTGATTCCACAATCAACTCCGACATTGCTTAATCCCCATAATCCCTTAGGACGATCCTTACTCACTCTTGCTACGTTAGTAATAGTGTTGGTAGTGGTTTTTATAAATTTAAACTTGACCCAAAAAGGCTTTCCTTGAACCGCACATTCACTACATCAATTTTGGCGTGTAGGAACGGCACTCGCTCGCGCTCGTCAAATTTTGGCGCCATTGCTGGGGATTTGTTGATTAGATTTGGCAACGTCGGATTTCTAGAATTGATTAGGATTAGTACTCTTTTGATCGTGTTTTTATTTTATTTTTATTTTTCTTTTTGGTTACTTATTGTGTTGTTCCTACTTAACTAGGTGCATTGTTGGAGAGAAAGCAAGCAAAGGAGCCATTGAGCATTCAATTCAAGCAAGCAAAGAAAGGAAAAATGCTAAAAACTTAAAAAAAAAAAAATTTGCTAAGCTAAGCTTTAAAATTTGGAGTTGAAGTGCTAAAGGACCTTTGTGAGATTTTCTTTACTCAATCCCTTAGTTAAATCGTCAGCCTGCGTGGAGGCTTATTTTTTATTGTCTTGCATCATTGAGTTAAAGTATGGGAGTATGAATTTAATGTTTGTGGAAGAAGTCTAATTGCATTGTTGTGAAAGTATAGTGTTTGTCATTCTTTGTGTTTGTTGTGTTTTGTATTGTGCATGCATGGGCGTCGTTCATTGAGACCAACTCTTGGCCCTCTTGATTTGCATCTTGAATCTATCGTTAGAAATCCTAGGGGAAGAGGAAGTTCAAATAGAGCCAATCTTTCAATGGATGACCATAATGATGACCATATTGAGGACATTGGTCACATAGACCAACAAGGTATCATTCATCCTAATATGCACAATGAAAACATGCAAGTACCATTAGGCATGCCAAGACCATTCATCCAACCACAACAACAACAAGGCCAAGTTCCGTATGGAATGCCAAGGCCAATGTATGCTCCACAACCTCCCGTTATTAATCAAGGAATTCATAACCAAGGTGTTCATGTTGCACCTCAAGTAGCTAATCCACCTTTTGCTTTGAGAGATCACTATATGCCTAATGAATACAATGCACCCACATGCATTCAATTGCCAGCATTTAGAACACATCATTATGAAATTAAAGCACAAACTATTCAAATGCTTCCTAACTTTCATGGACTTCTTAGTGAAGAACCTTACAAGCATTTGGATGAGTTTCTTGAAATATGTTCCACCGTAAAATATACGGATATGCCGGAAGAGGTCTTAAGACTCAAACTTTTTCCATTCACATTAAAGGACAAAGCAAAATATTGGTTTAACAATCTTAGGCCTTTTTCAATCACTTCTTGGGCGGAAATGCAACAAGAGTTTTTAAAGAAGTACTATCCGGTTTCTAAGACCAATGCCATGAGAACCTCAATTCGAGAATTTTTACATGGGGATGGAGAAACATTTCATGAGGCATGGGAACGCTTCAATGAATTGCTTAGGAAGTGTCCACATCATGACATGCCCAAATGGCAGTTAGTTCAATACTTCTTTGAGAGCTTATCGGACAACTATAAGGGTATGGTTGATGCTTCCATAAGTGGTTCTTACATTGATAGGCATGAGGATGACGTGTGGCGTCTTTATGAAAGCATGAGTGAAAATTCTTTGCATAGAACACTATCATCCAAGAATGGTAGAAATTCACAAGGTAGGAAGAGTGTAGGCTTACATCAAGTTGAACATTCAAATGAAATAGCCGCCGAAATGAAGTCTTTGTCTCAAAGGTTTAATCAATTTTTGATTAACCAAAACTCGGCGAACCAAGTATCTTCCTTTCCTAACCATTCTCATCGTGCATCAAATGAAACATGTATGACTTATTCTAGTGTTCTTCATTCTACTTCTCATTGTCCTCATGGATAAGTGCATAATGAACCTAATGAACAAGTCAATGCGGCTTTTGTAAACCAAGGGAACAATCCTTATGGTACTCATTATAATTCAAGTTGGAGGAATCATCCGAATTTCTCTTGGAAAAACCAAGGAGAAAGCTTAAACCCTTCCCAAGGCGGTTTCCAAGGGAAATACATTCCACCTCCACTTCAAAACCAAGGATCACAAGGTTATAGACCTTATCAATCACAAGGGAATCAATTTGCTAATTCTCATTTTCCCAACCAATCTTATTCCCAAGGAAACACTAGAAGTCCCGCCTTTGAAGAAAAAGTTTTAAATGCTTTGGGGACTTTTGAGGGTAACACTCAATTACTTCATTCTCACTCTCAATCCATTGCTAAGCTAGAAACCCAAGTAGGGTAAATAGCAAGCACTCTTAATGCAAGAGAGAAGGGAAATATACCCATTAATGCCCCACTTAAACAACAATGTGTTGTGGAAACCCATTCCTCATCGAAAGGGCATACCATTGAACATGTTAATGCAGTGACTAGCTTACGGAGTGGTAGAGTTGTGGATAATCAAGTTGAAATATCCAATAAAGAGAGTGAACCGGTGCAACCTCAAGTTGTCACCCGTCCCGTTTCACATCCCATTCCTCCTTCATTGCATACACATGATCTTGCAAATGAGAAAGTTTTGAAAAATGTGTTTGAAAAAGAAGTTTTGAAAAATGATGTTGAAAAGGTTTTATTGAAAAATGATTTGAAAACTTCTTGTGTTAAAGAGAGTTCGAAAGAAAATTCTGAAAAAGTGTTTGAACCAAAGGTTCCATTTCCGGATGCCTTAAAAGGATCTATTTCAAAAGACAAGCAAAAGGCAAAAACCAATGAAATCATGGAAATGTTTAGGCAAGTGAAAGTTAACCTTCCACTATTGGATGCAATCAAGCAAATTCCGGCTTATGTCAAATTCTTGAAAGACTTGTGCACCCAAAAGCGGAAGAACAAGAGCCAAGCACCAAGAAAAGTGGTTTTGACCGAGCAAGTAAGCTCAATTTTGCAACATAACACTCTTCCAAAGTTTAAGGACCCCAGTTCACCCACTACATCATGCATCATTGGTGATCATATCATTAATCGGGCACGTCTTGACTTAGGAGCAAGTGTTAACCTTCTTCCATATTCGGTCTATGTTAAATTGGGCCTAGGTGAATTGAAACCGACGTCGGTAGTTTTGCAACTTGCCGACCAATCCATTAAGAAACCTAGGGGTGTCATTGAGGATGTTTTGATCAAGATTGATAAATTCTTCTTCCCGGTTGATTTCGTTGTCATTGACACGGAACCGGTTACCAATCTTAAGAGCCAAATTCCCGTTATCCTTGGCCGTCCTTTCTTGGCAACCGCCAATGCCAACATCAATTGTAGAACAAGGGTGATGAAGATTTCATTTGGCCACATGAAGGTAAAGTTGAACACCCAATTCACTTGACAAGTATGAAGGAGAGGTCAATGTTGTAGAAAAATGTCATGATCTTCATTGCCAAGGAAATGAGCTTTTGTATAAAACGAAAACTTCTAAAGGATCATCTTCAACCTTGCATTCTCAAAGTGTTGTTTTAAATTCTTGCTTTGAAAGGGCATGGAAGCCCAAAGGTTTTAATTACATAGACAAATGATCAAAAGCTTCTTTTGAGCTTGATCCAACAAGTTCTTCAAATGACCATTTGTTGGGTGGAGTTCAAAGCAATTATCACCCCAACAAGGAGGGGATGCATCACAAAATCTTTGATCCAGGGCTAAAAGAGCCCAACGTCTTGCTAGAGACGTTAAAGACTAGCAAAGGCATTCGTAGGATATCAAAACCCTAATCCTCCCCCATTTCTATCTTTCATTTTGTTTCTTGCAAAGTCTAGATACTTGTTTTAGGTTCACATGCATTGAAAGGAACTTTGGTGAGGACTGCATAAGCTTTTATATTATAATTGAGCATTTGGCAAAGTTCGATCGATCTCACATTAGAGTTTGATCGATCGAACTGTGGATTGCACTCAACACTTAGAAAAATTTTCGACCTGCATCCACCTGCATCCAAAATCAACTCTCGGTCCCATCGTTCGAACTCATTCTTAGATCGATCAGATATCTTCGATCGATCCAACTTCCAGGTTCGATCGATCTCAGGACTCAACACTTAGAAAAATTTTGAGCCTGCATCCAAAATCAGCTCTCGGTCTCATCGTTCGAACTCATTTCATGATCGATCTAAAAATTTTTCAATCGATCCAACTTTAAGGTTAGATCGATCTCAAGTTCCAGCACTTAGCTAATTTTTTATCCCAAAAACCTGCATATTTTTGCTCTCTGTCTGATCGATCGAACTCTTGTTTCGATCGATCATAAATCTTCATTTCATTATTGTAACTTTAGTTTGACTTTTCAACTTTTCAAAAATTCAAAAATATTTTCATTTTTATTTTTTTTTATTATTCTATTTTCACTCTCATTTTATTTTTGTTTTAATTTTCAACAAGTTTTCAAAAATTCAAAGATATTTTAATTTATTTAGTTTTTAATTAATTAAATTTTTTTATTTAAAAAAAAAAATCCAAAAATACTTTGAAAGGAGTTCATCAAAGTTCGATCGATCACAACTTATCTTCGATCGATCAAACTAATTGAGAAATGTTTTTAAAAACAGACCCAAGGGTCTTAGGATCGATCTCATGCACCAAACCCTAGCCTCTCGTCCCTCTTCACTGTGAATCATCTCTCCAAGCTCCGGCAACTCCTCTGGCGAGATCCAAGCATCTCGAATCTCAGTTCATCTCCATCCTCTTCATCTCAGATCATCTCAGTTCATTGTCCATTCTCTCGCTCTCTTGAGGTAAGATCCGAGACATCCTTCCCTAGATTTGAACTTTCATGCATCAATACTTGTTTCAAATGTCGTAATCATGTTGCTCTCATATTGAATCTTCCATTCTCAAAGCTCTAGCATCCATGTCTATATATATATGTGTGTGTATATGTGTGCATAGATTTTGAAGATTTTGTTAGATTTGGGTGTTTGGGCCACGTTTGGATTGCATTTAGGCTTGATTTGTGTTGATTGGAGGGCCCACGAACTCACTCGTGTGTGCCCTATGCTTCAAAAGTCACAGATCTGTGACTGTTAGGTTTCATCGTCGCACTGTTCGATCAATCGAACAAATTTATGATCGATCGAATATTTGCGATCGATCCAACTCAACTTTCGATCGATCCAACTTTTGTGATCGATCTCATTTCTTTTTCTGATCGATCGAATTTCACAGATCTAATATACACACTTCATTCATCTTATCTTATGTTCCTGCTACCTTATATATGCCCAATGCCTGTGATATTCCACATTGGATGCATTTCATACTCACATGGTTTAGCATGTTTCATATTCTGCCACTTGCATAGAATTATGCGATATTTTGTTTTGTCTATCTTATTTGACATACATGTTTCTATATTGTGCCTTATAATTCTATATATGCTGGCACTAACTTTTGAATTTCTATTTGTAGACTATGGTTCGCGTTAAGACTGTAGCGCGTAAACACTATTACGGCACCAGACGCAGACTTGACGACGGGGTTGGTCCATTTCATGTCCGTGACCCTACTCCCGACCACATATAAAGGAGAGTCCGACAGCGGGCTGGGGAGACTGCGCAGTCCTCTCATACAGAGGAGCCATTACACCCTACTCCACCTCAGTCACCGGCTCATCCAGCAATCACTCCATCACCATCTCCACCGCATAGAGGCGCTGAGCAGCCAGCTCAGCCGGCTCTACCTATTCAGCTAGCTCATCTACAGCGCGATAGGCTTGCGCCTAGATATGCACACATGACTATCAAGCACGAGTCAGCATTCGATACCGCATTCTTCTCCAGATCGGTGCTGACTCGTTCTGCCTATCAGGACATTATTCAGCGGGGCCTCTCAGCTATTCTTACCCCAGTCACAGAGCTGATCTACCCGCGACTGGTACGGTTGTTCTACCAGAACCTCCTACCGTCGCCGCGCATTACAGCCGAGCTCATCACCTCTATCGATGGCCATGAGATCACCATTACAGTGGAGACTCTGGCCCGTTCGACTCGCTGTCCACATCAGTGCCCGCCAGAGCTTCAGAAGACCTATCCCAGGCTCCACAGGCCTTCTTACGCCGATATGGTAGTTTTTCTCACAGGTCACCAAGCCGGTGGCGAGACCTTTGCCACCCGGACATTCTTGCCAGATGACCTGTGGTTTACAGATTCGGTGCTCTACTGAAACATATACATGGCAGGACACAAGATTTAGAGGCAAGGCGACTATCTAGCAGTGTTGTACGCCTTCTATACCGGTCACTGGGTGTTTATTCCTGTGCTTATCTGGAGCTTGATGAGGAAGCTCTACGATGAGTACGTCAGCAAGGAGGCACCCAGAAGGGCTAAGTCTCTTCCATTCAGTCACCTCATCACCCAGATTCTCATTGACCAACGTTATCTCATCCACCCGCAGGAGGACCCCGAGAGAGGTTCCTGTCACTTCCTCAAGAAGGACTGGGATAAGAGCTACAAAGTTATTATCACTCGCCTGTAGATCCATACCGTACTGGCGGCTACAGAGCTGGAGTTAGAGGAGGAAGCGGCAGCACAGACAGCCCCGGCACCAGCTGTAATACCCCTAATTTAAATGATAGTTCTGGAATTTATTTAAATGTTTAATTGTGTTTTTAGTTTATTTAGTTGGTTATTTGTAGTTGTTGTGTTTGTTTGTTTATTTAAATTATTATTTAGTTAAATTTTTGTTTTGCTTTAATTGCTTAAATTGATTATTTATTTTATTTTAAATTATTTTATTTTAAATTGGTTGTTTATGTTAGTTAGTATTTATTTGAATTAAGTTAAATGTTTTATTTATTAAATTAGGGTTTTATCAGTTTAGGGAAGCCACGTATTTAGCCGACTTATTTTTTTCTGTCGAGTAATAGGATTAGGGTTTAATTGCACCTAGGTTTAGTTGGCCTATATATATATCCGTATAAGACTGCCAAGGGTTTACAACCCTAACCACACGTATTGGAGGCAGAAGTATCAGGGGAGTTAGGAGAAGGTAGTTCGCCGGAAAACTTAGAAGAAAGACGTTGAGATTTTTGAACCGAATCTCACAGGCAAGTTCTATAACTAACTCTATCTCTTTGACCTATGTTCTTTGCATCGCTAATTTAGTTCCAGGAAGTAATAAAGTTAAATTAATATGGTTGCACAAGTAATTGTTTCAAAACAGTATGTGTTCATGTATGTGTTTTCATTCGGTTTTAATCTGTTTTGCTTGATTCTTGTTCTGATTGAATTTGATTAATAAGTAAAGAATTTAGTTAACTCTAAAACACCTTAGGACTTAGTTTTGATCAGTTATAAACTTGGGTTGGAGGAACAAAGGTGCCGGAGTTGGAGAAGAAGTTGAACAGCATGTTTCCTTGTAGATGCATGTTAATCGTTTTTAAATTATTTTGTTTAATTCTTGTTCCCACTAAATGTGATTATTAATCAAGGAAGTTAATTAACTTTTGAACACCCAAGGACTTAATTTTAATCAGCAAGAAATTTGGTTTGGAGGATCAACACAGCCGGACACCGCCGGAATTGGAAAAACGACGCACAGGGGAAGGAGCCTGCTCTATTTCAAGTAGAGCAGGCTCAATTAAAAAGTGGAGCAGGCTCTACTTTGTAGTAGAGTTGGCTCTACTTGGTAGTGGAGGCGGCTCCACTTTGTGTGGAGCCGGCTCCTTCAACAGGTTTCAGTTTTTCGCCTTTTCAGTGATGGTTTTGGCTACGGGTTTCAGAATTTGGTGTTTTCAGATGCTATTAGGAGCTATGCAGGGATGTTTCAGTGGCATCTAAGTCCTATTAGAAATTCTGAAGGTGTGATGTTATATAATAAATTACAAAGAAATCGGTAGATTTAAACCGTTATAGTTTCAGGTGAACTTGTGGACTGTTCTTGGAGGCAGAGGATTTTAAGTGCATAACCCTATGAGTTGCAATTTATCTGGGAATGATAATATTATTAAATCATCTTTCTGTAATTTAAGTTAAGTTTATTAGATTATAGAATGATTATATATATTCGTAAGTGACAGTAAGACACTTTTAAGGAAGTTTACATGGTTGAAATTTTGTAGATGATTCAAATTGATTAATTTTAAATTAGCAACTGAATTAAGAGTTTGATATGTAAATCATATAACAGGGGTATGGGATTAAGCCTATTAACTAATATAAATTCAGTTAATACTTAATAAGGAACTAGTTGATGTTACCAAGAATTTGTTTATGTCAACTTGTGGGATGTTGTGGAGTAATTACAAGTAAGCATGTATATACTATTGTTATTATTATTATGCTTATTGTGAGTTACAGGATGGTTATATTTCTTCTCTGCACTTAAAAATTTGTCAGAGAACCAGGTACTGGATGTATTGAACAAGCATGCTAATTAAACATTCTTGTTATGCTTATGATTGGATATGTTGATATTGATATGTTATGCTATCATATATATATTATCAATACTGGATGGATGGTTTGTATGCACCGGTATGGGACGGTGTCATACTAGGGGGATTAGCTCAAACATGCTAAGTCCTACCTACTCTGGATTAAGGGACGGATTAACTATAAAAGTTAAGTCTTACCTATATTTTGTGTCAGATCAATAAATAATTGAGTGGCACTTTGGTTTGGAATGGAATTTAAATATATTTTTATGATGCCACGATATGAGCATGAGTCTCAGAGTCGTTGGTTAGGGAGCGTATATGCATTGGGATGCATAGCTGGCTATAATGGTTTGATGTGTACCCTGCTAGGACTAGGTAGTCATGCCCACCTTTGGGTACGTTTTAGCATGAGGCCTACTAGTCAGGTTGAGACGGGCCTGTAGTCCAGTGAGAGTCCTGTAGTGTGATTATATATATATATAAATTTATCTAAGGACTATTAGCTATTGTTGGATTGGTTAGGATGTACATGCGTATCGGGTCTCTGCTTGGGTAGTAGTAGTATAGAACTTGCATGTGGGCCTGACCCACTAATCATTTTTCAGGTATCGGACATTTCCAGTCTAGAGCTTGTTCGTGCTGAGCAGAAACGATCTTCCATTCTACCGACGACGTAGGACTTCTTTCCAAATATTAGATTTGGATTTTATTTCCAGTTTTTACTTTCATTCAGTTTGGGATTTTTTTTTTTTATTAAGGGTCCACTAGAGATGGATTCCCGAGTTGTTAAACTGATGGAGTTTGGGTTTGATGGATTTTAATAATTATAATATTTTGCGGATTCTATTTTTAGTTTCTTTCAGCTTTAATTTCGTTTTTTAATTCATTTTGTCGTCTGTGTTCGCTTTAAAATATTAATTGTTTGATATTCCCTCGAATCTGTGCTCGGACTTGATCACCGTGGCTCTAGAATCGAGGGGTATCACAGTTGGTATCAGAGCACTCCGGGTTCAAGTGTCTCTAGGATGTTTCGTATTAAGTCTTCCGCGTAGCATTTCCTCTTGATTAGAGCTTAAGTTTAGGATTCGTCGTATTCCTTTACGGTTCGTCTAGAGGTTACTGATGTCAAGTTTATTCTGTAATTGCAGAATGTTTGGCACTAGGAGAAGGATGAGGGCCGCGATGAAAACAAAGAAGGGCCCAAGGCCGAGGAAAGTTACTCCGGTAATTCCCCTACGAAGGCCGACCAAGAAGTCGGAATTGGAGACCAGGGAGTTGATGTCAATAGGCGTTGCATCGGATTATAAGTCAAGGATAGTTTTTTGCATGCGAGACTGGCCACCATACTGTGGACCTAACACAACTTCGGTGGTGCTTGAAGTTGAGCCAAGCAGAGAAGAAGACCCCGAAGAAGATCAGGTTGGAGAAGATACCGTTGCATCCCAAATGGAGGGCAACGGAGTTCAAGGATGACTGCTCTTTTAAGAGTACTTTTAATTACTAGTAGTGGAGGAGGTATTAGTAAGAATGTAGTACGGGTTTAATCACGTACATTATGATTATGTTAAAAAACACCTTACGGTTATTTATTTGACAGTTTTGGTTTGAAAAGTTCTTAATACAGTAAACTTGTGGTTTTGGCTATCTCAATTTTGTTTATTGGAAGTTGTGTTGTGATGTATACATGAATGGTTTTATTAAACTGTATTGGAATGTGTACGTTGCGATAAGGAAAGGAAGTCAGTTACAGTAGGGTGATTGGTTTTTGGACAAGCAAACAAAGTTTTGCTTATAGGTTCATTGTCTTGAAATAGGATGATTACCAAGGAGTTATAAAAGAACTTGTGTAAACTCAATATGTTAGGTTTGGGATAGAAAGAAGATTCTCAAAATAGAGCGACGTTCTAACTCTGAGTAGATTTCGGAGCATTTTGTTTTTTACGTGTTTTGAACCGTTGGGATTTAGGTTGGTGACACAAGTATGCAATAGACCTCAGGGTATTTCTACACCTTTTTGGCAATACCACCACTTTACATAGGAGGATGGTCCTGTGACACTAGATATTGGTAGACTCAGATTTCTAACAAGTCTTTTGGTCCTAGACATGCACATGTATGACGTGATACTTGAGATGGATTGGTTATCACTGCCATGCTTAAATTATTTGTGTTGGAAAGGTCTATTGTGTTCACCATACCTAGTCAGGATATTGTATGTTGTCGCTATACCGCATTCTAGCGGGGTCAATAACACTTATTTGTTCCATGTGGAGGAGGAAACAGAAGGGGGAACTATTGTATCATTGGATAACATACCAATTATACAGATTTCCCGGATGTATTTCAGGAGATTCCAGGGTTGTCGAGTAGTCGCGAGATCGACTTTGTGATAGACTTTGCTCCGGGCACTACACCTATTGATAGGGCACCGTATGGGATGGCATCGGTGGAGATGCGAGAGCTGAGGGATCAGATTCAGCAGCTATTCAGCCAGGGTTTCATTCGCAGGAGTACTTTACCCTGGGGAGCACTAGTACTATTTGTGAAGAAGAAGGATGGTTCGCTCCGCTTATGTATAGATTACAGGGAGTTGAACAAGGTTACTATTCGTACCCAGTATCCGTTACCTAGGATTGATGACTAATTTGATCACTTGAAGGGAGTCACCTATTTCTCTAAGATTGATCTGCGGTCTGAATGTCATTAACTTCAGGTTCGAGAGCAGGATGTTCTGAGGACAGCGTTTCTCACTAGACATGGATCTTGTGAGATTCGGGTGATACCGTTTGGATTGACTAATGCACCTGCAGTATTCATGGACTTAATGAATAGAGTCTTCCGGGCTTATTTGGATCAGTTTGTTATTGTCTTTATTGATGACATCTTGATCTATTCTCGGTCAAAGGACGATCATGCTAGACATCTTCGCATAGTCTTGCAGACACTTCGTGAGCACCAGTTATATGCCAAGTTCGAGAAATGTGAATTTTGGCAGCGGGAAGTGAAATTTCTGGGTCACGTGGTGTCAGAAAAGGGGATAGCAGAGGATCCGGCCAAGGTTTCAGCGGTGGTTGAGTGGGGACAGCCTACATCACCTACTGAGATTCGGAGTTTTTTTTTCCGGTCTGGCAGGATATTATAGGAGATTCATCCAGGGGTTCTCCAAGATAGCAGGACCACTCACTCATCTGACCAAGAAGGGTGTACAGTTCATGTGGGATGAACACTGTCAGCGAGTTTTTGATGAGCTGGAAAGGAAGCTGACTTCTGCACCGGTTCTGGCTACTTCGCAGAGCGGGATAAAGTATCTTGTTTACACGGATGCTTTGTTGTAGGGTCTTGGATGTGTAATGATACAGGAGGAGCGACCGATTTCTTATGGATCTCGGAAACTTAAGCCTCATGAGCTTAATTATCCAACACATGATTTGGAGTTGGCAGCAATGGTCTTTGCCTTGCGTATTTGGAGGCATTATCTATTGGGTGAGTCCTTCAGATTATTCAGTGATCACAAGAGTCTGCAGTACTTGTTCACTCAGCGGGGGCTGAATATGAGACAGCGCAGATGGTTGGAGTTTGTAAAAGACTATCATTTTTTCTATACAGTACCATCCAGGGAAAGCGAATGTGGTGGCGGATGCGCTCAGTCACCGACCTGTTGGTAGTCTTTCTGCCTTATTCACCACTGAGTGGAATGCTTTAAAGAATAAAAATGAGTTGTCGGATGCTTTTATGGCGTGCAGGGTGGTCACACCTTCTATCATTCGTAAGGTTTACAAGCACAACTCACTGATCAGTAGTGTATTGACAATGTTGCAGAAATAGCTTCTGGGGAGGTTCCATTTTATCATATTGAGGCTGATGGAGGTTTAAGGTATAAGGGACGGTTAGTGGTACCTTCTGCTGATGGTTTGAGGAAAGATGTGATGATTGAGACTCATCACTCTGGGTTCTCTGTTCATCCAGGAGGCGATAAGATGTATCAAGATATGAAGCGGCAGTTTTGGTGGGCAGGTATGAAGAGGGACATTGCTCTTTTTGTTTTTCAGTGTAGTACTTGTCAGATGGTTAAGATTGATCATCAGAGGCCGTCAGGAGCTTTACAGCCACTACTAATTCCCGAGTGGAAATGGGAGAGCATATCTATGGATTTTGTGGAAGGGTTGCCAAATTCTTTCAAGGGGCATAATTCCATGTGGGTCATTGTGGATAGGTTGACCAAGTCAGCTCATTTCTTGCCTATTTGCACAGACTACACTTCGGAGCAGTTGGCGAGGCTTTACATTTCAGAGATTGTGAAGCTGTATGGCATTCCATTGTCTATTATATCGGACAGGGATTCGAGCTTTGTAGCTGGATTTTAGAAGAGTTTTCAGCAGGCTTTAGGTACGGAGTTACACCTTAGTACTGCTTATCATCCTCGGACTGACGGACAGACTGAGAGGGTGAATCAGATTATGGAAGATATGTTTCGGTCGTGTGTTCTGGATTTCAAGGGCCACTGGGAGGAATATTTGCCACTTGTGGAGTTTGCTTATAACAATAGTTTCTAGAAGACTATTGGGATGGCACCTTTTGAGGCGTTATACGGTCGACCGTGTCGATCACCTGTTTGTTGGATGGAGGTTGGAGAGAATCGATTCTTAGGTCCTGAGTTCATCAAGGATACCTCTGAAAAGATTGCTCTTATTCGAGATCGCATGCGTACTGCCCAAAGTAGGCAGAAGAGCTATGCTGATCGTCGCACTCGTGCTTTGGAGTTTCGGGTTGGGGATCAGGTTTTTCTCAAAATATCTCTTATGAAGGGTGTTATGCGCTTTGGGAAGAAAGGGAGTTGTCTCCACGATTTGTCGGTCCATTCATGATTCCCGATCGACTTGGTGCTGTATTTTATAAGTTGGCATTGCCGGATAATTTGGATCGCATGCACAATGTGTTCCATGTTTTCATGTTGCAGAACTTTCTGCAAGATGAGAATCGGTATCAGCATATCGATGTTGGGGAAATTGAGTTACAGCCGGATGCAACTTATTTGGAGCCACTGTGTCGTATTGTAGCTCGTCGGGATCAAATCCTTCGTAACAAGGTTATCCCTTTAGTGTGTGTCCAGTGGAGTCATTACAATGAGGCTGAGTCCACTTGGGAACAGGAGGAAGTGATTCGCTCGCAGTTTCCTGGATTATGGGAAGAAGGTAAGAGCGAATTCCGAGGATGGAATTCCTTTTGTTAGGGGGGAGGAATGTAATACCCCTAATTTTAAAAGGATAGTTCTGGAATTTATTTAAATGTTTAATTGTGTTGTTAGTTTATTTAGTTGGTTATTTGTAGTTGTTGTGTTTGTTTGTTTATTTAAATTGTTATTTAGTTAAATTTTTGTTTTGCTTTAATTGCTTAAATTGATTATTTGTTTTATTTTAAATTGGTTGTTTATGTTAGTTAGTATTTATTTGAATTAAGTTAAATGTTTTATTTATTAAATTAGGGTTTTATCAGTTTAGGGAAGCCACGTATTTAGCCGACTTATTTTTTTTCTGTCTAGTAATAGGATTAGGGTTTAATTACACCTAGGTTTAGTTGGCCTATATATATATCCGTATAAGACTGCCAAGGGTTTAGAACCCTAACCACACGTATTGCAGGCAAAAGTATCAGGGGAGTTAGGAGAAGGTAGTTCGCCGTAAAACTTAGAAGAAAGACGCTGAGATTTTTGAACCGAATCTCACGGGTAAGTTCTATAACTAACTCTATCTCTTTGGCATGTGTTCTTTGCATCGCTAATTTAGTTCCAGGAAGTAATAAAGTTAAATTAATATGGTTGCACAAGTAATTGTTTCAAAACAGTATGTGTTCATGTATGTGTTTTCATTCGGTTTTAATCTGTTTTGCTTGATTCTTGTTCTGATTGAATTTGATTAATAAGTAAAGAATTTAGTTAACTCTAAAACACCTTAGGACTTAGTTTTGATCAGTTATAAACTTGGGTTGGAGGAACAAAGTTGCCGGAGTTGGAGAAGAAGTTGAACAACATGTTTCCTTGTAGGTGCATGTTAACCGTTTTTAAATTATTTTGTTTAATTCTTGTTCCCACTGAATGTGATTATTAATCAAGGAAGTTAATTAACTTTTGAAAACCCAAGGACTTAATTTTAATCAGCAAGAAATTTGGTTTGGAGGATCAACACAGCCGGACACCGCCGGAATTGGAAAAACGACGCACAGGGGAAGGAGCCTGCTCTATTTCAAGTAGAGCAGGCTTAATTAAAAAGTGGAGCAGGCTCTATTTTGTAGTAGAACCGGCTCTACTTGGTAGTGGAGGCGGCTCCACTTTGTGTGGAGCCGGCTCCTTCAACAGGTTTCAGTTTTTCGCCTTTTCAGTGATGGTTTTGGCTACGGGTTTCAGAATTTGGTGTTTTCAGATGCTATTAGGAGATATGCAGGGATGTTTCAGTAGCATCTAAGTCCTATTAGAAATTTTGAAGGTGTGATGTTACATAATAAATTACAAAGAAATCGGTAGATTTAAACCGTTATAGTTTCAGGTGAACTTGTGGACTGTTCTTGGAGGCAGAGGATTTTAAGTGCATAACCCTATGAGTTGCAATTTATCTGGGAATGGTAATATTGTTAAATCATCTTTCTGTAATTTAAGTTAAGTTTATTAGATTATAGAATGATTATATATATTCATAAGTGACAGTAAGACACTTTTAAGGAAGTTTACATGGTTGAAATTTTGTAGATGATTCAAGTTGATTAAATTTAAATTAGCAACTGAATTAGGAGTTTGATATGTAAATCATATAATAGGGGTATGGGATTAAGCCTATTAACTAATATAAATTCAGTTAACACTTAATAAGGAACTAGTTAATGTTACCAAGAATTTGTTTATGTCAACTTGTGGGATGTTGTGGAGTAATTACAAGTAAGCGTGTATATACTATTGTTATTATTATTATGCTTATTGTGAGTTACAGGATGGTTATATTTCTTCTCTGCACTTAAAAATTTGTCAGAGAACCAGGTGCTGGATGTATTGAACAAGCATGCTAATTAAACATTCTTGTTATGCTTATGATTGGATATGTTGATATTGATATGTTATGCTTGTTGGGATTTATATGCCCTGGCATAACAAATTCCTGTTTGGATTAAAGTGACATATGTTCCTGACGTTTATGAAATATTTATGTTTTATACAATTGGTGAATTCAATGTATTATATTTTGATTCATTATAGAATTGATAGTGTCCATTTGATTACAAAAGATATTTATATATATGTTCGTGATGGCAATCAATGCATGATATATAAATAGTAATCATAAATGGTTCATAGTCGGTAATTATAGATGGACTCATAATTAATTAAGATTTGAACTGGATCCGCATTAGGTTGAGATATATTGCGAGAGCCGTCGTATGCAATTGCTCCCTATCACCGTCATGGCATTTGACTCTTAAGTATGAGAAAATTATAGACTCTTTTATTAATTAATAATTACTTTGATTTATTCGGCGGTGAATTCAATGTATTATATTTCGATTCATTATAGAATTGATAGTGTCCATTTGATTACAAAAGATATTTATATATATGTTCGTGGTGGCAATCAATGCATGATATATAAATAGTAATCA
Source organism: Cornus florida (assembly GCF_030987335.1). Classification (NCBI taxonomy): domain Eukaryota; kingdom Viridiplantae; phylum Streptophyta; class Magnoliopsida; order Cornales; family Cornaceae; genus Cornus; species Cornus florida. The sequence goes on along the minus strand of NW_026775571.1, from coordinate 38,730,774 downwards.
TAAATGGTTCATAGTCGGTAATTATAGATGGACTCATAATTAATTAAGATTTGAACTGGATCCGCGTTAGGTTGAGATATATTGCGAGAGCCGTCGTATGCAATTGCTCCCTATCACCGTCATGGCATTTGACTCTTAAGTATGAGAAAATTATAGACTCTTTTATTAATTAATAATTACTTTGATTTATTCGGCGGATTCTTCGGGATCCTTAGACCGACACTTTGGGTAGTTATGTAATTAATAGTTAGAGGGTTATATTTTCAATATTTGCATCATTACTACTTGTATTTATTTTGTATTGATTATGGTTGATCACAAAGTAAATTCGAAGGCCTTCGTGTGTTTTTAGACAAAATGATTTATTATATATTTATTTATTTAAATTATTATTTTTGTCAAACAAATGTTTTATTGTGATCAAGCCAGAAATAATCAGAGGTACCAAAATAGATATATTAATTAAGTAGTCGGATTGATGGCTTTATTTATCCGATAACTAATTATGCATAGAGGGGTCAAAGTGCAATATTGACTTAGAGGTTATTTATTATTTAATTGGAGTTCAATTAATTTCTTTTAGTGGAGTAGAAATTAATTTATGAATTAATTGAATTGGGTCCATGGACAGGGCCAATTATTAATTCATTGTAGCCAATAAAATAATAGGCCCAATGGATTCTCACTCATAGCCCAACTTGATATTGGCATCATATTAGATTTGAGACATGTGAATTAGAGATTGAGAAGGATTAGTTGTTTCCTTTTCTTTACCTTTATGTTGCCTATAAATATACATGGTATATGTATATTTTAGGGGTGATTTTTAATGAGAAGGAAAAAGGAATTTATTTTCTCTCTCTAGAAAATTAGGGTTTATGTTCTCAATTAATGGAGGCTCCCACAAGCCTAGTTATCCAATGTGACACCCCCAACATTTTTCACGCATAAGTTGATCAGGCTTATACACGAAAAACGAGGGATATCAAAAACAATTGGCAATATACAAGCATGGAATACAAAATGATGATAATAAAAGAATTTAGACAGGAAAGGAACACTAAATAATACAACATCCATCCATCCTTTATTTAATACAGTACTCCATTACAACTTGGAAATCCTATGTCAAGGATCCCTAAATAACCCTGAGAGTTCAACGTCAAAAGTAAATAAAAACTGAAACTGAAGTAGTACATAAAACTTCTACCCTGAACTGGATCGTAAGAGTAGATGAGTTCGGATGATGGTCCCTCACTGCTAACCTCAACCTTGGAACGGGTACTGACCGTATCCTGAAATAGCAACAATGGTGGGTCAACCCCACGAGCAAGTCCTCTCTACTATGACCCAAATCAGAGAATCAAATAAATTAATCATTATGAATCGGATGAGCACTATATCTGTATACATCCTAAGGGAACTATCCAATGTATAACATGACCTCAACCAGAATAGACGGTGATCACTTAGACTCACACTAGGTGGTTAAGTGTCGCATTTCCCTACCCGGGAAATCAGCTATTATACATGGTGCACGGTACTGACAACACAGACTATAACGAACTACACAGTGATAACACCTCTCAATGTACTGATGAATATACTGAGCATATCAATTAGACAATACAGGCCAATAATAATATTAAATATACTGAGTATGTTAATTAGGCAACACATGCCAATAATATTAAACCACATACCCCGACAGCCACACATCTGTCTATAGCAACGAATGCATAAGGTATAAATGAGTCTAAACTTATTAGCCAGCTCACATGGTTTTATATGGCAATACATCCATATAATATAAATGCGACATAATTTGAACAGTCCATTTATTCTCTGAAATGCACACAGCATAATAATCATGGTTGATATATGATTAACAGTATAAATATCCCATAATATATAATGGATAATTTATATGACGATAACCGTGACATTATTATATTTGAATAGTAATAATGAATACCATTTAATAAAATAATAACACTATCTATAGTAATGTTGATAAATGAATCACATTCATATCCGTACGGTAAACGGGCCAATTAAGGTTTAGAAATATTAATCGGCCATAATAATACTTAACGGGTATTAAAATAATAATTTCGTGGCCCATTAAACCTGTAAATACCAACACGGTACCTAAAAATCCAAGTTTAAGGTTCTGGAATTTACAAAATAGGCCCTAGGAGTATTCTGGACTTTTCCAGTAGCTGTAGGGGTCCCTCACGCGCCCCCACTCTCCTCCCGGAGCTTCCCACACGCGCCTCCACTTTTCTCACACGCGCACGCGCTTACACGCGCCCCCACGCGCGTCTGGAATCAGTCACGCGCGCGCACGTGCTCCCACGCGCGCGTTGATGACTTCTTGCTGACGCGGCGGCTCCTGATTCGGTGGTTGCATGGACTTTGTTGCGAGCACGCTACACTGGATAATTCTATCTTAGTTCTTCTAATCCAAGGGTCCTGGTTCGCGCGCGCACCATCCTATGGTGTATTGGACTACACCGAATCAATCTGCTGATTAGTTACTCATCTAACGGCCGGATATCCATGCGCACAGTAACTATAGTGCGCCGTATCACACCGGATTACTCCGGTCGTCTCCCCCACTGCCGGCGACCGGAAAACTCGCCGGTAGGTCGCCGGAAAATACAGAAAAATTCCGAAAATTGCCCAAAAATTCTAGAAAAAATTCTAAAGCTTTAAATAACAATTCTTAAGATTCAATTAATTACCTAGGCCAATAATAAATTATTTAACCCTTAAATATTTAATATCACATTATTTTAATAAATTAAATATTTAATTTAGCATTGTCCTAGCATGGTTTCTAACTAAAAAAAAATAGCCGAATAAATGTAATGAATAATTTATGGACTTAAAGGGGAAAAGTAGATAATAACTTGCCTTTTTGGATTTAAAATAAATCCGCCGGTTGCGCGTAGTCGGGTAAATTTCTCCTACACCGGTCCAAGCTCCTTTCTTTCTCTCTCTTCCTTTCCACACTTTTACAATGGCTCACTAAAAATTATAACTTTTTCTAACTCCCTTCCATTCCTTCTAAGGTAGGCTAGCTAATTTATATACAATTTATATAATATAAATATTACAAATATCTAATTTTGCATTTAATTAACCACATTCCCAACCATATGGCTTCAAGTCTTACCCATAAACATTAATGAAATCCTATCCTAATCACTAATTTCATCATGACTTATGATTTAATACTATTATTATTATTATAATTATTATAATTATTATTATATTATTATTATTAATAAACTTTTATAATTATTATTATTATTATTATTAAACTATTATAATAATTATTATTATTATTACATAAGAATACATTATATCATCATAATACTTTATAACACAAATATAATACTTTAATTAACTAATAATGCTTAATATAAATATAACCAACAAATAAAAATTATTATTAATAATACATGCACAATTAAATGAATAAATTTACTATTTTAACATACACAATTAATTTACATGCACCATTAAATGAACTTAATATAATAATGTAGCATGCACAATAATAGGTAAAGAAATCCACATATAAATGAATTTAAATAAACTAAACTCTTTAATAAAATATGGGGTATTACATTCTTCCCCCCTAATAAAGGAATTTCGTCCCCGAAATTCACTACATACCTGTATTAAAGAGCTCTGGATACTTGGCACGAATAATATCTTCCCGTTCCCAAGTAGACTTTGATTCACTATGATGACTCCACTGTACACGTACTAATGAAATAGTCTTCGTGCGCAGTATCTGATTCCTACGATCGAGAATACAGTAAGGTTGTTCCAAATAGGTTGCATCGGGTTGCAACTCAACTTCACCCACATCAATGTGTTGATATCGATCTTCTTCCCGTAGAAATTTTCGCAGCATAGATACATGAAAAACATTATGTACCCTATGAAGATTATCTGGTAGAGCCAGACGATAAGCTACTGCCCCGATCCGATCTGTAATCATAAAAGGACCCACAAAACGAGGCGATAACTTACCCTTTGACCCAAACCGCATTACTCCCTTCATGGGAGAAACCTTAAGCAAAACCTGATCACCAACCTTAAACTCCAAAACACGAGTTCGACGGTCAGCATAACTTTTCTGTCTGCTTTGAGCTGTACGCATCCGATCCCTAATGATAGCGATCTTTTCTGACGTGTCCTTAATAAATTCAGGACCCAAAAAGCTGTTCTCACCAACTCCAAGCCAACAGACAGGAGACCTACACGGTCTACCGTACAAAGCGTCAAATGGTGCCATACCAATAGTTTTCTGATAACTATTGTTATAAGCAAACTCTGAAAGCGGCAAATATTCCTCCCAATTACCCTTAAAATCAAGAACACATGCCCGCAACCTGTCTTCTAAAATCTGATTAACTCGCTCAGTCTGTCTATCTGTTTGAGGATGATAAGCAGTGCTAAGATAAAGTTCGGTACCCAAAGCCTGCTGAAAGCTCCTCCAAAATCCTGATACAAACTTCGGATCTCTATCTGATACGATGGACAATGGCACGCCATGAAGTTTCACCATTTCTGCAATATAAAGCTTAGCATACTGTTCTGACGTAAAATTTGAACGAACAGGCAGAAAATGAGCGGACTTGGTCAATCTATCAACAATGACCCAAATAGAGTTGTGATTATGATGTGAAGTAGGTAATCCCTCTATAAAGTACATGGAAATACTCTCCCATTTCCACTCTGGTATGGGAAGTGGCTGTAACGATCCTGGCGGTCTCTGATGATCAATCTTAATCATCTGACAGGTGCTACATTTAGAGACAAAGATAGCTATATCTCTCTTCATGCCGGCCCACCAAAACTGGCGTTTCATGTCCTGATACATCTTGTCTCCCCCTGGATGTACAGAGAACTGAGAAGTGTGTGTCTCTCTCATTACAACATTTCTCAAATTGTCAGCTGAAGGCACAATTAAACGTCCCTTGTACCTCAATCCTCCATCAGTCCCTATAGAATAAAAAGGAACATCTCCGGAGGCTAACTCTGAAACCCGATCAATACACTGTTGATCTGAGAGTTGTGCTTGAATGACCTGATGAATGATAGAAGGAGTTACTACCACACATGCCATAAAAGCATCTACTAACTCATCAACGGTCTTCAAAGCATCCCACTCTGTTGCAAACAAAGCTGAAAGGCTGACATAGGGTCGGCGGCTGAGTGCGTCTGCTACAACATTCGCTTTCCCTGGATGATACTGAATAGAGAAGTGATAGTCTTTCACGAACTCCAACCATCTGCGCTGTCTCATATTCAGTTCCCTATGTGTGAACAAATACTGTAGACTTTTATGATCGCTAAACAATCGAAAAGTCTCCCCCAAAAGATAATGCCTCCAAATACGCAAGGCAAAAACCACTGCTGCGAGCTCTAGATCGTGAGTCGGGTAATTAAGCTCATGAGGCTTAAGCTTCCTAGACCCATAAGAAACTGGTCGCTCTTCTTGTATCAACACACAACCCAAACCCTTCAGAGAAGCGTCAGTAAATACTAAATACTCGATTCCACTCTGAGGTGTGGCTAAGACAGGTGCAGAAGTTAACTTACTCTTCAATTCAGCAAAAGCAGTCTGACAAGAATCATCCCATACAAATGGTACATTCTTCTTAGTCAGATGAGTAAGTGGACCCGCAATTTTGGAAAATCCCTGGATGAACCTGCGATAATACCCCGCCAATCCCAGAAAACTGCGAATCTCTGTCGGTGAGGTGGGCTGTCCCCACTCCATAACGGCCGCAACCTTGGCTGGATCTACTGCTAACCCTTCTTCTGACACTACATGACCCAGAAATTTGACCTCTTTCTGCCAAAATTCACACTTCTCAAACTTCGCAAATAACTGATGTTCTCGAAGTGTTTGCAACACTGTGCGTAAATGTCTGGTATGGTCCTTCTCCGACTTAGAGTAAACCAGAATATCATCAATGAAAACAATGACAAACTGATCTAAGTACTCTCTGAATACTCTATTCATCAAGTCCATAAAGACAGCTGGAGCGTTCGTTAAACCGAAAGGCATAACACGAAACTCATAAGATCCGTACCTTGTGAGAAATGCTGTCTTTGGAACATCTTGTTCTCTGACTCGTAGCTGATGATAACCAGACCTCAAATCGATCTTTGAGAAGTAAGTAGCTCCCTTCAACTGATCAAACAGGTCATCAATTCTGGGCAACGGGTACTTGTTGCGAATAGTGACCTTGTTCAATTCTCTGTAATCAATACAAAGACGAAGAGATCCATCATTCTTCTTGACAAATAGTACTGGTGCTCCCCATGGTGAAGTACTCCTACGAATAAATCCCTGGCTGAGCAACTGCTGAATTTGATCTTTCAACTCTCGCATCTCCACTGGTGCCATTCTGTACGACGCCTTAGCAATAGGCGTAGTGCCTGGAGCTAAATCAATGACGAAGTCTATCTCTCGACTTGGTGGCAAGCCTGGAATTTCCTGGAATACATCCTGGAATTCCTGTACTACCGGGATACTGTCAAGAGATACCACACTCGCTTCCTGTGAGTCTTCTTCAAGAACGAATAAATAAGTGGTAGGCCCTCTATCAGGTTGTGGTACAACAAGAAGATACATCTCCTATCCTGGTATAGCAAATACAATAGACTTTTCGTAACAGTTAACCTGAGCATGGTACTGAGATAACCAGTCCATCCCAAGTATAACATCATACGAATGCATATCTAACACTAACAAATTTGCAAGAAATCGAAGCCGGCCCATATCTATAAGGATATCACCGCTACACTCTCGTAAAGTTGCGCCAACTCCCATTGGTGTATAAATATTGAGAGGTTGGTCACATAACTGAGTCGTCATACCAGATAAGATAACAAAAGATCTAGACACAAAAGAATGTGATGCACCAGTGTCAAACAGTATACGAGCAGTTCTACCATGTATAAAAAACATACCTCAATAGCCTGAGGAGCCTGCGCATTATGTGGCATGAAGTTATAAACTCTGCCATGATGCAACTGCTGTGGAGGTTGTCCCGGAGGAAATGGTGGTGCTGGAAGTGCCGGAAAATTTTGAACTTGCCCACGTGGCATCGGTGGGGCCGGTAGAGGTAATGGCTGATTAGGTCTCGGCTGCCCATACTGTCCCTGCTTAGCTTTGGGACACATCTTGGCCGGATGCCCAATTTCTCTACAGTGATAACAACGTCCCGTAAAAGGACCTGCCTGCCTTCTCTGTTGATTTCCCGACCACTGTTCCTGTCCGGTCTGAGTTACCCCACCTTGTCTACCCCGATTAGGAACTTCATCCCTCTGCACATCTGGGTTTCCTTTGTTTTTCTTCCAAGGTTGATGTCCTTGAAATCTGCCCCGATCATTGGACTTGGTACCACTGCTGCTTCCTTTCTCCACTGTCTGGTAGTCTCGGTTAGCCCACTTATCTCCCTTGGACTTCCGGTAATCACTCCTCATCTGGCAGTGCTGTAAAGCGGCATTAACCACCTGGATATAAGTAGTATATGCAGGACTACCTATGATCACCACTTTAATCGGCCATATCAACCCTTTCACAAAGCGGTCTCTCTTCTTTTCTTCCGTACTGACCTCCTCTGGTGCAAATAATGACAAATTAATGAACTTCTGTTCATACTCAGCCACAGTCATATCCTCCTGTTGCAGATCCAGAAATTCAGTCTTCATCGCTGATCTTACTGACATAGGAAAATACTTGTCGTCAAAGCGAGTCTGAAATTCAGCATAAGTCAATCTGGTCCTCTCTTCGACAGTAGTAATAGACTCGCACCACTGCAAGGCATTGCCTATCAGCATAAACGTAGCCAGCATCTATTTCTGCACTTCGATACAGATTACCATCCGAAGATGACGCTCGCTCTCTTGTTTCCACTGATATGCTAACAAGACATCTGTGGACCCCGCAAACGATGGTGGATTCCCTCTGATAAACGAGTGACAAGTTTTGTCCCATGACATTGGCTGTGCCACTGGTTTAGGAACAGGTACTATTGGAGGAGGTTGCTGGTTTCGTAGAGCAGATGCTACTCCTGCTGCTACAGCTCGTGCAATGATATCAGCAACTTGAGGGGAAAATTCCTGATTCTCATTTTGAGTTGGGGAAATACTGCGATGACGGTTCGCATTCCTTGTCCCACGCCGAGACATTCTTCTTTTAAATTCAGAAAAATCTAACGTCAGTACATTATAATGGACCGACTAAAAGAATACAAAGAACCCTAATACTTAGGCTCTAATTATCAGAATACACAACGCGGAAGTATAGTAATCACAGATCCCTAAGATACTCGAACCTGGAGTGCTCTGATACCAACTGTGACACCCCCAACATTTTCCACGCATAAGTTGATCAGGCTTATACACGAAAAACGAGGGATATCAAAAACAATTGGCAATATACAAGCATGGAATACAAAATGATGATAATAAAAGAATTTAGACAAGAAAGGAACACTAAATAATACAACATCCATCCATCCTTTATTTAATACAGTACTCCATTACAACTTGGAAATCCTATGTCAAGGATCCCTAAATAACCCTGAGAGTTCAACGTCAAAAGTAAATAAAAACTGAAACTGAAGTAGTACATAAAACTTCTACCCTGAACTGGATCGTAAGAGTAGATGAGTTCGGATGATGGTCCCTCACTGCTAACCTCAACCTTGGAACGGGTACTGACCGTATCCTGAAATAGCAACAATAGTGGGTCAACCCCACGAGCAAGTCCTCTCTACTATGACCCAAATCAGAGAATCAAATAAATTAATCATTATGAATCGGTTGAGCACTATATCTGTATACATCCTAAGGGAACTATCCAATGTATAACATGACCTCAACCAGAATAGACGGTGATCACTTAGACTCACACTAGGTGGTTAAGTGTCGTCTTTCCCTACCCGAGAAATCAGCTATTATACATGGTGCACGGTACTGACAACACAGACTATAATGAACTACACAGTGATAACACCTCTCAATGTACTGATGAATATACTGAGCATATCAATTAGACAATACAGGCCAATAATAATATTAAATATACTGAGTATGTTAATTAGGCAACACATGCCAATAATATTAAACCACATACCCCGACAGCCACACATCTGTCTATAGCAATGAATGCATAAGGTATAAATGAGTCTAAACTTATTAGCCACCTCAAATGGTTCTATATGGCAACACATCCATATAATATAAATGCGACATAATTTGAACAGTCCATTTATTCTCTGAAATGCACACAGCATAATAATCATGGTTGATATATGATTAACAGTATAAATATCACATAATATATAATGGATAATTTATATGACGATAATCGTGACATTATTATATTTAAACAGTAATAATGAATACCATTTAATAAAATAATAACACCATCTATAGTAATGTTGATAAATGAATCACATTCATATCCGTACGGTAAACGGGCCAATTAAGGTTTAGAAATATTAATCGGCCATAATAATACTTAACGGGTATTAAAATAATAATTTCGTGGCCCGTTAAACCCGTAAATACCAACACGGTACCTAAAAATCCAAGTTTAAGGTTTTGGAATTTACAAAACAAGCCCTAGGGGTATTCTGGACTTTTCTAGTAGCTGTAGGGGTCCCTCACGCGCCCCCACGCGCCTCCCGGAGCTTCCCACACGCGCCTCCACTTTTCTCACACGCGCACGCGCTTACACGCGCCCCCACGCGCGTCTGGAATCAGTCACGTGCGCGCACGCGCTCCTACGCGCGCGTTGATGACTTCTTGCTAACGCGGCGGCTCCTAATTTGTTGGTTGCATGGACTTTGTTGTGGGCGCGCTACACTGGATAATTCTATCTTAGTTCTTCTAATCCAAGGGTCCTGGTTCGCGCGCGCACCATCCTATGGTGTATTGGACTACACCGAATCAATCTGCTGATTAGTTACTCATCTAACGGCCAGATATCCATGCGCACAGTAACTATAGTGTGCCGTATCACACCGGATTACTCCGGTCATCTCCCCCACTGCCGGCGATCGGAAAACTCGCTGAAAGGTCGCCGGAAAATACAGAAAAATTCCGAAAATTGCCCAAAAATTCTAGAAAAAATTCTAAAGCTTTAAATAACAATTCTTAAGATTCAATTAATTACCTAGGCCAATAATAAATTATTTAACCCTTAAATATTTAATATCACATTATTTTAATAAATTAAATATTTAATTTAGCATTGTCCTAGCATGGTTTCTAACTAAAAAAAAATAGCAGAATAAATGTAATGAATAATTTATGGACTCAAAGGGGAAAAGTAGATAATAACTTGCCCTTTTGGATTTAAAATAAATCCGCCGGTTGCGCGTAGTCGGGTAAATTTCTCCTACACCGGTCCAAGCTCCTTTCTTTCTCTCTCTTCCTTTCCACACTTTTACAATGGCTCACTAAAAATTATAACTTTTTCTAACTCCCTTCTATTCCTTCTAAGGTAGGCTAGCTAATTTATATACAATTTGTATAATATAAATATTACAAATATCTAATTTTGCATTTAATTAACCACATTCCCAACCATATGGCTTCAAGTCTTACCCATAAACATTAATGAAATCCTATCCTAATCACTAATTTCATCATGACTTATGATTTAATACTATTATTATTATTATAATTATTATAATTATTATTATATTATTATTATTAATAAACTTTTATAATTATTGTAATTATAATTATATTATTATTATTATTATTATTAAACTATTATTATTATTATTATTATTATGATTACATAAGAATACATTATATCATCATAATACTTTATAACACAAATATAATACTTTAATTAACTAATAATGCTTAATATAAACATAACCAACAAATAAAAATTATTATTAATAATACATGCACAATTAAATGAATAAATTTACTATTTTAACATACATAATTAATTTACATGCACCATTAAATGAACTTAATATAATAATGTAGCATGCACAATAATAGGTAAAGAAATCCACATATAAATGAATTTAAATAAACTAAACTCTTTAATAAAATACCGAGTATTACATCCAAGGTCATTCATGGAGGCTTATGAGTGATTCCTAAAGGCAAGACCATTACTAAGAAGATGGAGATCCTTGGAAAAGATGTCTAGCAAAAAGGATCTACAATAAGTGAGAACATTCACTTTAGAGGAGAGATCTAAGGTTTACTCAAACCTTGATATAAGTATTCAATCTTTTAATTGAATGATACATCATATTTTATTTTTGCATAAAACTTGTCTCTATGTGATGAATCAAGATCTATGAATCAAAATCCCTCGAAAAGTTTTTAAAACTTGCACGTTTCCCAACAGTGGTATCAGAGCATGGTTTGATTCATTACTAGAGATCATGATTTTATGAAAATCATCATTCATGGATCCAAAATTATATTCATATATATTTTTATTGATGTATGTTGATGTATGATTTAATATGTTGATATATATTGATACATGATGATGTATGAATAATTGTGAATGAATGATGATGTATGGTTGGGCCATGGATAAAGCTTATAGGTTAAATTAATGTAATTTTATCTTTGGATGAATGTAATTAAGGCTTTGATTTAGCCGTTTGAAAGTTCAATGATGTAATTTAATTTTTTTTCCATTGTTTTTCAAATTGTAAATATTTTTAAAGCCATGTAATCTTCGTCAAAGAATGCTATGAAGCTTTAAGAAGGTCCAAGAGGGTTAAATTAGGCTTCAGGAATTTTCTGGGATTTTTTAGAAATTTTCCGGAATTTTTCTGGAATTTTTTTAAGGCCTAATTTAATTTCTGGAATTTTTCGGCGATTTTCCGGCGACCGGAGAGTTGTTGGCGGCAAGGTTTTGGCCGGAGATCAAGAGGGATTGATGGGAAATAATCCTATGTGACGCGGCTAATGATAGACCCTCGCGCATTACTTAGAGCATATAAATGTTAAAAGCTGAATCCATTGGCCATTTAAATTGCTTCTGTCTGTTATTTATTTATTTAACTGATGCATGGAATAATTAATTGTTTATTATTATTATTATTTATGCATTGGATCCATGATATTTAATTAAATGACTTGATTTATATTAATTAAATTATGAAAATTAATTGGATTTGATTACTAATTAATTTGAGGACACTTATTGGGAAACGCAAAATTATTTTTTTGTAAATTATTTTTAAAGTGTGCTTCAAATTAAATATTAGTAAATCGTTTAAAGTCCAAATATTTTCTAAATTTAATTGGATTAAAATCAAGACGTTTTGCATACTTTATATCATGTAAATGAATAAAATGAAAACCCTAATTATGGATGATTAAAAATTGAGTGGGAGCGGGGATTTTTATACATTGCCCCATGGCCTTCGTTATTAACACCATTGTAATTAGGTCTTCAAAAATAAGGCCCCACGCATGATTTGAAGAGTCTTAATATTACAAGAATGGTTATCTCATAAAAATAATAATATTAAATGTTCATTGTAATTAGATCTTTAAAAATAAGGCCCTACGCATGATTTAAAGAGTCTAGATTATAATGACAAGATATTTAATGTTTTATTTTTCATTAGAGCTTTAATAACGTTATACACTCAATCTAAAATCAATAGTGTTAGCTACCCAACGGAGTGGTCTACACTAGGTGATTTTAGAAAGGCTAAACATAATCGGGAATTATTTCATATAGATAGACAAGACATTGTCTTAAGAAATATGGAGATGATGGGATTTGCCCGCCAATAACAATAATGAACTTCGCCAACCGAATAAGTTATTGGTGTATTGGTTATCCGATTTTTCATGCAGTGGTTAAGGGACCCACATATTATTTTAATGGAAGTGCTCACCTAATAGCAAATGAATTTCTACAATAGTAATAATGAACTCCTCCAACAGGATAAGTTATTTATATATTGATTGGTTGATTTATTATGCTACAGAGTTGAGGGACCCACATTAATTAAAAGGGATTGTTCACCAATAATGATAATGATCTCTTGTTCAATTGAGATTTATTATATTATGTGGTAAACAAACTCATTTTAATTTTAAATATGCATGACAGTATTAATAATTCACCTTGCATATTGTATGAATGCAATTATATTCAGACTAATTATGTCTAATCCATTTTATCTGCTTGGTAATTTCAATGTATGTGGACTTCATTTATAATTACTAGAAAATGAATTTAGATATTTTATTCACAACGTGGTGGTACAAATGTATTTACTACTCCTACAACCTAATCCTTTTACTTTAAGATACCCAAGAGAACATTAATGCTTTGAATAAGTGAAATAAGGCAAATGAGATGAATTGGTGCAATATTCTTAGAGTTTACCTCGAATACGCTCCAAAGCTAACATTTACATTATTTTAGTTTCTTCAAGCATCATGGTGAGATTAGATAGAGAGTATGCTAAAGTACTATATCAGACTTGAATAGCATCAAGATAGCCTAAGGAACTCCAGTATGAAATCGAATTTTGGAAAATGATTGTTTATTATTTAAAATTAGCTGGAGATCAATCGGGCTGACTTGGGTGGTAAGTTTCAAGTTGACATGATTATTGCCTTGTTACCAAACTCGTTCGACTCTGTTAGAGCGAACTAAATAAGGAATCAGTTTGAGTTCACACTCGCTGATATTCTTATAGAATTGGTAACAGATTAAGGGATAATCAAGAGTATGGGCGTTCCTATCAATCTAACCTAGTCTATACCATCTTCTTCTAGGCCCAAGTGGACGGGCAAAGCAAAGAAGAAGGATGATAATAGGACTAGACTAGCACAAAACATGGGTATTTAAAAAGGTTAAAGGGAATAAGGCAGTGTATGTTGAGGGCGAAGAAAACTGTTTCTTTTGTCGCTAACTAAAAACACTAAAGGACGAACTGTTTAAGCAATGACGTGGCATAGGAAAATATATATTTAATCATTGAACCATGTTATGTGGTTGCGTCTATTAATTCCTGATGGATAGATTCTGGAGCCACTAAACATGTTTGCAATTTATTGTAAGGATTTTAGGAATCCAGAAGCCTTGATGATATGGATATATATTTATCTTTTGACCTGATGCTAAGATTGTAGTTAAGTCAGTGGGAGTATTACATCTGAAATTAGAGAGTATGAGGATATTAGTATTAGAGAACTATCTTTATGCACAGAAGTGAAACGCAATCTCATTCTTATTTCACTTTTGGTTTATAAAAACTGTGTTGTTATTTTGTAAAACTGGTTTTATAAAATTGAATAGATATGCGATTGCTTCTGGTACATTGAAAGATGGTTAATATACTATAATCACAAAATCTTAAGATTTACAGAATGTAGAAACTAATGTTGCATCTTCTAGATTGAATGTTAAGAGAAAAATTGTTATTCCTAACTCATTGTATTTTTAATGTCTATTTTTGGGTTGTTATTAATCAAAATAAGATTCAAAGATTGGTCAAAGAAGGTTAATTACCTAGTGAGGCAGGGGAGCCTAAACCAAACTTGTGAACCCTGTTTTGAAGGATAGATAACTCTTAGGGCTTAATCAGCCAGATGAAATAGACATAAAGGACAATTGGAGTCGGTATACACTGACACGTGTGGTCTTATGAACATCCAAGCAAGATTACTCACGTTTTGGATAAGTTTATCTGATGCAACACAAGTCTTAAACTCTTGGTATTTTCTGAGAAGGTTAAGACTGATGTGGAACACATATTAGGTAAACTTATCAAGACACTTCGATCTGATCGAGGATATGAGTATTTCTTGGGATAGTGCAAAGACTATATGGTCAATGAGGTATTATGTACCAGTTTTCCGCAATTGACGCTAAATGTATTTAGGTGTCAAATAGGAATAACAGAATTCCACTTAACATGGTTAGATCTATGATCAGCTATGCTACATTATCTCTTTCATTTAAGAGTTTAGCGTTAATGACATCGATGCGCATTATGAACTGCATTCCATCTTAGTCTGTCTCAAGGATACCGTTGAGCTGTGTTTTTTTACTAAATATTAGTTTGAATCATATGCACATATGGGGTAGTCTTGCACATGTGCGCTTGATATGGACAAGTAAGTTGGAAGCAGATCATAGGCATGCTAGATTTGATAGCTACTCTAAATGTCACTAGGATGGATTATTTTATGATCTCAAAGATAAAAGTTGATTGTTTTCACTCACTGTTTATCTATAGGAGAATCATATTATGAATCACATACCTAGTAGCATAATGTTAGAGAATTTGGTATGAGTACCAGATGTACCACATGTGAACACACTTATTATAGAGATTGAGAATAATATATGAATTCCCTATTGATGCGTGAGTATCATCTACTACACAGATTCTTGCATCGGTACATTGATGTAGTGGGAGGATTATCATCCAATTCGACAGAATCATGTTTTTAGGTGAGACCATTATGGACATCCCTGTTAAACATGAGTTGGACCCAGTAAGCTACACGGAAGCGTGAACCGATGTGGATACAGATTGTTTTGGTGAGTTACTATGAAAATCAGAGTTGGAATCTATGTATTCTAATAAATTCTGGGATCTTGTAGAACTTTCTAGTAGGGTGATTCCTATGGAAGGCAAGTTAATCTACAAAAAGATACCAGAAGATTTCTTAGTGAATAAATCATGAGTGTACAAGGGAATGTCATTATTTTTCTAATTCTATATATATTGATGACATCCTACTCATTTAGAATGATGTGGAAGTTTTGTTATCAATAAAGATGTAGTTGTTCAATTACTTTTAAATGAAGGTTTTTTCAAGATGTAAGCTATATTCCTAGGATCAAGCTTTTGCAAGATCGGGTTAAAAGGAAAATAGGCTTATCTTAATAATCTTACATTAATAAAGTTTTGACCAAGTTTGGTATGCATAACTCAAAGAATGAGTTCTTACTTTATTGATATGGATTGCTCTCTCTAGTAAGTAGTTTTCCAAGACTAGCAGAGGAGATTGAGCAAATGAGACTGAAACTATATGCTTTGGCATATGAGAGTCTTATATATGCCATAGTCTATACCAAATAGGACATCCGCTACATTGTAGGGATAGTCAGATGATATCAGTCCAATCCTGGACTTGATAACTGGTCTGTTGTGAAAAATATCATTAAGTATCTAAGGAGGACCAAGGATATCATACTTAGTTATGGATGTGATGATATGGTCCTAGTCAGGTATGCTAGTTCTGATTTTCAATCAGAAGTAGATACTATGAGGTTCATGACTTAGTGTATGTTCACTTAATGGAAGGAAAATCAGTTGGTAGATTGTTAAGCAGATTTCAACTGCTGACTCAAACCTGCAGGTGGAATATATTGCAGCCTTAAAGGCGGCAAAAGAAGCCTATTAGTTTGATCTCACTGATTTAGAGGTTGTGGAGCATACTAGCCTGCCTATCGAGCTATATTGCGACAATAGTGCAGAAGTAGTCCAAACCAATGACCCAAGGTTCCATAGATGAACAAAATACACTGATAGGAAGTATCATGTTCTACATGATATTGTCAGGCAAGAAAATGTACTTGTGGCTAGAACATTGCATTGGAACACAACTTTGTTGATCCATTAATAAAGGTGTCGTCGATCAATAGTTTTGATCAACACCTGGATAACATTGGAGTTAGATGCAATTTGAATTGGCTAAGAGGAAAATGTACTTGTGGCTAGAACATTGCATTGGAACACAACTTTGTTGATCCATTATCAAAGGTGTTATTGGTCAATAATTTTGATCATCATCTGGATAACATTGGAGTTAGGTGCAATTTGAATTGGCTATGAGGGCAAGTGGGAGCTGTTGGGATTTATATGCCCTGGCATAGCAAATTCCTGTTTGGATTAAAGTGACATATGTTCCTGACGTTTATGAAATATTTATGTTTTATACAATTGGTGAATTCAATGTATTATATTTCGATTCATTATAGAATTGATAGTGTCCATTTGATTACAAGAGATATTTATATATATGTTTGTGATGGCAATCAATGCATGATATATAAATAGTAATCATAAATGGTTCATAGTCGGTAATTATAGATGGACTCATAATTAATTAAGATTTGAACTGGATCCGCGTTAGGTTGAGATATATTGCGAGAGCCGTCGTATGCAATTGCTCCCTATCACCGTCATGGCATTTGACTCTTAAGTATGAGAAAATTATAGACTCTTTTATTAATTAATAATTACTTTGATTTATTCGGCGGATTCTTCGAGATCCTTAGACCGACACTTTGGGTAGTTATGTAATTAATAATTAGAGGGTTATATTTTCAATATTTGCATCATTACTACTTGTATTTATTTTGTATTGATTATGGTTGATCACAAAGTAAATTCGAAGGCCTTCGTGTGTTTTTAGACAAAATGATTTATTATATATTTATTTATTTAAATTATTATTTTTGTCAAACAAATGTTTTATTGTGATCGAGCCAGAAATAATCAGAGGTACCAAAATAGATATATTAATTAAGTAGTCGGATTGATGGCTTTATTTATCCGATAACTAATTATGCATAGAGGGGTCAAAGTGCAATATTGACTTAGAGGTTATTTATTATTTAATTGGAGTTCAATTAATTTCTTTTAGTGGAGTAGAAATTAATTTATGAATTAATTGAATTGGGTCCATGGACCGGGCCAATTATTAATTCATTGTAGCCAATAAAATAATAGGCCCAATGGATTCTCACTCATAGCCCAACTTGATATTGGAATCATATTAGATTTGAGACATGTGAATTAGAGATTGAGAAGGATTAGTTGTTTCCTTTTCTTTACCTTTATGTTGCCTATAAATATACATGGTATATGTATATTTTAGGGGTGATTTTTAATGAGAAGGAAAAAGGAATTTATTTTCTCTCTCTAGAAAATTAGGGTTTATGTTCTCAATTAATGGAGGCTCCCACAAGCCTAGTTATCTAGGGCCATTCATGAAGGCTTATGAGTGATTCCTAAAGGCAAGACCATTACCGAGAAGATGGAGATCCTTGGAAAAGATGTCTAGCAAAAGGGATCTACAATAAGTGAGAACATTCACTTTAGAGGAGAGATCTAAGGTTTACTCAAACCTTAATGTAAGTATTCAATCTTTTAATTGAATGATACATCATATTTTATTTTTGCATAAAACTTGTCTCTATGTGATGAATCAAGATCTATGAATCAAAATCCCTCGAAAAGTTTTTAAAACTTGCACGTTTCCCAACAATGCTATCATATATATATTATCAATACTGGATGGATGGTTTGTATGCACCGGTATGGGACGATGTCATACTATGGGGATTAGCTCAAACATGCTAAGTCCTACCTACTTTGGATTAAGGGACGGATTAACTACAAAAGTTAAGTCCTACCTATATTTTGTGTCAGATCAATAAATAATTGAGTGGCACTTTGGTTTGGAATGGAATTTAAATATATTTTTATGATGCCACGATATGAGCCTGAGTTCAGAGTCGTTGGTTAGGGAGCGTATATGCATTGGGATGCATAGCTGGCTATAATAGTTTGATGTGTACCCTGCTAGGACTAGGTAGTCATGCCCACCTTTGGGTGCGTTTTAGCATGGTGCCTACTAGTCAGGTTGAGACGGGCCTGTAGTCCAGTGAGAGTCCTGTAGTGTGATTATATATATATATAAATTTATCTACGGACTATTAGCTATTGTTGGATTGGTTAGGATGTACATGCGTATCGGGTCTCTGCTTGGGTAGTAGTAGTATAGAACTTACATGTGGGCTTGACCCACTCATCATTTTTCAGGTATCGGACATTTCCAGTCTAGAGCTTGTTCATGCTGAGCAGAAACGATCTTCCATTCTACCGACGACGTAGGACTTCTTTCCAAATATTAGATTTGGATTTTATTTCCAGTTTTTACTTTCATTCAGTTTGGGATTTTTTTTTTATTAAGGGTCCACTAGAGATGGATTCCCGAGTTGTTAAACTGATGGAGTTTGGGTTTGATGGATTTTAATAATTATAATATTTTTCTGATTCAATTTTTAGTTCCTTTCAGCTTTAATTTCGTTTTTTAATTCATTTTGTCGTCTGTGTTCGCTTTAAAATATTAATTGTTTGATATTCCCTCGGATCTGTGCTCGGACTTGATCACCCGTGGCTCTAGAATAGAGGGGTATCACACCAAGAGAGCCAGCAGCAGCAGCTCCTGCAGCGGATGATGCATTAGTCGATCCAGCTACCGAGCATGATGATATTGATATAGACATTGACTTGGAGCACTCAGCGGATGACGCAGCTCAGCATTCTCCAGCAGGGTCACCTATTGATGAGCACCGAAAAGTGCGCATTTAAACCCGTTAAGCTTAAGCATTCTAGTGCCTTTATCTATCTTACTTTGCCGTTTTAGACTTATTACGTGTTATTTATATTTTCAGGCACTAATCCCAAAATTGAGCTAACTCAGCCAAATAAGAGCTTAATTGAAGCAATCCTGAGATAAACTAAAGGAGGGAGCAAAGTGGAGAAAGAAAGGAGCAAAAAGGAATCAAAGTTGTGCAGCTGAAAAGTTCGATCGATCCAACTTAGAGTTCGATCGATCGAACATCTATGATCGATCACAGTACTTCTCGATAGATCCAACCTTGGCCTTTGCTGAAATTCCAAGTTCGATCAATCCAACATCACCTTCGATCGATCGAACCCTATTTTGTCCTATTCAAATGATTGATCTTATCCACAGTTGTATGCCTACCAACCACTTTTGTCCTTTTCCCCAAAAATATCTTCAAAATATCTCAGCCTTGTCCTTATCCGGAGGAGTCAGACCACTTCGATCGATCCAAGATGTAGTTCAATCGATCGAACCCATCTTCGATCGATCCAAGTTAAGGTTCGATCGATCGAACTTCCTCCAGCGAGAAAAAGTTTAAGTCCAGCTCATTTATTCCGTCCTTCACCCAATCATTGGAGAATATGCCTTGCACGACCACAGCTCATCATAGGGTGTATTTGACCTACCTATATAAGGAATATGATACACTTTTTGGAGAGGAGTCTAGAGTCTCTTGTCACACATTGAAAATCATTTTTGGAGGCTATTCTTGGAGAGGAAGAAGGGAGGAAGCTAGAGCAACCATTGGAGGAGATCTTCACCAACAAGGAGCAGCCATGGAGTTAGCCCTTGAGGGTTGGATCATCACTACCATGAGTGGCTAGACATCTTCTTGGGGCTAGAGTTAGCCCCAAGCATGCTTTCTATACTCTAATCTTGTGTATTATTGAGGGATTAGTGTTGTATGATACATCTTGATATTCATGTATATATAAATCTTGATTATTTCATGGTTTATATGGTTTAATGCTTCCAATTGACTATTCTATTCCACCCATATGTCTATGTATGCTAGAGTAGGATATTCATGTGCTTATCTCTAGATTTAGTGTTTTTGATGCATGTCTATGCGTATTGATGCTATAGATCTAGAGATTATCAAGATGATATGCTTAATGAATGCTATTTTGGTTCATTTGATGGTTTATGCCTATTTTTGATGGTTTGTGCCTCTCCCCTAGTCTAGATAGCTTTATTTTCATGCTAGTAGTGTAGATTTAGTGTAGTGGTAGTATAATGTTAGATGGGAGGACAATCTACTCTTGATGTTTGATGTTCCATGCTTGTGAGTCCAAATGGCATATTCCTCTAACATTGTGTTGCATGTGGATTGTGAGCTTAATGAAGGATTAATGACTTGTTTTGATCTATTGTGCCATCCCCATGTTGTCTAGACAATATATGCTCTATTGTTTAGATATATTGTGCTCTTCACATGATGTTTAGACAATACTTGCTTGATTTGTCATCCTTGCCAATTGAATCAACCTAATGCACATACACCCTTATCATATTGCAACACATCCATTACCCTCAATTGATCACTTGTTAATAGTATAGAAAAGTATTGCTTGGTGGTGATCTCTACACCCCAAGACCTCTCTCTTTCTTGTTTACCTCATATTATTTTATTTAGTTGAATTCAATTTAGTATAATCAACCAATCAATCAACAATTGTGTGATCATTCGACCTACTAACCCTAATTACCAAAGTTTCACAATTCGATACACCATCAAATCCCTTGGGACGATCCCTACTCGCCCTATCAATATTTTATATAGAGAAAGGTAGTAGTGGCTTTCTATAAATGTAAAACTTGGCCACCTCCTAAATTCACACACAACTCTTTAAGCTTGACTTGACATCGCGACCCTTGTAAAAGAGGACCCGGTCAGTTTTTGGCGCCGTTGTCGATCCAGCTACCGAGCATGATGATATTGATATAGACATTGACTTAGAGCACTCAGCGGATGACGCAGCTCAGCATTCTCCAGCAAGGTCACCTATCCACGAGCAGGAGCAGACTCAGGAGCTATTTTCTGACTCATCCATACCAGACTTGACCCCTGGCTTTGGAGTGCATCTGCAGACGCTCGAAGTCGCTGTTATTGCCATCAGAGCTGACCTCACGGCCCACAGAGCGGAGTTCGCTACCTTCCGCATGGATGTCGCGACTATGTTCAGAAATCTATCCCGAGACATCTGCGGAGCCAGACCTGCCCGTCCTAACTCATCTTCCTGAGGTCCTAGTTTTTTCTATCTTATGATCCTTCTCTCCTTTTGATACTTTGTTATTGTCACTGTATTATTTTTACAGCCGGTCTGTCGGCTTTGATATTTTTGTTGTACCTGCACTTTCTCTATTTTATATATCTATTTTTGCTATGGATGTCATATGATTGTATTCTCATATCTGTATGTTTGACTCCATCAGGTGCATCACAGTGACTTCAGTGAGAGAGTGCTACCCAAATTCCAGGATCACCTTTATACCTCTCTCATTTCGTTATCTGTTTATCCCAGTTACACTTGCATGTTCATTGTGCACTGATTATCCCATTTTGTTATCTGATAAGTTTATCCAAGTGCCAATTTTCAGGACCACAGTTCATCCCAAGTTTGGGGGGGCTATGCCACCCACTTCGGATACTTCAGTCCTGATCATTCTTGCTCAGTTACACTGGTATAGTCTTTCCTTTGTACTCTTTGCACATTGAGGACATTGTGCAATATAAGTTTGGGGGGAATGATACTCTACAATGATAGTTTTAAATTCAAAATTTTAGCATGACTCGTGTATTTGAGGGATATTTCTATGATTGGTCCATACCTAGTTATGATTTTGATCTTTTGAGAACTATATTGCATAAAATTTAAAAATTGCTTGACTTGAGAGTCCAATACTCCTTGTATGCTTTATGAATGCCATTTAGGAGTAAGTTTTTCGAAAGATTGATATCTTGCTTGCATTTGTGGTCCACATCATCTTGATTTTGTGATTGTTTTGAGATTCATTCTAGGATTCTACACTAGCACAGGCGCACACTAGCATTCATTTGTGGGGTACATGCTTTGTTGATTATTGAATTGGTTATATCCCAATTGGGCTAGTAGTGCGTTGAAAACTTTCATTCTTGATAAAGGTGGATAACAACCCATTTTCACTAAGTAACCGGGATTCTAGCCTCATCAAGCACTGAACTTCTCGCGCCGAAAGGTGGAGGGCCCAAACTCTAGGTTAATAATTGTTTATTCAAAAAAAAAAAAAAAAAAGAAGTGAGGACTTCTCTCAAAAATTGAGAAGTGGGAAATGATTAGATGGTTGTTGTCATGATTTGTAGCCTAGTTGATTTGAGCTTGTAAGTCCGTAGGGGTGTTTGAACACCTAGTGCCCTAAAGCCGTCTGGTTTGGGAGTCACTGACCTAACGCTCAATCTCATGAATCGCTAAAAAGCTTAATAGATCAATACATTACACTATGCTTCCATCTTTAATCGTAAAAAAAAAAAAAAAAAAAAAAAAAAAAAAAAAAAAAAAAAAAAAAAATTGAGTGAAAAGAATAAGCGAACCTAGAACAATAAAGCTTTAATAAAAGGTCCACTTTTTGTCTTGATGATCAGTACTAGATTTGTGTGCTAGTTTGAGGGTAAGGATATGATTAATTCTTTAGTTGGCTAAGATAGCAACACATTGATGCCGGTCCACTCAAAAGAATTCTAAAGTTGTTTTAATTTGCATGATCATTTTCTTGATGTGTGGAGGACCCTACTTGCTTGCTTGATGTTGAGATTTTGGGAGATTGCTTAGAAAGGGTTGAAAAATTGCATACTTGAGGTAGTTTTCTCCCAATGCTTGTTTCCAATATTGGTACCTCTTTTGAAAAAATGAGCTTAATGTTTGTGGGTACCAATTCTGGAAACCCTCACGAGACTTCACTCGTCCACTAGGGGTAACCTAGGGGTTTAAAAGGCTTGTTGCATATGCTAAATGCAATCGTGCTCCCTACGAAAGTGGCATTATCCATTTATTGTTTTCTAGTTTATAGTTGTATAGTTGTTTATTTCATTCCTTTACTTTCTAGTTCATTACTAGGGACTAGCAATATTTAAGTTTGGGGGTGTGATGAGCACTGAAAAGTGCGTATTTAAACCCCTTAAGCTTAGGCATTCTAGTACCTTTATCTATCTTACTTTACCGTTTTAGATTAATTTCGTATTTTTTCATTTTCAGGTACTTATCCCAAAAATAAGCTAACTCAGCCAAATAAAAGCTTAATTAAAGCAATTCTGAGATTAAACAAAGAAAGGAGCAAAGTGGAGAAAGAAAGAAGCAAAATGAAGCAAAGCAGCAAGTTCGATCGATCCAAGTTCAAGGTTCAATCGATCGAATAATGATCGATCCAAGTTCAAGGTTCGATCGATCGAACAATGATCGATCTCAGTACTTCAAGATAGATCCAAGTCTTGACCTAAAGCACTTAAGTCCAAAAGTTCGATTGATCCAACATCATTCTTTGATCGATCGAACACCTTTGTCCTTATCCAAATGATTGATTCTATCCACACCTGTACCACCCACTAACCACTTTTGTCCTTTTCCCATAAATTTTTCCCATAAATATCTCAGATTTGTCTCTTTCCAAAGAGCTCAGCCAGTTGGATCGATCCAACCTAAGTTCGATCGATCTCACTTACTTTCGATCGATCGAACTTCCTCCAGTGCGAAAAAGTTAAAATTCCATCTCATTGAAAGTTGTCCTTTATTCAATCATTAGGGAATATTGTGTGCACGACCCCAGCTCATTTTGGGTGTCATTTTGACCTACCTATATAAGGATAAGGATTGCTTTTTCAAAGGGAGCCAAAAAAACATTATTATTTTTCATATCATCTCTTGGAGAGGAAGTTTAGAGGAGGAGGAGGCTAGAGACACCATTGGAGATCTTCATCAACAAGGAGCAAACCTCTTCCATGGAGTTAGCCCTCAAGGGTTGGAGCATCATCACCATGAGTGGCTAGACATCCTCTTGGGGCTAGAGTTAGCCCCAAGCATGCTTTCTATATCTTAATATTGTGTATTATTGAGGGATTAGTGTTGTAATTGATGTTTTGACACTTTGATATATATAGATCTTGTTTATTCAATGATTTATATGGTTTAATGCTTCCAATTGATCATTTCATTCTATTCATATGTCTATATATGCTAGAATTGATGTTTATGTTCTTGTCTCTAGATTTTGTGTTATTGATGCATGTCTATGTGTATTGATGCCATAGATTTAGAGATTGTCAAAACATTGTACTTAAAAGAATGCTTTTGTGATTCTCTTGATGGTTCATGCTTATCTCTTGATGGATTATGCCTCTCCCCTAGTTTATTTTCATGCTAGTAGTGTAGTTGTAGTGTAGTGTTGAATGGGAGGACAATCTATGCTTGTTGTTTAATGATCCAAGCTTTTGAATGCAATTAGCATATGTCTCTAATCTTGTGTTGTATTTGGATTGTGAGCCTAATGAAAGGATTAATGACTTGGTTTGATTTATTGTGCCTTCCACATGTTGTTTAGACAATATATGCTTCATTGCTTAGATATATTGTGCCTTTCACATGATGTTTAGACAATACATGCTTAACTAGTCATCCTTGCTTGTTGAATCGACCAAATACACACACACACTAATATTTCAACACCCTAATTGCCCTCATTAATCACTTGTCAATAATATAGAAATGCATTGCTTGGTGGTGATCTCTAAACCCCAAGACTCTTCTCTCTCTTTCTTACTCTTAATTGCACTCTTTTGCTATTACTTAGTTTAATCTAGTTGCTCTTTAATCAACCAACCAACCAATTGTTTGATCACTCGACCTACTAGCCTTAATTGCGATTCCACAATCAACTCTGACATTACTTAATCCCCATAATCCCTTGGGACGATCCCTACTCACTCTTGCTACGTTAGTAGTAGTGTTGGTAGTGGTTTTTATAAATTTAAACTTGACCCAAAAAGGCTTTCCTTGAACCGCACATTCACTACATCAATTTTGGCGTGTAGGAACGGTACTCGCTCGCGCTCGTCATTGCACCGGTTCACTTTCTTTATTAGAAACATTAACTTAATTGTCAATTACCCTTCCACTTCTTAAAGTGGTCCCCACATTAACTTGCTTAAGTGAAGAACCTTCCGTTGGGAAAGTTGTCTCCACAATGAATTATTGCTTAGGTGTAGGATTGAGAGGCATTTTTCTTTTTTCTCTCGCATTCAAGGTGCTAGCTATTTTCCCTACTTGGGTTTCTAGCTTTGCAATTTATTATGAGTGAGAATGAAGCAATTGAGTGTTTGCTTCCAAGTTTCTTAAAGCTGATAAAACTTTTTCCTCAAAAGCAGGACTTCTAAGATGACTTTGAGAATAAGATGGTTGATTGGGAACTTGAGAATTTAAATATTGGTTCACATTGGTAGCTTGATAAGGCAGACGATAGCCTTAAACATTTTGATTTTGCAAGTGAGGCGGAAAGTACTTGTAACGACTCGAACCCGAGGGTCCGAATTCCTAACCGGGTCCATATCCGAACCCAATGTCAACTAAGGACACTACTGTCCTTTCCTATGTCAATATATAATATACGTGTCATCCCAAGGTTTAAAAAAAAAATAGTAAGAACAACAATAATAAAATGAGATCATAGCTACAAAAATATATCAAAACAGTCCACTAACCCATCGAACCTTGTGAAGGAGCGTCGTCCGCCACTTTCTTTCCGTGTCCTAAAAAATGTTAATAATAAAGGGGTGAGCATAAGCTCAGTAGGAAATGTCTAAGACACACTTCTTGTGACCCCGTGAATCCAAACAAGGAATAGACAAAAGGTAAACGGGATCATACCATGGGGACTACATATAAATAACCACAATCACAAGTTTATAATAAATGTCATCAAATCCCAAACACACCATATATGATAATGAGATGCAATGTCATGCAATGCCGTTCCCCATTTCCAAAACATTTTTGTTTTAACCTCCAAACCGTTAGTGTAATCCGACCCAAGGCACCTCCAAGGCGTCACGAAAGGAGGATTGGCTAACTATCCACGACCACAAGGCACCTCTAAGGCGTCAAATCCAACCTAGTTAGCTCAACCATACTCTCTTCTAGACTACACTAACACCACGAACCACTAGGCGCCTCCTAGGCGTCCGGTTTTCACAAACACTTTTCAAAACAATTTTCCCAAAATTATTTCATTTCATTTCAAAACAAATTTTCCCTTTCTTGCCCAATGCAATGGATGAATGCTTCATGCTTTGATTACCATACCATGTCAAGTTCAGAATTCCATACAATTCATCCATATCTCATTTACATGCTTTTGGGAAAATTAAATTAATAAACACTCAATTAACAATTTTGACAGCATAATATTTGACATTCAAGCATTCAAGTGCATATAATCAAAATTAATAAACAATACAAGCAATTTCTATTACTTTTAACACATTATACACCTTGTCATGCTCATTATACATAAAATGTTTATAACCACAAGCAATACTCATAATTTAGTAAACAACTTAACAATTTTTATAAGTACACTCATAAAAGTCAAAGAAAATTGTGGATTAGAAACCCCTACTGATGAGTGCGGAAAAATGCGCATTTAAACCCCTTAAGTTTAGGTATCTTAAGACCTTTTTCTATCTTACATTCCCGTTTTAGACTTATTTTGTGTTATTGTCCTTTTTAGGTGTTTATCCCCAAAATAAGCTAATTCAGCCAAATAAGAGCTTAAAAGAAGCTAACTCAAGCTGGATGGAAGAAAGGAGAAAAGTGGAAGAAGAATGAAGCAAAGTGTGGAAATCAGCATGTTCGATTGATCTCAAGAATACTCCGATCGATCGAAAGTTCATCGATCTAGACTCTCCAAGATGGATCCAAGCTCTTTTATCCTTATCCAAAGATCCCACAAAGTTCGATCAATCCAACAATTCTCAGATCGATTGAAAAGATTCTATCTTATCCTGCTGTACCACCCTACCTACCACTTTTGTCTCTTTCTCCAAAATATCTCAGATCTGTCCTTATCCAAAAAGGCGCCGCCATGGGAGGATCGATCTAGCCAAAGTTTGATAGAACTCAGCCAAGTTCGATCGATCTCAGCATAGGTTCGATCGATCAAACTCTCAAGTGCGAATTAAATTAATTTCCAGCTCATTAAAAGTTGTCTCATGGTGCAATCATTGGAGGAGCCCTTGTGTACGAGCCTAGACCATTGGGTGTGACTTTGAGCTACCTATATAAGGATTATGAGCCACTTTTACACATATGCTTTGAGGAGTTGATAGATACAATTTTTTATTATTCTTAAAGAGGAAGAAAAGAGAAGAGGAGGCTAGAGACACATTCTTGGGAGGTCTTCCATCTACTTCAAGAAGAAGAGCAATTCTACCATGGAGATATCCCTTGAGGGTTGGAGGACACTATTCATGAGTGGCTAGACATCCTCTTGAGGCTAGAGTTAACCCTAAGCATGCTTTCTTTACCTTAGTTTATGTATTTTTGAGGGGATTTGTGTTGTAATACATGTTTTGACATCTTTATATACATAGATCTTGTTTATTCAATAATTTGTGTGGTTTAATTCTTCCAATTGATCATTTCATTATATCCATAAGTTTATGTATGCTAGAATAGATATTCAAGTGTTTATCGCTATCTCTTGTGTTGTTGATGCATGTCTATGTGTGTTGATGCTATAGATCTAGAGATTATCAAGACATAGTGCTTAATAGAATGCTCTTGTGGTTTATTTGATGGTTCATACTCATTTCTTAATGGATGATCGATTGTCAATTATACATCAACCTTTGTAATAGCACAAATCATTGTAAAATAGGGTTATTGGTCGGGTAGGTCGAACCATTGGGACTGCTAGCTTATGGTAACTAAGGTGTTTAAAATCACTTTTAGTTTGATGAAAGTGGGATATAGATTTTTGTTGGTTTGTTAGTTAGTCACTAGAATTGAAATGTGCTTAAAGCAATAAATGCAAGGAATTTAAGAGGAAGAAATCTAGAAAGAGAGGTCTAGAGAAGTGAATTCACCATCAACTATGTAAACATGCTTGCTTGCAAATAACTTGGGGGACAAAATATACATGTAACCATAATATGTAGGAATGCAAGACAACTACAATATCTTCAAGAAGTTCACACATTCAAGAATTAAGTATAATCCATCAAAGGTTGGTATAATTCATCTATCTAAACTAAGGTATAGCATGAAATATCCTTCCTAAGCAATGAACCATCAAAGTCCTCAATTTGTGTGATAAGTGCATATAAAGTCAAAAGTTAAGAATAATCTATCAAAAGGGAGACCCTAAGCTATGGACTATCAAATCTTCCATACAACATGCTATTAAAACCATTTCATATTCTCATCTCCATTCTTACTAAGGAGATGTAAGCCCTATAATCATGAAAACATACAATCTAAGACGAGATAATACATTTAACACAATCATTTATTGAATTGAAGAACATTTACAACATATGTAAGTCTCTAGAATATGAAAAGATTACATAAACACTTCATTCCCCAAATCAAAACAAGATTATAGCATGCTTACAAAGAATGTCTTCATCACCTCCCTAGGATAGGGAGTTAGTTGCTCATGGATGCAAGAGAAGAAGGAGAAGAAGAGATGAAAACCCCCTCCATTTTCGTGCTTAGGAGCCACCCACAAGCCAAGCTCTCAAGAACACTCCTTTCTCTCTCTAGAACCTCACAAAAAATGAAAGATATCCCTTTACAATGTAACCACCCTCTAATATATATCCTTAGCCATCCATCTACCCCCAAATTTGTGGTCATAAAAGCCCTAGACAAGATTAGAGCAATCCCCTAAAAAAGGGGATAACATTTGGTAAAGGAAATAGAGGCCCATGTCTGCTGGTCCGCAGAACGGCGGGAGCCCATAAGAGCAGGGCGGGCACCCGCGGATGCACGAACATTCTGCCCCTTTTGGCTGGCAACCGCGGGTTCTTGGCGGGCGCCTACAGGTGTTCCTCAACTTTGCGCACCTTTGGTAAAACGGCCATAACTCCCTGCTCCAAACTCCAAATGACGAATCGTTTGATGATTTGGAAAGCTAATTTAAAGCTATAAGTATGTCATGTTTTAATAGAAGTCTAGTTCTCAAGTTTGTTGGGTCAAAACTGACGAGAAAATTCAAACTCCACTACTGCCAGGCTGTAAACTTCAGCATTGCACACTTTGATATTCAAGAACTCATGAAAACATCATTTTTATTCCTTTTTGGGAAACAAACCTGAAAATATATAAAAACATGCAAATGAAGATAATCTATATAAAATAATCAAATAATAGACTTAACTAATGCAAATAAGGGCGCTTGAATATGCAATATTCGGCGTTTATCACACCCCCAAATTTACATTTTGCTAGTCCCTTAGCAAAACTAGAATGAAAACACTTAATGAAATGACAACAAATCTCCTCTTTCGTGAGAGCGACGGTTGCATTTAGCATATGCAACAAGCCTTTTAAACCCCTAGGCGTCCCTAGAGGACGAGTAAAGTCTCGTGAGGGTTTAACAGGAATGTTACCCACAAACATCGAACATGGTGCATGAAGATGCACAAAGCTCATTTTCAAACTTAGAACATAGAAAACATTGGAGATAGAATCATTATGAAGACTACCTTGTGTATATAAAGCATTGATAGAACAAAATAGCTAATCATCTTTCAATTCTCAAGTATCAACATTATAGTCTATATAAATACTTCAATTGTCATATCTATAATAGAAATCATCTCAAGCTTCATTGAAAGTGAACCGGATTCCTAATATGTGGCTTTTACCTTATTTTTTCAATTTCAAAACATAAGTCTTCAAATCATTGACTTTCCCTTTTAAATGAGGTCTCTAAGGCATGATTTATTCAAAATACACATTCTTTTTTTTTTTTTTTTTTACATACATATTATAGTCGTGCAATGCCGAAGTCCCTTAAGCTTTCTAACCGACCCATGTAGCAAGTGTTAGGCCAACAACTCCCAAACCAGATGGCTTTAGGGTGCTAAGTGTAAGGACACTCCATGGGCTAAATAACTCGAGTTGGCAAGGCTACGAACTCCAACGAATCATATTTATTTATTTTTTTATTTCGTGAATGACTGTGCAATGCCTAAGTCCCTTAAGCTTTCTAACTAACCCATGTAGCAAGTGTTAGGCCAGCAACTCCCAAACCAGATGGCTTTAGGGTGCTAAGTGTAAAGACACTCTAAGGGCTTAATAACTCGAGTCAGCAAGGCTACGAACTTAAACTGGTCATTATCATTATTTATTTCAACTTTTTTTTTTTTTTTTTAATAGTTCATGCCAAAGATATCCATTCATTAGGGTTATCAATTCAAATCAACTGAGTCATGGTCAAGGTCAATCAGGTTGCATGCCTCACAATTGAGTTTCCGGTGTGCATCTGTGCAGTGTGAAGCATAGAAGAGTATGATACTCAAAGATAATCTAATTGAAGCATTTATACAAACCTTTTTGAATCCATATGTTCAATAGATTTTCCTAAATTCAAAACTATCATTTACATCTATACACAAAGTATTCAACACATGCTTCAATCTCCAACAAATTCTAAAATTCTTAAATTTTCAGTTTTATACAAATCTATTTGAACAAAATAGCAAATGCAAACACTCTACAATATACAATACCATACACTATACCCCCAAACTTGAATGGCACATTGTCCTAAATGTGTGAAGACAACGATGTATAATTAAATAGCATAGGGGGGTGAAAGGAACAATAATACCAAGTGAGTAAGGCAACTCTGACATTGTAGCCGCATGCAATCCCATGAAGAGATGCCAAAATGATCTTCTCCCAAACTTGGACATAAAAACCTATGAAAACAACACTAAAGCACACAAGTATAAAAGCATAGGCACACAAAAACAAACTAAAAATGTGCAAAGGAAACTAAACTAAGCATATTCACAAATGTAAGAAACCAAATAAAAAAAAATTATCTAGTAAAATCAAAACATCTAAAAATTAAAATAAAATAAAATAAAATCTAAAATAACATAAAATAAAATCTAACAACGAATCTCAAAGTAGGTTTTACCCTACACCAAGTCTCTCTAGAGAGTTATACTTCCCCAAATAAGAAAGTTCTTTTAGAAATGGAAGAAAAAAAGATTGAAGAAAAAAAATAAAAAGAGGTAAAGGAAAGACCTCAACCCACTCTTTATCCTCAATGAAGAACTCTGGATTATGAGGCTGATTTAGATTATAGGAAGGTGGATCAAGTGAGAGCACATCTAGCAAAGACTGGTGAAGGGTTAGATTTGGCGTGGGAATTTCTGAAAAAATATCCTTCACACTTTCAACATCCTCCTTACACTTATCCGGTGGTTCGGGCTCAACAGTTTGAGAGAACTCAAGTGAGGGAATGGGAAGAGATACAAGCTCCCAAGAAAGAGATACATTTGATGTTGCCCAAGGAAGAGAGTGAATGGGTGGAAGAATATCAAGCAAAGAATTTACCTCCCAAATAGAAGTGTCAAAATCAAAATCCTCACAATTGAAATGAGCCAAGCAAACTTTTAGAGGATCCTCCATTGGAGGAGGTGTATCAAGCAAAGGATTGTTTAGAGGCTGTTTTGGATTTTCAAGGGAGACAATCTCTTCATCATTAATTTCCTCATTTTGAACCACAAATTCTTCAATTTTTTGCATGGCAACAATTTGATCTTCAACCACCATTTCATCATTTTCACATGTAATAACCACTTGATCATTTTCATGATGGAAGTTACTAGAAGTAAACTCATCATTCATAGAATTCTCTTTTGGATTAGCCATAAATTCAAATGAACATGCTTCCTCCTCTTCATGATTTTTAGCATTAATCCTTTGTTGAATTTGAGATATTTGGTCATCTATCATTGCACTAACTTGGGACTTGTGGTATGGTACCACTTGATTGATAAACTCTATTGTGGATTGTATGCTAGCAAGGGAAGCCAATATTTGCTTGTGTCCATCATAGACTCCATCATTTCTTTGTTGTTATTGGCAATCGCTTCTTCAAATTGAGAGGGTGTATGAGATAAAGGCTGGAAATAATGATTATGGGGCTGAAAATTGGCTTGAAAATGTTGCCTATGAGATTGTGGGGCTGAATTTCCCATGTCATGCCACAATTAGTTTTGATAATCTCCCCAACCTGAGTCATAACCATTGAAGTATGGATCATTGCCCGGTTCAAAGAAATTTTCATTTGGTTGCTCTAGATAAAATTCTAAAAATTGTCCCGGTAGAGGACAATCTCTTGTATGATGTGTATGACTAGAACAGAATCCACAAAACTCATATGGTGTGTAAAATTGAGTTGAAGGAAAATTACCCTCCATTTAGGACTAATTCAACCTTTTATTAAGATATATAAAAAAAAAATTCACACATAACATATATACAACACAAATAAGATACACAACAACCCTTCACCAAAACATCCACATGCAATGATCCCTTTCTCCTCAATTATCAACAAGACAGAAAATAAATGGCCATGACAAGGATCGATGCTTTATAAAACAGTAAAACAGGAATAGCCTCGACAAGGGCTTCACAATTCAAAAATCTCTAACTTAACACATGCAAGATATTCACAATGTCGAAACTAGAATTTTGAAAAACTTACCGGGAGTCCTTAAGATTTCAGATTTTCAGCTTCTCCTTAGCGAGTTTTGAGTTCCTAGGATCATACAGAAACACACAAAACACAAAAACACAAGAACAAAAACTATACACAAAATAAAATATTCACAATCAAGCTAAAGGTAATTTTTAAAACCTCGGTCACAAAACCGTTTGCAATCTCCGGCAACGGCGCCAAAAATTGATCGGTTGTCAATTATGCATCAACCTTTGCAATAGCACAAATCATTGTAAAATAGGGCTATTGGTCAGGTAGGTCGAACCACTAGGACTGCTAGCTTATGGCAACTAAGGTGTTTAAAATCACTTTTAGTTTGATGAAAGTGGGATATAGATTTTTGTGGGTTTGTCACTTAGTCACTAGAATTGAAATGTGTTTAAAGCAATAAATGCAAGAAATTTAAGAGGAAGAAATCTAGAAAGAGAGGTCTAGGGAAGTGAATTCACCATCAACTATGTAAACATGCTTGCTTGCAAATAACTTGGGGGACAAAATATACATGTAACCATAATATGTAGGAATGCAAGACAACTACAATATCTTCAAGAAGTTCACACATTCAAGAATTAAGTATAATCCATCAAAGGTTGGTATAATTCATCTATCTAAACTAAGGTATAGCATGAAATATCCTTCCTAAGCAATGAACCATCAAAGTCCTCAATTTGTGTGATAAGTGCACATAAAGTCAAAAGCTAAGAATAATCCATCAAAAGGGAGACCCTAAGCTATGGACTATC
Organism: Cornus florida; assembly: GCF_030987335.1. Taxonomy (NCBI): domain Eukaryota; kingdom Viridiplantae; phylum Streptophyta; class Magnoliopsida; order Cornales; family Cornaceae; genus Cornus; species Cornus florida. Next base: position 38,696,755 of record NW_026775571.1, on the reverse strand, counting down.
AAATCTTCCATACAACATGCCATTAAAACCATTTCATATTCTCATCTCCATTCTCACTAAAGAGATGTAAGCCCTATAATCATGAAAACATACAATCTAAGATGACATAATACATTTAACACAATCATTTATTAAATTGAAGAACATTTACAACATGTGTAAGTCTCTAGAATATGAAAAGATTACATAAACACTTCATTCCCCAAATCAAAACAAGATTATAGCATGCTTATAAAGAATGTCTTCATCACCTCCCTAGGATAGGGAGTTAGTTGCTTATGGATGCAAGAGAAGAAGGAGAAGAGATGAAAACCCCCTCCATTTTCGTGGTTAGGAGCCACCCACAAGCCAAGCTCTCAAGAACACTCTTTTCTCTCTCTAGAACCTTACAAAAAATGAGAGATATCCCTTTATAATGTAACCACCTTCTAATATATATCCTTAGCCATCCATCCACCCCCAAATTTGTGGTCCTAAAAGCCCTAGACAAGATTAGAGCAATCCCCTAAAAAAGGGGATAACATTTGGTGAAGAAAATGGAGGCCCATGTTTGCTAGTCCACAGAACGGCGGGTGCCCGTGGATGCACAAACATTCTGCCCGTTTTGGCGGGCACCCACGCGTTCTTGGCGGGCGCCCGCGGGTGTTCCTCAGCTCAGCGTACCTTTGGTAAAACGGCCATAACTCCCTGCTCTGAACTCCAAATGATGAACCATTTGATGATTTTGATAGATAATTCAAAGCTATAAGTATGTCATGTTTTAATCGAAGTCCAGTTCTCAAGTTTGTTGGGTCAAAACGGACGAGCAAAGTCAAACTCCACTGCTGCCAGGCTGTAAACTTCAGCATTGCACACTTTGATATTCAAGAACTCATCAAAACATCATTTTTATTCCTTTTTGGGAAAAAAACCTGAAAATATATAAAAACATGCAAATAAAGATAATTTATATAAAATAATCAAATAATGGACTTAAGTAATGCAAATAAGGGCGCTTGAATATGCAATATTCGGCGATTATCAATGGATTGTGCCTTTCCCTTAGTTTAATTAGTTTAATTTTCATCTCATTAGCTTAGATGTAGTGTAGTTACCTTAGTTGTTAAATGGGAGGACAATCCATGCTTGTTGTTTGATATTCCATACTTATAAATGCAAGTAGCGTATTTCTCTAATTATGTGATGTGTTTGGATTGTGAGCTTAAAGGAAGGATTAATGGCTTAGTTTGATATATTGTGCTATTCATTATGTTGTTTAGACAATATACACTTAATTGGTCATCCATGCTTGTTGAAACAACCACACACACTCACTATTGTTGCAACATATGTTTTTCCCCTCATTAATTATGAATTGAGTATGTAGAAAAGTGATGCTTAGTAGTGATCTCTAAGTCACAAGACCCCTCTCTCTCTTGTTTTCTCTATCCTTTAATTACTTGTTTTATATTGAGCTTGCTTAATCTTAATTATAGTATAATTAACCAAACAATCTACCTTTGATCACTCGACTTACTAACCTTAAGCATTGTTTCCATTACTAGTAGCCCTCCAATCCCTTAGGACGATCCCTACTCACTCTTGCTACGTTAATAGTAGTGGTAGTAGTATTTTTATAAATTTAAACTTAACCCAAAAAGCTTTTCTTGAATCGTGCATTCACTACATTATTTTGGCGTATAGGAACGGCCACCGTCAAATTTTAGCGCCGTTGCCGGGGATTGAATTGGCAACGCCGTGTTTTGGAAACATTTAGGAATAGTACTCTTTTGATCGTGTCTTTACTTTATTTTTATTTTTTGTTACTTATTGTGTTTGTTCTGATTTGGCTAGGTGAATTGAGTGAAGGAAGTTGAGCAAAGGAGAATTCAAAACAAGGAGTTAAGCTGAGCACAAAAAGGACTAAAAATCTAAAAAATACAAAGCAAAGCAAGGCTTGGAAATTGAAAATGAATTGAAGTTGCTTAAGGACCCTTTGTGACATCTTTCTGACTCAATCTCTAGTTAAATCGTCAGCCCGTATGGAGGCTTATTTTTTGTTTCTTAGATAAATCATGAGCCCACGTGGAGGCTATTTACTTTTTTTTGCATATTGTTCAAGCATAGGAGCATGGGATCATTGTATGTGGAGATTTGTTGATTGATTTGTTGCAAGGGCGAAGTGCTTGCTTAGATGATTTCATTGTTATGTTTCTTGAATTTTGTGCAGTCTTAACCAATCCATCATCATAATCAATAGAAAATCTAGAGGGTCATCTTGGTTATTTAGACCCGAACTTCATGGAGCATCCTCCTTTCAACCAATTTCCTCCCGGAGTTTAAGCTCCAATTCCTCCAATGATCCTTCGTGATCATTATAATCTTCATGAATATCATGCACCAACTTGCATCATGCTTAAGCCCGAGACCATTCAAATGTGTCCACTCTTTTATGGCTTAGATGGTGAGGAGCCATATAAACATCTTGATGAATTTCTTGAAATATGCTCCACCGTGAGGTATATGAATATCCCGGAGGAAGTTCTTTGGTTATTTCTCTTCCCTTTTACTCTTAAAAATAAGGCTAAGCATTGGTTCAACAACTTAGGGGAAAATTTAATAACTTCTTGGTTACAAATGCAAAATGAATTTTTGAAGAAATTTTACCCCGTGAGTTTGACCAATGTTATGTGAACTTCTATTCATGAATTTTCTCAAAGGGAATGAGAACTTTTACACGAGGCTTGGGAAAGATTAAATGATTTGCTAAGAAAGTGTCCACATCATGGTATTCCAAAATGGCAAGTTGTCCAATATTTCTATGAAAGCCTATCCGACACTCACAAGGACATAGTTGATACCTCATATGGAGGATCATATTTTGGGAAGCATGAAGATGATGTTTGGCAAATTTTTGAGAAAATGAGTGAAAATTCATTGCATAAATGTCACACTTCTCGGTTGAGTCATGATTCTAATAACAGAAAGAAAAATTTGAAAGTGTGTCAAATTGGAAGTCCAATGGAGATTGTTGCCAAGGTCAAAACTCTAACTCAAAAACTTGATCAATTTTTATTGAGTCAAAAACTGGCAAAACAATCATCTCCTCTTCTTAAACATCAAGTTCATCATTCTTGTGAGCCATACATGACTTGTTCAAGTATATTGCATACTACTTCTAATTGTCCCCATGGACATGTGCTCGATGAACATTATGAACAAGTCAATGCCACATTTGCTCACCTTCTTTCAAATACTTATGTTTCAGTGTGAAGTGAGCATTTAAATCCTTTTCAAGCTAAAAATTTTCAAAACCGATATGTTCCTCCTCACCAAAGAAATGGAGGCTCAAAAGGATTCGTCTCTTCTTCTTTTTTTCATCAAAGAATGAACCATTTCTCTCATCCTTAAGCTTATAATTCTCAAAGTAGCTCTAATCACCCTCATGCACTTTCTAGCAACCCCACATTTGAAGATAAAGTCTTATTAGCTTTGGGTAGTTTGGAAATGAACACCAATTTTTTGCATTCTCATTCTCAATCGATATCAAAGCTTGAGTCTCAAATCAGGATGATAGCTAATGCATTGAATGCAAGAGAAATTGGTAAATTGCCTAGCCAACCCGAAAGGAACCCAAAAGCATAACATTTTGCTGAAGCAAACTCCACATCGGGGTGTCTTTCCCAAGAATAAGTGCAAACAATTACTACTTTGAGAAGTGGTAGACAAGTTGACAATTGTGTTGAACAACCAAATGAAAATAGTGAACCGGTGCAACCAAAGTTGACACCCATCCCCGTTTCTAATCATATTCTTACTTCCTTAGATGAGCATGGCCCTAGAGGTAATTCTCAACCTTCTTCATCATCCCCTCAAGTTGCAAAGTCTTATGAGTCAAAAGCTCCATTTCCTTATACTTTGAAAGAAACTTCACCTTTTGGGAGGCAAGAGGGAAAAATCCATGACATGATGGAAGTCTTCAAACAAGTTAATATAAATCTTCCTCTCTTGGATGCAATTAGGCAAATTCCCCCCTATGCAAAATTTTTGAAAGACCTTTACACACAAAAGAAGAAGAGCAAGGGACAAGGCCCTAAAAAAGTGTTCCTAACGGAGCAAGTGAGCTCCATCATCTAACGTAACGCTCCACCTAAGTTCAAAGATCCCGGTGCTCCGACTATCTCATGTGTAATTGGAACCCATGAAGTTCGTAGAGCTCTTCTTGACTTAGGGGCAAGCGTCAATTTGATTCCTTACTCCGTATATGTCCAACTAGGTTTGAATGAATTGAAGCCAACCTCAGTGGTGCTTCAATTGGCCGATAGATCCGTTAAAACACCTAGGGCAATGATTGAGGACATACTCATAAAGGTTGACAAATTTTACTTCTCGGTTGATTTCGTAGTTCTTGATACCGAACCAGTTGTAAATCCCACCAATCACATCCCTATTATCTTAGGAAGGCTATTTCTAGCTACTGCAAATGCTATCATTAATTGTAGATCCGGTGTCATGGACCTTTCTTTTGGTAATATGATGGTTAAGCTTAATGTTTTCAATAGAAGTCGACATCCCATAGATGAAGACGAGTGTTGTCTCATAGATGTCTTGGATGAGGTTATTGAGGGATCTATTCCCACTATGGTCATGAAACAACCAACTGAGGAAAATTTTTCGTCTCTTCTTTCTGAGGATCCCCTTTGCATCTTGTCTTCTTGAAATGTATAGTAATTGTGGGTTTGATAATAAAGGGTCAATGAATGAAGTTAATAATCTAATGGAATCCATTGTAAGTTTGGATTTTCCACCTTGAAAAAATCTAAAAGAACCTCTTCCTCCACTATCTAGCACTCCACCGGTTCCATCTCTAGTCTCTCCATCCATTCTCGAGCTTAAAACTCTCCCTCCCGATCTTGAGTATGTCTTCCTTAGCCCGAAAGAGACTCTTGCGGTCATCATCTCTTCAAATCTTGAAAAAGATCAAGAGAATTCTCTTTTGAATGTGCTTAAGGAAAATAAGGAAGCTATCGGGTGGAGTGTGGCGGATCTAAAAGGAATTGACCCTTCCATTTGTATGCATCACATTCTTATGGAAGAAGATGCAAAACCTTTTAAAGATGCCCAAATGAGATTAAATCCAAACATGAAAGAAGTGGTTAAGAAAGAAGTAGTTAAGCTCTTAGATGCCGGTATCATTTATCCGATCTCTGATAGCAAATGGGTGAATCCAACTCAAGTCATTCCCAAGAAATCAGGGATTACAGTGGTTGAAAATGCAAAAGGTGAGGCAATTTCTAAGCGTACCACCAATTCATGGCGAATATGCATTAATTACCAAAAATTGAATGCCGGCACTAGGAAAGATCATTTCCCTTTTGCCATTTATTGATCAAATCCTAGAGAGATTGGCTGGGCAACAATACTATTGCTTTCTTGATGGCTATTCGGGTTACAATCAAGTAGCCCTTGACCCCTTAGACCAAGAGAAAAACACCTTTGCTTGTCTTTTCAGTATAGTTGCTTATAAACGGATGTCATTTTGTTTGTGCAATGCCCCTGCCACATTTTAAAGGTGTATGATGTTATTTTTTTGGATATGGTGGAAGAGTATCTAGAGGTCTTTATGGATGATTTTTCTGTCTTTGGGTCTTCATTTGATGCATGCCTCAAAAATTTAAATTTAGTGTTTAAAAGATGTCGTGAAACAAATCTTGTTCTTAGTTGGGAAAAGAACCATTTCATGGTTCAAGAAGGTATTATTTTGGGTCACGTCATCTCAAAACGGGGAATTGAGGTGGATAAAGTGAAAGTTGAGCTCATTTCTGAATTGCCTCCACCTCTACGGTGAGAGAAGTTTGCTCCTTTCTAGGTCATACCGACTTCTATCGCCGTTTCATCAAAGACTTTAGCAAAATTGCTAGACCCTTGTGCAATCTTCTTGCCAAGAAAACTCCTTTTGTCTTTGATCAAGCATGCCTTGATGGTTTCCATAAATTGCGTGACTTATTATCATCTGCTTCTATTATGCAACCTCCTAATTGGTCATTACCATTTGAAATAATGTGTGATGCTTCTGATTATGCCATGGAAGCAATTTTGGGGCAAAGGGTAGGAAAACTTCTATGCGCTATATACTATGCAAGCAAGACCCTTTCCGGAGCTCAATTGAATTACTCCACTACCGAAAATGAATTACTTGCCGTAGTATATGCTCTTGACAAATTTTGGTCTTACCTCTTAGGGTCAAAAGTCATTGTCTATTCTGATTATGCTGCTTTAAGGCACCTCTTGATTAAGAAGGAAACAAAACCTCATTTAATAAGGTGGATTTTGCTTCTTCAAGAATTCGATTTTGAAATCAAAGATAAGAAAGGCACCGAAAATGTGGTTGCCGATCATCTTTCAAGATTAGTGGTAGAATCTTCCTCAAGTCCACCTATTCATGATTCATTTCCGGATGAACAACTATTCCAAGTTTCTAATGGACAAATGCCTTGGTTTGCCGATATTGTGAATTTTTTGGCAATTGGCAAACTTCTGACCAATTGGTCAAAGCAAGCGAAGAAACATTTCTTTGCTAACATCCCAAATTACTATTGGGAAGATCCTGTTTTGTTTCGATATTGTCTAAATCAAATCGTGAGGAGGTACATTCCCGAGAGTTAAATTCCAAGTGTGCTTGTGTTTTACCATACTCTTGCATGCGGTGGGCATTTTAATGCAAAGAAGACTACCTTGAAGGTGCTTCAAAGTGGGTTATTTTGGCCTGCCATTCATAAAGATGCCTACAATTTTTGCAAAGAATGTGAAAGATGTCAAAAAATGGGGTCAATGTCGGGAAGAGATATGACGCCCTTAACAAATATTCATTTTGTTGAAATTTTTGACATTTGGGGCATTGATTTTATGGGTCCTTTCCCTATGTCTTATGGATATCAATACATTCTGCTTGCCGTTGACTATGTTTCTAAGTGGGTGGAGGCTTGTGCTACCAAAACCAATGACCACTCTGTGGTTGTGCAATTCATTAAATCCAACATATTCACTCATTTTAGTATGCCAAGAACCATGATTAGTGATAGAGGAAAGTATTTTTGCAATCAATTCTTAAAGCAATTATTCCTTAAGTACTCCGTCACTCATAAAGTCACCACTCCCTCCCATCCTCAAACAAGTGGGCAAATAGAAGTTTCAAACCGGGAAATCAAACATATCCTTGAGAAAACGGTTAATACAACCCGGAAGGATTGGTCACGTAAGTTGAATGATGCTTTATGGGCTTACCGAACGGCCTATAAGACTCCCATCGGCATGTCTCCTTATAGACTTGTTTATGGAAAGCCTTACCATCTTCTGGTTGAGCTAGAACACAAGGCTATGTGGGCAATTAAAAAGCTCAATCTTGACCTTGACAAAGCCAGAGAGAACTGATTACTCCAATTAAATGAGTTGGAAGAGTTGAGGCACAATGCTTATGACAATGCCAAACTCTATAAAGAGAGGACCAAAGCTTTTCATGACAAACATATTAGGAAGAAATCTTTTGAGCCGGGTCAAAAACCTTGGCTTTTCAACTCTAGGTTAAAACTCTTTCCCGGGAAGTTGCGAACCAAATGGGAAGGTCCATATGAGATCATCTCCGTTGCACCGCATGGGGCGGTTGAAATTCAAAGTTTAAAAAATGGCAACACATTCAAGGTGAATGGGCAAAGGTTAAAACCCTTTATTGAAGGACAAGTTTTTCAAAGACATATAGAAGTTGCCCTTTTGGTAGATCCAGTCTATGAATAGATATAGTGATGCATTCATTGGTCTCAAGAGAAAGCTCAATTTTTTGCATATTCTTGCATGTTCGATCGATCTCAAATGAGGTTCGATCGATGGAAAACCCATCCCTACATCCAATCATTGCTCTATTCCATCAATTTGAAATTTCCTGCATAAATCAGCTCTATGTGTATCATTTGAAAATTTCTTCGGATCGATCTGAAAGTTTCTAGATTGATCCAACTTTTTCTTGGATCGACCTTCACTCCACACATAAAAAAAATTTTGAGATCCATAAAAAAGGCCTCCCTATGCATCGTTCAAAATAGTCTACAGAATCTCACATGTTCGATCGATCTAAGATTCGATCGATCTTAGTTCGATCGATTTGAAGCTTTCAAAAAAAAAGAAAAAAGAAAAAGAAAAAAAAAGGAAAAGAATATATATATATATATATAAAATCAAATATCGATATTTCAAAGCAGCACTCCGTCTAGCTAGAGACGTTAAACTTAGCAATCATTGTTTATATTCTCTTGCATTTTGTATATACTTGTATTATAAAATGAAAAATACAAAAATTTGTTTCACCATTGTGCCCTTATGTGTAGTCATGCTACTTTCATATTTTCCATTGGGCTTGATCTCATATAGCTCTTTCGTCTTGTGTTATATTGCCTTAGAATGTTTGATTTGGTTATTCTTATCCCATTTGATATTGATGTGAGTTTGCTAGTGTAGTTATTCCAATAGGTTGTTGATTCCAAGTTTGGGGGAGACGTCCTTCGAATTAGATCACTACCGGGCTTCATGTTTTTGCCACCATGGTATACTCTTTCTATCTTTTCCATTGTTCTCATTACACATTGAGGACAATGTGTGGTTTAAGTTTGGAGGTAAGGTGACTTTATTGCATTCTACTTAAAGTTGAACTTTAAATGCATGATTGAGATTTGAGATTGATGTTAGCTAAGATTTTGATCTTTTGAGGACTATATTGCTTAAAATTTAAAAATTGCTTCACTTGAGAGTCCAATACTCCTTGTATGCTTTGTGGATGCAATTTAGGAGTAAATTTTTTGAAAGATTGATATCTTGCTTACACTTGTGGTCCACATCATCTTGATTTTGTGATTGTTTTGAGATTCACTCTAGGATTCTATAGTAGCACAAGCGCACACTAGCATTCATTTGTGGGGTACATGCTTTGTTGATTATTGAATTGGTTATATTTTAATTGGGCTAGTAGTGCATTGAAAGCTTTCATTTTAACAAAAATGGATAAAAAACCCTTTTCTTTGAGTAGCCGGGATTCTAGCCTCATCAAGCACTGAATTTCTCGGGGCAAAAGGTGGAGGGCCCAAACTCTAGGTTAATAATTGAACTTATTTATTCAAAAAAAAAAAAAAAAAAAGTTGCAAAAGCAATAAAAAAAAAGTGAGGACTTCTGTCAAAAGGTGAGAAATGGGAAATGATTAGATGGAGGTTATTTTTATTTGTAGCCTAGTAGATTTGAGCTTGTAAGTTCTCAGGGGTGTTTGAACACCTATTGCCCTAAAGTTATCCGGTTTGGGAGTCATCGACCTCATGGATCGCTAGAAATCTTAATAGGTCAACACATTGCACCATGCTTCCATCTTTGATCCTTAGGATTAGTGTAAAAAAAAAAAAAAAATCAAGTGAAAAAAATAAACGCACCTAGATCAATAAAGTTTTAATAAAAGGTCCACTCTTTGTTTTGATGATCGGGACTAGATTTGTGTGCTAGTTTGATGGTAAGGATATGATCATTTCTTTAGTTGACTTAGATAGCAACATGCTTGATGCTGGTCCACTCAAAAAGGATTCTAGTGTTGTTTTGATTTGCATGATTATTTTCTTGATGTGTGGAGGACCATACTTGCTTGCTTGGTGTTGAGATTTTGGGAGATTACTTGGAAAGGGTTGAAAAATTGCATACTTGAGGTAGTTTTCTCCCAATGCTTGTTTGCAATATTGGTGCCTCTTTAGTGAGAATGAGCTTAATATTTGTGGATATCATTTCTGGAAACCCTCACGAGACTTCACTCATCCACTAGGGGTAACCTAAGGGTTTAAAAGGCTTGTTGCATACGATAAATGCAATCATGTTCCCTACGAAAGTGGCATTTATCCATTTATTGCTTTCTAAATTCATAGTTATATAGATGTTCATTTCATTCCTTTACTTTGTACTTTATTGCTAGGGACTAGCAATATTTAAGTTTGAGGTGTGATGAGCGCTGAAAAGTGCGCATTTAAACCCATTAAGTTTAGGTATTTTAGGACCTTTATCTATCTTACTTTCCCGTTTTAGACTAATTTCTTGTTATTGTCCCTTTTAGGTGCTTATCCCCAAAATAAGCTAATTCAACCAAATAAGAGCTTAAAAGAAGCTAACTCAAGTTGGAGGGAAGAAAGGAGCAAAGTGGAAGCAGAATGAAGCAAAGTGTGGAAATCAGTATGTTCAATCGATCTCAAGAATACTACGATTGATCGAAAATTCATCGATCTAGAATCTCCAAGATGGATCCAAGCTCTTTTGTCCTTATCCAAAGATTCCACAAAGTTCGATCGATCCAACAATTCTCAGATTGATCGAAAAGATTCTATCTTATCCTATTGTACCACTCTACCTACCACTTTTGTCTCTTTCCCCAAAATATCTCAGATCCGTCCTTATCCAAAAAGGCACTGCCATTGGAGGATCGATCTAGCCAAAGTTGATAGATCTCAGCCAAATTCGATCGATCTCAGTATAGGTTCGATCGATCAAACCCTCTCAAGTGCGAATTAAATTAATTTCCAACTCATTAAAAGTTATCTCATGGTGCAATCATTAGAGGAGCCCTTGTGTATGAGCCTAGACCATTGGGTGTGACATTTGAGCTACCTATATAAGGATTATGAGCCACTTTTATACATATGCTTTAAGGAGTTGATAGATACAATTTTTTATTATTCTTAGAGAGGAAGAAAAGAGAAGAGGAGGCTAGAGACACATTCTTGGGAGGTCTTCCATCTACTTCAAGAAGAAGAGCATTTCTACCATGGAAATAGCCCTTGAGGGTTGGAGAACCCTATTCATGAGTGGCTAGACATCCTCTTGGGGCTAGAGTTAGCCCTAAGCATGCTTTCTTTACCTTAATTTATGTATTTTTGAGGGGATTTGTGTTATAATACATGTTTTGACATCTTTATATACATAAATCTTGTTTATTCAATGATTTGTGTGGTTTAATTCTTCCAATTGATCATTTCATTTTATCCATATGTTTATGTATGCTAGAATAGATGTTCAAATGTTTATCTCTATCTCTTGTGTTGTTGATGCACGTCTATGTGTGTTGATGCTATAGATCTAGAGATTGTCAAGACATAGTGCTTAATAGAATGCTCTTGTGGTTTATTTGATGGGTCATACTCATTTTTTGATGGATTGTGCCTCTCCCTTAGTTTAATTAGTTTAATTTTCATGTCATTAGCTTAGATGTAGTGTAGTTACCTTAATTGTTAAATGGGAGGACAATCCATGCTTGTTATTTGATGTTCCATCCTTATGAATGCAAGTAGTATATTTCTCTAATTATGTGATGTGTTTGGATTGTGAGCTTAAAGGAAGGATTAATGGCTTAGTTTGATATATTGTGCTATTCATTGTGTTGTTTAGACAATATACACTTAATTGGTCATCCATGCTTGTTGAAACAACCACACACACTCACTATTGTTGTAACATATGTTTTTCCCCTCATTAATTACGAATTGAGTATGTAGAAAAGTGATGCTTAGTAGTGATCTCTAAGTCCTAAGACCCCTCTCTCTATTGTTTTCTCTGTCCTTTAATTACTTGTTTTATATTGAGCTTGCTTAATCTTAATTGTAGTATAATCAACCAAACAATCTACCTTTGATCACTCGACCTACTAACCCTAAGCATTGTTTCCATTTCTAGTAGCCCTCTAATCCCTTGGGATGATCCCTACTCACTCTTGCTACGTTAGTAGTAGTGGTAGTAGTGATTTTTATAAATTTAAACTTGACCCAAAAGGCTTTTCTTGAACCGTGCATTCACTACATTATTTTGGTGTATAGGAACGGCCACCGTCACCTACCTCAAGAATTATGAAAACCCCCAACTTGCCCAATCCAAACCCTAGAATTCAAAATTCTTAGGGTGCACCAAAATCACCTTTGCTCAAATCGAAGATCTCGACGCGCTCTCCGTTTTGCCGCAAATGGCTCCCAAAAATACCAAAAATTGAGGGAGAAATCTAAGTTTAAAGATTGAAACCAAAAGAAAAAGAAAAACTCTAGAAATAGGAGGAGAGAGAGAGAGACTTACGGGAGAGAAAGAGAATCTGTGAGGCCAATGGTGGCCTTTTGCCACTTAAAGTGGTGGTGGGTCCCACTACCAAAACTAATTTATTTTTCTTTTATTTTTTTTCCCTTTTTACACCACACAATTATATATATACATTTAATAATTCACATCCATATAAATATAATAAATTAGATGCATGAGATGCAAATGGGCCCAACTAAAAATCCCTATACGCAACAATTCCGATAGCGGGTCCCACACGGGACCGTCTGGCCTGAAAAACGAAAAAATGAAAGAATGGCAACCTTGGCATTTCAAAGAGTTTTGGACTCAATGAAATATCTCAACCAACTCTCGGACACAACCGGCACACTCCACGGTGTTCGACACGCAAAATGAGAAAAGACGAGAATGTCCTTGTATGAACGAAAAATTCTAAAAAAATGAAAAATGGAAAAATTCAGAAATATTACAATCTACCATCCTTAAAAGATTTCGTCCTCGAAAGTTACCCTCCTTAAAGAAGGAAACCCATAGCCACATACCTTCCGAGAACACCTTACCAAACCCCGAGACTAAGAACTCAACAACCTTGTTGCCTTTGACACCCGATGCCAATTGGCAATCACACACTGTCATCAAAAAAACCCAATGCTCACCACCCTATGAGGATACTCGTCACTCACATCATCATACACAATTCGCTGGATTCTACGCTCGACTTAAAACCAACACTGGTCCCCTCTACTCTGCTACACAAGGCTTTAGAGCCTGAAAGAAGAACGATCACAAGACTCCTGAACATGACAATATCCTATCTCAACTCATCCTTCAAAGGATATACAAGACCACAAACGAGGAACCCCATCCATCTCACAATCAAACTCAAACTCAGATCCACACATCTCTGTCACACTGATACTCGCCATGTGACGTCTTTGGTTTTTAAGCCGTGTCCTGTGATGAACCGAACGTAGGTCTGATAACGAATCCAGAATGCGAAAACAAGAAACAAGATAATAGTCTCCCAAGGCACAACACACCTCTAAGACACTTTGATGACCTTCCATGATGTCGTGGAACTCAATGAGAACTGACACGGAAGCAAAAGATAAGAAAATAACAATTGAGCCCCCAGGGGCAAAATAGTCATTTTACATGGAAATGACGTCCCTAGAATGTATATCATTCTCGAAACACATCCGTGACTTCCCATGAAATCACGTAACTTAAAACAAAGTAGCAGACGTGGAAAGCAAGAAAAACGGGACAAAAATGGCCCCAAGGGCAAAATAATCATTTTTGAAACTATGGATTCGGGTATTACCGAGCACACCACTGGAAAGAAAATAAAAAACTAATCAAGATTGACTCAAGAATCGCATGATTCAAAGTCCAGACGACGGAGAAACGACAAGACGAAGAAAAACGAACACTTAAGGATAAAAGGGTAAACTGATAATTATCCATGAATATCTGGGAGCAACCAAGCACACCATTGGATAGACGACGAAAAAATAGTCAAGTTCAAAAAAAGTTCACTTAATTTGGAGTCCAGATGACAAAGTTATAATCAAATGAAGAAAATGGTCAAAAGATGCAACTCAGGACCATTTAATCGATTAGATGATCCATCTAATTGATTAAATGCCAAAACAGAATGCTAGAAATCCACGGAAGACTATCTAATCGATTAGATGGCTCATCTAATCGATTAGATGAGGCTGATAGCAAGCAAAAAAAAATTTTTTACCAGAAATTTGAATTTGAAATGGGGTTTTTGTGTCCGAGACGATGTTTTTTTGAAAAACACAAAGAAGAAACCCACCCTAAAATCACATTTTCTATATAACCATGTCAAGAGATGTTTTTATTTTTCAAGTGAAATATCCAAAATGCCCTTGTACTCAATTTATGCAAAAAAATGCAAAATGAGTCCATAGGAGGCTCAAATCACCAAGAAAGAGGTTTTTCCTGAAAATGATTATGCACGCAAACGTAACTTACCTATTAGGATGTGCTATAATGGTCCATGGCTTAAAAATACCGTCGATGCAAAATCCAACCCCCTAACGGCAAGAAAAGGCGAAAATGAACTTGCATTGGAAATTTTGAAATCCAAAATTATGAAATGGTTTCAAATTACCGTTTGGCCATTGGCCATACTTCATACATGATTAATGAGACTCTATGAAAGAATAAAATTGGAATTCCCACACCCGATGCAACCATGGTGAAATAATAACTCAACATTTTTTAATATTTTCATAATATTTCATGAAGTTAAAAAATTACATAGGATACAAAATACATGTCATTAGCCTCCGGCCTCATCTCATATATGTCAAATACATTGCAAAGACTGTACTCATGTACACAATATATGTTTAGAATCAAATATACACATTTTGACAAATAAGGCTACAAGTGGCATTTCAAGCCAACCTTTACAAGAATTAAAACCTTCAAGTGCACCATCATCCAAGTAATGATGAACATCACGAACCAAGTCTTCGTACTTGAACAAATCCGAGTAACTTTAGGGTGAGCAACATAAGGCTACTCGTAAGAGATGAGCATGCATAGATCTAACATTTTACAAGATTATTACCTTAAGGTGAAACAATTCAAAAGGATCATGCCACCTAACGTCTATGTCAAAGGTGAAACTCAGGGAACATCCTAAACTACCTTAGATCATTTCTAGCATAAGTCACATCCTTCATGCAATTCCAAACAACACAAGAGCATGCTATACAAAATAACAAGATATAGATTCTCAAAGTTATCAACTTGAAATCTATAGTGCGAAAATAACTAAATATGACAATTTAACATAAATGTACATAACAACATCAATACATGCGATGATTCCTTAAAATCCATAATGCACAAATGTACTTAACAACATTAAATCGCCAATAACCAAAACCACAAGTCACAATTAAGCATGATTGTCAACTTGGAATTGAATACGAAATTAAATAGTGGAAGACTTGGACATCACGTCTCGAAAAGAACCAAGATCAATACGGTTATTTCGGGCATTAACCCACTGGGAAGACCACCCTAGTATGCACTATCTCAATTGGGGAGAATTCATACCTCCCGCACTAGAGCCAAACTCTAGCCATATCACTTGTAACAATGTCCCAAGACTCCAAAATAAATCAAATAAGTGTACAACTTATACATAATTTATATAATGCACGAAATTACCTTCCATGCACAAGTAGGTTGAAACCACACAATCCATGCCTTAGAGTTTAAATTCTAAAATGACATATATAATGTCAATTACAAAGTGTGCAATTCATTACACAAGGCAACAATATATTCCATAAAGAAAATATGTTCTCATGAATATAAATATAATAACAATGTTATCCAATGCTCAAAACACAACCAAGTGAATACACAACAAGTCCAAGTCCATGATTTGAATATAGAAACAACTTCTAAAATACAAATCGATGAAGCCATTAGATAGAATTTAATTAAACAAAATAATTAAATTTTCTAGATTTCAAATCAAATTCAAATAACCTATAATTAATATATATTAAACAACATAGTATGCTCATTACATATATCAAATCAAAAGTGCAAAATGAGCAAGATATCATCAAATAGAATTTAATTAATTTAAATCAATTAAATCTCTAGATTTCAAAAGTTGTTCAAATGATCTCAAATTAATATATACCAAACACTAAGTCATGGTTATACCATATATAAAGTCTAAAATGGAATACAAACAAAACACAATTAACTAAAATTTAAATCAAATTAAATTCATTTAATCTCTAGATTTAAAAACTCATTTAAATCATTCCAATTTAATATATAACAAAGATCAAGTCATGGCCATGTCATATATCAAGTCTAAAATGAGTTATATGCAAGCTATGATACATCATTAATTTCTCAAATTAATAAAAGACATGCATACAACTTATATTTCATACAAAAGCAAGTAAAACCACTTTGAAAATAAATTATAACACCCCCTACCTCACAAGAGGATTGTTCCTCTTGAATCCAAGGCAAATAAACATAAAATGGCAAACCCTTCAAGGGTTATGTAGAGGAGGATGAGGGGAACAAAAAGTATTCCAAACTTTATGGTTTAAGGTGAGTGAAAGGAGGCCAAAAATAAAATCAAAGCCTTAAGTCAAGCTTTTCCTTCCATGGAGGCTAGGTTAGGGTTTGAGAACAAAGTGGTGAGGAAGATGAATTAAAAGGTGATGAGTGGAGGATTTAGCATTCCTCCACTCACTATGTGAGTCTACACCATGGTCTTCACACACACATAATGCAAGACCTAAAATGAACCTTACACTTGTCATTAATCTAAGGCTCTTTCCTACACTAAATCCCTAGCCTACACTTGTTAACCATCCAAGCCAATAAGTGGTCCAATCCTAGGCCAATAAAGGGGTGAATCTCCATCCTCCATGTGTCAAGAGATTAAACTTCCAAGTGGTTCCACTGAAATGTCAACAAGTGGTTCCATAGGAGTGTGACACTTGTCACATTTTTCAAAAATTACAAAAAGGTCCTTTTTCAAAATATCTTCTAATTAAATTACAAAATAGTCCCTAAGATGAAAAATAATTATTTTATTTAATTACACTAAAACCTCACAAGTTAAGAACATTACAAAAAAAGTTATGCATTCATACCCTTTACAAGAAAAGTAAACACTTAGCATGCTTTTCTAAGAAAGTAAAAAATACACATGGCATGCAATTTAAATATCGTGGATGCATGCAAAACTGGAATCAAATCCAAACATGAAAAGTGAGGTTGTGCCAACAAGGTGACAAATGGGAAAAAGACGAAAAGTGAATAGTGTCCAAAAAGTGAAAATGTGAAAATATCTCGGTCCTTAAGGGAAATTGTCAATCCAAAGGAAAGAGTCTCAGAAATCATTTCTGAGCACTCTAGATGACACTAAGTGATGAAAAATTGAACATAGAAAAGAAATGACAACGGAAAAAATTTATCCGTAAAATTTGAGGAAAAATGAAAGGAAGGAAACTAATCGGGTCATTCCACACATCTAACACACAGCTACACCATCATATATTGGTACAAGCGACCACCAACCGCACCATTCGACAATCATTACACTTAACCACCTCAAGATAACTAAATAATGAATCTCCCAACAACTACATAATCATGAGTCACCAAAATAATAAAACAAATTATCCTACACCCAAGTCACAAACCCTCAAAACAAGATCTTTAATAATCAATGATCGTACTGCAAACCCTTTATCGAACACTTAGTATCATCTAACACCCTTCATCACTCAAGATAAGTCATCTAAATCTACACCACCACAACAACACAACATGCAAAACCTTGCTCTCACTGTCACTAACAAATCAAAATGAGTATTGACCCTTGACCCGACGTCATGCTAAAGAAGGATTGATTCAGGAGAAATGGATAGCTAGGCCATTCTCATCCTCGATCCGATCTCAGCACAGATGTTATTCCTGTCCTCAGGTCCAAACCTCAAATGTAACCCCACACAGTCCACAAAACGACCACGAGATCCACTCTCTAATCAATCCATCGCTCCATGCAACCACAACAATTATATAGTCACATACCAGCTCTAAGAATCTCAATAATTCTTTAATTATACAACTCGTAACAAGCTAAAAATTACATGGAACCAAACGTCACATTCATTAACCAGCACGAGAGATTTCTAATTTCTTTATAACACCTATACTAGATAAACAACTCATAACATTACTCAATTCAATTCTCACCTCTTTAAAACACATAATACAATCATCTTATGCCTTAAACCTCAAAATCAAAGTCAATCATTCCTATTATTCCTCAACAGAATCACACATTCACTTTCTCTAATCACAAAATTCTCAAGGAACATCGACATTTATCCTCAAGACACCGTTCAAATCAAATGCCTATAGAAACATCCACGTACATGTTTCATATCACATCACCTAATCATCCTCAAACTGCTATTCACGACACATTCTCTAGCTATCACCGCTAATACTAATCACTGGAAACATACTATCCCTAATCAGCAACTCGTGCCTCATACACCACCTGTCAAGAACACTCTCAGAACAAACACCACAAAACCAAAAACTCCAACTCCCTCTGTGGGAGTGAGTTGACCCATTCAACCAAACCTTTACCGGTGAACTCTAACAGCACAATAACTCACGTACAGATCCATCTATCCGCTGACACACACAACTCCTAGATGGAGGAAAAAGACATACGACAAACGACGTCATAGGACTAGAACAAACGGAAAGGGTAACGACCCCGCTTTCACAAAAGACCGACAACTTGCACCTGAATGAACCAAACACCCTATCATATGTTATTCACTAATCGTCCAACCATGGACACCCACTCTCACCTGAGATGAAATGAACTCCTTACACACGAGGAAAAGAACCAACTGGAAACGCATTTAGGACTACAACCTCAATTCTAGGCGACCTCGCCACTAACGGACCGTCATACCTTATCGACACAAAAACTTCGCATATGATACTCTGCAACACCCATGCTAACCCAAACCAATCAGATCAGTACCACCCATTCATCGAGTACAAGATACAACTCACAACACAACTATTGGACAAGAGCATCAATGCTCACAACATACCAACACTAGAAACCATCACAAACCTTCAGACACCGGATCCCGTTCGACCTAGAATCAGTCACTCCCAACCGACAACCTCTACGTCATAAAATAACACTTAACCATCCATTTCATCTCTACCTTCCCAGGCGACACTACCTCGATCACCGTACACACAAGACCTGTGACCTCAGTCATAACAACCCACTGACTCTTCAAAAGAAAAAGGTGCTTATATAGTAACAACACTCTCACTGGCTCTAAAGACTAAGCTATCCATAATCGCCTCAACTGGTGTACAATCCCATCACATAACTGACAACACATAACAAATAACTCATAATCCCTAAACCACATTCGGATCATACCTCACACCATTCTGCTCATCAGCATTAAACATCACCCTATAACGCGTCAACTACCATCATCCTCGAATGACACTCAAACCTCTCATCTTACTGGACCATCAAGTTACTACCAAACAATTCATCCTCAAACATCCTTAAGGTAACACCATCATAACAAGAGAATAAGCATCATTCTCGATACTCCCCCACAACGACCACTATTTACCATTATAAAAGAACCTCCATACAGCAATGCCATGCCGATAAATCCTCAAAACAAAAATGAGCATAAAACCTAGAATGCTCAACACTCAACTATCTCCTCAAAACCATCTACAATGTAATTAATCACCAATTCTAAGATAATATACATGCCTCAACAAGAAAGCTTCATACCGCAGGTTTAACGTCACTACTTCCTCTCTTCCCCATTCATCAGAACCCCCTTGGCCCCGACAAAAGTTAAATGGGCTACCAACTAGACCTACGAGATCACCCTCACTCTAATCATTCTAATCACCAATCTACCTTTTTGAATCCTCAAACACCAAGCACTATCTCCTGATACTTCAGACACAACTTGAATTACAACTCCAGCCCACAACTTTCAACTTCCAATACATAGTCCATTTGGTAACACAGTGCCTACCATCTATCACTTCATTCGCAAATAACCGAGCACTTCAACGACCCCATACTATATGCCTTATCGTGCAATCCTGCAACACACCACTAAAACTAACCACTACACTCCACCTCGAGACTCTTTAGACAGTTGTGCTAACCCAGAACCCCGCTCATCGACTGAGCATGTAATCAACCCACCGAGAGTCGATTACCCGTAGCACACTTCCACAACTTTTTGAAATGGGAAATCACCCCTCAACTAACCGTAACCAACACACTTTCTTAAATCGCACCAAAACACCCGAATATACATCTACAACCCATAGACTACATTCGTGACTTAAACAACTTCTGTCACACCAACCATGACCAGTTCTAAAAGAATCTCCACACCAAACTATGACCCAAGTCACAAACACTAACCTCCCAAGGTCATGCCTTTCTCCCTTGAAACCCTCACTCGCACACCTGACCTCCACGGTCACAGGAACCTATCCACCGATACATGAAACTCACACACAACAAAGACACTATGCCATGAAATATGAACCCGTTCTAAAGTCGCGCTCTAAGCACCATACAAAATGTAATAAGAAAAATTAGGATGACTACACATTGAATAGGTCAATCCATGAGTTAGAAGTCCACGTCATTTGTTCAATAAGAACCGGCACCCCAAATAACCTTGGAGCAACAGAGCTCTTTGCCTACTCAATTCAAAACCCACACAACCATCCATGCTCAACCGCATACTCCTATACATGTATACATATACATATATATATATGTATATATATAATAACCGTATCCTATACCATGATACAATCATGTCCCATCATTTAATTTTTTTTTTAAACACCCCATCTTTCATTAAAAAAAATACTTGCATGACAATGCCTAATGACCATCACAATACCATACGAGACATGCTTGCACCTACCGTGCTCACTACTTGCCACATTATCATTTAAAATAAAACTGCACACACACCGTGCCTACCACTTGTCGTTACCACCTAAATCACATTTGTCATCATATTATAATTAATATGTTTTCAATTATTTATACATTTCATCATCATGGCCATATAACACACGTTTTAGCAATTAAACATTTAAGCATGTGAATACTTAGCAAATAAGCATGCCTTTTAAAACTGTAAACACATAAGCAATTAAGCAAGTAAATATGCTTCTCAGATAACAAACACTTTAACACATAAGCACATAAACAATGCAATCCACCTTCCACACAACCCTAGGTAGGCCTTTACCCGTCGTCCTACTGGTTTTCGAACCATTGCTCTGATACCAAATTTGTAACGACCTGAACCTGAGGGTCCGAATCACTAACCGGGTTCTTATCTGAACCCGAGGTTAACTAAGGACACTACTTTCCTTTCCTACATCAATATATAATATACATATCATCCCAAGGTTTTTTAAAAAAAAAATAGTAATAGCAATAATAATAAAATGAGACCATAGCCACAAAATATATCAAAATAGTCCACTAACCCATAGAACCCTGTGGTGGAGTGTCGTCCGTCACTTTCCTTCCGTGTTCTGAAAAATATTAATAATAAAGAGGTGAGCATAAGCTCAGTAGGAAGTGTCTAAGACACGCTTCTTGTGACCCCATGAATCGAAACAAGGAATAGGAAAAAGGTAAACGTGATCATACCATGGGGACTACATATCAACAACCATAATGACAAGTATATAATAAATGTCATCAAATCCCAAACACACCATATATGATAATGAGATGCAATGTCATGCAGACCACAAAGCACCTCCAAGGCATCATATGCGACCTAGTTAGCTCAACCATACTCCCCTCTAGACTATACTAACACCACGGAACATTAGGCGCCTCCTAGGCATCTGGTTTTCGTAACCACTTTTCAAAACAATTTTCCCAAAATTATTTCATTTCATTTCAAAACAAATTTTCCTGTTTTGCCCAATGCAATGCATGAATGCTTCATGCTTTGATTACCATACCATGTCAAGTTCACAATTCCATACAATTCATCTATATCGCATTTACATGCTTTTGGAAAAATTAAATTAATAAACTCTCAATTAATAATTTTGACAACATAGTATTTGACATTTAAGAATTCAAGTGCATATAATCAAAATCAGTAAACAATACAAGCAATTTCTATCACTTTCAACGCATTATACACTTTGTCAAAATCATTATACATAAGATGTCTATAACCACAAGCAATACTCATAATTTAGTAAACAACTTAACAACTTTTATAAGAAAACTCATAAAAGTCAAAGAAAATTGTGGATTAGAAACCCCTACCTCAAGAATTGCAAAACCCCCCCCAATTTGCCCAATCCAAACCCTAGAATTTGAAATTCTTAGGGTGCACCAAAACCACCTTTGCTCCGATCAAATCGAAGATCTCGACGCGCTCTCCGTTTTACCGCAAACGGCTCCCAAAAATACCAAAATTGAGGGAGAAATCTAATTTTAAAGATTGAAACCAAAAGAAAAAGAAAAACTCTAGAAATAGGAGGAGAGAGAGAGACTTACGGGAGAGAGAGAGAATCTGTGAGGCCAATGGTGGCCTTTTGCCACTTAAAGTGGTGGTAGGTCCCACCACAAAAACTAATTTATTTTTCTTTTATTTTTTTTCCTTTTTACACCACACAATTATATATACACATTTAATAATTCACATCCACATAAATATAATAAATAAGATGCATGAGATGCAAATGGGCCCAACTAAAAATCCCTGTATGCAATAATTCCGAAAGCGGGTCCCACACGGAACCGTTCGGCCCAAAAAACAGAAAAAATGCAAGAATGGCAACCTTGGCATTTCAAAGAGTCCTGGACTCAATGAAATATCCCAACTAACTCTTGGATACAACCGGCTCACTCCACAATGTCTAGCACGCAAAACGAGAAAAGACGCGAATGTCCTTGCATGAACGAAAAATTTCAGAAAACTGAAAAATGGCAAAATTCAAAAATATTACAGTACTTTCCTTCAAAACCACCTTAGGGAGGGTTTGAACCTTCCCTTTGACTTTTCCAAGGAAAATTGGGGTGATTTCTCCACCTGGGATTATAATGATTGCCATAAGGGTTGTTCCCTCGATTCACAATTACGACATTGACTTGTTCATGATGCTCATTTTGCATATGTGGATTGTACCTCTCCCTTAGTTTAATTAGCTTAATTTCATGTCATTAGCTTAGTTGTAGTATAGTTGTTAAATGGGAGGACAATCCATGCTTGTTGTTGATGTTCCATACTTATAAAAGCAAGTGACATATATCTCTAACCTTGTGATGTATTTGGATTGTGAGCTTAAAGAAAGGATTAATGGTTTAATTTGATATGTTGTGCTATCCACCATGTTGTTTAGACAATATATGCTTAATTTGTCATCCATGCTTGTTGGAACAACCATACACTCACACTTTGGTGCAATACATGTTTTTTCCCTCATTAATCATTCATTAAAGGTGTAGAAAAGCTATGCTTGGTGGTGATCTCTAAATCCCAAGATCTCTCTCTCTCTCTCTTTCATTCTCTTTATTGCATTATTGTTTACTTTAGTTCAAATTGCATCTTAGCTTAATTTAACCAACCAACCACTATTTTGATCACTCGACCTACTAACCCTAATTTTGATTCCTCAACCTAGTACGACCCTCAATCCCTTGGGACGATCCCTACTCACTCTTGCTATGTTAGTAGTAGTGTTGGTAGTGGTTTATATAAATTTAAACTTGACCCAAAAGGCTTTTCTTGAACTGCATATTCACTACATTATTTTGGCGTATAGGAACGGCCGCCGTCAAAATTTTGGCGCCGCTGCCGGCCATTGATTGATTGGCAACATCGTATTTGTGGAATCAATTCGGAATTAGTACTCTTTTGATCGTGTCTTTACCTTGTTTTCAATTTTTGTTACTTATTGTGTTTATTCTTGTTTAACTAGGAGTATTGAGCTAGGAAACAAGCAAAGAATCATCCAAGCAAAGGAGCTAAGCAAGCAAAGAAAAAGTCTAAAATTATATTAAAAAAATTGCAAAGCTAAAAGCTAAAAATTTGGAGTTGAAGTGCTAAAGGACCTTTGTGAGCTTTTTCTTACTCAATCTCTAGTTAAATCGTCGGCCTATGTGGAGGCTTATATTTCAAATCTTAGATAAATCGTGAGCCTACGTGGAAGCAATTTACCTTTCTTGCATATTGTTGTTAAAGCATAGGAGTATGGGAACATTAAATGCGGAGGAAGTTTGTTGATTGTTGTTATTGCTGGTTATGTTACATTGTGCATGCATGGTCGTAGATCATTGAGATCCACTCTTGTCCCTTTAAATTTTCATCTTGAATCCATTGCTCGAAACCTTAGGGGAAGAGGTAGTTCTAGTCAATCCATTTCATCAATGGAAGGACACAATGAGGACCATGTGGAGGACCATGGTCACATAAACCAACAAGGTATCCTCCACCCCAATATACATCATGATAACATGCAAGTTCCATTAGGCATGCCGAGACCATTTGTTCATCCACCACAACAACAAGGCCAAGTTCTATTGGGAATGCCAAGGCTAATCTATGCTCCACCACCTCCCATCATTCAAGGCAATCAAGGTGCCCATGTTGCACCTCCAATTGTTAATCCTCCCTGTTACTCAAGAATTGACTCTAGAGGGGGGGTGAATAGAGTCAATGGCCAATTTTCGCAAATTATAGAAATATAATTTCTGATTAACAATATAACCTATTGTGCAATAATCAACATATGAAATCAAGATATGAAAGTAAACAATTTATAGCACAATTATAAAAGAGATAAGGGAAGAGAAATTGCAAACTATAACACGGTGATTTTTGCGAGGTTCGGAAAACTCCTACTCCTCGGCTCAAGATCCCTCTTGAGACTTCCCAATCCAATATAGCTTCTCCTTACGGGTGGAGAGCAAACCTTGATTAGAAGTAACTACTTGCTAAGAGAAAACCACTCTTAGTCTTCCTTTGGGTCACACCAACCCTTACAATATCCTTGCTAAGAGACCACCTCTCTTAGTTTTACATAGGCCACACCAGCCCTTACAATTTCTTTGCTAAGGAAAACTCTTCCTCTTAGTCTTACAGCAGATTTGTAGATAGAATTTGTAGTACAAGAAATCCTCTAAAGAACTGATACAAATCAAACCTCACAATAGAGTATATATGAAGTCAAGTGAAGCTCAAACTCTAAGTATGAAATGTATGAGAGATGATGAGAAAAAAAAATGCAGAACAAAAGCTCTGTATAATGGTAGAGCAAAAAGCTCTCTTGGGATGCACTTGAATGAATGTTCTTGAATGCTCTTTTAAGAAGTATAATAGAGCAGAAACTCTATGAAGATTAAGACAAGAGCAAAAGCCCTTTTGATCTTTATGCTTGATTGAATCTCTCAAAAATAGAATAAGCGTGAAATGAGAGAGAAGAAGAGAAGATATGAGAACAACAACTCTCTTTGATGCAATATAATGTCTCTCAATAATAGTCGTTTATTTAGCATGCTAGCCCTCTGTATTTATAGAATTTTGAGACTCAATATAGCTGTTACAGGTTGTTGGGAAACATTTAATGAAAATAATTCCGTTGCAGTTCAAAACCCAGAAAGAGCCTGCTTTTAAAACAAGTGAGCCGTCTCTTTGTTCAGTTATTCCTTAGAAAGAGCCTGCTCTGTAAAACAAGAGAGACGGCTCCCTAGCTTTGAGAGCCTGCTCTATATTTCTTTGGAGCCTGCTCTTTGGTTGGAAACATTAGTCCTTCGTTAAAAAGCCTACTAGAATTGAAAAGAGCCTTCTCTTTTATTTCATGGAGCCTTCTCCATCTCATTGAGCCTTCTATTTTATTTCATGGAGCCTTCTCCATCTCATTGAGCCTTCTCTTTTATTTCATGGAGCCTTCTCCATCTCATTGAGCCTTCTCTAATTTTTCATTGAGCAGGCTCTATTAGCCTTAAGAGAGCTGGCTCTATTTCTTATAGGGGTGGCTCTTGCTTCATGAAGGCTACTGCTGAATTGGTTTGGACAGAAAAACTTCATGACTTCAGATGGACATAACTCAGTCCATAAAACTCCAAATGAGGTGAAATTTGAGTCTTAATTTATTACCTTGAAGTAAGCTTTCTAATTCCACTAGCCTTGCTCAAAAATTCTAAACACAAAAATGGTTATGGCCATTTTAGTGCAACCTGGTCAGAATTTTCGCAGAGCAGAATCAGTCATCTTGTGATGGTTATATCTCTCTCAATTCAAATCCTTTTTAGGTGAAATTTGAGTCTAAACTCAAGAGCTCGAAGTCAGCTTTCTAATTCCACTGGCCTTATGTAAAAATTCCAACTACACAAATAGTTATAGCATTTTGAGTGCAAGCTGGTCTGGAAATTTTCTAGGCTGAAAATTGCTTCTTTTGAGATATTCATTTTTCTAGCAACTAGGACTTTGATGAATGATTCAATTTAGTTCAAGGCCTATTTCTAGGAGTCTAGGGACATATGAAGATGTTAAATTTCAAATGCATTGTGTCCTAGAGTCATTTACCAAATTATGGCAATAAAGGCTTTAAAGATGAAATATAAAATTCAATGCCTTTTCCTTTTCTTTCTAGAGACCAAAATAAGTATTGTGAATAATGTGCATGGTCCTAGCATTTCTAGCTTAAGTTGAGTTCTTTCAAAGCTTATGCAAGCTTGAACTAACTCATTCTTAGCAAAGACTTCATATGTTAAATATATGTGTATTGAAGTTCAAAGTCTATTGCTAATGATGTAGGAGCATATGATGTATGATATGCATGGTCCTATAGAGATGAGCTTCAAATGAATTCAAAAATACCTTGACATTAAATCTTAAGCTCTCACCATCTTATCTACCCCTTTTCTTCATTCTTGACCATGATCGTTTAGGCTTGATGAAGACTTGTTTTCTTTCTTTGAAATGCTTGAATGATCTTTGAAGTTCGAGTTTTTCTTTGATTGAATATGCCTTTGATCTCTTGCAACTTTTAAGACTTCCTTGAATCCATAGCTTGAGTATTTGTAATGCTTGGAATGGATCTTCTAGCTCAACATTGAGGATTGAATATTGATCAACTATATATCACTCAATGAAAACATTAGTACTTAAACATCATTAATGGTTTGTAATCATCAAAACATAAGATTGACCTTTAGATAAAATCCTTAGGCCAACACTCCCCTTGTTTTAAGAGATCACTATGTGCCTAATGAATATAATGCACCCACATGCATTCAATTGCCACCATTTAGAGCATACCACTATGAAATCAAGCCACAAACCATTCAAATGCTTCCTAACTATCATGAACTTCCAAGTGAAGAACCTTATAAGCATTTGGATGAGTTTCTTGAAGTATGTTCCACCGTGAAATATACGGACATGCCAAAAGAGGTCTTAAGGCTTAAACTTTTTCCATTCACCCTTAAAGACAAGGCAAAATATTGGTTTAACAATCTTAGGCCTTTTTCAATACCTTCTTGGGCAAAAATGCAACAAGAGTTCTTGAAAAAGTACTATCCGGTTTCTAAGACCAATGGCATGAGAACTTCAATTAAGGAATTTTCACATGGGGATGGGGAAACATTTCATGAGGCATGGGAATGCTTTAATGAATTGCTTAGGAAGTGTCCACATCATGACATGCCCAAATGGCAATTAGTTCAATATTTCTTTGAGAGCTTATCGGATAATTACAAGGGCGTGGTTGATGCTTCCATGGGTGGCTCTTACATTGATAGGCATGAGGATGACGTGCGGCGTCTTTATGAGAGCATGAGTGAAAATTATTTGCATCGTACTTTATCTTCGAAGAATGGTAGAAATTCTAGTGATAGGAAGATTGTTGGCTTACATCAAGTTGACCACTCTAATGAAATTGCTGCCAAAATGAAATCATTATCTCAAAGGTTTGATCAATTTTTAATCAACCAAAACTCGGCGAATCAAGTATCTTCCTTCCCTAACCATTCTCACCATACATCTAATGAGACCTGTATGACTTGTTCAAGTGTTTTACATTTTACTTCCAATTGTACCCATGGACATATGCAAAGTAAGCATCATGAACAAGTAAATGCAACATTTGTGAATCAAGGGAACAATCCTTATCGCAATCATTACAATCCTAGTTGGAGGAATCACCCGAATTTCTCTTGGAAAAGCCAAGGGGAGGCCTTAAACCCTTCCCAAGGTGGTTTTCAAGGATAGTACATTCCACCTCCAATGCAAGGCCAAGGTTTCCAAGGTTTTAGATCATCATACCAATCATAAGAAAACTAATTCTCTAATTCTCATTTTCCTAATCAACCATCATATTCCCAAGGAAATATTAGAAGTCCCGCTTTTGAAGAGAAAGTTTTGACCGCTTTGGGCACTTCAAAGGCAAACACGCAATTACTTTATTCTCACTCTCAATCATTTCAAAGCTAGAGACCCAAGTAGGGCAAATAGCTAGCACTTTAAATGCTAGAGAGAAAGGAAAAATGCCTTTGAATGTCCCACAAAAGCAACAATATGTTGTGGAGAGTCATTCCTCATCGGAAGGTCACACAGTAGAGCATGTCAATGCGATGACTACCTTGAGAAGTAGAAAGATTGTGGACAACTAAGTGGGTATGTCCAATGAAGAGTGAACCAGTGCAACCACAAGTTGACACCCGTCCTATTTCATATCCTATTCCTCCTTCATTGCATGTGCATGACCATATAAATGAGAATATGTTGAAAAATGATTTTGAAAAGAGAAATTTGCAAAATGATTTGAAAACTTCTTGTGTTGAAGAGACTTCAAAGAAAATTTCTGAAAAGATTTTTGAACCATAAGCTCCATTTCCGGATGCCTTAAAAGGATCCATTTCAAATGACAAGCTAAAGGCCAAAGTAAATGAAATCATGGACGTGTTTAGGCAAGTGAAAGTCAATCTTCCACTTTTTGATGCAATCAAGCAAATTCCAGCTTATGCCAAATTCTTGAAAGACTTGTGCACCCAAAAGAGGAAGAACAAAAGCCAAGCACCTAGAAAAGTGGTCTTAACCGAGAAAGTAAGCTCAATTTTGCAGTATAACACTCTTCCAAAGTTTAAGGACCCTGGTTCACCTACCACCTCATGTATCATTGGTGATCATATCATTAATTGGGCTCTTCTTGACCTAAGAGCAAGTGTTAATCTTCTTCCATACTCGGTATATGTCAAATTAGGCTTAAGAGACTTGAAACCGATGTCGGTAGTTTTACAACTTGCCGACCAATCAATCAAAAAGCCTAGGGGTATCATTGAGGATGTCTTGATTAAAATTGATAAATTCTTTTTTCCCGTTGATTTCGTTGTCATTGACACGGAACTGGTCCCAAATCCTAAAAGCTAAATTCTCGTTTTCCTTGGCCGTCCTTTCTTGGCAACCGCGAATGCCAATATTAACAACTGATTGATTGATAAATTAAATCAGTAAAATTTTGTCTATTTTGAACTAGTAGGATATTAGTTTATACGAATAGAATGGATCATGAGACGGCTTAGATGGATCGAAGTGGTGATTCACACTTTGCATTAAGTTCCATCTAGTGGAAGTGATTATGGAAGTGGATACTCTTAACAACTGATATGGTAATTAAACCTTCGGGTAGTTGTTGAGAAATCAGTTGAACTTATAGCATGTATAATAATGACACTTGCTATTACCAAGGTAATTAAAGAGATTAACCTAGAATATCGGAACTGACCCTGAAGGAGGTGTTACCTTACTCAGACAAAGTTTAAGGTACTGGAGAAGGATTAATAGATTCTGCAAATGATGTTATGGAGGTCGAACTGAATGCGATGTAAAATTCAAAATTTTACGATGCACTCAGATGGTTATAAGTTACATTAAGACATTCAATATCAGTTTTAGTGAGCATGTACGGGTAGGGATATGTACATAATTGT
This sequence comes from Cornus florida, assembly GCF_030987335.1. Classification (NCBI taxonomy): domain Eukaryota; kingdom Viridiplantae; phylum Streptophyta; class Magnoliopsida; order Cornales; family Cornaceae; genus Cornus; species Cornus florida. The sequence goes on along the minus strand of NW_026775571.1, from coordinate 38,667,047 downwards.
CTCTAAATGTGACACTTATTAGAGAGATGGGAAATTGCTAAGCGGATGGCATTGGAGATTTTTGCCACTTCTTAATCAAATGGGAGTAGGACTAATCAGGAGTGGATAGTTGGTAGAAATTATCGATATTTCATTGGGATTTTAATTCCATTTGGGTTAAGAGCAATGAATTGAGCAAGTTCTCTTATGGACATTATTCGAGTAGTGTTTACATTAGAGTTAAGTGGAACCATCATAACGAGGCTGAGTCTACTTGGGAATAGGAGGATGTAATTCACTCACAGTTTCCAGAAATAATGGAAGAACGAGGACATTATTCCTTTTGTTAGGGGGGAAGAATGTAATACCCCTGATTTTAAAAGGATAGTCTTGGTATTTATTTATTTGTTTTAATTGCATTTTTAATTGTTTAATTGATTATTATGATAATTGCTTATGTGTTTAATTGAATTAAGTGTTACTTAATTAATTGGCTATTTGTCTATGTGTTATTTGTGTTATTTGTTTAATTTAACTTGTATGCTTAAATGGTGTATTTCAATTAATTGTTGTATGATTATTGTTTGTCCAAATGTGATGTGATGATGTGTAATTATTTGGATAGTAGTAATGAACCAATCAGTGGGGTCACATGGACTACTTGGACAGGATGATTAATGGGTACGGATATTTACCCATGGATGGTTACATATATATATATATATATATATAAGGAATGTTTTATTATTATTATTATTATTAATAGTAATATACGGATATTTACCCATGGATGGTTGTATGTATATATATATAGTTATATGTATATATATATAAGGATTATTTTATTATTTTATTATTATTATTATTATTATTAATAATGTTGTTAATTATTAATGGTAGTAATAGTTATACTACGATAGTCAGATTTATATATAATTATAAATTATATATTATATTTTAATATATGTATATCACGTACTATGATTATGTATATTTTATTTTCCATTTGTATTTCCTTATTATTAGACTTGGATTAGAAGTGGGATTAGGGTTTCATTTGTAACCTATATATATATACTAGTATATGTTGTGTGAGGGGCTAAAATTATTAACGTAATATATATATTACATAGAAAGAGACGTGAGAACATAAAGGGAAAAGAGAGAGAACCAAGAGAAAGAAAAAGATGAAAGAAGAGTGGTGCGGCTAAGGGTTGTAGGCCAAACCCTAAGAGGAAGAAGGAGAGTCTGTTTGTGGCTAGGGCTCGAGCAATAGAGGTCAGTGATGGCAGCTACGTCACCGAAAAAATTAGAGAAGAAGGAGTTTGAGGTTTTGAACCAAAAACCTTAGAGGCAAGTTCTTCTTCTATCTCCTTCCCTTAGATTTCGTGTTCTATACATACCTAGGTTAATTCCAGGATTAATCAGATATTAAACTTGTATGCATGCTTAAATTAAGTTAAAATAGAGTTGATGTGTTTATATTCATAATTGTTTGATCTTGAAATTTCTTGGATGATAACTTGTTTTAATTTGTGTAAAAGATGCACAAAGACCTTATATAATTAATGGGGATCGCCTGGAACTTAGAACAAAAGGTTAGGGACCTAAACGAGGATGATCGGAATGATCAGAGAATGCCGGAAATGAAGAAGAAGGGGTAGAACAGGTCGAGAGCCGGCTCCCTAATGATTTGCTATGGCTCTCAGGGGAGAGAGCCAGCTCCCTCATGGGCAAAGCCAACTCCCACTTAGAGGGAGCCGGCTCCCACGAGGACAAAGCCTGCTCCCTTGTTTTGGGAGCATGCTCTCATGCTGGGACTTCTACGGGATGACTATTTTTGATACTGTTGCTGGATTTTGGGGTTCCAGGGTTGTTTTAGATGATCATAAGGGTTTTAAATAATTAAAATGGACTCGTTAAAGTCCTTAAAAGCATAATTTATATTCTTATGCTAATATCTTAAACAATATGGAATTTTAATTAAATTAGCATATTGTTAATGGATGATTTATTTTGTTTAATATTACTTTAGCAATGTAAATGGATATTGGATGGTGTTAATCTTATGTTAGAAGTATAATGTAATCATGTGTTATTTCTGATTTTATTATGCTAAAGATTTAATCAGTATGAAATTCTAATTGAATTTGCATGTTGATAATGGATGATTTAGTTGCTTAAATTTACCTTAGCAATCAATATGGATATTATATGATTTTAATCATGCATTGACAATATAATATGATCATGTTATTATCTGATTTTTATTATGCTTGATTCTGGAATTTATTGATTTATTGTTTTATTTTTTTCATCAATAATTGGATTGTATGGATGTAATGCACCAGTATGGGATGGTGGCATTCTAGGGACGGATTAACTAAAAAGGTTAAGTCCTACCTATTCGGATTTATAATGGAGTGGATTAACTAGAAAGTTTAATCCTACTTATTCTAATGTCAAGCCATTAAATTAATTGGATGACATACTGAATTTTATTTTATGTTGTAGACAAGATGTATTATATATATATATATATATATATGGATATGTGCCATGATGTGAGCTTGAGTCTTAGAATCATGGTTAGGGTGCGTATTTTGCCAGGGATGTGTAGCTGGATATAGTGGATCGTTATGTGCCCTAGTAGGTCTATGTATTCATGCCCACTATATGTGCGTTTTGCATGTTGCCTATTATTCAGGTTGAGGTCGCCCTATAGCCCAGTGAGGTTCCATAGTGTGTGTATATATATATATATGACTATATTAGTTATTGTTGGATTAACTAGGATTTATACGTGTATCGGATCTCTGATTGGACTGTAGTAGAGTAGGACTTGTTTGTGGGCCCCCCACCATTTTTTTTTCAGGTGTTCATCAGGAGTAAGGATTGTTCGTGGTGGGTAGAGATCATCTACTTCATTCTTCTGAATTATCTACATAGGAGTTTCCTTTATGATTCAGTATCTAGTTGTAGACAGTTGTTTACTATTGATTATTGGTTTGAGATTTTCTAGAGGTCCACACAGTATGGATTCCCAAGTTATATTATTGGAGGATTAATTGTATCAGAAAAATTTATTATTTAATGAAATTTTATTCTGATGTTTCAAGTAATGGATTATCATTTTAGTTTTCTTTCAGAAATTTATTTATTCTTATTTATTTATTTTGTACTCTGTGTTCGATTATTACCTATTTGTTTTTATTATCCTCGGGTGTTCGGGCGTAGGCCTGGCCAACCCGCATTCGAAAATCCGGGGGTATCACAACCCTAATCCGAAAACCCATACATATATACACACAGGTTTCGCTCTCCTGTGATGAGAAGTGAAGTGAGAAGGAGATGATACCTTCAACAGCTACAACTACGTTTGAGTTCGAATGAGTTAGTGACCGGTTCGTACTTTAGAGGTCCTGTCCTCGGCGTTTCTGCGCGTGAGGTGTGACTGGGCTTCATAATCGGATCAAGATCGGGCTCCATGGTCGGGTCCTCGAGCTTTGCGCCACCAATCGTCAAGTTTGGTGAGGAATGAGAGGTTGGGTATGTGGTGGATGATGAGGGTAAAGGTGAATGGTGGTCTCGGGTTCGGATCTGGTATTGGCTAATTCGTGGTGGTGGTGGTAGTGGTGGTGGTGGAGGTGAAGGTGAAGGTGGGTGGTGGTGGTGGGCCTAAGTTGGGGTGCTTGTGGTGGTTGCGGTGGTGACCGGTGAGTGGAGGGACAGAAAGAGGTGGTGGGTGATGTTAGCGATGGTGGTACTGGAGTGTGGGTAGATAGAAAATTGTATACACGTGGTTGTATATTCACTTAGGGTAGTTTGGTCATTTTAGGTGGTCAAAGGGTATATGATTGGGGTGTCTTTGTCTAGTTTATCAAACTTAAGAAGTGTCATTGTCCAAAAATAACTTTTAAGTATATTTACATGTATTTTAGACAAAATAACTCATGTGTATCTACATGTAGATTAGGCAAACCTGGGCGGGGGTGTCACTATAATTTATCCAGAAAAAAAAATAAATAAATAAATAAATTAACACTAGAATTGTTATAATAAATTAATAAAATAATAAATATATTATTATTATTATTATTATTTTATCCTGACAATAAGAAGCAGCCAATCGGCATCTACAAAGCTCAACCCAACAACACACACAACACACAAAGGCATATGACAGATAATAAACAAAGCCACCACAAAATATGAACACAAAGATCCTACACCCATACAAGCATACCCCAACCAAAAATAAGACCCATAGGCGACTCGGAATGATAAATTGCAAGCCACAAAAATGGGCATAAAACTACTCCTAACTGAACATCGGACCCATGTAGCATACACACTACTAATTGGGCTAAGCCACAACCAAAAAGGTCCATCTTGCTCTGCACACTCCAACATCTACTAGAAATGCCATCTTGCTCTGCACACTCCAACATCTACTAGAAATGCCACGAAGGCCCAAACTAAAAATCCCATCTTGATCAGCACACAAAGAATGCTTAATAACCAAGAGGGCAAAGGACTGGACAGATAAGCGGCCCACAACCATGTCAAGAAAATGGGTTTGACTAAAAACAAATCCCATAGCCACAATTTTCATAGGCACTAGAAAGATGACAGCCTGTGAACCTCCGAATTGTGTACAAAATTTAAGTGGGATTTATGTTGTTGTTATATGTTGCAAAATCTTCTTTTCCTTTTTCCTTCAATTTTTTGGAAATTCTTTTTATTTATTTATTCATTTTTTTGGATAAGACATACATTCCTGCTATTGCTCCAATGAGAAGATATCACTTGTGCTAAAGGCTCGGTAGAACAAAGTTTAATCTTGAGATCACGCTTGATTTAGAATGGTTGAATGCATTCTGAAGGGGTTGGATTGGAGGGTTAATAAGTTTCGTGATTTTCCAACCGAGAAAACTTCAAGGTACACATATTGCTATATTGAAACTTAATGTTCTGAGGCCACATGTTCTGGGTTGTATTGTTTGTGTTACCCAAAATTTGGTAATTAACAAACTGTTACCCTATAGAACATTTTTTTGATACGCATATGGATTACTGTCCCAAGTTCTGGGTCTTTGGCTCTTCGAATAGGTTATTATTAGTCAAGCCAAACTTGAATTATGGGATAGGTCACGTTGGAGGGGATTCGTCGATGTCAAATGTGTATATATAATAAGCGCCAAAGACACAAGCTGCGAAGTGATTTGTCATGCAAGGAATACGGAAAATAAAAGGGCCAATACATAACGCGGTTTCAGTTTACGTTGACTCTGACCACTACCTTTCTCTTTCTTCTTCCTATTCCTGCCGTGTTGAATATTTGATGCATGGAAGTCCTCAAGTTCAGCATTATGCGTTGCTGTCTCTTCTTCTATTTTACTGTTCTTGTAGTATAGAATTTTGCACCACCATAGACACAATTACATCAACTTTACCCATCCATGTGTTAGGATACGTGTGCCCTAGCATAGTAAATTCTAATTTTGGATTGTAAAACTCATGATTCCTTATCTAGATATTATTATTAAAGCATTATACAATTGGTGAATGGAATATATTATTTGTTCGATTCATTATAGAATTGATTGTATCCACTTGATTACAAAATATATTTATATGTATGTAATGGCAATTAATACTATGTTATAAATTAGTAATCATAAATAGTTTAAAGTTGATAATTATGGATGGACATTTAATTAGTTAACACTTAAACCGAGTTCATGATAGATTGAGATATATTGCGAGAGCTGTCGTATGTAATTGCTCTCTATCACAGTCATGGTTTTTGACTCTCAAGTATGAGAGAAGTATAGACTCTTTTATTAATTAATAATTATTTTGATTTGTTCGGCGGATACCTTGGGATCCTTAGATCGACACTTTGGATAGTTATGTAATTAATAATCAGAGGTCTATATTCTCAATATTTGCATCAGTGCTATTTGTATTTATTTTGTTTTGATTATGGTTGATCACAAATTAAATTCGAAGGCCTTCGTATGTTTTAGACACATGTTTTCTATATAAATTTATTTAATAAATTATTATTATTTTTTGTCAAATAAATATTTTATTGTGATCGAGCAGGAAATAATCAAAGGTAACAAAATAATTATATTAATTATGTTGTCGGATTGATGGCTTTAATTATCCGATAATTAATTAAACATAGAGGGGTCAAAGTGCAACATTGACTTAGATGTTATTTACTATTTAATTGGAGTGCAATTAATTTCTTTTAGTGGGGTAGAAATTAATTTATAAATTAATTTAATTGGGTCCATGGTTTAATGGACCGGACCAATTATTAATTTATAGGAGCCAAGAAAATAGTAAGCCCAAAAGGATTCTCACCCATGGCCCAAGTTGATATTGGAGTCATGTTAGAATTGAGAAAGTTGAATTAGAGATGGAGAATGATTTATTGTTTCCTTATTCTTAATTTTATTTTGTCTATATATACATGAGTTCGTGTATATTTTTGGTGTGACTTGGAGAACAAGAAAAAGGAATACACTCTCTAGATTTTAGGGTTTTGTTTTCTCTTCTAAAGGAGGCTGCCACCAGCCTAGATTCCAAGGTCATTCATCAAGACATATTGGTGATTCCTAAAGGGAAGATAATAATCAAAAATAAAGAGAAAGGATATTGCTAAAGGGATCTACAATAAGTGAGAACATTCACTTTAGAGGAAAGTTGAAAAAGTTTACTCAGACCTTTGATGTAAGTATTCAATCTGTTTATTGAATTATGCATCATCTTTTATTTATTTTTGTACAAAACTTGTCTCTATGTGATGAATCAAGATCTATGATTGCAAATCCCTCAAAAAATTTTTAAAAACTTGCACATTTCCCAACAGTGGTATCAGAGCACATGATTTGATTCATTACTAGAGAACATGTGTTTATAAAAATCATATTCATGGATCCAAATTATATATACATATATAAAATTATTGATATATGTTGATGTATGATTTATTATGTTGATATTTATTAATACATGATGATGTATGTATAATTGTGAATGGATGATGATGTATGTTTGGGGCATGGATGAAGCTTATAGGTTTATAGAATGTAATTTTATTTTTGGATGAATGTAATTAAGGCTTTTTTTTAGCCGTTTGAAAATTTAATGATGTAATTTAATTTTTTCCATTGTATTTCAAATTGTAAGTATTTATTAAAGCCATGTAATATTCATCAAGGATGCTATGAAACTTCAAGAGGGTCCGAAAAGGTTAAATTATACTTCAGTAATTTTCTGGAATTTTTCTGAATTTTTCGGAATTTTTCTGGAATTTTTTTGAGGCTTAATTTAATTTTCTGGAATTTTTCGGATTTTTTGGAATTTTTTCGGCATTTTTCCGGTGGCCGGAGCTTCGCCGGCGGCGAGAAGAGGCGTCGGAGGTGACCCGGATCAGATGCGGCGCGAATGGGTGAGCCTGGCACGTGTTCCACACGCGCCAGGAGAAGGCACATGCTGGCGCGTGCATTGCACGCGCCAGCCATGGAGGTTTTGTCCTCCATGCGCGTGAAGGCGCGTGGAGGCGCGTCCCACGCGCCTAGCACGTGAGGGCGCGTCCCACGCGCCCCAAGGGCGTGCCGGCGCGTAGGGGCGCGTGGGAGCGCGTGCCGAGTCTTGCAGCCTGCCCTAGGCGCGTGCCAGCCCGTGTGGGGTCCTCCGGGCTCGTTCCAAGCGGTGTTTTGCTTCTCCTGACGCGTACAAGTTCCTATGGGTGTTTACAGACAGTTGAAGGACGCCCGTACAGCAAGAATAGTTTTTAAATGTTAAAAGCTGAATCCATTGGCCATTTATATTGCTTCTGTCTATTATTTGATGCATGGAATAATTTAATGCTTATTATAATTGTTCATGCATTGGATCCATAATTTTTTATTTAAATGGCTTGATTTATATTAATTAAATTATGAAGATAAATTGGATTAGATTGCTAATTAATTTGAGGGCATTTATTGGAAAACGAAAAAAATTATTTTTGTAAATTATTTTTTGCCTCAAATTAAATATTGGTGAATCATTTAAAAATCCATATATTTTCTAAATTTAATTGGATTAAAATCAAGGCGTTTTGCATGCATTAAATCATGTATTGAAAACCCTAATTTTATATTATTAAAAATTGAGTGGGAGCGGGGATTTTTATACGTTACCCCATGGCCTTCGTAATTATAACCATTGTGATTAAATCTTTAAAAATAAGGCTCCACGCATGATTTAAAGAGTCTAAATTACAAGAATGGTTGTCTCACGAAAATATATTTATTAAATAACCATTATAGTTAGATCTTTAAAAATAAGGCCCTACGCATGATTTAAAGAGTCTAAGCTATTAATGGCAATATATTTAATATTTATTTTTTCGTTGGAGCATTAATTATGTTATATACTCAATCTAAAATCAATAGTATTAGCTCCCCAACGGAGTGGTCTATACTAGGTGATTTTAGAAAGGCTAAATCAAATCGGGAATTATTTCATATATAGATAAGGCATTGTCTAAAGAGATATGGAAATAATAAGTTGTTCTTGTCAATAAGTAATAATGAATTCCGCCAACCGGATAAGTTATTGGCATATTGATTGTCCGATTTTTCATGCAATGTGGTTAAGGGACCCACAATTAATTAATTATTTTATACTTGCATGATTATTATTATTCACTTTATTTATTGTATGAATGCTTTTATTTTCAGATTTATCATGACTAGTCCATTCAGTCCACTTGCAAACATACTAAAAGAAAATCGATTAACTGGACCTAATTATATCGATTAGAAAAGGCAACTAGATATTGTACTCACATATGAGGGGTTGAATTATGTGCTTACTACTCCCAGACCTTCTCCACCTTTGCCCGAGGATCCTCCTGAGGAGCATGAAGTTTTTAAGAAATGGAATAAAGCAGATGAGATGACTAGGTGCTACATTCTTACTTCACTCTCGTATGTACTCCAAAGTCAACATCTTCAATATCTCACTTCTGCAGACATCATGCTTAACCTTAAGGAAATGTTTGGGCAAATTGGTAAGAGTGCACGCCAAAATGCTATGACAAATTTGATGACCATTAAGATGGTCCAAGGTATTTCAGTTCGGGAACATGCTTTAAAAATGATTGGTTTTTTAAATGAACTGGAGATCCTTGGATGCAACTTGGATGGTGAACTTCAGGTTGACATGATTATCGCTTAATTGCCAGACTTATTTAACTCTTTTAGGGTTAATTATTATATGAATAAGCTTGCGTACACACTCGCTGAACTATTGAATGAGTTGGTAACCTTTGAAGGGATAAACAAAAGCAAAGGTGCATCTATCAACTACACTCAGTCTGCTGGACCATCCACTTCTAGGCCCAAGAGGAGGGGCAAGAAAAAGAAGAAGGATGGTGCCAAAACTGTGGTTGTGCCAAACAAAGTAATCCAAAAGGATAAGGGAAAGAAGAAAGTGCGGGTTGAAGGCGAAGGAAAGTGTTTCCATTACGGTCAACCGGGTCACTGGAAACCTAACTGCCGAATACTTCGCACACAAGGCAAAGGAAAAGGTATATTCATTGTTGAGGCATGTAATATGGTTGAATCTATAGATTCCTAGTGCATAGATTCTGGAGCCACTAATCATGTCTGCAATTCATTACAGGGATTCCAGGAGTCCAGAAGCCTCAATGAAGGAGAGATATACTTGCATATGGGATCTAATGCCAAGGTGGAAGCTAAAGCAGTGGGAGTAGTTCATATGCAGTTTGATAGTGGGAGGAGTCTTATTTTAGAAGATTGTCTTTATGCGCCAAATGTTAGGCACAATTTAATTTCAGTTTCTTCGTTGGTTTGCAAAAATTATATTTTTACTTTTGGAAAAAATGCTTTAATTAAATTAAATGGTTATGTTATAACTTCTGGTGCATTGAAAGATAATCTATATGTTTTAACTCCTAGCTCATATCAAATGCAAAATTATGAATTAAATGCAACTTCATCTAGATTGAATGTTAAAAGAAAAGCAGTTTCTCCAAATTCATTGTATCATTGGCATCTACGATTGGGTCACATCAATCAAAATAGGATTCAAAGGTTGGTTAAAGAAGGTTTATTACCTTGTGAGGCAGAGGAACCTATGCCAACTTGTGAATCCTGTATTGAAGGAAAGATGACTCGAAGGGCTTACTCAGCCAAAGGATATAGAGCCAAAGAACAATTAGAGTTGGTGCACACAGACGTGTGTGGTCCCATGAACACCCAAGCGAGAGGAGGGTTTGAGTACTTCATCACTTTCATTGATGATTATTCACGTTTTGGATATATTTACCTAATGCGACACAAGTCAGAAACTTATGGAAAATTCCGTGAGTTTCAGGAGGAAGTGGAGCGTAGATTAGGTAAACTTATCAAAACACTTCGATCTGATCGAGGAGGTGAATACCTCTTGGGGGAGTTCAAGGATCATATGGTCAATGAGGGTATTGTGCGCCAGTTATCCGCACCTGACTGCCCTCAACGGAATGGAGTGGCAGAAAGGAGAAATAGAACTTTACTTAACATGGTTAGATCTATGATGAGTTTTGCTACATTACCTCTATCATTTTGGGGATTAGCCTTAGAATCAGCGATGTATATTTTGAACTGTGTTCCATCCAAGTCTGTTTCAGGAACGCCATATGAGCTGTGGTTTGGACATAAACCTAGTTTAAATCACATGCATATATGGGGGTGTCCAGCACACGTGCGAAAGAAACAGGCACACAAGTTGAAAGCAAGATCAGATGCATACTTGTTTGTTAGCTATCCTAAGGGCACTAGAGGTGGATTATTTTATGATCCCAGGGACAATAAGGTTATTGTCAGCACTCATGCTGTTTACCTGGAGGAGGATTATATTATGAACCACAAACCTAGTAGCCAGATAGTGTTAGAAGAGATGGTTGGCACGTCAGATATAGCCCCTGTGGACACACCTAATATAAATACTGAGAATGATGAGACACAAGAAGTCCTTGTTGAATTACCATCATCTAGTACATCGATTCCTACACCGGTCCTTCGGCGTAGTGGGAGGACTATCATCCAACCCGAAAAACTCACACTTTTGGGTGAGGTCTATGAGGCCGTCCTCAATAAGCATGAGTCGGACCCAGTAAGCTATACGGAAGCGTTGACCGATATAGATGCGAATCGTTGGAAAGATGCCATGAAATCAGAGTTGGAATCGATGTATTCTAACAAAGTCTGGGATATTGTAGAACTTCCTAGTGGGGTTCAGCCCATTGGTTGTAAGTGGATCTACAAACGAAAGAGAGGAATGGATGGGAATGTTGAGAAATTCAAAGCTAGACTGGTTGCCAAAGGCTTCACTCAACGTGAAGGTATTGATTATGAGGATACATTCTCACCAGTTGCAATGCTCAAATCTATTCGCATTCTTTTGGCCATTAGTGCTTATTATGACTATGAGATATGGCAGATGGATGTTAAGATGGCATTTTTAAATGGCCATTTTGAACAAGACATCTACATGAGGCAACCAGACGGTTTCGTGGTTAAAGGCCGTGAGGACTGTGTATGTAAGTTGAATAGGTCTATTTATGGACTTAAGCAAGCTTCACGCACATGGAACATTTGTTTTGATCAGGCAGTCAAATTATTTGGCTTTGAACAAAATGTGTTTGAACCTTGCGTTTCAAGAAAAAACAGGGTAATGTCATCATGATTCTCGTTTTATATGTTGATGACATCTTACTCATTGGTAATGATGTAGAGGCTTTGTCATCAGTTAAAAGGCGGTTGTTCAATAAATTTGAGATGAAAGATCTTGGAGAAGCAAGCTATATTCTTGGGATCAAGCTTATGCGAGATCGGGTTAAAAAGAAAATAGGCTTGTCTCAAGAGTCTTACATTGACAAAGTTCTGATCAGGTTTGGAATGGAAAACTCTAAGAAAGGGTTTTTGCCATTTAGACATGGGTTGGCTCTTTCTAATGATCAATCTCCCAAGACTGATAAGGAAATTGAGCAAATGAGGCGGGTACCATATGCTTCAGCAGTTGGTAGTCTCATGTATGCCATGGTCTATACCAGACCGGACATCTGCTACTCTGTAGGGATTGTCAGTAGATATCAGTCCAATCCTGGACTTGATCATTGGTCAGCTGTGAAGAATATCTTAAAATACCTTAGAAGAACTAAGAATCTAATGCTCATTTATGGAGGTGATGATCTGGTTCCAGTCGGATATACGGATTCTGATTTTCAATCAGATCCAGATGCCAGGAGATCTACATCTGGATATGTGTTCAAGTTCAATGGAGGAGCAGTTAGTTGGAAGAGTGTCAAGCAGGGTTGTACTGCTGACTCAACCATGGAAGCAGAATACATTGCAGCCTCTGAGGCAGCAAAAGAAGCTGTTTGGTTAAGAAACTTTCTAATTAAACTGGAGGTTGTGGAGCACATAGATTGGCCTATGACGCTTCATTGCGACAATAGTGCAGCTATAGCCCAAACCAAGGACCCAAAATTTCATAAAGGAACAAGACACATTCAGAGAAAACATCATGTGGTTCGTGATATAGTAAAGCGAGGAGATATACTTGTGGCCAAGATTGCATCGGAACATAACCTTGCTGATCCATTCACAAAGGCTTTACCGATCAAGATGTTTGATCGTCATTCGAATTGGCTATAAGTGTAAGTGGGAGCTGTTAGGATATGTGTGCCCTAGCATAGCAAATTCTAATTTTGGATTGTAAAAGTCATGGTTCCTTATCTAGATATTATTATTAAAGCATTATACAATTGGTGAATGGAATGTATTATTTGTTCGATTCATTATGGAATTGATTGTGTCCACTTGATTAAAAAATATATTTATATGTATGTAATGGCAATTAATACTATGTTATAAATTAGTAATCATAAATGGTTTAAAGTCGGTAATTATGGATGGACATTTAATTATTTAAGACTTAAACCAAGTCCATGATAGATTGAGATATATTGCGAGAGCTGTCGTATGTAATTGCTCTCTATCACAGTCATGGTTTTTGACTCTCAAGCATGAGAGAAGTATAGACTCTTTTATTAATTAATAATTACTTTGATTTGTTCGGCGGATACCTTAGGATCCTTAGATCGACACTTTGGGTAGTTATGTAATTAATAATTAGAGGTCTATATTCTCAATAGTTGCATCAGTGCTATTTGTATTTATTTTGTTTTGATTATGGTTGATCACAAATTAAATTCGAAGGCCTTCGTATGTTTTAGACAAATGTTTTTTATATATATTTATTTAATAAATTATTATTATTATTTGTCAAATAAATATTTTATTGTGATCGAGCCGAAAATAATCAAAGGTAAAAAAATAATTATATTAATTATGTTGTCGGATTGATGGCTTTAATTATCCGATAAATAATTAAGCATAGAGGGGTCAAAGTGCAACATTGACTTAAAGGTTATTTACTATTTAATTGGAGTGCAATTAATTTCTTTTAGTGGAGTAGAAATTAATTTATGAATTAATTGAATTGGGTCCATGGTTTAATGGACCGGACTAATTATTAATTTATAGGAACCAAGAAAATAGTAAGCCCAAAAGGATTCTCACCAATAGCCCAAGTTGATATTGGAGTCATATTAGAATTGAGAAAGTTGAATTAGAGATGGAGAATGATTTATTTTTTCCTTATTCTTAATTTTATTTTGCCTATATATACATGAGTTCATGTATATTTTTGGTGTGACTTGGAGAACAAGAAAAAGGAATACACTTTCTCTCTCTAGATTTTAGGGTTTTGTTTTCTCTTCTAAAGGAGGCTACCACCAGCCTAGATTCCAAGGTCATTCATCAAGGCATATTGGTGATTCCTAAAGGGAAGATAATAATCAAAAAGAAGGAGAAAGGATCTTGCTAAAGGGATCTACAATAAGTGAGAACATTCACTTTAGAGGAAAGTTGAAAAGGTTTACTCAGACCTTTGATGTAAGTATTCAATCTGTTTATTGAATTATGTATCATCTTTTATTTATCTTTGTATAAAACTTGTCTCTATGTGATGAATCAAGATTTATGATTACAAATCCCTCAAAAGTTTTTTAAAAACTTGCACGTTTCCCAACACCATGACCCTCAAACTATAGTCTCCAGTGGTGCCACCTTCAAACTGGGATTTTTTTAGCTCCTACCTCCTCCTCCTCCCATTATCCAGCCAGAGCCTCTCTAATTTCTCTCTCTCTCATCACCAATCAAATTAAACAAAAGAATTAAGCTGAAACGCAAGAAATTAAGAGAGAGAAATGAACCCAGTACTCGCTTCCTTCAAGGTAGTCTATTTCCGGCTTGATTGATGAAAATGGCCATGGTTAATTGCTTTGCAGAATTTGAGGAGATAAAATAAAAGACTTTTAAGATAGATATATAATTGGGACATAAATGGAATAATTTTTTGGTATATTGATTTGTGGAGGGCATTCTTAGTATTACCAATTAATCACGTACTCCACTACCATTTCTCTCCCTATCTTCTCAATTTGGGAGAGAAACAAAATGAGGAATAGGAAGGGATATACCTCCTTATTTCTCCATATCCTCTATTTTCTCTCCACTCAACCCACCCAAACATACACACTCTCACTCTATCAATTCTTTTCTTTTCTATCCCTATCCTTCCAAATCAACCCTACCAAACACACCATAAGTTTTGGTTGGAAGAGCTCTAGTGCTGGTTAGGATAGATCTAAAAAATTGGAAAGCTTTGGTCTTCGTTGCAGGAGATGAGGAAACAAAATAGAAAGAAAAAATTGGAAAGCATTTCACTGATATTGTTTTCTATCTCTATTTAATAATAATAATAAATAAATAAATAAAAAATTAGGTCCAAAATGTCACACATATTATATTATATTATTATTTTGTGACATATCTATTTCGTATTCTATCCATAATTACTAGGTCCAAAATGTCGACTGATGCAATTAAGTTCTCGATCACATTGATGACATGATTCTTTTGTTTGGTTGCTTCATTCTTAATTTGTCAAAGCTGATATATTAAAGAACAATGAATTTTCAGCTGTGGGTCCTCCAGTGGCTGAGGAATTCCGGCTCCCCATTTGTTCAAAGTTTTGGGCTTTTTTTGTCAATACAAAGGAGGCAACCGTTTAACATTCCATCTTCACCAAACAAGAAGCACTCAACACAGCCATGGTACGACCAAGCTTAATCACTCTTCTTTTAATCCCTGTTCTCATATTTTACTCTTCTTGTAGTATAGAATTTTGCACCGCCATAGACACAATTATATCAACTCAACCCATCCATGACCCTCAAACTATAGTCTCCAGTGGTGCCACCTTCAAACTGGGATTTTTTAGCCCTAGTGTTAATTCTACTAACCGGTATGTTGGCATCTGGTACAACGATGTCTCTGCCAAGGCTGTGGTATGGGTTGCCAATAGAGATATACCTCTTAATGACACCTCCGGGATTGTGACAATATCCAAGGATGGCAATCTTGTGGTCCTGAATGGACAGAAACAGATTGTTTGGTCATCAGATGTTCCAAATGCTTCGGTGAATTCAAGTGCTCAGCTTTCAGATTCTGGGAACCTTATGTTGCGAGATGACTCCAATGGAAACATAATATGGGAGAGTTTTGAACACCCTTCTGATTCTTTCTTGCAGGCGATGAAAATTAGTACTAACAAGTTTACAGGTAAGAAGACTCAGTTGACCTCATGGAAAAGCCCTTCAGTTCCATCCAGTGGAAGGTACACTTTTGGCGTCAATCCCATGAATATTCCAGAATTTTATGTTTGGAATGGTGGTCTTCCATATTGGCGGAGTGGTCCATGGAATGGGCAGATTTTTTTTGGCGTGCCTTACTTGTCGTCTGGATACAATAGCAGAATTGAAGTTGTATATGATAAAAGGGAAAATGTATATATGGGTTACACTTATGCAAATAAGTCCTCTCAGTTATACTATACCTTAAGTTCTAATGGAACTCTAATGGGGAGGTACCGGGAAAAAGGAAAGGAGACTTGGGAAACTATGTGGGTGGCTCAAAATACTGAATGTGAAGCATATGGCAAGTGTGGTCCATTTGGAAGCTGCAATGCGAAGTGTTTGCCAATTTGCACATGTTTACAAGGGTGATCCGAAGGATATGGAGGAATGGAGTAGAGGGAATTGGGCGAGTGGATGTACAAGGAGGCGGCAATTGCAGTGTGAGAGAAACAATTGTGGTGGTGGAAAAGGCAAACAAGATGGGTTTTTAATGCTCAAGACAGTGAAAGTGCCAGCCTTTGCTGCGTCGGTATATGCTACAGAAGACAATTGCAAAAGCCAGTGCTTCAATAATTGTTCTTGTTTAGCTTATGGATATTATAGTGGCATTGGTTGTATGCAATGGAGTGGAGACTTAATTGACATACAGGAATTCTCCAATGGTGGCGCAGATCTTTACATACGTGTGGCATATTCAGAACTTGGTATTGTTTTTTCTGCTTCTGTTTATTTTACTTGTTGATTCAGATAAGCAAATATCACTTGAGAATAAACCAATGCACATACTTAAAATGTTTGCCACCTGATATCCGTGAACTGGTTTAGAAAAGGGTTAAATCTTTTTTTCCCATTTGCCCACAGAAAAGGAGAGCCATGGAAATTGTCTAAATTCTCAGTTCTTTGAGTTAAATCCATATTAACTCAAGTACTTTCTCAATGTTTGTTGTGTTTTACAGGAAAAAAGAGAAGCACAAAACTAGTTATCGCAGTTGCAGTTCTCATAGGATCAGTAACCATTGCAATCTGTATCTATCTTTCCTTGAGGTGGATGGCTAGACCGCGAGGTATATGCCCGTCAAAATTAGCTCAATATATTATTAGCACATATTTCTAGTTATTATATGAATTACTGATTACTAAATTCTGAATCAGGAAGGAAAAAAAAAAAGTGGGAAATTTTTTAAAAGAGGGAAAGTCGGCAGATTGTTCAAATGAAAGCATGCTTGGAGATGATCAGAACTAAATTAAACTTGAAGAGCTACCTCTATTCAGTTTTGAGAAGCTGGCAATTGCAACAGATGATTTTGATGGGGCTAATAAGCTCGGGCAAGGTGGTTTTGGTTCAATTTATCCCCCCCACCCCCCCCCCCCCCCCCCCAAAAAAAAAAAATTCATTTTCATCTTTAATTTCAGGGAAAATTGGCAAGTGGACAAGATATTGCTGTCAAACGGCTTTCGAGATCCTCTGGACAAGGGCATGAGGAGTTTATGAATGAGGTTGTAGTAATTTCCCAACTCCAGCATCGCAATCTTGTTAGGCTTCTTGGCTGCTGTGTGGAAGGAGAAGAAAAGATGTTGATCTATGAATACATACTAAATAAAAGCTTGGATGCATTTCTCTTTGGTTGGTTCATGATAAAAGCTTTTGATGTTATTTTTAGTTATTTCAGTTTCATAACCTTAACATCCGTAGAAGCTCTTGTTGTTATTTTTAGTTATTTCAGTTTTATAACCTTAACATCAATAGAAACTTTATTATGTTGAAAAGATAGAATTATTTTCTAGTTATTTCAATTTCATAACCTTAACATGAGTAGAAACTTCGTTGTGTTGAGAAGACTGAATTGTTTGTGAACATACTGATCTACTAAAACTTTAAATTCCGTCTTAACATCAATTTAACCGATTTTTTTTTTTTTCAATATTCTCTCAGATCTAATCAAGCAAAACTCTTAGATTGGAGAAAACGTGCCAACATTATTGAAGGGATTGGTCGAGGACTACTTTACCTTCACAGGGATTCCAGATTAAGGATTTTTCATAGAGATTTGAAGGCTAGTAATATTCTATTGGATGCAAATCTAAATCCAAAAATTTCAGATTTCGGCATAGCAAAATTTTTTGGAGGGAACCGGACCAAGCAAATACTAAAAGGGTTGTTGGAACTTAGTAAGTAGTCTTTGCTTTGTCCAAAATGGTTAATCATTCATGTTATAATCCTTTTTTCTCATGGGATATAGTTTAACTCAAATATTTTTACCATTTGGGCTGTAATAACACAATGCAGCAGCTATATGGCCCCTGAATATGCAATGAAAGGGAGATTCTCGAAAAAATCAGATGTGTTTAACTTTGGAGTACAGTTGTTAGAGATTTTAAGTGGGCGAAAGAACACTAGCTTTTATTATGATGAGCACTCTTTAAGCCTTCTGGGATTTGTAAGTTCACTTGAATTATTGCCTGAGTTACTCCATGTAGTTCCTTTTAATCTTTCTAATTTCAACATTTCATGGTTGTGGAATGTGTGTCTGAGTTTCTCTATACCGTGTCTAGGCATGGAAGTTATGGAATGAAGATAGGATTGCAATACTAATAGATCCAACAATTTCTGATCCATGCTTCCAAGTGGAGATCTTGAGATATATACAAGTAGGACTTTTGTGCGTGCAAGATTTCTCCACTGATAGGCCTACTATAAATACTGCTCTTTTCATGCTTAGTAGTGAAGTTGCAAAACTTCCAACTCCAAAGCAACCTGCATTTATGGGTCTCTCAAATGTACGGTCTTCTCAACAAAGCGAGAGGAAATATTCTGTGAACGATGTAACTGTTACAATCATTGACGGTCGTTAGCATGCAGATTCTTGTATTTTTTTTTTCTCTTACTATATAGACCCTTAATTGCTCTCTAATTGAATATAAATAATATAGTTTTGTTTTACATAATGTTTTCATCCACCCTATTCAGAACTAAGTATTTGCCTTTATCCTTCCACATTGTTTTTCTTTTGAGAAAATCCTCTATGTATTATTCACTCAAATCTTGTATTCTTTGTTTTTAATTAGCCAACTGTGTTACAAATTTTATGTCACAAGGCAACTACAACTTGTTATAGTTGGATCTTCTTTAAAACCTTGTTCTCGTACTTTACTGTTTCTGCACTGCCACGGACAAAATTACATCCATTCACCCCATTAATGGCCCTTGATAGTACAGTCTCCACTGGTTCACAGAATATGTAGTAATCTGGTATAACGACGTCTCATTTACTGGTGTGGTGTGTGTCGCAAGCAGACTTCTGGGAGTCTGGCTATATCTGAAGGTGGTGACCTTGTGGTCATGGATGGATAGAAACAGATTGTTAGTGTTGTATACTATTTACACTGTTAATGTTGTAGATGATAAAGAAGGAACTGTGTATGTAACTTACAAGACTACAAATGTAACTTTGTTATACTGCGATGTTGAGTTTCTGATGGAATTTTTGTGTCAAAGTACTTCGATATTGCAGAGAAGAATTGGCTCAAAAAATTGTCTGGCAAGTGTGGTCCATCTGGAAGCTGCAATATGCAGGATTAACCAATTTGCACCTGTTTACAAGGACATGATCCAAAGGAAAAGGGCAAAGAATAACTGTGAGTGCTGGCCTTCGTAGAGTGGTCAGCTGCACGGAGGATAACTGCAGAAGGCGAGTGCTTGAATAATATTATAGTGACATTGGTTGTATGCAATGGAGTGGAAATTTAATTGACATACAAGAATTCTCCAATGGTAATATGCATCTGCCTCTACTTTATAATCCTCGTTTGTTGCTATGGTTTTTTTACTTGTTTATTAAGAACGGATATGATTCATCACAACGTAGCCACCTGAAATTCACAATCAAGTTTTGAAATCCATAATCCATTAATCTATTGTGATAGCATTAGCATAAATCTTTTTTTTTTTTTTTTTAATTTACGAAAGAAATCGATAATGAATTCTCAATTATTTCAGGCTCCAGTCCTTCAAAATTTGTTCTGTTCTGCTTTACATATATGAAGGCACAAAAATGGTTTTCACAAGAAAATAAATAGAACTTGGTCTTGGATTCATAACTAGTCTTCTCACCCAATGGGCAGACTGTGGGTGGGATGGAAGTATGGAACCCCTTACTATTTACTGTTGATGTGATAGAATAATGTGATCAGTGTATGTTGCTCAGATCACTCCACACCTACTAATCCACCAAGCACCACATGGATCACAGTCACAAAAAAAAAAAAAAAAAACCAAAGAAGGCATTAGTAACTGCCCCATCCACTGCTATCCAACCCTCGATTCTTATTACTACAAACAAATTCTCCACATCATCCCAAATTCAACGACATCCCCTAGCTCAGGTTAACATTATTCCTCCAACCTCTCCCTCATCACCTCACCAATCCTCCACATACCATTCACCACTCCCCCCTTTGCATTAAGAAACTAAACTTCTCACATTTCAACAGTCCCTCACCTAATCAACCGTTACAGAAAACCATATCCTCCATGCCAGCCACACACTCTACCATCCCATCCAAATCTCAACTCTCATCATTTTCCCCCATTACTTTTCCCCAGTAGAGGAAAATTTTGGACTTCAGAGATTAGGAACCATCCTAGCAGGATGTTTGAATCAAATCTTGAATCCAACTCCACCATCCCACACCCTTGACTGTAATAAGGCTATCTGCTCAAGCCCTGTTGTCTCTTCATTGAGTGAACCAGATAACTCAGACCAACCTGTCAACAAAGGCAAGATAACAGTCAGAAACTTTAAGAAGGATGCTAGAAGAAAGTCATGTAGCAGCTCAGATTTGATGTCAAATGGATCAACCAGTGGCCAAAGACATCTTGGAGGTTTTTTTCCTCCACCCTTTAAATGATAAACTTTGCAACATGGAATATTAGAGGGTTGAATCAACCCTCTAAGCAGTCAGAGATTAAGGGACTTATCTTTGACAAGAAGCTACATTTAGTCTCTATTGTGGAAACCAAAATTGCTCCACCTAATGTGAATGCAATCCATAGATTATTGGCTCCCAACTGGGACATTGCTCACAATTACAACTATTCACATCTAGGCAGAATTTGGGTTATGTGTAACCCTAGTATCATTGATCTCTCAATCATAGACATCAGTTTGCAAGCAATTCACTGTAAAATTTCAATCATAGGTCACAGTATCAGTTTCTTTGCAAGTTTCATATATGCTTCTAATAGTGTAAATGAAAGGCAGTACCTTTGGGAGAACCTAATCCACCATGCAGGTCTTTTCTCTCATTCACCTTGGCTGCTAATGGGAGACTTTAATGTCATCCCAAATGCATGTGAAACTCATAAAGGCTCAATGAAGTGGTGTCCAGCAATGTTTGATTTCAAAGAATGTCTGCAACAGGCAGAGTTAAAGGACCTTAAGTTCAGTGGAATCCTCTTCTCATGGTGCAATAGGAGTTTAGGAAATGCCTATATTGCTAGGAAGCTAGATAGAGCTCTTGTCAATCAAATGTGGACCAGCTCTTTTCCTCTTTTTGAATGCAAGTTTCTCCCACCAGGCATATCTGATCACAGTCCAATTCTAGTCACAATGGACTTCAAAATCCCAAACAAGTGCATTACCTTCAGGTTTTTCCATAGTTGTCAAAGGCGCCGGAGGCGCGCGCCTGAGGCGCAAGGCGCCTCCAGGCGCCATCTCAGCGCCTCTAGAACCTTAAGGCGCATGGGTTGCAGAAGGCGAGCGCCTTTTCTCTACAGGCGCAAGGCTAAAGGCGATATAAAGGCGCGCCTGATGGAAGTTGTAATATTTTAACTGTTTTCTTTTGTAACTTTTGTTTGTTTATTGACTTTATTGATTTGTTTTATTATTTTATTGTTTCTATTTTATTACTTTTGTAACACATTGTTACCACATTAAAAAAAACAAAAAACAAAAGAAGAACAAACACCAAAACAAAGTCGGAGACAGAGGTCACAGAGGCGACGACTTGGACAACAGTTACTCTCGGTCTCGGATCTGTCATCTGTGTCGGATCTGCTGGATCTACGCCGTCGGCGGCGCCGCGACTCTGCCGGTACGTTCTCTCTCTTCTTCTTCTTTTCTTCTTCTCTCCTCTTCCTTCTCTTTTTCTTCTCTCCTTCTCTTCTCGGATCTGTGATCTGTCTCAGTTTTTTTTTTTTTCTTTTCTTCTTCTTTTCTTCTCTCGACCGACTGTAGAGTTGAGTTTGGCAGTTATTTATTTATTTATTATTCTTCTTTTTTTTCTCTATTTTTTTATTTTATTTTTTTTCTTGAGTCTGGACTCTGTTCAAAGAAACTTTTTACTTTTATAGATTAATTCATATATTAAGTTTTCTTTTATTTAGGAATTGATGACCAATTAAGATCACATGTTTTTTTTTTATGAAAAGAAATTGTTATATATGGATGGAATTGATGAAGGGGCCGGGGAGAGGAGAGTGGAGACTCTGGACTGTGACAAATTTATTATGTTGCTATTTTAATCTTAAAATAACAGTTGCTAAACTTGCTATTTTTTTTTTTTTTTTTTTTTGGATTGTTGTAGCCTGTATGTGAAAGATATAATGTAATTCTTTTTCTTGGTTACGGGTTACCCAAAAAAAAAAAAAATTATTGAAATCAGAAGGTATTTAATTGATTTTCTTGTAAAATTTGCAGAGGAATACAAAGCTTCTAATCTATACAGAATTTACGTAACACCAAAATACCAAATACAGAGAGATAGACTGATAGAGAGAAGAAGTTGTCCAGTTAACAACTAACACCAAATTGAAGTCAAATTTATTAACATCAAACTTAAGTTACTTAACACTGAAATACTGAATCCATAAAAATTAGCTCCAAACCGATCGATCAGCTCTCTCCACGTAGAGAGTGACTGTGAGTCTGTGACGGATCTATTTCCCAATTTGAGCCAACATTCTGCAGTTACTTTGCTTAATCACAATTGCAGCCAAATTGTATGCCTGTATTTGTTCCATTGAATCATTCTAACGTGTTAAAATGAAATAATTAGTGAAGTGTACTCTAAAGTCTAAATTATAAAAGACAATCGCAAATTGTAAATAGCAACTGTTTACTGTTATATTATTTTCATATAATATAATTAGGTTTTATTATTGAAAGTATGTTTAGTTGTTATAGTTATAGAATGAATCGTGGTGCTTATAGTTATAGAAAATTAGATTGATTTGCAGCGTACATAATTTCTATTGAACTTGATTGTAGTTTGAACTTTAAAAGATGCCTAGTGAAGGTTCAAGAAAGGATCCGGCATGGAATTACTCACATTTGGAGAATCCGAAAGATACAAATGCCGTCACTTGTAACTTCTGTGCAAAAGTTACAAAAGGAGGTATTTATCGGGCTAAGCAACACTTAGCTGGAGGATATAGAAATGTGAGTGCATGCACAAGATGCCCATCTAGTGTTAGAGAAGAAATCAAAGAGTACATGAGTAAGAAAAAGGAAGAAAAAGAACAAATGAATTTGTTACCTAGTGATGAGATTAATTTCATTGATGGAGAGGATGAGGATGATGTCATGGAAGTTAGCAATCGGGGAAAAAGGGTAGCTAGTGCAGGCAGTGCTAGTGTCAATTCCTCAAAGATGCAAAAGCAAAAGGGACCGATTGATTTATATTTCACTCCCAGACCGGAAATTGTGGTACAAAAAAGAAAGGAGGGGGGAAAACAAACAGCCATTAATGATGCATGCAAGAAAGAGTTGAGAGGAAGAGCGTGTGCTGCTTTTGCAAGGTGGATGTATGATGCAGGAATTGCATTCAATGCTGTTAAGTATGATAGCTTTGCCGAGGTTGTTGAAGCAATTGGACAATATGGTCCTGGCATGAAACCACCTAATTATCATGAGGTGAGAGTTCCTTTGCTTATGAAGGAATTGGATAATACCAATGCTTTGATGAATGACCATAGGGAAGAGTGGTCAAAATTTGGATGCTCATTAATGGCAGATGGGTGGACAGACAAGAGAGGGAGAACATTGCTTAATTTCCTAATAAATAGTCCAAGGGGAACCATGTTTATTGAGTCGATAGATACTTCTTCTTTTTCAAAGGATGGTGACAAGATGTTTGACTTACTTAATAAATTTGTGAACCGCATTGGAGTAGCAAATGTCATCCAAGTCGTCACAGATAGTGAGTCAAGCAATAAGTATGCCGGTAAGAATGTTCAATGTTTATAACTTTTAGAGTTTACATTCTTTACAAATATATAATTTAAATCAACTTTGATTTACTCATTCTCTTTATATCATTTTTTCTTTTTTCCGTTTGGTTTCAAATAGGGAGGATGTTAGAGAAAGAACACCCACATTTGTATTGGACCCCATGTGCTGCTCATTGCTTAGACTTGATGTTGGAAGACATTGGGAAAATACCGTCCATCTCTAGAACAATGCAAAGGGCAGTGGAGTTGAATAGTTATATTTATATGCGACCAAAGTTGTTGAACATTATGAGGAACTTTACTCACAAAAAGGAGTTGCTTAGGCCTGCTAAGACTCGATTTGCTACATGTTTCATCACATTATCAAGTATTCACAAGCAAAAGAATAACTTGAGAAAGATGTTTACTTCAGAAGAATGGAATCGTAGTAAATGGGCGAAAGAGGAAGCCGGTAAAAAAGTTGCTTCTTATGTTTTGATGCCTTCCTTTTGGAACAACATTGTCTTTAGCCTTAAGGTTTCCGGTCCTCTTATTCCGGTTTTGAGATTAGTTAATGGCGAGAGAAAGCCTCCCATGGGATACATTTATGCGGCTATGGATAGGGCTAAAGAAGCCATTGCAAAATCATTTGGGGGAATAGAAGATAAATACTCAGATATTTTTGAAATAATTGATAAGAGGTGGAATGTTCAACTTCATCGCCCTTTGCATGCAGCAGGTTATTATTTGAACCCAGAATACTTTTATTCAAATTCGAAAATTGAAGAAGATGAAGAGATTGCAAAGGGTTTGTATGCATGCATTGCAAGGTTAGTCCCGGATGTCAAAGACCAAGACAAAATTACTGAAGAGCTGTCCTTATATTCTAAAGATGAGGGCCTCTTTGGTAATCCCTTTGCTATTAGACAGAGAAGTACACGAGGACCAGGTAAAGTGGTAAAGTATATTAAGTTAATATAGCTAAGTGTTAAAATTATTTTGACAATAGAGTCGATAGAAAGATGAAGCTAAAGTTGCTAAACATCATTATTAATTTTTTTTTAATAGCTAATTGGTGGGAAGCTTATGGCAAGTCAACAAAACTTCTCCAAAAGTTTGCTATAAAGGTTTTAAGCCTTACTTGCAGCTCTTCTGGTTGTGAACGAAATTGGAGCGTGTTTGAGCATGTAAGTATATACTATTTAGTATTTACTAACTAGGTTTGTAATTTAATTGTTGAAAATTAAAATTTTAATTTTTTATACTTACTAGTTAAAGTTGAATTTATTGCAGCTTCATAACAAGAAAAGAAATAGGCTCGCTCAAACAACGTTGAATGATTTAGTGTTCATCAAATATAATAGAGCATTGAGGCGTCGATATAATATGCGTGACACTCTTGATCCCATTTTACTCAATGACATTGATGAGAGCAACAAGTGGTTGACGGGGAGGATGGATGATTCTGATGCAGAACATGATCTAGTCTATGAAGATGATTCCTTGACATGGGGTGATGTTGCTAATTTTGCTGGTATCGGAGAGGCAAGCAGGCCGCAACGGTCTACTAGATCAAAATCTAGTCCTAGTTCACGGTTACCAACAAAGGGAGCAGGAAGTTCTTCAGTTCGACTTGTGGATGAGGATGAGGATGATTCAGATGAGATAGAAGAGGATCCTGAGAATTATGAATCATTTAGTGACGATCAAAATGATGTTATGCTTATTGATGACGAGAATGATATTTAGATTCATTGGTTTTGTCTTCTTAGTAAGAATGATGCTTATGTTTGTTTTTGTTTTATCTTATACTTCTCCTTAGTTGACTTTTGCATCTTTATGTTAATATGTTTGATTATTCACTGTTTTGAACTCAAGTACTTGATTTACTTGGTTTTGGCATCTTTATGTTGAATATTTAACTTAAGTAATTCATTTAGTTGACTTTTACATCTTTCTATATACTATTGCATGATTTGCATCTTTAATACTTTATTGGGTGGGTTTTGTTTTTTTTTTTTTCCAACGTGCGCCTTGCTTCAGTCGGGCGCGCGCCTCGCCTTGCGCCTCAGGCTCCAGGAAGCATTTGCGCTTTTATGCGCCTTGAGCCTTTAACAACTATGGGTTTTTCAAATGCTTGGAGTTCACATGACCCGTTCACATCCTCAATTCATGTAGTCTGGGCCACCTACATCAGATGAACATCAATGTTCCAAGTGGTCCAAAAACTGAAATTGCTTAAAACAATTCTCGAGGCAAACTGCAGGAAGGATTTTTCTGAAGTGGATTCCAAGTTGCATGCTGTCAAATTGGAACTTGACTCCTGTCAACTGGACCTTGATCTTTCTCCAAGTGATCCCCTTCTCAGACAAATGGAGAGAGCCCTCATCACTGATTATCTAAGACTTTCTAGAGACCAAGAGGATATGTTAAGGCAAAAGTCTAGAATGGTTTGACTTACCAAAAAAAAAACAGTTCTAGAATGGTTTGGTTGAGGCTTGGTGATAATATTTCCTCATATTTCCATAAATCTTTATCATTTAGAAACAAGAAGAAGAAGATTCTCTCTCTCACCATAGACATTGGGCAAATTATTGAGGATTGGGAGGGTATTGAAAGGGAGGTTGTTTCCCATTTTCAGAAACTGCTAGGAACCTCCTCTCCATCTAGTCACCACATCTCTGATCTTCAGCACTTCCTCATCAAACAGATCTTGGCCTCCTCAGCTGCACACTTTTCTTAATGAGATTCCATCTCGCATGGATATACAAAGCTATACGTTAAAGCTCAACAAGGATAAATCCCCTGGTCTAGATGGTTTCAATTCTTTTTTCTTCCGAAAAACATGGAATATTGTTGGCAGATCAGTTATCAAGGCCATCACTGAATTTTTTAGTAATGGCAAGTCACTGAATTTTTTAGCAATGGCAAGTTATTAACTGAGACAACACTACAACAATTATGCCTTTCACCAGCACTCAAAAACGCTGATGAAAGTCTAAAAAAACGCAGTTAATTGAATTACCACTCTTTTAATGAGCGTTGGTATTAAGTCCTTACCTTAAAGAGCGCTGGTATGAAGCCTTTACCAGCGTTCATTGCTCATATAATGAACGTTAGTATTTAGTCATTACCAGCGCTCATTTAATGAACGCCGGTGATTACCTAGTTTTATTTTTTATTTTTCTTTTGGTTTTTTTCTTTTCCCTAAAGAAACCCATTTATAAAAACATGTTTATATATAAAACAATTACCATCCAAATGTTTACTAATAGATTTAGGCAACCACAAGTTAACCTACCAATATCAAAATACCATCCAAATTGTTTACTAAAAGATAAAGCTGTAGTGAACACCAAGTTTTTACAAAAGAAGTATACACAATGAAAATAATTTTTCGCAAAAGTAGTGAACACAACCACAAGTTTCCTCAAAAGAACCCATCAAAATGTACTAGAAGTTTTCACATCGGCCAAGGAAATTCGGAAAGCACAACCACAACCCAATCTTTGAACTTTCTTTTTTCTAACTTTATCTTGAAGTTCAAGTTCAACAACTCCTGCCCATTTGATTTGAAATACCCTACATTTTATATAAATTCATTAACTGCATATTATAATAAATGGAAATTTAACATATAAGAAATTAGGGGTATTACAATAAAATATAATGGAAATTTAACATATAAGAAATTAAAGACTAATCAAATTAAGAAATTTAGGGGTAGATCAATAATTCATAATTTCACATGTTTAAGAACTCAAAAATTCATTCTTGAATATGCAAGTGTTCAGAGGAATAATACTGTCAAAATATAAAGTTCATTGTGAACATCCATTTATTCATTCCTTTGAGATCCTTTTAAAATAATATATCTTCAAATTGTAAAATTACATGAAATCCTTTGAACTAAACACCATTCAACTAAAAAGGCAATAAGTTCACTTTAATGCTAATCTTTAGACTCTTTCCCACATAAATCAATATTTCAGGCATGGCAGAAACTAGAGTAAACTATAGAAACTCACTCCCTAAAACTATCAGACAGTTGCAATCAATCCCTTACTGTCATGTCTCTATTAGCAGCTACATAATTTATCAAAATGATCTTCACCTCGTTTAAATAAAAATGAAACAGAAATAAAAAAATAAACAGAAAATAACTTACTCTTTACCGACATTACTCATTCCAAATAGCTTCTCCCCTTGTAACAAGTAAACCTATATTAAAAGGTCAAATTTTAAACTGTCACAGAACTTCTGAAAAATTTATTTGCATTCAAATCGAAACTTATTTATGAAAAACAAAATCAGAAAAACTTATCCTAAAATAAAATCAGAACAGTATAATAACAGAAAGTGGAAGAATTTGAAGAAAGTTTGTAAAAACCTGAAAAAAAAAAAATAAATAAAATAAAAGAAGTGTTAGCAAATAATTAAAAAATAAGAAGATAAATTGAAGGAGTAAGCTACCTGATGAGTGAGGAAGCATGCTTAATCGTCAAAGCTGCCACAACTATAACCCTAACCGCAGAACTTAGGCGAAATGGGCTCTAAAACACAGAGATGAAGATATGTATGAGGTTAGACGAAAAGAGGGATATGTATGAGAGAGAAATATAAAATATGAAAAAATGCGAAGTATCAAGAGAGGAGAGGAGAGGATTGAGAGGGACGGGAATGGTGAGGAAGAGACTTTTACCACTTGTTTGATTACAACAATAAAACTTGAGTCCGATCAAAGTCCCGTTGGATTTCACAAAATCTTTTTTAATTTTTATTTTTCAAAGACTAGTTAATGTTACCCACCATAACAGGTAATTGGGAACTGGAGAAGTAAACAAAGCCCATCCTTGATACTTAGAGAAGCTACCAAGACTTGCCTCCTGTAAGTTTCATATAGTTATTTGGGACACTGGTTCGGTGAGTTTACATTGAATGTATAATTTTGGGTACCTTTTGTCAACGGCACTGAAGGAGAGAGCTGTGTAAGAAAGGGGACTCAGTTAGGGCAAAACGAAATGGGAAAGTGAAATTGCAAAACGACTATGGGAAAGTGAAATACAAATTGCAAAGTAGGACAAAGCTCTTACCAGTGATGGAGAGCGCGAGAGATGTTGCAGGTGAGAAATCGACAGATATGGGTTTTGATATAGGTAATAGGTTTTGAACCTAGCCGACAGATAGATAAACTGAAGTATATGGGTTTTGAACTTCTGATTCTTGTAGATTTTGTAGTTTGCAGTTGCAGAGACAGTGAGAGGGCAACTTCAGAGTTGAGAACGAGAATAGAGACCGAGGCGATTGGGGAGGCTGAAGAGAAAGCCTAGGGCTGAAGTTTTGGAACGTTGGATGAGATTGGTAAAGTTAGAAACAAATAGTAAATTAAGTAAATAGTAAAGTGAAATAATATTAGTGCGTCAAATTTTTCGCAATAAAAAATTTGACTAAATTTTGAACTTACCAGCATTCATTTTAGCGAACGCTGGTTAAAGTACATCTATATACCTAGTAATTATTAGATAACACTAGCGATCATAAAAAGAAGTTGGTGGTTCCCTAATTTATTGTAGCAAACAATACTTACATCTCCCTTGTGCTAAAAATTCAAAACCCTACCTGATTATAGACATATTTTCTACTACAATATGGTTAAAGTACATATATACCTAGTAATTATTAGACAACACCAGCAGTCATAAAAACGCGCTGGTGAATCCCTAATTCATTGTAGTAAACAATACTTACATCTCCCTTGTGCCAAAAATACATCTCCCTTGTGCCAAAAATTCAAAACCCTACCTCTCAACATGATTATAGACCTATTTTCTACTACAATGCATGCCAAGCTTCTTGCCTCCAAGCTACAAATAGCCCTCCCACACAGTATTGACTCATCTCAATCTGCCTTTATTCCTTGAAGGAAAATCATTGACCCTATCCTAGTTGCTTATGAGCTTTTGAGAGGTTATGTAACGACCCAATATGTCACCAGTCATAAAAAAAAATTTCGACATGACCTCTGCTAAAAAGGGTTCTACCACAACATGTTAAAATACATAAAAAAAAAAAAAAAAAAAAATGTAATGGCCTCACTTGGCGTTAAACTAATCTATCATGTCCCAACGCACAATACAAATAATACAAAATATTCCCAAAACAACAACATACATATAAAAAGAGTCTCGTTCCTCCAATTCCCTCAAAAAAACATGGAATTGTCGGTCCACTACCTAGTCCCATACTCCTTTACAAAGAACATACCCTAATTACAGCAATTTACAGTCCATGAAATACAGTTGAAATAAAAATTCTATAATTTACAACATTATACAAATTATACTAAAGTCTTACAAAATAGTCAAGATTTACATTTACAAAATATTAAAGTTCTAAAACAAAAATAGCAAACTATATCTCTAATCCCGTCTAAACTTATGGTAGATGGTCGTCTGCCACCTCCTTTCAGTGTCCTGAAAATTATTAATAATAAAGGGGTGAGTACAATGACTCAGTAGGAGGTGCCAAAGACACACATTTTGTGACTCCTTGAATCCAAACAAGGAATAGGAAAAAGAACCGGAATCACGCCATTTCCGAGAAAAATATAACCACAACATCAACAATAATAATCCAAGTCATAAACGAACCATGCCATATTATGGAATGCAATGTCATGCAATGTCGCTCCCTATTTTCAAAACCTTTTTGCATTTCCTCACTTTTCAAACCGTTAATGTAATCTATCCCTCGATGACCCCTTGGCGACCCCGAGAGAAGGATTGGCTACTGTCCCTAACCTTTGGTAACCCCGCGGCGTCATTTGGGGCTCGGATAGCTTAATCACGCTAAGACGATCTTCCTAATTCCCTCTAGGCTACATTAACACCATAGACCCTCGGTACCTCCTTAGCGTCCGGATTTTTCACAAAAACATTTCCAAAACTTATTTTCCCAATTTTTTATTTTTTTATTTTTTTCCAAAACATTTCTTTCGCATTACATGCCTAATGACATGCATATATGCATCATGCCATGTCAATAATCATCATTCTACAACTAATTCAAAATTAAACTACATAGCATGCTTTACAAGAAAATCCAAAGAAATTACAACATGCTTTCATTCAACCATAATCTAGCATGCTAGGCATAATCAAACATTTTATTTACAACAATTTATACTCTTAAACAAAAAATCAACACAAGTAACATGCTAGGCAATAAATTATAGGAATTAATTCACAAAGGTGCAAGATAACATGAATTAGGAACCCCTATCTACAAAGATGCAAAAACCCCCAAATGGGTTCAAAATTTCGAAATCCTTAGAGTTCGTCAAACAAGGAATTGTTTACACCCACACGTGGATCTCGCCGTGTTCTCCGATTTGCCGCAAACGGCACTAAAAAATTCCCACAAATGAGGGAGAAATCAAAGCTTGAATTTGTGGAGAAAAGAAAAAGAAAAAGAGAAGAAAAGAGAGGAAAAGAGGTTGCTGCCAGGGTGAGAGCAAAATGGGACTTAAAAAATGGTCTCCTAGCCTTTAAGTGTAATAATGGTGGGTCCCACCTCCAACTTTTTTTGACTTTTCTTTCTTTCTTTCTTTCTTTCTTTCTTTTTTTTTTTTTCCTTTTTTCTTTTCTTTCTTTTTTTCTCCAAATGTTCAACTGGTAACACTCATTCTTCTTATCTCAAGGCAGATGCAATATATATATATATATATATATATATATATATATATATAAATGCATACAAGACCACATCAAGCTCCTTAGTGGACCGCACGAAAAACATCAAAAGTTCAAAACCTATTTCTCTTCCCACAATTTCGTCCACCTGCTCCATTTTACTGCAATCTCCATCAGGTCAAGAAAAACAATATAATTTCAATTGCAACAAAAATAAATCAAATAACTTAATCATGAATCTCCAATTTAAAATTAAATAAAACAACTAAAAATCATAAAATAAATAAATTAAAGTCTTAAAAAAAATTAGAGTTATCATATTCTCCACCACTTAAATTGCGTCCCCAAAATTCTGATCCAACAGTCTTCGTATACCCGAAAACACCAATAATTACAAAACAAAATCTAAATCCTTACCCAGGCGATGTGAGATACCGTGATATGTAGGACGTTGTGGTAACTGTCAGTGCTAGTCACCCGCCCACACACTCTGTAACCGTTGTGGTAGGTAGTCAATGCATTATCCGCCCTCTAAAAAAAACAATAACAAACCCAAGCTACCTGCCCAATCACACTAACCAACCATCCCAGTAGCTACCAGTGAACGCCATCTGCCCACACACACCCGGCTACAAGTGGTAGCTAACCAGTACTATACACTCATCCACTCACACCTGTCTACATCATCATTACACTCACAATTCCGGCTGGGTATAAGCTAATAAAATCCTCAATTCATTTAGATACAAATACATCAATATAATCCCATTATCATAAGAAAAATGTCCTCTTTTATACAAAATCAATTTCCTCAAATATATAAAAAATTCTCTAAATAAATAAATTAAATCTCTCAATGCCAACTCATCCACCTAAGCCCGAAACAAGCAATCCTCGTTTATCTTCGGTACCTGAAACTGGAAGGTGGTGAGACGGAAAGTCCTTGTAGGAAAAACCAAAACAAGAATTTCAATAATCAATGATCGTACCGCAAACCCTTTATCGGACACATGGTCCTACTTAACGCACCTCGTTACCCGAGACAAACCATCTGAATCTACACTATTACACCGACACAACGCACAGTACCATGCTCTTGTTGTCCCTGACAAGTCGAAACAATCATTGACCTTTGACCCGACATCGCACTAAAGAGGGACCGATTCAAGAGAAATGGTTGGCCAGGCCATCCTTATCCTCGATCCGATCTCAGCACAGACGTCATTCCTGTCCTAAGGTTTGAACTTCAAACATAGTCACACACAGTCCACAAAACAACCGTGAGATTCACTCACTATCATCCATCGCTCTACATAACCACAACTACTATACAGTCACATACCTACTCTAAAAATCCCAATCATACTATAGTCACACAATCCCCTAATAAGTTAAAAATGACACAGCACACAATCATCGATCAACATAAAATTTCTCTAATGATTTCATAGCACCCAGACTAGGTAAACGACTCCATAACATCCTTCGATTCAATTCTTACTTCTTCAAAACACACAATACGACCATCTCATACCTGAAACCTCAAAACTAAAGTCAATCACTTCTATTATTCCTCAATGGAATCACGCAATCACTCTCTAGCTGCATAGCACTTAAACAATAGCAACATTTGTCCTCAAGACACTACTCAAATCAAACATCAATAAAAACACCTGAGTACATGACTCACATTACATCACCTAATCATCCTCAAACTACTGTTCATGACACATCCCCTAGCCATCAAGGATAACTCCAAACACTAGAAACACAATCCCTATTCATCAACTCGTGCCGTCGAAACCACTCTCAAAACAAGCACCACTAAGAACCAATGACTTTATCTCCCTCCGTGGAAGTGAGTCAGCTAAATTAATCAAACCTTTACCGATGATCTCAAACAACACAACAAACCACATACACAGGACCGTCCACCAACGGACGCGCACAACTTCTAAATGGATCAAGACGAATAACGTCCCTACTAGGACTAAAATAAATGGAAAGGGTAATGAACCCACTCTCACAAGAGACTGACGACTCGCACCTGAATGCACCCGACACCCTACCACTCGTTGCACACCAATCGTCCACACCCAATCCCACCCGAGATGAATTGAACTCTCCACACATAAAGGGAATAACCAACTGGAAACACATGCGGGACTACGACTTCAATTCTAGGCAACCTCGCCACCAACAAACCGTCGTACACTATTAATATAGAAACCTCGCATACGATACACTGCGATACACATGCTAAACAAAATCAATCAGATCCATACTACTCATTCGTCGAGTACTAAGATACAACTCACAACACAACCATCATATAAGAGCGTCAATGCCCACAACATACCAACACTAAAAACGATCACAGCTTTTTGGACGCCGCGTCCTGTTTTATCTAGAATCAGTTACTCCCAACCGAGAATCTCTACGCCATAAAACGATACTTTACCATCCACTTCATCTCTACCTACCCAGGCAACACTGCCTCGATCACCGTACGCATAAGACCCGTAACGTCAGTCACAACAACCCACTAATTCTTCAAAAGAAAAAGATGCCTACATGGCAACACCTCTCTCTGGTTCTAAAGACTAAACTGACCACAATTGCCTTAATTGGCACACAATCCCATCACTTACCTGACAACATACGATAACACTAACAATCCTAAACCACATCCGGATCATACCTTAAACAGTTCTGCTCATCATCACTAAACATCACACCTTAACACCCTCACTGCCACTCATCCAAATTAACAGTTCAAAACTATCATCCCACCGAACCATCAAGCCACTACCAAGCAATTCTTCTTCCAACATCCTCAAGATAACACTATTATCACAATAGAGTAAACACCACTCTCGATACTCCCCACAATGACCACTATTTACCACTAGAAAAGAACCTCCATACGGTAATGTCATGCTGACACATCTCTAAGGGAAAATATGCACGAAAACTAGAATGCTCAACACCCAACTTTCTTTCTTTTTTATTTTTATTTTTATTTTTATTTATTATTATTATTAATATTATTCTGAAAACCATCAACGATGCAATCAATCATTAACGTTTAACCGACAACATCAAACCACTCTTTCTAAGCAATCTACACATCTAAACAAGAAAACTTTATACCCTAAGTTCCACATCGTTATTATCCTCATTCCCGTTCCTTAAACCATCCTTGGCCTTGACAAAAATCAAATGGGGTTACCAACTAAACCTACAAGATCAACCTTGTCCCAATCATTTTAATCATCAGTCTGTCTCTTCGGATCCTCAAACAACAAACACTATCTCCTAATACCCTAGATGCAAACAAAATACAACCCTAGTCCACAGCTTCCAAATTCTAAAACATAGTCCATTTGGGACACAATACCCACCATCTATCACTTCATCCGTAACCGACCAGCAATTTAATGACCCCATACTACTTGCCTTATTGCTCAACCCTGCACTACACAGCTAAAATTGATCACAATACTTTACCTCGAGGCTCTCTCGACAACCGTGACAACCTATAATCCCGCTCATCCGCTGAGCCATACAATTAACTCACTAAGAGTCAATTACCCGGATACTCCTGTAGTTATCTGAAATCGGAATCACTCATCGATAACCAGTATCTAAAACAGACTCTTACAACCCATAGACTACACTTGTAACCGAAACAACTTCTGTCACACCTACCACAACCGGTTCAAAAAGAACCTCCGTACTAAACCATGACCCAAGTCACAACACTAACCTCCTAAGGTCATACCTTTCCCCCTCGAAACCCTCACTCGTACACCTGACTTCCACAGTCACAAAAATCCATCCACCCATGCATGAAACTCACACGTAACAAAGACACTATGCCATGAAATATGAACCGATTTTGAAGTTGTGCTCTAAGCACCGCACAAAATGCAACAAGAAAATCAAAATGACTACTTACTAAATAGCTCAATCCACGAGCTAGAAGTCCAAGCCACTCGTTCGATAAGAACCGGCACCCAAACAACCCTGAAGCAACTGAGCTCCTCGTCTACTCAAGTCAAAAACCTACACAACCATCTATACCGTGACAAGTACTTTACTATACTAGCAACCATCCTACTGCCAACCGTATATATATATACATAAGAATATATATATATGCATACAAAATGAATGAAGCCCACAATACCATGTTCATTACTTGTCACATTATTATGAAAGAAAATTGCACCAACCGTGCCTACTACTTGCCATCGTCATGTATCACATACTTTTCACCTTATCATGTATAACATACTTTTAAATACTTTTACATGCATAGCCATGTAACACAAGTTTTAGCATTTAAATTACGCAAACACTTAGCAAATAGGCATGCCTTCAAAACTGTAAACATATAAACAAGTAGCAAGTAAGCATGCTTCAAAAAATGGGAATTACATAAACACAAACACGTAATCAATACAAGTCAACCCTCTACCCTACTAGGCAAGCCATTACTCGTCGTCCGAAAGGTATTTGAACCTAACGCTGTGATACCAATTTTGTAACGACCCAATATGTTACCAGTTAAAAAAAAAAAAAAAAAAAAAAAAAAAAAAAAAAAAAAAATATTCAGCATGACCTCTGCTAAAAGGGTCCTACCACAACTTGTTGAAATGTATAAAAAAAATAAAAAATAAAAAAAAATGTAATAGCCTTACTTGGCCTTAAACTAATCTATTATGTCCCAACGTACAATATAAATAATATAAAACATTCCCAAAACAACAACATACATATAAAAAGAATCCTGTTCCTCTAATTCCTTCAAAAAACATGGAAGTGTCAGTCCACTACCTAGTCCCATATTCCTTTACAAGGAACATACTCTAATTACATCAATTTACAGTCCATGAAATACAGTTGATATAAAAAATCTATAATTTACAACATTATACAAATTATACTAAAGTTTTACAGAATAGTCAAGATTTACATTTACAAAATATTAAAGTTCTAAAACAAAAATAGCAAACTATAAATCTCTAATCCTGTTTAAACTTGTGGTGGATGGTCATCCGCCATCTCCTTCCCGTGTCCTGAAAAATATTAATAATAAAGGGGTGAGTACAATGGCTAAGTAAGGGTGCCTAAGATACACCTCTTGTGACCCCGTGAATCCAATCAAGGAATAGGAAAAAGAATCGGGATCATGTTATTTCCAAGAAAAATATAACCACAACATTAACAACAGTAATTCAAGTCATAAAAAAATCATGCCATGTTATGGAATGCAATGTTGCTCCCCATTTTCAAAACCTTTTTCATTTCCTCACTTTTCAAACCGTTAATATAACCCGTCCCTCGATAATCCCTTGGCGACACGAGAGAAGGATTGGCTACTATCTCTGACCCTCGGTAACCCCGCGATGTCATTTGGGGCCTAGATACCTCAACCACACTAGGGCGATCTTCCTAATTCCCTCTAGGCTACATTAACACCATGGACCCTCGGTACCCCCTTGGCGTCCGAGTTTTTCAAAAAAA
Organism: Cornus florida; assembly: GCF_030987335.1. NCBI lineage: Eukaryota > Viridiplantae > Streptophyta > Magnoliopsida > Cornales > Cornaceae > Cornus > Cornus florida. The sequence goes on along the minus strand of NW_026775571.1, from coordinate 38,629,801 downwards.
CTTTTCCAAAACTTATTTTCCCAATTTTTTTTTTTTCCAAAACATTTATTTCCCATTCCATGCCTAATGACATGCATGTATGCATCATGCCATATCAATAATCATCATTCTACAACTAATTCAAAATTAAATTACATAGCATGCTTTACAAGAAATTCCAAAAAAATTACAACATGCTTTCATTCAACCATAGTCTAGCATGGTAGGCATATAAATCATGAATTTAACTCATTCAAGTATGCGATTTCATGTAGCATCAAATAGAACACATAATCACACATTTTATTAACAAAAATTTATATCCTTAAAGGAAAAATCAACACAAGTAACATGCTAGGCAACAAATTATAGGAATTAATTCACAAAGGTGCAAGATAACATGAATTAGGAACCCCTACCTCCAAAGATTCAAAAACCTCCAAATGGGTTCAAAATTTCGAAATCTCTAGAGTTGGTCAAACAAGGAATTGTTTACACCCACCCGTAGATCTCGCTGTGCTCTCCAATTTGCCGCAAACGGCACCCAAAAAATACCACAAATGAGGGAGAAATCAAAGCTTGAATTTGTGGAGAAAAGAAAAAGAAAAAGAGAAGAAAAGAGAGGAAAAGAGGTTGCCGCCAGGGTGAGAGCAAAATGGGACTAAAAAAATGGTCTCCTAGCATTTAAGTGTAATAATGGTGGGTCCCACCCCCAATTTTTTTTGACTTTTCTTTGTTCTTTTTTTCCTTTTTTCTTTTCTTTCTTTTTTTTCTCTAAATGTTCAGCTGGCAGCACTCATTCTTCTTATATCAACGCAGATGCAATATATATATATATATATATATATATATAAATGCATACAAGACCACATCAAGCTCCTTAGTGGACCCCACGAAAACATCAAAAGTTCAAAACCCATTTCTTTTCCCATAATTTCGTCCACCTGCTGCTCCATTTTGCTGTAATCTCCATCAGGTTAAGAAAAACAATATAATTTCAATTGCAACAAAAATAAATCAAATAGCTTAATCATGAATCTCCAATTTAAAATTAAATAAAACAACTAAAAATCATAAAATAAATAAATTAAAGTCTTAAAAAAAATTCGGGTTATCACATGTTACCATGAAGACAGCCCTCCAGCTAGATATGCAATCAAAACAGACCTCAGAAAGGCTTTTGATTCTGTGAAGTGGGACTTATATCATAAGCTGCCTCAATTTGCTTAGATTCCCAGAAAAATTTATCTCCCTTATCCACTCTTGTATCTCCGCACCATACTTCACCATTGCACTTAATGGTGAATTCCATGGCTTTTTCAAGGGTAAAAGAGGATTGAGACAAGGGGACCCCATCTCCTCCCTCCTCTTTGTGATTGTAATGGATGTACTATCTTCAATCATCAAGAACTATGTTGAGAGAGCCCACACATTCAAGTATCATTGGAGGTGTAAAGAGTTAAAGATCACACACCTTTCCTATGCTGATGATTTGCTATTGTTAAGCTATGGGGATATCACTTCTGTATCCATTTTCAAATGTGCTTTAGACCAGTTCCATGTCAGGCCTAGAGATTAACCTTACCAAGAGCACAATTTTCGTCTCTGGTATTGAGCATCACACTTGGCATTGAGGCTGGCTCTCTTCCTGTCATATACCTTAGAATTCCTTTGATCTCCACAAACCTTAAGTTAGCTCACTGCAGTCTCCTTATTGATAGAATTACCCACATGATTAACCACTGGTCATCTAGATCCTTATCCCATGAAGGAAGACTACAACTCATCAAATCTGTGTTGGTTTCAACCCAACTCTACTAGTTTAGTACCTTCATTCTACCAAAAGGAGCCTTAAATGAACTGAACAAAATTTTCAAGTCCTTCTTATGGTTTGGTCCAGAGTTGAAAGCAATAGGAGCTAAGGTGGCTTGGAGCAAAGTTTGCAAGCCCAAGAAGGCTGGGGGTTTGAGAATTCCAAATTTGGAGCTGGCCAACAAAGCTGCAATTCTTAAATATATTTGGGACATCCAAACAAATAACTCAAAGAGAATTTGGATTACATGGTGTAGGACTTATCTCATCAAATCAAGGATTCTATGGACCCTCAAGTTTCCTCAGCCTTGCTATTGGAGTTGGAGGAAGATTCTCCAGCTAAGGCACACTACAAGGATGCTAATCAAGCATACCATTGGGAATGGTAGGGGCATTGCATTTTGGTGGGACAACTGGCTCCTGGAGGATCTTTCGCATAAGATTCCCTCTTAATACAATCACTGCTGGTTTTTCTGATACCATCACTGTTGACTCCTTTATTGTGAACTCTACTTGGTCCTTTCCTTCATGTTTAACAAACCAAATTCCAGAGTTACTGTCTTTACAACCACCTTGTCCCTCAAGAAGTGATAAGAAATTTTGGATTGCATCACCTGCAGGGATCTACACTCTTAGGAGCACCAAAATATTCTTAGAAGGCCACTTCCCTATAATCACATAGAGCAATCTGGTATGGCATTCCCATGTGATCCCAAGGATGAAGTTCAACCTTTGGTTGGCAATGTAATCTAGATTGCCAACTTTGGATTCTAAGTCAATGTCTCAACATCATAACATTTGTGCCCTCTGTCACAATTCAGAAGAATCTCATGATCACCTCTTCTTCAATTATGTTTTCATCTCTTCTCTTTGGAGATACATCAAGGACAAATGCAATATTTGCACCCTTTTATCTAATTGGGATACCCTGGTTCATTGGGTAAGCTTGTGTTGGAAATATTCCTCAGCAGCTAATCTGTATCGCAAATTGTGCTTCTCCTCAATCATTTACCATACTTGGGATAAACGTAATGAGAGGATCTTCCATCAGAAAGAATCATCACAGAGACTGGTCCTTGCTAGAATTTGCTCCACAATTCCCTCTCTTCCCAGGCTTGGATTTCTTAAAGATTGTGCAAGCTCAAGATGCATTCTCTGCAATTGGAACCTCCCTCCATTTTGTTATCATCCTCCTCCTCGTTCGCCTGATTGAGATCATCATTCGTCGCTGCCGTCGACATATCCTTACAGGCTAGGGGTTTCTAACCGGAGCATGCCCATTAATGGGCTTTCCTTGACTTCCCTTAATTGCAGTTTCTTTGTTTATCCTATAGGTTTTTGTTTGGGCTGTCCTTTAGTGGGCTTTCCTTGCCTTCCCCGTTTTGGGCTTGCTTTGTCCCTTTGTGGGATTTTTGGCTGAAGTCTTGTACATTTTTACTACTATTTATATCAGTTGCTTTATTTTTCGGGGAAAAAAAAAAAACATGTACATAATAATATACATTAGACTGACACATATACATTACAATAATTTTCACAAAAACCCAACACAGAGACATGTCCAGTTTCCTTCAACGCCACCTGCCGCGCGCTGCCGCGTCCCTCCACCTCCTTCCTCCTCTAACACACCCTCAAATATCCCTTCAATTACCACAACCTCACCGGGATCCGGCGACGGACACATAGTATCTCTCAAACCCCCAATCCGAAACCCCGTACATATATACACACAGGTTTCGCTCTCCTGTGATGAGAAGTGAAGTGAGAAGGAGATGATGCCTTCAACAGCTGCAACTGCTCTATGGTCGGATCAAGATCGGTTTCCATGGTCATGTCCTCGGGCTTTGGTGAGGATTGAGAGGTTGGGTATGTGGTTGATGATGAGGGCGAAGGTGAAGGTGAAGGTGAAGGTGGTCTCGGGTTCGGATCTGGTGTTGGCTGATTCGTGGTGGTGGTGGTGGAGGTGAAGGTGAAGGTGAAGATGGGTGGTGGTGGGCCTAAGTTGGGGTGGTTGTGGAGGTTGCGGTGGTGGTGGCCGGTGAGTGGAGAAAAAGAAAGAGGTTGGGGCCGGTGGTGGGTGATGTTGGCGATGGTACGTGGTGTTGGAGCTGGGTTGATAGAAAATTATATACATGTGGATGTATATTCACTTAGGCTAGTTTGGTCATTTTAGGTGATCAAAGGTATCATGATTGGGGTGTCTTTGGGTGTCATTGTTCAAAGATGTCATTATTCAAAGATGACAACTTAAGTTGTATAGGCTGGGTGGAGGCTGTCACTGCAATTTACCCCCAAAAAAAAAAATATCACAGTTCTCGATCACATGGATGACTTCATTCTTTTGTTTGGTTTCTTTCCTTAATTTGCTTTCTTTCACATGAATCTTCCAAAGAAGTTGAAGATAGGCAGGTTATGAAGCATCTTTTAGCTTTAAAAATTCAAAGCTGATAAATTGAATTTTCAGCTGTGCGTCCTCCATATAGTGGCCGCCTCCCCATTTGGTTCAAAGTTTTGGGCTTTAATAAAATGGAGAGTTGAAGTCCTTTGGCAATAGTTGAGAAGAGATCACACATTCCGTCTTCACCAAACAAGAAGCACTCAACACAGCCATGGTACGTCAAAGTTTAATGATTCTTTTTCTAATCCCTGTTCTCATATTTTACTGTTCTTGTAGTATAGAATTTTGCGCCGCCATAGACACAATTACATCAACTCAACCCATCCATGACCCTCAAACTATTGTGTCCAGTGGTACCACCTTCAAACTGGGATTTTTTAGCGCTAGTGTTAATTCTACTAACCGGTATGTTGGTATCTGGTACAACGACGCCTCTGCCAAGGCTGTGGTATGGGTTACCAATAGAGATGAACCTCTTAATGACACCTCCGGGACTATGACAATATCCAAGGATGGCAATCTTGTAATCTTGGATGGACAGAAACAGATTGTTTGGTCATCAGATGTTCCAAATGCTTCGGTGAATTCAAGTGCTTAGCTTTCAGATTCTGGGAACCTTATGCTGCGAGATGACTCCAATGGAAACATAATATGGGAGAGTTTTGAACACCCTTCTGATTCTTTGTTGCCGGAGATGCAAATTGGTACAAGTAAGAAGACTCAGATGACATCGTGGAAAAGCCCTTCAGATCCATCCACTGGAAGCTTCACTTGTGGCATCAATCCTCTGATTATTCCTGAAGCATATATATGGAATGGTAGTGATCCATACTGGCGGAGTGGTCCATGGAATGGCCAGATTTTTATTGGCATACCTGACATGTTTGCTGTATACTATAACAGATTTGAAGTTGTAGATGATAAAATAAGATATAGTTATGAAAATAAGTCCTCTGTGTCATACATTACCTTAACTCCTGATGGAATTCTAGTTCAGAAATATCAGGAACAAGGAATGGAGACTTGGGAAACTATGTGGTCGGCTCAACATACTGAATGTGATGTATATGGCAAGTGTGGTCCATTTGGAAGCTGCAATATTGTGCAGGGTTCAACAATTTGCACCTGTTTACAAGGGTTTCATCCAAAGAATATGGAGGAATGGAGTAAAGGAAATTGGTCCGGTGGATGTCTAAGGAGGAGTCAATTGCAGTGCGAGAGAAACAACAGTACTGGTGGTGAAAAGGGCAAATAAGATGGGTTTCTGAAGCTAAAGACAATGAAAGTGCCCACCTTTGCCAAGTTGTCAACTGCATTCTCAGAAGACAAGTGCAAAAGCGAGTGCTTGAATGATTGCTCTTGTATAGCTTTTGCATATCGTAGTGGCATTGGTTGTATGGAGTGGAGTGGGGACTTGATTGACATACAAAAATTTTCCGACGGTGGAGCAGATCTTTACATTCGTGTTGCACATTTAGAACTTGGTAAGTTTTTTTTCATCATCCTCTTTTGCTTATTCTGTTTGTTTTACTTACTGATTCAGAAAATGCATAAATCACTTGAATTTGGACCATTGCATATACTAAACATGTTAGCCACCTGACATTTGTACACTAGTTCAGAAATGCGTTAGTCTATTTTAGTAGCACAAGTATAATACCTTTTCCCATTTGCCCACAGAAAAAGAGAGCCACGGAAATTGCCTAAATTCTCAATTTTTTCTAATCCATGTTAACTCAAGTACTCTCTAACCGGTATGTTGGTATCTGGTACAACATCTCTGCCAAGGCTGTAGTTTGGGTTGATGCGCTGAATCGAAATACACTTCTGAATGACTCCTCCGGTATTGTGACAATATCCGAGGATGGCAATCTTGTGGTCCTGAATGCACAGAAACAGTGTGTTTGGTCATCAGATGTTCCAAATGCTTCGGTGAATTCAAGTGCTCAGCTTTCAGATTCTGGAACCTTATGCTGCGAGATGACTCCAATGGAAACATAGTATGGGAGAGTTTTGAACACCCTTCTGATTCTTTCTTGCAGGAGATGAAAATTAGTACTAACGAGTTTACATGAATGAAGACTCAGTTGACCTCATGGAAAAGCCCTTTAGTTCCATCCAGTGGAAGGTACACTTTTTGCGTCAATCCTACGAATATTCCAGAAGTATATGTTTGGAATGGTAGTCTTGCATATTGGCGGAGTGGTCCATGGAATGGGCAGATTTTTATTGGCATGCCTTACATGTCGTCTGTATACTATAGCACTAGAAAATAAACCAATGCACATACTTAACGTGTTAGCCACCTGATATCCGTGGACTGATTTAGAAAAGGGTTAAATCTTTTTTAATAGTATAAGTGTAATAAATTTTCCCATTTGCCCACAGAAAAGGAGAGCCATGGAAATTGTCTAAATTCTCAGTTCTTTGAGTTAAATCCATATTAACTCAAGTACTTTCTCAATGTTTGTTGTGTTTTACAGAAAAAAAGAGAAGCACAAAACTAGTTATCGCAATTGCAGTTCTCATAGGATCAGTAACCATTGCAATCTGTATCTATCTCTCCTTGAGGTGGATGGCTAGACCACGAGGTATATGCTCGTTAAAATTAGCTTAATATATTATTAGCACATATTTCTAGTTATTATATGGATTACCGATTACTAAATTCTGAATCAGGAAGGAAAAAAAAAAGTGGTAAGTTATTTAAAATAGGGGAAGTCGATGCAGATTATTCAAATGAAGGCATGCTTGGAGATGATCAGAACCAAATTAAACTTGAAGAGCTACCTCTATTCAGTTTCGAGAAGTTGGCAATTGCAACAAATGATTTTGATGGGGCCAATAAGCTTGGGCAGGGTGGTTTTGGTTCAGTGTACAAGGTAGTAACACCCCCCCTCCCCCCCCCCCCCCCCAAAAAAAAAAAAAAAAATCATTTTCATCTTTAATTTCAGGGAAAATTGCCAAGTGGACAAGATATAGCTATCAAACGGCTTTCGAGATCCTCTGGACAAGGGCAGGAGGAGTTTATGAATGAGGTTGTGGTAATTTCCCAACTCCAGCATCGCAATCTTGTTAGGCTTCTTGGCTGCTGTGTGGAAGGAGAAGAAAAGATGTTGATCTATGAATACATGCTAAATAAAAGCTTGGATGCATTTCTCTTTGGTTGGTTCATGATAAAAGCTCTTGATGTTATTTTTAGTTATATCAGTTTCACAACCTTAACAGCAGTAGAAGCTCTTCTTGTTATTTTTAGTTATTTCAGTTTCATAATCTTAACATCAGTAGAAACTTTATTTGTTGAGAAGACATAATTATTTTCTAGTTATTTCAATTTCATAACCTTAACATCAGTAGAAACTTCGTTGTGTTGAGAAGACAGAATTGTTTGTGAACATACTGATCTACTAAAACTTTAAATTCCGTCCTAACATCAATTTAACCTTTTTTTTTTTTTTTTTTCAATATTCTCTCAGATCCAATCAAGCAAAAACTCTTAGATTGGAGAAAACGTGCCAACATTATTGAAGGGATTGGTCGAGGATTACTTTACCTTCAAAGGGATTCCAGATTAAGGATTATTCATAGAGATTTGAAGGCTAGTAATATTCTATTGGATGCAGATCTAAATCCAAAAATTTCAGATTTCGGCATAGCAAAGATTTTTGGAGGGAACCAGGACCAAGCAAACACTAAAAGGGTTGTTGGAACTTAGTAAGTAGTCTTTGCTTTGTCCAAAATGGTTAATCATTCATGTTATAATCCTTTTTTCTCATGGTATAGAGTTCAACTCAAATATTTTTATCATTTGGGCTGTAATGACACAATGCAGCGGCTATATGGCCCCTGAATATGCAATGAAAGGGAGATTCTCGGAAAAATCTGATGTGTTTAGCTTTGGGGTATTGTTGTTAGAGATTTTAAGTGGGCAAAAGAACACTAGCTTTTATCATGATGAGCACTTTTTAAGCCTTCTGGGATTTGTAAGTTCACTTTAACTATTGCTTGAGTTACTCCATGCAGTTCCTTTTTATCTTTCTAATTTTAACATTTCGTGGTTATGGAATGTGTGTCTGAGTTACTCTATACTGTGTCTAGGCATGGAAGTTGTGGAATGAAGATAGGATTGCAATGCTAATAGATCCAACAATTTCTGATGCATGCTTCCGAGTAGAGATCTTGAGATATATACATGTAGGACTTTTGTGCGTGCAAGATTTCGTCACTGATAGGCCTACTATAAATACTGCTCTTTTCATGCTTAGTAGTGAAGTTGGAAAACTTCCAACTCCAAAGCAACCTGCATTTACTGAAACACTGGGTCTCGCAAATGTACGGTCTTCTCAACAAAGCCAGAGGAAATATTCTGTGAACAATGTAACCTTTACAATCATTGACGGTCGTTAGCATGCAAATTCTTGTATTTTTTTTTCCCTCTTACTATATAGACCCTTAATTGCTCTCTAATTAAATATAAATAATATAGTTTTGTTTTACATAATGTTTTCATCCACCCTATTCAGAACTAAGAGTGTGCCTTTATCCTTCCACATTGTTTCTCTTTTTAGAAAATCCTCTATGTATTATTCACTCAAATCTTGCATTCTTTGTTTTTTATTAGCCAACTGTGTTACAAATTTTAAGTCATAAGGCAACAACAACAACTTAGCATAAATGGATCTACTTTAAAACCTTGTACTCGTACTTTATTGTTTCTGTTTAGAGTTCTGCACAGCCACGGACAAAATTACATCCATTCACCTCATTAATGGCCCTTGATAGTACAGTCTCCACTGGTTCATGAAAAGGATAAATTTTTGGCGCAACACAACTTTAAGGGAATTAGTTATCAAGGGACTTGGTCGTCGTCTACCCTCTTGATGAACATTTTTCTCATTGATAATTGTGTGGTAGCTAGTGAAAAATTTTCAAGTATCTAGAAAAGTTCTTGTTCAAACACAACTTTTAAACAAGGTTGAAATGGTCTTTCAGAATGTTTTTTTTAGACCTGACTTAATGACTTATACTGTGAGGGTAAGTTTGAAAGAAAGAAACATTTAACTTAGCAGGTAATAAAGAATTAGTGTGACTGATCTAAGCGTGCAGTTCAACATAAAAATAGTTGAACTGTACGCTATAATTTCTTATTATCTCAAAATTCTCCTCCTATATTACTCGCAATATAGACCACATGATTCTTTCTCATTGGTGCAGTTTTTAGTCTTTGCTGCACATATGGACAAACCACTTTAGTTGATTTTTTCTCATTTTTATCTACAACAGTGCCACATTAGTTGTTTGACAAAATTTTAGATAATAACTTATAATTTTTCATGGTAGAAGCAAATTCTTAGATTACTTCTAAATTTTCATGTAACAAAATGCTAAGACTCTGAATATGTAGTAATCTGGTATAACGACGTTTTATTAGCCGGTGTGGTGTGTGTCGCAAGCAGAGACAAACCTCTTCATGATTCTTCTGGGAGTCTGGCTATATCTGAAGGGGACAAAAATCCTCTCTTGTCAAATAGGGGTTAGGCCGGTTCAGATGTGTGGCCTAATGATTAGGTTACGTGAATTAAAAAACTGTTGATTATAGTAACAAATGTTTAACCGCAATGGGCCCCACATGTATATATACGCTTGAATTATATTAACGAAATACTTTAACAATTATCTAAATAAATAAATTTATCAAAGGGTCCTTATGTTATTTTGGGAAAAGTCAAATCTGCCCTTGTCATTTAGACTTCTAGAGAGTGAGAGTTTTAGAGAGAGAGAGAGAGGAAACGTTGGGGAGGGTTAGATCGTCGTCTAGTTCTCTGGAATGTTTGGAGTTGGAGAAGCCACCTTCCAAGATCATTAAAAATGATTTTCTCTCCATCATCAAAGACGATTTTCTCTCCATCAATGGTATTATTGCTCTTCATCTATTTCCACATATAATTCTTATTTTGAGACCCAATTAATCTCTTTATATAATAATTTATTTATTTATTTATTATTTTTTATTATATAGATCTCCATAATTCAACGAAATACTTTAACAATTATCTAAATAAATAAATTTACCAAAGGGTCCTTATGTTATTTAGGGAAAAGTCAAATCTGCCCTTGTCATTTAGACTTCTAGAGAGTGAGAGTTTTAGAGAGAGTGAGAGTTTTAGAGAGAGAAAGAGAGAGGAAACGTTAGGGAGGGTTAGATCATCGTCTAGTTCTCTGGAATGCTTGGAGTTGGAGAAGCCACCTTTCAAGATCATCAAAGACGATTTTCTCTCCATCATTAAAGACGATTCTCTCTCCATCTATGGTATTATTGCTCTTCATCTATTTCCACGTCTAATTCCTATTTTGAGACCCAATTAATCTCTTCAAATAATAATTTATTTATTTATTTTTTATTTTTTATTATATAGATCTCCATAATTCAAATCCTATTGTGTGAAATGGATTTTTTTTTTCTGTTTAATTTTTTTTTTTATACATCTCCATAATTAGGGTTAGACCATCGTTTAGTTCTTTGGAATGCTTGGAGGCCACCTTCCAAGATCATCAAAGACGATTCCCTTTCCATATATGGTATTATTGTTCTTCCTCTATTTCACATCTAATTTCTGTTCTGATTCCCAATTAATCTCTTCACATAATAATTTTTTTTTTTTAGATCTCCATCATTCAAATCAAGTTGTGTGAAATGGATTTTTTTCTCTGTTTAATTTTCAAACAAAACCCATTTTAGTGGAAAAAATCAATATTAATGTAATATGAATTTTGAGTCTTTTTATTATATTTATTTATTTTGTAATTATCTAGATTTAGTCGTAGAATTGCCAGCTAAGACACTTTGATTATTCTTTAATTCAGCTACTGCTGCTATGTGTTTAATTTATTCACTTGGTTCCTAAATTTATGTGGGTTTGCGGTTGTGGATGAAATTAAAAATCTTGTTGTTTGGAACTGAAGAAAAAGTTAATTCTCCACTCTACTTTAACTAATACAACCCTCTTGGTTGAGAGGAAATACACTTTCAATTTTCTTGGTGGAACCCAAGAATACAACTTCAATATAAATTTTTTTTTTCATTTCACCAACTTTCTTAGCTACCAAACATAAACTTTATGCCAATTACTTGAAGAAGACAACATATATTAAGAAAGATGAAGACTTTGCCATGGTTTTCCTTAGACAATTATTTAGTATAGAGTGGGTGAATATTTTTTTTTTGGAAAGCAGTTGAAAGTTTATTAATAAAAGAAGCATAGATTTTTGCAAAAATTTTGAGCAGGGAATGCTTCAAGTATGAATTTAAGTGGTGGTTGAAATTGAGATTTTAAAATGCGGCAGCAATTACTGCCACTTGAGAATTCTGAAGAACAAGTTATGAAGTGATCATTTGATCATCTTTCTTCTCGGTGAGATTGCTCCAAAATCGATTCTCCTAGCATATGTTTGTTTAAAGAAATGGAATTCTGTATTTGTTGTTATTTTCTAAGTACTCGTTTGTCAGGCTGATATTTTAGTTCACCACCTGTTTGATACTTTGCCTTAGTATACATAATCTCTATTTCCATAATTAATGGTGACTATTATTAATATATCATCATTTAATTCTAATAATATTATTTTATTTGAGCACATATTGCACTGCACTTGGTGTTATTTATGTTTGTGGACAAACTACAGGATGTGTAAAGATATAGTAACAATTTAAAAAGGAGAACCAAATCAAATCCAGAAAATTCGCAGCGTGATCTAAGCTTACTCCTTGAGAACTCGATGAATGCACATATAAGTAGTACTTTGGCAAGCATTCCACCCTATGAGGATACACTTAATATAGACTCTGATTGTTCTTCCACTTGTGTTTCAAAGAGTGATATTGACAGCCAGTATATGAGCACCTTGAAGAGCCTCAAAAGAGGAACTTGTCAATTCTTTACTTGTTTTCCAGATATAAGAGGAACTTGTCAATTCTCAAAAAGCTCTTTGCTCACCCGATAAGCCAATGACAATAGAGAATGGTTGTTCTTCTTCTAGCGTTTCACTAGAGTCCGGGAACACAAGCTAATATATGAACAACATTTGGCAATGGAAAGAATGTGTCACTTTTTCAATTTATTTTAAATTTGTAAGGTATAAATATGATTGTAGAACTAATGAGATTGTGAATTTATTTGACAGTTTCCTATTTCATAGATAAAACAAATTCTTAACTCACCTTTCAAAATCCCACCGTGATGAGTGGGTTCAAACATGTAAACCATTTACCGACTCTTAAATATTGATTATTGTTACAAATAAATTCTTTGTTTTCTGGTCATTGGAAATTTGTTTTCAGAATTATGGGTTGGACATAGTATATGTTTTGTTCTCTTAAATAATAGTTTGCCAAAAAAGAAGTTTCTTTGCCTTTTTTTGCACATTGAAGAATCACAATTTACAATAGTGGAGCAATAAGAAGATGGAATTTTTTTAATAATGATGGTTGAAGCTAAAATTGATGCTTCCCCTCTCAACCCTCGCTCATTGGGAAAAGGGAATATATATATATGTATATATATATATATGTATGGATTTCTAGATTACCAACAGACACATTTTTAAAACCTTGTAACAATTAAAGTATGCACACATCCAAAGCAAAGACTGAGATTTTCTAATACAAAAGGTTAAAATGATTTGAACAAATGCATTTGAATTATTTTTTAAGTAGTGTATGCAATTACCATGCTCGGTACGAATATATTGGGATGTTATTTATAACTTATGAATGAAACTATTTAAGCAAAGGTTGGGTTGATTTGTATAAATGTATTTGAATTATTTTTGAAGTAATTTATGCAATTGCTATATTCAGTACAAATATATTGGGATATTATTTATAACTTATGAATTAAACTATTTAAGTAAAGGTTATAATGATTTATACAAATTTATTTGAATTATTTTTTAAGTTGTGTATGCAATTGCTATGTTTGGTACAAATATATTATGATGTTATTTATGACTTATGAATGAAACTATTTAAATAAATGTTGGGATGATTTGTACAAATGTATTTGAATTATTTTTTAAATAGTGTATGTAATTACTATGTTCCGTACGAATATATTGGGATGTTATTTATAACTTATGAATGAAAATATTTAAATAAAGGTTGGGATGATTTGTACAAATGTATTTGAATTATTTTTGAATTAGTATATATAACTGTTATGTTTGGTACAAATATATTGGGATGTTATTTATAACTTATGAATGAAACTATTTAAGTAAAGGTTGTGATGATTTGTACAAATTTAATTGAATTATTTTTGAAATAGTATATGTAACTGTTATATTTGGTACAAATATATTGTGATACTATTTATAACTTATGAATGAAACTATTTAAGTAAAGGTTGTGATGATTTTTACAAATGTATTTGAATTATTTTTGAATTAGTATATGTAACTGCTATATTCCATACGAATATATTGGAATGTTATTTAGAACGTATGAATGAAACTATTTAAATAAAGGTTGGGATGATTTGTACAAATGTATTTCAATTATTTTTGAAGTAGTGTATACAACTACTATGTTTGGTACAAATATATTGGGATGTTATTTGTAACTTATGAATGAAACTATTTAAGTAAAGGTTATAATGATTTGTACAAATTTATTTGAATTATTTTTGAAGTAGTATTTGCAACTACTATGTTTGGTACAAATATATTGGGATGCTATTTATAACTTATAAATAAAACTATTTAAGTAAATGTTATGATGATTTTTGTAAATATATTTAAATTATTTTTGAAGTAGTGTAAGTAACTGCTATGTTTCGTACGAATATAGTGGGATGTTATTTATAACTTATGAATGAAACTATTTAAATAAAGGTTGGGATGATTTATACAAATGTATTTGAATTATTTTTAAAGTAGTGTATACAACTGCTATATTTGGTACAAATATATTGGGATATTATTTATAACTTATGAATGAAACTATTTAAGTAAAGGTTGTGATGATTTGTACAAATTTATTTGAATTATTTTTTAAGTAGTGTATGTAACTGCTATGTTGGTACAAATATACTGGAATGTTATTTATAACTTATGAATGAAACTATGTAAATAAATGTTGGGATAATTTGGACAAATGTATTTGAATTATTTTTGAAGTAGTGGATGTGACTGCTATATTCCATACAAATATATTGGGATGTTATTTATGACTTATGAATGGAACTATTTAAGTAAATGTTAATTTGATTGTACAAATGTATTTGAATTATTTTTAAAGTAGTGTATACAACTGCTATGTTTAGTACAAATATATATGGGATGTTATTTATAAGTTATGAATGAAAATGTTATGATGATTTGTATAAATGTATTTGAATTATTTTTGAAGAAGTGTATGTAACTGTTATGTTCCATATGAATATATTGGGATGTTATTTATAACTTATGAATGCAACTATTTAAGTAAAGGTTGGGCTGATTTGTACAAATGTATTTAAATTATTTTTAAAGTAGTGTATACAATTGCTATATTTGGTAAAAATGTTTTGGGATATTATTTATAACTTATGATTGAAATTATTTAAGTAAAGGTTGTGATGATTTTTACAAATGTATTTAAATTATTTTTGAAGTAGATGTAATTGTTATGTTTGGTACAAATATATCAGGATGTTATTTATAACTTATGAATGAAACTATTTAAATAAAGGTTGGGATGATTTTTGCAAATGTATTTAAATTATTTTTGAAGTAATGTATCTAACTACTATGTTCCGTACGAATATATTTGGAATGTTATTTATAATTTATGGATGAAACTATTTAAGTAAAGGTTGGGATGATTTGTACAAATATACTTGCAAAAGTATATAACTCCTAGAAATAATGGAACAATGTTTAGATAACAGTTGAATTATTTGTTAAGTCATGTTTAGATAACACTTGAATTATTTTTGTAGTGTGGATGTAACTACTCTATTCGGTATGAATTTATTAGGATGTTATGTATAACTTAGGCATGTAACTATGAAATTATAAGTTTGGATGATTTGTGCAAATATATTTATATCGGCCCGTATAAGTTTAAAAAGTTATGTTGTAAAACAATTTTACTTGAATTGATGAGTTGACTTAAAAGGAATAATTAAAATCAGGAGCAATAAATGGTATTATATGCCAAATGCATTGTGTTAATATGTCAATGCTTTGCCTCACTTTAAATAGGTCAGTCACCTGCATTTAATCATGGAAAGAAAAATCTAATTTCAATACATGCATAATACACAAAATTATCAAAAGTCGGTCAACCACTACATTTCCAAATATACCAAAATGTACATACCATATAAAACAATTCACGCAAATTCCAAAAGGCTACAAGTACGCAGACGTAAATGAACAACATTATAAAATTAAAGTCAAATACATATTGGACTGACTATCAAGAATCAAAGAGTCGTCGTTGAATTGGTCGGCTCATCTCCGAAATTGGCATGTGGGACGTTGGCATTCTGCCAGTCAATTGGCAATTTTTTACATCTGGTATCTTTGAATATGATGATGGGACAAAATGCAATCTAATTTACATTTGGAGTCATTGTTAAATGCATGTTCCACCTTAATAGCACACTTGCCTAATTAGTTAATGGAGTATTGAGTTCACTACCATTAATAGGGGAATTGTAAGCCGGTTTTGAAAACTGTCTATTTTGCATTACATGTGGTGGTGGCATCACATATGAAAATTCTTATAGTTGCAATAATACTGATAATAACGAATAGGTAGTAAGGGATTGGTCAACTTTAACTACCACCTGCCTCTCCGGATACAAGGGCTTCAGTGAAATTCTGTAACATAATAATGTGATTTATTACGTGTGCATAATTTAATTGACAAATGGTATTACTAATGAAACTACATGGAAAACGGTAAGGGGAGAAAAGTACCTCAACCTAAACTGTTCCTTTCATTGAGTTCATCTTATTGTGACTCTTTAGCTCTATGGTTGGTTTTAACCTCTTAAATTTTCATTTACATGTATCTTTACCCTTGAGGCTATTGGGGATTTTGTAAGTGCTTTTGTTGCTCCCCAATTTTGCTTTTTGCCTTTACCACAACTATAAATTGCATTCATCTCATCAAATCTATGACTACAATTTTGTGACCCATTAAGATTATTGAACAAACACAATGTATCAAGAATCCAAGGCCCTCAATTACAAACCAAATTCAAACCAAAGCCAATCCATTTTCTATAACGTTAGCATAAGACTATAGAAAAAATTAAAGTCAATGAATATATTTAATTTCGTACAATAATGTGACAGTTTAATTTTTTGTTTTACTTTTTCCAACTAAGGCATGAAATTTTTAATCTTTATGGGGGCTAGTATTTTCTTAAATATTAAAACTATGTTAAGTTACTAATTATTACGACCACTCATAATTATCAATTACCATTACAAACAATATCAAACAAAAACATATGGTCCATTCTGTATAACAAAGTATATTCCAACTCTTTTCTAGTATGTATCAGCAATTAAATTTGAACAATTTCTTATCCATTTATTAATTATCAACTATAAAATGATACTTAAAAATATAAATCCCTCTCCAATATTAATGTTCACATGTCATAAAAAAATGTTAAGAATTATTCTTCAAAATATGAACCCAATTAATCATAAGAACAATAAATGCAATATTTGTTTGCAACATTAATTATGGTTAGAAAATCTTTAAAAAGGGCTAACAATTTTTCTTCAAAATACAATCCTAAAGAATCAGTACAATGATAAATGCAATATTTATTTCCAACATTAATTAAGGTTCAGAATTAAATAAAAAGGAACCAATTTTTTTTTTTTTTTTTTTTAAATACGAACTTAAATAATCATAAGAACAATAAATGTAATATTTGTTTGCAATATTAATTAGGGTTCAGATACAATACAATATATATATAGCCTTTAATAGTGGTTCAGATAAGGAAGAAACTTATAAATACATCAACAAACTCAGAAAAAAAAAAAAAAACTAATATATTGGAAACTACTTTAATTTACAATATTGAAAATAGGTAAGTCTTTATCTTTGTAAATCCAAATAATTTATGCCGGACACTTTCGGAGTCTTTCTCTTCTCTCTCTTCCTTCTTATAACTTTTCTTTTCCAGCCATTCATGTACCCGAGAATTCACAGTATGTACCAGTTGCTCTGTTTCTTTGGAAACAATTATCTATGGAAGTAAAGAAAAAAAGAAGAACAAATTCTTGGAAATAGATGAGACATTTCTCTTGTTTTGGTAACAAATAAAAATCCGATTCTATTTTGGGGCTTTGGGAGAAGAAGATACAATAAAGGGCGGGCTTTTGAAATTTTAATTTTCAAAATGGCTGCAATACTGTTCTGATATACGTATATATTATGCGTATAATCCATATATAATTTATATTTCCATAAATACAGATTTTAACCTTTTTACTTTTTTATCGCTGCTACAGTGCCATTACAGTGAAAACCAGTGAGAATAGGAGCACTGTTTGACTGGAGAGGATTTTGGTCCATCTGAAGGTGGTAACCTTGTGGTCATGGATGGATAGAAACAGATTGTTGATGTTGTATACTATTTATACTGTTAATGTTGTAGATGATAAAGAAGGAACTGTGTAGGTAACTTACACGACTACAAATATAACTTTGTTGTACTTCGATGTTGAATTTCTGATGGAGTAGAAATTTAATTCACATACAAGAATTCTCCAGTGGTAATATGCATCTGCCTCAACTTTATAATCCTTTTTTGTTTCTATGGTTTTTTTACTTGTTTATTAAGAATGGATATGATTCATCACAACAGTAACCCATAGTAGCCACCTGAAATTCATGATCAAGTTTTGAAATCTGTAATCCATTAATCTATTGTGACAACATTAGCATAAATCTTTTTTTTTTTTTTTTTTTTTTTTTTTTTTTTTTTTTTCGTAGACCCCCACCCCAACTCTATCTTCCTTATCAGTGAACCGGAACATAGTGCATAGGTACTCTTTTTTTAATTTGCAACAGAAGTCGATAATGAATTCTTAATTATTTCAGCTCTAGTCCTTCAAAATTTGTTCTGTTTTACATATATGAAGAGAGGCACAAAAATGGTTATCACAATTGTAATGATCACATGGTGCAATTTGCATTTTTCATCAATGCAAATTGGTTAGATAAATTCCCTGGGACTAAGGTATCTTACTCTACTGCACTTTGCTCATATCATTATGGTGTATTGGTTCATGTTTTTAATCAATTTGCTAGTGGACCTAAACCTTTTAAAATATTCAAAGTTTGGCGTTTACAAGAGGCAGTTTTACCATTAGTTCAATAGGCTTGGGAGGTTATTGTTCAGGGCAGTCCTATGCATATCTTATTAAAGAAACTTGGAAATGTTAAGAAGGCCATTAAAGAGTGGAATAAAAATTGTTATGGTAGTGTGGGAGATCTAGTCATTTAGGCCAAAAAAAAATTGGAAGATGTTCAATTACAGTTGTTGTCATCTCCTACAGATGAAAACTTTATTCTAGAGAAGCAATCAAGAGATGACTACCTGGCTTCTATGACTTTCAAAAAATGATAGGTGTTCTGCCTTCTTTTATCAAAAGATGAAACAACACAGAAACATGAGTGTGTTGGGTTTGTGGCTCAAAATTTGTGTGTAGAAAATTAGTTTCCTTTTTCGTTTTGGAAGGCTAAAATTTGTGAAAGAAATTGTATCATATTATGCTTCTATTGTAGAGTTGTGATCATTATGGTAACTCCTTGTACGTAAGTTGGAGTATTCTTGTCTAACAAGGAATTGAGTTTGAAGACTCAATGAATAGAGATGGCCAGGTGTGAAGGGTTTAGAGAGAGAGAGAGAGAAGAGGGAAAAGATGTAAGGGGTTTAAGGGTGAGTGTTGTGAGGAGAGGGGAGAGTATATGTAATTCTCGAGTGTATACATGTAACCTCAAAAGAGATGATGAGTGAGTGAGTGGTGTTTTGACATGTGACGGCCCAAGTTTTGTAAACCCGGTGCGTCAGTGATGACTAAAAGATGACCTGATAATGGATCCGAAATGTAGAAACGAAAGGTGAAACAACGGTCTCTAGAGATACAATGCGTCTCTAAGACACCAATGTGACCCTCAATGAGGTTACGGAACCCAAAGGAAACAAATGCAGAAGTGTTGTTTCAAAAACGGACAAAAAGAACCTAAGGGCAAAATGGTCATTTTGAAAAAAAGTGGATTCATGTGCTATCGAGCACATCGCTGGAAAGATAATGAAAAATTAGCTAAGTTCAAAATTTTTTTTACTCAATTTGGAGTCCGGACGGGGGAGAAAGGTCAAAAACAAAAATGATGTCGTGGCGGCCCGACGAGGACAACCCACCACTGCTGCAACTAAGAGTAAAAACAGGCATCTAAACGGACTTTTTTGGAAAAACTCAAAGAAGAAACCCCCCCTAAAATCAAGTTTCCTACCTTGATTGCAAATGGAAACAAAAAAATGCATCGTAAAATGCCCAAAATGCCCCCAAGAAAATCAGGTCAAGAGGAAAAAAAAACTAATCCGAGCTACTGCCCAAGTTTTGGAAATAGGGCTTCGGGAGGTTTTTAAATTACCTAAATTGAAAATACAATCTTAAAATGCACTCACAAGACCTCCGGAAGTTTTGGATCGGTCATGGCGATTTTCAAAAAAAAGTCGGTGAATAGTACCAACTACATTTGTACTAAAAATTTGTAAAACCTGGTAGCAAGGATTTTTCGGAACAATATTGATTTTTGAGGGCCAAGATGATGTTTTATGGAAAAACACAAAGAAGAAACCCCCATCAAAATTAAGTTTTCTACATGACTATTGAGTAAAAATGAAAAAAAATCAATTTAAAATACCCAAAATGCCCCTGTAACAGAATAGGGTCAAATAAAAAAATATGCAACTTTAGGTTTTTGTTTCATCAAGGAAGGTATTGTTTGCCAAAGTGAGCATGCAAATGTATGTAATATAATAAAATAGATGTGCTACAATGGCCTATGGCCTTATTACAATACATTTACAACATTTGACATGTCAAACCTCCAAGTTAGAAAAATTACATTTCATAGACAAATCATGAACATGTTAACAGTTGCATGTGAACAAGAATGCTTCTAAAGAAGCTCAACTCAGTAAATCACCCAAGCAATTGCAATCTCCAATCTTGTATCCTGTACCTGAAATATGCCCCAGTATCGTAGGGGTGAGTAACATAAAGCTACTCGTAGGAAATGAGCATGCATCGACCTAAAGTTTTACAAGTTGTATGATTTAATTATTGTGGTTCATTCCACCTAACGTCTATGTCAAAGTAAGACTCAGGGAGCATCCTAGCTACCTAAGATCATTTCTAGCATCAATCACCTCATTCATTCAATTTTAACAACATAGGGTCATGCTTACACAAAGCAACAACATAGGAGCATGCTTACACAAAGTAACAACATAGTGGTTCTCAAGGTTATCAACTTGAAGTCTAAAATGCAACATCAACTAAATATAACAATTTAGCATAATTAGAATATCTAATACCACACATCAAGACATAGATTCTCTAAGTTATCAACTAGCAATCTAAAAGTGTGAAATCAACTAAATATATCAATTTAGTATGGATGTACTTAACAACATCAAATCGCCAATTACCAAAACCACAAGTCACAATTAAACATTGGTTGTCAACTTGGAATTGAATGCGAAATCAAATAGTGGAAGACTTGGACATCACAGCTCAGATTTCTGCTAAGACAAGGCAAATTTGGAGCTATTAACTCCCAGGCAGCCTACCCAATGCGCGAACTTTATAGGGCTAATTTGGAGCTACTAACCCCCAGGCAGCCTACCCAACGCGCGAACTTTTGACTTAGAGGATACTTGTCCCCGTACTAGAGCCAAACCCTAGCCATCACAGCTTAACAGTGTCCCAAGTAACTCCAAAATAAATAAGTTAACAACTTATATACGTATTAAACAGTACACAAAACTACCTTTATGCACAAGTAGGTTGTAACCACACAACACATGCTCTAAATCCACAACAACTATAGGATGACAATGTCGAATCTTCAGAGCGCGATTCGTTACGCGTTATAATAACATCACATGTCGAATCTTCAGTGTGCGATTTGCTACACGCTATAACAATATAATCCAATATTGAAAACATAATTTATAAATCTATTACAAGTCTAAAATCATGCTTCAAACATACCATCAATGCCAATTTTAGGATTTAATCATTAAAGCAATAGAAACGGAATTTAATAAAATAAACTAATTAAATTCCCTTACTTTCAAATCTCAATCAAATGGCCCCTAATCAATGCATATTATACAATATAGCATAGTATATACATACATTCACTAAAATCTCAATTAGGCCAATGACACAACAAGATAGAATTTAATTATATCATGATAATTAAACTTGTAAATTTCAAAGCAACTTCAAATGGTCCCAATTTAATATATACTAGTACACAAGTCCTAGTCATCATGATTATCAAGTAAAAAACTTAATTGGGCCAAGGGAACCATTAAATAGATTTTAATTAATCATTTAATTTAAAATCTCTAGATTTTCATACTTGTCCAAATACTCTCAAATTAAAGTATGTTAACAAACAAGCTAAGACTTAATTTAAAAGCATACTACAAGTTCATTTCATGAAAAGTATGGCCATGGGATTTAATCTTTCACCAAAGATAAATATTAAATAAAAAGTGCAATTCTTATACAATTAATCCCAATTTAATATATGTTAACAAACATATTAAAACTAGATTTTCTAGCATGCCACAATTCAAATCAAAGTTATATATCATCATGAATTTTAAATCTTATACAAAGAAATAAAAATTAATAACTTTCAAGATTTGATACAAGGCATATATATAAGTTGTATAATCATGCTAATCACTCAATACAACACACACAAAAGCCATCAGAATGGAACGGCTCCGAATCCGACGAAACTATTAGGTTTTGTTGGGGACAACGCCGTGAACATAACCCCCATGAAAGCCCCATCAAAATTGTAACTTGACCTCAAAACCAAACTCAAGAAATGGTCAAACTGAATTCTAATAAGGGGAAAAAGTAGAGCACGGCGAGGGGAACAACAAACGTTAAGGCCGAAGACTTCCCATCAAGGAAAAGTGAACCAAAAGAGGAGAGAGAAGATGGCAGCACCCCTTAGGCTGCCATGGGAGCTCCAGGTCGTGCATGAAGAGGGGAGAAGATGAAAAATGAAATATCTCACCCCCCTTTTATAGAAATCTCAAAAAGTGCCCTGAACGGGCCCCGTCGGGTCCGAAAAAGTAAAATTTGAGCAGACGCGCTCGAATGGCAAAACTTTGTGAGCAAAAAAAGATTCTAAATAATAAAATATGAACAATGGAGGAAACGGCATCAAAAACTGAGTCCCGAGCAGAAAGTTATGCCCAAAACAAGTTTGGCGCAAACTGGGGCCAAAAATCTTGAAACTGGAAAACATCGACCAGGAGGAAATTTCAAGAGTACACAACTCGACAAAATGTGAAAATGAATCCCATACGAGGGTCCAGGCTCAAAACAAGACATTTTGCAATAACTTTCATTAATTGCACAAGGGCCCCTCCAAAAAGTGAAAACTGCACTTATGGCCCAAAATGAAAATATCTTCCAAAAATATTTTCTTAAAAACCCCTGAAATAAAATATCTTCAAAAGATATTTACGAAAATACCCCAAGAAAAGAAAATAATTTCAAAGAACTTTGCATTTATGCCCCTATGGACACCGGGAGTAACCAGAGTACTTTCTTGCAAAAGTAAAGATACGTATGTAGTGGGAAACACTCAAGATGGAGATACATGAAGTCAAAAACCAACTCCGAACACAAGAAGTGTGGTTAAGCCAACAAAGTGTCAAATGGGGAAAAGACAAAATAGGGAAAATGATGAAATAGGGAAAATGACGAAAAGTGAATAGTGTCGAAAAACAAAAAATGCGGAAACGACTCGGTCCTCAAAGGAAGTTGTCAATCCATAGAAAAGAGTCTCGGAAATCACTCCAGAGCACTCGAGACGACACTAAGCAAAGAGGAACTGAACTCAGAAAGGAAAGACAACGGAAAAAAAATATCCGTGAAAATCCGGGTCATTACACGACATGTGGTTGTATATTTTATTCCTTGATTCATAATAGTGAAATCTTTCTCTCCTATGGACATAACCCTAGAGTTGGGTGAACGATGTAAAATATTATGTTGTGTGTTGATGTGTATGATTGTTATCCCCATATATGCTTCTGTTGATGTGATGTGATGATGTTTCTGCTGTGTGTGATGAAGGAGGGATTTAACTCTCAACAACAGCCGACTGTTGAGTGGGTTGGAGGGAGTTAATTATCCCCAACAACTGGTTTCAAAGCCGACGGTGGGTTAGAGCTTCTGATTGGTCCTGAAGATTAATAGAAGAACATTGCTGCGAAGTTTGTCAGAGCAAAGGATGATAGTGAGGTGCTATGGAGATTTAATCAAAGTTGATGATGACACGAAGGTATGAAGAAGGTGATGGCATAAAGTCCATGAGGAACAAGTCTTGTGACAAGCCAGAGGATGCTTGTTTTCAAGATGGGGCAAAGGTGACAGAGGTAAAGCCCACGAGGAACAAGTTTTGAAAACAAGTCAAGAATGAGTGCTAGTTCTCAAGATGGGGCAAGGGGTGTGAAGAATGAAGGGGTTTGCTCTAAGCCCGATAAAGAGTAAAGGGGAATATGAAGAAGAAATGTTTGTTGCTTTAAGCCAGAAAAACAATTGATGAAGATAAGTTGAAGATTGGTGGGTTGCCATGCGTGAGCAATTGAACACCAACGGGGTGGATAGATAAGATAGAAAAAAATGAAGAATGATGAATTTGAGAAAAGGTAGAGATTGTTAGAGTGTTTCTCAAGTTCATCATAGTGCTTTATTTGAGGTGGAGAAATTTTTAGTTGAGGTGGAGCTATGAAGAGATCCTTGTTCGAGGTAGAGCTATGATGAAGCATGTAAAGATTGAATTTTGAGCCAAGGTGGAGATTGTTGGGTTTGTGGCTCAAAATTTGTGTGCAGAAAAAAAGTTTCCTTTTTGGTTTTGGAAGGCTAAAATTTGTGGAACAAAATGTATCCCATTATGCTTCTATTTTAGAGTTGTGATCATTATGGTATCTCCTTGTAGGTAAGTTGGGAAATTCTTATCTAACAAGGAATTGAGTTTGAAGACTCTATGAATAGAGATGGCCAGGTGTGAGGGGTTTAGAGAGAGAGAGAGAGAAGAAAAAAAAGATGTAAGGGGTTTAAGGGTGAGTGTTGTGAGGAGAGGGGAGAGTATATGCAATTCCCGAGTGTATACATATAATCTCAAAAGAGATGACGAGTAAGTGAGTGGGGTTTTGACATGTGGTTGTATATTATCTTCCTTGATTCATAATAGTGGAATCTCTCTCTCCCATGGACATAACCCTAGAGTTGGGTGAACCATGTAAAATATTGTGTTGTGCGTTGATGTGTATGATTGTTATCTCCATATATGTTTGTGTTGATGTGATATGATGATGCTTCCGCTGTGTGTGATGAATGAGGGATTTAACTCTCAACAATAGCCGACCGTTGAGTGGGTTAGAGGGAGTTAATTATCCCTAACAACTGGTTTCAAAGCCGATGGTGGGTCAGAGCCTGTGATTGGTCCTGAAGATTAATAGAAGAAGATTGCTGCGAAGTTTGTCAGAGCAAAGGATGACAATGAGGTGCTATGGAGATTCAATCAAAGTTGACGATGACACAAAGGTATGAAGAAGGTGATGGCATGAAGCCCATGAGGAACAAGTCTTGTGACAAGCCAAAGGATGCTCGTTTTCAAGATGGGGCAAAGGTGATAGAGGTGAAGCCCACGAGGAACAAGTTTTGAGGACAAGTTAAGAGTGAGTGCTAGTTCTCAAGATGGGGCAAGGGGTGTGAAGAATGAAGGGGTTTGCTCTAAGCCCGATAAAGAGCAAATGGGAATATGAAGAGGAGAGGTTTGTTACTTTAAGCCAGAAAAGTAATTGATGAAGATGAGTTGAAGATTGGTGGGTTACCATGTGTGAGCAATTGAACACCAACGAGGTGGATAGATAAGATAGAAAAAAATGAAGAATGATGAATTTGAGAAAAGGTGGAGATTGTTAGAGTGTTTCTCAAGTTCATCATAGTGCTTTATTTGAGGTGGAGAAATTTTCAGTTGAGGTGGAGCTATGAAGAGATCCTTGTTCGAGGTAGAGCTATGGAGAAGCACGTAAAGATTGAATTTTGAGCCAAGGTGGAGATTGTTGGGTTTGTGGCTTAAAATTTGTGTGCAGAAAATTAGTTTCCTTTTTCATTTTGGAAGGCTAAAATTTGTGGAAGAAATTGTATCCCATTATGCTTTTATTTTAGAGTTGTGATCATTATGGTAACTCTTTGTAGGTAAGTTGGGGAATTTTTGTCTAACAAGGAATTGAGTTTGAAGACTCTATGAATAGAGATGGCCAGGTGTGAGGGGTTTAGAGAGAGAAAGAGAAGAGAAAAAAGATGTAAGGGGTTTAAGGGTGAGTGTTGTGAGGAGAGGGGAGAGTATATGTAATTCCCGAGTGTATACATGTAACCTCAAAGAGATAATGAGTGAGTGAGTGGGGTTTTGACATGTGGTTGTATATTATCTTCCTTGATTCATAATAGTGAAATCTCTCTCTCCCATGGACGTAACCCAAGAGTTGGGTGAACCATGTAAAATATTGTGTTGTGTGTTGATGTGTATAATTGTTATCTCCATATATGCTTGTGTTGATGTGATGTGATGATGCTTCTGCAATGTGGGATGAAAGAGGGATTTAACTCTCAATAACAGCCGACCGTTGAGTGGGTTGAAGGGAGTTAATTATCCCCAACAGAGTGCTGTTACTCACATTACCAAGGATAATGGGCAGTCTTCTTCTGACATTGATACTATCAACAGATGTATCTCAGAAGAGAAGTTTCTCAAATGAAGTTTGTTCATCATCAACAGTTGGATTTACAAGATGTTATGGAGGTTGACACTGAAGTTACTCATGAAGAAATAAAGGAGGTCATTATAGATTTTCATCCAGACAAGGCCCCTGGCCCTGATGGTTTCCTAGCTTGTTTATTTCAAACCTATTGTAGGCCCTGAATCGTGCTCTGCTTTCTAGCATTTTTTCACTAGTGGAAATTTTCTTGTTGGTGAACTTTTCCTTGTTCTTAAATTTTTTTTTTATAAATTTGGTGAACATTCCCCCATTTTTATTTGTTCTGGTTTAAAATTTAATAACAATTTGGTTTAATAAATTTTTTTCTAAATTTGGTGAACATTCCACTGTTCTTATTTGTTCTGGTTTAAAAAAAATATATATGAAAGGAAGGACGGAAAAAAAGCCTAATGGCAACAACAATTTAGAAAAAAAAAAAAAGGAAATAAAGAAAAAAAGGAAGGAAAAAAATAACTAGTGGCGACAATTGAAATAAAAAGGAAAGAAATAAAGGCAGTAAAAAATATATACATACTACACGTATATGGATTGAGAGAAGAGATATAAGAAAGGTAATGAAAAAGGATTTAAAGGGTAGTTTTGTCTTTAAAAGGTGAGTTTTGTTTAATTCTTTAAGAATAGAGAAAGAGTAATTAATGAGACTTTAAGTAGCTAATGAGAAAAGCGATTATGAAAGGTCATAACAAAACTATAATTTCAAATACTCATTGTCATTATTATCATGGTGAGATCTGATGAGTGCTGAAAAATGCGCATTTAAACTTGTTAAGCTTAGGTATTCTAGGACCTTTATCTATCTTATTTTCCCGCTTTGGATTGATTTCATGTTATTTCCGTTTTCAAGCACTTATCCCCAAAATAAGCTAATTTAGTCAAATAAGAGCATAATTGAACCAATCTTGAAATGAATGAAAGAAAGGAGCAAAGTGGAAGCAAAATGAAGCAAGTGGTGGAAGTTCAGCAAAGTTCGATCGATCTGACATAGATCGATCTTTGTACTCCAAGATAGATCCAAGCTCTTTTGTCCTTATCCAAAGATCTCACAATGTTCAATCAATCAATCATTTATCAGATCGATCGAAAAGATTCCATTTTATCCTGTTGTACCACCCCACCTACCACTTTTGTCTCTTTCCGAAAATATCCCAAAATATCTCAGATTTGTCTTTATCTAAAAAGTCGCCACCATGGGAGGATCGATCTAGCCAAAGTTTGATAGATCTCAACATAGGTTCGATCGATCTCAGCATAGGTTCGATCGATCGACCCTCTCAAGTGCGAGTTAAATCAATTTCCAGCTCATTAAAAGTTGTCTCATGGTGTAATCATTGGAGGAGCCCTTGTGTACGAGCCCAGACCATTGGGCGTGACATTTGAGCTACCTATATAAGGATTATAAGCCACTTTTACATATATATATTTTTTAGATGCAACATTTGATATCATTCTTAGAGAGGAAGAAAAGAGAAGAGGAGGCTAGAGACACATTCTTGGAAAGTCTTCCATCTACCTCAAGAAGAAGAGCATTTCTACCACGGAGATAGCCCTTGAGGGTCGGAGGACACCATCCATGAGTGGCTAGACATCCTCTTGGGGCTAGAGTTAGCCCTAAGCATGCCATCTTTACCTTGATTTATGTATTTTTGAGGGGATTTTGTATTGTAATACATGTTTTGACATTTTTATATACATAGATCTTGTTTATTCAATGATCTGTGTGGTTTAATTTTTCCAATTGATCATTTCATTCTATCCATATGTCTATGTATGCTAGAATAGATGTTCATGTGTTTATTTCTAGCTTTTGTGTTGTTGATGCATGTCTATGTGTATTGATGCTATAGATCTAGAAATTGTCAAGACATAGTGCTTAATAGAATGCTTTTGTAGTTTATTTGATGGTTCAGACTCATTTCTTGATGGATTGTGCCTCTCCCTTAGTTTAATTAGTTTAATTTTCATGTCATTAGCTTAGATGTAGTGTAGTTACCTTAGTTGTTAAATGGGAGGACAATCCATGCTTGTTGTTTGATGTTCCATAGTTATGAATACAAGTAGTATATTTCTCTAATCAGGTGATGTGTTTGGATTGTGAGCTTAAAGGAAGGATTAATGGCTTAGTTTGATATATTGTGCTATTCATTGTGTTGTTTAGACAATATATACTTAATTGGTCATCCATACTTGTTGAAACAACCACACACACTCACTATTGTTACAACATATGTTTTCTCCCTCATTAATTATGAATTGAGTGTATAGAAAGGTGGTGCTTAGTGGTGACCTCTAAGTCCCAAGACCTCTCTCTCTTGTTTTCTCTATCCTTTAATTACTTGTTTTATATTGAGCTTGTTTAGTCTTAATTGTTGTTCAATTAACCAAACCAACCACATTTTGATCGCTCGACCTACTAACCCTAATCTTGTTTTCATAGTAACACGACCCACCAATCCCTTGGGACGATCCCTACTCTTCCTAGCTTTATTTTTAGTTAGAGGTAGTAACGGCATTTATAAATTTAAAACTTGGCCACATTGCACACTTACACTCTTAGTTTATCTCTTTGTAAACTTTGGGTGCAATGTGACGGTAACCACCAAGTTTCTAGCGCCGTCGCCGAGGATTGATTTTAGGCAACGTCGTATTGTGGAAACAATTAGGAATTATTACTCTTTTGATCATGTCTTTATTTTATTTTTATTTTTGATTACTTATTGTGTTGGTTCTTGTTTGACTAGGTACATTGGGCTAAGGAAAGTGAGCGAGGGAGCATTCTAAGTAAGGAACTAAGCAAAAGAAAGGAAAAAGCTAAAAATCTAAAAATTGCAAAGCGAAAGTTGAAAAATTAAATTGAAGTGCTTAAGGACCCTTTGTGAGCTCTTCCTAAACTCAATCTCTAGTTAAATTGTCGGCCCGCGTGGAGGCTTGTTTTTACATTCCTAGATAAATCGTGAGCCCGCGTGGAGGCAATTTACTTTTCTTGCATAATTATTGAAAGCATGGGAGTATGGGATCATTGTATGTAAAGGAAGTTTGTTGATTGATTTGTTGCGAAAGTGAAGTGATTGCTTACTATTCGTTGCTTGTTTGTGTTTTGTGTGTGCATGCATGGTCGAAGATCATTAAATCCTACTCTTGTCCCACTTAATTTTCATCTTGAATCCGTTATTCAAAATCCTAGGGGAAATGGTAGTTCTAGTCATTCTATTTGATCAATGGAAGACTATAATGAGGACCATGTGGAGGACCTTGGTCACATAGACCAACAAGGTATCCTCCACCCCAATATGCATCATAACAACATCCAAGTTCCATTAGGCATGCCAAGGCCATTCATTCACCCACCACAACAACAAGGCCAAGTCCCATTGGGAATGCCTAGACCAATGTATGCTCCACAACCTCCCATAATCCAAGGCAATCAAGGTGCTCATGTAGCACCACCAATTGTAAATCCCCCTCTTGCTTTGCGTGATCATTATGTGCCAAATGAATATAATGCACCTACATGCATTCAATTGCCACCATTTAGAGCACATCACTATGAGATTAAACCACAAACCATTCAAATGCTTCCTAACTATCATGAACTTCCAAGTGAAGAACCTTATAAGCATTTGGATAAGTTTCTTGAAATGTGTTCCACCATGAAATACACGGACATGCTAGAAGAGGTTTTAAGACTTAAACTTTTTCCATTTACCCTTAAAGACCAGGCAAAATATTGGTTCAACAATTTTAGGCCTTTTTCGATAACTTCTTGGGCAGAAATACAACAAGAGTTCTTGAAGAAGTACTATCCTGTTCCTAAGACCAATGCCATGAGAACCTCAATTCGAGAGTTTTCACAAGGGGATAGGGAAACATTTCATGAAGCATGGGAGTGCCTAAATGACTTACTTAGGAATTGTTTACACCACGACATACCCAAATGGCAATTAGTTCAATGTTTCTTTGAAGGTTTGTCGGATAATTTCAAAGGAATGGTTGATGCTTCCATGGGTGGCTCTTATATTGAAAGGCATGAGGATGATGTGTGGCGTCTTTGTGAAAGCATGAGCGAGAATTCAATGCATAGATCATTATCTTCCAAGAATGGTAGAAATTCAAGTGGAAGGAAGAATGTTGGCTTATATCAAGTCGACAACTCTAATGAAATAGTTGCCAAGATGAAATCCTTATCTCAAAGGTTTGATCAATTTTTGATCAACCAAAACTCGGCAAACCAAGTGTCTTCCTCCCCTAATCATGTTTATCATCCATCTAATGAATCGTGCATGACGTGTTCTAGTGTCTTACATTCTACTTCCAATTATCCCCATGGACATGTCCAAAATGAGCATCATGAACAAGTCAATGCAACATTTGTTAATCAAGGGAACAATCCTTATGAAAACCATTTTAATTCTAGTTGGAGGAATCACCTGAATTTCTCTTGGAAAAGCCAAGGGGAAGGCTCAAACCCTCCCCAAGGTGGTTTTCAATGGAAGTATATTCCACCTCCAATGCAAAGCCAAGGATCTCAAGGATTTAGATCGTCATATCAATCACATGGAAACTAATTCTCTAATTCTCATTTTCCAAATCAATCATACTCTCAAGGAAATTCTAGAAGTCCCATTTTTGAGGAAAAAATTTTAACTGCTTTGGGCACTCTAGAGACGAACACTCAATTACTTCACTCTCATTCTCAATCCATTGCTAAGCTAGAAACCCAAGTAGGGCAAATAGCTAGTACTCTAAATGCTAGAGAGAAAGGGAAAATGCCTTTGAATGCCCCACCAAAGCAACAATGCATTGTGGAGACTCATTCCTCATTAGAAGGTCACACAATTGAGCATGTCAATGTAGTGACAGCCTTGAGAAGTGGGAAGATTGTGGACAACCAAGTGGGTATGTCCAATGAAGAGAGCGAATCGGTGCAACCAAGAGTTGACACCCATCCTGTTTCACATCCTATTCCTTCTTCATTGCATATGCATGATCATTCAAATGAGAAAGTGTTCAAAAGTGATTTCAAAAGTGAGTTCAAAATCGATTTGAAAAATAAATTAAAAAATTCTTGTGTTGAAGAAACTTCAAAGAAAACTTTTGAAAAAGATTTTGAGCCAAAAGCTCCATTTTCGGATGCCTTAAAAGGATCCATTTCCATTGACAAACAAAAGGCCAAAACAAATGAAATCATAGATGTGTTTAGGCAAGTGAAGGCTAATCTTCCACTTTTGGATGCAATTAAGCAAATTCCGGCTTATGCCAAGTTCTTAAAAGATCTTTGCACTCAAAAGAGGAAAAACAAGAGCCAAGCACCTAGGAAAGTAGTCTTGACCGAGCAAGTGAGCTCAATCTTACAGTATAACACTCTTCCAAAATTTAAGGACCCCGGTTCACCTACTACTTCTTGCATCATTGGTGACCATGTCATTAATTGGGCTCTTCTTGATTTGGGAACAAGTGTCAATCTTCTTCCATACTCGGTATATGTCAAATTAGGCTTAGGAATTTTGAAATTGAAGTCGGTGGTTTTGTAACTTGCCGACCGATTCATCAAAAAGCCTAAGGGTATTATTGAGGATGTATTGATTAAAATTGATAAATTCTTCTTCTCGGTTGATTTTGTTGTCATTGACATGGAACCGGTTCCAAATCCCAAGAGCCAAATTCCCGTTATCCTTGGCCGCCCTTTCTTGGCAACTGCAAATACCAACATCAATTGTAGGACGGGGATAATGAAGATCTCATTTGGCCATATGAAGGTGAAGTTGAATATTTGCAAACCGACCCCAAATTCATTTGACAAGCATGAAGAAGTAAGTGTTATAGAAAAATGTCATGACAATGAATGTGAAAGAATGGAGTCCTTGCTTGAAACCAAAACTTCAAAAAGTTCATCTTTGACCTTGAAACTAAAGAATGATGTTTCAAAAACTTGCTTTGAGAAGGCATGGAAACTCAAAGATTACATTGACAAAGGACGAACAATCTCATTTGAACCTAATCCAACAAGTTCTTTAGGGAACCATTTATTGAGTGGAGTTCAAAGTGCTTATCACCTTGTCAAGGAGGGGATGCACTACAAGATGTATGATTCGGGCTAAAAGAGCCCAACATCTTGCTAGAGACGTTAAAGACTAGTGCGTTTTGTAGGGTTAACAACCCTATTTCTCCCTCATTTCTGTTTTAACTTTCATTCCTTGCGACGTCTAGATATTTGTTTTGGGTTCATATACATGACTAGGAACTTTGATTGAGGATTACATGCACTTTCAGGTTAAAAATGAGCATTTTGTGCCTGTTCGATCGATCTCAAAAGAGGTTCGATCGATCTAACTTCCATACCTGCATCCAATCACCTTCTGTTTAATCGTGCGAAGGAAACCTGTATATTTCAGCTCTCTGTTCCATCGTTCGAACATGTATACAGGTTTTTGCATGTTCGATCAATCTGAGCCTCTTTGAGATCGATCTAGGATTGATCGATCTATGTTCTGTTCACTGTTGATTTTGATTGAGTTTTGACTTCAAAATTTTAAAATTTATAAAAAAAAAAAAAAAAAATCCCAAAAATATTTTTCCTTTACTTTATTTTATTTTATTTTATTTCATTTCTTTTTATCTTATTTTTGAAAATCCAAAAATATTTTGTTTAACTTTGATTTTTAATTTTTAATTTTTAATTTTCAAAAAAAAAAAAAAAAAAATTTCAAAAAATACTTGTCGTTTAGTAAGGGGAGATCGATCTCAAGATTTTTCAGATCGATTTGAGTTCGATCGATCTGAGTTTTTTTCTAATCGATCGAACATTGCAGAGATCATTTTTAAAACATTAGATCGATTTCAAAGATCGATCCAAGACCCATCTCTTCTCTCATCGCTGCGATCCACCTTTCCCAACTCCGGCGAACCCTCCGGCGACCATCCCAGGCTTCCACATCATCTCTCATCTCTGATTTCATCATCTCTCTCAATTTCCACCTCTCTCTCTCTTGAATTTGGTATGTCCCAAGTTTTTCTTTTGATTTCGAGTTTTAATCTTCATGAATCTGAGCTTTACATGTTAGATCTAGAGTTGCCATGCTTAATCCTTGCCATATTTGAAGATTCTATATTTGTGTATATATATGTATATAGATTTGTATATATTTTGATTCAAATTATGTATTTAGTGGTCCGGGGCCAAATAAAGTGACCAATCTTGTTTTGTTGTTGTGTAGAAGGGCCCATAAGCTTTCTCGGGAGGCCCTCGTGCCATCCACGTCACAGATCTATGACTTTTCGAATTTCACATCACAGTTCGATCGATCGAACTTTTCTCAGATTGATCTGAGAAATCGATCTCACATTTTTGTGATCGATCGAATTTCACAGATTTGCATCCCACACTTCACACACCATCTTTTGTGATTCCATACTATTTTGTACATGTCCAATGCCTGTGTTTTCCACATTGGATGCATTCCATACTTATATTGTTTAGCATGCTTCACTTAATGTCATTTATTCCTTATGACTTGTATAGATTCATATCCTTTATACTGTGTTGTCTATGTTATTTGATAAACATGTTTCTATATACTGTGCTTTAATTCTTCATACCTGTACTGACTTCTTCTGCAAGTGTTTTTCTTTCTGTTTTGCAGGCCATGGCTAGGGTAAAGACTGTTGCCTGTATGCATTATACACGCCGAGTGAGGTAGAGGATAGAAGAGCCAGGAGAGCCCTCTCATATTCAGGAGCAGCCTGCATCACCAGCTCCAGCCCAGTCCTCATCAGACAGCAGACTACACTCTTCTGCTTCTCCATCATCGTCATCATCTCATGATGAGGCTGAGCATGTCCCATCTTCTTCACCGCCACCTGCAAAGCCAGGCCGGGTCAGGGATAGACCTACTCGGAGATATTCAGACCTTTCAGTGGCTTATGAGTCGGTGTTCGACATTGACTTCTTTTCTCGGTCTGTCCTAACCCGGGCTGCATATGATGATATAGACCGCAGGGATATTTTTGCTATTCTAGCCCCAGTTACATACCCGGTTTACCCGAGGCTTATGCGGATGTTCTTCCAGAACCTCTGCCCTACCCCAAGTAATTTGGCGGAGCTGCGCACTACCGTAGATGGCCATCTTATCAGTATTACAGTGGAAACGCTAGCCCGATCTTCTAGATGCCCGCATGCATGCCCTCCCGATCTTCAGCTTGACTATCCCCAGATGTAGAGGCCGTCTGACGCAGACATGGTTGTGGCATTTACAGGCCACTACAATTAGGGTGAGACAGTTGCTACTCAGACCTATTTGCCCGATGATCTGTAGTTCTTTGATTCGGTCTTGTACTGAAATGTGTTTATGGTTGGCCACAAGATTCAGAAGCGCGGTGACTATCTGGCAGCCCTTTATGCTTTCTACACAGGGCACTGGCTTTCTATTCTGGCCCTATATTGGAGCGTCATAATGAAGCTCTACATAGATTATATCAGCAAGGCCAAGCCCAAACGGACTAAGTTCCTTCCCTTCGGCCATCTTATCACTCAAATACTCTGGGATCAGCACTACCCATTCCATCCCCGGGAACATACTGAGTCTGGAGCCTACTATTTTCGCCAGAAGGATTGGAACAAGACTTATAATGCCCTGATTAAGAGCCTGCAGGAGGATGCCCTTATAGCTATAGAGGAGGCAGCTGAGGAGGAGGTAGCAGCGGTAGCAGAGGCAGACGCACCAACAGCAACGGACGATCCAGCAGTCAATCCGGCTGCCGTACATTTAGATGTAGACTTGGAGCAGTATCCTGCAGAGGATCTACAGCATCACTCTCCAGTGGGGTCACCATTACATTTCCAGGAGCAGGCTTAGGATGCACATCAATCTCTTGATCCAGTGGTACTTGAGGCTCCAACACCGACACTCGGCTTTGGAGAACGTATCCAGGCTTTGGAGGATGCTGTAGTCTCCATCCATGCAGACACTGTCTCTATCTAAGCTGATATTTCTTCCCTACGTACGAATGTCATGGCTGCACTACGAGATATTTCCAGAGACATATGCGGATCGCGTCCAGCCCGTCCTACCTCCTCAGTATGATCTTCACATCTCTCTTTTACCTGCTCTATATATCTGTGATATCTGCTATTTTGATACAGTTATATTATTTTTGCGGCCAGCTTGTTGGCCTAGACACTGACCCACTTATTCACCTTCCTTTCCTTTTTCTGAAATTTTACGAATAAATTTTTTTTTTTGTTTAATTTTCCTTTCCGAGTTCTGTTTCTCATCTCATAGTGTCATCTTGAGTGCTCGAAAATGGTTTCTGAGACTCTTTCATTTGGATTGATAACTTCCTTTAAGGTCGAGTCATTTCCACATTTTCACTTTTCAGACACTATTCACTTTTTGTTCTTTTCCCTATTTTGTCTTTTTCCCTATTCTGTTTTTTCCCCGTTTGTCACTTTGTTGGAAAAACCTCACTTTTCATGCTTGGAGTTAGTTTTCGACTTCACGTGCCTTCATCCTAAGTGGTTTCCATGAAATACATATCTTTACTTTTGAAAGAAAGTATCCTGGTTGCTACCGGTATCCATAGGGGCATGGATGCACAGTTCTTCAGAATCTTTTTCTTTTCTTGGGGTGTTTTTCGTAAATATCTTTTGAAGATATTTTATTTCAGGGATTTTTAAGAAAATATTTTTGGAAGATATTTTCATTCTGGGGTACAAAAATAATTAAATAAAGTTTCCTAAACTCATTCAAATATTCTCAATTTAATATATGTTAAAGAACATACCATACTCATTACATATATCAAGTTAAATGTCAATTTAAATGAATGTAACACTTGAATAAAAATTAATTAAACTAACTAATTAATTTCTCTAGAATTTAAATTAATTTCAAATGACTCCAAATAATTATATGCCAATGGTACTATCATGGTAATCACATATATCAACTCAAAAACTTAATTAAGTAAGTGGAACAATTAAATTGAAATTAATTAATTCTAAATAATTAAATTTCTAGATTCAAAAACAACTCCAAATGACTTTATACTAATACAAGTTATAGATTAAGTCATGGCCTTCAAGAATATCATGTCCTAGCTTAATTTCATGCAAGGTACTATAGCCTATTAATTTAAAAATTAAGTATAAGACATGTAAACAATTTATTGTAAGTTATAAAAACAATTAAAACACTTAGATTAAGAACCTAAATCACCCCTACCTCACAAGAGGATTGTTCCTCTTGAATCCAAAGCAAACAAAGGAATTTTACAATTTCCTTCAAGGGTTATATAGAGGAAGGTGAGGCAAGTGTTTTGTGTTCCAAGCTTTTAGGTCTAAGGTGATTGGAAGGAGATCAAAACCAAGGTTTTAAGCCTAGGTTAATGGTTTCCTTCAATGATGGCTAGGGTTCTAACTGAGGAAGAAGAAGTTTAATGTGTAAAATGAAATAATTAAAACATTTTAGTGTATTCCTCCACTCACTTGGTCAATGGAAGTCAAACACACCTAATCTTGCACCATCCCCTCATACACACAAAAGTTAGAGTTTGATTAGAAGCCTACACTTGTCATTAATCCAATGGTTCATTCTAGGCTTAATCTAAAGCCTACACTTTTCAACAATCCAAGCCAACAAGTGCACCAATGCTAGGCCAACAAGTGGGTGAATCTCCACCCTCCACATGTCATCATCCAAGGCTTCTAAGTGCTAACCAATGAGATGCTTACAAGTGGACCAATAAGAGCGCGACACTTGTCACACTTTTTTCGGTAATTACAAAAAGGTCATTTTTGAAAATATCTACCAAAATAAATTACAAAAATGTCCCTAAAAAGAAAAATAATTATTTTTCATAATTACAAAAAAACCCCAAAAACAAATAATGTTTCTAAAGAAACTATGCATCCATGCCCTTTTACGTAAAAATAAACAACTAGCATACTTTTCTAGAAAAGTAAAAATGCACAAAGCATGTAATTTAAATATCCTGAATGCATGCAAAATCAGAACCAAATTTGAGCACAAAAAATGAGGTTACGCGAAGAAAATCATTCTCGAGAAAAAGACGAAAAGTGAATAGTGTCAAAAAAATGAAAATGTGGAAGTGACTCGGTCCTTAAAGGAAGTTGTCAATCCAAAGGAAAGAGTCTAGGAAACCATTTTCGAGCGCTCAAGACGACACTAAGTGATGAGTAACCGAACTTAGAAAAGAAAATTCAACGGAAAAAAATTTATCCGTAAAATTTCAGGAAAAGTTAAGGAAGGAAAATGACCAGGTCATTACAACACCATGTATGGTAGCATCCCAAACATCATGGGACTGAGACATTAAGAAGGTTTCCATTCTAGTTTTCCAAGAATCATAGTTTAAACCTTCAAACCCTAGAGCTTTGTTAATAACTTGACCATCATCCATTGCTGGGATCAACTGCAGGCTTGTTAGAACCTCACAATGTAGACCAAAGCTCTGATACTAATTGTTGAACCAAGAGGGAGGGGGGGTGAATTGGTTAAATCTTTACTTTCAAAAACCTTCACACATAACTGAACAAGCATTCAAAGAACAGATAATATAAGATTTACAAGGAAACACTCTTAATTAGGGAAAACCTTGGTTCTTGGCCTCGGCCAATAAGCAATCCACTAGTTGTATGTATCTTGTTACACAATCAGCTGTCTCACTCTCTGCACACACCCATGCACTAGAATAGACACTAGTTTTCTTAACTAATACACACACACACACACACTATGACACTTCAGTGCATCCAAGCACTCCCCCTATCCGAAGTAACCACGCTTACAACAATAGGGTGAGGATGTAAAGCCTCACTGCCACTCAACAATGGGGTGAGGGATCATGCCTCACTGCCATTCACAACAAGTGTCAACACACTAAATATAATTCAAATAAGCTGGACAACACAAAATTCCAATTTACTGCCTCAAAACTGCAGTCTACTGTTTAAGTTGTCCTAGAGGTAAAATGGGAAATTCCTTTTGAGATCAATTCACCAGCACCGCATACAGTCTTCTTTCACTGTTGTACTCATGCTCATGGCTTTGTATACTCAAACACAACACGAGTATATCATAAATTTAGTCTAAGTCCTTGGTTCAGCAAACACTAGCTTCGGCACAAAAAGCTTCAGCATAGATAACTTCGGCACAGATAGCCTCAGCACAGAATAATCTTAGCACAGATACCCTCAGTACAGAATAGCCTCAGCACAGATTTGCTTCAATACATAATAGCTTAGGCATAGAATACTCAAAATCAAGGTATATCATAGTTTTACTACAAACTCAACTTTAATAATCTCAATTCATCAAAATATACTAGCTAGCAGCATAGATCAACAAGAAATAGCTAAGTATAATCAAATAACACTTGAATCCAAGATTTCTTCAGAAACCTGAGCTTAACTAGTGACCACACTATCTGAATTCATTTTCAGCATATTCTTAACACAAATGCAGTTCGAATAAGTGTAAGAAGATGAATTATACCTGTGTCAACTCTCAGAATCGACCACAAAAGCTTGAAACACCAAATCACTCTTCAAAATAGCCCTTGTATCAGTATATTTGACAGCAACCTCATCTCAGCAAACAGAACACACCTCAGAGTTAATTCAATGAGTTTTTTTTGCATGGATCATCATCAAATAGCAGAGTAAAACTTCCTTGACATAGTATGCTTGAGGGTTCTCATGAGTAACTCAATGTGCGATATGAATTTTAGAGGTTTGAACCCTAAGGAGCCTTATAGCAGCATAATTATAGTGACTCTAAATTACTCAAGGTCTCATATACCACGGATATACACCTTTCACCTTTCACCTTTCACCAATGATTAGGAGAGCACAGTTCAGATATTTTCAGAGTAATGGACCAATGCAGGCCTACCACCTCTGCTAAATTTTTCATCGTTCTCCTAGCTACAAGAAGTTATAGGTTTGAGTACCGAATTCCATTTCTGTCCAAACTTAGCCTCCAAGAAATGCATATTCCAGCTCTCTAGGACCACTGAGACATGTCACATTCTTCTCTAGGACCACTGAAACGTGTCCCATTCTTGGGCATAGCTGGAAAAGACAATACCGCCCTAAAAACAGAGTTAACTTTACTCAGCACTATGACAGAGATGAGGCTTTATTCCACACAATACAGGTCCAATTGCAGTGCTATGCAAGTACCTTAGCAAACATATATATATCTGAATTGTCAATGAGAAAAGATCATAGTACTCCTGTGAGCACCTGTAGCTGAAATTGAAGTGTCGAACCTTCACTGTCCGTGGTTGAAGCATTGCAATGTACTATTATAGTACTGTCTGAGGCTGAGGCTGAAGCAATACATTTTGACATTAATAGGCAAACATTCCTTAAGGCAACTTAGGACCAACATTTACCACACAGAATTCACGCAAGTGTGAGTATGTGCAAAGCGTAGCATCTCAAAGATTAATTTCATTATACAAGGATAATCTTAACAGAGTGGACCATAGGCCACGAACTGATTTCAAAATTCTCAAGAATCTCTTTTCATAATATTTTAGCTTATAAACCATTTCTAACCAACATTAGACTGCAGCAGAATATATGATAATCAATAGACTCAAATTCATGCTTATAACATCAAATATCATATCATATCAAATTTCATATCATATCCTTGTGTTAGCAAAATTTTTGAATTTTTCCCAATAATTTCCTTACCCCCAAACTTATTGTGCACACTGTCCTCAATGGGAGAACAAGAGAGAGTTAAAAAGATATTACCATACAAGTAGACCAGCAAAGATAGATCAATATGAAGCTCAGAAGTGTAAATGGAGAGATCACCCCCAAACTTAATCTGTATTATCTGGCAAAGTTAACAAACTCCAATACACATCAGAGTATCAAACATATGGAGTAAGAGTAGAAAAATATCATATGAAGCACAAATAATAACACAGGGATAGTATAGGCAAAAACTATCTATATAAATGATGAAGATCAGTACAATGCTTTCAAAATAGTAAACTTAGGGCAGATATACAACATAAAGAAATAAATACATCCAAAAGACTACCCTAGTCTACAAAAGTGTCTATCTAACAAAAGGAACTATAGAAAAGCCCTAGTCAGCTAGTTTATCTGTGGTGGAGGAGTATCTGTAGATGTAGAAGGGGCAGACAGAGTGCGGCGCAATAACTCCTCTACTATGCTCTGCTGCGCAGTCAGCATCTGTCGCATCACTTCCTGACCATCCTGTAGCTCTGTAACCTGTGCCTATAGCACTCTAATCTCAGCCTAAGAAGAACTCTCAGGCTTGGCTGTAGGAATGGGCCTCCACCTAGGTGGGGCCTAGCTATTGGAGAGATCCATCTCATCCTCTGTGGCCTCATCATCGTCCTCATCCTCGCCCTCCTCCACCATCACTACATCAGCATGGTCGGCAAAAAGAATTATAGGTGGAGGTGGATAATGTGGTATATGCAGTACATATGGCACATCCCATGTCTCGGCATCCAAGTGCCGTTGATCCTCTCGGATCTCATCGTCAACCCCCTACTCACCCTTCCTTGTCTTAGGCATATGGCCAAAGATGTTATTCCACTGAGTGAAACGGTATTGGGTGAATACTGTAACTGTAGCCTCTTTCAGAAGTATGGGAACTCCCGAGATCTCCATCAGGAGGGTAACAACCATGGGAAAATGTAAGTGGTAGGTAGAAGAGCGTCGGGCCTCTCCCATCTCATCATAGGGTATGGACACCCAGCAGCCAGCGTGGAATGCATAGTGTGCATCCACCATCTCTGTGCATCGCCCTATCTTATGTCCGATAGGGTGAGCAATGGCCACAAGGGCCATATCTAAAAACCAGAAATATCTCAGAAGCTGTGACTTCCAGATCGTCTCCTAAATGGTGGAATGCCTCCCCTAGCCGAGTGCTTGGATCATCGCCTTTCTAGAAACGCTAGAGGGAATCTATGGGAACTGGCCATGTAGTGCAGCCGTGCATCTATGGTGGCAACCCATAGCCTGTGCAATAGCCTCGTTGCTCACTGTCAGCTCTACACCCTCGACAGTGGCGATAAAATAATCCTCGCCATCATGGGCATCATCGCCCGTATGTAGTTAAAATATACAGTAGAATGCTCACACCAGTCGAGGATAAGCAATCTATGCTGGATACCGTAAGAATCCAGACAGCTATCGAGCCCGTAGGGCCTCTATTATCCAAAATGTATCTCTGTGGTGCTGTAAGTCCTCCAGCATAAAATCTATCTCATGGCGGATAACACCGCCATGCATCATCCTGTGCCATCGCCGGAGTCTAAATAACTCTCTGTTGCGGACGTCGAGGCATCGCTAATATCTAACACCCCAACTCAACCTCTCAACACTGTCCAATAAAATCCCAAATCTGTGCTCTAAGGCTCGAGCTTAAGATCCAATAGCTTGAGCTTT
Organism: Cornus florida; assembly: GCF_030987335.1. Lineage (NCBI taxonomy): Eukaryota > Viridiplantae > Streptophyta > Magnoliopsida > Cornales > Cornaceae > Cornus > Cornus florida. The sequence goes on along the minus strand of NW_026775571.1, from coordinate 38,588,019 downwards.
ACTGTAACTGAGGCTCGAACTTGAAGTACCAAGGCTCAAGCTTGCTGCAAGCAAAGGCTCGAGCCCAACTATGAGAGCTCGAGCTTCTTGGTTTTCGACCAAAGCCAAATCATCCACAAATCCTCCAAAATCGATAAGAAATAACTCCAAATCCACCCCGAGTTTCTTCTTAATCACCCAATAACCCCAAACTTCCTCTATTTGCACCTCAACCCTTCAAAATTACCGAACCCGTGTTCTTCAAATACAAATGAGATTTGGAATTTCTGCAAGGTTGGATGATGGATTCATGATTAGATTGGGTTATAAAAGATTAAAAGTAATTTTTTAGGAGATTTGGGCATTATTTTAGGACAAAATCAGTTCGTCTATATAGAAAATATATACATCTATATACATAATATATATATATATATATATATATATATATATATATAAAATTGAGAGGGATGGAGAGATTCTTACCTTTTTTATTTGGAATCGAAGCCTAGAATGATGAGGATGATGAATTATAGAGTTCGTAGAGATTTGGGAAAGAAATGAGTCAAAAATGAGAAGAGGCACGAGGGGTTTCAACCTCGGCTCGAGGGTTTCTTTATAAATTAAAGTACAGAGGCTCAAGCATAGCCACTAAAATAAAGTTAACGATGATGGAGGGCTTGAGCTTAGCGTGTGCAGACTTGAGCCTTTAGTAGCTGATGTTCGAGCTTTAATGTGAAGGCTCGAGCATTGAGACAATTTTTTTGATTTTTCTATTTTTTAGTTTTTATTTTCTTTTTCATATTGAACCTAAACTTAAACTATACTAAGAATAAAATAGACATAAAAATTAACTTAAACCTATAAAATAATTAGATCACAAACAGAAATAAAAACTAAAAATAAAGCACAACTACGGTACAACAAACAAATGCTAAGTTTAACGTCAATAGCTCGATAGCATGTTAAGTTTAACGTCGATAGGATCATGAAGTTCTACTATCTCCACTATGCCTCTCTGCACATTACCCTCTATGTAGGGTTTAAGTATCTGTCCATTGACTTTGGACAGTTGTCCAATCTTGTAATCTTGTATTTTAATCGCACCATAAGGTGTAGCAGAAATAATCGTATATGGACCTTCCCAACGTGACTTTAGTTTACCAGGAAAAAGTTTCAATTGCATATTAAACAACCAAACCTTCTTCCCGGGCTAAAAAGTCTTACGCAAGATATGCTTGTTATGAAATTTCTTAGTCTTTGATTTGTAAACCTTAACACTCTCATAAACATCATTACATAATTCTTCAAGCTCTGTTAGTTGAAGCTTCCTGTTAGATCTAACAGAGTTCATATCAAAGTTGAGCTTTTTTATCGCCCAAAAAGCTCTGTGTTCTAATTCTAATGGAAGATGACAACCTTTACTATAGACGGGATGGTAAGGTGACATACCAATCGGAGTCTTTAAAGTTGTTTGGTAAGCCCACAAAGCATCATTTAATCTTAAAGACCAATCTTTACGATCCGGCTTAACCATTTTTTCAAGAATTCTTTTAATTTCACGATTGGATAATTCAACTTGGCCACTTGTTAAGGGATGATAGGGAGTAGTAACTTTATGAGTGATGGAGTATCTTTATACTAAAGTACGGAAATACCTATTACAGAAGTGAGCACCTCCATCACTAATAATAGCTCATGACATACCAAACCGACTAAAAATGTTCGTTTGAATGAACTTAACCATGACTACATGATCGGCGGTTTTAGTAGCCACTGCTTCATCCTCTTTAAACACATAATCTACAGCCACAAGCATATATTCATTATGATTTGACTGAACGAAATGACCCATGAAATCAATACCCCATACATCAAAAACCTCAATGATTAAGATCGGAGTTAAGGGCATCATGTTTCTTCTAGAAATTGATCATAACTGTAGATATCGAAGGCACAACCTATAGAACAAGTATGCATCCTGAAAGAGTGAAGGCCAGAAGAAACCGCATTGAAGAATTTTAGCTGCAGTTTTTTTTGCATTGAAATGACCTCCACAAGCTAGAATGTGACAGAAGGTCAGAATACTATGAAATTCACTCTCAGGAACACATCTACGAATGATTTGATCAGCACAGTATTTGAAGAGCTGGGGAACTTCCTAATAGTATATCTTAATCTGGGAGAAGAATCGATCTTCTTCCTACTTTGACTAACATAAAGGAATTTTGCCTATTGGAAGGTAGTTCACAATATCAGTAAACCAAGGCAAATCCGTATAAGAAACCCCAAACAGCTGTTCATCCAGGAAGGTATCACAACTGGAAGTGAAGTTGAGATGTCCTCAATAAGAATTCTAGAAAGATGGTCAGCTTCCACATTCTTTGACCCTTCCTTATCCTGGATCCCATAATCAAACTCTTGAAGCAAGAGGATCCTTCCAATCAAATGGGGTTTGATTTCCTTTTTGGATAGAAGATGTCTCAAAGCAAAATGATCAGAATAGACCACTACTTTGGAACCTAACAGATAAGATCTAAATTTGTCCAAAGTAAAGACAACTACAAGTAACTCTTTTTCAGTAGTGGTATAATTCAATTGTGCTTCTGAAAGAGTTTTGCTCGTATAGTAGATAACATGAGGAAGCTTATCTACTCGTTGATCTAAGACAGCACCCATAGCATAATTAGATGCGTCACACCTGATATCAAATGGAAAAGTCCAATTTGGAGGATTCATGATAGGAGCTGAAGAAAGAAGAGAGCGAAGCTTGTGGAAAGCTTCCAGGCATGATTCATCAAAGACAAAAGGAATGTCCTTTAAAAGTAGATTACACAACGGATGAGATTTTTTGCTGAAATCTTTAATGAAATGTTGATAAAACCTGGCATGCCCAAGAATGATCGCACCCCCTTACGGAGGTAGGAGGAGGCAATTTAGAGATCAAATCTACTTTGGCTTTATCAACTTTAATACCTCTCTATGAAATGATATGTCCTAAAATGATCCCTTCTTGAACCATAAAATGGCTTTTCTTCTAACTAAGAATAAGATTAGTCTCCCTACAACGTTGAAGTACTTGGGACAGATTTTGGAGACAATTTTCGAATGTGGATCTGGAAACAGATATGTCATCTATAAAGACCTCCAGAAACTTTTCAACTATGTCTGAAAAGATAGACATCATACATGTTGACCTTAAGAATTTCATCCAAGGACAATCTAGTTGTTTTGATGATAACAAATCATTAATAGTGTTTAAGGACTAATGTTTACATTGAGTGTTATATAGATTATTCACATTCAAAGAATGACCTCAATGAAGCTATAAAGATCATTCCAAGTATTTCATTATTAAAGATCACATCAATGAAAGAAATGAATACAAAAAAGAGTTAAAGTTGTAAGGAACCAAATGCAAAGTCCATCCAAAGATAGCTTGGACTACAATGAGTAAGAAAGCAACTCAAATGAAGGACGAAAACAAGACTACCTCAAAGCCTAAAGATCATGGACAAAGCTTAAAGAAATGGGTAAATAGGATGGTAAGTGTTTAGGATTCAATGTTAAAGTATTTATGAATCTATTTGAAGCTTATCTCTATAGGACCATGCATATCATATCATCATTCATATGTTCTTATATATATTAGCAATAGACTATGCACTTCATTCATATATAATTGCACATGAAGTCATTGCTAAAGAGTGAGTTAGTTAAAGCTTGCATAACCTTTGAAAGAACTCATCACTTGTGCTAGAAATGCTAAGACCATGTACATCAATCATAAAATTCATATTGGCTAACAATTAAGGTATGAGAAACCTTCATTACCAAGAGTTGGTAATGGACATTAGGACCCCTGAATACGTGTCATCAAAAATTGTGTTTTTGGTTAAGTGTGAAAAATGGATTTTTAAAATAATGATTATTTCAAAATAATTTTTCCTGGTAATAACTCTTTATACTTCAACTAGCCCAAACTGATTTTATTAGAATTTTTGACCAAGTCTACATTGGTCTACATAAGGATTCATTTTTACCAAAGTGTCGGAAATCCAAATTTGTACTAAAACTGAATTTCTATATTTTGATTTAGTTGGATTTTAATTTTCTAGTATTTTTTATTGAATCCAAATGGGGGGTACTTCCTTATTTACATTGTAAACTTAAAGTAAATGGACATTTACTTTAGGGTGTGTTTGGTAGGGTTGATTTGTAGGGATAGGGAGAGAAAAGAAAAGAGAGGATAGTGTGAGGGTGTGTTTGGGTAGATTAAGGGTGTGTTTGGTAGGGTTGATTTGGAGGGATAGGGAGAGAAAAAAAATGAGAGGATAGTGTGAGGGTGTGTTTTGGGTAGATTAAGTGGAGAGATAGGGAGGGATAGGGAGAGAAAGGGAGGGATAGTTATTGAGAGGCGACACTGCCTAAAACCGATTAACTTGAGAGGCGACGTTGCTTCCTTCTTTTCTCCAGCTTCGGGCAAGGGCGACACTGCTTTTTTCTCTTCTCCAGCTTCGGCCATCACCACAAATCTTCCTCTAATCAGATTAGGTTAGTATTATCTCAATCAATTGATGCTTTTGAATCAATTTTTGGATTTGTTTTTCTTGTTAATTTTTAGTAAACCCTAGTTTTAATTTCTTTGCACTTTCATCAAAGGAGTGAAGATGGTGATGATGTTAATAATAATGATTTTGATAATTAAGGATTTTAATTGTTGGACAGTAATCGATCAAGAAGAGACTAACTTAATTTTAACTAAAGATGAGGGTTAATAGGAAATATAATGAACATGAATACTTCCTTGGAAATGGTATTTATAAAGTTCATCTGAATAATGTTTTAGAAAACCTGTTACCTAAAAACCAAAAAAGAAGAAGAAAAACATAGAAAAATCGGTTTCAGAAAATGCAGTTTTTGCTTTTAAAGTTCCTGAAAATTATTTTTTCAAAATTAACTCGTACTTGTCTTCTTTATTTCCTCTTTCTTTTTCTTCAAAAGTTCAAGCAAATGCCGCACTCAAAATATATTTACCTTATAGCGCACAAACGACTCTCGGATTATCAAAGAGAAAAGTTTAAAATCCTTAGTCCCTTGATTTATTTATTTATTTTTTTTAACAATGATAAAGTTTTAATCATAGCTACAATATATGCTCAAAGCAACAATATTTCCTATATACTTTCCCCAGGAAAAATTATATAAATGAAACAAAATGCAAGTAAGAGTAATTATAGTAAAGACTAGAGAGAAAAATAGTGCCAAAAAAAATAAGTAAATGCACAGAGAGGTGATGAAGAAACACAGTTGATATATGCATGCAGTGCAGTCCTTTGTGCTACGGAGCATGTGCCCAGAAAATAAATATTTTTTGCATCCAATAGAGCCTAGTTAGAGTTGTAGGGCTTTTAAAAGCTCCATCATTTTCTTCTACTTTTTAACTTTTTAGTACTAGTAATATATATCTGAGTACAAAGCTTTCTAATCTCTCTCTCTCTCTCTGGTCTATTATTATATATGACCACTCTATAAGAACCTTTCTGTCTCCAGTTACTTATATTATATCAAGAGTCACTTTCTTTACCCACCCACATCACCTCCTTCCTTTTACAACATAACTTATATTATAGGACAAAAAAATTCTGAAAGGGAAAAGGAGGAGTTATGATTCATGAAGCATCATAGACTACTACTATGAAAGTTCATTAGATAAAGTTGATGAATTAATTGGCTAGCCCACTGATCTACAATAATTTATAAGATTCCTTAATTGCAACTAGTTCTTTAATTTATGTGGCATGGTAATTGGCACAATTGCATTTAAAATTTTAAAGTATTTGACCGGTACAGGAGTGAAGTCAAAAAGGTGAAAACTATATGGACTCTTTAGGATTTCCAATGAAAGAAGATAACTTCAAAACTAAGTATCTTGTAAAGTGTAAAGTCACAAATCCCTTCATTTTATATGTTGGATCATACACAGACTGTGCATAATTTCTATAGAGAAGAAAGGACACCACAATAAGCTGTGTGAACCTTGGGTTTTCTTTTTAGATTCAAATTTACTTGACTTTATATCCTAAATGCTTGTTTATCTTGTCAGCACCAAGTACCATATTTCCCTGTATCAGTCCAAGTATTGTATAGTTGAATATATTTAAGATTATCGATCACCTTCGAAGATATGTTCCAAGTTCGCTCTAGATACAAATAAACAACCATTTCAATGAAAAATTTAAAAGATTTCATAACTTACAACCAATTTTAAGATTATTCATCAATTTTAATTCATCAAGTATTGTATAGTTGAACATATTTAAGATTATTCATCAATTTTAATTGCTTTCAATTTTATTTATTTTTGGTTATTAATATATCATTTTGCATTTTACAATTTTAGATGGAGAGACAACGAAATAGGATACGAAAATTACATATAATGTGGGAACGAAGATGATGTAAAATTGCAACTCTAGTCATGGCCATTGCCGTGTATTGGTTTATGCGTTGAAAACGTAGAAACTATATAGATAAACCTATTACACAACCAGAAATTGAAAGGCAAATAACACGGGATAAACTAATGAACGAGCTTAGGGACCAGAAATTGAAATGTCGTAACATTACTCGTATGGGACCAGAAGCTTTTTAAAATTTCTGTGAGCTGTTTATGAGAGATGGTGGTCTTTGACCCATAAGACATGTAAGTGTTGAAGAGCAAGTTGCCAAGTTTCTTCACATTATATCACACAATGTGAGGAATCGGACAATGTCATTTTTCTTTTGTCGCTCTGGTGAAACCATAAGCCGTCATTTTCATAGTGTGTTAAAAGCAATAATATGCTTGGAAGGACAGTTCCTTAAGCAACCTAATGGATCGGACGTCCCCCCAGAAATACTCAATAACGATAGGTTTCATCCAAATTTTAAGGTAAACATGATTATTACTTGTACCCCTCAATACTTCAATTTTTCTTTTCTCACCAACTATTACATGTAAATTTTTATATAATTATTTATCTCAAATTGCATTGGGGCAATTGATGGAACACACGTTCATGTGAGAGTATCTAACGAAGATGCACCAAGATATCGTGGTAGGAAAAATTATCCAACAATAAATGTGTTAGCTACTTGTTCATTTGACATGAAGTTTACCCATGTCTTACCTAGATGGGAGGGTACCACTTCAGACTCAAGAGTTATGGCTAGTGCACTAGAAAGAAATGGAGATAAACTAAAACTTCCTCAAGGTAAATTTTGTTAATATTAACTAAAAAATTATTAATAGGAAGCCAATATTAATTATTATTGTTCTTAATAGGGAAATATTATCTTGTTGATGTAGGATACCCATTGAAGGCTGGACTTATCACGCTTTATAGAGGTGTGCGCTACCATTTAAAAGAATGGTCCTCACGTCGACCGGAGAATCCTCGAGAGTTATTCAACCTTCGACATACATCACTATGCAATGTTATTAAGAGAATTTTTGGTGTGTTGAAGAAACGATTTCCTATCATAGGATGTAGTACTGAACCAACATATGATGTTAATACTCAAGTTGATATTATTTTAGCATGTTGCATCATACATAACTATTTAATTGGCATGGATCTTGATGAAAGCCTTATTATTGAAGTAGACCGGGAGCTGTTGAATGAAACTCGAAATGAAGAGGCTGGTCCAATTGAGAGAAGTGAAGATTATAGTTTGGGGGAATACTTGAGAGATTCAATAGCTTCCCATATGTGGCATGACTATGTAGCTAATCAAATGTGATATTTCATATGTTTATTTGCTTGAAAAAACTTAATGTCTTTTTATGTTAGAGTACTTGTTTTAATTTGGAGATATAGAATGTTAATAATTAAACTCCTACTTTGCATGCATTTTTTTTTTTATCTATCTTCAATTTTCATTTTATTTTTTGTCTCTTTTTTTGTATTATACTTGTTATTATGTAGACATAAGAATGAGTAAAGAATCAACCATAAGTGGTGTGTCGAAGAGGGACAGATTGGATTGGAATGCACAAATGGATGATATATTTATGGATGCATTACATAATCAATATCTCAAGGGAAATATGCTTAATGGGACATTCACAACAAGAGCTTATCATGAAATTGTTGAAGAATTGAAACAAAAACTTGGAATTGATATCAACAAAGCTAAAGTAAAGAATTGATTGAAGACAACCAAGACTTGTTTTAACGAGTGTTTTGACTTGTTCAAAAATGGTTTAAGTGGGTTTGCTTGGAGTCAAGAAACAAAAATGTGGAATGCTGAACCTGAAGTTTGGGCTGATTTGATTACGGTTGGTTTTCTAATTATGATTATTACTATTATTATTTTACTATTAAGAGATACATTATTTATTTATTTATTCATTTTGAAATAATGATAATATATATATTTTTTCTCTTTTATGTTTTGGCAACAGGCAAAACCAGCTGTTGAGAAATGGGTGACTGCTACAATTTCCAATTATGATAAGTTGTTGGATTTATTTGGCAAGGATAGGGCAAGGGGGTTTAATGCCCTAACTGCTAAGGAGAAGATGGATAGCAACAAATGACAAGGAGAAGAATAATGAATCAGCGGCAAGTGCTAGTGAGAGGAGTAATGAATGGGTGCTAACTCATAATGATGATCCTATGGATAACATTTATGGTATTGATCACTTGGTGTCACGGAATGAAGCAAGTTTGGATAATATAGGTTTTTTGGATATTGAGTTTGAAGATATGGATATGATGTCTCCTGAAACACCTTCTAGTGTACCTTCCCATTCTACTTCTTCTTCAAAAGGAAAAAGAAAAAGGAAATCTTTGACTACTGATCAAGACAACCTAATGATTGGAGTAGTGAGAAGTGTTGCTGAATCTCTTAAAGAGGGAAATGAACTTCTTAAAGAGGGAAATGATCTTCAGAAAACATTCAACAATCTTTATGAGAAGTGCAACCAAAAGAAAAAATATGAAGAAGAAATCTTGAAGGAGTTGGCAGCAATTGGAATAGAGGAACATGCAATTGTAAAGGCTTTCATTTTTTTAACTACGCATGACCATCTTGCTAGAATGACACAATTTCTTGGTTGTCTATTTAATCATCACAAGCAACTCTTGGAGGAATTGATGTCCGCTGGTTCTAGACGTTGACTATGGTTTTAGTTATATTATCTTTTGGGGATGTTTTTTGGTGGAACTTTCTACTATTTCTAGGTTTGGTTATATTATGTTTCTCTAACCCTAATATAGCTTTTGGGATATTAACTTTGAGACCATATGTTTGTTTTATTTTAATGAGACATTATAATGCGTTATCTATTTTGGAATGCTTGATATAAGTTATTTTATTTTTTTGTCTGCTTGTTATCTATTATGGAATGCTTGATATGGGTTGATTTTTTTTTTTTTTTTTTTTTCACTACTAGTGTCTCTGTTATGTGGTGGAAGCATTTTGTGAGTTCCATTCTGGTGGCTATGTGGCTGTGTTCCTTCTACTATTGTTGTTTGATGGGAAAAATGATGAGATTCTTGTAGTTCCAAGTAAAAATAATACTTCTAATTCTGTTTATTTTGTACTAGTAGATGATGTATACATATCTTCTTCTGTTACTTCTTTTCCTATTTTGCATACCGATGACAATATGTGGATATTATCTAGGAGCAGGAGACTTTGTCTTCTGTCCTATTCTAAGGGGATGTTTTAGTTGTTATTATCATTTATCTGAGAAATTTCATGCTTTGAATTTAGCAGGGTTGAGTCTTTTGTATACATTAGTGACAGGTTGCTTTTAAAGTATATGGGACTTATAAGAAAGATAATTTACCATCCAAACCATGCATTAGTGCACACATGATCTTGGGACCTCTAGTTTGGTTGATACCAAGTGAGACATTCCTATTGGAGACGAGAACATCAGGGTTTGCATTTGCTGTGAGCACCAACATGTTGTTCACTTTCCTCATTGCTCAGGCATTCTTGTCAATGTTGTGCCATATGAAAGCTTTCATATTCTCCATGTGAGACATTCCCAGTGGGGCTGTTTGTGGTGTTCTTGAGACATTCCCAGTGTATTTCATTTCTTTTCTCCATGTGAAAGCAAGCAAACAACTCGGACAATTTCGAATTTATAAAGCTGAGTAATAAGAAAATTGATTTCTTATTAATAAATAATGATAATTTTCAAAATACTTATAACTAATATTTATGTATGTATAGAAATCCTAAAAACTACCCTTTTAAGAATGTCCAAAATAGTCTTAATTGCTAGCTTTTAAGAATACCAAAAGTATTCTCAATTGATTAGTTTGATTTCATTTTTACTTTTCATTCTGGAGTTCATGGGATGTTGATAACTTAGCAAGAATGTAAAGCTATACTTGGTGGAGTTGACAACTTTTAGTTTCAACCCAACTCATTTATGTGCATTTATTTCTGGTTATACTACTGCACTTATAAATGTGTTCAATTTTAACACTATTAAGGGACAGTTTTATAGGGTTTAGGTTAGCATACAATCACCAGAAGGGATCACAACTACACGAGGACTTTTAAGAAGATTAAATAATTTCTTGAAATTATTTGCTGCTATAAGGCTGATTCTATTCGTACAAGTATTAATCATTTATTTTTTTGAATATAATTGGCAGTTGACCACCAAAGAAACACATTTAATTGCATGATATGTATAATTTTAATTTTATTGACCTGCAAGGGTAGGATAGTAATTTGGTCACTATCCTTTCTTTTCTTTTCTCTCCTCTATCTTATCCAAACAAGAATAACTATTATTTCTTTTCTTTTCTCCCCTATCTATCCAAACTTCCCTTAAAATTATTACTATCCTTTCTTTTCTTTTCTTTTCTCTCCTAACTAATACTACATTTTCTTTTCTTGTCTCCCCTATTTATCCAAACAAACCCTAAATGTTTTCAATGCAAATAAGCTGTGTGCAGAAATCCTATACTGAAAGTTCTATGCATAAGCTGTCTTTGGTTCTAACTTCACGTCGACCGATATCTAGGCAATACTGAATTTCAGGAACATAATTTTGATATCGACCGGTTTGTACACACGTCGACCAATTTGAGCAAAAACGTCAACCAATTTCCACTACATATCGACCTGTTCCTGTCGAATCTGTAGATTTCAAACTGCAATAGCTCTATTCTCCTCGACCCTTGTGCATTCTACTCCTAACAACTATATTGAGCTTGCAAACTCTACAAATAGAGTGGGGAATGTCTGAATAATTAAGAGACATCATTTGAAAGACTTCATATTGCATTAAAGAATGCTTTTGTTCTCAAATCTTCTCTTCATCTCTCTCATTCACTCATAAACAAATCTTGAGAGACTTAACTAAGGATTCAAAGGGCTTTTGCTCTAATTCGAATTTTCATAGAGCTTTTGTTCTATTCTACACTTGAGAGATCTTATTAAGTTCATTAGATCTTTTGTTCTTCACTTATATCATCTTCTCTCATTCATATCATTTATAGAGTTTGAGCTTCACTTATATTCATATATACTCTAGTTATGAGCTAAAGTTTGTATATTAATCTTTGAGAGATATTTTGTGTACTTCATTGTTCTTGTTACTATCTATTGTAAGGGTTGGTTTAACCCACCGGGTCGGTGTGACCCAAAGGAAGACTAAGAGAAGGTTATTCTCTTAGCAAGGAAAAGAAGTAAGGTCTTGCTTCATGTAAAGGTTTGCTCTCCACCCGTAAAGAGAAGCCATAGTGGATTAGGAAGTCTCAAGAAGAGTCTTGAGCCGAGGAGTAGGAATTTCCGAACCTCGCTAAAATCGCCGAGTCAATGTTTGTAATTTCTCTTCCCTTATCTCTTTTACAATTTTGCTATAAATTGTTTACTTTGATATCTTGATTTCATATCTTGACTATTACATAATTAGCTAAATTGTTGATTAGAAATTGTATTTCTATAAATTATAAAAATTGACCATTGACTCTATTCACCCCCCTCTAGAGTTAATTCTTGGGCAATAATTGGTATTAGAGCCTAAACTCTATTAAAGGACTTAACCATCTTAGAGTACGATCATGGCCAACAATGGTAGTATCACACTCTTAGAAGGACAACCTAATGATAAACCTCCTTGTTATGATGGAAATGATTATATTTATTGAAAAATTAGAATGAGGGCCTTCCTTAAAAGTATTGATATTGATTTATGGAAAGTTGTAGAAAATAGTAGTCATATCCCAACCAAAGTTATTGAATGAAATGAAATTCCTAAATTAAAAAGTGAATGGGATGAAAATGATCATAGATTAATTCAATGTAATGCTTTAGCCATATGTTATCTTTATTGCGCATTGAGCAAAAATGAGTTCAATAAAATTATCTTTTGTAAAACGGCTAAAGAAATTTGGAACTTGCTTTAATTAGCCTATGTTGGATCAATTCATGATAAAGAATCATATATGCAATAAATAATCATATATGCATATGATTGTTGATAAAGATGTATCTTCTAGCATAAATGAAAATGAATCAATTAGTGAGATGCACTCTAGTTCTACTAACATTACTAATTCTCTTGGTAGAACCTACTCATCTTCATATAGTGAAGAAAATGAAGCAAATCGAAATAATAGTATAGCTCTCCAAGCTACTAGCAAAGAATTAAGTCGCATTAAAGAGATGGTTGAGTATCATAAAGCTATTGCTCTTTGTCTAATAACTGACCAGGATAAGGTAAATTCTAATCATGAATCTTTTGATTTAGAAACTTCCTATAATGAATTAGTTGATGAACATAATGATTTGCATGATGTGTTTAAAGAGTTACAAGGTGTGTTAGAAAAAATGTTTGTGAAATATGCTTCTTTTAAAAAGAAAAACTATGTTCTCTCTCAACAACATGAAAAAGTTCAAATGGAAAATCACTTTTTGAAAAAGGAAAATCATTATCTTGTGCAAGAATTAGAAAAGATTTAAAGTGAAAATGAGTCATTGAAAAATGAAATGAAATGTGTACTCTCTAAAGAGTCGTCATTAATTGATCTTATTTCCAAAAATAAGTCTTTAAAGAAAATCATTGATGATCAAAATGACATTTTAGTAAAGTTTACCAACGAAAAGGAGAACTTAAGTATTATGCTTGGTAAGCAAAGAAGTGTCTTTTTCAAAAATGGGATAGGATATGATTCTTATAATTAAGATGCAAGTATCTTGAAAAAGTGAAAGTTCTTAAATGATTCATTTGACAATAGTTCTTTTCAATATCCTAAATGCAATTATTGTGAAAGATTAGGGCATAAGATTAATGATTGTCCATTTAGAAAGAAGTTGAGGTCAAAGAAGATTTGGGTTCCAAAAGGAACTTATATTCCATTGCCTAACTCATATGGACTCAAGAAAATTTGGGTACCAAAAGGAGAATTTGTAACCTTTCCTTATAAGGTTACTTGATGGCATCTTCTTTATTCAAGGATTATGAAGGAAGCATCACACCTTGGAACAACTCTAAGGGTAAGGTAATTGGTAAATGCTTAAGGATATTTTCATGCTCAAAATTGCTTGACTATATACTTCCATGATGTGTTGAAATCATCTATGAGCATCAAAAATGAAAATGTATTCTTATGCCAATGATCATTATATATGAAGAATCCTTAAAATGAGAATTATACTAGACCATTGAAGATGATATACATTGTAGATATTTTATCTTCTTGGTACAATTACTCATTATTTATGCAATTTGTTTCAATACATGCCTTCATTGATTGTAAAATAATTCTTCATGTATTACATTACTTGAAATTGCATTTGAAAATTTTCACTTGAATTAGAAGAAAATTTCTCTAAAAAGTGTGTATCTTAAATTAAAATAAAAAATAAAAAAAGAACTTCGCTTTTAAATGAGCTAGTATTCTTTGGAAAATAAATTTGATTATGGAAAGAAGTGCATCTTCCTTCAAATTGTTGAATCCTTTAAGGATTTCGAAAAGGGGCACTTTATTTAATGTTGCCTACTTAGGAAGAATATTGTTCCTTCTTGTCAAGTCTTAAATTTGATCATAGATAATGCTCATGGATTTACATTATGATCCATATATGAAATTATACTTTCCACTCAATTACTCTTTTCATATTAGTTCATTAGGTTGTATTTTGCCATAAGTACACATACTTATTGAATTGAAAAATATACTAGCATGCTAGAGACATTTAAAATTCTAATTTTACTTGAAGCATGTTAATTAATGAGAGTACCACATTTGTGCTTTATTGAATTAAGTTCTGAAAGGAACCATATCATGTGTACTAACTAGTGAGGACTCTAAAAGAATTAGGTACCTAAGAATGCCACTTGAGTATGCTTTGTAGGTTAAAGACCTCTTCCTTCAAGAACAAGTGGATTCACAAATATGGATGACTAAAGCACATGAAGAGAAATTAAGTCATGATTTCCCATTACTAACAAAAGGATGAAGGATACACTACATTGAGAAATCATGCCAAAGCTAATGCAATTAATTGCTTTGGTAAATATCTCATTCTTCATCACAAATATGATTTTAGTTAATTAGCTTGCATATGACTTGATTATGCTAGATAAAAAGTAGTACATGATTATTTTCATAGTATAATTAATGTGGTCGGTTATCTTGATATAAATGTTACTTATTGTAAAAATGTCTATATTATAGATTTTGATATTTTTGCATAAAAGTAGTTTGTTCTATCATATGAGTTATAAACATGTTAACACGAAATGATTTTCTATCTTTCAAATGATCTTTAGATTAACTATGCCCAATCTTTGTGAAAGATTTGTTTTTTGGAAGATATGCCATCAAAGGAAAGCATACACTATCTCATGTAGACCATCAATGCCATTTCATTTAAACCTTATCAAATCTATCAAATTATCAATGTCTGAAAAATCATCTATATGTTTTTGTGATCTTAAATGCTTAATCCACTTTATTGGGTCACTTCCATACATATAGAAAACGAGGTTGTTTGTCTTGAAAAGGTTTAGATGGACTTAAGGTAATGAAAAATCAAATGAGTTCTCACTTGAAAACCTAAAGGAACAAATCTCATTGGAAGAGCCATTTCATGAAAATGAAGAATGAGAATTTATGATGCCTTCCTAAGAATTGAAGAATTGTTCACTACCATCTAATTGATCATTCATTGGTGAACACTCTATTGTGCAAATTAAAGGAATTAATTCTTTCTTAAACGTTGATATACTTTTAACCATATTCCTTTACCGTGTAATCTCATCATGATAAGTATCTTGAGTTATCATTGGTAACTAAGATAGAGTACTCCCAAAGGTTACACCAAAAAGAAGGAATTGAATATACATCTTTATGCATATGACTTTATATCTAAAAGGTTTTTCTAGGAAAAATCACTCAAAATTGATATGCATATATTTTGAATTACATGTTTAAAATGATCTATAGCCTTATGTGGTTAAAAAAAAATGAGCTCCTAGAGCTCTTTTCAAAAGGCTTTGTGGTTTTCTCAAGAGTGATGGTTTTTGACAAATTAATATATATAGATATATATCTCATCATTTTCAAAACCACTCATGACATTATGCTGATTACACTTACATGGATGATATTGTTTTTAAATCAGCATTTATATTTTGTACAAAGAAGTTTACCTCAAGCATGCAAATAAATTGAAATTAGCATGATAAGTAAATTTGATTGCTTCTAAGGATTGAAACTCCTTTAGTGTCATGAAAATTAATTTTTATACATTTAGTTGATACAATAATCTTGGGAATATATCATTCGAAGAACACGTGGTATTCTAAGTTTAGATGACCAATGTGATATCAAGTGCTACTCTATTTAGATGTATTTATTTTGTGCACTTTAGAACTTCATGAGATGCGTTGTCATCACCTCTTAAGAAATATGTTTAAGATCATTATTGAGCTCATCCACATGGAAAATCATGTAGCCAATTATCTCTAATCATATATATTAAAGAAAATATGTTTTTGTATTAGTAGAAGATCATTGCATATAACTAGAAGTAGTGTCATTACTCGTATATACTTTATATTTTTTATGCCATGTAAAATTGTTATCTTTCACTCATATGCTTATAAAAGAAAATCGCTCGGTATCAAGGCCTTATTATTGATGATTTTGGCCATACTTGCATTTGCAAATCTTGGCTGTAATATCTCACATTTTTTTTCATGAATTGTTACATCTTGTTATTTGCTTATATACCTTTGGGAAACCCATAAACTTCAAATGATACATCTTATCATTTTCATTAATGAATTTAGGTTTTTAAAGTATGACTTATTTCATGATATATCTTAAGTATACTTTACCTATTGTTGCTTCATTGTTCCATTAGTTGTATAATCATTGAATGATATATGATGTAAATGGAAACATGTTGATAGGGGGAGATTATTGGTAATCTCTTGTGAAGGAATATTACATGTTTTGCTAAGCTTCATTGACTTATCTTGAAATTGACAAGCATGCTACAAAATGACTTGTTGGTCATTATATTCATACTCACGAGCTTTCATAACTTTGATGATTTTTCCCTCTTTCTTGAAAATATTAAATGGGAAAATTTATTTTTGGATTGAAGCACACTTAAGTTCCTAGATTTGTCTTTACAAAGGTTGTTTGCCTTTTGGCTTATTCTAGTCCATGTTTCATTTTATATATATGTGGGTATACTTTTGTATATGCCATGAACCTTAATGATGCATTGAACTCATACTATCAATGAAATTGGCTTCTTATGATATAATTGCTAATATATTTCATTCTAAAGCACATTATAGTCATTTATATTATATTGCCATTTCTTGATTAAATGATCTATGCTAAATGAAGTTGCTTAGACCTCCCACCTTTTTGAGATGACAAAGGGGGAGAAATATGTGTGATGTGATTCAAATGCTTAACAATCAAATATTTGGTGTTATATATATCATTATGTTTATATTTACATGATATATCCTTTTTGATGGAAGCATGTTGATAGGGGGAGATTTATAGAAATCTCTTAGAGCTTAAAATGATCGTAAATGCATATAAATGTCAAAAATGATTGTAAAATGTTCAAGTATGCTATTTTATGACATTATTTTCAATGAATGCACTTTGATAGGGGGAGCATTTTTCAAATGCTACTCCGTTTGCTTATGAACACATCAATGTTTTGTCATCATCAAAAGGGAGAGATTGTTGACCTTAAGGATTTCATTCAAGGACAATCTAGTTGTTTTGATGATAACAAACCATTAATGGTGTTTAAGAACTAATGTTTATATTGAGTGTTATATAGATTATTCACTTTCAAAGAATGACCTCAATGAAGCTATAAAGATCATTCCAAGTATTCCATTATTAAAGATCACATCAATGACATTAATGAATACAAAGAAGAGTTGAAGTTGCAAGGAACCAAATGCAAAGTCCATCCAAAGATAGCTTGGACTACAATGAGCAAGAAAGTAACTCAAATGAAGGAAGAAAGTAAGACTACCTTAAAGCCTAAAGATCATGGACAAAGCTTGAAGAAATGGGTAAATAGGATGGTGAGTGTTTAGGATTCAATGTCAAAGTATTTATGAATCTATTTGAAGCTTATCTTTATAGAACCGTGCATATCATATCATCATTCATATGTTCTTATATATATTAGCAATAGACAATGCACTTCATTCATATATAATTGTACATGAAGTTATTACTAAATAGTGAGTTAGTTTAAGCTTGCATAAGCTTTGAAAGAACTCATCACTTATGCTAGAAATGCTGAGACCATGCACATCAATCATAATATTCATATTAGTTAACAATTAAGGCATGAGAAGCCTTCATTACCATGAGTTGGTAACGGACATTAGGACCCCTGAATGCGCGTCATGAAAAATTGCGTTTTTGGCTAAGTGTGAATGGATTTTTGAAATAATGATTATTTCAAAATAATTTTTCCGGGTAGCAACTCTTTATATTTCAACTAGCCTAAACTGATTTTATTAGAATTTTTTACTAAGTTTACATTGTTCAATATAAGGATTCATTTTTACCAAAAGTGTCGGAAATCCAAATTTGTACTAAAACTAAATTTCTACATTTTGATTTAGTTGGATTTCAATTGTCTAGTATTTTTTATTGAATCCAAATGGGGGGTACTTCCTTTTTTACATTGTAAACTTAAATTAAATGGACATATAAATATTGTAAAGACATTTACTTAAATGTTTTCAATGCAAATAAGCTGTGTGCAGATGTCCTGTACTGAAAGTCATATGCATAAGCTGCCATTTGTCAAAACTATCAATGCACCAGGTTTTACGTCAACCGGTTCTAACTTCATGTTGACCGGTATCTAGGCAGTACTAAATTTTAGGAACATAACTTTCACGTTAACCGGTTTGTACACACGTCGACCGATTTAAGCAAAAACGTCGACTGATTTTTACTACATGTTGACCAGTTCTTGTCGAATCTGCATATTTCAAACTGCAATGGCTCTATTCTCCTCGACCCTTGTGCATTCAACTCCTAACAGCTATATTAAGCTTGCAAACTCTATAAATTGTAATGACCCGGATTTTTCGGATAAAATTTTTTCCGTTGTTTTTTCCCTTCTGAGTTTGGTTTCTTGTCGCTTAGTGTCATCTCGAGTGCTTGGAAATGGTTTCCGAGACTCTTTTCCGTGGATTGACAACTTCCTTTGAGGATCGAGTGAATTCTGCATTTTCACTTTTAAGACACTATGCGTCTTTCGTCCTTTTCCTTATTTCGTCTTTTTCCCTATTCTGTCTTTTCCCCGTTTGTCGCTTGTTTGGCAAAACTTCACTTTTCGTGTCCGGAGTTAGTTTTTGACTTCACGTGTCTTCATCTTGAGTGGTTTCCTCGAAATATGTATCTTTACTTTCGCAAGAAAGTACTCTGGTTACTCTCGGTGTCCATAGGGGCATGGATGCACAATTCTTCATAATCTTTTTCATTTCTTGGGGTGTTTTTCGTAAATATCTTTTGAAGATATTTTATTTCAGGGGCACCTAAGAAAATATCTTTTGGAAGATATTTTTATTCTGGGGCAGTTTCGCAGTTTTCACTTTTTAGAGGGGCCATTGTGCAATTAATGAAAGTTATTGCAAAATATCTCGTCTGGAGCCTGGATCCTCGTACGGGATTCATTTTCACTTTTTGTTGACTCGTAAATTCATGAAATTTCCTTTTGGTCGTTTTTCTCCAGTTTCAGGGTTTCTGGCCCCAATTTGTGCCAAACTTGTTTTGGGCATAACTTTCTGCTTGGGACTCTGTTTTCGACACCATTTCTTTTGTTGTTCATATTTTCTCATTTTGAATCTTTTTTGTTCACAAAGTTTTTCCATTTGAGCACGTTTACTCAAATTTTACTTTTTCGGACCCGGCGGGGCCCGTTCGGGGCACTTTTTGAGATTTCTATAAAAGGGGGGTGAGATATTTCATTTTTCATCTTCTCCCCTCTTCAAGCATGACCTGGAGCTCCCATGGCAGCCCAAGGGGTACTGCCATCTTCTCTTTCCTCTTTTGGATCACTTTTCCTTGATGGAAAGTCTTCGGCCTTAACATTTGTTGTTCCCCTCGCCGTGCTCTATCTTTCACCCTTATTGGAACCCATTTCTAGCCAAATTTTGAGTTTGGTTTTGAGGTCAAGTTGTGATTTTGATGGGGCTTTCATGGGGGTTATGTGCACGGTGTAGTCCCCGACAAAACCTAGTAGTTTCGTCGGATTCGGAGCCGTTACATTTTGATGGCTTTTGAGATTTTCATCTCAAATTGAGGTAGGGAATGTTTTAGGATTTTTTGTGTGTTTTATTGAGTGTTTTCCATGATTATACAACTCATATGTATGCCTTGTATCAAATCTAGAAAGCTAGTTTTATTTATTTCTTTGTGTAAGATTTAAATTTCAAGGATGTGTATAGCTTAGATTTGAATTGTGGCGTGATGATAAATTAAGCTTTAATATGTTTGTTAACATATATTAAATACGGATTATTTGAATAAGAGTTGAGCTTTTTATTTAATATTTTTCTTTTGTGAAAGATAAATTTCCATGGCCGTACCTTGCATGAAATGAACTTGTAGTATGCTTTTAAATTAAGTCTAAACATGTTTGTTAACATACTTTAATTTGAGAGCATTTGGACAAGTATGAAGATCTAGAGATTTTAACTTAAATGATTAATTAAAATCTATTTAATGGTTCCCTAGGCCTAGTTAAGCTTTTAACTTGATAATCATGAGGACTAGGACTTGTGTACTAGCATGTATTAAATTGGGACCATTTGAAGTTGCTTGAAATTTAGAAGTTTAATTATCATGATATAATTAAATTCTAGCTTGTTGTACCATTGTCCTACTTGAGATTTTAGTGAATATATGTGGATACCATGATATGTTATATAACATGTTTTAATTAGGGACCATTTGGTTGAGGTATGAAGCTTAGGGAAATTAATTTGGTTATTTGATAAATTTTCATTTCTTTTGCATTAATGATTTGATCATGTATTTGATAATGGTTGTATGTTTAAAGCATGATTTTTGACTTGTAATGGATTCATGAATTTGTGATTTCAATATTAGATTATATTGCCATAGCGTGTAACGAATCGCACACTAAAGATTTGACATGTGATGTTATATAGCACGTAACGAAACGCGCTCTGAAGATTCGACATTTGTCATCCTATAGTTGTTATGGATTTAGAGCATGTAATGTGTGGTTATAAACTACTTGTGCATGGGATGTGGTTTCGTATATATATAAGTTGTTAACTTATTTATTTTGGAGTCATTTGGGACATGGTTACTATGATATGGCTAAAGTTCAGCTTTAGTGCGGGAGGTATGAGTTCTCCCCAATTGAGATAGTATGCACTTCGGGTGGTTTTCCCTGCGGGTTAGTGCCCGGAACAACCATTGATCTTGGCAGAATTCTGAGTCTAGATGTCCAAGTCTTCTATTATTTATTTTCGCATTCAATTCCAAGTTAGCAATCATGTTTATATTGTGACTTGTGGTTTTGGTTATCGGCGATTTTGATGTTGTTAAGTACATCCATGCTTTATGATCTTTGTAGATTTTGATGTTGCCAAGTACATCCATGTTTTATGATTTTAATAAATCATTTTAATGTTGTTAAGTACATTCATGTTCATGGTTTTTAATAAATCATTGTGAGCTTTTAATGTTGTTAAGTACATTATTGTTTTATGATTTTAATGAATCATTCTAAGCTTTTGATGTTGCCAAGTACATTCATGTTGTGTTGTTCAAATGTAAAGTAGGAATGATCCTATAGATTCATTCGGAACATAGACGTTAGGTGGCATGATCACTTCTGTCATTTTCGTTCTCTAGATTTCAAATTGATGACTTTGAGAATCTATGTTAGTTGCTTTATGTAAGTATACTCCTATGTTGTTGCTTCGTGTAAGCATGACCCTATGTTGCTAAAATTTCATGAATGAGGTTATTGATGCTAGAAATGATCTTAGGTAGCTAGGATGCTCCTTGAGTCCCACCTTTGACATAGACGTTAGGTGGAATGAACCGCAATAATTAATCATGCAAACTTGTAAAACATAGGTCGATGCATGCTCATTTCCTATGAGTAGCTTTATGTTACTCACCCCTACGATACTGGGGCATATTTTAGGTACAGGATTCAAGGTTAGAGATTCTCACCATGCTTGGATGATTGGGAACTTGAAGGGTTCAATTCTTGTGAAGGTTGGCTTGAAAAGCCATTTGTAACCTTATATGTCAAATGTGTATATTTTTTTCTAGACTTGTAATGTGTGCCTAAGCACACTTTTTGATTCTCATTTTATGTATATGACATGAGGCCAATGGCCAAACTCCTTTTGAAATTACATTTATGTCATGGATGTTAATTTTTGCTTTCAACGAGAACATATGGAAAACCATGCGTTTTAGTATGCTATTTTGCACCGGAGCATGTATTGTGTATGAACTTCTTCCATTAGCATTCATTTAACATGCATGAAGTGTGGCCAAGGGCCAAATGGCATTTTAAAACCATTTCATGATTTTAGGTTTCAAGTTTTCATTCCAAACTTCATTTTTGGCATTTTGGCCGTTGGGGGGTCATATTTTGCTTTGGCCATATTTTTGGGCCATGGACCATTGTAGCACATCTTACTAGGCAAGTTACGTTTGTGTGCATGGTCGTTTCTAGGCAAAGATTCTTCTTTGGTGAAATGAGCCTCCTACGGACTCATTTTACACTTTTGTTGCATATTCTGACCTAAGGGTATTTTGGGAATTTTCTTTAGGAAATAAATTCTGTTCTTCACATAGTCACTTAGAAAATGTGATTTTAGGGGGGGTTTCTTTTCTATGTTTTTCCAGAAAATGCCATCTTGGCATCGGAAATCGCATCCAAAGTTCAGCTCTTAGTTTTTAAATTTAACAGCTTTTTGGACCCCCTGGACCAGTTTTCTTGGGAGGGCATTTTGGGCATTTCCCTTTGCGTATTTTTCTATTTTCCTTGTGATTCACATAGAAAACTCAATTTTGAGGGGGGGTTTTTTCTTTGAGTTTTTCCAGAAAATATCATCTTGGCCCTCAAATTTCCATTTTTTCCGAAAAAACCCCTGCTGCCAGGTTTTTGAGCTGCCCATTCTGCCTCCTTCACATGTAAACGGTTACGAGGGATTTCATAACCGGTTACATGTGCATGGGTAGTGTTTTTCTCGTGATTTTTGGCCTCCAAACCGGTTAGGAAGGTCTCCTAACCGGTTAGATGATCTAGGGTTTGCACTTTTTGACCGTTTTGCCCCTTCTTCTTCCGTAAGTCATATCTTCTTCATCCGGACTCCGAATCAAGTGATTCTTGAGTCTAAATTCATTAATTTTTCGTTGTCTTTCCAATGGTGTGCTAGGTGGCACCCACTTTTAAGCTACAAATGATGATTTTGCCCCTAGGTTCAATCTTGTTCGTTTTTGAAACATTATTTCCCCATTTAATTCCTTTGGGTTCCGTGACCTCGTTGAGGGTCATAATGGTGTCTTAGAGCCATGATGTATCTCTAGAGACCGTTGTTTTGTCTTTTCCTTCCGCATTTCGGATCCGTTATCGGGTTATCTTTCGGTTCATCACTGACGCACTGGGTTGAAAAACTTGAGCCATCACATAAATAGAGTGGGGAATGTCTAAATAATTAAGAGACATCATTCGAAAAACTTCATATTGCATTAAAGAGTGCTTTTGTTCTCAAATCTTCTCTTCATCTATCTCATTCACTCATAAACAAATCTTGAGAGATTTAACTGAGAATTCAAAGGGCTTTTGCTTTAATTCGAATCTTCACAGAGCTTTTGTTCTATCTACACTTGAGAGATCTTATTGAGTTCAGTAGATCTTTTGTTCTTCACTTATATCATCTTCTCTCATTCATATCATTTATAGAGTTTGGGCTTCACTTATATTCATATATACTCTAGTTGTGAGCTAAAGTTTGTACATCAATCTTTGAGAGATATTTTCTTGTACTTCATTGTTCTTATTACTATCTATTGTAAGGGTTAGTTTGACACACCGAGTTGGTGTGACCCAAAGGAAGACTAAGAGAAGGTTGTTCTCTTATTAAGGAAAAGAAGCAAGGTCTTGCTTCATGTAAAGGTTTGCTCTCTACTCGTAAGAAGAAGCCATAGTGGATTAGGAAGTCTCAACAGGAGTCTTGAGCCGAGGAGTTGGAGTTTCCGAACCTTGCTAAAATTGCCAAGTTAATATTTACAATTTCTTTTCCCTTATCTCTTTTACAATTATGCTATAAATTGTTTACTTTGATATCTTGATTTCATATCTTGACTATTACATAATTAGCTAAATTGTTGATTAGAAATTGTATTTTTATAAATTGCAAAAATTGGCCATTGACTCAATTCACCCCCCTTCTAGAGTCAATTCTTGGGCAACAATACACCTCTGGAATGTTGCTGGCGCATTACATAATCCGAAAGGCAATCATCTATATGCAAATGTACCGAATGGATAAGTGAAAGTAGTTTTCTCTTGATCTTTAGAATCAATGGCCACCTGATTATATCTGGAATATCCATCTAAAAAGCAATAATAGCTCTGGCCAGCTATTCGCTCTAGAATCTAATCAATGAATGGAAGAGAAAAATGATCTTTTTTTTTTTTTTTAGCGGAGTTGAGTTTTTGGTAATCAATACATACACACCATCCAGTAGTGGTGCGTTGTGGAACTAATTCTCCCTTGAAATTCTCAACTACTATAATACCTATCTTTTTAGGTACTACCTAAGTAGGACTCACCCATTTGCTATCTGAGATGCGATAGATTATTCCCGTATCTGGTAACTTCACAACTTCTTTCAAAACCACCTCATTCATTTTAGGATTCAATCTTCTTTGGTGTTCCCGAGATGTTCGAGAATAGTCCTCCAAATGAATCTGATGTATGCAAATTGTGGAATTAATTCCTTTTAAATCAGCCACACTCCAGCTAATAGCCTCTTTATTTTGCTCAAGAACTTTTAAGAGACCACTTTCTTGGGAACTTGTAAGATTGGAAGTAATGATCACCAGGAGGGTGTCATTTAAACCCAAGAAAGCATACTTGAGCTTGTTCGGAAGTGGCTTAAGCTCAGGCTTAGGTGGAGTCTTTAAAGAAGGAATAAGCGGAATACTAGAAAGTGGAGGAAGAGTTTCAAGTCTAGATTTCCATGGAGGAAAATCTGTGATAGGAGTGGAATTGAACAAGGAATTTACTTCAGCTATTGAAGATTCGATATCAAAATCTTCATAATTAAAGTGATTCAGACAAACTTCTAAAGGATCCTCGGATAAAATACTTGGGAGTGATTCCTCAACCAACTTATTAATAACATAAAGGAAGAAGCATTCACTATTATCGTGGGGATGATGAATAGCATTGAAGATCTTTAGCTTAACTTTCATATATCCAAAAGATAAATCCGTGGCCCCAGTCCTACAGTTAATGCAAGCATTCGCTGTGGCTAGAAAAGGACGCCCAAAAATGACTGGAATATACTTTTTGGAATCGTAGACCGGTTCTGTATCAAGAACTAAAAAATCGACTGAGAAAAAGAACTTATCCACTTTTATGAGTACATCTTCAACAATACCTTGTGTGTAATGACCCAGTCATTTCCTTCCTTTCCTTTTTCCTCAGAATTTTACGGATGAATTTTTTTCGTTGAAATTTCTTTTCTGAGTTCAGTTTCTCGTCGCTTAGTGTTGTCTCGAGTGCTTGAAAATGGTTTCTGAGACTCTTTCCTTTGGATTGACAACTTCATTTAAGGACCGAGTCATTTCCACAATTTTCGTTTTTTGACACTATTCACTTTTTTGTCCTTATTCCTATTTCGTCTTTTTCCCTATTTTGTCTTTTTCTTGTTTGTCACTTTGTTGGCGTAACCTCACTCTTTGTGTTTGGAGTTGGTTTTTGACTTCACGTATCTTCATTCTAAGTGGTTTCCATGAAATACGTATCTTTACTTTTGCAAGAAAGTACTCTAGTTGCTTCCGGTGT
Source organism: Cornus florida (assembly GCF_030987335.1). Classification (NCBI taxonomy): domain Eukaryota; kingdom Viridiplantae; phylum Streptophyta; class Magnoliopsida; order Cornales; family Cornaceae; genus Cornus; species Cornus florida. The sequence continues at coordinate 38,562,428 of NW_026775571.1, read as the reverse complement.
CAATAAGGGCATGGATGCAAAGTTCTTTGGAATTATTTTCTTTTCTTGGGGTATTTTTCGTAAATATCTTTTGAAGATATTTTATTTCAGGAGTTTTAAGAAAATATTTTTGAAAGATATTTTCATTCTGGTTCATTAGTGTAGTTTTCACTTTTTGGAGGGGCCATTTTGCAATTAATGAAAGTTATTGTAAAATACTTCGTCTGGAGCCTGGATCCTCATACAGGATTCATTTTCACTTTTTGTCGACTCGTAAATTCTTGGAATTTCCTTCTGGTCGTTTTTCTTCAGTTTTAGGGTTTCTGGCCCCGGTTGCCGCCGAACTTGTTCGGGGCATATCTCTCTACTCGAAACTTGGTTTTTGATGCTATTTCTTCCGTTATTCATATTTTCTCATTTTGAATCTTTTTTGTTAATGGAGTTTTTCCATTTGAGCGCGTTTGCTCAAATTCCACTTTTCCAGACCCGGCGGGGCCCGTTCGGGGCACTTTTTGAGATTTCTTTAAAAAGGGGGGTGAAATATTTCATTTTTCATCTTTCCCACTCACCTTGCATGACCAGAGCTCCCATGGCAGCCCAAGGGAGGCTACCACTACCTCTCTCCTCTTTTGAACTTCATTCCTTTGTTAAAAAGTTAAAGTGCCTTTACGTTTTGTGTTCGTGTTGACTTCGCGCACCATTACCCCTTATTAGAAACCATTTCTGACCAAATTTTGAGTTTGGGATTGAGTTCAAGTTTGGATTTTCATGGGTCTTCTTAGGGATTCATATAGATCGTGTTGTCCCCGACAAAACCTAGGAGTTTCGTCGGATTCGGAGCCGTTTCAATTCAGTGGGGATTTGGGATTTTCATCTCAAATTAAGGTAGGGGATGTTTTAGGATTATATTAATGTTGTATTGATTGTTATATGAGCATATACAACTTGTGAGCATGCCTTGCTCAAGTTATAGAATTTAATTTAATTATTTTCTTTGTTTAAGATTTAATTCTCATGATGTTAGGCAACTTAGAATTAAATTGTGGCATGCTAGAAATTTAGGCCTTGATATGGTGGTTGATATATATTAAATTGGGATTATTTGAATAAGAATTGCAAATTTTATTTAATATTTATCTTTTGTGAAAGTTTAATTCACCTAGTTGTATCAAGTATGGAATCAACTTGTAATGTGATATTAAAGTAGGCCTTGGTGAGTTCTTTAATATATATTAAATTGAGGACATTTAGATATGTTTGAAAATCTAGAGAAAATTAATTATTTAGCTTAATTAATTAGCTTAATTAATTTTATTTTTAAGCGTTGTAGTCACTTAAATTGATTTTGGGTATAATATATGTGAAGACTATGCTATGTCCTTTAACATATAGTAATTTGAGTTTATTTGGGATTAATATAAAATCTAGAGACTTTTCATGTTAGGTTGAAAATCCCTTTTAATGTAGTGAAATTAATTACCTTGTAAGCATATTAGTAATTGGATGTAGAATTAGTACTTAGGGCCTCTTAAAATGGTAATTAGACTTAGCATGATATAGATATCATTGACTTGTAAAGCTTGTTTAAATATATCTTGTGTAGGTATATAGCTTGTTGGAATATTACAATTGTTTACCTTGAAAGCTTGTTACTAAATTGAAGCTTATTTAGTACTTGTGACTTAGGATGGTAATGTGATTCAATTGTTGTAAAATATTCTTGCTTTGTGTATAATTGAATATTGGAGACTTGCCATGTCATATGCTATTTAGACTTGAATCCTAGGACATGGTTTGTGTGGATTCAACCTTATTTGTGCATGGAAGATGGTTTTATGCATTATTGATTTTGATATAAGTTTGGTCTAACTTATTGATTTTGGTATAAGTTTTGAACTTATTGCTTTTGGGAACCTTGTTAGGACATATTGCACGTGATGGCTAGGGTTTGGCTCTAGTATGGAGACAAGAGTCTTCTAAGTCATAAGTACGCCCTAGGTAGTACCTTGTGGGTCGTAATTGCCCAGAATAACTTATGCATGTGCGCACTAGGTGGTACCTTGTGGGTCGTAATTACCCGAAAATACTTGCTTGGTCTAGCGACCGCATGTCCTAATTTTTTCACTATTTGATTTCGCATTTAATTTCAAGTTGTTAATCATAGATTACTTGTAGCCTGAGAATTAATGATTGCTTTGGATATTTGAATCTTATTTAGTATACTTGAAAGTGTATACTTGTTTTGTGCATTTAGATCTCATATAGTGTACTTGAACTTGTATGCTTGCTCTGTGAGTTTAGATTTCATTTAATATGCTTGTGCTGTGTATACTTGTCTTAGGCGTATCTCTTTTAGCTTAGTATACTTGTGTCGGTATACTTGATTTATGAGATTTTCATATAAAATGCATACTTGTGTAAATATGCTTAGACATTGCATGACTTGTCTTAATGTGGTTTAGTATACTTGGAAATGTATGCTTGTATGTTGTATAACGTGTTTAACATTGTTTAGTATACTTGAGCATGTATATTTGTATGCCATTGTTCACTTTAAATTGCATGAGTAGCTTAGGATGCTCCCTGAGTCTCATTTTGATATAGACGTTAGGTGGCATGAGCCCCTTTAACATGTTTCACCTTAAGGTGATATAATTGTAAAATGCTAGGTCGATGCATGCTCATCTCCTACGAGTAACTTTATGTTACTCACCCACGTAGTGGGGACATTTTTCAGGTACCAGTATCAAGATTTGGGATTCACATCATGCTTGGATGATTTGTAGACTTGAAGTTCTCATTTCATGTAAATGTTGGCTTGAAATGCCACTTATAGCCTTCTATGTCAAAATGTGTATATTTGATTCCAATTATGTAATGTGTACATAAGTACACTCTATGCAATGTATTTGACATGTATGAGATGAGGCCGGAGGCCATGACATGTATCTTGTATTCTATTCAACTTTAACTTTATGAAATATTATGAAAATATTGAAAAATGCTACGTCATTGCTTTATAACTTTTGCATCGGGTGTGGGAATTTCATTTTCATTCTTTCATAGGGTCTCATAAATCATGTTTGAAGTGTGGCCAAGGGCCAAACGGTAATTTGAAATCATTTGTCAATTTTGGTTTTCATTTTTCCCATTTCAAGTCCATTTTTGCCTTTTTGGCCGTTGGGGGGTCGGATTTTGCATCGGCGGTATTTTTAAGCCGTGGACCATTGTAGCACATCCAAATAGGTAAGTTACGTTTGTGTGCATGATCGTTTTCAAGAAAAACCTCATCCTTGGTGATTTGAGCCTCTTGTGGACTCATTTTACAACTTTGTTGCATAATCTGATCTAAGGGTATTCTAGACCTTTTACATTAGTTTTATTTTCTTATTTTGACATGGTTGATTAGAAAACGTGATTTTAAGGGGGTTTTTTCTTTGTGTTTTTCCAAAAAACATCGTCTTGGTACCGGAAATCCCTGTGAAGTTTCAGCTTCCAGTTTCATTTTAGCAGCTTTTTAGCTCTTTTGACCAGATTTCTTGGGAGGGCATTTTGGGTATTTTACAGTGAGTTTTTTTTGAATTCTCTTGTGAATCACATTGAAAACTCGATTTTAGGGAGGGTTTCTTCTTTGTGTTTTTCCAGAAAAACTCGTCTTGACCTTCGTTTCAAGCCTCAGTTCTGGAAAACTTGTTTTGGACCCTTACTATCAGCATGGGCATGCCATTGGGCGTTGGCACGCGCGTCAGCACGCGCGTCGGCATGGGGGCTAGGCGCTCATAGGGCATGTCATGGCCTTTGTCGGGCTGCCGCGACGTCAAAACTTCAAACACTCGTTTCTCCCTCGTCCGGACTCCAAATCGAGTGAACTTCTTTTTGAACTTGATTAATTTTTCGCTCTCTTTCCAACGGTGTGCTCAGTTGCACCCAGATCTTCCTGGATAATTACCAGTTTACCCTTTTATCCGTAAGTGCTCGTTTTTATTCGTCATGCCGTTTATCCTTCGTCCGGACTCTGAATCATGTGATTCTTGAGTCCATCTTGATTAGTTTTTCGTTGTCCTTCTAGCGGTGTGCTCGGTGGCACCCGAGTCCACAATTTTCATAAATGACTATTTTGCCTCTGATGGCTTATTTGTCATATTTTTGATCTTTTGCTTCCGCATCAGTTCTCATTGAGTTCCACGACCTCATGGAAGGTCACTTTGACTTCTTAGAGTCTTGTTTTCTATTTTCACTTCCGTATTCGGATCCGTTATCGGGTCAATCTTCGGTTCATCATAGGACGCACTGGCTTGAAAAATCAGGGCCGTCATATCGTGGTTATCTGACAGAACGGTCAGCAAGCTGTAGAACAACCGATGTAGGTTTTAACTCTCTCAGAACTAACTTCTCATACACCGAGTAAGGAATAAGATTCACACTTGCTCCAAGATCAAGAAGTGCTCGCTCTATCACATTATTTCCAATGATGTAAGAAATTATAGGAGCTCCAGGATCTTTAACCTTTAGAGGAGTGTTATACTTAAGAATAGCACTGACTTGCTCAGTGAGATAAATTTTCTTAGGAACTTGGCTTTTGGATTTTCTCTTGAGAATGCATAAGTCCTTTAAAAATTTGGAGTATGCTAGAATTTTCTTTATAGCATCAAGCAGAGGAAGATTGATTTTGACCTGTTTTAAGACCTCCATCATATCTTGAATTTTCTCCCCTTGTTTACCAAAGTGGGAGGGTTCCTTGAGACGTTCAAAATAAGGCACTCTTGGCTCATAAACTGTCTCAGGATTAGGAACAGATGAAGAAGTGACTCCACCTTCAACTTCTGTGGTAGATTGTGGAACAGAACTTGAAGAAATATCCTTGGGATGTAGATTATGGATGATAGGAACAATGGGAACCCTAAGCCTCTCTTTTTCTTCCTGTCCTTTTTCAACTTGATTATTAACCACTCTACTACTCCTCAATGTAGTAATAGCTTGAACTTGCTCATGATGAATACCTAAGGATTTGGTTTAATCAATTATGTAAGTCTGCCTTTTCGGGTTGGCTACTGGCTGACTAGGCAGCTTTCCATCCTCTCTTTGAGATAAACTACTCGCTATTTGCCTAACTTGTGCCTCTAGCTTTGCTATGGCATGTGAATGAGAATTAAGAAGTTAGGTATTAGCTTTAAGATCAACAAGAGCGTTGAGTAATTGATCCTCAAAAGCAGAATTTCTTAGAGGAGGTGGAAGATTAGGAGTTTGAGTGGGTTGATTCCTAAACTGAGATGGACGATAAATACTAGATTAATTGAAAGAGTTATTTTATGGCATAGTATTGGACAAATTTTGATATTTTCCCTGTGATTGAGGAACAGTGGTTCCTTGACTTTGATTACGCCATGATAGATTTGGATGATTTCTCCAGCCAGAATTGTATGTAGAAACATATGGATTGTAAGCTGGACGAAAGAATTTAGCATTCACTTGTTCATATGGGATCTCAGATGATTGTCCCATCATAAGGCAAGTGTTAGCAAAATGGAAAGGATTAGCATAGATTAAACAAACTTCCTTGGGCAGGGCAGTTTATGGATTAGCAACTGGAGCAAAACTAGATAATAGAATTTGATCAAACCTATGGTTCAAGGCTTCTATTTGAGTAGATAACTCCCTAGATTTGTCTACCTCGTAGAGTTTTTCAACTTTATACATTCCAGGTGAAGACCTAGACCTAGAGGAAGACGCATATTGCGTTGAATTCTCACTCAGGGCCTCAAATAGTTCCCAAGCGTCAGCCGGACTCTTACGCAGAAAGGATCCATTACTAGTTACATCAACCATGTTTTTATAAGAATCAGGGAGACTATCATAGAAAATCTGTATTAAGTACCATTGAACAATATCATGGTGTGGACACTTTCTTAGAAGATCATTATATCTTTCCCATGCATCATGAAACTATTCTCCCGGGATTTCAGAAAACGTCATGATTTCTCTTCTCATTTAACGGGTTTTACCCACTGTGTAGTACTTTTTCAAGAACTCCTGTTGCAACATATCCAATGTAGAAATGGAATTTGGTGGAAGGGAGTGCAACCAAGTTCTTGCTTTGTCCTTGAGAGAGAATTAGAAAAGTCGCATCCTGAAGAAATCATTGGTAAGAGTGGTCAACTTGGTAGTCAAGCACAATTCCAAAAATACATCTAAGTGCGTATAAGGATCCTCTGTTGGAAACGCATGGAAGGTAGGAAGCATTTGGATCATAGCAGACTTGATCTCAAAATGGGTTGCATCAGCATCCGAAAATACAAAGCATGAAGGAGAAGTGTATGTGGTAGGAATGAAATGGTCCCTTAATTGTGGTTATAGAGGGAGAGGTGGAACCCATCCTCCATTACCATTTCCATTACCATTGCCATTACATGGTGCATCACGATTATCAGCCATGTTATCAGAGGAACATTCTATTGTATTCGAATATTTTTTAAGTTTTCTTAATTAACTAAGAGTTCTCTCTACGATCATGCACTAAAGGTTTTGACCGAGAATGACAAGTTAACATGCATTAATTCCACTAATCCTAAAAGTGACAAAAATAAAATTTTCCAAGCAAACGAAAACAGCAAAAAACTCATAAAAGGTTTAATAAACCGAAGCTTTTTATCCCTTAAGTGTCATTATCCACACTATTAATTTCTTGTACCTAAAAAGAAAAAGAATTAAGGTGAAATATAAGAAAGTCCGAAGACTGGTAAACCCAAAATAAAAACTAATTAAAAACTAAACTAAATAACAATCTCCCCGGCAACGGCACCAAAAATTGGTGTGGTGTGTTACCATCAATTTTTAAAATAACCATTCGCAATAGAACGAATCCTTGTGGAATAGCACTATAGAAAGGGTGTCGAACCCACACGGAGATGAGTATTAATGTTCGGCTTTTAATTAAGTCCTATTGGTTTACAGGTAACTGGTTGAATTGTTTGATTGGTTGTCACGACTAAAAACAAACTGAAATTAAACTAAAATTAAGCTAGAGTGACAAGAGAGAGAAAGGTCTTAAGGCTTTGACTTCACCACAATCGTCGTACTATGGTTAACTCTTTCAACTCTGGGGATTTAACAAATTATGTCTTAAATGAATTGAACTCGACAACATTCGTTCAATTCGGGTTTTAAAGAAAGAAGTTTTATAAAATTCAGTTAAATATAACCTATCTACGGTTAGCATGGACTATCCACCTACCTATTCTAACTATTTTAACTACTTTATAAATAATCCATCTTTCCTAAGCATAAACTATGAAAATATTCTTTTATAAAAACGTTGGAACACCATTATATGACCTCTATTCTCATGTTTGGCAGGGCTCAGCCAGATACTGTCCAATAGGAATAGGTTGAGAAAAGAGAATAAACAGTTATATCTAAGACAAGGTAATAACAATTTGTAATCTATTTAAAGCGTTAAATCAATTAAGTTATCTCAATTGCTCATAGTCATATAATCAAAAACATAATATATATTAAAATATCCCAGAGTTAAGAACAGTCAAACCATAATACTAGATTAGGTTACATCAATGCCCTAAGAGAGGAATTAGCCACTCATGATGATGTCGGATGTCATCTGTGTTATCTCCATCATCACGGACGGCTCTTCTCTTCTCAGGATCTTCACCTTTTAAGGTTGTGGAAACCCTAAAAGCTGCCACCATAGTATCAGCCTTCGAAAACAATACGAGAAAAATAGACTTCTTCTATCAAGGCCTATACCTTCTTTTATAGGAGAAAATAAAGGCTTAGTGGGCTTTTAGGTCTTCTGGCCCATCTGGAATGAGATATGACTTGTAAAGAGAACAATCCGGTAACTTAAATCTGATGTGTCATAGAAGGCTCGAGCTTTAAGAAGTAGAGCTTGAGCTTTGAGGTTCAGACTCGAGCTTTCGGAACAAGGCTCAAGCTTCTTTGGATTGGTGCTCGAGCTTCAATGAAGGGTGCTTGATCTTCACTTTGACACTTAGCCAAATTTTTTCAACTATTTTCCGAAGTGTCCTTTTCTTCAACACTTAGAATATTTTTAGGCTTCATCTCTTTTAACATTGCTCAATCCAAGCTTCATAGGCTCGAGCAATAGGTACTAGGCTCGAGCTTTAAATACTCAAGGCTCGAGCTTTGAGTAATGGTGCTCGATCTTTGAGGTTTGGCACGAGGCCCTGGGAGCTTGGTTCTTCCATGGAAATCAACTCTTCAAATTCCGACACCTTGTGCTCGAGCACCCTAAAGGTAAGGCTCAAGCTCTAAGGTACAAGGCTTGAGCTTTAATGCCTTGTTAATTTTTCAACTTTTACTTGCAGGGCTCGAGCCTCAAGACTTGGGCTCGAGCTTTGGACCTTAAATTCTTCCAAACTTCACAATTTAAGCTCTTGACTTGCTCTGAATGACCGACAACGACTCTGTAAGTTTTGATATCAGTCTTTTAATCATAAAGTCCCTGTTTTAACAGTTTCTCTAGGAAAGTACCTATAAACACACATTAAAAATAAATCAGTCTAACAATGAATAGAAGTATCACTTTAGCCCTTAACATACATATATTTAGGGGCTTGAATATATAATATTCAGCGTTCATTACACCCCTAAACTTACATATTGCTAGTCCCTTAGCAATACAGAACTAAAATCCACTTTCATGGGAATTACGGTTGCATTTAGCCTATACAACAAGCCTTCAAACCCCTAGGTTACCCCTAGTGGTTGAGTTGTAGTCTCGTGAGGGTTTCCACAAACATCTCAAAGTAGTGCCTTAATTACACGATAAGCTCAATCAAGCCTATTTTCAAATCATATTATCCCTGTAGATCATTAATTAGTCAAATATAGCAAGTATAGCCAATCATGTAATTAGAAAAACTTTCAATGTCAAATTTCAATTTAGCAACCATGGTCCCCATATGTCAATTTAATCATTCATTCAATAGTCTTAATCTCCAAAATACTTTTTGAGAGTGATCCTACAATTAAACGTGTGGCTTACTATCCATGCTTGCTTTCATTCCTTGCTATTCCTCAATTCACAAGTAAACTTTTCAAATTCCAACTCCCAATGCATTTATTATTTTTTCAAGGTATGCTATTTTTTAAAGAGGATACTGTACAATGTTTAGGTTTATTAAGCTTTCTAAATCACCCATGTGACGAACTTTTAACCAATGACTCCTAGACCAGAACACACCCCTAAGGACTTAATTGGTCAAGCAATCTAGGTACAGACCTGAACTTAATCCTTTTCTACTTCTTTTCTTCACTCTTTTTAAAAAAAAAAAATTCATTCACATTGGTGAAGAATTTTTTTTTTTTTTTTTAATATTGCATTGCATACATACCACTCTTTTTTTTTTTTTTTTTTTTTTTTTTTTTTTTTTTTAATGCCTTGGTTATCAAAATTATCAAATCCACCTACTCATCCCAGTTTAACTCAAAATAAAACAAGACTTCTAGTGTTTACCCCACAGAATTCCTACAAGTGTGAATGTGTGTAAAGTGTAGCATCTCAGAGAATAATTTCATTAAATAATGATCATCTTAACAGAGTGGATCAAAGGCCACCAACTAATTTCAAAATTTTCAAGAATCTCTTTTCACAATATTTTAGCATACAAACCATCTCTAATCAATATCAGACTGTAACAAAATATACGATAATCAATAGACTCAAACTCAAGCTTATAACACCAAATATCATATCATATCAAATATCATATCCTATCCTTGTGTTAGCAAAATTTTTGAATTTTTCCCAATAATTTCCTTACCCCCAAACTTATTGTGCACATTGTCCTCAATGGGGGAACAAGAGAGAGTTAGAAAGATATTACCATACAAGCAGACTAGCAAAGATAGATCTAAATGAAGCTCAGAAGTGTAAAAAGAGAGATCACCCCCAAACTTAATCTGTATTATCTGGCAAAATCAACAAACTCCAACACATATCAGAGTAAAGCATATGGAGTAAGAATAGAGAAATATCATATGAAGCACAAATAATAACACAAGGATAGTATAAGCAAAAAACATCTATATAAATGATAAAGATCAGTACAATGCTTTAAAAATAACAGACTTAGGGCAGATATACAGCATAAAGAAATAAATACATCTAAAAAACTGCACTAGTCTACAAAAGTGCCTATCTAACAAAAAGAACTATAGAAAAGCCCTAGTCAGCTAGTCTATCTGTGGTGGAGGAGTATTTGTAGATGTAGAAGGGGCCGTTGGAGTGTGGCGTAATAACTCTTCTAATATGCTCTACTGCGTAGTCAACATCTGTCGTAGCACTGCTTGTCCGTCCTGTAGCTCTGTAATGTGTGCCTATAGCACTCTAATCTCAGCCTAAGAAGAACTCTCAGGCTGGGCTGCAGGAACGGGCCTCTTCCTAGGTGAGGCCTAGCTATCGGAGAGATCTATCTCATCCTCTGTGGCCTCGTCATTGTCTTCATCCTCGTCCGCCTCCACCATTACTCCATCAACACGGTCGGTAGAAAGAATAGTAGGTTGAGGTGGATAAGGTGGTATATGCAGTACATATGGCACACCTCGTGCCTCAGCATCCAAGCGCCGTCGATCCTCTCGGATCTTATCATCAACCCTCCACTCACCTTTTCTTGTCTTAGGTATATGTCCAAAGACGTTGTTCCACTGAGTGAAATAGTACTGGGTGAAAACTATAACTGTAGCCTCATTCGGGAGTATGGGAACTCCCGAGATCTCCATCAGGTGGGTAACAAGCCTGGGCAAATGTAAGTGGTGGGTAGAAGGGCGTCAGGCCTCTTCCATCTCATCATAAAACCAGCGTAGCTATATGAACACCAACTGGGGTATGGACATCCAGCAGCCAATGTGGAATGCATAGTGTGCATCGATCATCTCTATGCATCGCCATATCTTATATCTGATAGGGCAAGCATTGGCCACAAGGACCGTATCTAAAAACCAAAAATGTCTTAGAAGCTATGACTTTTGTATCGTTTCCCAAGTGGTCAAATGCCTCCCCTGGCCGAGTGCTCGGACCATTGCCTCTCTAGAAAAGCCAAGGGGAATATGTGGGAATTGGCCCTGTAGAGTAGCCGAGCATCTATGGTGGCAACCCATAGCCTATGTAATAGCCTCACAGCTCGCTGTTAGCTCTATGCCTTCGACAGTGGCGGTAAAATAATCATCCCTATCACGGGTATCATCGCCCGTATGTAGCTGCAATGTACGGAGGAATGCTCTCACTAGTCAAGGATAAGCAATCTGTGCTGGATGTCGTAAGAATCCTGACAACTGTCGAGCCTGTGGGGCCTCTACAGCCTAAAATGTATCTCTGTGGTGCTGGAAATCCTCCAGTACAAAATCTGTCTCATGGCGGATAATGCTGTACCGCCATGCATCATTCAGTGCCATCACCAGAGTTCGGATAACTCTCTATCGCGGATGTTGAGGCATTACTAATATCCAACACCCCAACTCAACCTCTTAACACTGTCTAATAAAATCCAAAATCTGCGCTCTAAGGCTCTAGCTTAAGATCCAATAGCTCGAGCTTTACTCTAACTGAGGCTCGAGCTTGAAGTGCCAACGCTCGAGCTTGTTGCAAGCAAAGGCTCGAGCCCAAATATGAGAGCTTGAGCTTCCTGGTTTTTAACCAAAGCCAAATCGTCCACAAATCCTCCAAAATTGATAAAAAATAACTCCAAATCCACCCCAAGTTTCTTCTTAATCACCCAATAACCCCAAACTTCCTCTATTTGCACCTCAACCCTTCCAAATTACTCAACCCATGTTCTTCAAATCCAACTGAGATTCGGAATTTCTACAAGGTTGGATGATGGATTCATGATTACATTGGGTTATAAAAGATTAAAAGGAATTTTTTAGAAGATTTGGGCATTATTTTGGGACAAAATCAGTTCATATATATAGAAAATATATACATATATATACATATATATATATATATATAAAATCAAGAGGGATGGAGAGATTCTTACCTTTTTTATTTGGAATCGAAGCCTAGAATGATGACGATGATGAATTTATAGGGTTTTTAGAGATTTGGGAGAGAAATGAGGCAAAAATAAGAAGAGGCATGAGGGTTTCAACCTCGGCTTGAGGGTTTCCTTATAAATTAAAGTGCAGTGGCTCTCAAGTCCTAAGATAAAGGCTAGAGCATGGCTGCTGAAAATCTAAAAGTTAACGATGATGGGGGGCTCGAGCTTAGTGTGTACAGGCTCGAGCCTAGTAGCTAATGCTCAAGCTTTAATGTAAAGGCTCAAGCATTGAGATAATTTTTTGAATTTTTCTATTTTTTTATTTTTATTTTCTTTTTCTTATTGAACCTAAACTTAAACTATACTAAGAATAAAATAAACATAAAAATTAACTTAAACCTAGAAAATAATTAAATCATAAACAGAAATAAAAACTAAAAATAAAATAAAACTACGATTCAACAAACAAATGCTAAGTTTAATGTCAATTGCTTGACAACATGCTAAGTTTAACGTCGATAGCTCGACGAAAACTGACCTCTCTAGTCCAAGTAAATAGGATCATAAAGTTCTGTTGTCTCCACTGTGCCTCTCTACACACTACCCTCTATGTAGGGTTTAAGTCTCTGTCCATTGACTTTGGACTGTTGTCCAGTCTTGCAATCTTGTATTTCAATTGTGCCATAAGGTGTAACAGAAATAACCATATATGGACCTTCTGAACGTGACTTCAGTTTACCAGGAAAAAGTTTCAGTCGCGTATTAAACAACCAAACCTTCTTCCCAAGCTCAAAAGTCTTACGCAAGATATGCTTGTCATGAAATGCCTTAGTCTTTGATTTGTAAACCTTAGCACTCTCATAAGCATCATTACACAATTCTTCAAGCTCTGTTAATTGAAGCTTCCTGTTAGATCTAGCAGAGTTTATATCAAAGTTGAGCTTTTTTATGGCCCAGAAAGCTCTGTGTTCTAATTTTACAGGAAGACGGCACCTTTTACAATAGACGAGACAGAAAGGTGACATACCAATCAGAGTCTTAAAAGCTATTCGGTAAGCCTACAAAGCATCATTTAGTCTTAAAGACCAATCATTATGATATGGCTTAACCGTTTTTTCAAGAATTCTTTCAATTTCACGATTGGATAATTCAACTTGCCCACTTGTTTGGGGATGATAGGGAATAGCAACTTCATAAGTGGTGGAGTGTCTTTGTACCAAAGTACAAAAATACTTATTTCAGACGTGAGCACCTCCATCACTAAAAATAGCTCGTGGCATACCAAACCGACTAAAAATGTTCATTTAAATGAACTCAACCACGACTGCGTGATCAGCAGTTTTAGTAGCCACTGCTTCAACCCATTTAGACTGAATAAAAGGACCCATGAAATTAATACCCTATAAATAAAAAACCTCAATGACTAAGATCAGAGTTAAGGGCATCATGTTTCTTCTAGAAATTAATCCTAATTGCTGACATCGAAGGCACGACCTACAGAATTAGTATGCATCCCGAAAGAGTGAAGGCCAAAAGAAACCGCATTGAAAAATTTTGGCTGTAGTTTTCTTTGCACTGAAATGACCTCCACAAGCTAGACTGTGACAGAAGGTCAGAATACTTTCGAAATTTACTCTTAGAAACACATCTACAAATGATTTGATCAGCACAGTATTTGAAGAGCTGGGGATTTTCCCAATAGTATATTATAATCTGGGAGAAGAATCGATCTTTTTCTTACTTTAACCAAGATAAAGGAATTTTGCCTATTGCTATGTAGTATACAATATCAATAAACCAAGGCAAATCCGTATGAGAAACCCTAAACAGCTATTCATCTAGGAATAAATCACAAACTGGAAGTAAAGTTGAGGTATCCTCAATAAGAATTCTACAAAGATGGTCAGCTACCACATTCTCTGACCCTTTCTTATCCTTGATCTCATAATCAAACTCTTGAAGCAAGAAGATCCATCAAATCAAACGGAGCTTGGTTTCCTTTTTGGATAGAAGATGTCTCAAAGTAGAATAATCAGAATAAACCACTACCTTGGAACCCAATAGATAAGATATGAATTTGTCTAAAGCAAATACAACTACAAGCAACTCTTTTTCAGTAGTGGTATAATTCAATTGTGCTTCTGAAAGAGTTTTACTCGCATAGTACATAACATAAGGAAGCTTATCTACTCGTTGTCCTAAGACAACACCCATAGCATAATCAAATGTGTCACACATGATCTCGAATGGAAGAGCCCAATTTGGAGGATTCATGATACAAGCTGAAGAAAGAAAAGAGTGACGCTTACGGAAAGCTTCCAGGCATGATTCATAAAAGACAAAAGGAACGTGATGAGTGCTAAAAAGTGCGCATTTAAACCCCTTAAGCTCGAGTATTCTAAGACCTTTATCTATCTTACTTTTTTATTTTAGAATAATTTCATGTTATTGCCCTTTTCAGGTACTTATCCCCAAAATAAGTTAATTCAACCAAATTAGAGCATAAAAGAAGCAATCTTAAGCTAAATGGAAGAATAGAGCAAAGTGAAAGCAAAGTGGTGGAAATCAGCAATCTACTATCGATCAGGAATACTTTCGATCAATCTAATATTGATCGATCTCACTTCACCAAGATGGATCAGACCCCTTGTCCTTATCCTCAAAGAATTTCCATCTTTGATCGATCTAACTTTCTTTAGATCGCTCGAACTTCCTTGATCTTATCCTTACCTACCACTTTTGTCTTTTTTCCAAAATATCCCAAAAATATCTCAGATTTGTCTTATTACAACAAGTCACCGCCAAGGATTGATCGATCTGGCATAAATTCGATAGATCTGGCCACAGTTTGATTAATCTCATCTGAATTCGATCGATCGAACCTCCTTAAGTCTGAATTAAAACATAGTCCAGCTTATTAAAAGATGGCTCATGGTGCAATCATTGAAGGGACCCAAGTGTACGAGACCGGACCATTGGGTGTCACACTTGAGCTACCTATAAAAGGATTTTCAGCCATTTTTATATCTTATCTTCATATCATATCAACATCTCTTGGAGAGGAGGCTAGAGCTTAGAGAGACATACACTATTTTGGGAGTTCTTCCATTCTTCTAGGGTTTTTATCAAGGAGAAGAGCATTTCTACCATGGAGATGGCCCTTAAGGGTTGGATGACTACATCAATGAGTGGCTAGACATCTTTTTGGGGCTAGAGTTAGCCCTAAGCATGCCTTCTAGACCTTAATGCTTTTTATTTTGAGGGAAATTGTGTTGTAATGTTGTATTGACACTTAATTTATCTATGAATCTTGTTCTTACAATAATTTGTGTTGATTAATACTTCCTATTGATCATTTCATTCTATCTATATGTCTATGTATGCTAGAGTAGATGTTCATGTCATTATCTCTTGGTTTTATGATATTGATACATGTCTATGTGTATTGATGCTATGAATCTAGAGATTGTGAAGGCATAGTGCTTAAATAGAATACTTTTGCGGTTTGTTTAATGGTTCATACTCATTTATTGATGGATTGTGCCTCTACCTTAGTTTAATTAGTTTATTTTCATGTCCTTAGCTTAGATGTAGTGTAGTTGCTTTATTTTCTTAGATATGAGGACAATCCATGCTTGTTGTTTGATATTCCATACTTATGAATGCAAGTAGTATAATTCTTTAACTTGTTAGTGTTGATTATGAGCTTAAAGGAAAGCTTAATGGCTTAGTTTGATATATTGTGCTATTCACTAGGTTGTCTAGACAATGTATTCTTAATTAGTTAATCCATGCTTATTGATTCAATTAATCACACCTCTTTGAATTGCAACACATGTTTCCCCTCATTTATTACACATTGAATGTCTAGAATGGTGATGTTTAGTGGTGACCTCTACATCCCAAGACCTCTCTCTCTTGTTCTCTACCCTTTTATTTACTTTAGTTGTTTAGTATTGAATTCATTTACATCATAGTATAATTAACCAACAAACAATCTTTTGATCATTCGACCTACTAATCCAATCTTTTTTCCATATTAACATAGCCCTCAATCCCTTAGGACGATCCCTACTCACCCTAGCTATATTAGTAGTTAGAGGTAGTAGTGGCTCTTTATAAATTTAAACTTGGCCATACTTTCATTGCAATTTGGGGTGTTATGATACAACCGCACCAAGTTTTTGCGCCGTTGCCGGGGATTGAATTGGCAACACCGTGTTTTGGAAACAATTAGGAATTAGTACTCTTTTGATCATGTTTTTACTTTATTTTCTTTTTAGTTACTTATTGTGTTTGTTCTTATTTGGCTAGGAGAATTGAGCAAAGAAATCAAGTAAGGGAGAATTGAAAAGCAATGAGCTAAGCTAAGCACAAAAAGGGCTAAAATCTAAAAATTGCAAAGCTAAGCAGAAAATTGAAAAATGAATTGAAGTTGCTTAAGGACCCTTTGTGAGATCTTTCTAACTCAATCTCTAGTTAAATCGTCGGCCCGCGTGGTGGCAATTTACTTTTCTTTGCATATTATTCAAGCATGGGAGTATGGGATTATCGTATGAGGAGATTTGTTGATTGATTTGTTGTGGGGGTAAAGTGATTACTATTTGCTTGTTATTTGTTTTTCTAGTGCATGCATGGTCATAGGTCATTAAATCCTACTCTTGTCCCTCCTAATTTGCATCTTGAATGGGTTGTTCATAATCCTAGGGGAAGAGGTAGTTCTCATCACTCCATTTCATCAATAGAGGAGCAACATGACAACTATGTGGAGGACCCTGGTCACATAGACCAACAAGGCATCCTCCCCCCTAACGTGCATCATGGTAACATCCAAGTACCATTAGGCATGCCTAGACTATTCATCCCACCACAACAAGAAGGCCAAATTCTATTAGGAATGCCTCGGCCAATTTTTGATCCACAACCTCCTATGGTTCAAGTTAATCACGGTGTTCATTTATCACCACCAGTTGGGAATCCTCCTATTGCTTTACGTGATCATTATGTTCCAAATGAATACAATGCACCGAACATACATCCAATTACCCCCATTTAGAGTACATCACTGCGAGATTAAACCGCATACCATTCAAATGCTTCCTAACTATCATAGACTTCCAAGTGAAGAACCGTACAAGCATTTGGATGAGTTTCTTGAAATATGTTCCACCGTGAAATACACGGACATGCCAGAAGAAGAGTTAAGACTCAAACTTTTTCCGTTTACCCTTAAGGACAAAGCAAAATATTGGTTCAACAATCTTAGGCCTTTTTTGATAACTTCTTGGGCAGAAATGCAACAAGAGTTCTAAAAGAAATACTACCCGGTATCAAAGACCAATGCTATGAGAACTTCCATTCGTGAATTTTCTCAAGGGAAAGGGGAACTGTTTCATGAGGCATTTGCTTAGGAAATGTCCACATCATGACATACCTAAGTGGCAATTAGTCCAATACTTCTTCGAAAGTTTGCCGAATAATCAAAAAGGTATGGTAGATGCATCTATGGGTGGTTCTTACCTTGATAAACATTAGAATGATGTTTGGCAATTGTATGAAAGTATGAGTGAAAATTCCAAGCATAGATTTTTGTCCCCTAAAAATGGTAGAATTCTAGGTGGAATGAAGAATGTCAGCTTATATCAAGTTAACAATTCAAATGACATAACCGCCGAGGTGAAATCTTTAACTCAAAGGTTTGATCAATTTTTGGTTAACCACAATTCGGCAAATCAAATGTCTTCCTCCCCTAATCATACTCATCATGTTTCAAATGAATCTTGTCTGACTTGTTCTAGTGTCTTACATACTACTTCCAATTGTCCCCATGGACATGTGCAAAGTGAGCATCATGATCAAGTCAATGCTGCATTTTTCAACCAAGGGAATAATCCCTATGGCTCACACTACAATCCAGGATGGAGGAACCGTCCAAACTTTTCTTGGAAAAGCCAACAGGAAGGCTTAAACCCTCCCCAAGGTGGTTTTCAAGGTAAGTATGTTCCACCTCCAATGCAAAGCCAAGGATCCCAAGGTTATAGATCTTCGTTTCAATCATCACATGGAAACCAATTTTCTAATTCTCATTTTCCTAATCAATCATCTTATTCCCAAGGAAATTCTAGGAGTCCCACTTTTGAGGAGAATGTGTTGACCGCTTTGGGTACTTTGGAGGCAAACACTCAATTGCTTCATTCCAATTCTCAATCCATTGCTAAGCTAGAAACCCAAGTCAGACAAATAGTTAGTACCTTAAATGCTAGAGAGAAAGGGAATATGCCTCTAAATGCCCCACCAAAGCAACAAAAGTGGGAGAATTGTGGACAATCAAATTGGTGTCCAAAATGAAAAGAGTGAACAGGTGCAACCAAAAGTTGACACCCGTCCCGTTTCACATTCTATTCCTCTTTCATTACATGTGCATGATCATCTTTGTGAGAAAGTGATGAAAAATGATTTGAAAAGTGATTTGAATAATGGGTTTGAAAACTCCTTGTGTTGAAAGTGATCCAAAGAAATATTATGAAAAAGACTTTGGGCTAAAAGCTTTATTTCCGGATGCCTTGAAAGGGTCCATTTATATTGAAATGCAAAAGACCAAGGTGAATGAAATCATCAAAGTGTTTAGGCAAGTGAAGATTAATCTTCCACTTTTGGATGCAATTAAGCAAATTATGGCTTATGCCAAGTTCTTAAAAGACCTTTGTTCCCAAAAGAGTAAGAATAAGAGCCAAGCACCAAAAGAAGTGGTCTTGACCGAGCAAGTGAGCTCCATCTTGCAGCACAACACTCTCCCAAAGTTTAAGGACCTCGGTTCACCTACTACTTCTTGCATCATTGGTGACCATGTCATTAATCGGGCTCTTTTAGACTTAGGAGCAAGTGTTAACCTTCTTCCATACTCGGTATATGTTAAATTAGGCTCAGGAGACTTAAAACCGACGTCGATAGTTTTGCAACTTGCCAACCGATCTATTTAAAAACCAAGAGGTATCATTGAGGATGTTTTGATTAAGATTGATAAGTTCTTCTTCCCTGTTGATTTCGTTGTCATTGACACGGAACCAGTCCCAAATCCCAAGAATTAAATTCCCGTTATCCTTGGCCGTCTTTTTTTGGCAGCCGCAAATGCCAACATAAATTGTAGGACGAGGATAATGAAAATATCATTTGGGCATGTGAAAGTGAAGTTGAACATTTTTAATCCAACCCTGAATTCAATGGATAAGCATGAAGAAGTGTGTGTTGTGGAGAAGTGTGTTGAAAATGAACTTGACAAAGTTGAGTCATTACTTGAAGGTCAAATTTCCAAAAGTTCATCTTCCAATAGGATTTCTAAAAGTGTTGGTTCAAAAACAAAGTTTGAAAGGGCATGGAAGCCTAAGAATTACATAGACAAAGGACAGTCAATCTCCTCTGATTCAAATCCAACGAGTTCTTTAGGGAACAATTTGTTGGGTGGGATTCAAGGTTCCATTTACCCCATCAAGGAGGGGATGCATAACAAGATATTCGATCCAAGCTAAAAGAGCCCAATGTCTTACTAGAGACGTTAAAGATTAGTGCTTCGTGGGGTTTACAACCCTATTCCTCCCTCATTTCTATGTTAACTTTCATTTCTTGCGATGTCTAGATATATTCTGGGTTCATACACATTGCTAGGAACTGTGATTGAGAATGCATGCATTTTCATTCTAAAAATAGGCCTTTTGTGCTTGTTCGATCGATCTCAAAAGAGGTTTGATCGATTGAACATTCATCTCTGCATCTAATCATCTCTCAATCCAATCGTACAAGAATTTCCTGCATATTTTAGCTCTCTGTGTATCTTGCGAACTTAATTTCCGATCGATCTGAGTGTTCCAAGATTGATCAAGATTTTCTCAGATCGATCTTCATTCCATACTTAGAAAATTTTTTGAACCCATGGAAAATCACCTCTCTGTGTATCGATCGAACTTGTCTACAGGTTTTCACCTGTTCGATCGATTGAACTTTGATCGATCTAAATTCGATTGATCTCAATGCCTCCTATTGACTTTGACTTATTTTTTAATTTTTTTTTTAATTTAATTTAATTATTTTTATATAAAAAAAAAACCAAAAAAATATTTTATTTTATTTTCTTTATTCCATTTTATTTTCAAAAATCCAAAAATAAATTTATTTTATTTTATTTTTACTTTTATTTTATTTTTATTTTTATTTCCAAAAATCCACAAATATTTTTAATTTGTTTAATTTTCAAAAATTCAAAAATATTTTCATAAAAAAATAAAAAATATATATATAAAAAATATACTTATCGTTTTGCGAGGTTAGATCGATCTAAGTCCCTTTCAGATCGATCTTTGTTCGATAGATCTGATTTCTTAGTGATCGATCAATTCCAAAGATCGATCCAAGACCCCAGCTCTCTCCCGACACTATTCATCATCTCTCCCACCTCCGGCGAATCTCCGGCGACCATCCCAAGCCTTCGAACTCCATCTCTCGCCCCCAATTTCAATTCTCTCCCTTGGTTTCCACTTCTCTCGTTTCATTTTGGTAAGTTTTGAGTTTTATTTCCATTTTTAAGCTTCAATCTTTATGATTCTTGATTATTCCATGTTAGATCTAGGATTATCGTGTTCCATTGTTGCCATTTTTTTTATCTTTGAAGTATGTGTATATATATGTGTATATATCTATGTATATATTTTGCCCGATATCAATTTTGGGGGTCATGTGCCTGGGGGTCATGTGCCTATATAAGTGACTATTTATGATTTGTTGAAGTGTAGAGGGACCCACAAGCTTACTTGGGTGCCCTCGTGTTGTCCACATCACAGATCTGTGACTTTTCGTATTTTTGCAGAGTTTGATCGATCATGTTCTTCTCTTATCGATCAGCAAAAGATCGATCTCACTCAATTCCTGATTGATCCAACTTGGATCGATCTTATCTTTTCATGATCGATCGAACATCACAGATTTGAATATCCACTTCACATGCCATCTTTTGTGTTCCATGCTATCTTATATTTGCCCAATGCTTGTGTTTTCCACATTGGGTGCATTTTATTCTGTCATGTTTAGCATGTTTCACTTATTCATTGTCTATACCTGGCTGCATTATAACTTGCATAGATTCATGTTAATTTTTCTGAGTTGTCTATCTTAATTGACATACATGTACTATATATTGTACTTCAATTCTTTATTCCCATACTGACTTCATCTGCAAGTTTTCTTTTCTTTTTGCAGGCCATGCCTCGAGTAAAGACTGTCGCCCATAGGCAGTATGAGGGCAGAGTGAGATGGTAGATAGAGGAGCCCACAGAGCCTTCCCATGCTCAGGACCCAACTCCAGAGCCAGCTACAGCTTAGTCCTCATCAGCCAATACCAGATTACAGTCCTCTGCTTCCGCATCATCTTCTTCTAATGAGGCTGAGCATGTACCACCTCTTTTACCACCACCAGCACTGCTAGGCCAGATCCGAAACAGGCCAAGCAGGAGATATACACCCCTTCAGGTGGCGCATGAGTCGGTCTTCGACATTGCCTTCTTTTCTCGGTCAGTTCTGACACGGGCGGCATTTGATGATATTGATCGGCGGGGCATTTCAACCATTTTTGCTCCAGTCACTTATCTAGTTTACCCGAGGCTCATCTAGTTGTTCTACCAGAACCTCCGGCCGGCCCCGAATGACCTATTAGAGCTGCGGACTACTATCGATGGCCATCTCATCCGCATCACTGTTAAGTCATTAGCCACTTCTTCTCGATGCCCATACGTCTGCCCTCTCGGCCTTCATTATCCTATTCTCCAGAGGCCATCTGATGTAGAAATGGCCGTTGCACTGACTGGCCACTACAGTGATGGCGAGACATTCGCCACGAGAACTTATTTGCCCGGTGATCTTTAGTTCTTCGATTCAGTCTTGTACCGAAATGTGTTTATGGCGGGCCATAAGATCTCGTAGCATTCAGACTTTTTGGCTGCCCTCTACGCCTTCTATATAGGGCATTGGTTCTCTATTCCTGCCCTCATCTGAAGTGTCATGATGAGGTTATACACGAGTTACATAAGCAAGGCCAAGCCTAAGCGAGCCAATTTCCTCCCTTTTGGACATCTTACTACTCAGATCCTCTAAGATCAGCACTACCTTTTCCATCCAGAGGAGCATCCTGAGTCAGGGGCTTGCCACTATGGCAAGAAGGATTGGAATAAAAGCTATAATGCTCTTATCAGGAGCTTAGAGCAGGAGGTTATTACGTCAGCTGAGGAGGCGGTGGAGATGGATGAGGTAGAGGCAGCTGCAGAGGCAGAGCAGGCAGCAGTAGCAGTAGAGCATGATCCAGCAAACCCACCAGCAGCTATGGATGCACATATGGACATAGATTTAGAGTAAGAGACTCTAGAGGAGTCACCACATCACTCTCCGACAGGGTCGCCATTGTACTCTCAGGAGTAGGCTCAGGATATACCTCCAGTTCATGATCCAGTTATCCCTGATGCTCCAGTTCTGACATCTAGCCGAGGAGAGCGTATACAGACCTTGGAGGATGCAGTTGTCTCTCTTCGGTCAGATGTGGCCTTTCTCAGCACTGACGTGACTACTCTTCGCTCAGATGTCTTGGCTGTGCTACAGGATTTATCCAGAGATATCTAGGGATCACGCCCCACTCGCCCTACTTCCTCTGCCTGATCTCTATCTCTTCACTCTCATCATTTTATATATCTATGATACATTACTGTTATTTTGATACTGCTATTTTTGCGGCTAGTCTATTGGCTCTAATACTGTGATGTACTGTACATTATTTTTCTCTTTCTATGCATGCTATGCTTGGATGTCATATTCTTATTTTGATACATCTATCTATTCTTGACTTCATTATCAGGTGCATTCCAGTGATTTTAGTGAGAGAGTGCTGCCCAAAATTTTTCAGGACAATCCTTTTTCCTCTCTCCTTAGTTCATTTATTATCCCATTTACACTTGCATGTCCACTATGCACTATTATTATCCCCTTTGTTATCTGATGAGCTTTTATCTTAGTGCCATCTTTTTAGGACCATAGTCAATCCCAAGTTTGGGGGAGTTGTACACCCACTTCGGATACTTGTGTCCCAGCCATTCTTTGCCATAGCTGCACTAGTATACTCTTTCATTTGTTCTCTTTGCACATTGAGGACACTGTGCCATTTAAGTTTGGGGGTAATGGGTGTTCTTCGTAGTGTTTGTTTTTAATTTAAAATTTTGAGCATGACTTGTGTATTTGAGGGATTTTTTATGATTGGTCCATGACTAGCTATGATTTTGATCTTTTGATGACTATATTGCTTAGAATTTAAAAATTACTTGACTTAAGAGTCTAATACTCCTTGTATGCCTTGTGGATGCCATTTAGGAGTAAATTTTTCAAAAGATTGATATCTTGCTTGCACTTATGGTCCACATCATCCTGATTTTATGATTATTTTGAGATTCACTCTAGGATTCTACACTAGCACAAGTGCACACTAGCATTCATTTGTGGGGTACATGCTTTGTTAATTATTGAATTGGTTATATCCCAATTAGGCTAGTAGTGCATTGAAAGCTATCAGTCTTGATAAAGGTGGATAACAAACCCTTTTCATTGAGTAGCTGGGATTCTAGCCTCATCAAGTACTAAATTTCTCGCGTCGAAAGGTGGAGGGCCCAAACTCTAGGTTAATAATTGAATGCTAAAAAAAAAATAGAGCAAAGTTGCAAAAGAAATAAAAAGTGAGGACTTCTCCCAAAAGGTAAGAAGTGGAAAATGATTAGATGGAGGTTGTTTTGATTTGTAGCCTAGTTAATTTGAGCTTGTAAGTCCTTAGGGGTGTTTGAACACCTAATGCCCTAAAGCCGTCTGGTTTGGGAGTCATTGACCTAACGCTCGACCTCATGGATCGTTATAAAGCTTAATAGATCGACACATTGCACTATACTTCCATCTTTGATCCTTAGGATTAGAGAAAAAAAAAAAAAAATTCGAGTGAAAAGAATAAGCGCACCTTGATCAATAAAACTTTAATAAAAGGTCCATTCTTTGTCTTGATGATCGGGACTAGATTTGTGTGCCAGTTTGAGGGTAAGGATGTTATCAATTCTTTAGTTGGCTTAGATAACAACATATTTGATGCCGATTCACTCAAAAAGGATTCTAGAGTTGTTTTGATTTGCATGATCATTTTCTTAATGTTTAAAGGACCATACTTATTTGCTTGATGTTGAGATTTTGGGAGATTGCTTGGAAAAGGTTGAAAAATTGCATACTTGAGGTAATTTTCTCCGAATGTTTGTTTTCAATATTGGTGCCTTTTTAGTGAGAATGAGCTTAATGTTTGTGGGTATCATTTCTGGAAACCCTCACGAGACTTCACTCGTCCACTAGGGGTAACCTAGGAGTTTAAAAGGCTTGTTGCATATGCTAAATGCAATCGTGTTCCGTACGAAAGTGGCGTTATCCATTTATTGCTTTCTAGTTCATAGTTGTTTAGTTGTTCATTTCATTCTTTTACTTTGTAGTTCATTACTAGGGATTAGCAATTTTTAAGTTTGGTGGTGTGATGAGCACTGAAAAGTGCACATTTAAACCCCTTAAGCTCAAGTATTCTAGGACCTTTATCTATCTTACTTTTCCGTTTTAGATTAATTTCATGTTATTGCCCTTTTTAGGTGCTTATCCCCAAAATAAGTCAATTTAGCCAAATTAAAGCATAAAGGAAGTAATCTCAAACTGAATGGAAGAATAGAGCAAAGTGGAAGCAAAGTGGTGGAAATTAGCAATCTTCAATCGATCAGGAATACTTTCGATCAATCTCATATTGATCTATCTCACTTCCCCAAGATGGATCAAACCCCTTGTCCTTATCCTTAAAGAATTTCCATCTTCGATTAATCTAACTTTCTTTAGATCGATCGAACTTCCTTGATCTTATCCTTACCTACCACTTTTATCTTTTTCCCAAAATATCCCAAAAATATCTCAGATTTGTCTTATTCAAAAAAGGCGCCGCCAAGGATTGATCGATCTGGCCTAAATTTGATGGATCTGGCCACTGTTCGATCGATCTCATCTGAATTCGATCGATCGAACCTCCTCAAGTCCGAATTAAAAAAGAGTCCAGCTCATTAAAAGATGGCTCATGGTGCAATCATTGAAGTGACCCTAGTACATGAGACCTGACCATTGGGTGTCACACTTGAGCTACCTATAAAAGGATTTTGAGCCATTTTTACATTATATCTTCATATCATATTATCATATCAATATATCTTGGAGAGGAGGCTAGAGCTTATAGAAACATACACAATTTTGGGAGTTCTTCCATTCTTCTAGGATTTTTATCAAGGAGAAGAGCATTTCTACCATGGAGATGGCCCTTGAGGGTTGGATGACTACATCAATGAGTGGCTAAACATCGTCTTAGGGCTAGAGTTAGCCCTAAGCATGCCTTCTAGACCTTAATGCTTTTTATTTTGAGGGGATTTGTGTTGTAATGTTGTCTTGACACTTAATTTATAAACGAATCTTGCTATTACAATGATTTGTGTTGATTAATACTTCCAATTGATCATTTCATTCTATCCATATGTCTATGTATGCTAGAGTAGATGTTCATTTGTTTATCTCTTGGTTTAATGATATTGATGCATGTCTATGTGTATTAATGTTATGAATCTAAAGATTGTCAAGGCATAGTGCTTAAATAGAATACTCTTCTGGTTTGTTTGATGGTTCATACTCATTTCTTGATAGATTGTGCCTCTACCTTAGTTTTATTAATTAATTTTCATGTCCTTAGCTTAGATGTAGTGTAGTTGCTTTATTTTCTTATATGTGAGGATAATCCATGCTTGTTGTATGATGCTCCATACTTACGAATGCAAGTAGTATAATTCTCTAACTTGTTAGTATGTTGATTGTGAGCTTAAAGGAAGGATTAATGGCTTAGTTTGATATATTGTGCTATTCACTAGGTTGTCTAGACAATTGATGCTTAATTAGTTAATCCATGCTTGTTAATTCAATTAATCACACCTCTTTGAATTGCAACACATGTTTCCCCTCATTCATTACACATTGAATGTCTAGAATGGTAATATTTAGTGGTGACCTCTAGATCCCAAGACCTCTCTCTCTTGTTCTCTACCCTTTTATTTACTTTAGTTGTTTAGTATTGAATTCATTTACATCATAGTTTAATTAACCAACAAACAATTTTTCGATCATTCGACCTACTAATCCAATCTTGTTTCCATATTAACATAGCCCTCAATCCCTTGGGATGATCCCTACTCACCTTAGCTATATTAGTAGTTAGAGGTAGTAGTGGCTCTTTATAAATTTAAACTTGGCCACACTTTCATTGCAATTTGGGGTGTTACGACACGACCGCACCAGAACGTCCTTTGAAAGTAGATTACCCAATGGACGAGATATTTTGCTGAAATCTTTAATGAAACGTCGATAAAACTCGGCATGCCCAAGAAATGATCATACTCCCCTTACGGAGGTAGGAGGAGGCAATTTAAAGATCAAATCTACTTTGGCTTTATCAACTTCAATACCTCTCTTTGAAATAATATGTCCTAAAATGATCCATTCTTGAACCATTAAATGGTTATTCTCCCAACTAAGAATAAGATTAGTCCCCCTACAACACTGCAGTACTAGGGACAAATTTTGGAGACAGCTTTCGAATGTGGATCTGAAAACAGAGAAGTTAGCCATAAAGACCTCGAGAAACTTTTTAACCATATCTGAAAGGATAGACATCAAACACCTCTGAAATGTTGCTGGTGCATTATACAATCCGAAAGGCATCCGGCTATATGTAAATGTACCGAATGGACAAGTGAAAGTAGTTTTCTCTTGATCCTTAGGATCAATGGCGACCTTATTATAGCTGGAATATCCATCTAAAAAGCAATAATAGCTCTGGCCAGCCAATCGCTTTAGAATCTAATCAATGAATGGAAGAGGAAAATGATCTTTTCTAATAGCGGAGTTGAGTTTCCGGTAATCAATGCACACATGCCATCCAATAGTGGTGCGTTATGGAACTAATTCTCCTTTGGAAGTCTCAACTACTGTAATACCTATCTTTTTACGTACTACCTTAGTAGAACTCACCCAGTTGCTATCTGAGATGGGGTAGATTATTCCCACATCTAGTAACTTCACAACTTCCTTCAAAACCACCTCCGTCATATTAGGATTCAATCTCCTTTGGAGTTCCTGGGATGTTTCGGGATCCTCCTCCAAATGAATCTGATGCATGCAAATTGTAGGATTAATTCCTTTTAAATCAGCCACACTCCATCTAATAGCCTCGTTATTTTGCTCAACTTTTATAAGACCACTTTCTTGGGAACTTGTAAGATTGGAAGCAATGATTAACGGGAAGGTGTTATTTAAACCCAAGAAAGCATACTTGAGCTTGTTCGGTAGTGGCTTAAGCTCAAGCTTAGGTGGAGACTCTAAAGAAAAAATAGGCGGAGTACTAAAAAGTGGAAGAAGAGGCTTAAATCTAAATTTCCATGGAGGAAAATCTGTGATAGGAGTGGAATTGAGCAAGGAATTTACTTCAGCTTTTAAAGATTCGATATCGAAATCTTCATAATTGAAGTGATTTAGACATGCTTCTAAAGGATCCTTGGATAAAATAGTTGTGAGTGATTCCTCAACCAACTCATAAATAACATCAAGGAAGAAGTTTTCACTATCATCGTGGGGATGATGAATAGCATTGAAGACGTTTAACTTGACTTTCATATTTCTAAAAGATAAATCCATGGTCCCAGTCCTATAGTTAATGTAAGTATTCGCTGTGGCTAGAAAAGGATGCCTAAGAATGACTGGAATATACTTTTTGTAATCGTGGACCGATTTTGTATCAAGAACTAAGAAATTGACCAAAAAAAAGAACTTGTCCACTTTTATGAGTACATCTTCAACAATATCTCATGGTTGTTTGACAAAACGGTCAGCAAGCGGTAGAACAACCGACGTAGGTTTTAACTCTCCCAGACCTAACTTTTCATACACCGAGTAAGAAATAAGATTAACACTTGCTCTAAGATCAATTAGTGCTCGCTCTATCACATTATTTCCAATGATGCAAGATATTGTAGGAGTTCCAAGATCTTTAACCTTTAGAGGAGTGTTATACTTAAGAATAACACTGACTTGCTCGGTGAGACAAAATTTCTTAGGAACTTGGATTTTAGATTTTCTCTTGAGAGTGCACAAATCCTTTAAAAATTTGGAGTAGACTGGAATTTGCTTTATAGCATGAAATAGAGGAAGATTGATTTTGACCTGTTTAAAGGCCTCCATCATATCTTGAATTTTCTCCCCTTGTTTACCAAAGTGGGAGGGTTCTTTGAGACGTTCAGGATAAGGCGCTCTTGGCTCATAAGCTATCTTAGGATTAGGAGCAGATGAAGAAGTGACTTCACCTCCAACTCCTGTGGTAGATTGTGGAATAGAACTTGAAGAAACATCCTTGGGATGTGGATTATGGATGATAGGAACAATGGGAACCATAAGCCTCTCTTTTTCTTCCTGTCCTTTTTCAACTTGATTATCAACCACTCTACCACTCCTCAATGTAGTAATAGCCTGAACTTGCTCATGATGAATACCTAAGGAATTGGTTTCATCAATCATGTAATTCTGCCCTTTTGGGTTGGCTACTAGCTAACTAAGTAGCTTTCCATCCTCTCTTCGAGATAGAGTACTCACTATTTGCCCAACTTGTGCCTCTAGTTTTGTTATTGCTTGTGAATGAGAATTAAGAAGTTGGGTATTGGCTTTAAAATCAATAAGAGTGTTAAGTCCTTGATCCTCAAAAGCAGAATTTCTTAGAGGAGGTGGAAGATTAGGAGTTTGAGTGGGTTGATTCCTAAGCTAAGGTGGATGATAAATACCAAATTGATTGAAAAAGTTATTTTATGGCATAGGATTGGATGAATTTTGATATTGTCCTTGTGATTAAGGAATAGTGGTTCCTTAACTTTGATTACGCCGTGATAGATTTAGATGATCTCTTCAGCCAGAATTGTATGTAGAAGCATATGGTTTGTAAGTTGGTCTAGAGAATGCAGCATTCACTTACTCTTGTGGGATCTCAGATGATTGTCCTATCATAGGGCAAGTGTTAGCAAAATGGAAAGGATTAGCACAGATTGAAAAAACTTCCTTGGGCAGTTTGAGGATTAGCAGCAGGAGCAAAGCCAGATGATAGAATTTGATCAAACTTATTTGAGTGGCTAACTCACTAGATTTGTCTACCTCATAGAGTTTTTTAACTTTATGCATTCTTAGTGAAGACCTAGACCTAGAAGAAGACGCATATTGCATTGAATTCTCACTTAGGGCCTCAAACAGTTCCCAAGCATCAGCCAGACTCTTACGCAAAAAGGCTCCATTACTAGATGCATCAACCATGTTTCTATAAGAATTAGAGAGACTATCATAGAAAATTTGTATTAAATGCCATTGAGCAATATCATGGTGTGGACACTTTCTTAGAAGATCATTATATTTTTCGCATGCATCATGGAACTATTCTTTAGGGATTTGGGAAACGCCATGATTTCTCTTCTCATTTGACAGGTTTTACCCACTGTGTAGTACTTTTTCAAGAACTCCTTATGCAACATATCCTATGTAGAAATGGAATTTGGTGGAAGGGAATACAACCAAGTTCTTGCCTTGTCCTTGAGAGAGAATTGGAGAAGTCGCATCCTGAATGAATCATTGGTAAGAGTGGTCAACTTGGTAGTCAAACACAATTCCAAAAATACATCCAAGTACGTATAAGGATCCTCTGTTGCAAGCCCATGGAAGGTAGGAAGCATTTGGATCATAGCAGGCTTGATCTCAAAATGGGTTGCATCAGCATCCAGAAATACAAAGTACGAAAGAGAAGTGTATGTGGTAGGAATGAAATGGTCACTTAGTTTTGGTTGTGGAGGGACTGGTGGAACCCATCCTCCATTACCATTACCATTACCATTGCCATTACCCGGTGCATCACGATTATCAGCCATGTTATCAGAGGAACTTCCTATTATATTCAAATGTTTTTTAAGTTTTCTTAATTAAATAAGAGTTCTCTCTATTTTAGGATCATATACTAAAGGTTTTGACTGAGAATGACGAGTTAGCATGCATTAATTCCACTAATCCTAAAAGTGACAAAAATAAAATTTTCTAAGTAGAAGAAAACAACAAAAACTCACAGAAGGTTTAATAAACTAAAGCTTTTTATCCCTTAAGCATCTTTGTCCCCACTGCTAATTTCTTGTACCTGAAAAAAAAAAAAAAAAAAAAAAAGAATTAGGGTGAGTATTAGAAAGTCTGAAGACTGGTAAACCAAAAATAAAACTTAAAAACTAAACTAAATAACAAATCTCCTCGGCAACGGTGCTAAAAATTGGTGTGGTGTGTTAGCATCAATTTATAAAATAACCACTCGCAATAAAATGAATCCTTGTAAGATAGCACTATAGAGAGGGTGTCGAACCCATAGGGAGATGAGTATTTATGTTCGGTTTTTAATTAAGTCCTATTGGTTTACAGGTAACTGATTGAATTGTTTCATTGATTGTCATGACTAAAAACAAACTGAAATTAAACTAAAATTAAGCTAGAGTGATCAGATAGAGAAAGGTCTTAGGGCTTTGACTTTACCACAATCATCGTACTATGGTTAACTGTTTCAACTCTAGGGATTTAACAAATTATGTCTTAAATGAATTGAACTCAATAACATTAATTCAATTCAGGTTTTAAAGAAAAAAGTTTTATAAAATTCAGTTAACTATAAACTATCTGCGGTTAGCATGGACTATCCACTTACCTACTCTAATTACTTTTACTACTTTGTAAATAATCCATCTTTCCTAAGCATAGACTATGAAAACATTCTTTTATAAAAATGTTGGAACACCATTATATGACCTCTATTCTCATGTCCGGTAAGGCTTCGCCAGATACCGTCCAATAGGAATAAGTTAAGAATAAAGAACAAACAATTATATCTAAGATAAGGTAATAACAATTTGTAATCTATTTAAGGCATTAAATCCAATTGAGTTATCTCAATTGCTCATAGTCATATAATCAAAAACATAATATACATTAAAATATCCTAGAGTTAAGAACAGTCAAACCATAATACTAGATTGGGTTACATCAGTGCCCTAAGAGAGGAATTAGCTACTCATGACGATGCCGGATGTCATATATGTTGGAGTTATCTCTATCGTCATGGACGTCACTTCTCTTCTGGATTTTCACCTTCTAAGGTTGTGGAAACCCTAAAAGCCACCACCACAGTATCATCCTTCTAAAACAGTATGAGAAAAAAGGACTTCTTCTATCAAGGCCTATACCTTCTTTTATAGAAGAAAATAAAGGCTTGGGGGGCTTTTAGGTCTTTTGCCCATCTGGAATGAGATATGACTTGTAAAGATAGCAATTCCGTAACTTTAATCTGATGTATCATGGAAGGCTCGAACTTTAGGAAGCAGAGCTCAAGCTTTGAGGTTCGGGCTCGAGCTTTGGGAATAAGGCTCGAGTTTCTTTGGATTGGTGCTCGAGCTTCAATGAATTGTGCTTGATTTTCACTTTAACATTTAGCCAAATTTCTTCAATTATTTTTTGAAGCGTCTTTTTCTTCAACACTTAGAATATTTTTAGGCTCCATCTCTTTTAACATTGCTCGATCCAAGCTTTATGAGCTCAAGCACGAGGTACCAGGCTTGAGCTTTAAGTACTCAAGGCTCGAGCTTTGGGTAATGGTACTCGATCCTTGAGATCTGGCACGAGGCCCTGGGAGCTTGGTTCTTCCATGGAAATCAACTCTTCAAATTCCGACACCTTGTGCTCGAGCTTGAGGGTCTAGGCTCGAGCACCCTATGGTTAGGCTCGAGCACCCTGAAGGTAAGGCTCGAGCTCTAAGGTACAAGGCTCGAGCTTTAATGCCTTGTTGATTTTTCTTCTCTTATTTATAGGGCTCGAGCCTCAAGACTTGGGCTCGAGCTTTGGACCTTGAATTCTTCAAAACTTCACTATTTAAGCTCTCGGCTTGCTTTGAATGACCAGCAACGACTCTATAAGCTTCGATATCAATCTTTTCATCATAAGGTCTTGGTTTTAACTGTTTCTCTGGGAAAGTACCTATAAACACACATTAAACATAAATTAGTCTAATAATGGATAGAAGTATCACTTTAGGCCTTAACATACATATATATAGGGGCATGAATATACAATATTCAACGCTCATCAGTGGCACAATCCATCAAGAAATAAGTATGAACCATCAAATAAACCACAAGAGTAATCCATTAAGCACCATGCTTTGACCCAGACTAGACCAAACATTGTAATGCACATAGACATAAATCAAATGTAAAGAATCAAGTGTAAAGTACATAACCATCCATTCTAACATACATAGACATATGAATAGAATTAAAAGATTAATTAAAAGCATTAAACTACATAAATCATGTATAAATAAGATTTATATATATAAGAGGTCAAAACAAGATTACAACACAAATCCCCATTAATTACAATCATCAAAGTCTAGGAAGCATGCTTAGGGCTATCTCTAGCCCCAAGAGAATAGTCTAGCAACTCATGATTGGTATCATCCAACCCTCAAGGGCTTTCTTTATGGTTGACTTCATCTTCCTCCTTGGTTGTTCTTGATAGAAACCCTAGAAGAATGAAGAACTTTTTCAAAATGTAATTTATCTCCATAATCCCTAGCCAATTCTCTCTCTAACTAACCAACCTCTATGCTAAAAATAGTCAAATTCCTTATATAAGTAGCTCAAATGTCATACCCAATGGTCAGACCTCGTGCACTATGACCCCCAAATGATTGTACCACGAGCACACTTTCAATTCAGCTTGAAATCTGTTTACACACATTTTAAAGCAGTTCGATCAATCACATAGTTGCTCTGATCGATCATAGTAAGGCGGCACATTTATTTAGATAAGGACAAAGGTTAAGATATTTATAGGAAAAGGACAAAAGTGGTTGGTGAGGATAAGATCAAAAGGTTCGATCGATCGGATAAAAGGTTGTATCGATCGAATAGGAAATTTTTCTGAGGATAAGGACAAGGGGTTCAATCCATCATGACATGGTTAGAATGATCGCAATGCGATCAATCATAGCTATGTTCGATCAATCAGAGAGGAATTTTTCACCACTTTGCTCTTTTCTTCCACTAGACTTTAAATTGCTTCCTCCAATGCTCTAATTTAGCTGATTTGACATATTTTGGAGATAAGTGCCCGAAAAAAGGAATAACATGAAATTAGACTAAAATGGAAAAATAAGATAAATAATGGTCCTAGAACATTCAAGATTAAAGGGTTTAAATGCGCACTTTTCGGTGCTTATCAATAGCCAACTGAGGCATCCATATCATTAATATTTGAAGGTGTAGTGGAAGAGTTTACCTCAGGAATATTCTCAGGAGACGAGTCTTCAGAATTGAGGAGTGGGGGGATTATATTCCAGCTTCAAATAGTGTAAATGCCACTCTTGAAGTCATATCAGCATCAACTTCAGAAGGTGTAGGTGCCACTCTTGAAGTCATATTAGCATCAACTTCTGAAGACACATCCACCCATGTGTCATTAAAGCTCGGCTTGTTATATCTCAACCAATTCGGCTCTTCATTTCATATCTCCCCCTGAAGAGAAGAATTGGATACTGGAAGGGAAAAGAAAGTGTTAGATTCCATAAAAGTAACATCCATAGTCACATAGGTGCGTTTGGTAGTCGGATCATAACATCGGTACCCTTTTTAATGTACAGCGTATCCTAAGAAGAGGCAACGAACGGCACATAGATTAATTTTAGTTCATTGGTTCTTATGAAAATGCATAAACGTAACACATTTAAATATCCAGGGAGGAATCATCAAAATTAAGGGTAAGGACACATACGTCGAAAGAATCTGTAATGGGGTCTTAAAATTTAAGACTTTAGAAAGCATACGATTGAAAAGATGCATAGTAGTGGCAACTGCATCAGCCCAATGTCAGTTGGGCATATGTGCTCCAAGTAAAAGAACACGGGCAGTTTCAAGATTATATTGGTTCTTCCTCTCAGCAACACCATTTTACTGAGGAGTCTGTGGACAAGAGGTTTCATGAATAAGTCCATGATTTTGGAAATATTTGTGACACCACTGGTTAACATACTCACCACCATTATCAGATCTAAAAATCTGAATCTTAGCTGAAAATTGAGTTTGAACTAGTACATGGAAGAATTTAAACACACTCAGTACTTCATCTTTTTGTTTCAGCAAGTATAGCCAAGTCATGCGGATACAATCATCAACAAAGATCACAAACCAATGAATACCAGATGTAGTAGAAACCGGGGAAGGACCCCACACATCAAAATGAATTAACGCAAATGGAACATCACTTTTATTTATGCTTAAGGGATAAGTAACTCTATGACTTTTAGCTAAAATGCAGGTATCATATTTAAAGTCAATAATCGGTAAATGTAAAAACAAACTAGGAAATAAATGTTTCATATAACTAAATGATGGGTATCCAAAATGACGATGCCACAGCCAAATCTGTCTCTCCTTTATACCATTCAAATGAAGCATGTGATGTGCCCGCCCCGTGATGAAATCATCCATGTAGTATAATCCCCCCCCCCCCTCTTAGTAGCATGCCCAATGATCTCCTTGGTGAGAATATCCTAAAAAAGACAAAAAGTGGGATAAATGAGCACACCACAGTTCATGTCTGTAGTAACTTAACTGAAAAAGAGCAATTTATGTGAAAGAGAAGGAACAAGTAAAGTATTAGATAATGAGAGAGAATGTGACAAGGTCACAGTACCAGCCCCTGTGACTGAAGAAATAACCCCGTTGGCATTTGCAATACTCGTGTGCCGTGGTGGGGAGGTCTGTGAGAAGTCGGTAGCATCAAATGTCATGTGGTCAGTGGCCCTGGAGTTAAGTATCCAGGCACCACTATCAGAATCTCTATGAGAACTAAAGAGGATGTTACCATAGGTACCTAGTTTCGGAAGAAAGGAAATTTCATGGGAAAGCTCGATAGGTGGTGTGAGAGAGAGAGGTGAGACTCTGCAATGGCCACCGCAGTCTTACCCGCTCCCCCATCATTTTCTGCAACATCAGGGTATTTTCAGGCCTGTAATTCATTCCACTAGTCGGGATACCCGTGCAACTTAAAGTAGTTTTCACAAGTATGTTTCAGATTGCCACAATGGGTACACTTTATTCCAATAGATGTTGCTCGTGACTTAGAGGATGGACCATGTTTCCCACTACCCAAAGAAAGAAATCCGGTAGTATGAGGAGCTGACTGTCCCAGCTTGAAACCTTTAGATGCCAGAACTAATCCTGGGGTATCTTCAGTGCTCCCATTGATCATGACCGCCTACCAGATCGTTTCCCATCTAACATGGCTATACATCGCCCCGAATTTTGTCCAACCGATCATCGAGACCATCCATGAAAACATACACTCAATCTTCCTAAACAAGGTTATTATAGTGTTGAATACCAATAACATACTCCATCGGCTTAGGACGACAGAAATCGATCTCATGCCATAAACCTTGAAGATCATTATAATATTTTTTAGGAGAACCACCAGCTTGACGCAAACGAGTCATATGGTGTTGGAGGTCATATACCTGAGAGGTATCACTGCCATCAAAGTAGGTAGTAGCAATGGAGTCCCAGACCAGCTTCGTAGTGGGAAATTGAATGAAGTTCCGATCAACAATGGGTTCATGGAGTTGATCAACCATCCCTAGACAATAGCATTGTCGATGCGCCATTTTTGACAGGTTGGATCAGTCTGAGGAGGTTTAGAAAAGTCACTGTTAATATATCCCAACTTGTCTTTGTCGAAGATGTACATCTCAACAACTTGGGACCATAAAGCATAGTTGGTACCGTCCAACTTGATACCGATCGAAGCAGCAGAAGATTCGGTGGTCTGGGTCGTGGTCTGAATTTTGGTCAAAGCTTCAGCCATTCGGGTAGTTAATGAGAATAGATTCTGGTTTACCAGATTTATCTATGTTTTCGGTGTCAGCCATAGAGAATAACGAGGAAAGAAAAAAAAATTGGTCAAGGGATGATGATAACTGGGGCCTAAAATCGGCTTGCTCTGATACAATGTAAAAATATAAAATAGGAAAGATGAAATTGTAGAGAAAACTTCTCTTTTTCTGTATATCTTTGTTCAATGGTATACATGGCTTTTATACTAAATTGTGAAAGCTATACAAGGAAAATTAATATACTTGATCTTAAAGTTAAGCCTTGACTCCTAAAGTTAAGGATTAATATACTTGATCCTAAAGTTAAGCTTGACCCTTGAATCAAGGGATTATAATCAAGTGACATCCTATAATCTCTCCAATTTCTTTACTAATGACAACTCACGCCAACAGGGTTTTGGTTCTAGCTAGGGTCTGGTAGACAGCTTTCTTTGTGAGGTTGCTTCTACCTTTTCGAAATGCCTCCACTCACGAGGGTAGGAGGCTTCTCGAGTCATCGGCTTCGGAGCTGGAGGTATGAACCACCAAAAACTTCCGCCGTTGATGGCTGCGTTGTAATGTTTCTATTTTTCACCATTTTCCATTTTTTTTTAGAATTTCCTATTTTCGAGGGTATTTTCATTTTTTCTCATTTTGCGTGCTAGACACCGTGGGGTGTGCCAGGTATGTCTGAGAGTTGGGTGGGACATTTCCTTGAGTTCAGGACTCTTGGAAATGTACTGGTTTTCATTTTGGCATTTTTTCTGTTTTGCGCAAGAAGGTCCCCAGGTGGGACCCGCTACCGGAATTGTTGTGCAAGGGGGTTGTGTCGTGGGTACATTGCATTTCATGAAAAATTATTTTGTCATAATTGTATGGTTGTAAGTTGAATTGTGTGGTTGTAGTTTAATTAGAGCATATGCATATATTTTGTGGTTGAAAATTTAAAGTTAAAAGATATTTTTGTGTGAGGGACCCACCATTGACTATTCTATTAATGGCCATAAGGCCATTTAGGCCACAACTCCTTCACTCTCGGCTAAAGCTCTCTCTCTCTCCCTCTCATTTTGTTTTCTTTCCTTTTTACATCAAGATTTAAGTTTTGATCCCTCTCTCACCATTGAGAATTTGGTAGTACCATTTGGAACAAAGTTGGAGAGCTCATCGAGGCCATCAATTTGATAGGAGCCAAGCACTCTTTTTGCCAACCCTTGGATTTCGAAATTAGGTCTTGATTTTGGGGGTTTTCTCATCTTTTGAGGTAGGGGTTTCTAATACATAATTTCTTGTGCTTTTGTGAGTTAATCTTTCGTAAATTGTTATCTAACATGCTTAACTTGTTTAAATTCTTACAAAATTGCTTAGATGTTGTATATGAAATATGTGACTATGTGTTAGTTGATATGATGTGATTAAGCATGTCTATATGAAATAGAATTCATGTTCTATATGCTTACTATATTAGATCAATGTTGAATGAAAGCATAAGTTATGAAATTTAGAAATTTATTTTTGATAAGCATGTGTACTATTAGATGTTGACTTGAAAGGCATGAATTTCCATAATTACACGACATTGTAATATATGAGACATTCATGCATGGCATTCGGCATGAAAATGGGAAAAGTTGTTTTAAATACAAATTAAATTGTTTTTGGGAAAAGCTTAATGAAAGGTTTACGAAAACTCGGACACATAGGAGGCGCTTAGTGGTCTGTGGTGTTAATGTGATCTAGAGGGAACTAGAGAGAGACCCTAGTGTGGTTGTGCTACCTAGGCCTAAACGACGCCATGGGGGTGCCATATAGTCGGGGTTAGCTAGCCAATCCTTCCCTCATGGTGCCATAGAGGTGTTATGGGTTGGGTTACATTAACGGTTTGGAACGATGAAACGGAATTATTTTGGAAAATGGGGAGTGACATTGGCATGACATTGTACTTCATTCGCCTATATTGTGTATTTGTGATTGGATGACATTTATTTATATACTTGACATTATGGTTATTGATGTGTACTCCCCATAGCATAATCCCGCCTACTTTTACCTATTCTTTGCATGGATTCACAGGGCCATAAGAGGCATGTCTTAGACACTTCCTACTGAGATTATGCTCACCCCATTATTTTAATATTTTTCAGGTTTAAGAAAAGAAGTGGTGGACCACAATCCACCATAATTCATGACTAGATCGAGACTATCATTTTGCTATCTTTTGTATAAAAACATGAACCATGTTCTTTTGTAAAGAGCAAGTGTAGCTTGTATAATGTTGTAGTAGTAGATGTTGTAGAAACAAATGTAACTTATGGGTTGTAAATTATATAAACTTTTGTTCTTTTGTAAAAGACTATGAAGAATTATATGTGATTATGTTGCTATCAGACTTAAATGGATATTGTGATCTGTATTTCAATGATTTTGCATTTGCTTGGATAGAATTATTTCAGTTTAAAGTTCTATAGTAAGCTTTTGTTCATTTCCTTGTTCAGAGCAGTTTAGCTGCATTTTTCTAAGGTCACAGAGCCATTAACCGAAATGGGCATTTCGATCGACCGATATTTCCAGTAGCCTCTCCAAAATTTTGGTCACAACCAGCCGACTGGAATGGCCATTTTTGTCGACTGGTACAGGGGCTATTTCGGACGACCGAAGCTCCACTTTGGTCAACCGAAATGCTGTTGTTTAGTGCATCTGGTTCCTTCTTTTAGAATATCTAACCCTGAGCCTTGGGAGGTTGTTTAGAGCCTTCATGGATCGTATTTATGACTTAAGAATGATGTAACGACACTCGACTCGATGGCATTGACATATGTAACCTCGGGTTTGGGTAAAGACCCGATTAAGGTTCGGACCCACGGGTTTGGGTCATTACAAATTTGGTATCAGAGAAATAGTTTGAATACCATTTGGACGATGGGTAGAGGCCTACCTAGAATTGCATAAAAGTTG
The DNA here is from genome assembly GCF_030987335.1 of Cornus florida. Lineage (NCBI taxonomy): Eukaryota > Viridiplantae > Streptophyta > Magnoliopsida > Cornales > Cornaceae > Cornus > Cornus florida. The sequence goes on along the minus strand of NW_026775571.1, from coordinate 38,523,374 downwards.
AGCTATTTTTTTACTTGTTTAATTGCTTATGTGATTGCATGCTTATGTGCTTATGTGTTAAGGTGTTTAAATGTTTAAAAAGCATGCCTAATTGCTTACTTGTTTACCTCTTATGTGATTACGTGCTAAGTGTTTAGTGATGATATATATTATTATCATGACCATGTTTACCATTAGTTGGGTTTTTTTTGGGAGTATGGAAAGTGTTTAAGTGTTATCATTTCATGTCGAGTCATTGTGCGAGGACTCCGTTCTCGTGTGCGTATAAGTGTCATTGTTTTTTATCCATTTTCTTATTTTATAGCGTCATGCCACCACGAAGGGATCCCGGGGAAAGTTCGAGTTCCAATCCCGTAGAAAGGGATCAAGAGCAAGTTGAGGAAGATGTCTTGTTGTGTGACTTGGTTTCACCAAGAGGGGGACAAACGAGGGGAACCATTGATCCACCTCTTCAGATAAGTGAGGAGCAGCTTAAGTTGGCTATACATGTGGTCTTTCATGATGTGTTTCGGATGGCAGTAGCATCATCGTCATAGGTTATGCCACCACCAGCACCACCTCCAGAGAAAAGTGAGTCAGATGAGACTCTTTATCATATTGCAAAGTTTGTGAAGTTGATACCGACTCTATTTGAGGGTAGCCCAAATCCACTCGTTGCAGATAGTTTCATGGATAGGGTTGAAAAGCATCTTAACGCTATGAATTTGGCATCAGATAAGTTGAAGATCACGTTGGTGACTTACAATTTTATTGAGGATGCTGAGATTTGGTGGAAGACCGTTTCTCACACCCATGATCTGAACACAATGACCTATGATACATTCAAGAAGTTGTACGATGAGAAATACTTTTCGGCACTTAAGCAGAGAGAATTAAAAAAGGAATTCAATTGTTTGAAGTAAGGAAGTATGACTATTACAAAGTATGAGAACAAGTTTATGTCACTTTTTGAGGTTTGCACTATGGATTGCTAGAGATGAGGAAGGAAGATAGAGAAATTTGTTGATGGCTTTGATCTTACCATTAGGCCAATTGTGGCTGCCTCAGAACTGATAGAGTATGCAAAAGCAGTACGAAAAGCCTTAGTGGTTAAGGTCAAAAGTAAGGACAGCAAAGCTATGAGAGAGTCCTATAAGCACAGCAGGAGTATGAGTGCTATCTCCGAGGGTCAATCACACAAGAAGTAGAAGAATGAACAGTCAGGGTTCAGGGGACAACAATCAGCTAGATCTGCACCCACAGCTTCAGTGTTTATTAGGTCTTCTGCACCGAATGTTACTTATTTTAGATATGGGCAGCCGGGATATTACAAATCCCAGTGCACTTAAGCTCGGGTGGTTTATTTCAGCTGTGGGTAGTCGGGGCACCACAAGTCCCATTGCACTCAAATTCAAGTGGCTTCAGGTGGATGTTTTGGGTATGGCTAGCAGGGGTATAGGGTGAGGGATTGTCCACGGTGGGGCAGTGGTTCAGGTAGGGATGGAGATTCACAATAGAGGTAGATGTAGTCTGCTACAGTTCAGACAGGGTTTCGACCGCCACCACCGCCTCAGTCATCTTAGCCAGCTATGATAGCTCAGAGTTCTCGACCGAGCAGAGGGGCTCCTTCTAGTACACCTACTTAGCAATTTGGTTATCTGACAGGTGGTTCTCCGGGGTAGAGGACCCAGGGTCGTGTGTATGAAGTCACTCCTGTCGAGCCATCATCCAGTCCTTCAATATGTTTTTTATGTTCCATTCTTGCGCTCGAGTATTGTTTGATTCCATTGCTTCTTACTCTTTTATCGCTTCATCATTTACATGGGTATTGGGGTTAGAGGTCAGTTAGTTAGATAGACCGCTTTGTGTTGACACGCCAATTGGGGGTTCAGTCACTCTTTGTAGAGTTTGTCGGGGTTGTTCCATTACCATTGCCAGCCGGGTACTTGAGTTCAATCCCATCCTTCTCGAGATTACAGGGTTTGACGTCATTCTTAGGATAAACTGGTTATCGTCCTTCAGAGCTGTTATTAATTGTTTCAGGGGTAAAATGTCAGTGTGTACACCAGAGAGGGATTTTTTCTGTTTTGTGGGAGATTGGTGTGATCCTCTCACTCCCTCATTTTATGGTGTTAGAGGTCAGGATCGACAAGGGTTCTTGGCTAGCCTTTTTCGTGATGATGATGCTGAGTTTTAAGGGGTTGATTACCCAATGGTTGTACATGATTTTCTGAATGTGTTTTCAGAGAACTTGGCGGAGTTACTTCCACATCGAGAGGTGGAGTTTGCTATTAATTTGATGCCTGGTACCGCGCTAATTTCTATGGTGCCATATCATATGGCGTCGATTGAATTAGAAGAATTAAAGAAATAGCTTGATGATTTGAGAGTGAAAGGTTTCATCCAACCGAGTGTATCACCGTAGGGCGCACCGGTCTTGTTCGCTAAGAAAAAAGATGGTTCTTTGAGGTTGTGCATTGATTACCGGAAGTTGAATTATGCCACCATCAAGAACAAGTATCCTTTACCAAGGATAGATGATTTGTTTAATTAGTTAAGGAGAGCTAGTTGTTTTTTAAAGATTGACTTGAGGTTAGGCTATTATCAATTACAGGTTAAAGATAAAGATATCCAAAGGACCATTTTCCGTACACAGCATGGACATTATGAGTTCCTTGTTATGCCTTTTAGTTTGACTAACGCACCAGCGGCATTTATGAACCTAATAAACCATGTCTTTCATGATTACTTGGACCGGTTATGGTAGTTTTCATAGATGACATTCTTGTGTATTCGCAGACTTGGGAGGAACACGAGGTCCATTTGAGTATAGTGTCGTAAATTCTATGGGAGCACCGTTTGTACGCCAAGTATGAGAAGTGTGAATTTTGGCTGCAAGGGGTAAAATTTTTGGGACATGTCGTTTTAGAAGGTGGATTGTTAGTTGATCCATCAAAGATTAAAGCAGTTTTGAATTAGGAGTGACCCAAGAATGTTTTTAAGATCTGGAGTTTCCTTAGCCTAGCGGGATACTATCTTTGATTTGTGAAAGATTTTACCCGTTTGGCAACTCCTATGACCAGATTAACCCGGAAGGGAATCAAATTTATATGGAACAAAGCATATGAGTCTTCCTTTCAAGAGTTGAAAACAAGGTTGACTACGGCTCCAGTGTTGGTGATACCTGAGCGTGGCTTGGGTTATGTGATTTATTGCGATGCATTACGTGATAGTTTGGGTTGTGTGTTAATGCAGGATGGTAGAGTAGTGGCTTATGGGTCTCAACAGTTGAAGACTCACGAACATAACTACCCTACTCATGATTTAGAGTTAAGCAGCAGTTGTGTTTGCTTTGAAGTGTTGGAGACACTATTTGTATGGCGAGAGATTTGAGGTGTTTAGTCTGTTTAAATTTTTTTTGCTGTGTTTAGCTAATGGATTTAGTCTATTTTTGTTTTGTTCTATTGGAGATTTTAATCTCCTATTTGTGATTGTACAACATCTTTTTTATATAAAAACAAAAAAAATAAAAATAAAAAATAAAAAAAATAAAAAAAAACCAACAACATTCAGGAAAAAAAGAGATTTGAGTTGTTTTCAGATCATAAGAGTCTTAAGTACCTTTTCTCCTAAAAGGACTTGAACAATAGGCAGAGGCGATGGGTTGAGTTCTTAGAGGACTATAATTTTGAATTACAATATCATCCGAGAAAGGCAAATGTGGTAGCTGATACCTTAAGCCAAAAATCTCGTGGGACTTTGGCTGGTTTAGCCATTAGGAAATGGAAGATGGTTAAGGATTTGGCAAAAATGGGATTATATTGTTTTGATGATGATGTTGACAGTGAGTCAGCATTTTTGTTTAGTTTTGTGGCTCAGCCTACTCTAGTCGGACAAGTGATTAAGTCGCAGAGACAGGATCCAGATTTGGATGCCATTTGCACTTTGATCTCCAGTGGCGAGACCGTAAAGGATTAGACCTTACATGCTGATGGAGGTCTACAGTTCAGGAGTTTGTTGGTTGTTCCCACAGTTTGTCGTGAGGAAGTCTTACGAGAGTTTCCCACTTCCTGCTTTATAGTTCATCCAGGTGGTACCAAAATGTATCACAATTTAAAGCATCAGTATTGGTGGAATGGAATGAAGAAAGATGTTATATAGTTTGTGGCTAGATGCCTTACTTGTCAGCAGGTGAAGGCCGAGCACTAGAGACCAGTGGGTTTGTTACAGCCATTGCCGGTAGCGCAGTGGAAATGGGAACAGATTGCCATGGATTTTGTGATAGGTCTTCCTAGGTCACGAAGGAAAAATGAAGCTATATGGGTCATTATTGATAGATTGACCAAGACGGCTCACTTTTTGCCTATTAAGGCAACAGATGATGCAGAGGCACTTGGTGTGCTGTATGTGAAGGAAATTGTGAGGTTGCACGGAGTTCTAGTGTCTATTGTTTCAGATAGGGATGCTAAGTTCACCTCGAAGTTCTAGGAAGGACTTCAAGCAGCGTTTGGCTCACTATTGCATTTTAGTATGGTATTCCATCCACAGACGGACGGCTAGTTGGAGCGTACCATCCAGACCTTGGAGGATATGCTTCGGGCCTGTGTTTTTGATTTGGGAGGTAATTGGGAGGATCACCTTCCACTTGTTGAGTTTACTTACAACAATAGTTATTAGGCAAGCATTCAAATAGCTCTATTTGAGGCGTTGTATGGTAGAACTTGTAGATCTCCTGTTTCTTGGACTGAGGTGGGAGAGATAGCCTCCTTAAGACCCGACATTGTACTCGAGACTACCGAGAAGATTAAATTGATTAGACAAAGGTTACTCATAGCTTAGAGCTAACAGAAGAGTTATGTGGATAAGCGCAGATGGCCACTATCCTTTGAGGTGGGAGACCACATTTTTCTTTGGGTTTCTCCTTGGAAAGGATTGATGAGGTTCGGGAAAAGTGGCAAGTTATCGCTACGATTCATTGGACCTTTTGAGATCTTGGACAGGGTAGGAGAGGTTGCCTACATACCTGCTTTACCACCACAGTTGGACAGGGTCCACGATGTTTTTCATGTATCGATGTTATGAAAGTATAAGCCAGATCTGTCTCACATTTTAAGTTGGGTTGATGAGAACGTTTCCTACGAGGAAGGACCAGTTCAAATCCTTAACACACGGCAGAAGGTGTTAAGGGACAAGACGATACCACTGGTGAAGGTTCTTTGGAGACATCACGGAATTGAGGAGGCTACTTAGGAGCTCGAACTGGAGGTTCACTCCAAGTATCCAGCGTTGTTTTCTTCCCTAGGTATGGTTTGATTTCAGGGATGAAATCCTTTTAAGTTGGGAAGATTGTAATGTTTCTATTTTTTGCCATTTTTTATTTTTTTTTTTTTCAGAATTTCCTATTTTCGAGGGTATTTTTGTTTTTTTCTCATTTTTCGTGCCGGACACTAAGAGTTGGGTGGTACATTTCCTTGAGTTCAGGACTCTTGGAAATGCACCGGTTGCCATTTCGGCATTTTTTTATTTTCGGGCCGGAAGGTCCCCGACTGGGACCCACTACCAGAATTGTTATGCAAGGGGGTTGTGTCACGGGTCCATTGCATTTCATGCATAACTATTTTGTGCATAATTGTATAGTTGTAAGTTAAATTATGTGGTTGTAGTTTAATTAGAGCATATGCATATATTTTGTGGTGGAAAATATAAAGTTAAAAGATATTTTTGTGTGAGGGACCCACCATTGACTATTCTATTAATGGCCATAAGGCCATTTAGGCCACAACTCTCTCACTCTCAGTTAAAGCTCTCTTTTTCCCTTTCATTTATTTTTCTTTTCTTTTTTACATCAACATTCAAGCTTTGATCTCTCGCTCATCATTGAGAATTTGGTAGTACCATTTGAAGCAAAGTTGGAGAGCTCGTCGAGGCTGTCAATTTGATAAGAGCCAAGCACCATTTTTTCCAGCCCTTGGATTTCGAAATTAGGGCTTAATTTTGGGGGTTTTCTCATCTTTTGAGGTAGGGGATTCTAATACATAATTTCTTGTGCTTTTATGAGTTAATCTTTTGTAAATTGTTATCTGGTATACTTAACTTGTTTAAATTCTTGCAAAATTGCTTAGTTATTGTATATGAAATATGTGACTATGTGTTAGTTGATATGATTTGATTAAGCATGTCTATATGAAATAGAATTCATATTCTATATGCTTACTATGCTAGATCAATGTTGAATGAAAGCATAAGTTATGAAATTTAGAAATTTATTTTTGAAAAGCATGTGTACTATTGGATGTTGACTTGAAAGGCATGAATTTCCCTAATTACACGACATTATAATATATGAGACATTCATGCATGGCATTGGGCAAGAAAATTGGAAAAGTTGTTTTTAAATACAAATGAAATTGTTTTGGGGAACAGCTTGATGAAAGGTTTGTGAAAACCCGAACGCCTAGGAAGCACCTAGTGGTCTGTGGTGTTAATGTGATCTAGAGGGAACTAAGGTGAGACCCTAGTGTGGTTGCACTACCTATGCCTAGGTGACGCAATGGAGGTGCCATGTGATCGGGGTTAGCTAGCCAATCATTCCCTCGTGGCGCCATAGGGGTGCTATGGGTCGGGTTATATTAACTGTTTGGAACAATGAAACGGAATTGTTTTAGAAAATGGGGAGTGACATTGGCATAACATTGCACCTCATTCGCATATACGGTGTATTTGTGATTGGATGACATTTATTTATATACTTGACATTGTGGTTATTAATGTGTATTCCCCATGGCATAATCCTGCCTACTTTTACCTATTCTTTGCATGGATTCACAGGGCCATAAGAGGCATGTCTTAGACACTTCCTACTGAGATTATGCTCACCCCATTATTTTAATATTTTTCAGGTTTAGGAAAATAAGTGGTGGACGACAATCCACCAAAATTCTAAACTGGATCGGGACTATCATTTTGCTGTCTTTTTTATAGAAACATAAACCATGTTCTTTTGTAAAGAACAAGTGTAGCTTAATGTTGTAGTGGTAGATGTTGTCGAAACAAATGTAACTTATAGGTTTAAAATTATATGAACTTTTGTTCTTTTATAAAAGACTATGAAGAATTAAATGTGATTATGTTGTTATCGGACTTAAATGGATATTGTGATATGTATTTCAATGATTTTGCATGTGCTTGGATAGAATTCCTTCAGTTTAAAGTTCCATATTAGGCTTTTGTTCATTCCTTGTTCAGAGCAATTCAGCTGCATTTTTCTCAGGTTGTAGGGCCATTTCGATCAACCGACATTTTCTATAGCCTTTCCAAAATTTTGGTCACAACCGGCTGACTGGAATGGCCATTTTGTTCGACCGGTATAGGTGCCATTTCGGACGACCGTAGCTTCACTTCGGTCGGCTAAAATGCTGCTTTTTGGTGCATCTTGTTCCTTCTTTTAGAGCCTTGGGAGGTTGCTTGAGCCTTTATGGAACATATTTATGACGTAAGAATGATGTAACAACACTAGACTCGATGGCATTGACTTAGGTAACCCCAGTTAACTATTCGAACCCATAGGTTTGGGTCGTTACATGCGTGACCGTCGATTTCTGAAGCCGTTGCAAGGTGAGGGTTTTGGCCCAAGTTCGAACGTCGAGAGACTGAGAAACCTCCATAATCACAATCTTAGATTTCGTACTTGATTTCCTTATGTACTTACCAAGCTATGAATTTCTTAATCTCTATTGGTGCTAAGTTCGCATTGAGAGAGAGAGAGAGAGAGACAGAGATAGGTGAAGGAACAAGAAAAGAGAGAAAGTGAGGAATAGAAACCAAGTGGATGAGAGAGGAGAAAATGAGATTTTACTATTGTTGGTTAGAGAGAGAAGGCTGGTTTCTGTTGTTTAATAGAGAGAGAGAGCTATTTGCAGCAGTTGGTTAGAGAGAGAGAAGATGGATAGTGAGCAGAGAGAAATGGAGAAAGAAAAATGGGTTTAACCCAGACAAAACAAATGGGCATTATCCATATTTTTATTATTTTTTATTTTGGACAGGTGTAAGCATGGGAGAAGGCCACGTCAGCAGGGAGGATAAACTTCGTCCTCCTTGCGCAGGATGCACGCATTATTCTATTGTTGGGGTCTTTTTACAACTAAATAACTCCTTTCATCTTGTCATTTAAAATCCCACATGTAAATCTCTCAAAACCTCAATCTAAAACTATTAAATTTAAATTTATGATTTCTTGTAGTACCCTTTATTGTTATGGGTCATTATAATTAGCATTCAAGTGAATTTTAATTGATTGCTTTTATATGCAATTCTCTTTGCCAAACACATCTCATCTTATTTGGTTTCTTTATTATTGGTACAACATGTGGAATTAAAACATGGTGAATACTTGTGTAAAAACAATGTCACCACTAGAGCAAGACCACTACTTGAAAATGATTGCAGTGTAATCAATGCATTTTAAATCCCTCGATCGCTCAATCCCAGTAAAATCTTATGGATTTATACTTTGATCAAGTTGTTAAGAAGTTTTGAATTTGTGTGGCTTCAAATCCAAGACTCTTAAGAGTATTGACATCTCCATTTTATTGCTTTGGAGCTTCGACATCTCACATCTACTGAGAGAAACTTTTGAAAGTTGAAGTTGATCAAATCATATATACGATCGATGATGTCCTAGAATGGATTGGTTATGATATCTACTGAAAAATATATATTGAAGAAACGTGATTGGAGCACTTTACAGTAATTGATAGTTTTGCAACTCAAAATGCAAGACAGCCAGATTTACTTTGATATGAAGTCGAATTTTAATTTTCATGACAAAGTTGGGTTAAATATTTTCTTTTAATTTTTTGATGTGAACTGGATTGTACTCTTTATAAAGCACTAAGACGGGGTTTTGTTTTGTATATTTTCAACATTAATATATTTTATGTTCTTATTGTCTCATTTTAATGATAATTTCGAATTCTTATAAATTTTTTGCGCTCGTGAAACCTTATATATAAAAGGTCTCACATTTGAAAGTTCGCCTAGGGCCTCTCAAAATTTTAGAAATCTCATGGCCTAATCTCATTTGAAAGTTTGCCTAGGGCCTCTCAAATTTTTGGAAATCTCAAGGCTAACTAGATATTTGTTTTGGATAACCTGTCCATTCACTTAATTAGCAACACCTTTGAATTAGAGATGACAAAATACTCCGCCCCATTTAGAATAATTATGGGGGTGGTTAAATGGTTTTGGGGTGGGAATAGAGGTTAGGATTGAAAACCCGTATGGCTATGGGGCGATGATTGGGAAAGGTCACCCCGCCTACCCCACTCTGCCTCGCCCCTTTTATAGTGATAAATTACAATTTTGTCCTTATACTTTATTTTATATTCAATAATATTAGGTATATAATAAACAAATCCTAATTTATTTTATATCAATTATTTAATATTCTTTTATATTATTATTATATTTGAGAACTTTTATATATTATTTTAATATTTCAACTACAATTTTAGTAGTAGAATCTTTTTTTTTTTTATTTACATAAAAGGAAACAATTATTATGTAGTTGAAATTTGTTTTATTATTTACTCTCGTTAAATTCGTATTATACAAAAATACTCTATAAAACCCGTCCCCACCTCATCCTCACCCCGTTTAATAAATGATTTTGGGGCGGGGATGTGAATAGCTATTTTAAATGAGGATGGGAATGGGGATGGTGTTCCCACCCCAAACTACCCCATTGCCATCCCTAGATGAATAGTTTAACGAGATTTTCACTATTCCAGTAGCTAAGGCTGCCAATGAGTCGAGTCGAGCAGAGCCGAACCAAGCTAAGCCAAATAGAGCTTTAGTGTATTTGGGCTTGATTCATCATAGTCCAAGAGGTGCTCGAACTCGATCGAACCATGATTGCCATGGTCGAGCTTACTCTATGTGTAAATCTTTCATCGATCAATGTTTTATCTCCAAAGTCTCACAAATTTTAATCATTCATTCAATATGAAGAGAATTGAGAAGTGAGAGTAGATGAGATAGAGCCAATCTCAATCATTTGAGTATTAGCATTTGGAAAGGTCATCGATTAGTGGTTCATTTTTCGGTTAGTATTACCGGCTATCATTGCTATAATTGTTGTGTGCTTAGGGGAGGGCCAATTTTGCAGCTAGGTTTGTGAGTGGGGAGAATTGAGAATGTGATTAGGATTTAGATAGATTAAAGGGGGGGATTGTTTTGGTAATTAAGGAATGGGCATATATGTATTAGTTTCATATTCTTGCAAAAAAAAAAAAAAAAAAAAGGAGAATAGTTTTATATTCAAAAGAAGGAATAATATAATAAATTTGGGTGGCTTAGGATGTTGAGATTGAGCTTATAAAATATGAAAATAGTTTAATACCTATTATAACTTATAAAAATATGAACTATAAGATATATACATATATAAAATCAAGCAAAAGGGAGGATTAGGCTTTAGAAATCTCGAAGCTAATTTCCAAAAAGAAAATTCTCAAAGCCTATAATGATGCTTTGTTCTCAAAATATGCTTGGAATATTCAGGTGACTAAAAAAGGGTTGGCTAATAAATCGTTAAGAAATAATAAACATCATGAATGATTTTTATGATAAAGCACGATGAATGAGTTGCGGTATAAGGTTGAGTAAGTGTCCGTCCACATATTATTGTGTAATGCCCTGATTAATAATAAAATAAATAAATAAATAAAATAAAAATAAATAAATAAACTCCCTAACATTTATTCATAATTGTTTTTTAGTGAGCATGATGTGTTGAGAGAATTAAAATTTTCATGGGATTTAATTAAGGTTTATGTTTGATAAGTTTAAAAGAGAGAAAGAAAGCTAAGTCAATGATTTAGGAAGAAAAAAGAAAAGTAACTGAATTATTTAGGAAAAAACAAAATAGGTAAGTTAGATGGAAGAGAGAAAGTGACCTAATGGGTAAGGCCTACAAGAATTGACCAGAATGAATTTTGACAACAAAAAAACAAAAACATTGTTGTAATGCAAATCTAGAAATTTGTTTCATGATACAAATCTAAATTGTTTAAAGTCAAATACTTCTGCTTATTTTTGAATGCCTAGTTAAGAGCTTCTCTATCGTGGGCCTGAAGTAGTATCTAGTCTAGGGGTGGCAAATTATGACACAACCCGCCAACATGACTCGAACACAACGCGAGATAAGTGAGTTTTGGTTGATCTTAAATGAGTTCGAGTCATAAACTAGTTGACACGATTAACCTGTTTACTTAACCGTATCGGATTAGGGTTGAGGTGTTCAACCTGCATAACCCGTGTATGACCCGTTTAACTTAACATGTTATAATCGTAAATATGACCTATGTAATATATTACCTGTTTAAACCCAATTACTATGCATAATTAAGTTATTTCAACATAAATATTGTCCATGCCTTACGATTTTTCTTCTTATTTAATTTAAATATTTGGGTTAATTGTGAAAAATTCTTTCTATTATTTATTATTTGATTAAATATTAAATGTCTTATTTTGATAAACAAGTCATTAAACGGGTTAACACGTTTACCCATTTAAAAACGAGTTGAGTTAGTATTAAATGAGTTGGATTTGAATTTACCTGTTTAGTATAATACCCTTAATTCGACGACACGATTATAACCACGAACATGAATTGACACCCTTAAATTCTAGTCCACTTGGCCCGTTCTCATTAAAGGAATCCGTCAGTGTGTTGTAATGTGAAATCTCAAAAGCCCAACTTACCAAGTTACCACCCGTGTTGTGGCAAAAAATAATAATAATAATAATCCGCTTGCGTCGCAAAGATTTGAAATTTTGAACAATGACGGAACAATGCTTGCCTTAGGCCGCATAAAAAGGAACATCCTTCTTACGATGAGGTGGCCAATAAAATATCAATATGTGTTTAAGTTTTTTTAAAAAAAATATGATGACTACAGGTAATAGAAACTGAGCATTCCCTTCTTTCTCTCTCACACAACTATATATATTATTTATGTGTTTTGAATCTAAAATCAAACATTGTTTTGGTGAATATATATATGGGTCAAGTGCAAAAAACACCCCTATACTATGCTTACAGTGCATATTGCACCCCTCTCGTGCAAAAAACACCCTTAAACTATGACATTTGTGCAACTAGGTCCTATTTACAAAAATTAGACTAAAATACCCTTAGCAACACATTTTATAATATATATAAAAAAAAAATTATTTTGTGAAAGGACTAAAAGGGGTTTGGCCCTTCTTCTTCATCATCAGCCATCCCGTCTCCTCCAGTACCACACAATCCCAATCCCAACCCAACACCCATTAGAGGATTGGTTCCTCAACTTATTACGGAATCTGCAACTCTCCACCATCAAAGCCCTTTATTTTCTCTCAAACTCCTCAATTTAGGTATCAAATCAAAGGATTAGTTCCTCAATGCCCTTAACTGGAATTTGGGTTTGGGTGGTAAGGGGTAAAGCGACGGCTTGGATCGAAGTACTCGGCTGTGATAAGTCGGCGCAGCACTGGTGGGCAAGGAGAAGACGGGCTCGGCTGAGGTGAGGGACGGCCGGTGAGGCGAAGATAGGCTGTGATAGACGGTTATGATGGAGGCGGCGGCGAGCTAGAGATGGAGAACTGCAAGGAGAGCTCGGCCGGTGGAGGGCTGGACTGAATAGGAGGCCGGCAAGCAATGGGCTGTGACGGTGAACTCGCAGCGGCGAACTGCGGTTGGCTGTGAAAAGGACCTGGGCACAGTGATGGCTTTGTGCACATATGATTATGATGTAAATACTTTGAAATAATACTTAAAAATAAATAAATAAACAACAACAACAACAACAACAACAACAACAACAACAACTTTGAATTCTATAATGCAACAAATTAGGATAACCCTCTTTCCTGCCTAAACTCCTTGACTTTTGGAACTGAGGATACTTGATTTGGTTTTCATACAAATCAATGCACCAGCCCATACTTTTCTGTCTCAGGCACGTTATTAGCCTTTGTGATTCAGCTAATTCTTATACAATATTGAATGAAACATGAATTCATGTATCTCAGTGGCTTTGCAATTGAGTTGCTCTGCTTGGTGCCTGCGAAAATGTTTGAGTGCCATAACCTATACCACGGTGGCATAGGAGTAGTTTTCTCTTTGGAACCTAATGGGATTTAGGAAGTGATTGTTAATTTTACTGGGTTTTTTTTTTTTTTTTTTTTTTTTTTTTTTTTTGGTTAAAAGGTAAGTTTGATTGTTTTATTGGATGTTTAACGAACTTGCTTTCTCAATCTCATGAACTTGCTTTGCCCGGTGGCTGCCATTTTGGGGGTCTAGAATTAGGTTTGGTAGGGGTATTTTTGGAAGAGTAAAAAGGTAAAATGAACATTATATTAATTGAAGGGTGCTTTTGCACAAAATGAAAAGAATAAGGGTGTTTTTTGCACACCTTTTTAAATAAGGGGTAAAAGTGCTATGAAATGTATACTTCAGAAGTGTTTCTTGCACTTACCCCATATATATATATATATATATATATTAAATTGGCATCTTTTAGTCATATATGAGATGTAATGACCCGGTCATTTTCATTCCTTTCCTTTTATCGGATTTTCATGGATATATTTTTCCGTTGATCTTTTCCTTTCTGAGTTCGGTTTCTCATCACTTAGTGTCATCTTAAGTACTCGGGAATGGTTTCTGAGACTCTTTTTGGTGGATTGACGACTTCCTTTGAGGACCGAATCATTTTCACATTTTCACTTTTGTGACACTATTTAATTTCGTCTTTTCTCGGTTGTCACTTTGTTAGCATAACATCACATTTCGTGTTCGGATTTGATTGCGGTTTTGCATGCATCCACGATATTTAAATTCCATACTATGTGTATTTTCACTTTTGTAGAAAAGCATGCTAAGTGCTTACTTTTCTTGTAAAGGGTATAAATACATGACTTTTTTGTAATTTTCTAAACTTTAGGGGTTTTGTGTAATTACTGTAAAGTAATTATTTTTCGTCTTAAGGACCATTTTGTAATTTAATTTGGAAGATATTTTCAAAAAGGACTTTTTTGCAATTTTCGGAAAGTGTGACAAGTGTCACACTCTCATTGGTCCACTTGTTAACATGTGTGTGGAAACACTTTGAGGCCTTGGATAAGGACATGTGGATGGTGGAGATTTAACCACTTGTTGGCTTTGATGATTAACAAGTGTAGGCTTGAGATTTAGCCTAGGATGGAGCCTTGGATATGTGACAAGTGTAGGCTCACAATTTGATCTTGCATTAGTGTGTGTGTGAGACGTAGTGTAAGAGCATATAGTGAGTGGAGGATCTCTATCCCCTCCACTCATATTTCATCTTCATCATTTTTCATTTCCTTCCTCTCTTGTAAAGAAAACCCTAGCCTCCATGGATGGAGCCTAAAGCCTTAAGCTTTGACCTTGATTTCTGAGAGCCTTCCATTGATTTCCAAGCTTGAACTTGGGAATATATTTTGTTCCCCTCATCTTCCTCTTCATAACCCTAGAAGGGTTTGCCATTTTGTGTTGATTTTGCCTTAGATTCTAGAGAGACACTTCTCTAGTGAGGTAGGGAATGTTATAGGGTTATATGTTTGTTGTCTTGCATGTTTTTTATGCTTATACAACTTGTATGCATGTAGTGTATTAATTTGAGAAATTATGACTAATGGTAGTTTGCTTATAACTCATTTTAGACTTGGTAAATGGCATGGCTATGAGTTGATCTTTGATATATATTAATTTGGGTTGATTTGATGAGTTTTCAATTCTAGAGATTAAATGGATTTAATTTGGTTTAAATTCTAGTAAATTGTGTTTGCTTGTAATCCATCTTAGACTTGATATATGGTATGACCATGACTTAGTACTTGATATAAATTAATTTGAGATCATTTGGACAACTTTTGAAATCTAGAGATTTAATTGATTTAAATTAATTAAATTCTATTTGATAATATCTTGCTTATCTTACACTTTTGATTTGATATATGTAAAGACCATGATATGTTGCTTAACATATATTAATTTGAGGTTATTTGAAATCTAGAGAATTTAATCACCTTGTTTAATTAAATTCTATCTAATGGCTACACGGATCTATTGGTATTTTAGAGGTTGTTTCTATATTCAAATCATGGACTTGAACTTGTTATGTATTCACTTGGTTGTGTTTTGAGCATTGGACAACTTTGTTGTTATATTTATATTCATGAGAACATATTTTCTTTAAAGAATATATTGATATCATGTGTAGTGAATTGCATACTTTGTAATTGACATTATGTATGTCATTTTAGAATTAAAACTCTAAGGCATGGATTGTGTGGTTTCAACCTACTTGTGCATGGAAGGTGTTTTCATGCATTATATAAGTTATGTATAGGTTGTGAACTTATTTGGTTTAATTTTGGAATCTTGGAACATTGTTGAGTTGAGATGGCTAAGGTTTGCCTCTAGTACGGGGACGTGAGTCCTCTAAGTCATTGAGATAGTACGCACTTAGGGTGGTCTTCCCTGCGGGTTAGTACCCGGAATAACCATTGAGGTCTCGGCAGAATTCCGAGCTTAGATGTCCAAGTCTTCCATTATTTGTTTTCGCATTCAATTCCAAGTTAACAATCATGTTTATATTGTAACTTGTGATTTTAGTTATTGGCGATTTTGATGTTGTTAAGTACATCCATACTAAATTGATATATTTAGTTGATTTCACACTTTTAGATTTCTAGTTGATAACCTAGAGAAACTATGTCTTGATGTGTGGTATTAGATATTCTAATTATGCTAAATTGTTATATTTAGTTGATGTTGCATTTTAGACTTCAAGTTGATTACCTTGAGAATCTATATGTTGCTGCTTTGTGTAAGCATGCTCCTATGTTGTTGCTTTGTGTAAGCATGACCCTATGTTGCTAAAATTGCATGAATAAGGTGATTGATGCTAGAAATGATCCTAGGTAGCTAGGATGCTCCTTGAGTCTCACATTTGACATAGACGTTAGGTGGAGTGAACCACAATAATTAAATCATGCAAACTTGTAAAACGTAGGTCAATGCATGCTCATTTCCTACGAGTAGCTTTATATTACTTACCCATACAATACTGAGGCATATTTCAGGTACAAGAATCAAGGTTGCGATTCTCACCATGCTTGGATGATTGGTGGACTTGAAGATTTTTATTTCTTGTAAAGGTTGGCTTGAAAAGCCATTTGTAGCCTTATATGTCAAAAAATGTATATTTGAATTTAAACATGTAATGTGTACATGAGTGCACTCTTTACAATGTATTTGACATGTATAAGATGAGGCCGGAGGCCAATGACATGTATTTGTATTCTATGTAGTTTTGACTTCATGAAATATCATGAGAGTATTGAAAAAATGTTAAGTTTTGTCTCACTATGTTTGCATCGGGTGTGGGAGTTCCATTTTGATTCTTCCATAGGATCTCATTAATCATGCATGAAGTGCGGCCAAGGGCCAAACGGTAATTTCCAACCATTTGCTAATTTTGGTTTTCAAAATTTCCATTTCAAATTCATTTTCGCCTTTTTGGCCGTCAGGGGGTCGGATTTTGCATCGGTCGTTTTCGGGAGCCGCGGACCATTTCCGCGCACTCAAAATCACTTATTACATTTGTGTGCATATTCGTTTCAGCCTAGAACTGCATTTGGGGTCAAAAGTATGCTTGGTGCAAACTTACATTTTTTGCCGTTTTGAGCCTAAACTGAGCATAAGGGCATTTTGGGGTTTTCACTTGAAAAATAAAGTTTTCTTTTAGCATGGTTGGCTAGAAAACATGATTTTGAGGGTAGTTTCTTCTTTGTATTTTTCTCAAAAAGGCCCAGAAAGTCCTCAAAATTGCATTTCAAGTCAGCATTTCAAGAGCAGCCTACAGGAGTTCGAGCGCTCTAAATGGGGGGTTCGAGCGCTCGAACTTTGGGCAGATTTCTTAGGGCAATTTTTGAGAACTCGAAGTCCTTGTTCGAGCACTCAAAGTACTGTTCACGAGCGTGTGTGTCTTGGTTCAGTACTGCACCTCCGACTTCAAATCATCATAACTTCTTCGTTTTAACTCCAAATTGGTCCATTCTTGAGTCTAAATTGATCGCGTCAAAATAAGCTTTCCAATGGTACTAATTAGAGCTTCAGATTCTTTTTGTGGCTCAGGTTATTCAAGTTTTAGTAAGGTAGTGTCTGTTTTTGGTTCGAACCGGGATACGGTTTCCCTTCCTTCGACTTCAGAACTTGATATCTTTGCCGTCCAGACTCCGAATCAAGTGATTCTTGAGTCTATCCTTATTAATTTTTCGTTGTCTTTCCAATGGTGTGCACGGTGGCAACCATTTTAGTTTGGAATGACCATTTTTCCCCTAGGTTCATTCTTATCCGTTTTTGAAATGTTGCTTCCGTATTTTCTTCCTTTGGATTTTGTGACCTTGTTGAGTGTCACATTGGTGTCTTAGAGGAGTGTTGTATCTCTAAAGACCATTGTTCCATCTTTTGCTTCCGCATTTTGGATCCGTTTTTGGTCATCACAGGACACACTGGGTTGAAAAATCCAGGGTCGTCACAGGTGGTGTCAGAGCTCCTAGGTTTGAATACCTTAGACGATGGGTTTTAGGTGCATATCATGCTTATGTTGCCATGCTCTATATATTTATATGCTTCATGATAACATGTTTTGGTTTGATAACATGTTTATGTGCTTATGTGGTATATGTAGTATGCCGTTTGTTTAAGCATGATTTTATTCTAATGTAAAGAGCATGACATGAGATGTGTGCTAGATTAGAATTGTATATGCATTGTTGTGTTGCATATTTGGCAGGACTTGGGATTACTCATTGGATGTTTGAGTTGAAATTATATCGTTTGGTGAGTTTTCACTTAGTACGATGGTTGGTGAAATTAGTTTCATTTTGGCATTCTTCCTTGAGGTTGTTGGTGATTGTCCACATGGTTTTATGGTTGTATAGGTTGTTGTCGACCTAGTATTGGTTTGAGGTAGGTGGTAAGACACCTTTTGTTTAGGCTCTCGTGAGGTGAGTCCTTTGGCGTTGCCATAGTGCTGGATTTGTTGGTTTTGGGCCACGATGAGGTCATAGACCTCTTAGGATCCTTAATTATTTTGGAAGGTTCCTCTGATATTGCAAATTCCGTGGGCGAGTACGTTATGGACGAGTGCATGGCACTGTCATGCTACCGTACTGGCTAGCTACAAGTGCAGTTCGGATGGAATCAATGTGAGTTTTGTTTTGGGCGTCCGGTGTTGAGACGGTGATTGATGGTCATTTTGAGGACAATTTTGGAGATTGAATTAGTTATCTGATTGTACGGCTAAAGTAGCCATTTTGTTTGAGTTCTCTTTGTGTGATGATGCTTTTGGGATCGAGTCGATTGATCGATGTTTTGGGTTGGTGAGAGCATTGCATTGTTAGTGTCATGTATAGTGTCACCTCTAGATTCGGAGTTGGATTGTTGGAGTCTTACCATTGTGGTAAAGGCTCACGTTTGTTTTGAGACAGGTTGCTGTCGCATTGGTTTTGGAGTCAATTTATGGCTAGGAATTGTCCTTCCTTTTACCTAGACACTCTAGGACACGATGTCTATGGGGTTCATTGTTGCATCATTTTATTTTCAGCAGTTTCATTTACTACCATGTTAGTAGTATGATTTCTGATGTTGTGATGCATAAGTAGGTGGAAGTGTATCCACATTTGTTTCCCTGTTGTGTGGCATTAGCATACCTTCTTTATATGCTTAGAGATGCCATGTTGTTGCTGTACTTTAATGACATGATTTTGTGTTTACATGGAGATGTGCTGCATGTAACCTTGATTTTTATCTATGTGAGTAGATTTATTTCTTGGTAGTTGCATTTCCTTGTCATATGCATAACTTCCAGGTTTGGTTTTCCTCATTCGTATCCCTCGGTCGCACGTAGTGTGTATGCGGGTTTCCACGAGGGTTTTGTGTTAGTTCGTGTTAGGGACTTCACAAGGAGTGAGTCTCTTCTCTTCGTTGCAGTGTGCACAACTTTGGGGTTGGTTGGTCCGTGAGGATCACTATCGTTGTCTTGAGTCCTTGGTGAGGATTTGATGGATTTTGGTCGACTTACTTCCATGTAGGGGGTGAAGTCTTTGACCTTGCTATCTTTCATTTCAGAGATGGAGTCGTGGTGTTGTCCTTCTTAGGACTGGTGGTTCCCTTTCTTTCATGTCTTCCCTTGGGGAGTTTTTGCCATGGTTATTGACGGGTTGTGGTGCTCAGAGTGAGTGGATTGGTGTGAGATCATTTTAAGGGGACTTGTGTCCATTTGATTGGGGATATGGTTGACTCGTTGTGTGAGTTTAACGCTGTTTAGGGATGTCTTTTGGAGACTTGTTTCAGTTTTGGAGACCTTGATGTGGTTGACTCTTAGAAGAGTTTTGAAAGATCGTTGTTGGATATGGCTTGTCTATGGAGTTTTCTCGTCCTAGTTACGGCTAGGGGTAGCTTTGAGGAATCGTAGTTCTGATAATTGGTTGTGGATCAAAAATTGAGGAATTTTGATTTAACTTGGTGTTTCCAAGTATGGGTTTGAGAGATTCATTTTGTGACCTTGGTTGTTGGCATTCTGATGTGTGTGCCACTTGGTGGATTTGTATTTCTAGGATTTAGTTATCCACAATAGGAATGCGAATATGATGTTTGATTACGGTGTAGTCTTGTAGTTGATCTGTTTCAGGGAGATATAAAGGACTTTCGATGAAATGTCTCATCGTGAGGTTCGTTTTGATTTTTGTAGGCGTTGACTTGCTTGTCAGGTTCTGGATTCCAGATTAATGTTATTAATAGGGGTATTTTGAGACATTGGAGATGTTGGTTTTGCTGTGTTGAGGATTTGGGGCCTTAAGCATAGCGGTACCTATAGTATTGTTGTCAAAGTTTTGGGATTGGCCAGGATGGTCCGGCCGGACATCTTTGGGCCATATCTCAACTCTCATAAAATGTTAGTCCCCGTAGTGCTTTTGGTAATGATCATTTTTGACATTGATGTCATTGGTATCGAGAGGTTTCATGGGTAGACCTAGTAGGGGGTAGGTTATGAACTAGTGCCTTATACTGTCATGCTACTATACAAAGTTGTGTGTTGTAGGCGAGTACTAGTTGCCATCGATGCTACCTTACTGACGAGTAAGTGTGGGTGGGCACTAGGTACTGTCATTGCTACCACACATTTGAGTGCGTCGTGGTCGGGTTTTGGTCACTATTCGTACTGCTACGTTGTGTTTGTTCTGTACCCTGACTTGATACGTGATTATTTTGGAGTCCTTTTTGGTGGATGTGTTTTGGATCGGTTTGATGGTTGTCAGGAGGGATGCTTTCGGTTGTTATCTTTTGTTCCCTTGTCTGACCTTGGGTTCTGTGTGTGAGTTTTGACTTGTTGTATGGCCGCGTGGTCATTTTCCTTTTGAAAGGTTGTCTTGTCATGAGCACGTGGGTGCAAATGACACTGGGTTGTGGGGTTCCTTTCAACTTTGAGGTCGCTGGTGTAGTGTGTTGTGTGTGATACTCGGAGATGTACTCTGTGGTGTTTCTTGTTTCGCCTTTTGTTGGTTAGGGCTGGATTTCGGGGATGAAATCCTTTTTAGGTGGGAAGGTTGTAATGACCCAATCATTTTCATTCCTTTCATTTTCTCTGATTTTCATGGATATTTTTTTCCGTTGATCTTTTCCTCTCTGAGTTTGGTTTCTCATCACTTAGTGTCATCTTAAGTACTCAGGAATGGTTTCTGAGACTCTTTTTGGTGGATTGACGACTTCCTTTGAGGACCGAGTCATTTTCACATTTTCACTTTTGTGACACTATTCAATTTCGTCTTTTTCTCGGTTGTCACTTTGTTAGCATAACCTCACTTTTCGTGTTCGGATTTGATTCCGGTTTTGCATGCATCCACGATATTTAAATTCCATACTATGTGTATTTTCACTTTTGTAGAAAAGCATGCTAAGTGCTTACTTTTCTTGTAAAGGGTATAGATGTAAAACTTTTTTGTAATTTTCTAAACTTTAGGGGTTTTGTGTAATTACTGTAAAGTAATTATTTTTCCTCTTAGGGACCATTTTGTAATTTAATTTGGAAGATATTTTCAAAAAGGACTTTTTTGCAATTTCCAGAAAGTGTGACAAGTGTCACACTCTCATTGGTCCACTTGTTAACATGTGTGTGGAAACACTTTGAGGCCTTGGATGAGGACATATGGATGGTGGAGATTTAACCACTTGTTGGCCTAGGATTGGTGCACTTGTTGGCTTGGATGATTGACAAGTGTAGGCTTGAGATTTAGCCTAGGATGGAGCCTTGGATTTGTGACAAGTGTAGGCTCACAATTTGATCTTGCATTAGTATGTGTGTGAGAGGTAGTGTAAGAGCACATAGTGTGTGGAGGATCTCTATCCCCTCTACTCACATTTCATCTTCAACATTTTTCATTTCCTTCCTCTCTTGTAAAGAAAACCCTAGCCTCCATAGATGAAGCCTAAAGCCTTAAGCTTTGACCTTGATTTTTTAGAGCCTTCCATTGATTTCCAAGCTTGAACTTGGGAATACATTTTGCTCCCCTCATCTTCCTCTTCATAACCCAAGAAGGGTTTTCCATTTTCTGTTGATTTTGCCTTGGATTCTAGAGAGACACTTCTCTAGTGAGGTAGGGAATGTTATAGGGTTATATGTTTGTTGTCTTGAATATTTTTGATGCTTATACAACTTGTATGCATGTAGTGTATTAATTTGAGAAATTATGATTAATGATAGTTTGCTTATAACTCATTTTAGACTTGGTGAATGACATGGCCATGAGTTGGTCTTTGATATATATTAATTTGGGTTGATTTAGATGAGTTTTCAAATCTAGAAATTAAATGGATTTAATTTGGTTTAAATTCTAGTAAATTGTGTTTACTTGTAATCCATCTTAGACTTAATATATGGTATGACCATGACTTAGTACTTGATATAAATTAATTTGAGATCATTTGGACAACTTTTGAAATCTAGAGATTTAATTGATTTAAATTAATTAAATTCTATTTGATGATATCTTGCTTATCTTGCACTTTTGATTTGATATATGTAAAGACCATGATATGTTGCTTAACATATATTAATTTGAGGTTATTTGAAATCTAGAGAATTTAATCACCTTATTTAATTAAATTCTATCTAATGGCTCCATGGATCTATTGGTATTTTAGAGGTTGTTTCTATATTCAAATCATGGACTTGAACTTGTTATGTATTCACTTGGTTGTGTTTTGAGCATTGGACAACTTTGTTGTTATATTTATATTCATGAGAACATGTTTTCTTTATAGAATATATTGATGCCATGTATAGTGAATTGCACACTTTGTAATTGACATTATGTATGTCATTTTAGAATTGAAACTCTAAGGCATGGATTGTGTGGTTTCAACCTACTTGTACATGGAAGGTGTTTTCATGCATTATATAAGTTATGTATAAGTTGTGAACTTATTTGGTTTAATTTTGGAATCTTGGAACATTGTTGAGTTGAGATGGCTAAGGTTTGGCTCTAATACGGGGACGTGAGTCCTCTAAGTCATTGAGATAGTGCGCACTTAGGGTGGTCTTCCCTGCGGGCTAGTGCCCGGAATAACCAACGAGGTTTCGGCAGAATTCCGAGCTTAGATGTCCAAGTCTTCATTATTTGTTTTCGCATTCAATTCCAAGTTAACAATCGTGTTTATATTGTAACTTGTGATTTTAGTTATTGACGATTTTGATGTTGTTAAGTACATCCATACTATATTTAGTTGATTTCACAATTTTAGATTTCTAGTTGATAACCTAGAGAACCTATGTCTTGATGTGTGGTATTAGATATTCTAATTATGCTAAATTGTTATATTTAGTTGTTGTTGCATTTTAGACTTCAAGTTGATTACCTTGAGAATCTATATGTTGCTGCTTTGTGTAAGCATGCTCCTATGTTGTTGCTTTGTGTAAGCATGACCCTATGTTGCTAAAATTGCATGAATGAGGTGATTGATGGAAGAAATGATCCTAGGTAGCTAGGATGCTCCTTGAGTCTCACCTTTGACATAGACGTTAGGTGGAGTGAACCACAATAATTAAATCATGCAAACTTGTAAAACGTAGGTCAATGCTTGCTCATTTCCTACGAGTAGCTTTATGTTACTCACCCCTACGATACTGGGGCATATTTCAGGTACAAGAATCAAGGTTGCGATTCTCGTCATGCTTGGATGATTGGTGGACTTGAAGATTTTCATTTCTTGTAAAGGTTGGCTTGAAAAGCCATTTGTAGCCTTATATGTCAAAAAATGTATATTTGAATTTAAACATGTAATGTGTACATAAGTGCACTTCTTACAATGTATTTGACATGTATAAGATGAAGCTGGAGGCCAATGACATGTATTTGTATTCTATGTAGTTTTGACTTCATGAAATATCATGAGAATATTGAAAAAATGTTAAGTTTTGTCTCACTATGTTTGCATCGGGAGTGGGAGTTCCATTTTGATTCTTCCGTAGGATCTCATTAATCATGCATGAATTGCGGCCAAGGGCCAAACGGTAATTTCTAATAATTTGCTAATTTTGGTTTTCAAAATTTCCATTTCAAATTCATTTTCGCCTTTTTGGCCGTCAGGGGGTCGGATTTTGCATCGGTCGTTTTTGAGAGCCTCGGACAATTTCCGCGCGCTCAAAATAACTTAATACGTTTGCGTGCATATTCGTTTCAGCCTAGAAGTGCATTTGGGGTCAAAAGTATGCTTGGTGCAAACTTATATTTTTTGCCGTTTTGAGCCTAAACTGAGCATAAGGGCATTTTGGGGTTTTCACTTAAAAAATAAAGTTCTCTTTTGGCATGGTTGGCTAGAAAACATGATTTTGAGGGTAGTTTCTTCTTTATATTTTTCTCAAAATGGCCCAGAAAGTCCTCAAAATTGCATTTCAAGTCAGCATTTCAGGAGCAGCCTACAGGAGTTCGAGCGCTCTAAATGGGGAGTTCGAGAGCTCGA
This sequence comes from Cornus florida, assembly GCF_030987335.1. Lineage (NCBI taxonomy): Eukaryota > Viridiplantae > Streptophyta > Magnoliopsida > Cornales > Cornaceae > Cornus > Cornus florida. The sequence continues at coordinate 38,499,295 of NW_026775571.1, read as the reverse complement.
ACTTTGGGCAGATTTCTTAGGGTAATTTTTGAGTGCTCGAAGTCCTTGTTTGAGCGCTCGAAGTACTGTTCACGGGTGTGTGTGTCTTGGTTCTGCACTGCACCTCCGACTTCAAATCATCATAACTTCTTCGTTTTAACTCCGAATTGGCCTGTTCTTGAGTTTAAATTGATCGCGTCAAAATAAGCTTTCCAATGGTACTAATTAGAGCTTCAGATTCTTCTTGTGGCTCAAGTTATTCAAGTTTTAGTAAGGTAGTGTCTGTTTTTGGTTCGAACCGGGATAGGATTTCCCTTCCTTCGACTTCAGAACTTGATATCTTTGTTGTCCGGACTCCGAATCAAGTGATTCTTGAGTCTATCCTTTTTAATTATTCGTTTTCTTTCCAATGGTGTGCACGGTGGCACCCATTTTAGTGTGGAATGACCATTTTGCCCAATTATTGTAAACCTCCTCTGTTTACAACAATTATTGTAAACCTTTACGCCATCTTCTAAGACCTCCAGCAAACACAATTGTTGTAAACCTCCTCTGTTTCTCTCTCTGCTACTTCCACAGACGTGTGTTGGTTTTCTTTTCTTTGTGTTTTTTTATTTGTATGTAAAACACTAGGTAGCCATATTACGTCTATTTATAAGGTTACACAAAACCTAAAGCTCACGGAAGCCCTAATGTGAAACCTAATCGGCCCATAACACCATCTAAGTGAATAAGCATGTTTGCTACTTACCACCAATCCTATAGTAACGTGAATCTAAGAAAACAAGTAACTTTAATTTATTTTAATTACCAATTAACCAAAAACTAAATAAAACAATTACCAAAGAAATAAAGAACAATTAACAAAGAATTAAAGAACACAATTAAGCAAAAAAATTAAACTAAGTAAAACAATTAAATAATTAAAGTCAATAAATAGGTCAACCAAACCACTAATTTCAATTAAACTAATTAAAACATTAAATAAAATAATTAATGAAAAGAAAACAATTAATCAAAATACCGAGACTATCCTTTTGAAAATTAGGGGTATTACATTCTTCCCCCCTAACAAAAGGAATTCCGTCCTCGGAATTCGCTCTTACCTTCTTCCAAAATTTCAGGAAATTGTGAGCGAATGACATCCTCCCGTTCCCAAGTAGACTCAGCCTCATTGTGATGACTCCACTGGACACGAACCAAAGGAATAACCTTATTACGAAGGATCTGATCCCGATGATCTATAATACGACACGGTGGTTCCAAATAAGTTGCATCCGGCTGCAACTCAATCTCCCCAACATCGATATGCTGATACCGATCCTCATCGCGCAGAAATTTTCGCAATATGGAAACATGAAACACGTTGTGGACGCGATCCAATGTATCCAGAAGTGCCAACCGATAAGCAACAGCTCCAATGCGATCCGTAACCATAAATGGACCGATAAATCGCGGTGACAACTTCCCTTTCTTCCCAAAACGCATAACACCCTTCATAGGAGACACTTTGAGTAGAACCAAATCCCTAACCTGAAACTCTAAAGCACGAGTGTGACGATCAGCATAGCTCTTCTGCCTACTCTGGGCAGTACGCATGCGATCTTAAATAAGAGCTATCTTCTCTGAAGTATCCTTGATGAACTCAGGACCCAAGAATCTACTCTCACCAACCTCCATCCAACAAACAGGCGATCGACACGGTCGGCCGTATAATGCCTCAAATAGTGCCATCCCAATAGTCTTCTGGAAACTATTGTTATACGTAAACTCCACAAGTGGTAAGTAATCCTCCCAATGGGCCTTGAAGTCAAGAACACACGACCGAAGCATATCCTCCATGATCTGATTCACCCGCTCAGTCTGTCCACCAGTCTGAGGATAATAAGCAGTGCTAAGATGCAACTCTGTACCCAAAACCTGTTGAAAACTCTTCCAAAATCCTGACACAAAGCTCGAATCCCTGTCCGAAATAATAGACAATGGAAGGCCATGTAACTTCACGATCTCTGAAATGTAAAGCCTCGCCAACTGCTCCGAAGTGAAGTCAGTGCGAATAGGCAAAAAGTGAGCTGATTTCGCCAGTCTGTCCACAATAACCCAAATGGAATTGTGATCCTTGAAGGAATTTGGCAAACCTTCCACAAAATCCACAGAAATGCTCTCCCATTTCCACTCCGGTATCGGTAATGGCTGTAGAGCTCCTGGTGGCCTCTGATGATCAATCTTGACCATCTAACACGTACTACATTATGAGACAAATAGAGCAATGTCCTTCTTCATACCTGCCCACCAAAACTGTCGCTTCATATCTTGATACATCTTGTCGCCTCCTGGATGAATAGAAAACTCAGAGTGGTGAGTCTCAGTCATCACATCCTTCCTTAAATCATCAGCAGAAGGTACTACTAACTGTCCCTTGTACCTCAAACCTCCATCAGCCCCAACATAGTAGAATGGAACCTCTCAGGAAGCTATCTCTGCAACCTTGTCAATGCACTGTTGATCCGTGAGTTGTGCTTGTAAAACCTTGCGAATGATGGACGGTGAAACCATCATGCAAGCCATAAAAGCATCCGATAACTCATCCACATCCTTTAAAGCATTCCACTCAGTGGTGAATAAAACAGAAAGACTACCAACATGTCGGCGACTGAGTGCATCCGCCACCACATTCGCTTTCCCTGGATAATACTGTATAGAAAAGTGATAGTCTTTCACAAACTCCAACCACCTGCGCTATCTCATATTCAGCTCCCGCTGAGTGAACAAGTACTTCAGACTCTTGTGATCACTAAATAACCTGAAGGACTCACCCAACAGATAATGCCTCCAAATACGTAAGGCAAAAACCACAGCTGCCAACTCCAAATCATGCGTTGGATAATTAAGCTCATGAGGTTTAAGCTTCCGAGATCCATAAGAAATTGGTCGCTCCTCCTGCATCAAAACACATCCAAGACCCTACAACGAAGCATCCGTGTAGACAAGATACTCTATCCCGTTCTGTGGAGTAGCCAAGACCGGTGCAGAAGTCAACATCCTTTTAAGCTCCTCAAAAGCTCACTGACAGTGCTCATCCCACACGAACTGTACACCCTTCTTGGTCAAATGAGTGAGTGGTCCTACTATCTTAGAGAACCCCTAGATGAACCGACGATAATATCCTACCAAACCGAGAAAACTCCGAATCTCGGTAGGTGAAGTAGACTGACCCCACTCTACCACAGCTGAAACCTTGGCTGGATCAACTGCTATCCCCCTTTCTGACACCACGTGACCCAGAAACTTCACTTCCCGCTGCCAAAATTCACACTTCTCGAACTTGGCATATAACTGGTGCTCACGAAGCGCCTACAAGACTATGCGAAGATGTCTAGCATGATCGTCCTCCGAACGAGAATAGATCAAGATGTCATCAATAAAGACAATAACAAACTGATCCAAATAAGCCTGGAAGACTCTGTTCATTATGTCCATGAACACTGCAGGTGCATTAGTCGTCCCAAACGGCATAACACGAAACTCATAAGAACCATACCTCGTGAGAAACGCTGTCTTAGGAATATCCTGCTCCCTAACCCTCAATTGATGATACCCAGAACACAGATCAATCTTGGAGACATATATGGCTCCCCATAACTGATCAAACAAATCATCGATCCTGGGTAGAGGGTACTTGTTACGAATAGTAACCTTGTTCAACTCCCTGTAATATATACACAGGCAAAACGAACCATCTTTCTTCTTCACAAAGAGAACCGGTGCTCCCCAAGGTGATGTACTCCTATGAATAAAACCCTGGCTGAGTAACTGCTGAATCTGATCCCTCAGCTCTCTCATCTCCACTGGTGCCATCCTATAGGGTGCCCTAGCAATAGGCGCAGTGCCTGGAGCTAAGTCTATCACGAAATTGATCTCGCGACTATGTGGCAACCTTGGAATCTCCTGAAAAACATCCGAAAAATCCTGTACAATCGGTATGCAATCCAATGATACAGTAATCCCCTCCTCCGTTTCCTCCTCCACATGAAACAAATAGGTGCTAATGACTCCGCTAATACGTGGCATGGCGACGACATACATGTCCTGACCAGGTATGGTAAACACAATAGACCTATCAAAATAATTAACTTGGGCATGGTAGTGAGACAACCAATCCATCCCAAGTATCACATCATAAGTGTGCATGTCCAGGACCAATAGATTGGCTAGAAACCTGAGTTTGCCAATATCTAGTGCCACAGGCCCATCACTCTCATGAAGAATGGCAGTATCGCCCAATGGTGTAGAAATACCCCGAGGTCTAGTGCATACCACACGTTCATGAAAACTATGTATAGGAAACTTACCCTCAACAGCCTGAGGTGCCTGCATATCCTGTGGCTTAGGGTTGTACACCCTGCCATAATGTAACTGCTGCGATGCCTGTCCCTGAGGCTGCGGCGGTGCCGGTAAAGCCAGATGTGTCTGTCCCTGAATTCGAGGAACCTGTGGAGCTGGTAAATGCACTAGCGCCCTCTGCCCCTACTGCACATGCTGTCCCTGTCCCTGTCTCTATCCCTATCTTATTGTAGGACACTGCTTGGAAGTGTGACCATACTCTCCACAAGTATAACAACTACCCTAGAAAGTACCAAATGGCCTCCTCTGTCGGTTAGCCTGTGGCTGACCCTGTCCTGCCTGCAGTCCCCCATTCTGTTGACGTTGAATAGGTGCCACATCCTTGGGAGCATCTGAACCACCCTTGTGCTTCTTCCAAGGCTGTTGTCCCTGGAATCTGCCCTTGTCGTTCTATCGGTGTCCGTTCCCATTCCCTTTCTCAGCTGACTGGTTAGTAGAGTCCTTGTCACCCAGCTTCTCACCCTTGGCCTGTCTGATGTCCACGATCAACTGATACTGCTATAGAGCGGCGTCTACCACCTGAGCATAGGTAGTATAGGCTGGACTACCTGTAATAGCTCTCTTAATAGACCACATCAGTCCCTTGACGAAACTGTTGCGCTTCTTCTCTTCTATATCCACCTCCTCTGGTGCAAAGAGAGACAAACGTGTGAACTGCTGCTCATACTCTGCCACTGTCATATTCCCCTATTGTAGATTTAGAAACTCAGTCTTCATAGCTACCCTGACTGCATAAGGGAAGTACTTTTCATCAAAACGTGCACTGAACTGATCGTAAGTCAATGCCATCATCTCCTTTGCGGTGGTAACTGACTCCCACCACTGTAGTGCATCCCCGACTAGCTTGAAAATAGCAAGCATCTGCTTCTGAACCTCCGTGCACTGAACCAAGCGAAGATGTCACTCGATGTCCTGTTTCTACTAGTGAGCTGCTCTCGCATCAGTGGAGCCTGTGAACTCAGGTGGGCTCCCCTTTGTAAAAGAACTCCTGGCCTTCTCCCAAGTATCAGTCTGAACAACCAGTGCTGGTAGCAGTACCGGCTATACCTGAGGCTGATTCCGAAGTGCAGTTATTACCCCCATCTTCTATAGCCCGAGCAACGAGGTCATTGAGGTAAGGAAGAATCTCTGGATCTCTGACCTGGTCTAGATTCTGCTAAACATTCTCCTGTTCATCCTGAAACTGACCCATATCATCCTGAAAACCAAGCCTTTACTGCTCTTCCTCCATTTGCTGACGCCGTAGGAGATATTGTTGCCTACGTGCCACTCTCCTTTCCTTCCTAGTTCCTTACATGTTCTGTCCATTTTTAGCATTAACCATCTGTTAACACGAAAAAACAGATATCAGTACCATTTCTATACAAACCGTAAGGAATACAATAAATCCTAACTTAAGCTCTAATCAAGAGAACGCTACGCGGAAGACTTAATACGAAACATCCTAGAGACACTTGAACCTGGAGTGCTCTGATACCAACTGTGATACCCCTCGGATCCGAGACACGGGTTGATATAGCCCAGGCCCAAACCCGAGGGATTATCAAACAATTAAAGTATTTAAAACGAACACAGATGACAAAATGAATTTAAGAACTAAAGTTTAAGCTGAAAGAAACTAAAATAAAATCCTCTAATAATAAAGATTAAATAATCCTACTCCAAAACCTCCAAGGGTACAACTCGGGAATCCATCTCTAGTGGACCCCTAATAATAATCTAAACTGTAATAAAAACAACTGATAAGACTCCAGAAGTAAGCTACGAAGAGAAGTCCTACATCGTCAGTAGAGTGAATAAAAATCTCTGCTCAGCACGAACACGTCTAAGTCTGGAACTGTCGTGTACCTGAAAAATTATAGAAGTGGGTCAGGCCCACGAACAAATTCTATCCTACTACAATCCAAGCAGAGACTCGATACGCATGTACATTCTAACCAACTCGACAATAGCTAATAGTTCGTATGTATATATATAATCACACTAAAGGACTCTCACTGGACTACAGGCCGGTCTCAACCTGAATAGAGGCAACATGCAAAAACGCACACGAAGTGGGCATGTGTACCTAAACCTAAACAGGGTACACCTCCAACCATCGTAGCCAGCTATGCATCCCAATGCATATACGCTCCCTAACCAACGAATTTGAGACTCAGGCTCATATCGTGGTGCCATAAAAATATATTTAAAATCCATCCAGAATCCGTAGTAGCGCCGCTCAACTATATGTTGCCTTGACACTACAAATCCATAGGATTTAACTTTTAGTCAATCCATTTCCTTAATCCCAGAGTAGGTAGGACTTAGCGATTTTTGAGCTAATCCCCCCTAGTATGTCACCGTCCCATACCAGTGCATACAATCCGTCCATCCAGCAAATGATAATACAGAACAAGCATGTAAATATCATCCAAATCCATACTCCAACAATTAAGAATAAAACATTACATTTAAACATCAATTGAGAATAAATCCATCCAGCAAATGATAATACAGAACAAGCATGTAAATATCATCCAAATGCATAACTCCAACAATTGAGAATAAAAACACTACATTTAAACATCAATTGTTCCATAAGTGCATAATAAAATTCTGAAAGTTAACAGGATTATTTGATTTAACCTCCCACTGTCCCATAATTGATAACACAGTTCATGCGTATAACTATCAATTAATATCCCCACAAGCCTATTAGAATGTATAACTTCATATGCCAATTCTACAACACTACACTGATATCTCAGAATTGATACAACACCTAATACAAAATTATATCAGTTTAACCATCACAAGCACATAATCCTTCTGTAATTTGTCATGCTTATAATTTACCATGGAACATGAATAAACAATAACTCTATTCAAAGATAAAACCTCGTTACCTAAGATTACGCAATTTAAATTCTCCGCCTCCAAGAACAGTTCACCAACTTCACTTAAAAATTAATATACTGTTCAAGCAACAACCTTAATTGTTTTACCATGCTTTACCAATTCCTTTGAGGTTCTAATTTAATCTTAGACACTAGCCAAACTTGTCAATTACAGCTCCTAAATACCTCAGTAGCATCGAAACCAACCCAGAATTAAGAAATTACGCTGGAAAAAAGCAAAAAGGGGGGTGGAGCTGCCTCCCCACATGGGGAGCCACCTCCCCCTTGTGTGGAGCCGGTTCCACACCATGTGGAGCCATCTCTACAGCCCTTGGAGCCGGCTCCACCCTTGTGTGGAGCCGCCTCCACCTCCAACTTCCTCTATTCACTCTTCTTCCTGCATCGGTTTGATCTCCGACGATTTGCCACACTTCTGTCCCTTACTGTCCAAGTTCCTACTATTTTAAAATTTGATTCTAGTGTTCCAGAGAGTTTTAAAACCATCCCACAATAATTAACTTCAAATAGAACAAGAAGTACACAAAGAAAAATCAGAACGGAAAACAGCAGTTTATGCAAACATCCGATTTAGAACAATTCAGAACATGCAAACCAGATTACTTCCAACATTTATTTACTCCTAGAATTGTATTAGAGATGTAAAGAACACAAGTCTAAGGGAGAGAGTTAGGTATAGAACTTGCCTTTGAGATCTTTGTTCAAAATCTCTACGCCGTCTTCTAAGACCTCCAGGGAACGCAATTGTTGTAAACCTCCTCTGTTTCTCTCTCTGCTACTTCCACAGACGTGTGTTGGTTTTCTTTTCTTTGTGTTTTTTTATTTGTATGTAAAACCCTAGGTCGCCGTATTACGTCTATTTATAAGGTTACACAAAACCTAAAGCTTACGGAAGCCCTAATGTGAAACTTAATCGGCCCATAACACCATCTAAGTGAATAAGCATGTCTGCTACTTACCACCAATCCTATAGTAACGTGAATCTAAGAAAACAAGTAACTTTAATTTATTTTAATTACCAATTAACCAAAAACTAAATAAAACAATTAACAAAGAAATAAAGAACAATTAACAAAGAATTAAAGAACACAATTAAGCAAATAAAATTAAACTAAGTAAAACAATTAAATAATTAAAGTCAATAAATAGGTCAACCAAACCACTAATTTCAATTAAACTAATTAAAACATTAAATAAAACAATTAATCAAAAGAAAACAATTAATCAAAATACCGAGACTATACTTTAGAAAATTAGGGGTATTACAATGCCTAACAAAAGTCATAGCCGAGATGCTTACCCATTTATGCTTCTGGAAAATTTTCTGAAATGATTCAATCTTAAGAGCTCACAGTAAGGAAATGACGAGACCAACCTGTTTCTAGCATTAATGATAGAGCCGGCTCTAGTATGCTGCTTGAGAGATGCCGAGAGTAATATAAATGGCAGCAATGTAGGAACCGACTCAAATGTTTATAGAGCAGGCTCAATGAATTTCTATGGAGCCGGCTCTTTGTGAATGGAGCCGGCTCTTGATTGAAGTATTTAAGGAGCAGGCTCTTCTAGTTTCTAGAGACGACTCTATGGCTGGTAGTGAGAGATGCAGAGAGATCCCGAGAGCAATAAAAAATATGCAGGTTTTGGGAGCCGGCTCTTATTTTTATAGAGCCTACTCTCTCAGTTTATAGAGCCTCCTCTTATGTAAAGGGAGCTGGCTCTTTCTTAAAAATTTTGAGATCCCGAGAGCATGCAATTTGATACCATTTGTGAAGTAAGCTATGCTTTATGTAGAGACAGCTCTTTTTCTTCAAAGAAACGGCTCTACTCTGAATGGAGCTGGCTCTGCTGCAGTTTGTTGGTTCATCTTCTCACAAAAGCTCAGAGGTTAAGCAATTCATTTCACAATTTAATTTAAGCCTCAAAATCAGTTATAGACCAGTTTCTGTAGAAACTCTGCACTCAGGGACAAAGCTGTAAAATCACTGCACCACTGCATTGAATTTGAAGCCCTCAGACATATTTCATGTTAATACACTTAATCAGACAGTAATTACATTAAGACAAGCATGGTATACAATTTTCATAGTTTGAATCCCAGATTTTTAGGTCTTAAACCTTAACAGCTTAGGTTTACTAGGCCAAACTTCAAGTTGGTCAGTTTTGATGTAACTTCTGAACTTCACTAGCCTCTATTCAACTACAGACACTTGCTAGAATGATTAACAGATGAATCACAGTAAGATATTAACACTTCCTTACATAAATCAGAGGCTGAACCAGAAAATAAGCTTAAATGAGGGTTAAGGATATGAAAAACTTACTTCAGCTCAACTTTATTCAAGTGAGCACCTCCTGCAGATGTAAACATGATATAAGAGCTTGTTTAAACCTTCTTCAAGCTAAGATAGTGATTCCAGCAAATTTAAGTCCTTCCAGACACCTTTTGCACCAGATTTTCAGTTTATTAGGCATCCATCATCACTTCAATGTATTTTACATTTGCTCACTGATTTATGAGAATGTATTCAGCTTTCATTCTTGATTAAGAACTCAGGAAATCATATGTTTATATGGCCTCTCGAGCCACTCTCATTTAGCTTTCTTTTCTAGGGTTTTCTTTTTACTTTGAGGCTCACCTTTTCAATTTGCTATAACAGCCTTTGTATAGACCACACACTTCCAACCCTTAGGAAAGCAATATACATTCTCATTCTTCATTTTAATGAGATGGCTCTTCCAATGAGATTTGTTCCTCAAGTTGAACAACCTCATTTTCTATATGCATGGAAGTGACACAATTAAGTATAGATAAAACATTTAAGATCACAAAAGCATATAGATGACTTTTTATACATTGCTACTTTAATGCATTTGATAAGGTTCACATGAAATAGTATTGATGGTCTACATTAGATAATGTATGCTTTCATTTGATGGCATATCTTCCAATAAATCTTTCACAAAGATTGGGCATAGTTAATCTAAAGATCATTTGAAAGATAGAGAATCATTTCATGTTAGCATGTTCATAACTCATATGCCAAAACAAACTACTTTTATGCAAAATATTAAAACAGAGACATTTTTACATCTATTAGGAACAAGTAGCATATCAAGAGCATCATGCTTAGAATTTCATGATTGAATTCTTCATATAAAAGCATATTAATGAGAAATGAATTATTTATCCATGGAACTAACTTCATTAGCTTGGAAGTTGTTTCTCAAAGTGATGCATCCTTTATAATCCTTGATTGATGCCATCAAGTAACCCTATAAGAAAGGGTTGCATATTCTTCTTTTGGTACCCAAAGTTTCTTGGGTATATTAGTTAGCCAATGGAACATAAGTTCCTTTTGGAACCCAAACCTTCTTTGACCTCAACTTCTTTCTAAATGGATAATCATGAATTTTGTGTCCTAGCCTCTTACAATAATTGCATTTAAAGGAATGGGTACCACTTTTGACAAAGTAATCATACAAAGGCTTTCTTCTTCTCAACAAGCATGCATCTTTAGTATGAGGATCATATCTTATCTCATTTTTGAAATAGACAACTCTTTGATTTCCAAGTATAGAACTTAAGTTCTCTTTTCCTTTGGTTGTCTTTGCTAAAGTGCCATTTTGATCATCAATGATTTCCTTTGAAAAATTATACTTGGAAACACAATCAATTGATGGTGGCTCTATAGATAGAATATTATCCTTTTCCTTTTTCAAGAATTCATTTTCAAGTTGGATCTTTTGTAATTCTTGCACAAGATAATGGTTTTTCATTTTCAAAGAATCATTTTCCATTTGGACTTTTTCATGTCATTGAGAGAGATTTTGATTTTCCTTTTTAAGAGAAGCACATTTCATAGTCATTTTTTCTAGCACACCATGTAACTCTTTAAATGCATCAAGTAATTCATTATGTGCATCAACTAGTTCATTATATGAGACTTCTATATCAAAAAATTCATGATTAGAATTTACCTCATCTTCATTGGCCATGAGACAAAGTTTGTCCAACTCTTTAATGTCACTTGCTTCTTTGCTAGAAGCTTGGAGAGCTATACTCTTCTTTTGAGTTGCTTTATTTTCTTCACTATAGGAAGAAAGTAAGTTCTACTAAGAAAATTCAAATGATTAGTAATGTTAGTAGAACTAGAATACATCTCACTAACTAATTCTTTTTCATTTATGATGGAAGCAACATCTTTTTCAATAAGCATAGGCATATATGATTCCTCACCATTAATTGATCCTCCATAGGCTAATTCAAGTGAGTTCTAAATTTCTTTAGCCGTTCTACAAAAGATAATTTTATTAAACTCACTTTTGCTTAGTGCACAATAAAGATGGCATATGGCTAAAGTATTACACTGTATTAATCTATGATCATTTTCATCCCATTCCCCTTTCGATTTAGGAATTTTATTTCCTTCAAAAACTTTGGTTGGAATATGACCACCATTTTCTATAACTTTCCACACATCAATATCAATACTTTTTAAAAATGCCTTCATTCTAATTTTCCAATAGATATAATCATTTTCATCAAAACAAGGAGGTTTATCAATGGGATAACCTTCTAAGAGTGTCATACTACCATTGTTGGCCATGATCGTACTCTAAGACGGTTAAGTCCTTTAATAGAGTTTAGGCTCTGATACCAATTGTTACCTAAGAATTGACTCTAGAGGGGGGTGAATAGAGTGTAATGACCCGGTCATTTTTCTTCCTTTTCTTTTTCTTAGATTTTAACGGATATTTTTTTTTTCTGTTGTCTTTTCCTTTTTGGGTTCGGTTTTTCATCACTTGATGTCGTCTCGAGTGCTCTGGAAAGATTTTCTAGACTCTTTTCCTTAGATTGACAACTTCCTTTGGGAATTGTGTCATTTCCATATTTTATTTTTCCGAACACTATTCATATTTTGTCTTTTTCTCGTTTATCCTTTTTCCTTTCACAACCTCACTTTTTGTGCTCGGATTTGATTCCGGTTTTTCATGCATTCATGATATTTGATTTTCATGATAGTGGTATTTTTACTTTTCTAGAAAAGCTTGTTGATTGCTTACTTCCTTCATAAAGGGGCATTAATGCAAACTTTAGTGTAATTATTCTTAACTTGTGGGGTTTTAGTGTAATTAAATAAAGTAATTATTTTTCATCTTGGGGATCATTTTGTAATTAAATTTGGACGATATTTTCAAAAAGGACCTTTTTACAATTTTTGAAAAGTGTGACAAGTGTCACACTCTCATTGGTCCACTTGTTGACATTTGTGTGGAAACACTTTGATGCATTGGATGATGACATTTGGAGGGTGAGGATTAGTGCACTTGTTGGCCTAGGATTGGTGCACTTGTTGTCTTGGATGGTTGACAAGTGTAGGTATGGGATTAACCCTAGGAAGGAGCAATAGATTGGTGACAAGTGTAGGTTCACAATTTAATCTTGCAAATATCTTTGGGCCACTTTAGGATTATGGTTTTAAAGGAGGATTTTTGTGCAATTGACCATAGATGTGTGTGTTGACCATGGTGTAGGATCACATAGTTTGTGGAGGATTTCTATTTCCTCCACTTACACATTTTCACATTTTCATCTCTTTCTTCCTCACCACAAAACCCTAGCCTCTATGGATGAAGCTTGAAGCTTTAGGCATTGACCTTAATCTTTGAGGCCCTTCCACTTACTTCAAACCATAAAGCTTGGAATACATTTTGTTCCCCTCATCCTCCTCTTCAAAACACTTGAAGGATCTAGCCTAACTCATAGTTTTGCTTTGGTATCTAGAGATTCAATTCTCTAGTGAGGTATTGATCTATTATTTTGAAGTATTTTTATGTCATTATTAAGTGTTTTTCATGCATAGAAGAGAAGGACTTGTATTCTACCCTTAAACTGTTTTAACTTGAAATAATCTTGTCAAATTAAATATATAACATGAAAAAATAATCAATTAGCTTCCATTTAGTTTTGGTTTCATGTAATTTGGATTTAAAATGAATTAGTTATGAATTTTTGAAGTTGCAAGCTAGTTGCTAGAAATTTAAATCTTTTCTTATCTGGTCTGGAAATGAATTTTTATATGGAGCTGTGGTGCTTCAATTACCTTGAAAGTTTCACGGGAACTTTCCCCATAGATTTTACACTACTCAGAATTTTTTTATGATTTTAGAGAATTTCTAAATTTTTTTAAAAATCCGAGACTATCTGTTGTCCATGTTTTTATTGCAGCTGAAAAACATATTTTTAGATGATTTATTTCCCTAACCTTTTGACATGGGATCATGGCTTAAATTTCCAGTTTTACACTCTCATATGTTTAATTCCAAAATAAATTAGGTTTGCCCAATTTGGATGTCAAATGAATTTTTCATGAATTTTCAAAGTTGGAAGCTACAGGCTGAAAATGTGTTTTTTAGGCAGAATTTGTTTCAAAGTTGTGGGTCAAAACTGTTTCAATTGGGAAAATATTTTGTTAAACTAAATTGATATTATCAAATTACAGTGTTTAAGCTTTCATTGGGCTTTGGATTCATTCAATTTGGATTAGAATTGAATTTTTTATGAATTTCCCAAGTTGAAGGTAACGAGCTGAAAAATCTGTCTTGCGGACCAAAAATTTAGGGCGATTTCATTTCGGTGGTAATTGGGATTTTCATTCCAATTGAGGTAGGAAATGTTTTAGGATTTATATGTGTTGCATTGAGTGTTTCTCATGATTATACAACTTATATGTATGCCTTGTATCAAATTTAGAAAGTTAGTAATTTTTATTTCTTTGTATAAGATTTAAAATTCATGATGATATATAACTGTAATGACCCAGATTTTTCGGATAAATTTTTTTGGTTGTCTTTTCCCTTCTAAGTTTGGTTTCTTGTTGATTAGTGTCATCTCGAGTGCTCTAGAGTGATTTCCGAGACTCTTTTCTGTGGATTGACAACTTCTTTTGAGGACCAAGTCAGTTCCACACTTTTCGTTTTTTGACACTATTCACTTTTTGTCTTTTCCCTATTTTGTCTTTTTCCCTATTTCGTCTTTTCCTCATTTGTCACTCTGCTTGCGTAACCACACATCTTGTGTTCAGAGTTGGTTTCTGACTTCGCGTATCTTCATTCTCAATGATTTCTATGAGATACGTATCTTTACTTTCGTGAGAAAGTACTCTGGTTGCTCCCGGTGCCCATAGGGGCATAAGTGTAAAGTTCTTTGGAAACTTTTTCTTTTTTTGGGGTGTTTTTCATAAATATCTTTTGAAGATATTTTATTTTAGGGGTATCTAAGAAAATATCTTTTGCAAGATATTTTCATTCTGGGGTAGTTTTGCAGTTTTCACTTTTTGGAGGGACCATTGTGCAATTAATGAAAGTTATTGCTCAATGCCTTGTTTTGAGCCTGGATCCTCGTATGGGATTCATTTTCACATTTCGTCGAGTCGTGGACTCTTAGAATTTCCTTTTGGACGATGTTTTCCAGTTTCAGGGTTTCTGGCCCTAGTTTGCACTAAACTTGTTTTGGGCATAACTCTCTGCTCGGGAATCGGTTTTCGATGCCATTTCTTTCGTTATTCATATTTTCTCATTTGGCATCTTTTTCATTCATGGAGTTTTGCCATTTGAGCGCGTCTGCGCGAATTCCACTTTTCCGGACCTAGCGGGGCCCGTTCGAGGCACTTTTTGAGTTTTTCTATAAATAGGAGGTCTTAGAAAGAAAAATCAGATTTTTCTCTCTCTCTCCTCTCTCATGGCCGGTCCAAGCTCCATCCATGGCTGCCATCTTCTCTCTCCTCTTTTGGACTTCTTCCCTTCATTAAAAAGTGGTGATGCCTTTGTGTTTATTGTTCCCCTCGGCGAGGCCTTCGATTCCAACCGATTGGAATCTCGTTTTAGCCATTTCTTGAGTTTGGGTTTGAAGTCAAGTTGTGTTTTTGATCGGGCTTCCTTGGGATTCATGTTCGTGGTGTTGTCCCCGGCAAAACCTAGGAGTTTCGTCGGATTCGGAGCCGATTTATTCTGGTGGGGATTTGAGATTTCATCTCAAATGGAGGTAAGGAATGTTTTAGGATTTTATATGTGTTGTATTATGTGTTTTCCATGTTTATACAATCTATATGCATGCCTTGTATCAAATCTAGGAAATTTGAAACATTTAATTCTTTGTATAAGATTTAATTTTCATGATAATAAGAAACTTGGTTTTGAATTGTGGCATGGTAGAAACTCTTGTTTTAATATGTTGGTTAACATATATTAAATTGGAATTAGTTAAATAAGAATTGCTCTTTTTAATTAATATTTATCTTTTGTGAAAGATTTAAGTTCATGGCCATACCTTGCATCGAATTGAGTTGTGTTATGCTTCTAAATTAAGTTTTGGCATGTTTGTTAACATACTTTAATTTGAGAGCATTTGGTTAAGTTTGAAAATCTAGAGACTTTAATTAAGGGAATTAATTAAAATCTATTTTGGTGGTTTCATGGGTTTAATTAAGCTTGTGTGTGAATATATGTAATGACCATGATATGTCTATTAACATATATTAAATTGGGGCCAATTGGAAATGATTTGAAATCTCAAAAGTTTAATTATTTTGATGTAATTAAATTCTATCTTGTGTATCCATGGACCTAATCATGTTTTAGAAGTTGTTTCTATTTTAAGAGCATGGATTTAAACTTGTGATGTATTCACTAGATTATGTTATATGCATTGAAGAGCATTGTTGCTAAGTTTATATTCATGAGAGTATGTTTCTAATATGAATATATTATTGGCTTGTGATTTCGTAGCATTATGGATATGAAATGTTTATTATGCACAATTGAGAGTTATATTGCTAACTTGTTACTATGTAATAGTAATATGTATAAGTTATGAACTTATTTGGCTTATTTTGGAATCTTAGAACATTGTTGAGTTAAGATGGCTAGGGTTTGGCTCTAGTACGGGGACATGAGTCCTCTAATTTATTGAGATAGTGCGCACTTAGGGTGGTCTTCCTTGCGGGTTAGTGCCCGGAATAACCATTGAGGTCTCGGCAAAATTCTGAGCGTGATGTCCAAGTTTTCCACTATTTGTTTTCGCATTCAATTCCAAGTTGACAATCATGTTTACCTTGTTAACTTGTGGTTTTGGCTATTGGCGATTTTGATGTTGTTAAGTACATCCATACTAAATTGTTATATTTAGTTGATTTTACACTTTTAGATTTCTAGTTGATAACCTAGAGAATCTATGTCTTGATGTGTGGTATTAGATATTCTAATTATGCTAAATTGTTATATTTAGTTGATGTTGCATTTTAGACTTCAAGTTGATAACCTTGAGAATCTATATGTTGTTGCTTTGCGTAAGCATGCTCCTATGTTGTTGCTTTGTGTAAGCATGAACCTATGTTGCTAAAATTGCATGAATGAGGTGATTGATGCTAGAAATGATCTTAGGTAGCTAGGATGCTCCTTGAGTCTCACCTTTGACATAAACGTTAGGTGGAATGAACCACAATAATTAAATCATGCAAACTTGTAAAACATAGGTTGATGCATGCTCATTTCCTACGAGTAACTTTATGTTACTCACCCCTACAATACTGGGGCATATTTCAGGTACAAGAATCAAAGTTGAGGTCTTCATTATGCTTGGATGGTTTGTGGACTTGGAGACTTCCATTTTTGTGAAGGTTGGCTTGGAATACCAATTGTAGTCTTATATGTCGACATGTGTACATTTTATCCCTTATATGTAATGTTTACATGAGTACACTCTTTACAATATATTTCACATGTATGAGATGAGGCCGGAGGCCAATGACATGTAAATTGTATCCTATGTAAATTTTGACTTCATGGAATATTATGAAAGTATTGTAAAATATTGAGTTTTTGATTCACCATGTTTGCATTGGGTGTGGGAATTCCATTTTGATTCTTCCATTAGCATTCATTCACCATGTATGAAGTGTGTCCAAGGGCCAAGCAGCATTTTGAAACCATTTCATAGTTTTGAATTCCAAGTTTTCGTTCCAAACTTCATTTTTGGCATTTTGGCCGTTGGGGGGTCATATTTTGCATCGGCCATATTTTTGGGCCATGGACCATTGTAGCACATCTTACTAGGTAAGTTACGTTTGTGTGCATAGTTATTTCCGGGCAAAGCTTCTTCTTTGGTGAAATGAGCCTCCTACGGACTCATTTTACACTTTTGTTGCATTTTCTGACCTAAGGGTATTTTGGGAATTTTATTTGGGAAATAAATTCCGTTCTTCACATGGTTAAATAGAAAATATGATTTTAGGGGGGGTTTATTTTTTATATTTTTCCAAAAAATGCCATCTTGGCATCGGAAATCGCATCCGAAGTTCAGCTCTCAGTTTTTAAATTTAGCAGCTTTTTGGACCCTCTGGACCAGTTTTCTTGGGAGGGCATTTTGGGCATTTCATATTGCGTATTTTTCAATTTTTCTTTGAATTCATGTAAAAAATTCAATTTTGAGGGGGGTTTCTTCTTTGAGTTTTTCCAGAAAATGTCATCTTGGCCCTCAAATTTCCATTTTTCCCGGAAAAACCCCTGCTGCCAAGTTTTTGGGCTGCCCATTCTGCCTCCTTCACATGTAAACGGTTACGAGGGGTTTCGTAACCGGTTACATGTGCATGGGCAGTGTTTTTGGTGAGATTTTTGGCTTCCTAACCGGTTAGGAAGGTCTCCTAACCGGTTAGATGTTCTTGGTTGCCATTTTTTTGACCGTTTTGCCCCTTCTTCTTTCGTTAGCCATATCTTCTTCATCCGGACTCCGAATCAAGCGATTTTTGAGTCTAAGTTCATTGATTTTTCATTATCTTTCCAATGGTGTGCTCGGTGGCACCCACTTTTAGGCTAGAAATGACAATTTTGCCCCTAGGTGCATTCTTGTCCGTTTTTGAAATGTTATTTCCGCATTTGATTCCTTTGGGTCCCGTGAGTTCGTTGAGGGTCACAATGGTGTCTTAGAGTTATGTTGTATCTCTAGAGACTGTTGTTTATCTTTTGCTTCTGCATTTCGGATCCGTTATCGGATTATCTTTCGGTTCATCACTAACGCACCGGGTTGAAAAACTTGGGCCGTCACAATAACTTTGATTTGAATTGTGGCATGCTAGAAAATTATGTTTTAATATGTTTGTTAACATATATTAAATTGGTATTGATTGAATAAAAATAGCATATTTTATTTAATATTTATCTTTTGTGAAAGATTAAATCCCATGGCCGTACCTTGCATGAAATTGACTTGTAATATGATTTTAAATTATTTCTTGGCATATTGTTTAACATACTTTAATTTGAGAGTATTTGAACAAGTATGAAAATCTAGAGATTTTAATTAAAATGATTAATTAAAATCTAATTAAGGGTTTCATTGGCCTAATTAAGTGTTTAACGTGATATTTGTGATAACTATGACTTATGTTCTAGCATATGTTAATTTGGAACCATTTGATGTTGTTTTAGAAGTTATGGATTTGATTATCATGATTTAATTAAATTCCACTTTATTGTTCTTATGGCTTAATCGAGTTTTGATGTGGTGTATGTAATGACCATGCTATATTGTTTATCATGTATTAATTGGAGGCCATTTGATTGAGATTTGAAACCTAGGGAATTTAATTGGTTTATTAATTAAATTCCGTTTCTATTGTATTATTGATTAACTCATGTATTTGACATTGATAGTATGTTTAAAGTATGACTTTTGACTTAAAATGAATTTATGAGTTTATGTTTTCAATATTGGGTTATATTGTTATAGCGTGTAACGAATCGCACTCTGAAGATTCGACATTGTCATCCTATAGTAGTTATGCATTTAGAGCATGTATTGTGTGGTTACAATCTACTTGTGTATGGAAGGTGACTTTGTGCATTATATAAATCATGTATAAGTTGTGAACTTATTTAGCTTATTTTAGAATCACTTGGGACATTGTTTTGTCAGATGGCTAGAGTTTGGCTCTAGTACGGGGACGTGAGTCCTCTAAGTCAAAAGTTCGCGCGTTGGGTAGGCTGCCTGGGGGTTAGTAGCTCCAAATTAGCCCTAAGAAGTTCGCGCGTTGGGTAGGCTGCCTGGGGGTTAGTAGCTCCAAATTTTCCTTGTCTCGGCAGAAATCCGAGCTTTGATGTCCAAGTCTTCCACTATTTATTTTCGCATTCAATTCCAAGTTATCAATCATGTTTATATTGTGACTGTGGTTTTGGCTATTGGCGATTTGATGTTGTTAAGTACATTCATACTAAATTGCTATATTTAGTTGATTTAGCATTTAGATTTCAAGTTGATAACTTTGAGAATCTATATCTAGTTGCTTTGTATAAGCATGTTTCTATCTAGTTGCTTTGTGTAAGCATGTTTCTAACTAGTTGTTTTGTGTAAGCATGTTATATCTTATTGCTATGTGTAGTATGCTTTTGTGTTGTTGAAATTGCATAAAGGATGTGTTTTATGCTAGATATGACCTTAGGTAGCTAGGATGCTCCCTAAATCTCATCTTTGACATAGACGTTAGGTGGAATGAACCACAATGATTAAATCATGTACACTTGTAAAACGTAGGTCGATGCATGCTTATTTCCTACGAGTAGCTTTATGTTACTCACCCCTACGATACTGGGGCATATTTCAAGTACAAGATACAAGATTGGATATTGCAATTACTTGGGTGATTTGCTGAGTTGAGCTTTTTTAGAAGCATTTTTGTTCACATACAAGTGTTAGCATGTTCATAATTTGTCTATGAAATGTAATTTTTCTAACTTGGAGGCCTGACATGTCAAATGTTGTAAATGAGTTGTAATAAGGCCATGGGCCATTGTAGCATGTTTAAAATACCATTTTACACTTGCGTGTATGTTCACATCATTACACAATAGCATATAATGCAATTTGATCATGCTATGGGGAGTAATTTCGATGCCTTAGGGATGACGTACATCTCTAGTGGCCATTTAGTTTCCTTCGTTTCCACATTTCGGATCCGTCATCGGGTCATTCTTTTGGTTCATCACAGGACACACTGGGTTGAAAAATCTAGGGTCGTCACATAGAGTCAATGGCCAATTTTCGCAAACTATAGAAATACAATTTCTAATCAATAGTATAACCAATTATGCAATAATCAAGATATGAAAGTAATCAATTTAGCACAATTGTAAAAGAGATAAGGGAAGAGAAATTGCAAACAATAACACGGCGATTTTTGCGAGGTTCGGAAACGCCTACTCCTCGGCTCAAGATCCCTCTTGAGACTTCCCAAATTCCTTAAAGCTTCTCCTTAATGGTGGAGAGCAAACCTTCAATCGAAGCAAAACCTTGCTTCTCTTTCTTGATAGGAGAACACCCTTCTCCTAGGCTTCCTTTTGGGTCACACCAACCCTTTACAGTATCCTTACTAAGAGACCACCTCTCTTAGTTTCACATAGGTCACACCAGCCCTTACAATTTCTTTGCTAAGAGAAACTCTTCCTCTTAGGCTTACAGCAGATTTGTGAATAGAATTTGTAGTATAAGAAATCCTCTCAAGAACTGATACAAATCAAACCTCACAATAGAGTATATATGAAATCAAGTGAAGCTAAAACTCTAAGTATGAAATATATGAGAGATAATGAGGAAAATACAGAACAAAAGCTCTAATGAAATACTAAAACAAAAGTTCGGCAAAGGCTCACTAAATGCTCTCTAAAGTTCACTCTGGTTCAGCTATAGAAGCTTGTATATGAGATGAAGATTGATGTCTGAACAGAGGCTCTATGAGTGAGTAAAACTAGAATAAAAGCTCTGTATAATGGTAGAGCCAAAAGCTCTCTTGGATGCACTTGAATGATGTTCTTGAATGCTCTCTCAATTTGTATATGAGTGAATGAGAGAGATGAGGAGAAGATGTGGGAACAAAAGCTCTCTTTGATGCAATTTAATGTCTCTAAAAAATGGTCAACTTATTCAGCAGACAACCCCTCTGTATTTTTAGAATTTTAAAGCTCAATATAGCTGTTAGAAGTAGTTAGGGAGCAATGAATGAAAATGTTTCCGTTGCAGTTCAAAACCCTAGAAGGAGTCGGCTCTTGTAAACAAGAGGAGGCGGCTCCCTAGCCTTGAGAGCCGGCTCTCCATTGCATGGAGACGGCTCCCAGCCTCTGAGAGCCTGCTCCCTATTTTGGGAGCCTGCTCTTTGGTTGAAAGATTAATTTTTCGTTGAAAAATAGCTTACTGGAAAGTTGAGAGAGCATACTCTGTCTTTTACAAAGCCGGCTATATCCTTTGAGAGCCTGCTCCATTGCATGGAGCCTTCTCCATTTGCTTGGAGCCTTCTCCATTTTCATGAAGCCTCTCTAATTTCATGGAGCTTTCTCTAATTTCATAGAGCCTTCTCCATTCTTTAAGAGCCTACTCTATCTTTCATACAGCCTGTTCCATTAGTCTTGAGAGAGCTGGCTTTATTTCTTATAGAGGCTGCTCTTGCTTCATGAAGGCTGCTGCTAAATTGGATTGGACAGAAAAAGTGCATGACTTCAAATGGACATAACTCAGTCCATGAAACTCCAAATGAGGTGAAATTTGAGTCTAAATTTATTGCCTTGAAGTCAGCTTTCTAAAGCCACTGACCTTGCTCAAAAATTCTAACCACAATAATTGTTATGGCCGTTTTAGTGCAACCTGGTCAGAATTTTCGCAGAGCAGAATCAGGCATCTTATGATGGTTATATCTCTCTCAATTCAAATCATTTTTAGGTGAAATTTGACTCTCAACTCAAGGGCTCAAAGTCAGCTTTCCAATGCCACTGGCCTTATGTAAAAATTCCAACTACCCAAATAGTTATAACAGTTTTAGTGCAAGCTAGTCTGAAATTTTTCTGGGCTGAAAATTGCTTCTTTTGAGATATCCATCTTTCTAGCACCTAGGATTTTGATGAATGATTCAATTTAGTTCAAGGCCTGTTTCTGATAGTCTAGGGACATATGAAGATGATAAATTTCAAGTGCATTGTGTCCTAGAATCATTTACCAAATTATGTCAATGAAGGCTTTAAAGATGAAATATTAAATTCAATGCCTTTTCCTTTTCTTTTTAGAGACCAAAATAAATATTATGATTAATGTGCATGGTCCTAGCATTTCTAGCTTAAATTGTGAGTACTTTCAAAACTTATGCAAGCTTGAACTAACTCATTCTTAGCAAAGACTTCATATGTTAAATATATATGTATTGAAGTTCAAAGTGTATTGCTAATGATGTAGGAGCATATAAATGATGTATGATATGCATGGTCCTATAGAGATGAGCTTCAAATGTATTCATGTAATACCCCTAATTTAAAAAGGATAGTCTCGGTATTATTTTAATATTTTTAATTGCACTTAATTATTTAGTTATTTTCTTGGCTAATTGTTTATTTGTTTAATTGATTTAATTATTTGTTTAAATTGAATTGTATGTGATGCTGTGTATTTATTTAGAAATTTAATTGTTTTATTTTTATTTTTATTTTATTTTTATATTTTTGAGAAATTGGATATGAATAGTAGTAATTGACCAATCAATTAGACTGACATGGACTACTTGGATAAGGGATTTAATGGGTACGGATAATTACCCATGTATATATATATTTAATAAATAAATAAATAAATATATATATATATATATATAAGGAAAATCCTTTAATAATAATCTGATATATATTTATATATTATATATAAAAAGGAATACACATAGATTATTCGTAATATATATTTAAGTTACCTTTTTAGTATTTAAATTTTATTTTTATTTTATTTTAGTTTGTCTTGGAATGGAAAAAGGATTAGGGTTATTTTAGTTGCCTATAAATATATAACTATAGAGTTGTGAAAGATGTTAGAAAATATATCACGTACTATATTTTAGAGAGAGAAAGAAGGAAGAAGAAGGAAGAGAAAAAGGAAGAAGGAGACTAGGGTTTTTATCAAGTCCCTAAAGGCAAGTTTTAATTCTTCTCTTCTCCTTTGATTCGTACCCTATGCATGCTAGATTAATTCTAGGTTATTTAAATAAATTAATTGAATCAAAAAAAATTTAAATTAATTTGGAAGTTACAATTTATGTGTTTTAGTAATGGATTTGTGATGAATTTAATATCTTTGCTGAACTGGACATTGTTTGGTGATGTCTTTATTTAATTATTTTTAATTTTATTTTTATAAACATGAATTTTCTTTACACGAATCAGTTTATTAAATTTAGATGAAATTTGACTTCTGTTGCCTTCTAAAGCAATGCACGCCGAACCGAAAAAAATAAAAAAAATAAAAAAATACAATCAAATTATGGTTGACGGGATGAATCAGTTGGTGTTATAATTAAAAATTGTTTCTTCATATAGTACACACGCCGAACGAGGAAGTCATTACAATTGGCTTTAAGGAAAACAGTTTAATATATAAGGCATATATGGGTGACATATAGATTCGTTAAATAGTGAAGGCAGATTTATTCTTCCTATAGGCACGCCGAACGAGGAATTGCTTCAACAAAACCATAATGTTACACAGTACATATATGACTGATACAATGGTTGGTATAATAGTTGATATAATGGTTGATAATTATACATTTTTTAAATTTATCCTTTATATGTTTTATTTATTTATTTTGATTAATGCTGAAATATTAAATTAATATTTGTTATGTTTGGATTGATAGATCTATATGAAATATTTAATTGATTTAAATAGATTCATTAAAAATTGGAAAGCATGATTTAAGTTTACATGCTAAGTATGGAATGTAATTAATTTTAAGATGATAAATTAATTAGATATTGTTGGATTATATTATTTTAATCAATTATTTAAATTTAAATTAATTTAATTCGAACATGGAGATGTACAATTTAGTTCAGATACATTTTAATGTTCTATGATGTAAATTAAATGCATGCTATTTAAAATTTACATTTTTGCTCAAGTAAATACAAAGGATGTGTATATGATTTGTATCATATTTATTTGGATTGTTATATGTAAACATTATTGACATTATCCTTGAATTTGAAACTTTCATTTGATTATGATATGGATTAATGCACCATTATGGGATGGGGGCATATTAGGGACGGATTAACTTAAGAGTTAAGTCCTACCTATTTTAAATAAGGGAACGGATTAACCACAGTGTTAAGTCTTACTTATTCGTGTCAGGTCAACGGAATAGTTGGATGACATATTATTGAAATAATAATTTGATATGTTATTTTGATGGTTGGATTGGACGGATTTTACATATAGAATTATACGTCACGATATGAGCTTGAGTCTCAGGATCAGTGGTTAGGATGCATATATTGCCAGGGATGTGTAGTTAGATATAGTGTAGTTGTATACCCTGGTAGGTCTAGGTACTCATGCCCACTATATGTGCGTTTTGCATGTTGCCTACTATTCAGGTTGAGATAACTCTATAGTCTAGTGAGGTTTCTTTAGTGTGTATATATCTACGTATGGACTATTTGGTTATTGTTGAATTAATTAGGATGTGTACGTGTATTGGGTTTCTGTTTGGGATGTAGTAGATTAGAACTTGTTTGTGAGCCTGATCCACCATTATTTTTCAGGTGTTCGTCAGTTCCAGTCTTAGCGATTGCTCGTGCCAAGCAGAGACAGTCATTCACTCTTCCGACTCTACGTAGGACTCTTCTTCATGGTTTAATTATTAGTTTTATTTTAGTTCAGTTAGGATATTATTAGGGGTCCACAATATGGATTCCCGAGTTGTGGTTTTAAGTAATTACTGGTATCAGAGGATTGGAGAACTTTAGTATGGGATTTTTAATTATTATTTAATTTTCTTTTCAGCTTATCTATTTATTTTTAATTCATCTTGTATTCCAATGCTTGTTTAAATATTAATTATTTGATATCCCTTGTATTCTGTGCTCGGACTTGATCACCCGTGGCTCTAGAATCGAGGGGTATCTCAATTCATAAAGACTTTGACATTGAATTTTAAGCTCTCACCATCCTATCTACCATTTTCTTCATTCTTTGACCATAATCGTTTAGGCTTGATGAAGATTTTCTTTCTTTCTTTGAAATGTTTTGTGTGATCTTTGAAGTCTGAGTTTTTCTTTGATTTCTTGCAACTTTGAGGCTTCCTTGAATCCATTGCTTGAGTGCTTGGAATGGATTTTCTAGTTCATCATTGAGGATTGGATATTGATCAACTATATATCACTCAATGAAAACATTATTACTTAAACATCAAAACATAAGATTGACCTTTAGATAAAATCTTTAGGCCAACAATATATTTTCTGTATAACAATGTTTGATTTTAGATTCAAAATATAGAAATAATATATATAGCTACTTGAGAGAGAGAGAGTAAGAGGGAAGGGTCAGTTTGACAGTTTCTATTGGGTGTAGTCATCAAATTTTTTTTTTTTTTTTTTTTCCTTTGAAAAGTTAAACACATGTTAATGTTTTATTAAGCCACCCCATCATAAGAAGGAGGTTCCTTCTTATGCGATCTAAGGCAAACATTGTACTTTTATAAATAAGGAACTAAATACAGCCTTAGAGCATCTCCAACCCACATAACTTTTACAAACTTTTGAATTATTTAATTTTAGTACAATGGTTGTTTTATACTTTTTGTGTAAAAATATATCTCTCAATAACAATTGACCATATATCATGTCAAAACCCACATAACTTTTACAAACTTACTTATTATATGGTTAATTTTTTAATGGGATGAGAAAAAGGAATGAAAAATGAAATATGTTGATTTGGTGGTATAAAAAAGTTATGTATTTTACACAATCTTTTTACACATTGGTAGTGTGGTAAAATATTACTGGAGATGAAAAAAATTTACATATCATAAGTAATCGTATATATTTTACATAAAATGATATTTTAACATACCGTTGGAGATGCTCCTAGGTGGATATACCTGCTATATTTTTCATCCTCATCTAAAATAACGAAACTATCCTGAGTAATATACATATGTATACATTTTGACCAGAGAGTTTCTCTCTTATCTCCTAGTTAGCACCTCCAACTCTTCTTTTCTCTTCCATCACGCATATCAGCTTACACGCATATACATTACAATACTGTATGACAAACGTACACACATATACATTACAATAATTTATGATTAAAAAAAAAACCATTACAATAATTTTCACACAAACCCAACACAGAGCCTTATCCAATTTCCTTCGCCGCCACCTGCCGCGTCCCTGCACCTCCCTCCTCCTCTACCACACCCTCAAATAACCCTTCAATTACCACAACCTCACCGGGATCCGGCGACGGCTTTGGCCATGTACAGTTTCCTCCACCGCCAAGTTCACCGCCACCTGCCGCGCTCGTCGGCGTTCCTCCATCTCCCTCTTCTACCACACCCTCAAATAACCTCTCAATCCCCAACGCTGGCGAAGCCGTTGCCGGATCAGTTCCATCTCTGTACATATATATATATATGTGTGTGTGTATATCACTTCTACAACCATCATCACCACCCAATCCACTTCATCGCCGCCACCCAATCCGATCCACAACCACCACTTCTACCACCATCATCACCACCCAATCCAACCCCCGACGAGCCTAATTGAACCAAGGGGAACCGTAAATCAAACCCAATTCACACACACACAGACACATAGTATCTCTCAAATCCCTAATCCGAAATCCCATACATATATACTCACAGGTTTCACTCTCCTGTGATGAGAAGTGAAGTGAGAAGGAGATGATGCCTTCAACAGCTGCAACTACGTTTGAGTTTGATTGACTCAGTGACCGGTTCGTACTGTGGAGATCCTGTCCTTGGAGTTTCTGTGCGTGAGGTGTGACCGGGCTCCATAGTCGGGTCAAGATCGGGCTCCATGGTCGTGTCCTCGGGCTTTGCGCCACCGGTCGTCGAGTTTGGTGAGGATTGAGAGGTTGGGTATGTGGTTGATGATGAGGGCGAAGGTGAAGGTGAAGGTGGTCTTGGGTTCGGATCTGGTATTGGCTGATTCGTGGTGGTGGTGGTGGTGGAGGCGAAGGTGAAGGTGAAGGTGGTCTTGGGTTCGGATCTGGTATTGGCTGATTCGTCGTGGTGGTGGTGGTGGTGGTGGTAAAGGTGAAGGTGAAGGTGAAGGTGGGTGGTGGTGGGCCTAGGTTGGGGTGGTTGTGGACGTTGCGGTGGTGTGACCGGTGAGTGGAGAGAGATAAAGAGGTGGTGGCCGGTGGTGGGTGATGTTATAGATAGAAAATTGTATACATGTGGTTGTATTTTCAGTTTTGTCATTTTAGGTGGTCAAAGGTATATTTAATAAAAACTAAACTCTAAATTAATAATTTATTTATAAATCTTTGAATAAAATATATAATAATATATTATATTATTATTCTGTGACATATCCATGTAACTCCAGTCTTTAGACGTAATTTGGTAATATATAACTGGCAAAAAACGTTGACTGATGCAATTAGGTTATTTTCTTGGTTTCTTCCCTTAATTTGCTTTCTATAGCATGAATCTTTTAAGAAAGTTATAGATAGACAGGTTTTGAAGCATCTTTTAGCTTTTAAAATTCAAAGCTGATATATTATGTTTGAATTTTCAGCTGTGGGTCCTCCATCCAGTGGCCGAGGAACCTTCCGCCTCCCCATTTGGTTCAAAGTTTTGGGCTTTTTGTGAAGACAAAGGAGGAAATGGAGAGTTGATATGCACTACGTTTGAATCTTCGGATATTGTCACTCACAAATTCCATCTTCACCAAACAAGGAGCACTCAACACAGCCATGGTACGACCAAGCTTAATGACTCTTCTTCTAATCCCTGTTCTCATATTTTACTGTTCTTATAGTATAGAATTTTGCACCGCCATAGACACAATTACGTCTACTCAACCCATCCATGACCCTCAAACTATAGTCTCCAGTGGTGCCACCTTCAAACTGGGATTTTTAAGCCCTAGTGTTAATTTTACTAATCAGTATGTTGGTATCTGGTACAACGATATCTCTGCCAAGGCTGTGGTTTGGGTTGCGAATAGAGATACACCTCTGAATGACTCCTCCGGGATTGTGACAATATCCGAGGATGGCAATCTTGTGGTCTTGAATGGACAGAAACAGATTGTTTGGTCATCAGATGTTCCAAATGCTTTGGTGAATTCA
Organism: Cornus florida; assembly: GCF_030987335.1. NCBI lineage: Eukaryota > Viridiplantae > Streptophyta > Magnoliopsida > Cornales > Cornaceae > Cornus > Cornus florida. Next base: position 38,470,822 of record NW_026775571.1, on the reverse strand, counting down.
AGTGCTCAGCTTTCAGATTCTGGAAACCTTATGTTGCAAGATGACTCCAATGGAAACATAATATGGGAGAGTTTTGAACACCCTTCTGATTCTTTCTTGCAGGGGATAAAAATTAGTACTAACAAGTTTACAGGTAAGAAGACTCAATTGACCTCATGGAAAAGCCCTTCAGTTCCATCCAGTGGAAGGTACACTTTTGGCGTCAATCCTACGAATATTCCAGAAGTATTTATTTGGAATGGTAGTCTTCCATATTGGCGAAGTGGTCCATGGAATGGGCAGATTTTTATTGGCATGCCTTACATGTCATCTGCATACTATAGCAGATCTGAAGTTGTAGATGATAAAAGGGGAAATGTATATATGGGTTATACTTATGCAGATAAGTCCTCTCAGTTATACCTTACCTTAAGTTCTAATGGAACTCTAATGGAGAGGTACTGGGAAAAAGGAAAGGAGATTTGGGAAACTACGTGGGTGAGTCAAAATAGTGAATGTGAAGCATATGGCAAGTGTGGTCCATTTGGAAGCTGCAATGTGAAGGGTTCGCCAATTTGCACATGTTTACAAGGGTTTGATCCGAAGGATATGGAGGAATGGAGTAGAGGGAATTGGGCTAGTGGATGTACAAGGAGGCAGCAATTGCAGTGTGAGAGAAACAATAGTGGTGGTGGAAAAGGCAAACAAGATGGGTTTTTAAAGCTCAATACAGTGAAAGTGCCAGCCTTTGCTGCGTCGGTATTTGCTTCAGAAGACAACTGCAAAATCCAGTGCTTCAATAATAGTTCTTGTATAGCTTATGGATATTATAGCGGCATTGGTTGTTTGCAGTGGAGTGGACAATTAATTGACATTCAGGAACTCTCCTATGGTGGGGCAGATCTTTACATATGTGTGGCATATTCAGAACTTGGTATTGTTTTTTCATCATCTTTAGAAAAAGAATGTGCCTCTTTTTCTGCTTCTATTTATTTTACTTGTTGATTCAGATAAGCAAATATCACTTGAAAATAAACCAATGCACATACTTAACACGTTAGCCACCTGATATCCGTGAACTGGTTTAAATCTTTTTTTATAGTACAAGTGTAATAAATTTTCTCATTTGCCTACAGAAAAGGAGAGCCATGGAAATTGTCTAAATTCTCGGTTCTTTTGAGTTAAATCCATATTAACTCAAGTACTTTCTCAATGTTTGTTGTGTTTTACAGAAAAAATGAGAAGCACAAAACTGGTTATCACAATTGCAGTTCTCATAGGATCAGTAACCATTGCAATCTGTATCTATCTTTCCTTAAGGTGGATGGCTAGACCACGCGGTATATGCTTGTTAAAATTAGCTCAATAAATTAGCACATATTTGTTGTTATTATATGGATAACCTATTACTAAATTCTGAGTTAGGAAGGATGAAAAAAAGTGGGAAGTTATTTAAAAGAGGCGAAAGAGATGCAGATTGTTCAAATGAAAGCATGCTTGGAGATGATCAGAACCAAATAAAACTTGAAGAGCTACCTCTATTCAGTTTTGAGAAGTTGGCAATTGCAACAGATGATTTTGATGGGGCCAATAAGCTCGGGCAGGGTGGTTTTGGTCCAGTGTACAAGGTAATGTTTTTTCATCGGGAACTATATGCTGTATCAACCCCCCCCCCCCCCCCCCCCCAAAAAAAAAAAAAATCATTTTCATCTTTAATTTCAGGGAAAATTGGCAAGTGGACAAGATATAGCTGTCAAACGGCTTTCGAGATCCTCTGGACAAGGGCAGGAGGAGTTTATGAATGAGGTTGTGGTAATTTCCCAACTCCAGCATCGCAATCTTATTAGGCTTCTTGGCTGCTGTGTGGAAGGAGAAAAAAAGATGTTGATCTATGAATACATGCTAAATAAAAGCTTGGATGCATTTCTCTTTGGTTGGTTCATGATAAGAGCTCTTGATGTTATTTTTAGTTATTTCAATTTCATAACCTTAACATCAGTAGAAACTTTATTGTGTTTAGAAGATAGAATTATTTTCTAGTTATTTCAATTTCATAACCTAAACATCAGTAGAAACTTTGTTGTGTTGAGTAGAGAATTGTTTGTGAACATACTGATCTACTAAAACTTTAAATTCCATCTAAACATCAATATAACCCAAATTTATTTTATTTTATTTTATTATTTATTTATTTATTTATTTATTCAATTTTCTCTCAGATCCAATCAAGCAAAAACTCTTAGATTGGAGAAAACGTGCCAACATTATTGAAGGGATTGGTCGAGGACTACTTTACCTTCACAGGGATTCCAGATTAAGGATTATTCATAGAGATTTGAAGGCTAGTAATGTTCTATTGGATGCAGATCTAAATCCAAAAATTTCAGATTTTGGCATAGCAAAGATTTTTGGAGGGAACCAAGACCAAGCAAACACTAAAAGGGTTGTTGGAACTTAGTAAGTAGTCTTTGCTTTGTCCAAAATGGTTAATCATTTATGTTATAATCCTTTTTTCTCAGGGGATATATAGTTCAACTCAAATATTTTTACCATTTGGCCTAATGACACAATGCAGCGGCTATATGGCCCCTGAATATGCAATGGAAGGGAGATTCTCGGAAAAATCTGATGTGTTTAGCTTCGGAGTATTATTGTTAGAGATTTTAAGTGGGCAAAAGAACACTAGCTTTTATCATGATGAGCACTCTTTAAGCCTTCTGGGATTTGTAAGCTCACTTGAACTATTGCTTGAGTTACTCCATATAGTTCCTTTTAATCTTTCTAATTCCAACATTTCATGGTTGTCGAATGTGTGTCTGAGTTACTCTATGCTGTGTCTAGGCATGGAAGTTGTGGAATGAAGATAGGATTGTAATGCTAATAGATCCAACAATTTCTGATCCATGCTTCCAAGTGGAGATCTTGAGATATATACATGTAGGACTTTTGTGCGTGCAAGATTTCGCCACTGATAGGCCTACTATAAATACTGCTCTTTTCATGCTTAGTAGTGAAGTTCCAATACTTCCAACTCCAAAGCAACCTGCATTTACTGAAACACGGGGTCTGTCAAATGTACGGTCGTCTCAACAAAGCCAGACGAAATATTCTGTGAATGATGTAACTGTTACAATCATTGACGGTCGTTAGCATGCAAAATTTTGTGTTTTTTTTTTTTTTTTTCTCTTAATATATAGACCCTTATTTGCTCTCTAATTGAATATAAATAATATAGTTTTGTTTTACATAATGTTTTCATCCACCCTGTTCAGAACTAAATGTTTGCCTTTATCCTTCCATATTGTTTCTTTTGAGAAAATCCTGTGTGTATTATTCACTCAAATCTTCTATTCTTTGTTTTTAATTAGCCAACTGTGATATAAATTTTAAGTCATGAGGCAACAACAACTCAGCATAAATGGATCTTCTTCAAAACCTTGTTGTCGTACTTTACTATTTCTGTTTAGAGTTCTGCACAGCCACGGACAAAATTACATCCGTTCACCCCATTAATGGCCCTTGATAGTACAGTCTCCACTAGTTCATAGAATATGTAGAAATCTGGTATAGAGTATATAACAATGTCTCATTTAGCGGTGTGGTGTGGGTCGCAAACAGAGACAAACCTCTTCATGATTCTTCTGGGAGTCTGGCTATATCTGAAGACGGTAACCTTGTGGTCAGGGATGGAAAGAAACAGATTGTTAATGTTGTATAGTATTTACACTGTTAATGTTGTAGATGATAAAGAATGAACTGTGTATGCGATTTACTGGACTACAAATGTAACTTTGTTGTACTCTTTCTTAAATTTCTGATGGAATTTTTGTGGCAAAGTACTTCGATGTTGGAGAGAATAATTGGAAAGATGCACGATTGGCTCAAAAAAATGAATGTGACATTTATGACAAGTGTGGTTCGTTTGGAAGCTGCTATATGCATGATTCACCTGTTTACAAGGATATGGAGGAATGGAGTAGAGGAAACATTTTCAGTAGTCTTCGAAGTTGAAGACATTGAAAGTGCCGGTCTTTGCAGAGTGGTCAGCTCCATTGGAGGATAACTGCAAAAGTGAGTGCTTGAATAATTGTTCTTGTATAGCAATGGAGTGGAAATTTAATTGACATACAAGAATTCTCTAATGGTGGGGCTGATCTTTACATTCGTGTTGCATACTCGGAGCTTGGTGATATGCATCTGCCTCAACTTTATGATCATGTAATTTAATATGTGCTTCAGCATTAGCATAAATCTTTTTTTAATTTACGACATAAGTCGATAATGAATTCTCAATTATTTCAGCTCCAGTCCTTCAAATTGCAATCTACATTTTTCTTTGGAGGTGGATGACTAAACCAAGAGGTATAACTCGGGCAAAAAAAAAAAAAAAAAATGTTAGCTTCTTGGAATGTAAGGGGCTTAAACAAGCCCAGAAGGCAACGGGAAGTTCAAAACTGGATTCAGAAGAATGCTTCTCAGGTTGTCTGTTTAGTTGAGACTAGGGTGAACCTGCATAAATTCAAGAAAATAAATAGAACTTGGTCTTGGATTCATAACTACTGTTCTCCCCTAATGGGCAGACTGTGGTTGGGATGGAACCCCTTACTATTTGTTGTTGTTGATGTGATAGAATAATGTGGGTTTGTTCTAACACTCATGGCGAGAGGTTGAAGTAGTAGGATTGCATTATTCACTGTGCTGGGTTGATAAGTGGGCCTCGGATCACTTTGGGTGATTGGAATGCCACAAGATTTCATGATGATAAGAGTGGAGGGTGCCTCAAAGGTTGTTGGATCAGTTTAATCACACTCTTCAACAAGCTGCTCTTATGGAGTTGCCATCTTCTAATGGTGAATAGAGCTGGTGTAATAGACAGAGCAGGTCTAAAAGAATTTTAGCTAAACTGGATAAGGTATTCATCAATGCAAATTGGTTAGATAAATTCCCTGGGACTAAGGTATCTTACTCTACTGCAATATGCTCAGATCATTATAGTGTATTGGTTCATGTTTTTAATCAATTTGCTAGTGGACCTGAACCTTTTAAAATGTTGAAAGTTTGGTGTTTACAAGAGGCAGTTCTACCATTAGTTCAACAGGCTTGGGAGGTTGTTGTTCAGGGAAATCCTATGCATATCTTATTAAAGAAACTTAGAAATGTCAAGAAGGCCATTAAAGAGTGGAATAAATTGTTATGGTAGTGTAGGAGATCGACTCATTCAGGCCAAACAACAATTGGAAGATGTTCAATTACAGTTGTCATCTCCTACAGATGGCAACTTCATTCTAGAGCAGCAATCAAGAGTCAGATGAAGAAGTAATGTTGGCTCAGAAATCTAGAGCTCTATGGCTCTCAGAAAATGATAGGTGTTCTGCCTTCTTTTGTCAAAAGATGAAACAATACAGAAACATGAGTGCTATCACTCACATTACCAAGGATAATGGGTAGTCTTCTTCTGAGATTGATACCATTAAAGAGTGGTTTGTAGAATACTATCAACAGATGTGTCTTAGTAGAGAAATTGCTCAAATGAACTTTGTTCCTCATCAATAGTCGGATTTACAAGATGTTATGGAGCTACACACTGAAGTTACTAAGGAAGAAATAAAGAAGGTCATTATTGATTTTCAGTTTTACATGCTCTCTTGACTAAGCCATCTAATCAGTTAGATGAAATCATGTAACCGGTTAGATGAGCTAGTATTTGCACTTTGGCTTCGGACTTCAATATAAATACCTAAATATCCCCAGACTTCTAGTAAAGCATATAATGGCCATAAAAAATGTTAACTTTACCCCTTAGCAGTTTTGAAGCCACAATGAACGTACTAAATGACTATTTTTCCCTTTTGTGTTTTAAACCATTATTTGACCACGGTAAATGACTATTATACTCTTATGGACTCTAGAACTATTATAATGACGTGAAATGACTTTGGTATCCTTGTGTAACCTTAGGTTCAGGTAAGGACCCAGTTAGCAATCCGGATCCCCAGGTTTGGGTTGCTACACAAGCGGAGCTTTAATGTATTTGGGCTCGATTCATCACAGTCCAAGAGGTGTTTGAACTTGATTGAACCATGAGTGCCATGGTCGAGCTTACTCTATGTGTATATCTTTCATCGATCAATGTTTGATCTCCAAAGTCTCACAAATTTCAACCATTCATTCAATATGAAGAGAATAGAGAATTGAGAAGTGAAAGTAGATGAGATAAAGCTAATCTCACTTATTTGACAGTACTAGCATTTGGAGAGGTCAACGATTAGTGGTTCCACTTTTTCGGTTAGTAGTACCGGCTACTACTGCTATAATCGTTGTGTGCTTAGGGAAGGGCCAATTTTGCTGCTAGGTTTGTGAGTGGGGAGAATGAGAATGTGATTAGGGTCTAGATAGATTAAAGGAGGAATGAGCTTGGAAATTAAGGAATGGGCATATATGGATTAGTTTTATATTCAAAAGAAGGAATAATATAATAAATTTGGATGGATTATGTGTTGAGATTAGGCTTTTAAAATATGAAAATAATTAAATACCTATTATAGCTTATAAAAATATGAAATATAAGATATATACATATATAAAATCAAACAAAAGGGAGGATAGGCTTTAGAAATCTTGAAGCTAATTTCCAAAAAGAAAATTCTCAAAACCTATAATGATGTTTTGCTCTCAATTAATATGCTTGGAATTTTCAGGTGACTAAAAAAGGGTTGGTTAGTAAATCGTTGACAAATGATGAACATCATTTGTCAACGATTTACTAGATTTTCATGATAAAGTATGATGAATGATGTGACATGTGAGATGTGGTATAGTAGTATGATGAATGATGTGAGATGTGAGATGTGGTATAGTAAAGATAAGATTGAGTAAGTGTCCAGCCACATATTATTGTGTAATGAGAAAAAAGAGAGAGAGAGAATGAAAGCTAAGGCGAAGAAAGAAAAAAAGAAAAGAAAAGGTAACTGAATTATTTAGGAAAAAATAAAATAGGTAAGTTGAATGGAAAAGAGAAAGTGACGTAAAAAAAAAAAAAAACAAAAACGTTGTTGTAATGCAAATCTACAAATCTAAATTGTTTAAAGTACAATATTTCTCGTCTTGCTCATTTTTTAACGCCTAGTTAAGAGCTTCTCCATTGGCATAGTATCTAGTCCACTTGGCCCATTCTCATTAAAGGAATTCACTGGTGTGTTAGAAATGGCAAATCTCAGAAGCCCAATTTACCACCGGTGTTATGGGGAAAATATAAATATATACAACTTGGGGAGTGTGATCCATTTTGCCTTAAGTGAGGTGAAATGTTTAATATACCCTGACACGTATTTTCATCTCACTTACAATGACCAAACTAGCCTAAGTAATATCCATGTATACATTTTGTATTGAGTGTCACTCTCTCTTATCTCGCAACAGTTAGCACCACCAACTCGTCTTTTTTGCAGCAAATGCAACCAACTCTCCCATACTGATTCTCACTGCCCTCAAAGCATCAATAACCATAAGAAAATTGATGCTGCCCCAGTCAACAACACCCCCCTCCAAAGAGATCACTCCACACCTACTAATCCACTAAACACCACATGGATCACAGTCAGAAAAAAACCAAAGAATGCATTAGTAACTGCCTCATCCACTGCTATCCAAACCTCGATTCCTATTATTACAAACAAATTATCCACATTATCCCAAATTCAACCACATCCCCTAGCTCAGGTTAACATTATTCCTCCAACCTCTCCCTCATCACCTCACCAATCCTCTACCTCAACTAGCCCCCATCACTACATACCATTCACCACTCCCGCCTTTGCATTAAGAAACTAAACTTCTCACATTTCAACAGTCCCTTACCCAATTAAACATTACAGAAAACCATTTCCATCCAAATCTTAACCACACACTCTACCATCCCATCCAAATCTCAACTTTCTTCATTTTCCCCCATTACTTTTCCTCAACAGAGGAAAAAGTTTGGACTTCAGAGATTATGAACCATCCCAGCAGGATGTTTGAATCACACCTTGAATTCAACTCCACCATCCCACACCCTTACCTATAATAAGGCTATTTGCTCAAGCCCTATTGTCTCTTCATTGAGTGAACGAAATAGCTCGGACAAACCTGTCAACAACGGTAAGATGACAGTCAGAAACTTGAAAAAGGTTGCTAGAAGGAAGTCATGTAGTAACTCATATTTGATGTCAAATGGATTAACCAGTGGCCAAAGACATCTTAGAGGTTTTTTTACCATACCTTTTAACTGATAAACTTTGCAACATGGAATATTAGAGGGTTGAATTAACCCTCTAAACAGTCAGAGATTAAGGGTCTTATCTTTGACAAGAAGCTGCATTTAGTCTCTATTGTGGAAACCAAAATTGCTTTACCTAATGTGAATATAATCCATAAATTATTGGCTCCTAACTGGGATATTGTTCACAATTACAACTATTCACATCTAGGTAAAATTTGGGTTATGTGGAACCCTAGTATCATTGATCTCTAATCATAGACATCAGTTTGCAAGCAATTCACTATAAAATTTCAATCATAGGTCATAGTAGTAGTTTCTTTACAAGTTTCATAGATGCTTCTAATAATGTAAATGAAAGGCAGTACCTTTGGGAGAACCTAATCCACCATGCAGGTCTTTTTTCTCATTCACCTTGGTTACTAATGGGGGACTTTAATGTCAACCCAAATGCATGTGAAACTCGTGAAGGCTCAATAAAGTGGTGTCCAACAATGTCTAATTTCAAAGAATGTCTACAACAGATAGAGTTAGAGGACCTTAAGTTCAGTGGAATCCTCTTCTCATGGTGCAATAGGAGTTTAGGAAATGCTTATATTGCTAAGAAGCTAGATAGAGCTCTTGTCAATCAAATGTGGACCAGCTCATTTCTTTTTTCTGAATACAAGTTTCTCCCACCAGGCATATCTAATCACAATCTGATTCTAGTCACAATGGACTTCAAAATCCCAAACAGGTGCATTCCCTTTAGGTTTTTCAATGCCTGGAGTTCACATCAGCAGTTCATATCCTTAGTTCTTGGAGTCTGGGCCACCTACATCAGAGGAACATCAATGTTCCAAGTGGTCCAAAAACTGAAATTGCTTAAAATAGTTCTCAAGGCAAACTGCAGGAAGGATTTTTCTCAAAGTGGATTCCAAGTTGCATGCATGCTGTCAAATTTGAACTTGACTCCTGTCAACTGGACCTTGATCTTTCTTCAAGTGATCCCCTTCTCAGATAAATGGAGTGAGTCCTTATCACTGATTATCTAAGACTTGCTAAAGACCAAGAGGGTATATTAAGGCAAAAGTCTAGATTGGTTTGGTTGAGGCTTGGTGATAGTAATTCCTCATATTTCTATAAATCTTTATCATCTAGAAAAAACAACAAGAAGATTCTCTCTCTCACCACAGATACTGGACAAATTATTAAGGATTGGGAGGGCATTAAAAGGGAAGTTGTTTCCCATTTTCAGAATTTGCTAGGAACCTCCTTTCCATCTAGTCACCACATCTCTGATTTTCAGCCCTTCCTCATCAAACATATCCCTCCTCAGCTGCACACTTTTCTTGATGAGATTCCATCTCACATGGATATACAAAGCTGTATGTTGAAGCTCGACAAGGATAAATCACATGGTCCAGATGGTTTCAATGCTTTTTTCTTCCAAAAAGCATGGAATATTGTTGGCAGATCAATTATTAAGGCCATCACTGAATTTTTTAGTAATGGCAAGTTGTTAACTGAGACGAACAATACTTATATCTCCCTTGTGCCAAAAGTTCAAAACCCTACCTCTATACATGACTATAGACCTATTTCCAACTACATTACAATCTATAAGTGCATTACCATGCTTTTTGCCTCCAAGCTACAAATAGCCCTCCCACACATTATTGACTCATCTCAATCTGCCTTTATTCATAGAAAGAAAATCACTGACCCTATCATAGTTGCTCATGAGCTTTTGAGGGTTACCATAGAGACAGCCCTCCCAGCTAGATGTGCAATCAAAATAGACCTCAGGAAAGCTTTTGATTCAGTAAAGTAGGACTTTATCATAAGCTGCCTCAATTTGCTTGGATTCTAGAAAAATTTATCTACCTCATCCACACTTATATCTCTACACCATCCTTCACCATTGCACTTAATGGTGAATTCCATGGGTTTTTCAAAAGTAAAAGAGGATTGAGACAAGGGGATCCTATTTCCTCCCTCCTCTTTGTGATTATGATAGATGCATTATCTTTAATCATCAAAACTATGTCGAGAGAGCCCACATATTCAAGTATCATTGGAGGTGTAAAGAGTTATAGATCACACACCTTTCCTATGCTAATGATTTGTTATTGTTAAGCCATGGGGATATCACTTCTGTATCCATTCTCAAATGTGTTTTAGACCACTTCAGTTCCATATCAGGCCTAGAGATTAACCTCACCAAGAGCACAGTTTTCCTCTCTGGTATTGAGCATCACATTGAGGTTGCAATTACATCTCTACTTGGCATTGAGGCTGGCTCTCTTCCTGTCAGATACCTTAGAGTTCATTTGATCTCCACAAACCTTAGGTCAGCTCACTATAGTCTCCTTATTGATAAAATTACCAACAAGATTAACCACTAGTCATCTAGATCCTTATCCTATGTAGGAAGACTACAACTTATCAAATCTGTGTTGGTTTCAACCTAACTCTACTGGTGTAGTATCTTCATTCTACCAAAAGAAGCCCTAAATGAACTAAACAAAATTTTCAAGTTCTTTTTATGGTCTGGTCCAGAGCTGAAAGCAACAGGAGCTAAGGTGGCTTGGAGCAAAGTTTGCAAGCCCAAGGAGGCTAGGGGTTTGGGAATTCCAAATTTGGAGATAGCCAACAAAGCTACAATTCTCAAATATATTTGGGACCTCCAAACAGATAACTCAAAGAGAATTTGGATTACATGGTGTAGGACTTACCTCGTCAAATCAAGGATTCTATGGACCCTTAAGTTCCCTCAGCCTTGCTCTTAGAATTAGAGGAAGATTCTCCAGCTAAGGCACATTGCAAGGATGCTAATCAAGCATACCATTGGGAATGGTAGGGACACTGTATTCTGGTGGGACAACTGGGCTCCTGGAGGACCTCTTTGCACAAGATTCCCTCTTAATACAATCACTGATGTTGGTTTCATTGATATCATCACTGTTGACTCCTTTATTGTGAACTTTGTTGGGTTTTAATCAAATAATTCACATGTAGAAATCAAGAATATTACAATTAATTAAATAGAGAATTTAGTCCCGTACCTAATTGATGATTAAATCAAATATACCTTTAGATTTTGGAGGATAGCCTTACAATTCTTTGTGATCTTGCAAAACATTAAAGTGTTTTACCCCCTTTTGAGAGTTGTTCTTTAATAGGACTGAATAAGGGTTTAAAACCCTTATATATAACAACAACAGGGGGGGACAACTTCTCTACAAATAAACATACCTAAGTTTCCCTCCTATCATGGAAACTTAGATATAAATGGTTATAATAAAATCATACCAAATAAGTTGGAAAACCACAATCCAACTGTATAAAACCATATTTCCAATTAGACCACCAAATTGAAAAATACAACCCAATCCATCAAGTATCAATAACCACATTGCAATCCTATTTCAGAAAACATAGTGCATAGGACCATAAATAATTTTTATTATTTATATATACAAAAATTTCCAACAATCTCCCACTTGGTCCATGCACTCCAAGTTTTTTTTTTTTTTTTTTTTTTTTTAAAAAAAAAAAAACACTATGGATTACAACACACTTTAGAAAAGACGAGTGGCCACTCAATTTGTTTTATAAAATACAATTATCGAAATAGATGGATTGATACTTTAGAACACTCTCCTCCATAGACTTCCTCAATAATGGATTATGAATGTGTAGACAAGTAATATATTAGTCTAAGCAGTTCCATGATCTCAAAACTGATTCCATCTAGGATTTAAGCAAATATAGTGGTTTTTACTGTATTTCATGAGATGTGTAAACTACATATGGTCTAAACGCACACCTCACTATCCGTCCTGCTTCATACCATCACAGTATGTCGCTTGAAAGTTGCTTTGGTGAAGTCCAGGTGAAGCTCGAGCCTTGATACTTAAAGCTCGAGCATTGGTTAAAGCTCGAGCACGGAAGCTTGAGCTCGAGCATTAATTTCCAGATTATAGAATTTTGGGGATTTTGGGTGATTTTTGGGATTTTTAGTGTCAGATACTATTCATTGAAGATAGGAATGGTTCGCCTTGCTCCTTCTAATTGTGTTAGGGTGGCTAAGGATGTTTTGCCAAGTGCTTGGAAAGAGATTCCAATTTCTTATGAAACTACTTTTGTTTACCAGGCATTCATTAATGATCCTCGCACTAGATGGGCTATAAAGTCTTTTAGTTGTAGGCATCTTCTGCATCTTATGGTCCCTGTAACTAATATTGCATATCCTCATCTTGTTCGGTTGTTTTATCTAAATCTGGTTTATAGCGAGGATGAACCTTAGGAGCTTAGGACTAAGATTAATGGGCATGAGTTGATTATTAATCCTGATGTTATTACTGCTGCTCTAGAATGTTATCATACACTCCCTGAGGTAGTAGATGAAACACATAGCTGTCCTATTTTCACACCTTTTCCTAGGGTACCGATTGTTGAGAATTTAATTCAGAAGCTATGTAATGGTCGATTTGCTAGGAGAAAGCATAGTAGTACTACCAAAACCAAAATTCCTAAGAAGTTATGGATTCTAGATTCTATCATCTCTGCTAATGTCCATCCTCTTGGATATAAGAATATTAGGAATACTGATTTTCTCTAGGCACTGTCTGCTATTCAGTTTGAGCATTGGTATTCGTTCCCTAGAATGATTTTTGTCAGCTATTGTAGTTTTGGTCAGAAATTGGACCACACAAGACTGTTCCTACCCATAGGCTACATGTTCCATATATGTGCTACATGTGACGGCCTTGGTTTTTCAAGCCAGTGCGTCCTATGATGAACCGAAAATTGACTCAATAACGGATCCGAATGCGGAAGTGAAAATAAAAAATAAGACTCTAAGAAGTCAAAGTGACCTTCCATGAGGTCGTAGAACTCAATGAGAACCGATACGGAAGCAAAAGATCAAAAATATGACAAATAAGCCTGTAACGACCCGATCATTTGCTTTCCTTTCCTTTTTTCCTGAAATTTTACGAATGAATTTTTTTCGTTTAATTTTCTTTTCTGAGCTCTGTTTCGTGTCTCTTAGTGTCATCTCGATTGCTCAAAATTGGTTCCAGAGACTCTTTTCCGTGGATTGACAACTTCCTTTGATGACCGAGTCATTTTCACATTTTTCGTTTTTCGACACTATGCGCTATTTCGTCATTTTCCCTATTCTGTCTTATCTCCGTTTGTCAGTTTTTGGCACAACCTCACTTCTCATGCTTGGAGTTGGTTTTTGACTTCACGTGCCTTCATCTTTAGTGGTTTTCACGAAATACGTATCTTTACTTTTGCAAGAAAGTACTCTGGTTGCTCCCGGTGTCCATAGGGGCATGGATGCAAAGTTCTTTGAAATTATTTTCTTTTCTTGGGGTGTTTTTCGTAAATATCTTTTGAAGATATTTTATTTTAGGGGCTTTTAAGAAAATATTTTTGGAAGATATTTTCATTTTGGGCCATAAGTGCAGTTTTCACTTTTCGGAGGGGCCATTGTGCAATTAATGAAAGTTATTGCAAAATGTCTTGTTTGAGCCTGGATCCTCGTACGGGATTCATTTTCACATTTCGTCGAGTTGTGTACTCTCGAAATTTCCTCCTGGTCGATGTTTTCCAGTTTCAGGGTTTCTGGCCCTAGTTTTCGCCAAACTTGTTTTGGGCATAACTTTCTGCTCGGGACTCAATTTTTGACGCCGTTTCTTCCATTGTTCATATTTTATCATTTTGAATCTTTTTAATTCACAAAGTTTTTCCATTTGAGCGCGAAATTTTACTTTTTCAGACCCTGCGGGGCCCGTTCGGGGCACTTTTCGAGATTTCTATAAAAGGGGGGTGAGATATTTCATTTTTCATCTTCTCCCCTCTTCATGCATGACCTGGAGCTCCCATGGCAGCCTAAGGGGTGCTGCCATCTTCTCTCTCCTCTTTTGGTTCACTTTTCCTTGATGGAAAGTCTTCGGCCTTAACGTTTGTTGTTCCCCTCGCCGTGCTCTACCTTTCCCCCTTATTAGAATTCAGTTTTGATCATTTCTTGAGTTTGGTTTTGAGGTCAAGTTATGATTTTGATGGGGCTTTCATGGGGGTTATGTTCACGGCGTTGTCCCCGACAAAACCTAGTAGTTTCGTCAGATTCGGAGCCGTTCCATTTTGGTGGGCCTTTGGGATTTTCATCTCAAATTGAGGTAGGAGATGTTCTAGGTTTAAATTCTTGTTATATAGCATATTTGTGATACTTATACTACTTGTTTGCATGATTAAATATAAAATCTAGAGATTTTATTATTTATTTTTCTTGTACGGGATCTAATTTTTTCGTTTGCTCATAACTTGGTTTAAACATGTAGCATGATTTAATATTGCCCCTTGATATGCTCATTGTCGTGAGTTAAAATTGGAACATTTGAATAAGTATTAAAGATTTTATTTAATATTTATCTTAGGTGAAAGATTAATTCACATGGCCTTAACTAGCTTAAAATCAATAAGTGTTAGCATATTAAATTAGGCCTTAGCATGCTCTCCAACATAGTTAAATTTGAAAGTGATTAGTAATTATTAATTAATTTGCCCCGAGTGCACTATTCACTTTATTTAAATTCCGACTCGATATTCTTAATTTACATGCCATATAGCTTCACATATATTTGATTTAGAATATTCGGTTAGGTTCTGAAACCTTTTATTTAATTAAATTCCATGTTCAAGATTTAATCCTCATGGTGATATACAACTTGGAATTGTATTGTGGCATGCTAGACAATTAAGTTTTGGTATGGTTGTTCACATGTATTAAATTGGGATTTATTGCATGAAAATTGCAACTTTTGTTTTATATTTAACTTTAGTGAAAGTTTAATTCACATGGTCGTAAATTGAATGAAATAAACTTGTAATGTGATATTACATTAGTCCTTAGCATGTTTTCCAACATAGGTTAATTTGAGAGCATTTGGTTAAGTTTGAAAATTAAGAGATTTTAATTAAAAGAATTAATTAAAATCTATTTTGTGGTCCCATTAGCTTAGTTAAGATTTTAACTTGATATTTGTATTGGCCATGACTTGTTTACCAGTATATATTAATTGTGGACCATTTGAAGTTGCTTTAGAACCTTGGTAATTAAATTAGCATGATTTAATTAAAGTTCTACCTTGTTGTTCCAACAACCTAATTGAGTTTTAGAATGAATATAGGTGATGACCATGCCATGTCCTTTAACATGTATTAAATTGAGGTTATTTGAAATTTGATCGGAATCTAGAGAATTTAATTGTGTTTATCTATTTAAATTCTATCAATTTGCTCCATGATCTAGTTGTGTTTTAGAAGTGGTTTCTATATTCAAATCATGGACTTGGACTTGTTGTATATTCATTTGGTTATGTTTTGAACATTGGATAACATAGTTGCTATGTTTGTATTCATGAGAATATGTTTTCCTTATTGAATATATTGTTGCCTTGTGTAATGATTTGCACACTTCGTGTTTAATATCTTTCATGCATAGCGTGTAACGAATTGCACACTGAACATTCGACATTCATCATATCATATTAGTTGTGGATTTAGAGCATGTATTGTATAGGTTTCCAAATTTGGTTGTGCTTAGTAGATAGTTGATTATCTTGCATATTTTGTTGATATATGCGTTGTTGCACAACTTGTTGATTTTGGAAACTTGGGGATGTCATTGTTTGACTATGGCTAGGATGTGGTTCTAGGACGGGGGATAGTCCCTCTATATATAGTCTAATGCGCACATAGGGAGGTTACCCATGGGCTAGTAACCCTAAAGCAACTATGTTGTCGGTCTGATCAGGCGTGACGTCCGAGTTTCCACTTTGTTTAATTTCGCATTTCAATTTTAAGTTGATAACTAGATGATATTGCAACTTGCTGTTTCTTATTTGTCGTTCCATTTTAAGTTACAGGATGTTAACTTTGCGAAATTGTGCTTTATGCGTTGTATTGGAAGTTCCAATGTTGGTTAAATTGCATCGATATTGAAAATCGTGTTTTGACGTTCTAATAAAGCTTAGGATTGGTTCCATTGATTTATTTATAACATAGACGTTAGGTGGCATGAACCACTACTGTTATTTTGTGCTTTAGATTCTAAGTTGATGGTTTTGAGAACTTAAACCTTGTTGTATTGTATAACATGCTCTTTTGTTGTTGAATTGCATGGATAATGTGATTCTTGTTAACTTGTATCCAACTAAGCTTTTGTCATGTTGTATGGATTACTCTAGACCTAGCTCAATTGTATTGAAAATGGAATTTATGTTAATCTATGCTCAAGCATTATTCTTGTTGTGTTCTTTGGATTATCCCAACCATGATTCATTTCATATACGTATGTATATCATGATTCTTGTTGCTTAGACTCTAAGGTAGCTTAGGATGCTCCCCGAGTCTCACTTGGACATAGACGTTAGGTGGCATGAGCCCCTTTAACATGTTTCACCTTAAGGTGATAAATTTGTAAAATGCTTGGTCGATGCATGCTCATCTCCTACGAGTAGCTTTATGTTACTCACCCCTACGATACTGGGGCATATTTCAGGTTCGAAGACTTGGTTCGTGAAACTTAGCATTCCTTGGATGTCGTGTAGCTTTCAAGTTTCCATTTCATGCAAATGTTAGTATGAAATGTCATTTTGTAGACTTATATGTCAAAATATGTATATTTGATTCCATGTATGTAATGTGTACATAAGTGCACTCCTTTCAATGTATTTGATATGTATGAGATGAGGCCGGAGGCCAATGACATGTATATTGTATTCTATGCAACTTTTTAACTTCATGAAATGTTATGAAAAAATCGCAAGCCATTGCTTCACCACGGTTGCATCGGGTGTGTGAATTCCATTTTCATTCTTTTATAGGGTCTTATTAATCTTGTATGAAGTGTGGCTAAGGGCCAAACGGTCATTTGATCCCGTTTTGCATTTTTAGATTTCATGTTTTCCATTTCAAGTCCATTTTTACCTTTTTGCTCGTTGGGGGGTCGGATTTTGCATCGACTATATTTTTAAGCCATGGACCATTGTAGCGTGTCTAAATAGGTAAGTTACGTTTGCGTGCATAGTTGTTTTTGGACAAAACCTCATCGTTTGTGTTTTGAGCCTCTTGTGAATTCATTTCGCATTTTTTTTGCATATTCTGATCTAGGGGCATTATGGACCTTTCACATCAGTTTTATTTTCTTCTTTTGACATGGTTGAATATAAAACATGATTTTAGGGGGGGTTTCTTCTTCGTGTTTTTCCAGAAAATGTTGTCTTGGTACCGAAAATCCCTCGTGAAGTTTCAGCTTCCAGTTTTGATTTAGCAGCTTTATGACCCTCTTGTTCAGTTCTGATCTAGGGGCATTTTGGGAATTTCACAGTGAGTTTTTTTCGATTCCATCCACACTGTCGGGTAGAAAACTCGATTTTAGGGGGGATTTCTTCTTCGTGTTTTTCCAAAAAAACTCGTCTTGACCTCCGTTTCAAGCCTCAGTTTTGGGCAGATAAAAAAAAATGTAGCAGCAGCCAAGGGCTGCCACCAGCTTTGTCTTTGGGCACCGGCATGCACGCCGGTGGACTCGCGCATGGGCGCCGTGTGCACGATGGCCCCTCGTCGGGCCGCCGCGACGTCAATTCTTCTTTTGGGTTTTTCTCCTTCGTCCAGACTCCGATTGAAGTGAATTTTTTTTTAACTTGACTAATTTTTCGCTGTCTTTCCAACGGTGTGCTTGGTTGCACCCGATTCTTCCTGAATAATTACCAGTTTACCCTTTTTGCTTTAAGTGCTCGTTTTTCTTCGTCATGCCGTTTCTCCTTCTTTCGGACTCCGAATCATGCGATTCTTGAGTTCATCTTGATTAGTTTTTCGTTGTCCTTCCAGCGGTGTGCTCGGTGGCACCCGAATCTATAGTTTTCAGAAATGACTATTTTGCCCCTGAGGGCTTATTTGTCACATTTTCGATCTTTTGCTTCCGCATTAATTCTTGTTGAGTTCCACGACCTTATGGAAGGTCACTTTTACTTCTTAGAGTCTTGTTTTCTGTTTTCGCTTCCGCATTTGGATCCGTTATCGGATCATCCTTACGGTTCATCACAGGACACGCTGGCCTAAAAACCAGGGTCATCACAGGTGGTATCAGAGCGTCCGGGTTCGAATACCTTAGGACGACGGGTTTTGGGTGCATATCATGCTCACGTTGTTTTGCTTTGATGTGTCATTTATATCTTGATAACATGCCTTGTTTGATAACATATCTTCTATGATAACATGTTCACAGGCTTAGGTGTTTTGAGACATCTATTATTTGTTAAGCATACTTTATGTGTATATATGCTTCCTGATAGCATGTTCTGTGTCACTATCATGTTCTGGTGTGATAACATGTCTGCGTGCTTCTTGATAACATGTTTGATTTGATAACATGCCTATTTTCTTATGTGGCAACTTGTTTACTACTTGTGTGAGTAGATAGTTATGCTATGTTGCATGCTACTTATTTACTTTATGTCATATTTTTGCATTGTCTCTTAGGATCTGTTGTATCCCTTGGATGCGTTCTTGTTTCACGAGTTTCTTCCTTGGGTATGAGAAATTCATTCTGTGAGGACCCATGTAGGGAACCTTCTTGTCTATTCTATTGGTTGATGCGAGTAAGGCTCATGTGAGCATAGACGACTGCGATTCATTTCCTTTTCCTTGTCTGGCGGAGTGAGACGTGGGCTGGGGAGGCACCGTTTCATTTCATTTTCCATCGTGGCTTTTAGATCTAAGGCCTTAAGCATATTGGTGCTAGTGTCATTGTTGTCAAAGTTTTGGGATTAGCTACCCCAACTCTCGCAGATGCCTGGTTCCTGCGGTGCTTTTGGTAATGATCATTTTTGACATTAATGTCATTTGTATCGAAAAGTTCCATTCCGGAGCATGTTATGAACTAGTGCCTTATACCTTCATACTACTTTACTGACGAGTAAGTGTGGGCGAGTTCTGGTCACTGTTCGTACTACCTTGTTACTCTCTTCTTCTATCATGTTTCAACATTTTGTTGTCTTGGGATTCTCTCGGTAGTTGACGTTGAGTTAACATGCTGGTTCGTATGAGGTGTTATCTCAGTTCATGGTTTCGCGTTCCTTCAGTTGATCTTTAGACTTCAGGATTTGTCCTTCAGTGCGTTGTGAGCTGTCCTTTGATTTGACCTTTTATTCGGTCATTATTCTGTTCTCTCTGGTATGTTCCTAATTTTGGGGACGAAATTCCTTTAAGGAGAGTAGGTTGTAATGAACCAGTCATTTGCCTTCCTTTCCTTTTTTCCTGAAATTTTACGAATGAATTTTTTTCGTTTAATTTTCTTTTCTGAGCTCTGTTTCGTGTCGCTTAGTGTCATCTCGATTGCTCGAAATTGGTTCCTGAGACTCTTTTCCGTGGATTGACAACTTCCTTTGAGGACCGAGTCATTTTCACATTTTTCGTTTTTCGACATTATGCGCTATTTCGTCCTTTTCCCTATTCTGTCTTATCTCCGTTTGTCAGTTTTTGGCACAACCTCACTTCTCATGCTCGGAGTTGGTTTTTTACTTCACGTGCCTTCATCTTGAGTGGTTTCCACGAAATACGTATCTTTACTTTTGCAAGAAAGTACTCTGGTTGCTCCCGGTGTCCATAGGGGCATGGACGCAAAGTTCTTTGAAATTATTTTCTTTTCTTGGGGTGTTTTTTGTAAATATCTTTTGAAGATATTTTATTTCAGGGGCTTTTAAGAAAATATTTTTGGAAGATATTTTCATTCTGGGCCATAAGTGTAGTTTTCACTTTTTGGAGTGACCATTGTGTAATTAATGAAAGTTATTGCAAAATGTCTTGTTTGAGCTTGGATCCTCGTAACATTTCGTCGAGTTGTGTACTCTTGGAATTTCCTCCTGGTCGATGTTTTCCAGTTTCAGGGTTTCTGGCCCTAGTTTTTGCCAAACTTGTTTTGGGCATAACTTTCTGCTCGGGACTCAGTTTTTAACGCCGTTTATTCCATTGTTCATATTTTATCATTTTGAATCTTTTTCATTCATAAAGTTTTTCCATTTGACTACGTCTGCTCAAATTTTATTTTTTCGGACACGGCGGGGCCCGTTTGGGGCACTTTTTGAGATTTCTATAAAAGGGGGGGTGAGATATTTCATTTTTCATCTCCTCCCCTCTTCATGCACGACCTGGAGCTCCCATGGCAGCCTAAGGGGTGCTGTCATCTTCTCTCTCCTCTTTTGGTTCACTTTTCCTTGATGGAAAGTCTTCGGCCTTAACGTTTGTTGTTCCCCTCGCCGTACTCTACCTTTCCCCTTTATTAGAATTCAGTTTTGACCATTTCTTGAGGTTGGTTTTGAGGTCAAGTTATGATTTTGATGGGGCTTTCATGGGGGTTATGTTCACGGCGTTGTCCCCGACAAAACCTAGTAGTTTCGTCGAATTCGGAGCCGTTCCATTTTGGTGGGCCTTTGGGATTTTCATCTCAAATTGAGGTAGGAGATGTTCTAGGTTTAAATTCTTGTTATATCGCATGCTTGTAATGCTTATACTACTTGTTTGGATGATTAAATATAAAATCTAGAGATTTTATAATTTATTTTTCTTGTACGGGATCTAATTTTTCCGGTTTCTCATGACTTGGTTTAAACATGTAGCATGATTTTATATTGCCCCTTGATATGCTCATTGTCGTGTATTAAAATTGGAACATTTGAATAAGTATTAAAGATTTTATTTAATATTTATCTTAGGTGAAGGATTAATTCACATGGTCTTAACTAGTTTAAAATCAATATGTATTAGCATATTAAATTAGGCCTTAGCATGCTCTCTAACGTAGTTGAATTTGAAAGTGATTGGAGGTGTTTTGAAAATTAGTAATTATTAATTAATTTGATTAATTAATTTGCCCCGAGTGCACTATTCACTCTATTTAAATTCCGACTTGATATTCTTGATTTACATGCCATAACTTCACATATATTTGATTTAGAATATTCGGTTAGGTTTTGAAACCTTTTATTTAATTAAGTTCCATGTTTAAGATTTAATCCTTATGGTGATATACAACTTGGAATTGTATTGTGGCATGCTAGACAATTAAGTTTTGGTATGGTTGTTCACTTGTATTAAATTGGGATTTATTTCATGAGAATTGCAACTTTTGTTTTATATTTAACTTTAGTGAAAGTTTAATTCACATGGTCGTAAATTGAATGAAATAAATTTGTAATATGATATTACATTAGTCCTTGGCATGTTTTCCAACATAGGTTAATTTGAGAGCATTTGATTAAGTTTGAAAATGAAGAGATTTTAATTAAAAGAATTAATTAAAATCTATTTTGTGGTCCCATTAGCTTAGTTAAGATTTTAACTTGATATTTGTATTGGCCATGACTTGTTTAGTAGTATATATTAATTGTGGACCATTTGAAGTTGCTTTAGAACCTTGGCAATTAATTTAGCATGATTTAATTAAAGTTCTACCTTGTTGTTCCAACAACCTAATTGAGTTTTAGAATGGATATAGGTGATGACTATGCCATGTCCTTTAACATGTATTAAATTGAGGTTATTTGAAATTGGATCGGAATCTAGAGAATTTAATTATGTTTATCTATTTAGATTCTATCAATTTGCTTCATGATCTAGTTGTGTTTTAGAAGTGGTTTCTATATTCAAATCATGGACTTGGACTTGTTGTATATTTATTTGGTTATGTTTTGAACATTGGATAACATAGTTGCTATGTTTGTATTCATGAGAATATGTTTTCCTTATTGAATATATTGTTGCCTTGTGTAATGATTTGCACACTTCGTATTTAACATCTTTCATGCATAGCGTGTAACGAATCGCACACTGAAGAATCGACATTCATCATATCATATTAGTTGTGGATTTAGAGCATGTATTGTATAGGTTTCCAAATTTGGTTGTGCTTAGTAGATAGTTGATTATCTTGCATATTCCTGTTGATATATGCGTTGTTGCATAACTTGTTGATTTTGGAAACTTGGGGATGTCGTTGTTTGACTATGCCTTGGACGTGGTTCTAGTACGGGGGATAGTCCCTCTATATATAGTCTAGTGCTCACATAGGGAGGTTACCCATGGGCTAGTAACCCTAAAGTAACTATGTTATCGGTCTGATCCGGCGTGACGTCCGAGTATCCACTTTATTTGATTTCGCATTTCAATTTCAAGTTGATAACTAGATGATGTTGTAACTTGCTGTTTCTTATTTGTCGTTCCATTTTTAAGTTACAGGATGTTAACTTTACGAAATTGTGCTTTATGCGTTGTATTGGAAGTTCCAATGTTGGTTAAATTGCATCGATATTGAAAATCGTGTTTTGACGTTCTAATAAAGCTTAGGATTGATCCTATTGATTTATTTATAACATAGACGTTAGGTGGCATGAACCACTACTGTTATTTTGTGCTTTAGATTCTAAGTTGATGGCTTTGAGAACTTAAACCTTGTTGCATTGTATAACATGCTCTTTTGTTGTTGAATTGCATGGATAGTGTGATTCTTGTTAACTTGTATTCAAATATGCTTTTGTCATGTTGTATGGATTACTCTAGACCTAGTTCAATTGTATTGAAAATGCAATTCATGTTAATCTATGCTCAAGCATTATTCTTATCGTGTTCTTTGGATTATCCCAACCATGATTCATTTCATACACATATGTATATCATGATTCTTGTTGCTTAGACTCTAAGGTAGCTTAGGATACTCCCCGAGTCTCACTTAGACATAGACGTTAGATGGCATGAGCCCCTTTAACATGTTTCACCTTAAGGTGATAAATTTGTAAAATGCTAGGTCGATGCATGCTCATCTCCTACGGGTAGCTTTATGTTACTCACCCCTACGATACTGGGGCATATTTCAGGTACGAAGACATGGCTCGTGAAGCCTAGCATTCCTTGGATGTCGTGTAGCTTTCAAGTTTTCATTTCATGCAAATGTTAGCATAAAATGTCATTTTGTAGACTTATATGTCAAAATATGTATATTTGATTCCATGTATGTAATGTGTACATAAGTGCACTCCTTTCAATGTATTTGATATGTATGAGATGAGGCCGGAGGCCAATGGCAGGTATATTGTATTCTATGCAACTTTTTAACTTCATGAAATGTTACGAAAAACTTGAAAAATCGCAAGCCATTGCTTCACCACGGTTGCATCGGGTATGGGAATTCCATTTTTTATTCTTTTATAGGGTCTTATTAATGTTGTATGAAGTATGGCCAAGGGCCAAACGGTCATTTGATCCCGTTTTGCATTTTTGGATTCCATGTTTTCCATTTCAAGTCCATTTTTGCCTTTTTGCCCGTTGGGGGGTCGAATTTTGCCTCGGCTATATTTTTAAGCCATGGACCATTGTAGCGCGTCTAAATAGGTATGTTACGTTTGTGTGCATAGTTGTTTTCGGGCAAAACCTCATCGTTTGTGTTTTGAGCCTCTTGTGAATTCATTTCGCATTTTTTTTGTATATTCTGATCTAGGGGCATTATGGACCTTTCACATGAGTTTTATTTTCTTCTTTTGACATGGTTGAATAGAAAACATGATTTTAGGGGGGGTTTCTTCTTCGTGTTTTTCCAGAAAATGTCGTCTTGGTACCAGAAATCCCTCGTGAAGTTTCAGCTTCCAATTTTGATTTAGCAGCTTTATGACCCTCTTGTTCAGTTCTCATCTAGGGGCATTTTGGGAATTTCACAGTGAGTTTTTTTCGATTCTGTCCTGGTGGTCAGGTAGAAAACTCAATTTTAGGGGGGGTTTCTTCTTCGTGTTTTTCCAGAAAAACTCGTCTTGACCTCCGTTTCAAGCCTCAGTTCTGGGAAGATAAAAAAAAATGTAGCAGCAGCCAAGGGCTGCCACCAGCCATGTCTTTGGGCGCTGGCATGCACGCCGGTGGGCTCGCGCATGGGCGCCGTGTGCGCCATGGCCCCTCGTCGGGCCGCCGCAATGTTAATTCTTCTTTTGGGCTTTTCTCTTTCGTTCGGACTCCGATTCAAGTGAATTTTTTTTTGAACTTGACTAATTTTTTGCTATCTTTCCAACGGTTTGCTCAGTTGTACCTAGTTCTTCCTGAATAATTACCAGTTTATCCTTTTTGCTTTAAGTGCTCGTTTTTCTTCGCCATGCCGTTTCTCCTTCGTTCGGATTTCAAATTATGCGATTCTTGAGTCCATCTTGATTAGTTTTTCATTGTCCTTCCAGCGGTGTGCTCGGTGGCACCCGAATCTACAATTTTCAAAAATGATTATTTTGCCCCTGGGGGCCTATTTGTTACATTTTCGATCTTTTGCTTCCGCATCAGTTCTTGTTGAGTTCCACGACCTCATGGAAGGTCACTTTGACTTCTTAGAGTCTTGTTTTCTTTTTTCGCTTCCGCATTCGGATCCGTTATCAGATCATCCTTATGGTTCATCACATGATACGCTGGCCTAAAATCAGGGTCATCACAAAGCCCTAGGGGCAAAATGGTAATTTTCTAAAACTATTGATTCGGGTGTCACAGAGCATACCGCTGGAAAGACAGCAAAAGATTAATCAAGTTAGACCCAAGAATCACTTGATTCGGAGCCCGAATGAAGAAGATATGAAACTCCAAAGTTTCATAAAAATTAAACTTTTGGGTTTGAAATCAGTGCGGAAAGGGTACTTTACAAGGGTTAAAATGGTCTTTTTAGACAAAACTAGATGCAACTGAGCATACCATTAGATAGACAAGGAAAAATTAATAAATCTAGACTCAAGAATCACTTTATTCGGAGTCTGGATGAAGAAGATATGAAACGTCAAAGTTTCAAGAAAACCAACTTTTTGGTTTAAAATCAGTGCGGCAAGGGTACTTTACAAGGGGTAAAATGGTCTTTTTAGATAGAATTGGATGCAACCGTGCATACCGTTGGATAGATAAGCAAAAATTAATAAACTTAGACTCAAAAATCACTTGATTTGGAGTCAGGACGAAGAAGATATGAAACGTCAATGTTTCAAAAAAAAAAAACCAACTTTTCCGGGTAAGAAATCTGGACAAGAATAGTGTTTTGACAGAAAGCATCTTTCGATTTTTTTCCCAGAACTGAGACTAAAAATGGACCCTTAAACGAATTTTTCTGGAAAAACACGAAGAAGAAATCCCCTTTAAAATCACGTTTTCTACCTGGCAATGCAAAAGGAAACAAAAAAAAAATGCTGTAAAATCCCTAAAATGCCCCCTAGATCAGCATAGATCAAGAGAGTCCAAAAAGCTGCTACACAAATTTTTTTTCAGAATCTGTCCACAACTGAGAGCAAAAACGAGCTATCAAATGAATTTTTCTGGAAAAACACGAAAAAGAAACCCCTCCCAAAATCAAGTTTTTACCCGGCATTGATGGAGAAAATAAAAAAAACACACTGTGAAATGCCCAAAATGCCCCTAGATTAGTAAAGGGTCAAAAACTCATAAAATGAAACTTTGCACCAAGTATGCATTTGGCCCTAAATGCATTTCTAGGTTGAAACAAATGTGCACACAAGTGTAATTAGTGTTTTCAAGCACGCGGGAATGGTCCGCGGCTCCCGAGAAGGCCCGACTCAAAATCCGACCCCCCAACGGCCAAAAATGAGAAAAATGGACTTGAAATGGAAAATTTGAAATCCAAAAATGTGAAATGGTATCAAATTACCATTTGGCCCTTGGCCACACTTCATACATGATTAATGAGACCCTATGAAAGAATAAAAATGGAATTCCCACACCCGATGCAAACATAGTAAAGCAAAGACTTGTCATTTTTCAATATTTTCATAGTATTTCATGAAGTTGAAAGTTACATAGGATACAAACTAGATACCATTGGCATATGGCCTCATCTTATACATGTCAAATACATTGTAAAGAGTGTACTCATATACACATTATATGTATAGAATCAAATATACACATCTTGACAAATAAGGCTACAAATGGCATTTCAAGCCAACTTTTACAAGAATTACAATCTTCAAGTCTACAATCATCCAACCAATGATGAACATCATGAACCAAGTCTTCATACCTGAATAAAACCCCCCGTAACTTCAGGGTGAGTAAACAAGTTTACTCGTAGGGAATGAGCATGCATAAACTTGATTTCTTCACAGATTTTTAAATTAACTTGAAACGATTCAAAAGGATCATGCCACCTAACGTCTATGTCAAAGTGAGACTCAAGTATCATCCTAAGCTATTCATGCAATTTAAAGTGAACAACAGCATACAAGTATACATGCTCAAGTATACTAAACAATGTTAAAACATGTTATGCGACATATAAACATACATTTCCAATTATACTAAACCATATTAAAAACAAGTTATGAAACGTCCAAGCATATCTACTCAAGTATACATTTAATATGGAAAGCTCGTAAATCAAATACACAAACACAAGTATACTAAACCAATAGGATTGCACATATAACAAGTATGCATAGCACAAGTATACTAAATGAAATTTGAATTCATGGAGCAAGCATACAAGTTCAAATATACTAGATAGGATTCAAATACCCAAAGTAAGCATCAATTCTCAAGACACAAGTAATCCATGATTAACAACTTGAAATTAAATGCGAAAACAAATAGTGGAAAGATTAGGACATTCGGTCGCTAGACCAAGCAAGTATTTTCGGGTAATTACGACCCACAAGGTACCACCTAGTGCGCACTTATGACTTAAAAGACTCTTGTCTCCGTATTAGAGCTAAACCCTAGCCATCAAATAAATTATGTTCTCACAAGCTTTCCAAAATCAATAAGTTTAAAACTTATACAAACTCAAATGCAAGTTACCACATTCCATGCACAAGTAAGGTTGAATCTACACAAACCATGTCCTAGAATTCAAATCTAAATAGCATATGACATGTCATGTCCTCAATATGCAATTTATACATAAAGCAAGAATATCTAACAACAATTGAGCCACACAATCATCCTAAACACAAGTACTAAATAAGCTACAATTTTGTAACTAGCTTTCAACGTAAGCAATTGTAATATTTTAACAAGTTATATACCTACACAAGATATATATTTAAACAAGCTTTACAAGTCAATGATATTTTATATCATGCTAAGTCCAATTACCATTTTAAGGAGCCACAAGTACTAATTCTATATCACGTTAGTAGCATACTCACAAGGTAATTAAACATATTACATTTTAAGAGATTTTCAACCTAATCATGGAAAGTCTCTAAATTTCAAACAATTCCAAATAATCTCAAATTAATATATGTTAAACAATATAGCATGCTCATTACATATATCAAATCAAAAGAGCAAAATGAGCAAGACTCCATCATGTGGATTTTAATTAATTTAAATTAATTAAATCTATAATTTTTCAAAAGTTGTTCAAATGATCCTAAATAAATATATAACAAGGACTAAGTCATGGCCATACCATATATCAAGTCAAAAATGGAATATAAGTAAGGTACAATTTAGTAGAATTTAAATCAATTTAAATTCATTAAATCTCTAGATTTGAAAGCTCATTTAAATCACCCCAAATTAATATACAACAAAGATCAAGTCATGGCCATGCCATAGATCAAGTCTAAAGTATATGCAAGTTACAATAAATTATTTATTTCTCAAATTGATATAAAACATGCATACAACTTGTATTTCACTACAAAAGCAATTAAAATCATTTAAAAAATAAACTATAACACCCCCTACCTCACAAGAGGACTGTTCCCCTTGAATCCAAGGCAAATTAACACTAAATGGCAAATCCTTCAAGGGTTATGTAGAGGAGGATGAGTGGAACAAAAAAAATTCCCAAGGTTAAGCTTGGAAATCAATGGAAGGTTCTCAAAATTAAAGTCAAGGCCTAAGCATCAAGCTTCTCTACTGGTGGCTAGGGTTTGTGGTGAGGAAGAAAATGAAACAATGAAATGAAGTGTGAGTGGAGGAAATAGAAATCCTCCACTCACTATGTGATCTTACACCATGGTCAGCACACACAAGTTTGGTCAATTGCACAAAAACCCTTCTTTAAAACTATAATCCCAAAATGGCCCAAAAATAATTGCAAGACTTAATTTGAAGCATACACTTGTCACTCATCCAAGCCAACAAGTGGTCCAATCTTAGGCTAATAAATGGGTGAATCTCCACCTTCCATGTGTCAAGACATTAAGCTTCCAAGTGGTTCTACCAAGATGTCAATAAGTGGTTCCATAGGAATGTGACACTTGTCATACTTTCCAAAAATTACAAAAAGGTCATTTTCCAGAATATCTTCTAATTTAAATTATAAAATGGTCCCTAAGATAATTACACTAAAACCCCACAAGTTAAGAATATTACAAAAAAGTTATGCATCCATACCTTTTACAAGAAAAGTAAATACTTAGCATGCTTTTCTAAGAAAGTAAAAATACACATGGCATGGAATTTAAATATCGTGGATGCATGCAAAAACCAGAATCAAATCCGAACATGAAAAGTGAGGTTGTGCTAATAAAGTGACAAACGGGAAAAAGACGAAAAGTGAATAGTGTCGAAAAACGAAAAATGTGGAAATGACTCGGTCCTTAAAGGAAGTTGTCAATCCAAAGGAAAGAGACTCAGAAACCATTTTTAAGCACTCGAGATGACACTAAGTGACAAGAAACCGAACTCAGAAAAGAAATTTCAACGAAAAAAAATTCATCCATCAAATTATGAGGAAAAAAGGAAGGAATGAAATGACTGGGTCATTACATAGAGCTACAAGGTTTTGTGGTAGATATGAGAGAGGAGTCATGCGAAGAGTCTCCAAAGTTTGGGATGAAAGAATGGAATAAAGTATGGGCACATATGCCGGCACATCATCATGATGTAGTAGAGTTTGGTGATGGGGGATATGTAGCAATTGTTGCTGATAGAGTTGGTGATGAGGCTACGGACAAGGAGTTGGATCTCTCCGATAGCCAGCCCTTACTGAGGAGGAGGCATATTCCTCAGGGTGAGATTAGAGCTTTACAGGCCAAGGTGGCTGAACTGTAGTATGGCCAGGCGGTGCTGCGGCAAATGCTGACTGTGCAGTAGAGCATATTGAAGGAGTTACTATGCCGCACTCCGTCCGCTCCATCTATTTCCTCTGATCCATCACCACCACCTATGGAGTAGCTTTCTAGGGCTTTTTTTGTTTTTCTTGTTGACTAGGGCAGTCTTTTTAATGTATTTATTTCTATATAATGTATATCTACCTTAAGTCTTGCTTTCAAAAGTATTGTACTGATTTCTGATATATATACATGCTTTTTGCTTCTATTTTCCTTGTGTTGATATTTTTGGTTCCCTATGATATTTCTCTATGCTTATTCCATTGCCTTAATACTCTGATGTGTGTTGGAGTTTATTGATTTTGCCAGATACTACAGATTAAGTTTGGGGGTGATTTGCCTAACAACACCATTGGGTGGTTTTGAGAGAAACCACTATGTTGAAGGAAACGATGTTAAATATTCATTTTTACCCATCTATGCATTATTTTGTTTTATCTTTGCTGGTCTACTTGAATGGTAATATCTTTCTAACTCTCTTTTATTCTCCCACATTGAAGACAATGTGCACACTAAGTTTGGGGATAAGGTTGTGTTAATTTGAAACTTTTTGCTTACACAAGGATTTGACTTGATAGTTAATGATATAAGTATGTGTTTGAGTCTGTTGATGGTGATATACTCTATTTGTAGTCTGATGTTGGTTAAAAATGGTTTGTATGCTAAATTATTTTGAAAAAGGGATTCCTTGAAATTTTTTGAAATCAGTTGGTGGCCAGTGGTCCACTTTGTTAGGATGATTATTGTTTAATGATGTTGATCTCTGAGATGGTACACTTTGCACATATTCACACTTGTATGCATTTGGTAGGGTAGATATTGGAAGCCTTGTTTTGTTTCGAGTTAGACTAAGATGAGCAGGTGGATTTGATAATTTTGATAACCAAGGCATAAAAAAGAAAGAAAAAAAAAAAAACAAACAGAAAAATATTAGTATGTATGCAATACAATAAAAAAAATTAAAAAAAATTTTCTTCACCAATGTGAATGAAAAAGGAAAAAAATGATGAAAAAGAAGTAGAAAAGGATCAAGTTCAGGTTTGTACTTAGATTGCTTGAGTGATTAAGTCCTTAGGGGTGTGTTCTGACACCTAATGCCCTAAGATCATCTGGTCTGGGAGTCATTGGTTGAAAGCTTGTTACATAAGGGGTTTAGGTTGCCTAGATTACTTGAACAATTAAGTCCTTAGGGATGCTTTAATACTTAATGCCCTAAGATCATTTGGTCTGGGAGTCATTGGCTGAAAGTTCGTTACATCGGTGATTTAGAAAGCTTAATAAACCTAAACATTGCACAATATCTTTTTGAAAATATGCATACTCATAGAAAAATAATAATGCTGTGGGAATCGGACTTTAAAAAGTTTGCCTATCAATTGAGGAATAACAAGGAATAAATGCAAGTATGGAAAGTAAGCCACATGTTGAATTGTAGGATCACTTTCAAAGTATTTTAGAGATTAAGATTGTTGAATGAATAATTAAACTGATATGTGGGGACTATGGTTGCTTGATTGAAATTGAAAGTTGAAAGTTTTTCTAATTATATGATTAGTATACTCGCTGTATTTAACTGATTAATGAACTGCATGATGATATGATTTGAAAACTTATTATGCAGTTAAGGCACTGATTTGGGAAGTTTGTGGGTATCTTTACTGGAAACTTCATGAGACTATAACTCATCCACTAGGAGTAAGCTAGGGGTTTAAAGGCTTGTTGCATAGGCTAAATACAACCGTGATTATCATGAAAGCGGCTTTTTAGTTCTGTATTGCTAAGGGACTAGCAATATGTAAGTTTGGGGCTATGATGAGCGCTGAATATATGCATATTCGAGCCCCTAAATATATATATGTTAAGGCCTAAAGTGGTACTTCTATCCATAGTTAGACTGATTTATTTTTAATGTGTGTTTACATGTACTTTTCTAGAGAAATGGTTAAAATTAGGACTTTATGATGATATCGAAGCTTACAGAGTCGTTGCCGGTCATTCAGAGCAAGCCGAGAGCTTAAATGGTGAAATTTGAAGAAATTCTAGTCCCAAAGCTCGAGCCCAAGTGTTGAGGCTCGAGCATCACAACAAAGAAAAAGAAAAGTCAACAAGGCATTGAAGCTCGAGCCTTGTACCTTAGTGCTCGCGCCTTAACTTAAGGTGCTCGAGCCTTGACCCTCAAGCTCAAGCATGAGGCATTGGAAGTTTAAGAGTTAATTTTAATTAAAAGGCTATGCTCCCAGGTCTCGTGCCTCACTTTCAGGATCGAGCACTATCCATTGAAGCTCAAGCTTGGAGTCCCAAATGCTCGAGCCTGGTACCTAGTGCTCGAGCCCATGAAGCTTGGATTGAGCAATGTTAAAAGATTTCAATCCCAAAAATATTCTAAGTGTTGAAGAAAAAGATGTTTCGAAAAATAGTTAAAGAAAATTGGCTAAGTGTCAAAGTAAAGATCGAGCACCAATTCTTGAAACTCGAGCATCAATCCAGAGAAGCTCGAGCCTTGTTCCTAAAGCTCAAGCCTAAACCTTATAGCTTGAGCCTCTGTTCCTAAAGTTTGAGCCTTCCATGATATATCAGGTTTAAAGTATGGGATTGCTTTCTTTATCAGCCGTATCTCATCCCAGATGGGCCAGAAGATCTAAAAGCCCACCAAATCCTTATTTTCTTCTATAAAAGAAAGCGTAAGCCTTGATAGAAAAGGTCTGAAATTTCAAGTTCTTTTTACAGTGTTATTCAGAAGGCTGGTAGCGTGGTGACTTTTAGGGTTCCTACAACCTTGAAAGTGAAGATCCTGAGAAGAGATGTGTTGTCCGTGACGATGGAGGCACCTCCAACACAGATGACGTCTGACATCATCATGAGTAGCTAATTTCTCTCTTAGGGCACTGATATAACCCAATCTAGTATTATAGTTTGATTGTTTTAACTCTGGGATTTTATTTTATTATATTATGTTTACTTGATTATATGACTATGAGCAATTGAGACAACTCAGTTGGTTTTCATACTTTAGTAGATTATAAATTGTTATTCTCTTATCTTAGATGTAATAGTTTATTGTCTATTCTCAACCTATCTTGTTATACGGTATTTGGCGGAACCTTGCCGGACACAAGAATAGAGGTCATATAATGGTATTCTAACATTTTTTGTAAAAGAATGTTTTCATAGTCTATGCTTAGGAAAGGTGGATTGTTTACAAAGTAGTTAGAGTAGTTAGAGTGGGCAGGTGGATAGTCCGCGCTAACCACAGATAGGTTATAGTTAATTGAATTTTGCAGAACATCTTTCTTTAAAACCTGAATTAAATGAATGTTATTGAGTTCAATTTATTTAAAAAACATAATTATTAAATTTTGAGAGTTGGAGCAGTTAACCATAGTATGATGATTGTGGTGAAGTCAAAGCCCTAAGATTTTCTCTCTCTGATTACTTAGTTTAATATTTCAGTTTCATTTTAGTTTGTTTTTAATCATGACAACAAACAAATTTTCCAACCAGGTTACCT
Organism: Cornus florida; assembly: GCF_030987335.1. Lineage (NCBI taxonomy): Eukaryota > Viridiplantae > Streptophyta > Magnoliopsida > Cornales > Cornaceae > Cornus > Cornus florida. Next base: position 38,437,941 of record NW_026775571.1, on the reverse strand, counting down.
GTAAACCATAAAACAAAATTAAAGACTGAATACAAATCTCATCTCCCTGTGGGTTCGACATCTCTTTCTATAGCATTATTCTACATGGAATCATCCTATTGCAAGTGGTAAAATTAGACACGATCACTCGTTACGTCGTGTTGCATTCCATCCTCACCAACGACTTTGTAAACACAGCCTTCGTTGCCATCGATGGGACTACAACCAATGATCCTCTGACTGGCACCAGCTGCTAAGAACTCCTCCTGGAAAATATTAAATATAACTTTTGTGTACAGGTTTGCCACCTCTACTAATATGTTACAGTTTATTTTTAGTTGAGGTAGATTATGGAGCAACCTATACTCAGCTACATACTCCTTGTAACGCTTGTCGGACAACAGCCTTTTAAAGTGTGTGAAGAAATTCGGAAGAATTAGTTGCCTAGATAAGTATGCCTTCAAGCAACCATTGAAGCTTTCACTCAATTGTGTGCTGTGGATACCTGTGGACCAGGCACGTTTAATAAATGCCATGGCCCATCTATGTTTCAAACCTAACAGATTTGTAAGCCACATGTTACCAATAACACCATATTCCGTTATCATTAAATTCCATTCCCTAGTAAATTCTTCCTCTTCCTCAATTTGAAACATTAATTTTGAGAACACCTTCTTAAAGCTTTGCGCACGTCTAAACAAGAACCCTAGATGCTTCTGTGCATTTTGCATTAGGTGCCAAACACACAGATAATGTTTTGTCCCTGGCATCTCCTGCAAAATTATTTTCTATAATATAACTATGCAATAACATGTACCATTGACAACTACACAATGCAAAAGGAAATGCAAAGAGTGGAGATCTGAATTGAAATCACCTGCGTCAATGCCTTTCCCATTGCAGCATCTTGATCAGTGAATATCATCTGTGGCACTATACCGGACATTGCTTTCAAAAACGTTTGATATAACCAAACAAATGACTCTGCAGTCTCGTCATGCATGAACGCTACTCCAAACACAATGATCTCCCGGTGATGATTCAACCCCAAGAAACTTCCAAATGGATGGTTGCCATGTACAACTTTGTATGTTATGTCAAAACTTACAACATCTCCAAAATTGCAACAATCAACTATCATTTTTGAATTAGCCCATAATATGTTAGTGATCATTTGATCACTATCCAATTGGAATGCATAAAAAAAAAGATGGATCTTTACAAGCCTGAGTCTCAAAATAATTCATTAGGCATGCTGCCTCTCCACATTCAAGCTCAGTTTGTCTTCGGGTCCTTATATGGTTTAATAAATCCAACTTCATGCACCTGATTGATTCTATTCCACGAGCTTGCCTTCCCATCAACTCATATGAAATGTGAGGGCTTATTCCTGAATTAGAAGCCAATTCCAAATCAATGGCCTGAACGCGGCTAATTCTACACTGGGACGGCAGCATGTGCATGCATTCATCAATTATCAATGGATGGTTATGGCTTTCAAAAAATTTTGTAACTTCCAACTTATAGGTATACTTGGAAACTTGTATAAGCATTCGAGTAAGGCAACCGGTTCGTGTTTCGGCCCTGGGAGTCTTTGTATTACTGTCCCAAATGTCATCAACCCTGAAACCCTCCTTGCAGCATGTTAATAATCTCTATGATAGTTTACCAGTCTTCTTGCTCTTATTAAAATACTCTTTGCGGATGCTAAAACCGACTCGACCGGCATATGAATTATAGAAATCATATGCCTCTTCCTCAGTTTCAAACTTCATACATATTCTTGGTTTCCATTCTACGACATCGGCCCCTGCAATAGGAGCATTTTCTGTATATGTGTTGTCTTTGATGTTATTTAATACCTCTTCCATTCCAATAATTCAAATCAGAAACCTGTAATATAAAATAAATAAATAAAAACCATTTGAGCGAAAGGCTGTGTTGCAGGTATAGATTATTAATTGGAAATTTTTTCTGACCTATTAACATTATTCAAGATAGTATATAAAACCAACTTCCTCAACTACACATATTTTAATTTTGCTACAAATAACAAAATAAATGATTTATTTAACTTTTTCTAACTCAAACATGTACTTCTAAACTTTTTGGGCCTTCTATTTGCATAAAAATTACAACTATGTTCAATTATTCATTTAACTTTTCCCAAATCAAACATAGACTTGCAAACTTTTTGGGCTTATTTTGAGAAACATTACAACCATGTTAAGTTATTTATAATGAACAATCATAACTCTCAATGGAAACTTACAGGAATACAATGGAAATTTTTTTTAACATCTTCAATTGATAGTATAAAACCTCCATTCAACCTCTATTTCTAATTATACAGAATATCCCAAATATATTGTAGTATTAATCACGAATAAAATACTGCATTACAGGAATTCAATGAAAAATTTATTCTAACATCTTAAATTGAAAGTTTAAAACATAATATAACTTATAATACAGAATATCACAACTTTTACACAATTTAATAATATAATTTTCACAATTTCTCATTCAATTTTTCACAGTTTAATAAACAGTTCAAGAATAACCAAACAAAAGTAATGAAACACAATGTCATACTATTCACAAATTCACTTACAAATCCAGTACACTATAGCTTCGTCTTCTTTGGCCTTCAATCAAACACAAGACGCTACAGCTTCGTCTTCCCCAGCATTGAATCAAACCTTTCCAACAAAATTGTAAATTTGGAAAGAAGAAAATTAAAGAAAGCTGGGACTTTTTTGGGAAGATGAATTTATTTCTTTCTATATTTTGGGAGAGAAGAAGAAAGAAAATTAAGAACAGGCGTTATACCTTCATCACTGTAGCTTCCTGTTCTCTGACGTTCAATCAAACCTTTGGAAAGAAATTGTAAATTTGGAAAGAAGAAAGAAAATTAAGAACAGACGCCATACCTTCGTCACTATAGCTTCCTCTTCTCTGATGTTCAATCAAACCTTTGGAAAGAAATTATAAATTTGGAAAGAAGGAAGAAAAATTAGGAGAGAAGAAGAACAAAATAGATTAGAAATTTGGAAGAGGTGCTAAATCTATATTGGAACTTCCAATTTGGTGCTTAAATCTGAGTTTCAAATAGGTATAATTTCGTATATGTCTGTATATATAATTTCGTATATGTGTATATATTTATCGTATATGTCTGTGTGTGTGTGTGTGTGTGTGTGTGTGTGTGTGTGTGTATATATATATATATATATATATACCTTTTTTTTACCCAAAGTCCTGTTTGGCCATTTCTACCACTGCTACAGTGCGTGAACATTAAGAATCGGGGGGAACAGATTCTCCCGTTCCACAGGAGAGGATTCTATTCCGATGATAAAAATGGAACTGTGTATGTAATTTACACGACTACAAATGTAACTTTGTTGTACTTCGATGTTGAATTTCTGATGGAGTGGAAATTTAATTGACATACAAGAATTCTCCAATAGTAATATGCATCTGCCTCTACTTTATAATCCTCTTTTGTTTCTATGGGTTTTTTACTTGTTTATTAAGAATGGATATGATTCATCACAATAGTAACCCATAGTAGCAACCTGAAATTCATGATCAAGTTTTGAAATCCGTAATCCATTAATCTATTGTGACAGCATTAGCATAAATCTTTTTTTTTTTTTTTTGAATTTATGACAAAATTCGATAATGAATTCTCAATTATTTCAGCTCCAGTACTTCAAAATTTGTTCTATTTTACATATATGAAGAGAGGCACAAAAATGGTTGTCACAATTGTAATGATCATAGGGTCAGCTTGTAGTAATTGCAATCTGCATTTTTCATCAATGCAAATTGGTTAGATAAATTCCCTGGGACTAAGGTATCTTACTCTACTGCACTTTGCTCATATCATGATGGTGTATTGGTTTATGTTTTTAATCAATTTGCTAGTGGACCTAAACCTTTTAAAATGTTGAAAGTTTGGTGTTTACAAGAGGCAGTTCTACCATTAGTTCAATAGGCTTGGGAGGTTGTTGTTCAGGGCAATCCTAAGCATATCTTATTAAAGAAACTTGGAAATGTCAAGAAGGCCATTAAAGAGTGGAAAAAAAATAGTTATGGCAGTGTGGGAGATCGAGTCATTTAGGCCAAACAACAATTAAAAGATATTCAATTACAGTTGTTGTCATCTCCTACAGATGAAAATTTTATTCTATAGAAGCAATCAAGAGATGATTACCTGGCTTCTATGACTCTCGGAAAATGATAGGTGTTCTGCCTTCTTTTATCAAAAGACGAAACAACACAGAAACATGAGTGTTGTCACTCACATTACCAAGGATAATGGGCAGTCTTTTTCTGAGATTGATACTATCAACAGATGTATATTAGCAGAGAAGTTTCTCAAATGAACTTTGTTCCTTATCAACAGTTGGACTTACAAGATATTATGGAGCTTGACACTGAAGTTACTCATGAAGAAATAAAAGAGGTCATTATAGATTTTCATCCAGACAAGGCCCCTGGCCCTGATGGTTTCCTAGCCCGTTTCTTTTAAACCTATTGTAAGCCCTGAACTATGCTCTGCATTCCAGCATTTTTTCAGTAGTGGAAATCTTCTTATTGGGGTTAGAAGTTCCTTTATCACACTCATCCCTAAGTTAGGGAATGCAAGTCAGCTAGGTGATTTCAGGCCAATATCACTTTATAATGTGGTGTATAAAATCATTATTAAGCTGCTTGCCAAAAGATTGTCACTGGTGCTCCATAAAATTGTAGGGGCAGAGCAATGTAGATGATTTGTTGATTCCTTGTAAGGCCTCCATCTCCAATGTTAGTGTTCTTTCCACTTAATTTACTTAAACATTTTGAGGACATTACTGGACTTCAAGTCAACAGACAGAAAAGCTGCATTATTTTTTCTAGAGCTGTGAGGAGGAAAAATGCTATTCTTCAAATCCTTTAGCACTGAAAAGCTGTTGCCCCTTAAGTACTTAGGTCTACCCTTATGTCCTAATGGACTTAAAAAAGCAAATTGCATTGGCCTTGCTGATAAGGTAACTAAGAAAATTTTCAGTTGGACCAATAATTTTCTCTGTGTGGCTGGGAAGGTGGAACTTTTTGAAAACATTGATAACAAATGTGATTTTGTATTGGTGCAGTATTTTTAGCTTACATGTTTCAGTTATTAGCTATTTTTAGCTTACATGTTTCAGTTATCAACCATGTCCAGAAATTATACAGAGACTTTTTGTGGGGCAACAAGGGTAATACTAAGATGATGCATTTACTTAGCTGTGACCTCATTACCAAAACCAAAGTTGAGGGTGGTTTGGGGGTAAGAAGGATTGTTGATGTTCAAACTACAGTTACTTATTCCTTGGTTTGGGATTTTCTCCAAAGTAAAGATAGGTTGGACAGCCTGGTTCAGAGACAAGTATACAACCTCAACAACCTATTGGTTTGCCATTTCTTCAGTTTCTAGCTCTGCTTTTTTGAAATCTATGATGAGTGCCAGGGACTATGTATAACAAAATATCAAATTTTATATAGGTAATGGGCAACAAATCAACTTATTTCTTGATCCTTGGTGTAATGGCCAGACCATAGCCCAGAAGTTTGGCCATAGGGTAGCTCAGAAGTTGTATCTACCTAAAGATGCAAAATTGCATAGCATCTTGAGAGAGGGTTCATGGAACCTAGACCTGCTACATGATGATACACTTGCCTCATTTAGGAATTTTGTGCTTAGTATCCCTATCCCAGCAAGTAATGATAAATTACTGTGGGATGGTGGTAGTTTTTCTATTAAGAAGGCTTGGAAATCATGTAGAACTACCTTTGAGAAGGTGGATTGGCATGACATGTGCTTGGGTAAGAGTCGGCCAAGGTGGTCTGTAAATGCTACTTTTGTGATGTTAGAAGAAAACTCAATTGTAATAGGAGATAGAAAACTTAATCGTAGTTAAGGTGGATTGACCTCTAATCTTACTTTTGTGATTGCTAATCGTAAACATGTCCATCCCAATCATAGTTAATTTGCAAAGAAGAAAACTCACCCTTGCAGCCAGGTGTTCTCTCTACCTGCAAGATAGGGATACTATATGTTGATTTTATGGCTCAAATTCTACCAACTCACCATGCAATAGCTCACCCATTACATCATCAACTTTCATCACTCATTTCATTAGCAATGCTTGGCAGCTAAGTAGATTGATTAAGAAGCTGTGTGTGGTCTCCAAGCAGCCCGGCCCATGTGTGATCAGCAAGATATATGCTTACTCAACAAGCATAATTTGGTATCCTTTAGCTATAAATAGCCATACATCTTATGCATCTAAGGAATTCAACAATTGTGTGTGTTTTGCTCAATATCAAGCAAAGCAAAGTGTGTAAGAGTTTGGGTGTAATTGGGTTTTGGGTGTGAGCCACTTAGCATTGTATTTCTTTATTTCCATAGTGAAATATTATTGTCTTCTCCCCATGGACGTAGGCACAGCCGAATCACGTAAATTCTTATTTCGTTTGTGTGTGTGCTTTATTTATTTTCTTTTCGTTATTTTTTCTCTTGTTTTTAGAAACTCCTTCTCGATCCTTATTTCGTAACAAACTCATATCATATCTCGGTTCGTGTATTATGTATAGATACTGTTCATAGATATTTTTCAGGTACTATTCACAAATACGGTACTATTCACCGAGAAATATTTTGGGGAGTTTTTAAGGTGTCGACCAGATATGAGATTGAGAAATTTGATGCAAGATTAGCTTCAGTCTTTGGCGCATTAAGATGCAGGCCCTGCTAACTCAACAAGGTCTAAAGAAGGTGTTGTTCGGAAAAGACAAGTTGCCAGAAACTATGTCCAATGAAAACAAGGATGAGGTCGATGAAAAGACGCACAGTGTCATTCTCCTGAATTTAGCTAATGAGAATACTGCGTGAAGTTATTGATGAAGAAACAACGGCAAAGTTGTGGCTAACATTAGAGAGTTTGTATATGACGAAATCTCTCACCAACAAACTTTACCTGAAATAGAGACTCTACACCCTTCGTATGAAGGAAGGTATGCCTCTTAAGGAACATGTTGATAATTTCAATTCTATTATTATGGATTTGAAAAATACTGATATTAAAATTGATGAAGAAAATCAAGCCCTTATTTTATTGTGTTCTTTGCATCTTTCCTATGAGCATTTTGTTACTACATTGCTTTATGGAAAAGACACCATTAGTATGGAGGATGTTAAATCCTCACTGAACTCTCAAGAGTTGAGCAAAAAGGTGTATGGAAATAATGGAGATGAACAGGCCAAGGGTCTGGTTGTGAGGGAAAGATGTGAGAAAAAGGGTTCTGGTAGTAGGGGCAAATCGAGATCTAAATCTAGGTCTCATAAAGATATTGAATGTTATTATTGTCACCAAAAAGGGCACATTAAGTGGAATTGTCCAAAATTGAAAAATAAAAGGAAAGATAAAAAGGATAAAAAGGAGTCTAAGGATAAATCCACTAGTAATTCTTCTGATATTGCTGGGGTTGCTGAGGAAACTTCCTCGGATGTAAAAAATATTCTTTCAGTTTCTGTCAGTGATTATCACTCGAGTAGTGAATGGGTTCTTGATTCTGGTTGTTCCTATCATATGTGTCCCAATATGGACTGGTTTTCTACTTATCATTCTGTTGCTGGTGGTACTGTCTTAATGGGGAATGACAATCCCTGTAAGACTGTTGGCATAGGCATAATCCAAATTAAAATGCGTGATAGTATTGTTAGAACTTTAACTGATGTTCGGCATGTTCCAAATTTGAAAAAGAATTTGATTTCTCTTGGTACTCTTGACTCTAATGGTTATAAGTTTTCAGCTGAAGGTGGAGTTTTGAGAGTTTCTAAAGGTGCTTTTACTATGCTTAAGGGAAAATAGAGAAAAGGCCTCTATTTTTTGCAGGGCAGTACTGTGACAAGTGCTGCTTTAGTATCTTCTTCTGTTGATCAAGATTCAGAAACTACCCATTTATGGCATATGCATTTAGGGCATATGAGTGAGAGGGGTTGATAGAATTGAGCAAATGAGGTTTGCTAGATGGATAGAAGGCAGGAAAGCTGGATTTTTTCGAGCATTGTGTCTTTAGCAAGCAAAAAAGACTCAAGTTCAGTATAGCTATTCACAAGACCAAGGGCACTGTTGATTACATTCATTCAGATCTTTGGGGTCCTTCCAGAGTTCCCTCTCTTGGTGGTTCCCGATATATGTAGACTTTCATTAATGACTTCTCTAGGAAAGTCTGGATTTATATCTTGAAGCAAAAACATGAATTGTTCCTTAAATTTAAGCAGTGGAAGGCCATGATTGAAAAATAGACCGAAAAGAAAATCAAGTGTCTCAGAATAAATAACGGTTTAGAATTTTGCTCAAGAGAGTTTGACGATTTTTGCAAAAATAAAGGCATTGTCAGACACCATACAGTTCGAAAGACTACACAACAGAATGGTTTAGTAGAATACATGAATAGAACTCTCTTGGAAAGAGCTCGTTGTATGCTTTTCAATGCTGGGTTGTCTAAAAGATTTTGGGCTGAAGCAGTCAACATAACTTGCTATCTGGTGATCAGGTCACCATCGACTGCTATTGAGTGCAAAACACCTGAAGAGGTATGGTCTGGTACTCCTGCTGATTATTCTAATTTAAGAGTTTTTGGATGTCCTGGTTATGCTCATGTTAATGAAGGAAAACTTAAGCCTACAGCTAAGAAATGTATTTTTATTGGCTATGCATCTGGGGTGAAAGGATACATGTTATGGTGTCCTGATCCTAAGTCACCTAAGTTTATTATCAGCAGAGATGTTACTTTTGATGAGTTTGCTTTACTTCACCTGAGAAAGGAGTCTTTTGTTACAGGTGAATCTCAGGGTGTTAAGCAGCAGGTGGAACATGACTTTGAAGCTCCAGAGAAACAAGTCAACACTCTAGTTCAGCCCAATATTGAAGAGGTACAAGATGATCAAGTACTAGATGAGCAACAGTGCAATATTGCTACAGGGAGACATAAAAGGCAGATTAAACCTCCTTAGAGATATGCTTAAGCAGATTTAGTTGCTTATACTTTGTGTATGGTAGAAAATATTGAAGATAGAGAGACTTCCACCTACCAAGAAGCTGTTACAAGAAGTGAATATACCAAGTGGATTGTTGCTATGACTAAGGAGATCGAATCTCTTCACAAGAATCAGACATGGGAGTTAGTGAAACCTCCTAAAGGCCAGAAGATTGTTGGTTGCAAATCGGTCTTCAAGAAAAAGAAAGGAACTCCAGGTGTTGAAGATACAAGGTACAAAACACGTTTGGTCGTAAAAGGTTATAGTTAGAGAGAAGGTGTGGATTTCAATGAAGTATTCTCACCAGTTGTGAAACACACCTCGATCCACGTATTGGTTGCCATGGTTGCTTTATTTAACTTAGAGCTTGAGCAACTTGATATCAAAACAGCTTTTCTACATAGTGATTGAAGAAGAAATTTATATGTATTAGCTAGAGGGGTTTGTTGTTAAGGGAAAGGAAGACCATGTTTGTTTGTTGAAGAAATCCTTGTATAGATTGAAGCAATCTCCAAGGTAGTGGTACAAGAGGTTCGACACTTTTATGGTTAGACATGGCTACTTGAGAAATAGCTATGACAGTTGTGTCTACTATCGAAAGCTCTCAGATGGTTCTTTTGTATACTTGTTGCTATATGTTAAAGATATGCTTATTGCTACAAAAGACATGTCAGAAATCAACAAGTTAAAATCTCAGTTGTATACTGAATTTGAGATGAAAGATCTCAGTGCAACGAATAAGATTTTGGGCATGGAAATTCAGAGGGATTGCCAAGCTGGCAAAGTGAGTTTGTCACAGAAAAGTTATATTGAGAAAGTGCTTAAGCGGTTGAACATGCAGAATTCCAAACCTGTGAGCATACCACTTACTGCTCATTTTCATCTTTTTACAGCTTTATCATTGCAGTCCGAAGAAGAGAAGGAGCACATGTTATGTGTTCCTTATGCTAGTGCAGTTGATAGCTTGATGTATGCAATGGTTTGCCCTCGCCCTGATATTTCACATGCAGTCAGTGTAGTTAGTAGATATATGGATAATCCGGGAAAAGAGCATTGGCTAGCTGTGAAGTGGATTCTTCGGTATTTAAAAGGTACTGCAGATATTGGCTTAGTTTATCAGAAGAACAGTGATGATATTGGTAGTGTTGTTGGTTTTGTGGACTCTGACTACGCTGGTGATTTAGACAGAAGAAGATCTCTGACATGATACGTCTTTACTCTCTCATGTTGTATAGTTAGTTGGAAAGCAACTTTGCAATCTATAGTTGTTCTCTCTACTACAGAAGCAGAATATATAGCGGCCACTGAAGCAGTGAAGGAAGCCATTTGGTTGAGAGGTTTGGTTAGTGTTTTAGGTTTGCAGTAGAGCTCAACTATTATTTATTGTGACAGTCAGAGTGCGATATATTTGACCAAAAATCAAATATATCACGAGAAAACCAAACACATTGATGTCAGATATCATTTTATTCGGGATGTCATATCAGAAGGAATTACTACATCGAAGAAAATTGGCACAGTTGAAAATCCGGCGGATATGATGACAAAGTCCATTCCGGCTCTCAAGTTCAAGCATTGCTTGGACTTGTTTGGTATTCTCAAATGTTGAAATTACCCTTAGGGGCTTAGTGGAGAAGACAGTTTGTTTAACAGAGATACAGTGGCTCATTTGAATTTTCGCCAAGGTGGAGATTTGTTGAATTTATGGCTCAAATTCTGCCAATTCACCATGCAATAGTTCACCCATTACATCATCAACTTTCATCACTCATTTTATCAGCAATGCTTGGCAGCCAAGTAGATTGATCAAAAAGCTATGCGTGGTCTCCAAGCAGCCCGACCCATGTGTGATCAGCAAGATATATGCTTGCTCAACAAGCATAATTTGGTATCCTTTGGCTATAAATAGCCATGTATCTCATGCATCTAAGGCATCCAACAATTGTGTGTGTTTTGCTTAATATCAAGCAAAGCAAAGTGTGTGAGAGTTTGGGTGTAATTGGGTTTGGGTGTGAGCCACTTAGCATTGTATCTCTTTATTTCCATAGCAAAATATTGTTTTGTTTTCTCCTCGTGGACGTAGGCATAGCCGAACCACGTAAATCCTTGTCTCGCTTGTTTGTGTGCTTTATTTTTTTTCTTGTAGTTATTTTTTTCTTGTTCTCAGAAACTCCTACTCAATCCTTATTTCGTAACACTAAAGTTCACATTTCCTTCTCATGTTCTTTTGCTCAAGAGGTGTGGAGATGGGTTGTAACTCTGTTGAACTGGGATTTGTCTACTTTTGGTGGTGGAACTCAATTAGGGGACTGGTACTCCTGGTTTTGGCAGCAACATCATAACTCCAAGATCATTAAAAGTTACTATGTGGCTCTATTATGACATATATGGCAAAAGAGGAATGCACGGCTTCATGGGACTGCTGCTACATCTCCAGAAGTGGTAGCTAGGAACATGTTATTTGAAGTATTAGATGTCCATCATGTATCATTATCTGATTTCCTGGTGTAGGCATCACATTTTTGCCTATTTGGTGTATTGGAAGTGGGTTTTCTCAATATGAGATATCCACTTTAGTCTCTTAGATTGATATTTCTCGATTGTTGGATGCCCACTGTGCACCTGTAATGTTTTTTTATTTTTTATTTTTATTTTTATTTTTTACCTAATACACCACTAATTATGAAAAAAAAAAAAAAAAAAAAAAAAAAGAGGTATATGCACAATACAATTACCTCAAGAGAAAGAAAATATTTTCTATTATTGAATGATTGCATAACTAAATTTTGAATCAGGAAGAAAAAAATTTGAAGCCAAATAATAGTAATAATGATTTTTTCAGGGAAAAATGCAAAGTAGAAAGGAATAGTTGTGAAAAGCTTTCAAGATTCCCTAGACAAGGGTTAGAGGAGTTTATGAATGAGGTTTTGGTGATTTGTCAACTCCAGCACCACCGTAATCTTGTTAGACTTATTAGATGTTGTGTGGAAGGAGAAGAAAAGATGTAGTAGATCAATGAATACATGCCAAATAAAAGCTTGGATGCATTTCTTTTTGGTTAGTTCATGCCAAATATTATGCACTTTATGTCATCTGTATTGTTATCAATTCATTGCTCTCGCATGTGAGATATAAATTTGTAATTGGCATATTTCGTTGTCAAAACGAGTTTAATTGAGTTGTAAATTTTCAGTTCGATTTGTCAAAAATCAAGATCGGAAGCGAAATTGAAAAATTGATTGTGTTCATACTTCGATACACTCTAGGATGATGAGAACAACACTTTAGGAAGGTAAGAGAGTGTGAGAGGACACTTTAGAGTTTCAAATTTGGTATTTTTCAAGTCTGGCCGACTTGAACTAGTTCAACCACCCTGAACCAGTTCACGTGTCAATGCTATGTTCCTCAAAAACTCACTAGCCAACTTGAACCGATTCCACCACCCTGAGCCGGTTTAAGTGTCCAAAATTATTTTCTTCGAAAGATCATTGGCCAACTTGAACCTGTTCAACCACCCTGAACTGGTTCAAGGTCTTTAGACAGTTTTGGTAACTTAGTTTCTTAATCTATTTTGGCTTTCTATTATGCATGTGACGGCCCAAGTTTTGTAAACCCGGTGCGTCAGTGATGACCAAAAGATGACCCGATAACGGATCCGAAATGCGAAAGTGAAAGGTGAAACAACAGTCTGTAGAGATACAATGCATCTCTAAGACACCAATGTGACCCTCAATGAGGTCATGGAACCCAAAGGAAAACAAATGCGGAAGTGTCGTTTCAAAACGGACAAAAAGGAACCTAGGGGCAAAATGGTCATTTTGAAAAAGTGGATTCAAGTGCTATCGAGCACACCGTTGGGAAGACAATGAAAAATTAAACATAATGGACTCAAGAATTTCATTATTCGGTGTCCGGACGAAGGAGAAAGGTCAAAAACAAAAATGATGTCGTGGCGGCCTGACGAGGACAGCCCACTACTGCTGCAACTGAGAGTAAAAACGGGCATCTAAACGGACTTTTCTGGAAAAACTCAAAGAAGAAAGCCCCCCTAAAATTGAATTTCCTACCCCGACCATGGTTGGAAACAAAAAAAATGCATTGTAAAATGCCCAGAATGCCCCCAAGAAAATCTGGTCAGGGGGGTAAAAATTTCTCCGAGCTACTGCCCAAGGAAAGGAAATAGGGCTTCGGGAGGTTTTTAAATTGCCTAAATTGAAAATGCAATCTTAAAATACACCCACAAGAACCCCGGAAGTTTCAGATCGGTCGTCACACTTTTCAAAAAAAAAGTCGATGAATAGTACCAAGTACATTTGCACTAAATATCTGCAAAACTTGGCAGCAAGGATTTTTCGGACAACTATGGATTTTTGAGGGCCAAGATGGCATTTTTTTGAAAAACACAAAGAAGAAACCCCCCTCAAAATTGAGTTTTCTACATAACTTTTGAGGAAAAATGAAAAAAATACATTGTAAAATACCAGAAATACCCCTGGAACATAATAGGGTAAAACTCCATAAAAATGCTACTTCGAGTTTTTGTTTCATCAAGGATGGTGTTGTTTGCCAAAGTGAGTATGCAAGTGCATGCAATATGATAAAATAGATGTACCAACAAGGCCTAAAGCCTCTTTACATTCCATTAACAAGTTTTAGCATACAAAGCCTCCATTTCTCACAAATAAGCTACAATGGCAATACTTAAGTTTTAGAGGAAACATACTTGTAACCTTTCAAGTTAATGGCCCTTGGCCTCATGTCATACATGTAAAATGCATTAAAAGGAGTGTACTTATGTACACTTTACATATGTAGAATCAAAGAATACAAGTTTAATACATAAAGCTACCAAACGATCCAAGGCAATGAAATCTTCAAGTCTTGAGTTCTGTACCTGAAATATGCCCCAGTATCGTAGGGGTGAGTAACATAAAGCTACTCATAGGAGATGAGCATGCATCGACCGAGCATTTTACAATTTTATCACCTTAAGGTGAAACATATCAAAGGGGTTCATGCCACCTAACATCTATGTCAAAATGAGACTCAAGAAGCATCCTAAGCTACCTTAAAACAATTCTAGCATAATCACATTATTCATGCAATTTAAACAACATGGAAACATGTTATATAAAGCAACAAGATATAGATTCTCAAAGTCTTCAACTTGAAATCTAAGATACGAAAACAACAAGAGTGGGTCATGCCACCTAACGTCTATATTCAAAGTGAATCTATAGGATCATTCCTAAACTATATTTGAACATCAAAACACAAATTATGATATCGATGCAATTTAACTAACATTGGAACTTCCAATACAACACTTAAAGCATGATTTCTCAAAGTTAACATCTTGCAACTTAAAATGGGAAATCAAACAAGAACAACAAGTTACGATATCATCTAATTATTAACTTGAAATGAAATACGAAATCAAACAAAGTGGATACTCGGACGTTACGCTGGATTAGACCGACAACATAGTTACTTTAGGGTTACTAGCCTCTTGGTAACCTCCCTATGTGCGCACTAGACTATATAGAGGGATAATCCCCCGTACTAGAATCAAGTCCTAGCCGTAGCCAAACAACGACATCCCTAAGTTTCCAAAATCAACAAATTGTGCAACAACGTATATATATATCAACATGTATATACAAGATATCAATTGTTTACTAAGCACAATCCAATTTTGGAAACTTATACAATACATGCTCAAAGTCTACAACTACTATGGCATGAAAGATGTCAAATACAAAGTGTGCAATTCCTTACACATAGCAACAATATATTCAATAAGGAAAAACATATTCTCATGAATATAAAAGTAACAACTATGTTATCCAATACTCAAAAGTAATCAAGTGAACATACACCAAATCCAAATCCATGATTTAAATATAAAAATAACTTCCAAAATGCAATTAAATCCATAGAGTAATAAAATAGAATTTAATTAAACATAAATAGTTAAATTCTCTAAATCCCAAGTTAATCCCAAATAACCTCAATTTAATATATTTTGAAGGACATGTCATGGTCATCACATATATATCATCAAATGACAAGTTAAGTGATTAAAACACTTAAAACAAAATTAATCAAGCTAATTAATTAATTTTCTCTAGATTTTTAAACAATTCCTAATGCCCTCAACTTAATCTATATTAGAGAGCATGCCAAGGCCTATCCAAATATCACAGTACATCATGATTTCATGTTTGCTATCACCATGTGAATTAAACTTTCACAAAAGATAAATATTAAATAAATTTTGTAATTCTTATCCAAATGCCCCAAATTTAATATATGTTAATCAACATACTAAAAATTAATTTCCTAGCATGCCACAATTTAATTCCATGTTATACACAAATCCATATGAATTAAATCTCAAATATAGAAATTAATTAAATTAAATTCTAAATCTTCAACAGAACATGCTCACAAATTGTATATGCTCATATAACAATCAATGCAACATAAATATAATCCTAAGACACCCCCTACCTCAATTTGAGATGAAAATATCAAAAGCCATCAAAACGAAACGGCTCCGAATCCAACGAAACTCCTAGGTTTTGTTAGGGACAACACGATCTATATGAATCTCCAAGAAGCCCCATGAAAATCCAAACTTGGCCTAAATCCCAAACTCAAAATTTGGTCAGAAATGGTTTCTAATAAGGGGTAATGGTAGAGCACGATGAGGCTAGTAACAAATGCAAAAGTCGAAGGATTTTCACTTAGAAAAAGTAGGTTAAAGGAGGAGAGAGAAGATGGAAGCTCCATGGGCATCCATGGCTGCCTTTGGTCGTGCAAGGAGAGGAGGAAGAAGAAGAAAATCTAATTTTTCTTCTTTAAGGCACCTATTTATAGTAAATCACAAAAAGTGTCTCGAATGGGCCTCGCCGGGTCTGGAAAAGTGAATTTTGAGCAAACGCACTCAAACGGCAAAACTTCATGAACAAAAAAGATTCAAAATAAGAAAATATGAACAACGAAAGAAATGGCGTCGAAAACCGAGTCCCGAGCGGAAAGTTATGCCCCAAACAAGTTCGGCGACAACCGGGTCCAGAAACTCTGAAACTGGAGAAAAATGACCAGAACGGAATTCTATGAATTTACAAGTCAATAAAAAGTGAAAATGAATCCCGTACAAGGATCCAAGCTCCAGACGAGACATTTTACAATAACTTTCGTTAATTGTACAATGGCCTCTACAAAAAGGGTTAACTGCGAAACTGCCCCAGAATGAAAATATCTTCCAAAAGATATTTTCTTAGATGCCCCTGAAATTAAATATATTCAAAAGATATTTATGAAAAACACCCCAAGAAATGAAATTAATTCCAAAGATTTCTGCATCCATGCCCCTATGGGTACCGGGAGCAACCAGAGTACTTTCTTGTAAAAGTAAAGATACGTATTTCGTGGAAAGCACTCACGATAAGGATACGTGAAGTCAAAAACTAACTCCAAGCACAAGAAGTGAGGTTGTGCCAAAAACTGACAAACGGAGATAAGACGAAATAGGGAAATGACAGAATAGGGAAAAGACGAAAAAGCGCATAGTGTCCAAAAATGAAAAATGTGAAAATGACTTGGTCCTCAAAAGAAGTTGTCAATTCACATGAAGGAGTCTCATAAACCAATTTTGAGCACTCGAGATGACACTAAGCGACGAAAAACCATTGTACAGAAAAGAAAAGACAACGGGAAAAATTTATCCGCAAAATTTGAGGAAAAAGAGAAAAGGAAGAAAATGACCGGGTCATTACAATAGACTTTTACCATATTAATTATGCACAAAATTGACTTGTTTTCCAAGTACAATCAGGTTTTCAAAATTTTATAAAAACATGTTTTCTCAATTAGGATTTCACGGCTTTTTGCAAACAAAATTTTGATTTAATTGAGAGCCATCACGTGGTTATAGGAGATGTGTTTTAGCCACTCTTTAATGGGCAAGTGTTGCTCACCCCTTCCTTAATATTTTCAGAAAATGGAAAGAATGTAGAGGAGCTTGTGTTACAGAACTATTTTGCCTATTTGGATAGTTACTTTGGACATGATTGTTAGTGTTGATCTATGTATACTGAGGATGTTTAATGTAATTGATATGGTCCCAGGAGATTTTTGATGTAAGTGATATTATTAATGTAATTGTTGGGTGATGAATTTTCGGGTCATTACATTTGCAACCAATGTTGTATTTGTAAAGTTTTTGGGCAGAAACATATATATTTTTGAAGTTCTTTTCATAAGGATGTAAATAGTATTGTTTTGGCAATGTAATCAAATGACTTGTGATTATTTTGAGCATGTATGATGTCGGTTGTCTTTAAAAGATTTTTCAAGAAAGATTACTATTTGGTTGATAATGGAATATCAATTAAAAAGAGGCATTTTCAACAAAGATCCATGTTTTCAAGTATGCGATGTTTTTATCATTTTAGAACTGGTTTAAAGTCATTTTAATGTTACAAGTGAGCCAAAAGGATGCCGAGTGCTATTGGCACTTAAAAGGAACCAAAACCACAAATCTGGGCAGAAACGGTCGACGTGTCGGCATTTCACGTCGACCAGTATCTCAAATGTTTTTTGGCACAATGAAATTTTAAGGTTTCGAGCCAAACCGGTCGATGAAAAGGGATTTCACATCGACCAATTTCCTTGAACCGGATGGCGTGTAGTCTGCACACGTCAACTGATTCCTACTACTCCTTCATTTTCTTTTTATTTCCCATTTTGTCCAATCCTGACCTATTTAATGATGCCAACATGCACTATAAAGACTAGTATAATGTATTAATTACATTTGGATCACAGGAATAACCTTAGTGCCCTTGGTTGACCTCGGGTTTGGGTAAGGACCCAACTAATGATTCGGACCCCCGAGTTCGGGTCATTACAGACAGCAACACCAATCTAATGAAGGAACAAGATTAGCTCTCTAGATATTTTAGTCCAATAGATGTAAAATGTCCGAAAGGCAATACATTGCTATTTAACTTTCTATAAAATTCTCTAGAACTCTATATGATTCTAAAACTTCTTTGATATTCTAAAATATCATAACCACTTCCGAATAAGTGTCAATAGGGTATCATGCCTCACACTACTATAATCATGTCGTTTTCATTGCACACTCTGATCATAAGTCATGTCATCTTAGAGAAATATTTATCTAGTCCATATATACATAAGTAATAACTACTTTATCAAATCCACCAAGTTAAAATTTGATGTCCCAAAAAGATCTTATACATATGCTTTGTTATCAACAAGTGCTTTACAGTCATGTGCTCTTAGTCTAGTTGTAATTAGTGGGACTCCAAGATACCTAATTGGTAAGGTACCAATCTCAATCCCAAGTAGGTTAGAGATATTAGCTTGAGTTGTTGTGTCCACTCCACAGAAAAATATAGTACTCTTAGAGTAGTTGATGTTGAGTCCAAAGATGGATGAGAAAAATGTTAAGAGCATTGTGTAGAACACTCACAGATTGAAGGCTTCCATAAGAGAAAAGGAAATGGTCATCTGCAAATGTCAAATGTGTGATTGCTTTCTTCTTACATTTCCAATGAAACTTGAATGCTGGTAAGGAAGCTATAAATGATGTGATAATGGCTGAGAGAACCTCCATAACAATTGTAAATGAGAAGGGAGAAAGTGGATCCCCCTGCCTTAACCCCTTTGCACCCATAAAAAAAAAATCCAACGAACTCATCAGAGACTGTGTAAGAGGGTGAAACAATGCAAGCTTTGATCCGATGGATAAAAGATTGAGGAAAGTTTAATAGGCTGAGAGCATCAAGAAGGAATTCCCAATTATCAGAGTCAAAAGCCTTTTGGTGGTCAACCTTAACTGCACATCTAGGAGCATTTGCAGTTGAAGTCAAGTGGTACCCATGCATTAATTATTGTGCAAGAAGAATATTATCACTGATAGATCTTGTTATTGACATTCTTATCATTTCGATATCACAATATTTTTAATTTTTACTTTGCATGAAAATGGCTAATAAAAAAGGTTCCTGTATTTTTATACAAGGAGACAATGTGATTTTTTTTTTTTCCGTAGTTAATAGTATGATTTTTTCTTCTTTCTTGAATTCATATAATAGATATTGTACTTGTGTACATATACATGTAAATAAAACAATGATATATTGAGTAAAAACTACTAACATTGGACTCATATTTTTATTTGACAAGATTTAAACTTTCAAAAGTAGGTTAAAAATGTCCAAATTAAAATTTTATATGAGTTTTGAGATGATTACACAAGTTATATTTATTTTTAAATTCATAATTAAGGACAATTTTTTCAAGAATAGCTATTGATGTTGTCATCTAAGCATATATGATTAATATTATTGTTATTGACATTCTTGTCCTTTCAATATCACAATATTTTTAATTTTTACCACTTCTCACGAAAATGGCTAATAAGAACGGTTCGTGTATTTTTATACAAGGACACAATGTGATTTTTTTTCCTAGTTGATAGTGTGATTTTTTCTTCTTTCTTGAATTCATAGATATTGTACTTTTGTATATATAAATGTAAATGAAATGATGATATATTGAGTAAACACTACTTTAACATTGAACTCATATTTTTATTTGACAATAATTAAGCTTTCAAAAGTAGGCTAAAAATGTCCAAACTAAAATTTTTAAATAAGTTTTGAGATGATGACACAAGTTATATTTATTTTTAAACCAAAAAAAATAAGTTTTATGAATTCATTATTATGTTGGCCCAAAATAAATGTCGTAATTGAAAAGTCAAAGTATTATTTTTTACGACATTACCAATTTAATCTTCTTGCATTGGACTTATGAAAAGTACATCACTACATGCATGTAGATTCACTAGGGATAGGTTTGATAACTCATTCACTACCAAACCATTACACCTATGTGGACTCACTAGGGCTAGGTTTGATAATTTATTCACTACCAATACAATAAAAAATATTAAAACTCGTTCTCTTAAAAAATTAGATTCTCAAAAATAGACATTTATTTTAGGACTGACGGAATAATATTATTATTTATTTCCCAAAAAATTATGTAATTTTGTAAATTTTTGGAACATATATTCAACTTTTTACAGTTTAACTCAGGGATCCCAACATATTAGGGGCCAAAATAAAAAATAAATAAATAAAATCACAAATTTCATATCCACAGCACTAGACTTGGGTTAAATTCGTTTTCACACTTCAGAGTTGAGTTCAACATCTCCATAGTCCATTCTCCAAGATCCAAAGCTCCAACTCCAAGAAAGCTGAAAGCTCCAAGCCTTATTCTTTCCACATCAAAATTTGGACGTCATCTCCGGTATATATAATATGCTCCCTCCATTCTCAGTTATCAAATGCAACACTTAATTTGGAACCGGAGAATATACTCTCTCTCTATAAATATATATATTCTTAATTCTTGCACTATTTCATTATTTTATTTTTTATTATTATACATAATTGTTATCTTATTGTCTGTTTATTGCTTTCAGTTGTTATTTATCATTATTATTATTATTAATTTTCTTTTATTGTGTATTATGTGACATTTGGATGATTTAAATTGATTTCAAATGAATTGAGTTTGAGTGAAAGATTGACTTGTTGGGGTTTTTTTTGCAACTAAATAACTCCTTTCATCTTGTCATTTAAAATCCCACATGTAAATCTCAAAACCTCAATCTAAAACTATTAAATTTAAATTTATGATTTCTTGTAGTACCCTTTATTGTTACGGGTCATTATAATTAGCATTCAAGTGGATTTTAATTGATTGCTTTTATTATTACCTTAGTTTTGATTTTTAATATGCAATTCTCTTTGTCAAACACATCTCATCTTATTTGGTTTCTTTATTGTTGGTACAACATGTGGAATTTAAAACATGGTGAATACTTGTGGAACTCCAAATTGTAAATATGCTGAGTGATATATAGAACCGAATAAACTTTTTTTTTTTTTTTTTGGTCATGGAGAATATTGCTAGAGTGTAAAAACAATGTCACTATTGGAGCAAGACCACCACTTGAAAATGATTGCAGTGTAATCAATACATTTTAAATCCTTCGATGACTCAATTCTAATGAAATCTTATGGATTTATACTTGGATCAAGTTCTTAAGAAGTTTTGAATTTGTGTGGCTTGAAATCCAAGACTTTTAAAGAGTATTGACATCTCCATTCTGTTTTTTCGGAGCTTCGACATCTCACATCTGCTGAGAGAGTTTTACAATGTTGAAATTGATCAAATCATACATACGATCGACGATGTCACTGAATGGATTGGTTATGGTATCTACTGAAAAAGATATGTTTGAAGACGCTTGATTGGGGCACTTTACAGTAATTATAATTTTGTAACTCAAAATGCAAGACAGCCGGATTTACTTTGATATGAAGTTGAATTTTAATTTTCGTGGCTAAGTTGGGTTAAATATTTCCTTTTAATTTTTTGATGTGAACTAGATGGTACTCTTTATAAAGCACTAAGACCTGGTTTTGTTTTGTATATTTTCAACATTAATATATTTTATGTTCTTATTGTCTCATTTTAATGATAATTTTGCACTCTTATAAATTTTGTGTTTGTGAAAGCTTATATATAAAATGTCTCGCATTTGAAAGTTCGTCTAGGGCGTCTCAAAATTCTGGAAATCTTAGGGCCTAATCACATTTGAATGTTCGCCTAAGACCTTTCAAGATTTTAAAAATCTCAAGGCTTAACTAGATATTTATTTCGGACCACCTGTCCATTCATTTAATTAGCAACGTGAATGAATTAGAGATGGCAAAATACCCTGCCCCATCGGGTACTCGCCCCGTTTAGAATAATTATGGGGTGGTTAAATGGTTTAGGGGCGCCAATGGGGGTTAGGATTGAAAACCCGTATAGTTATGGGGGCGATGATAGGTCACTCCGCCTCGCCCCTTTTATAGTGATAAATTACAATTTTGTCCTTATACTTTATTTTATATTCAATAATATTAGATATATAATAAACAAATCCTAATTTATTCTATTCCAATAATTTAATATTCTTTTATATTATTATTATATTTGAGAACTTTTACATATTATTTTGATATTTCAACAATAGTTTTAGTAGTTGAATCTTTTTTTTTTTTTTTTTTTTAATTTACATAAAAGGGAACAATTATTATATAGTTGAAATTTTGTTTTATTATTTACTCTCGTTAGTTTCATATTATACAAAAATACTCTATAAAACCCGCCCCCAACTCATCCTCGTCCCGTTTAATAAATGATTTTGGGACGGGGATGTGCGTAGCTATTTTAAATGAGGATGGGAATGGGGATGGCGTTCCCACCCCAAACCATCCCATTACCATCCCTAGATGAATGGTTTAACGAGGTTTTCACTATTGCCAACGAGTTGAGCCGAGCCGAGCCAAGCCGAGCAGAGCTTTAGTGTATTTGGGCTCGATTCATCATAGTCTAAGAGGTGCTCGAACTTGATCGAACCATGACTGCCATGGTCGAGCTTACTCTATGTGTAAATCTTTCATCGATTAATGTTTGATCTCCAAAGTCTCACAAATTTTAATCATTCATTCAATAGGAAGAGAATTGAGAAGTAAGAGTACTGCTATAATCGTTGTGTGTTTAGGGGAGGGCCAATTTTGCTGCTAGGTTTGTGAGTAGGGAGAACTGAGAATGTGATTAGGGTTTAGATAGATTAAAGGAGGAATGGGCTTGGGAATTGAAGAATGGGCATATATGGATTAGTTTTATATTCAAAAGAAGGAATAATATAATAAATTTGGGTGGGTTATGATATTTAGATTGGGCTTATAAAATATGAAAATAGTTTAATACCTATTATAACTTATAAAAATATGAAATATAAGATATATACATATATAAAATCAAACAAAAGGGATGATTAGGCTTTAGAAATCTCGAAACTACTTTCAAAAAATACAAATTCTCAAAGCCTATAATGATGCTTTGCTCTCAAAATATGCTTGGAATTTTCAGGTGACTAAAAAAGGGTTGGCTAATAGAGAGTTGAGAAATGATAAACATCATGAATGATTTTCATGATAAAGTATGATGAATGAGTTGTGGTATAAGGTTGAGTAAGTGTCTAGCCACATATTATTGTGTAATGCCTTGATTAATAATAATAATAAAAACTCCCCAACATCTATTCATAATTTTTTTTTTAGTGAGCATGGATGATGTGTGTTGAGAGATATTCATAATTTTTTGTTTTTGAAGATGGATGATGTGTTGAGAGAATTGAAATTTTCATGGGATTTAATTAAGGTTTATGTTTGATAAGTTTAAAAGAGAGAAAGAAAGCAAAGTCGGATGATTTAGGAAGGAAAAAAAAAAAACGGAAATTGAATTATTTAGGAAAAAATAAAATAGGTAAGTTGAATGGAAGAGATAAAGTGACGTAATGGGTAAGGCTTACAAGAGTTGACCAGAATGAATTTTGACACCAAAAATACAAAAACGTTGTTGCAAATTTAGAATTTTTTTTTTCCCGGTAATTAAGTAATTCTCATAAATGAAAGAGTAGATACAAAAAAGGAGGGTACTCCTCAGCCCAAACATTACAGAACTGGGCAAAAAAAAAAAAAAAAAAAAAAAAGCCACTATTGTGGCCTAAAGAACCCAACTAAAGGCCCGATGGTGTATGCTCAGCCTCATCATGGGATGACGAAGATGCAGAGGCCGAAGACTGGAGTCTAGAATCGGCTGATGGGGACTGAGCTGGATCGATCTCTATACAATCCTCCAGCTGCTCAGGCCGCTCAGGATCTGAAACCTGAGATGGTCCTGCCTGATGCTCGGCCTAGTCCTGAACATGAGAGGGCTCACCTGGCCCCTCTAATCTGGCCTGACTCGACAATGATAATGTCCACGGGCAACAGTCTTAACCCTAGCCATGGCCTGCAAAACAGAAAGAAAAACACTTGTAATATAAGTTAGTATTAGCATAAAGAAGTGAAACACAGTATATAGAAACATGTATGTCAAATAAAATAGACAACACAAGACATGAATCTACGCAAGTGATGATGGGGCTAAATAAATAGTGACAGTAAATGAAGCATGCTAAGCAATATAATTATGGAATGCATCCAATGTGGAAAACACAGGCATTGGGCATATATGAGATAGCATAGAATTACAAAAGAGAGTGTGTGAAGTGTGGGATGCAAATCTGTGAAGTTCGATCAATCACAAAAATATGAGATCGATCTCTGTGAGATCGATCTGAGATAAGTTCGATAGATCTTTGAATAATCGATTGAAGAAAACTTCGATCGATCAAACTGGTACGGGCAATTCGAAAAGTCACAGATCTGTGACCTAGATGGCATGGGGGCACCCAAGCAAGCTTGTGGGGCCCTCTCACACATTAACAACACAATATGGGTCACTTGTTTGGCCCGTGACCCTCAAAAATCGATTCAAAAATAAAATATATACAAAACTATATATATATATATATATATATATATACACACACAAGCTTCAAAACTTCAAATATGGAAGGAATCAAACATGGCAACCCAAGATCTAACATGTAAACATCACAAATATGTAGATTGAAACTCAAAATCAAGAGGAAAAATACTCGGGACTTACCAAATCCGAGAGAGAGAAGTGGAAATCGCGAGATGGACGAGATCTGAGATGAAGGAGAGAGATTCGAGGCTCGGGATGGTCGCCGGAGGGCTCGCTGGAGATGGGAGAGGTGTGGTTTGTAGCGGCGAAGGATGAGAAGGTCTTTAGATAGATCTTTGAATTGATCTAATGACCCTAGGGTTTTATTTTTAAAAACATTTCCCGGCCAGTTCGATCGATCAGGGAAAATTTTCAATCGATCAAACATAGATCGATCTTAAAAATGTTGAGATCAATCTCTGTTCACTAAACGATAATTTTATTTTTTATTTATTTATTTATTTTTTGTAAATAAAGAAAATCTACATATTTTTGGATTTTGAAAATTTAAAAATGAAAATAAAAGTAGAAAATAAAATACAAATCTTTTTGAGGTTTTTGAAAATAAAATAAAATAAAATAAACTTAAAAAAAATAAAAATAAAAAAGCAAGTATAGTCAAAATCAAAGTCAACAAAAGGGTAGAGATCGATCAAGCTAAGATCGATCGAGAAGATGGTTTGATCGATCGAAGAGGTAAAAACCTACAGAGAAGCTCGAACGATACACAGAGAGGCCTTTTTTATGGATCTCAAAAAAATTTCTAAGTGTAGAGTGAAGATCGATCCAAGAAAAAGTTGGATCGATCTAGGAACTTTCAGATCAATCCAAAGAAATTCTCGAACGATACACAGAGAGCTGATTTATGCAGGAAATTTTAGATCGATGGAACAGAGCAATGATTGGATGTAGGAATGGGTGTTCGATCGATCAAACCTCTTTCAAGATCTATCTAACAGGGACAAAATGCCTATTTTCAGAATCAAAGTGCATGCATACTCAATCAAAATTCCTAGCCATGTGTATGGATTCCAAAATATATCTAGATGATGCAAGAAATGAAAGATAAAATAGAAATGAGGGAGGAATAGGGTTGTAAACCCTACGAAGCCTGTTACCCAAGAATTGACTCTAGAGGGGGGGGGGGTGAATAGAGTCAATGGCCAATTTTCACAAATCATAGAAATATAATTTCTAATCAACAGTATAACCAATTATGCAATAAACAAGATATGAAAGTAATCAATTTAGCACAATTGTAAAAGAGATAAGGGAAAAGAGATTACAAACAATAACACAGCGATTTTTGCGAGGTTCGGAAACTCCTACTCCTTGGTTCAAGATCCCTCTTAAGACTTCCCACATTCCTTAGAGCTTCTCCTTAATGGTGGAGAGCAAATCTTCAATTGAATCAAGACCTTGCTTCTCTTTCTTGCTAGGAGAACACCCTCCTCCTAGGCTTCCTTTTGGATCACACCAACCCTTTACAGTATCCTTGCTAAGAGACCACCTCTCTTAGTTTTATATAGGCCACACCAGCCCTTACAATTTCTTTGCTAAGAGAAACTCTTCCTTTTAGACTTATAGCAGATTTGTAGATAGAATTTGTAGTACAAGAAATCATCTCAAGAACTGATACAAATCAAACCTCACAATAGAGTATATATGAAATCAAGTGAAGCTCAAACTCTGAGTATGAAATGTATGAGAGATGATGAGGAAAACGTAGAACAAAAGCTCTGATGAAATACTAGAATAAAAGTTCAGCATAGGCTCATGAAATGCTCTTTGAAGTTCACTCTGATTCAACTATGGAAGCTTGTATATGAGATAAAGATCGATGTCTGAATAGAGGCTCTATGAGTGAGTATAACCAAGAAAAAAGCTCTGTATAATGGTAAAGCCAAAAGCTCTCTTTGATGCAATATAATGTCTCTAAAAAATGGTCAACTAATTCAGCAGACAACCCCTCTGTATTTATAGAATTTCATAGCTCAATATAGCTGTTAGAAGTGGTTAGAGGAAATAAATGCAGAAAAAATTGCCGTTGTAATTCAAAACCCTCAAAGGAGCCGGCTCTTTGCAAAAGTGAAGGCGGCTCCATTAAAAAAGTGGAGCAGGCTCTTTTTCTAAAATGGAGACGGCTCAATAGAAAAATGGAGCCTTCTTTAGTTTTGTAGAGCCTTCTCTACTTTCCTGAGCCTTCTCAAGAAAAGTGGAGCAGGCTCATTTTCTAAAATGGAGACGGCTCAATAGAAAAATGGAGCCTTCTCTAGTTTTGTAGAGCCTTCTCTACTTTCCTGAGCCTTCTCTAATTTTGTAGAGCCTTCTCTAATTTTTCATTGAGCCTTCTCTATTCTTTGAGCCTTCTCTAATTTTTCATTAAGCCTGCTCCATTGCCCCTGAGACAGCTGTCTCTATTTCTTATAGAGGCTGCTCTTGCTTCATGAAGGCTGCTGCTAAATTGGATTGGACAGAAAAAGTTCATGACTTCAAATGGACATAACTTAGTCCATGAAACTCCAAATGAGTTGAAATTTGAGTCTAAATTTATTTCCTTGAAGTCAGCTATCTAAAACCACCAGCCTTGCTCAAAAATTCCAACCATAGAAGAAGTTATGGCCGTTTAAGTGCAACCTGGTCAGAATTTTCGCAGAGCAGAATCAGGTATTTTGTGAAGCTCATATCTCAGTCATTTTTAATCCAATTTAGGTGAAATTTGAGTTTAAATTTATTGTCTTGAAGTCAGCTATCTAAAGCCACCGGCCTTTCTGAAAAATTCCAACCATAGAAGAAGTTATGGCTATTTAAGTGCAACCTGGTCAGAATTTTCGCAGAGCAGAATCAGGTATTTTGTAAAGCTCATATCTCAGTCATTTTTAATCCAATTTAGGTGAAATTTGAGTCTAAACTCAAGGAATCGAAGTCAGCTTTCCAATGCCACTGGCCTTATGTAAAAATGCAAACTACACAAATAGTTATAGTAGTTTTAGTGCAAGCTGGTCTGAAATTTTTCTGGGCTGAAATTGCTTCTTTAAGATATCCATCTTTCTAGCACCTAGGAATTTGATGAATGATTCAATTTTGTTCAAGGCCTATTTCTAAGAGTCTAGGGACATATGAAGATGATAAATTTCAAGTGCATTGTGTCCTAGAGTCATTTACCAAATTTTGGCAACAAAGGCTTAAAGATGAAAAATTAATTCAATACATTTTCCTTTTCTTTTTAGAGACCAAAATAAATGTTATGATTAATGTGCATGGTCTTAGCATTTCTAGCTTAAGTTGTGAGTTCTTTCAAAGCTTATGCAAGCTTGAACTAACTCATTATTAGCAAAGACTTCATATGTTAAATATATATGTATTGAAGTTCATAGTCTAATGCTAATGATGTAGGAGCATATAAATGATGTATGATATGCATGGTCCAATAGAGATGAGCTTCAAATGAATTCATAAAAACTTTGACATTGAATCTTAAGCTCTCACCATCCTATCTACCCTTTTCTTCATTCTTTGACCATGATCGTTTAGGCTTGATGAAGACTTTATTTCTTTCTTTGAAATGCTTTGTGTGATCTTTGAAGTCCGAGTTCTTCTTTAATTTCTTGCACTTTGATGCTACCTTGAATCCATTGCTTGAGTGTTTGGAATGCTTGAAATGAAACTTCTAGCTCATCATTGAGGATTGAATAAATGATCAACTATACTTCACTCAATGAAAATATTAGTACATAAACATCATTAATGGTTTGTAATCATCAAAACATAAGATTGACCTTTAAATAAAATCCTTAGGCCAACAATCTCCCCCTTTTTGATGATAACAAAACATTGATGTGTTATTGTCAAAATGGAGTTGCATTTGAAAGAATGCTCCCCCTATCAATATGCATATCTTGAATATCATAGCATGCTTGATTTTACAACAAATATTTTAGACATTAAAGTGTATTAGACTCCCCCTTTTAATATGCATCTAAAATAAGTGAAAAGCAATATACGCATAAGTATAACAAGCATAATGAATCACACATCTTTCTCCCCCTTTGTCATCTCAAAAAGGTGGGAGGATAAAGCAGTTACTTGCCATTTTATTAAATAATAGAGAAAAATGAAATATATATGGGGCAAATGAAGATATATAAATAGCAAAGATTTCATTTTATAAATTGCAAATTTCAATACATAAGAAGAATGTTGACACAGATGCCATCTGGAGGAGGATTGGGATCACTAAGGCCAGATTCATGATCATGGGTAAGTTGAGTACTCCTATTTTGGCTATAAGAAGGATTCTTTATACGTGAAGAAGAAGCCATAGAATAAAAATTTTGAATGCTCAAGAAACACTCAAAATAGCAATTCAATAGAAGTAAAAGTTAGAAACCCAAGCATTTGTGCAAATAAAAACTAATTTAATTTGCACATCCAGCTATAGTTTTAAGAGCAACGAGAATGCATACTTGAAACCCCTTAAGACAATTGTTGAGTAACAAGATCAATAGATATGGAATTGATAAAATCAGCCTTGAAATGGAAACCTAATATGGAACTTGAATGGAATCACAGGAAAACTTACAATTTAGAACATAGATTCACAAAACAAGCCCAAAATTTGTGTTCAAATCACCATATGATATTTCTGGGATTATGAGGGTTTGACAAAGAAGGATTTAAGATAGAGTGCAAAGAGAGAATCATGCTTAAATAATGGTGACTGAGAATATCAACGAGGGATGAATTTAAGAGGAAAAGTAAATGAGTCTTACCTTAGAGGATGAACTTAACAATAAATGAAATTGGAGATTTAATTCATATACTCATTTAATAGTGAAGATTTTAAGAACAGATGACTAAATATATAAATTAGAAGTAAGTAGTGATGGATTAAAAATTGAGATGAGTGAGAAATTAATCACTAAAAATCATTTAAAAGGCAAGAATCATATGAACTTTAAAGATAATTTTGATAAAGGAAGCTTACTTATAAAGATGCCCAACAAGAGTCTTAGCCAAGATGTTTACCTACTGTTGCTTTTTGGAAAGCTTTCTGGAATGATTCAATCTTGAAAGCTCAAAATAGGAAGTGTCTAGACCTGTATCTAACATCAATGATGGAGCTCACAGTTGTTGGAATCTGCCATCATGTTAGTGATGCTACAGCTGTGACCGAATCAATTTGAGAGACTAAAGCTTGCTTGGTCAAAGTTTTGTTGCACTGATATAAAGCTAAAGAGTAGCTCGGTTGGTACTGGAATTAATGGAACTTAAATGAACCTTGAGTTCTTAGTCTATGTTACTAGAAGTTCCAACTGAGATGCAATACAAAAACATGTTGAGAGCAATATAGATGGGCAACATTGTGGGAGCCGGCTCACATGTTTATAGAGCCTGCTCAATGAATTTCTATAGAGCCAGCTCTTAGTGAATGGAGCAGGCTCTTCTTTGATGCACTTATGGAGCCGGCTCTTCTAGTTTCTAGAGCCGGCTCTATGGCTGGTTATGAGAGATGCAGAGAAATCCCGAGAGTAAAAAAAAATATGCAGGTTTTGGGAGCCGGCTCTTGTTTTTATAGAGCCTGCTCTTTTAATTTATAGAGCCTACTCTTATGTAAAGGGAGCTGGCTCTTTCTTAAAATTTTTGGGACCCCAAGAGCATGCAATTTGATACCATTTGTGGAGACTGCTCTGCCTTGTGTGGAGACGGCTCTTTTTCTTCAAAGAGACGGCTCTACTCTGAATGGAGCTGGCTCTGCTATAGTTTGTTGGTTCATCTTCTCACAAAAGCTCAGAGGTTAAGCAATTCATTTCATAATTTAATTTCAGCCTCAAAATCTGTTATAGACCAGTTTCTGTAGAAACTCTGCACTCAGGGACAAAGCTGTAAAATCACTGCACCACTGCATTGAATTCGAACCTCTCAGACATATTTCATGTAAATACACTTGCTCAGACAGTAATTACATCAAGATAAGCATGGTAAACAATTTTCATAGTTTGAATCCCAGATTTTCAGGCCTTAAACCTTAACAGCTTAGGTTTACTAGGCCAAACTTCAAGTTGGTCAGTTTTGATGTAACTTCTGAACTTCACTAGTCTCTATTCGACCACAGACACTTGCTAGAATGATTGGCAGATGAATCACAACAAGATATTAACACTTCCTTTCATAAATCAGAGGCTGAACCAGAAAATAAGCTTAAATGAGGGTTAGGGATATAAAAAACTTACTTCAGCTCAACTTTATTCAAGTGGGCACCTCCTGCAGATGTAAACATGATATAAGAGCTTATTTAAACCTTCTTCAAGCTAAGATAGTGATTCCAGCAAATTTAAGTCCTTCCAGACATCTTTTGCACTAGATTTTCAGTTTATTAAGCATCCATTATCACTTCAATGTATTTTACATTTGCTCACCGATTTTTGAGAATGTATTCAGCTTTCATTCTTGATTAAGAACTCAGGAAATCATGTGTTCATATGGCCTCTCGAGACACACTCATTTAGCTTTCTTTTCTAGGGTTTTCTTTTTTACTTTGAGGCTTACCATTTCAATTTGCTATAACAGCCTTTGTATAGACCACACACTTTCAACCCTTAGGAAAGCAATATATATTCTCATTCTTTATTTTAATGAGATGGCTCTTCCAATGAGATTTGTTCCTCAAGTTGAACAACCTTATTTACTATATGCATGGAAGTGACACGAATAAGTAGATAAAACATTTAAGATCACAAAAGCATATAGATGACTTTTTATATATTACTACTTTAATACATTTGATAAGGTTCACATGAAATAGTATTGATGGTCTACATTAGATAATGTATGCTTTCATTTGATGGCATATCTTCCAATAAATCTATCACAAAGATTGGGCATAGTAAATCTAAAGATCATTTGAAAGACAAAGAATCATTTCATGTTAGCATGTTCATAACTCATATACCAAAACAAACTACTTTTATGCAAAATATCAAAACATAGACATTTTTACATCTATTAGGAACAAGTAGCATATCAAGAGCGTCATGTTTAGAATTTTAAGATTGAATTCTTCATATAAAAGTATATTAATGAGAAAGGAATTATTTATCCATGGTACTAACTCCATTAGCTTGGAAGTTGTTTCAAAGTGATGCATCATTTAATCCTTAATTGATGCCATCAAGTAACCCTATAAGAAAGGGTTGCATATTCTTCTTTTGGTACCCAAATTTTCTTGGGCCCATATAAGTTAGGCAATGGAACATAAGTTCCTTTTGGAACCCAAACCTTCTTTGACCTCAACTTCTTTCTAAATGGACAATCATGAATTTTGTGTCCTAACCTCTTACAATAATTGCATTTAAAGGAATGGGTACCACTTTTGACAAAGTGATCATACAAAGGCTTTCTTCTTCTTAACAAGCATGCATCTTTAGTATGAGGATCATATCTTATCTCATTTTTGAAATAGACAACTCTTTGATTTCCAAGCATAGAACTTAAGTTCTCTTTTCCTTTGGTTGTCTTTGCTAAAGTGCCATTTTGATCATCAATGATTTCCTTTGAAAAATTATACTCGGAAACGCAATCAATTGATGGTGGCTCTATAGATAATACATTATCCTTTTCCTTTTTCAAGAATTCATTTTCAAGTTGGATCTTTTGTAATTCTTGCACAAGATAATGGTTTTTCATTTTCAAAGAATCATTTTCCATTTGGACTTTTTCATGTCTTTCAGAGAGATTGTGATTTTCCTTTTTAAGAGAAGAACATTTCACAGTCATTTTATCTAGCACACCATGTAACTCTTTAAACGCATCAAGTAATTCATTGTGTGCATCAACTAGTTCATTATAAGAAGCTTCTGTATCAAAAAATTCATGATTAGAATTTACCTCATCTTTATCGGCCATGAGATAAAGTTTGTCCAACTCTTTAATGTCACTTGCTTCTTTGCTAGAATCTTAGAGAGCAATACTCTTCTTTTGAGTTGCTTTATTAACTTCACTATAGGAAAAAGAGTAAGTTCTACTAAGAAAATTCAAATGATTAGTAATGTTAGTAGAACTAGAATACATCTCACTAACTAATTCATTTTCATTTATGATGGAAGCAGCATCTTTTTCAATAAGCATAGGCATATATGATTCCTCACCATTAATTGATCCTCCATAGGCAAATTCAAGTGAGTTCCAAATTTCTTTAGCCGTTTTATAAAAGATAATCTTATTGAACTCGTTTTTGCTTAATGCACAATAAAGATGGCATATCGCTAAAGTATTGCATTGTATTAATCTATGATCATTTTCATCCCATTCACCTTTTAATTTAGGAATTTCATTCCCTTCAATAACTTTGGTTAGGATATGACCACCATTTTCAACAACTTTCCATAAATCAATATCAATAATTTTTAAGAAGGCCCCCATTCTAATTTTTCAACAAATATAATCATTTCCATCAAAACAAGGAGGTTTATCAATGGGATAACCTTCTAAGTGTGTGATACTACTATTATTGGCCATGATCGTATTCTAAGACGGTTAAGTCCTTTAATAGAGTTTAGGCTCTGATACCAATTGTTACCCAAGAATTGACTCTAGAGGGGGGGTGAATAGAGTCAATGGCCAATTTTTGCAAATTATAGAAATACAATTTCTAATCAACAGTATAACCAATTATGCAATAAACAAGATATGAAAGTAATCAATTTAGCACAATTGTAAAAGAGAGAAGGGAAAAGAGATTGCAAACAATAACACAGCGATTTTTGCGAGGTTCGAAAACTCCTACTCCTCGGCTCAAGATCCCTCTTAAGACTTCCCAAATTCCTTAGAGCTTCTCCTTAATGGTGGAGAGCAAACCTTCAATTGAATCAAGACCTTGCTTCTCTTTTTTGCTAGGAGAACACCCTCCTCCTAGGCTTCCTTTTGGGTCACACCAACCCTTTACAGTATCCTTGCTAAGAGACCACCTCTCTTAGTTTTACATAGGCCACACCAGCCCTTACAATTTCTTTGCTAAGAGAAACTCTTCCTTTTATACTTACAATAGATTTGTAGATAGAATTTGTAGTACAAGAAATCATCTCAAGAACTGATACAAATCAAACCTCACAACAGAGTATATATGAAATCAAGTGAAGCTCAAACTCTGAGTATGAAATGTATGAGAGATGATGAGGAAAATGCAGAACAAAAGCTCTGATGAAATACTAGAATAAAAGTTCAGCATAGGCTCATGAAATGCTCTTTGAAGTTTACTCTGATTCAACTATGGAAACTTGTATATGAGATAAAGATCGATGTCTGAACAGAGGCTCTATGAGTGAGTATAACCAAGAAAAAAGCTTTATATAATGGTAAAGCCAAAAGCTCTCTTTGATGCAATATAATGTCTCTAACAAATGGTCAACTAATTCAGCAAACAATCCCTCTGTATTTATAGAATTTCATAGCTCAATATAGCTGTTAGAAGTGGTTAGATGAAATAAATGCAGAAACAATTGCCGTTGTAATTCAAAACCCTCAAAGGAGTCGGCTCTTTGCAAAAGTGAAGGCAGCTCCATTAAAAAAGTGGAGCAGGCTCTTTTTCTAAAATGGAGACGGCTCAATAGAAAAATGGAGCCTTCTTTAGTTTTGTAGAGCCTTCTCTACTTTTCTGAGCCTTCTCTAAAAAAGTGGAGCAGGCTCTTTTTCTAAAGTGGAGCAGGCTCAATAGAAAAATGGAGCCTTCTCTAGTTTTGTAAAGCCTTCTCTACTTTCCTGAGCCTTCTTTAATTTTGTAGAGCCTTCTCTAGTTTTTCATTGACCCTTCTCTATTCTTTAAGCCTTCTCTAATTTTTCATTGATCCTGCTCCATTGGGCTTAAGAGAGCTGGCTCAATTTCTTATAGAGGCTGCTCTCGCTTCATGAAGGCTGCTGCTAAATTGGATTGGACAGAAAAAGTGCATGACTTCAAATAAACATAACTTAGTCCATGAAACTCCAAATGAGGTGAAATTTGAGTCTAAATTTATTGCCTTGAAGTCAGCTATCTAAAACCACTGGCCTTGCTCAAAAATTCCAACCATAGAAGAAGTTATGGCTGTTTAAGTGCAACCTGGTTAGAATTTTCGCAGAGCAGAATCAGGTATTTTGGGAAGCTCATATCTCAGTCATTTTTAATCCAATTTAGGTGCAATTTGAGTCTAAATTTATTGTCTTGAAGCCAGATATCTAAAGCCACTATCCTTGCTCAAAAATTCCAACTAGAAGAAGTTATGGCTGTTTAAGTGCAACATGGTCAGAATTTTCGCAGAGCAGAATCAGGTATTTTGTGAAGCTCATATCTCAGTCATTTTTAATCCAATTTAGGTGAAAATTTTAATCTAAACTCAAGGACTCGAAGTCAGCTTTCCAATCCCACTAGCCTTGTGTAAAAATTCCAACTACACAAATAGTTATAGTAGTTTTAGTGCAAATTGGTCTGAAATTTTTCTGGGCTTAAATTGCTTCTTTAAGATATCCATCTTTCTAGCACCTAGGACTTTGATGAATGGTTCAATTTTGTTCAAGGCCTATTTCTAAGAGTCTAGGGACATATGAAGATGATAAATTTCAAGTGCATTGTGTCCTAGAGTCATTTACCAAATTTTGGCAACAAAGGCTTTAAAGATGAAAAATTAATTCAATGCCTTTTCCTTTTCTTTTTAGACACCAAAATAAATGTTATGATTAATGTGCATGGTCTTAGCATTTCTAGCTTAAGTTGTGAGTTCTTTCAAAGCTTATGCAAGCTTGAACTAACTCATTCTTAGCAAAGACTTCATATGTTAAATATATATGTATTGAAGTTTATAGTCTAATGCTAATGATGTAGGAGCATATAAATGATGTATGATAAGAGATGAGGTTCAAATGAATTCATAAAGACTTTGACATTGAATCTTAAGCTCTCACCATCCTATCTACCCTTTTCTTCATTCTTTGACCATGATCGTTTAGGCTTGATGAAGACTTTTTTTCTTTCTTTGAAATGCTTTGTGTGATCTTTGAAGTCCGAGTTCTTCTTTAATTTCTTGCACTTTGATGCTTCCTTGAATCCATTGCTTAAGTGTTTGGGATGCTTGAAA
Organism: Cornus florida; assembly: GCF_030987335.1. Taxonomy (NCBI): domain Eukaryota; kingdom Viridiplantae; phylum Streptophyta; class Magnoliopsida; order Cornales; family Cornaceae; genus Cornus; species Cornus florida. The sequence goes on along the minus strand of NW_026775571.1, from coordinate 38,402,256 downwards.
TGGAACTTCTAGCTCATCATTAAGAATTGAATGATTGATCAACTATACTTCACTCAATGAAAATATTAGTACATAAACATCATTAATGGTTTGTAATCATCAAAACATATAATTGACCTTTAGATAAAATCCTTAGGCCAACAAACCCTTTTCTAGTCTTTAACGTCTCTAGCAAAACGTTGGACGCTTTTAGCCCAGATCAAACATCTTGTAATGCATCCCCTCCTTAATAAGGTGATAAGTACTTTGAATTCCACCCAACAAACGGTTCCTTAAAGAACTTGTTGGATTAGGTTCAAAAGAATTTGTTGGTCCTTTTTCAATATGAGCTTTAGGCTTCCATGCCCTCTCAAAACAAGATTTTGAAATATCATTCTTTAGTTTCAAGGTCGAAGATGAACTTTTTGAAGTTTTGGTTTCAAGCAAAGACTCTATTCTTTCACATTCATTGTCTAGACATTTTTCTACAACATTTACTTCTTCATGCTTGTCAAATGAATTTGGGGTCGGATTGAAGATATTTAACTTCACTTTCATATGCCCAAATGAGATTTTCATTACCCCCGTCCTACAATTGATGTTGGCATTTGCGGTTGCCAAGAAAGGACGGCCAAGGATAACGGGAATTTGAGTCTTGGGATTTGGAACCAGTTCCGTGTCAATGACAACGAAATCTACCGGGAAGAAGAATTTATCAATTTTAATCAAGATATCTTCAATGATACCCCTAGGCTTTTTGATGGATCGGTCGGCAAGTTGTAAAACTACCGATGTCGGTTTCAAGTCTCCTAAGCCTAATTTAACATATGCCGAGTATGGAAGAAGATTAACACTTGCTCCAAAGTTTAGAAGAGCCCGATTAATGACATGGTCACCAATGACGCAAGAGGTAGTAGGTGAATCGGGGTCCTTAAACTTTGGAAGGGTGTTATATTGCAAGATTGAGCTCACTTGCTCAGTCAAGACCACTTTTCTAGGTGCTTGGCTCTTGTTCTTCCTCTTTTGGGTGCAAAGATCTTTTAAGAACTTGGCATAAGCCGGAATTTGCTTAATTGCATCCAACAGTGGAAGATTAATCTTCACTTGTCTAAACATTTCTATGATTTCATTTGTGTTGGTCTTTTGTTTATCAAGATAAATGGATCCTTTCAAGGCATTCGGAAATGGAGCTCTTGGCTCAAAAACTTTTTCGAAACTTTGCTTTGAAACATCATCAACACAAGAATTTTTAAAATCCTTTTTCAAAGCTTTGTTCACTTCATCCTTTAAATCAATTTTGGACTCACTTTTCAAATCACTTTCTAACACTTTCACATTTGAATGATCATACATATGCAATGAAGGAGGTATACGATAAGAAACGGGACGGGTGTCAACTTTTGGTTGCACCGGTTCACTCTCTTCATTGGACACACCTACTTGGTTGTCCATAATCTTCCTACTTCTCAAGGTTGTCACCGCATTGACATGCTCAATTTTGTGCCCTTCCGATGAGGAATGAGTCTCCATAACACATTGTTACTTTGGTGAGGCATTCAAAGGCATCTTCCCCTTCTTTCTAACATTTAAGGTACTAGCTATTTGTCTTACTTGGCTTTCTAGCTTAGCAATGGATTAAGAGTGAGAATGAAGCAATTAAGTGTTCGCCTCTAGAGTGCCTAGAGCGGTCAAAACTTTCTCTTAAAAGGCAGGTGATAAGCGCCGAATATTGCATATTCAAGCGCCTTTAGCTGCATTAGTTAAATCCATTATTTGATTATACTTTATAAATTATCTTTATTTGCACGTTTTTATATATTTTCAGGTTCATTGGCCAAAAAGGAGCAAAAATGGTGTTTTATTCAATCTTTGAATAGCAATGTGCTCAAGGCTAAGTTCTGGCAGCAGTGGAATCTGACTTTGCTCGCCAATTTTGACCAATCAAACTCGAGAACTGGATTTCCATTAAACACGACATATTTAGAGCTTTGAATTAACTTTCCAAATCTTTAAACAGTTCGTCATTTGGAGTTCGGAGCAGAAAGTTATGGTTGTTCTACCAAAGTAGTGCAAAGCAGGTCAAGAGGAAGGAGTATACTGGTCTAACTTTGAGCGCTCGAAGTGCTTAGTTCGAGCGCTCGAACTATGGGCAGACTACTCTCCGGGAACCATCACTTCAGCCCACTTGCACCTTGTTTCCCTCATCTCTGATTTCCATCTTTATGGGTTGGTTGGAGATGTCTTTTGGTGGGGTTTTGAGCCTTGTTTGGTGGAGAGGAATGTCTACAAAGGGATGAGGACCACACATAACATCATATCTCATCTTTGCAAGATTTTTGGAAAGAGAAAGAGGAGAAAAAGATAGAGTTCTTGAAGCCAAAGGAAGGGAGCTCGAAAATGGAGGTTGCAACCAAGCTTCTTCCTTCTTCTAATCCTCCATCTAGGGAGGTGATGAGGCCCCTCCCCTGTAAGCATATTCTAATTTAGGCTATATTTTGGGGATTACAATGTATATTCTTTGGTCTTTTCATGGTCTAGAGCATTTTGCCTTTTGTAATGGATCTTCATGTATTTAAATGATTAATGTTAAGTCAATTATCTATCTTTGATGGTTTATTCTTTTAATCATGTTGCTTGCACTCTCATGGTGACAATGGTAGTGAGATCATGAAATGGTTTAATGGCATGTTGATAAGGACTTTGATAGATCATTGCTTAGGTGAAACCTTTGATGATTTATGCTTATTTCTTACCTTCATGTGCTTCACCATTTTTTCTAGGGCTTGATAGTCTTTCATTCAAGTAAATGTGGTTAAGTTACACCTTAGTTAGGTAGTCTAAACATGTTAACCTTTGATGGATCATGGTTGCTTCAGATTTAATGAACTTCTTGAGGATATTATAGCAACCAAGTGTTGCTATGTATCATGACCATAGTATATATTGTTTTTCCCCCAATTTAGCTCTAACCTAGCATGTGTATAGGGATGGAGACGGATTCACTTCCCTAGTCCTCTTTACTTGTATTTCATTTCCCTTAAACTCTTGCAAACTTTTAATTTATGCACCTTAATTTCATAGCTTAAGTGATAACCAACAAATCCTCTATGAACACCCCTATCATTCTAAAAGGACTCTAGACACTTAGGTTACCATAGATTAGCGCAGTCCCAGTGGTTTGACTTACCCGACCAATAGTCCTATTTTACAATGATTCGTGCTATTACGAAGGTTGATTTATAATTGTAATCGAATCAACCGATCAATTTTTGGCGCCGTTGCCGGGGACTGCAAACGGTTTAGCAACCGAAGTTCTAGGGTTAATTTTGGTTTGATTGTTAATATTGTGTTTTGTGAATATTTCCTTGTGTGGTTTTGACAACTCTGTTGTTGTAAGTGTGTGAGATTCTAGGAACTTGGGGCTCACTGAGGGAACGCTAGCAAATTTGTAAGTCTAGGGGACTCCAGGTAAGTTTCTTGACCTTCTAGTTTCGAATTTGTAATATATTGTGCATGTGTTAACCTTAGTGATAATTTAGTTTTAAAGCCCTGGTTGAGGCTATTATCTTGTTTAAATTTCGTGTACAAGCATCGGTCCTTGTCGTGGCCATTTAAATTCTGTCTTGATAATTGAGGAGAATGGGAACATCGTATGTGGAGTTGGGAATGATGAATAGTAGCATTGATAGCATTATATATTGTTGATGTTTGACCGTAGATTGCTCTCCCTACCAACTCTTGACTCCCCAGTTGACATAAATTCACTTGAAAGAACTCTTAGACGAAACCTTAGGGAACCTTCTAGCGTAAGAGAGCTTGAAACTAAATTTAACACAATGGCTGAAAATGTAGGAGATGTTAGAAATGAGGGAATTAGGGCCGAAATTCCAAATGAAGAGCCAATGACTCTCAGGGACCATTTCATCCCTACTACATATGCTTCACCTTCATACATAGTGATGCCAAACATTGATGCGGCTCAATATGAGATCAAATCAAGTACCATTCAAATGCTTCCATCTTTTCATGGCCTTGATAATGAAGATCCGTATAAGCATCTTGATGAATTCCTTGAAATCTGTTCCACCATCCGGTTGAGAGTTTTTCCTGAGAATGCACTCCATCTGCATCTTTTCCCATTTTCTTTAAAAGATAGGGCAAAGTATTGGTTAAACTCACTCACTCCAAATTCTATCACTTCTTGGGCTCAATTACAGCAAGAATTCCTCAAGAAGTATTATCCGGTGAGTAAAACCAATCAAATGAGGCGTTCCATTCTTAGCTTTTCTCAAACGGATGGAGAACAACTCTACGAGACTTGGGAAAGGCTACAAGACCTTCTTAGAAAATGTCTGTAATACCCCTAATTTTAAAAAGGATATTCCTGGTATTTAATTTATTATTTAAGTGCATTTTATTTGATTATGTGTCATTATTTTTTTATTAGGTGCTTAATTGTTTTCTTTTGTGGTGATTTAATTTATTTAAATGATATTTATTTTTAGTTATTTGATTGGAATTACTTGTTAGTATTTTAATTATTTAATTGGCATTAATGATTTAAGTGTAATTGGTTTAGTTATTTGATTGGAATTACTTGTTAGTGTTTTAATTATTTAATTGGCATTAATGATTTAAGTGTAATTGGTTTAATTATTCTATGTGTGTCTTATTTTATGTGTGTCTTATTTGGTTTAATTGGGTTTACTAATAATTATTTTGTTCAATTAGATTATTTGTTAAGTATTTAATGGTGAATAGGGTAATTAGGTAAATACATCTAACTAGGGTTTTAATTACAGTATAAATTAGGGTTTTATATTATAGCCGTCGTAGGTTTCTACGTTAATTGGATGGGCCGGTTAGGATTGTGAGTTGGACTTAAATGAACCTAGGGTTTAGGAAAACTGTATAAGTATAAGGTAGACGTCTGTGTAGGGTTTTTTTTTAAACAAAGCTGACGTTTTGTGGAAGTAGAGAAGGAAAAACGCAGTTTTTCACATTCTGCCAAGATTTTATCAAAGCTCCGATCCTGCTTCGTCCGTGGTCCGATTGAGCTGAATTTTGGAGGAGAGGTTCACGACTCAGTGACGCACAATCTGAACGGTGGAGATCAGAGTTTGACCTCGGGAACAGTGATTCGTACTCGTGAACAATAACTGGGTCGCATAAGGTTTTTTCCATTCTGCCCAGATTTCATCAAACATCCGATACCACTTCGTCCGTGGTCCGATCGAGCTGAATTTTGGAGGAGATGTTCACGAGTAAGTGACGCACAATCTGAATGGTAAAGATTAGAGTTTGACCTCAGGAACAGTGATTCGTACTTATGAACAGTAACTGGGTCGCACATGTTTTTTTCCATTCTGCCCAGATTTCATCAAACATCCGATTCCGCTTCGTCCGTGGTCCGATCGAGCTGAAATTTGGAGGATAGGTTCATGACTCAGTGTCGCATAATCTGAACGGTGGAGATTAGATTTTGAGTTCGGGAATAGTGTTTCGCACCCTTAAATAGTAACCGGGTTTTGGAACTCGCCGGGATTTTTTAAGAAGACGACGTTGAAACTTTGAACAAAAGTTTCTGAGGCAAGATTCTATCCTTACTCTTTCCCTTAGGCTTCATACTCTTTGCACTCTTAAATGATTCTAGGATTAATGAAGAGTAAACCAAACTAAAATGATATCTGTTTTGCTATGAAATTGGTAGTTACAGTAGTGTTGTATGCTTGTTCAACCTAGACTAAGCATGTTTGTGGATGCATTGTGGTTCTGTGGTTCACGTTTTTCCTTACCACTGCTAGTATAAATTATTGGAAGGATAGGTCTAGATGATAGCTATCTTAACTTCTGTAATAGAAACTGTTGGAACTTAAATACTAGGAGGATTTGAGTTTAACACTAGATTGGTTTTGTGGAACACTATAATTTGAGCATGCCTACATACATACTGTGAATATTGTTTTGATGCTTACATTATCACAGTTAGTATTAACTGTGGAGGTTAGGATTTTGTGATACATACCCTACATATCTGTATGTCATTTGTAAGGTGTTAAATGGAAGTTTTAATTAATTCTGTCTTTATATCAGACTAAAGGGAACAACTTAAATTGGGCATGTATATGTTGTTGTTGTGACCCTGTTTATCAATGCTTATTTTATCACTGCTAACATTGAATGTTGGATATTGGAATTTAGTTGATATATATTTGATTTATTGGTATTACTGACTACTGGAGGATTGGAAAGTAGGCACCGGTATGGGACGGTGGCATACTAAGGATGGGTTTGGTTTTTAAAACAATACCATTACCCACCTACTTGGAATAAGGATGGGATTAACTAAAAGTTAAGTCCCGTGGATTTGTATTGTCATGGCAACTACTTGTTGAGCGGCAATACCAGGGATTTTGGATGGATTTTATATATGTACTGTTATGGTGCCTCGGTATGAGCTTGAGCCTCAGGACCGATGGCTAGGGAGCGTATATGCATCGGGATGTGTAGCTGGCTACGATGGTTGGAGGTGTACCCTGTTTAGGTATAGGTACATATGCCCACTTCGTGTGCGTTTTAGCATGTTACCTCTATTCAGGTTGAGACCGGCCTGTAGTCCAGTGAGAATCCTTTAGTGTGACTATATATATATTTACGGACTATTAGCTATTGTTGAATTATTTAGGATGTACATGCGTATCGGGCCTCTGTTTGGATTGTAGTAGTATAGAACTTGCGCGTGGGCTTGACCCACTTTTATTTTTCTGGTACACGACAGTTCCAGGCTTAAACGTGTTCGTGCTGAGCAGAGGTCTCTATTCACTCTTCCGACGATGTAGGGCTCTCTCTATAGTTTTATTTCTGGACGTTTATTACATTTGTTCTATCTTCCGTTTGGATATTTAATAGGGGTCCACTAGAGATGGATTCCCAAGTTGTAAACTGATGGAGTTTTGGAGTTTGGGTTTGATGGATTTTAATAATTATAATATTTTGCGGATTCTATTTTTAGTTCCTTCCAGCTTTAATTTTATTTCTTAATTTATTTTGTATTCCGTGTTCATTATAAAATATTAATTGTTTGATATTCCCTCGGGTTTGGGCCTGGGCCTGATCAACCTGTGTCTCGGATCCGAGGGGTATCTTAGTTGGTATCAGAGTACTCCAGGTTCAAGTGTCTCTAGGATGTTTCGTATTAAGTCTTCCGCGTAGCGTTTTCTCTTTAATAGAGCTTAAGTTAGGATTCATTGTATTCCTTATGGTTCATATAGAAAGGGTACTGACGTCTGTCTTTTTGTGTTAACAGATGGTTAACGCTAGAAATGGACAGAATATGCAAGGAACTAGGAAGGAAAGGAGAACGACACGTAGGCAACAATATCTCCTACGGGGTCAGCAAATGGAGGAAAAGCAGCAAAGGCTTGGGTTTCAAGATGACATGGATCAGTTTCAGAAGGAACAGGAGAATGTTCAACAGACTCTGGACCAGGTCAGAGATCCAGAGATTCCTTCTCACCTCAATGACCTCGTTGCTCGGGCTATAGAGGCTGGGGTAACAGCTGCACTTCAGAATCAGCCTTAGGTACAGCCGGCACCTGTACCAGCACCAATGGTTTAGACGGATTCTTGGGGAAAGGCTGGAGCTCTTTCACAAAGGGGAGTCCACCTGTGTTCTCAGGCTCAACCGATGCGAGAGCAGCTCACCAGTGGAAACAGGACATTGAGCGTCATCTTCATTTGGTTCAGTGCACGGAGGTTCAGAAGCAGATGCTTGCTACTTTCAAGCTAGTTGGGGATGCACTACAGTGGTGGGAGTCAGTTACCACCTCAGAGGAGAGGATGACATTGTCTTATGATGAGTTCAGTGCTCGCTTTGATGAGAAATATTTTCCCTATGCAGTCAGGGCAGCTATGAAGACCGAGTTTCTAAGTCTGCAGCAGGGAAACATGACAGTGGCGGAGTATGAGCAGCAGTTCACACGCTTGTCTCTCTTTGCACTGGAGGAGGTGGATACAGAGGAGAAGAAGCGCAATAGTTTTGTCAAGGGACTGATGTGGTCTATCAAGAGAGCTATTACAGGTAGTCCAGCTTATACTACCTATGCTCAGGTGGTAGACGCCGCTCTACAACAGTATCAGTTAACTGTGGACATCAGACAGGCTCGTGGTGAGAAGCGGGGAGATAAAGACTCTACTAATCAGTCAGCTGAAAAGGGGAATGGCAATGGTCACCGGCAGAATGACAAAGGCAAGTTCCAAGGACAACAGCCTTGGAAGAAGCACAAAGGTGGTTCAGATGCTCACCGGAATGGGGCACCTATTCAGAGGCAACAGAATGGGGGACCACAGGCAGGACAGGGTCAGCCACAGGCTAACCGACAGAGGAGGCCATTTGGTACTTTCCAGGGTAGTTGTTACACTTGTGGAGAGTATGGTCATACCACCAGGCAGTGTCCTAAAGCAGGACAAGGACAGGGACAGAGACAGTATGTGCAGCAGGGACAGAGGGCGCCAGTGCCTCTACCAGCTCCACAGGTTCCACGGATTCAGGGACAGACACATCTGGCTTTACCGGCACCGCCGCAAACTCAGGGACAGGCACCACAGCAGTTGCACTATGGCAGGGTGTATAACCCCATGCCACAGGATGTTCAGGCACCTCAGACTATTGAGGGTAAGTTTCTTATTCATGGTTTGCATGGACGTGTTTTATTTGATACGGGTGCTACACACTCATTTGTAGCTAGGACTTTTGTTGCTTTGTCTGGGATGAGGACGAGGGTATGCACTAGACCTCAGGGTATTTCTACACCATTGGGTGATACAACTATTATACATGAGAGTGATGGGCCTGTGACACTAGATATTGGCAGACTCAGATTTCTAGCCAATCTATTGGTCCTGGACATGCACACTTATGATATGATACTTGGGATGGATTGGTTGTCTCACTACCATGCCCAAGTTGTTTGTTTTGATAGATCTATTATTTTTACCATACCTGGTCAGGATATGTATGTAGTAGCTATGCCACGTTCTAAAGGGGGCGGTAGCACCTATTTGTTCCATGTGGAGGAAGAAAATGAGGAGGGGATTACTGTGTCATTGGATAACATACCGATTGTACAGGATTTCCCGGATGTATTTCAGGAGATTCCAGGGTTGCCACCTAGTCGCGAGATCGATTTTATGATAGACTTAGCTCCAGGCACTGCGCCTATTGCTAGGGCACCCTATAGGATGGCACTGGTAGAGATGAGAGAGCTGAAGGATCAGATTCAGCAGTTACTCAGCCAGGGTTTTATTCGTAGGAGTATATCACCTTGGGGAGCACCGATTCTGTTTGTTAAGAAAAAGGATGGTTCGCTTCGTCTGTGTATAGATTACAGGGAGTTGAACAAGGTTACGATTCGTAACAAGTATCCTTTGCCCAGGATTGATAACTTGTTTGATCAGTTAAGGGGAGCCACATATTTCTCCAAGATTGACTGCGTTCTGGGTATCATCAGCTGAGGGTTAGGGAGCAGGATGTTCCTAAGACAGCATTTCTCACGCGATATAGTTCTTATGAGTTTCGAGTTATGCCGTTTGGGACGACTAATGCACCTGCAGTATTCATGGACTTAATGAATAGAGTCTTCCGGGCTTATTTGGATCAGTTTATTATTGTCTTTATTGATGACATCTTGATCTATTCTCGGTCGGAGGATGATCATACTAGACATCTTCGCATAATCTTGTAGACGCTTCGTGAGCACCAGTTATATGCCAAGTTCGAGAAGTGTGAATTTTGGCAGTGGGAGGTGAAATTTATGGGTCACGTGGTGTCAGAAAAGGGGATAGCAGTGGATCCGGCCAAGGTTTCAGCGGTGGTTGAGTGGGGACAGCCTACATCACCTATTGAGATTCGGAGTTTTCTCGGTCTGGCAGGATATTACAGGAGATTCATCCAGGGGTTCTCCAAGATAGCAGGACCACTCACTCATCTGACAAGAAGGGTGTACAGTTCGTGTGGGATGAACACTGTCAGCGAGCTTTTGATGAGCTGAAAAGGAAGCTGATTTCTGCACCGGTTCTGGCTACTCCGCAGAGCGGGATAGAGTATCTTGTTTACACGGATGCTTCGTTGCAGGGTCTTGGATGTGTATTGATGCAGGAGGAGCGACCGATTTCTTATGGATCTCGGAAACTTAAGCCTTATGAGCTTAATTATCCAACACATGATTTGGAGTTAGCAGCAGTGGTCTTTACCTTGCGTATTTGGAGGCATTATCTGTTGGGTGAGTCCTTCAGATTATTCAGTGATCACAAGAGTCTGCAGTACTTGTTCACTTAGCAGGAGCTAAATATGAGACAGCGCAGGTGGTTGGAGTTTGTAAAAGACTATCATTTTTCTATACAGTACCATCCAGGGAAAGCGAATGTAGTGGCGGATGCACTCAGTCGCCGACCTGTTGGTAGTCTTTCTGCTCTATTCACTACTGAGTGGAATACTTTAAAGAGTGTGGATGAGTTATCGGATGCTTTTATGGCTTGCATGGTGGTTACACCTTCCATCATTCGCAAGGTTTTACAAGCACAACTCACCGATCAGCAGTGTGTCGACAAGGTCGCAGAGATAGCTTCCGGAGAGGTTCCATTCTACTATGTTGGGGCTGATGGAGGTTTAAGGTACAAGGGACGGTTAGTGGTACCTTCTGCTGATAATTTGAGGAATGATGTGATGACTGAGACTCATCACTCTGAGTTTTCTGTTCATCCAGGAGGCGATAAGATGTATCAAGATATGAAGCGGCAGTTTTGGTGGGCAGGTATGAAGAGGGACATTGCTCTTTTTGTTTCTCAATGTAGTACTTGTCAGATGGTTAAGATTAATCATTAGAGGCCGCCAGGAGCTCTACAGCCACTACCAATTTCGGAGTGGAAATGGGAGAGCATATCTATGGATTTTGTGGAAGGGTTGCCAAATTGTTTCAAGGGGCATAATTTCATATGGGTCATTGTGGATAGATTGACCAAGTCAGCTCATTTCTTACCTATTTGCACTGACTAAACTTCGGAGCAGTTGGCGAGGCTTTACATTTCAGAGATTGTGAAGCTACACGGCATTCCATTGTCTATTATATCGGACAGGGATTCGAGCTTTGTATCTGGATTTTGTAAGAGTTTTCAGCAGGCTTTAGGTACGGAGTTACACCTTAGTACTGCTTATCATCCTCAGACTGACGGACAGACTGAGAGGGTGAATCAGATTATGGAAGATATGCTTCGGTCGTGTGTTCTGGATTTCAAGGGCCATTGGGAGGAATATTTGCCACTTGTGGAGTTTGCTTATAACAATAGTTTTCAGAAGACTATTGGTATGGCACCATTTGAGGCATTGTATGGTCAACCGTGTCGGTCACCTGTTTGTTGGATGGAGGTTGGAGAGAATTGATTCTTAGGTCCTGAGTTCATCAAGGATACCTCTGAAAAGATTGCTCTTATTCGAGATCGCATGCGTACTGCCCAAAGTAGGCAGAAGAGCTATGCTGATCGTCGTACTCGGGCTTTGGAGTTTCAGGTTGGGGATCAGGTTCTACTCAAAGTGTCTCCTATGAAGGGTGTTATGCGCTTTGAGAAGAAAGGGAAGTTGTCACCGCGATTTGTTGGTCCATTCATGATTACGGATCGCATTGGAGCTGTTGCTTATCGGTTGGCACTTCCGGATACTTTGGATCGCGTCTACAACGTGTTTCATGTTTCCATGTTGCAGAAATTTCTTCGAGATGAGGATCGGTATCAGCATATCGATGTTGGGGAGATTGCGTTGTAGCCGGATGCAACTTATTTAGAGCCACCGTGTCGTATTGTCGACCGACGAGATCAGATTCTTCGTAATAAGGTTATTCCTTTGGTTCGTGTTCAGTGGAGTCATCACAATGAGTCTGAGTCCACTTGGGAACGAGAGGATGTCATTCGCTCACGGTTTCCTGAAATATTGGAAGAAGGTAAGAGTGAATTCCGAGGACGGAATTCCTTTTGTTAGGGGGGAAGAATGTAATACCCCTAATTTTAAAAAGGATATTCCTGGTATTTAATGGTATTTAATTTATTATTTAAGTGCATTTTATTTGATTATGTGTCATTATTTTTTTATTAGGTGCTTAATTGTTTTCTTTTGTGGTGATTTAATTTATTTAAATGATATTTATTTTTAGTTATTTGATTGGAATTACTTGTTAGTGTTTTAATTATTTAATTGGCATTAATGGTTTAAGTGTAATTGGTTTAGTTATTTGATTGGAATTACTTGTTAGTGTTTTAATTATTTAATTGGCATTAATGGTTTAAGTGTAATTGGTTTAATTATTCTATGTGTGTCTTATTTTATGTGTGTCTTATTTGGTTTAATTGGGTTTACTAATTATTATTTTGTTCAATTAGATTATTTGTTAAGTATTTAATGGTGAATAGGGTAATTAGGTAAATACATCTAACTAGGGTTTTAATTACAGTATAAATTAGGGTTTTATATTATAGCCGTCGTAGGTTTCTACGTTAATTGGATGGGCCGGTTAGGATTATGAGTTGGACTTAAATGAACCTAGGGTTTAGGAAAACTCTATAAGTATAAGGTAGACGTCTGTGTAGGGTTTTTTTTAAACAAAGCTGACGTTTTGTGGAAGTAGAGAAGGAAAAACGCAGTTTTTCACATTCTGCCAAGATTTTATCAAAGCTCCGATCCGACTTCGTCCGTGGTCCGATCGAGCTGAATTTTGGAGGAGAGGTTCATGACTCAGTGACGCACAATCTGAACGGTGGAGATCAGAATTTGACCTCGGGAATAGTGATTCGTACTCATGAACAATAACTGGGTCGCACAGGGTTTTTTCCATTCTGCCCAGATTTCATCAAACATCCGATTCCACTTCGTCCATGGTGTGATCGAGCCAAATTTTGTAGGAGAGGTTCATGACTCAGTGACGCACAATCTGAATGGTGGAGATCAGAGTTTGACCTCGGGAACAGTGATTCGTACTCGTGAACAGTAACTGGGTCGCACATGTTTTTTTTTCCATTCTGCCTAGATTTCATCAAACATCCGATCCTGCTTCGTCCGTGGTCCGATTAAGCTGAAATTTGGAGGATAGGTTCATGACTCAGTGTCACATAATCTGAACGGTGGAGATCAGATTTTGAGTTCGGGAATAGTATTTCGTACCCGTGAACAGTAACCGGGTTTTGGAACTCGCCGGGATGTTTTAAGAAGACGACGTTGAAACTTTGAACAAAAGTTTCTGAGGCAAGATTCTATCCTTACTCTTTCCCTTAGGCTTCATACTCTTTGCACTCTTAAATGATTCCAGGATTAATGAAGAGTAAACCAAACTAAAACGATATCTGTTTTGCTATGAAATTGGTAGTTACAGTAGTGTTGTATGCTTGTTCAGCCTAGACTAAGCATGTTTGTGGATGCATTGTGGTTCTGTGGTTCACGTTTTTCCTTACCACTGCTAGTATAAATTATTGGAAGGATGGGTCTAGATGATAGCTATCTTAACTTCTGTAATAGCAACTGTTGGAACTTAAATACTAGGAGGATTTGAGTTTAACACTAGATCGGTTTTGTGGAACACTATAATTTGAGCATGTCTACATACATACTGTGAATATTGTTTTGATGCTTACATTATCATAGTTAGTATCAACTGTGGAGGTTAGGATTTTGTGATACATACCCTACATATCTGTATGTCATTTATAAGGTGTTAAATGAAAGTTTTAATTAATTCTGTCTTTATATCAGACTAAAGGGAACAACTTAAATTGGGCATGTATATGTTGTTGTTGTGACCCTGTTTATCAATGCTTATTTTATCACTGCTAACATTGAATGTTGGATGTTGGAATTTAGTTGATATATACTTGATTTATTGGTATTACTGACTACTGGAGGATTGGAAAGTAGGCACCGGTATGGGACGATGGCATACTAAGGATGGGTTTGATTTTTAAAACAATACCATTACCCACCTACTTGGAATAAGAATGGGATTAACTAAAAGTTAAGTCCCGTGGATTTGTATTGTCATGGCAACTACTTGTTGAGCGGCAATACCAGGGATTTTGGATGGATTTTATATATGTACTATTATGGTGCCTCGGTATGAGCTTGAGCCTCAGGACCGATGGCTAGGGAGCGTATATGCATCGGGATGTGTAGCTGGCTACGATGGTTGGAGGTGTACCCTGTTTAGGTAAGGTACATATGCCCACTTCGTGTGCGTTTTAGCATGTTACCTTTATTCAGGTTGAGACCGGCCTGTAGTCCAGTGAGAGTCTTTTAGTGTGACTATATATATATTTACAGACTTTTAGCTATTGTTGAATTGTTTAGGATGTACATGCGTATCGGGCCTCTGTTTGGATTGTAGTAGTATAGAACTTGCGCGTGGGCCTGACCCACTTCTATTTTTCAGGTACACGACAGTTCCAGGCTTAGACGTGTTCGTGCTGAGCAGAGGTCTCTATTCACTCTTCCGACGATGTAGGGCTCTCTCTATAGTTTTATTTCTGAACGTTTATTACATTTGTTTTATCTTTCGTTTAGATGTTTAATAGGGGTCCACTAGAGATGGATTCCCAAGTTGTAAACTGATGGAGTTTTGGAGTTTGGGTTTGATGGATTTTAATAATTATAATATTTTGCGGATTCTATTTTTAGTTCCTTCCAGCTTTAATTTCATTTCTTAATTTATTTTGTATTCCGTGTTCATTATAAAATATTAATTGTTTGATATTCCCTCGGGTTTGGGCCTGGGCCTGATCAAACCATGTCTCGGATCCGAGGGGTATCTTAATGTCTGTATCATTTGATCCATAATGGCAATTAGTGCAAGCTTTCTATGCTGGCTTAACCGAACCCCATAGATTCATGGTTGACTCTTCTTGTGGTGGGATGTTCATGTCCAAGAATGCAGATGAGGCTTGGACCCTACTAGAGAATTTAAGCAAAAATTCACTTCAACATAATTATCGTAGGGCTTCGACCTCAACCATTGCAAGGAACACCAACCCATGTCAACTAAAATCAATAAGGGAGGAATCATCCCAAGTGGATGCCATAGCTCATAAATTCTATCAATTGATGACACCACATTTCTCTCCTTCATTATCTCAAAATTCGGCAAGTTCGGTATGCTCATCATGTACTAGTCCATTCTATCTCACGGAAGATTGCCCCACACCGGAGCAATATTCCAATCCAAATGAAGAGAAAGCTAATGCCATGTTCTCAAGATCCGGGAATAATCCCTATTCCAATACCTACAATCCAGGATGGCGAGATCACCCTAATTTTTCATGGCGGCAACAAGCCCTACAAAATTCCCAATTTCAAAATCAAGGGCATCAAAATCAGCCCCCTCCTCAATTTCAAAATAGGCAATTTCCAGCCTCCTCAAGCTACCGTCCTCCGTATAATCCAAATGTCTCTAATCAACCTCCGGTGTACCCAACTGATGAAATTGTGGCTGCAAATAAGCAAATGATGGAGTCATTAAACAAGCAAATCATGGACTCCAACAAGCAACTCTTGACATCTTTGCAGCCTACTCTTCAAATGGCTCACTCTCATACTCAATCCATAGCTAAGCTCGAAAATCAAGTGAGCCAAATAGCTAACTCTGTGAACCAATTGCTTCAAAAGGACAAGGGTAAGCTTCCCGCTCAACCATTTGAAAATCCTAGAGGGATGCATGCGATTGATTAAACCCCTCCATCGAGTAGGCCGAGTCATTAGCATGTTCAAGCAATCACCACCCTTAGGAGTGGTAGAGTGGTTGACAACAAGGTTGATGGAGATAAAAATGGAAAAGAACCTCCTTTGAGAAATCCAAATTCAAGCTCTTCCAATCAAATTCCAAGCTCTTCTCGTCCAAATATCATTCACGGAAATCCCACACATGTTAACCCAAATGTGGAAACTACTTATGAGCCAAAAGCTCCATTTCCGCAACATCTTTAAGAGTCAACACATATTGGGAACAAGAATTGTAAAATTCAAGACATGTGGGAAGTTTTCAAGCAAGTGAAGATCAACTTGCCCCTCTTGGATGCTATCAAGCAAATCCCTCCCTATGCGAAATTTTCTCAAAGACTTGTGCACTCAAAAGCGCACTTCTAAAAGTCATTTGCCAAAGAAAGTAAGGTTAATTGAAAATGTTAGTGCTATCATTCAACACAGCACTCCTCCAAAGTATAAGGATCCGGGTGCCCCCACAATCTCTTGTGTCATTAGTGACAACAAAATCGAGAGGGCCCTCCTTGACTTAGGAGCTAGTGTGAATTTAGTTTACTTACAGCTTGGCCTAGGAGATTTGAAGCCGACTTCCGTGGTTTTGCAACTTGCCGATAGATCGGTCAAGCATCCACGAGGCATTCTTAAGGATGTTATCATCCAAGTGGACAAATTCTACTTCCCGGTAGACTTTGTGGCTCTTGACATGGAACCGGTCCACGATCCAAAAAAGCATATTCTAGTGATCCTTGGTAGGCCATTCTTAGCTACAGCTAATGCATCAATTAATTGCCGAACCGGGGTGATGGACATTGCTTTTGGAAACATGCAAGTCAAACTCCATATCTTTCATGCAACTCAACATCCTTCCAATGAGGATGATTGTTTTCTTGTTGATGTCTTTGATGAAGTGGTTGAAGAATCTCTCCTTTCATTCTAAGCAAGGACCCCCTTGAAACTTGCATG
Organism: Cornus florida; assembly: GCF_030987335.1. Classification (NCBI taxonomy): domain Eukaryota; kingdom Viridiplantae; phylum Streptophyta; class Magnoliopsida; order Cornales; family Cornaceae; genus Cornus; species Cornus florida. The sequence goes on along the minus strand of NW_026775571.1, from coordinate 38,385,530 downwards.
TCCCATTTCGACTTCTTAAACTTTGATATTGTCCAATCCATCCAAGAAGTTAATTCTCTGCTTGATGTCGACGCTATCATGGATATTCCCCCTTGGAAAATTCCAAGAGAGCCGCTTCTTCAGCTTTCTACTACTCCTCCAGTTCCGTCTCTGAAATCTCCACCACTACTTGAGCTTAAGCCGCTCCCGGCCCATCTCAAGTATGTATTCCTTGGTTCAAATCAAACTCTCCCGGTCATCATTGCATCGGATCTTCTAAAGGACCAAGAAACCAACCTTTTAGTGGTGCTACAAGAGCACAAAGAAGCTATTGGTTGGGCAGTGGCTGACTTGAAGGGAATTGACCCCTCCATTTGTATGCACCGCATTCATATGGAGGATGACGCAAAGCCTACTAGAGAGGTTCAGCGCCGGTTAAATCCTAACATGAAGGAAGTGGTAATGAAGGAAGTAATAAAATTGCTAGATGCGGGAATCATCTACCCCATCTCTGATAGCAAGTGGGTAAGCCCCACACAAGTTGTTCCCAAGAAATCCGGTCTCACCGTTGTTGAAAATTCAGCGGGTGAGCTCATACCACAATGAACCACCACCGGGTGGCGTGTGTGTATTGATTACCGGAAGCTCAATTCGTCAACTAGGAAAGATCATTTTCCATTACCATTTATTGATCAAATCCTAGAAAGGCTAACCGGCCAAAGTTACTATTGTTTTCTTAACGGTTATTTCGGCTATAACCAAGTGGCAATCGCCCCACAAGATCAAGAGAAAACAACATTCATATGTCCCTTTGGAACTTTTGCATATCGACGCATGCCTTTTGGGCTATACAATGCTCCTGCAATGTTTCAAAGGTGTATGATGTCCATATTTTCCGATATGGTTGAAAAATTCTTGGAAGTTTTCATGGACGATTTTTCTGTCTTTGGCTCCTCCTTTGATTCTTGTCTCAATAATTTATCTCTTGTACTCCAAAGATGTAAGGAGACAAATCTAATTCTAAGCTGGGAGAAAAGCCATTTCATGGTCCAAGAAGGCATTGTTCTAGGACATGTCATCTCTAAATGGGGAATCGAGGTAGACAAGGCCAAAGTTGAGTTAATTTCTAATCTTCCTCCTCCAAATTCCGTCCGTCAAATCTGTTCTTTTCTTGGCCATACCGGATTCTATCGTCGCTTCATCAAAGACTTTAGCAAAGTCTTACGGCCCTTGTGTAATCTCTTAGCCAAGGATGTTCCATTCGATTTTGATGAAGCTTGTATGGAAGCTTTCATTAAACTTCGCACTCTCCTCTCATCTGCCCCAATAATGAAACTGCCTAATTGGTCTCTTCCTTTTGAGATCATGTGTGATGCATCCGACTATGCGTTAGGCGCGGTTTTGGGCCAACGTGTGGACAAGCTCCCATACGTCATTTATTACGCTAGTCGAACTCTTTCTGATGCTCAATTAAATTACACAACTACTGAAAAAGAGTTGCTAGCTGTAGTTTATGCCTTGGACAAATTCCGCTCCTATCTTCTAGGTTCCAAGGTCATAGTTTTCTCGGATCATGCCGCCCTTCGGCATTTGCTATAAAAAAAAGAGACCAAACCTCGCTTGATTCGATGGATACTCTTACTTCAAGAGTTCGACATTGAAATCCGGGATAAAAATGGAGCAGACAATGTTGTCATCGATCATCTCTCTCGCTTACTCATTGAAAAATCTTCCGATTTCGCTATTGTCCGTGATTCTTTTCCGGATGAGCAACTCTTCCAGATTTCCCATGTAAATCTTCCATGGTTTGTGGATATTGTTAACTACCTTACGGTAGGTAAAATTCCAACTCATTGGTCCAAACAAGAGAAGGACCGGTTCTTTTCCCAAGTCAAGCATTTCTTTTGGGAAGATCCGGAGCTATTCAAATACTGCTCGGACCAAATCATCCGGCGATGTATTCCCGAAACTGAGACCATAAGCATCCTCAATTTCTCTCATACTCTTGCTTGTGGAGGCCATTTTAGTTCTTCAAAGCGGATTCTATTAGCCCTCCTTGTTTCGAGATGCATACAATTTCTGTAAATCATGTGAAAGATGCCAAAGGCTCGGATCCATGTCCCAAAGAGACATGATGCCCCTCAATTCCATATTAATAATTAAAATTTTTGATGTGTGGGGAATCGACTTCATGGGACCATTTTCATCTTCTTATGGCTACGAGTACATCCTTGTAGCGGTGGACTACGTTTCCAAATGGGTGGAAGCCCCGGCCACCAGAACCAGTGATCATAAAGTTATGATCGAGTTCATTCAATCTAACATCTTTAGTCGTTTTGGTATGCCCCGAGCAATCATCAGCGATGGCGGATCACATTTCAAAATCGTTATCTTAAATCCGTCCTTTTTAAGTATTCCGTTATCCATAAGGTTAATACACCTTACCATCCTCAAACGAGTGGTCAAATACAGGTTTCTAACCGGCAGATAAAGCACATTTTAGAAAAAATGGTTCGACCGGACCACAAAGATTGGTCACTAAGACTAGACGATGCACTTTGGGCTTACTGGACGGCTTATAAGACACCCATTGGCATGTCGCCATATCGACTTATCTTTGGCAAAGCGTGTCATCTTCCAGTAGAATTAGAGCACCGTGCTTTTTGGGCCATAAAAAGGCTAAATTTTGATCTCAAATAGGCCGACTTTAATCGTGCTTTGCAACTGAATGAACTTGAGGAAATCTGAAATGATGCATATGAAAATGCTAAAATTTATAAGGCAAAGACTAAAGCTTTTCATGACAAGCACATTGTTAGCAAGTCTTTCGCCCCGAGACAAAAGGTTTGGCTTTTCAATTCCCACTTGAAACTCTTTCCCGGTAAACTCCAGTCAAGATGGGATGGTCCATACATCATCACTACTGTCCTCCCTCATGGAGCAATCGAACTCCAAAATCCGGCAAAAGGATCGCTCTTTAAAGTTAATGGCCAATGGCTTAAGCCTTGCATTGACGGCATAGTCCCAACCCGAAAAATTGAGAAAGTCCTCTTGACGAACCCAATTTACGAGGATTGATGCCTGCTTTAGCTTCGTCTAGCTATCGACTTTAAATTTAGCATAGCATGAGAAGCACTTCTTTCTATTTCCAAGCTTCTCTACATTGTCAATTGCCTGGGCTTTGAAATTTTCTGGGAAATTGCTAAGGAAAGCCAAAATTTAACCTTATCTAGAATTATCTTAAATTGTTGTCCAAAAATTCAAACTGGTTTTCTTTGGCCCTCTGCAACCCTTGTTTTCATTCCCGAAAATTTTCAGCTCTATCCGGCAAGTTCATCGGATCTTTGGAATGCTACACATGTGTGTAACCTCTTATTTTTAATGCATTATTGGAAAATTTTCTCCAAATTCCATTCATGCATTGAAGAGATGTTGGCAAATTGGCAATTTCAGTCATTTCACCCAAGCTTTGCTCACTGGTCAAATTTCGAGCACTCGAAGTCCAAGCTTCGAGCACTCGAAACTTCTATTTTTCATTTAAGAGCCTACTGCCTCAAGTTCGAGCGCTCGAAGGCCTAACTTCGAGCGCTCGAACCCTCCTTCCCCACTTTTTAAATCTGAACTCTCTCTCTCCCGCGTCTTTCCAGGTCCTCAACCCACTCCCTCCTCCCTCCATTTCCAACTTCCTCTCTCCCATTACTTCTCTTCTACCCCCCCACTCCCTCCATCAACCCACAACCTCAACCTTTCCACCTTCCTCTCTCCCTCCATTAACTCCTAACCCATCCCACTTCTCTCCTTCATTTACCCACATCTCACTACTCTCCTTCCATAATTCATCCACCCATTTCACTCCTCTCCTTCTTCTTCATCCATCCCTATATATATAACCATCACCCCCACTATTCCTCCTCATTCCATCCGTGCTTCTCTCCACTCTTCTTTCAAGGTATGTCTCTTCCCTCTTTCTCTTCAATCTTTGTGTTCCATTTATATTACATTTCAGGAGTATGAGCATCAAATCCTTGGAGTTTGATTGTGCTTGTTGCTATGCTCTATCATAGAGAGCATTGTGTCTGAAATTTTTTGGGTTTCTTGATAAATTCCTCTCATTCTCAGATCCTTTCTTTCTTTATGCATACCAGGTGCTCGCTAAAATTCCCCAACCAAGTTCGCCTCTCCAAAAGTCTCGTGCCGGCCCTTCCCGTCATCCTAGACCCTCTGAGGATGTTCCCGTTGTTCCTTATGAACAGCCCCGAGCCCCTTGGCTCGACAAAAAGCTTAATTATGAGTTTCTCTTCCCGCTCACGGGTGTCTTTGACACTTTTCCCACCACTTCATGGGCTACAGTGGAGCTAGTTAACCGGCGCCTTCAGTACATTTGCCAACCCGTTGCCAAGGTCACCTACCCCCGTGTGGTGCGGCTCTTCTTCCAGAATCTTAATTGCCCTGAAGAGCCGCCGGTCACTCTCACCACATCCATTGATGGCATCCTTTTTTCCTTCACTCTTGCTGACATGGTGGCGGTCTCTGGCTGTCCTCTGGAGTGCCCCGATGACATTATCAATCGTAAGAATCTCCCTTTATATGAGGAGCCGGATACTTTAACTGTGGAGCAGGTTGTCGCTGCCATTTGCAACGTCGATGACCCTCATCGACCTCGGAGCTTTACCCTCAAATCCACCCTTTCAGAGCGAGTTTGGTTCCTTGACTCCGTTCTCAAGCATAATGTTTACCCCTTGGTGCACAACACCGAGCGCTGAGGCCTGATGTTGCAAGCCTTGTATGCCATGGACCAAGGCAAATGGTTCTCTGTCCCAAAACTCATTTGGGATACATTTATGCGGTTTTGGGACGAGTGTATCAACGCATGGCAGCAACGCCTTAAAAATCGGCCTTTGCCATTACCATTCTTTGTTATCAAGCTCTTGAAGCACAAAGGCTTCATTGTTCCTCCTCATGAACCAAGGGGCAAAAAGATTCAAACTTTTACTCTCCGCTGGTGGACCAATGTTCTAAGCCATTCTCAGAACCCTCGGCTCATTGCTCCTCCTTTGCCCCACTCTCCATCTCCTCCTTTTTCTGAGGATGACCCCATGGCGGAGGACGCTAAAAGGGACGAGCCTCCTGATGATCTTCCGCCAGACCAAGCCTTCATTCGGGCTAGTCTTGCCCGTATTCATGAGCGGATGGATCGTTTTGAGATTTCTTTGGCCGACTACACTTGGACTGTGCGTGAGGACTACTTCCGTGCCAAAGAAGACCGTTGTCTTGCTGCAGACGACCGCCGTGTTGCGGCGGAGGACCGTCGCGTGGAACAGGAGGACTGGCGTGAGACTCAATCTCTCCTCAATGCCATCTTCGCCCGTTTTCCCCCGGCCCTGTAGATAGCTGCCAGTGTTGGACTTTATCATTTTGTTTCGTATTTGTGTATGTTTCCTTTCTGTTTTTGTTTTACTTTTCAACTTTAGGATTGTGCTATGCACAAGTTGCTCTGGTTCAACATGATTGACTTTCAGTTCCTTTTGTAATCATGTTATTATGAATGAAAATCCTTTAGCACTTCTGTTATCTTCTTTTCAGCAATTTTCCGTCTGTATTTTACTATTTGTTACTATTTTTGTCGTTGTTCTGCCTTTTCTTCGTGTCCCATTACAGGTGGCACATTTCAAGTTTGGGGGAAGCATTTTGCGCTTTTATATAGCTGGAAACCTTTGCCTTCGTCGCTCCACTTGGTATTTTTGTTCCTTTTATCCCCTATGCCCTTTATTTATCCATCTTTGTCTCCCACATTGAGGACAATGTGTACTTCTAGTTTGGGGGTGCAAGTTGCATTGTTGGTTCCATATTTTTGCTAAGCAATGACAGTATAATTTGAAACTTGTCGGAGATAAAGCATATGTTTAATACCGTGTATATAGAAGCAATTGTGAATTTTTTTAAAATAAAGAAAAATGTGAATTTAAAGTGATCATGTGGATTCAAATTAGTCTGTATAAATGTCTCAATTAGATTCTCGCTGGATTTTACACTCTTTTATGCTTCACAATGCATAGATGCACATTGGAAACTTAATCGTGAGGCACGTAACTTGATTAACCGTGATCTTGACCTAGTTAATCTGAATTGATGAACCTAATAGATAGATACCTTTGGTGTGAAAAAACAAAAAAAAAAAAAAGAAGAAGAAAAAGAAAATAATGACCAGTTTGAGTTTGTAGCCTTTCCAACTTGAGTTATTAAGCCCTAGGAGTGTCTCTACACTTAGCACCCTAAAGCCATCTGGTTTGGGAGTTGTTGGCCTAATGCTTGCTATATGGGTTGGTCAGAAAGCTTAAAAGACTTAGACATTGTACGGTCATTCAAAAATATTTTTATAAACATGGTTCGTTGGAGTTCGTAGCCTTGCCAATTCGAGCTATTAAGCCCTAGGAGTGTCTCTACACTCAGCACCCTAAAGCCATCTGGTTTGGGAGTTGTTGGCCTAGCGCTTGCTATATAGGTTGGTTAGAAAGCTTAAAGGATTTCAGCATTGCACAACCATTTTATGTATCATTTTTGAGTTAAAATAAATTGTCAACAAGCAACAAAGTTGTTTTGTAAATAAATTCATGCTTAGGGACTTCATTTAAAAGGGAATTCAATGATTTGAAGACTTGTGTCTTGAAATTGGAAAAAGAAAGTAAAAGCCGCATGTTGTGAATCCAATCCACTTTCACTAAAGCTATAGTTGATTTCCAGTTAAGAGATGACGATTGAGTTATTTATATGGACTAGGATGTTGATGCATGTATATTGAAATGTGTTTAGCCAATTTTTGTATCAATGCTTCATATATGCATGGTAGTCTACTCAATGACCCCGTCTCTAGTCCTGTGTCTGTTTCGAGTTACATTTGAGATTTATTTATATTTCATTTTGCCATAGTTGATTTTGTGATAGCATTCCCATTGTTGTCATTTCATTGAGTATTTCATTTTAGTTTTGCTAAGGGACTAGAAAAATGTAAGTTTGGGGGTGTGATAAGCGCCGAATATTGCATATTCAAGCGCCTTTAGCTGCATTAGTTAAATCCATTATTTGATTATTCTTTATAAATTATCTTTATTTGCATGTTTTTATATATATTCAGGTTCATTGGCTAAAAAGGAGCAAAAATGGTGTTTTATTCAATCTTTGAATAGCAATGTGCTCAAGGCTAACTTCTGGCAGCAGTGGAATCTGACTTTGCTCACCATTTTTGACTGATCAAACTCAAGAACTGGACTTCCATTAAAACATTACATATTTAGAGCTTTGAATTAACTTTCCAAATCTTTAAATGGTTCATTATTTGGAGTTCGGAGCAGAAAGTTATGGCTATTCTACCAAAGTAGTGCAAAGCAGGTCAAGAGGAAGGAGTATACTGGTCTAACTTCGAGCGCTCGAAGTGCTTAGTTCGAGCGCTCGAACTATGGGCAGACTACTCTCCGGGAACCATCACTTCAGCCCACTTGCACCTGGTTTCCCTCATCTCTGATTTCCATCTTTATGGGTTGGTTGGAGATGTCTTTTGGTGGGGTTTTGAGCCTTGTTTGGTGGAGAGGAATGTCTACAAAAGGATGAGGACCACACATAACATCATATCTCATCTTTGTAAGATTTTTGGAGAGAGAGAGAAGAGAAAAAGATAGAGTTCTTGAAGCCAAAGGAAGGGAGCTCAAAAATGGAGGTTGCAACCAAGCTTCTTCTTTCTTCTAAAGCTTCCATATGTAACTAATCCTCCATCTAGGGAGGTGATGAGGCCCCTCCCTTGTAAGCATATTCTAATTTAGGCTATATTTTGGGGATTACAATGTATATTCTTTGGTCTTTTCATGGTCTAGAGCATTTTGCCTTTTGTAATGGATCTTCATATATTTAAATGATTAATGTTGAGTCAATTATCTATCTTTGATGGTTTATTCTTTTACTCATGTTGCTTGCACTCTCACGGTGACAATGGTAGTGAGATCATGAAATGGTTTAATGGCATGTTGATAAGGACTTTGATAGATCATTGCTTATGTGAAACCTTTGATGATTTATGCTTATTTCTTACCTTCATGTGCTTCACCATTTTTTCTAGGGCTTGATAGTCTTTCATTCAAGTAAATGTGGTTAAGCTACACCTTAGTTAGGTAGTCTAAACATGTTAACCTTTGATGGATCATGGTTGCTTCAGATTTAATGAACTTCTTGAGGATATTATAGCAACCTAGTGTTGCTATGTATCATGACCATAGTATATATTGTTTTTCCCCCAATTTAGCTCTAACCTAGCATGTGTATAGGGATGGAGCCGGATTCACTTCCCTAGTCCTCTTTACTTGTATTTCATCTCCCTTAAACTCTTGCAAACTTTTAATTTATGCACCTTAATTTCATAGATTTAGTGACAACCAACAAATCCTCTATGAACACCCCTATCATTCTAAAAAGACTCTAGACACTTAGGTTGCCATAGATTAGCACAGTCCCAGTGGTTCGACTTACCCGACCAATAGCCCTATTTTACAATGATTCGTGCTATTGCGAAGGTTGATTTATAATTGTAATTGACTCAACCAATCAGCAAGACTCCTAGAATTTCCTTGGGAATAAGATGGTTGATTAGGGAAATGAGAATTAGAAATTGATTACCATGTGATTGAAATGTTGATGATTTAAAACTTTAGGAACCTTGGCCATACATTGGTGGCGGAACATACTTCCCTTGAAAACCACCTTAGGGAGGGTTTGAACCTTCCCCTTGGCTTTTCCAAGAAAAGTTCGAATGGTTCCTCCAACTTAAATTGTAATAAGTGCCATAGGGATTATTCCCTTGATTAACAAATGTAGCATTGACTTGCTCATGGGGCTCACTTTGCACATGCCTATGGGGACAATTAGAAGTAGAATGCAAGACAGTTGAACAAGTCATGCAAGATTCATTAGATACACGATGATGAATATGAGTAGGGGAGGAAGATACTTGATTCACCGAATTTTGGTTGATAAAAAATTGATCAAACCTTTGAAATAAGGATTTCATTTCGGCGGCTATGTCATTGGAATTGTCAACTTGATACAAGCCAGCATTCTTCCTTCCACCTAGGTTTCTACCATTTTTAGAAGATAAGGACCTATGCATTGAATTTTCACTCATACTTTCATACAATTGCCACACATCATTTTCATGCTTATCAAGATAAGAACCACCCATAGATGCATCAACCATCCTTGTGATTATCCAGTAAACTTTCAAAGAAATATTGGACAAATTGCCACTTAGGTTTGTCATGATGAGGGCACTTTCTAAGCAAATCATTAAACCTTTCCCATGCCTCATGAAACATTTTCCCATCCCCTTGAAAAAATTCTCTAATTAAAGTTGTCATGGCATTGGTCTTAGAAACCGGATAGTACTTTTTCAAGAACTTTTATTGCATTTCTGCCCAAGAAGTTATCAAAAAAGGCCTAAGATTGTTGAACCAATATTTTGCCTTGTCTTTAAGGGTGAAAGGAAAAACTTAAGTCTTAAAACTTCTTCCGACATGTCCGTGTATTTCACGGTGGAACACATTTCAAGGAACTCATCCAAATGCTTATAAGGTTCTTCACTAAGAAGTCCATGATAGTTAGGAACCATTTGAATGGTTTGTGGTTTGATTTCATAGTGATGTGCTCTAAATGGAGGCAATTGAATACAAGTGGGTTCATTGTATTCATTAGGCACATAATGGTCTCTTAATGCAATGGGAGGATTCACAATTGGTGGTGCTACATGTACACCTTGATTAGCTTGAACCATGGGGGGTTGTGGAGCAAAGATTGGTTAAGGCATTCCCAATGGAATTTGACCTTATTATTGTGGTGGGATGAATGGTCTAGGCATGCCTAATGGTACTTGAACATTTTCATGATGCATATTAGGGTGGAAGATGCCTTGTTGGTCTATGTGACCAAGGTCCTCCACATGGTCGTCATTCAAATTCTCCATTGGTGAAATGGAGTGATGAGAACTACCTCTTCCCCTAGGATTATGAATAACCGATTCAAGATGCAAATTAGGAGGGACAAGAGTAGGATTCAATAACCTACAACCATGCATACACTAGCAAAGCAAATAACAAGCAAGTAACAATCACTTCGCCCCGACAACAATTCAATCAACAAATCGATCTCCACATTTAATGATCCCATGCTCCCATGCTTAAACAATATGCAAAGAAAAGTAAATAGCCTCCACGCGGGCTCACGATTTATCTAAAAATTGAAAAACAAGCCTCCACGCGGGCTGACAATTTAACTAGAGCTTGAGTTAGAAAGATCTCACAAAGGGTCCTTAAGCAACTTCAATTCATTTTCAACTTCCAAGCTTTGCTATACTTTGCACTTTTAGATTTTAAGTCCTTTTTGTGCTTAGATTAGCTCCTTGCTTTGAATTCTCCTTTGCTCAACTTCCTTCACTCAATTCACCTAGCCAAATAAGAACAAACACAATAAGTAACCAAAAATAAAAATAAAGTAAAAACACGATCAAAATAGTACTAATCCCTAATTGTTTCCAAAACACGGCATTGCCAATTCAAATCCCCGGCAACGGCACCAAAATTTGATGGTGGCCATTCCTATACGCCAAACTAATGCAGTGAATGTAGGTTCAAGGAAAGCCTTTTTGGGTCAAGTTTAAATTTATAAAAACCACTGCTACCACTACTACTAACGTAACAAGAGTAAGTAGGGATCGTCCTAAGGGATTAGAGGGCTACTAGTAATGGAAACAATGCTTAGGGTTAGTAGGTCGAGTGATAAAAGGTAGATTGTTTGGTTGATTAAACTATAATTAAGATTAAGCAAACTCAATGTAAAACAAGTAATTAAGATAGAAAAAACAAGATAGAGAGGTCTTGGGACTTAGAGATCACCACTAAGCATCACCTTTCTATACACTCAATTCACAATTAATGAAGGGGAAAACATATGTTGCAACAATAGTGAGTGTGTGTGGATGTTTTAACAAGCATGGATGACCAATTAAGTATATATTGTCTAAACAACACAATGAATAGCACAATACATCAAACTAAGTCATTAATCCTTCTTTAAGCTCATAATCCAAACACATCACATAATTAGAGAAATATACTACTTGCATTTATAAGTATGGAACATCAAACAACAAGCATGGATTGTCCTCCCATTTAACAACTAAGGTAACTACACTACATCTAAGCTAATGACATGGAAATCAAACTAATTAAACTAAGGGAGAGGCACAATCCATCAACAAATGAGTATGAACCATCAAATAAACCACAAGAGCATTCTATTAAGCACTATGTCTTGACAATCTCTAAATATTATAGCATCAACACACATAGACATGCATCAACAACACAAGAGATAGAGATAAATATATGAACATCTATTCTAGCATACATAGACATATGGATAGAATAAAATGATCAATTAGAAGAATTAAACCACACAAATCATTGAACAAATAAGATTTATGTAAATAAATATGTCAAAACATGTATTACAATACAAATCCCCTCAAAAATACATAAATCAAGGTAAAGAAAGCATGCTTAGGGCTAACTCTAGCCCCAAGAAGATGTCTAGCCACTCATGAATGGTGTCCTCCAACCCTCAAGGGCTATCTCCATGGTAGAAGTGCTCTTCTTCTTGAGGAAGTTGGAAAACCTCTCTAGAATGTGTCTCTAGCTTCCTCTTCTCTTTTCTTCCTCTCTAAGAATTGTATCTATCTACTCTAAAAAGCATATATCAAAACTATCTAAGAACTTTTTGTAAAAATAGCTCATATTCCTTATATATGTAGCTCAAATGTCACACCCAATGGTCTAGGCTCGTACACAAGGGCTTCTCCAATGATTGCACAATGAGACAACTTTTAATGAGCTGCAAATATTTTTTTTTTTTGCATTTGAGAGGGTTCGATCGATCGAACCTGTGTTGTGATCGATCAAACATGGCTGAGATCTATCAAACTTTGGCTGGATCGATCCTCCCATGGCGGCCCCTTTTTGTATAAGGACAGATCTGAGATATTTTGGGGAAAGAGACAAAAATGGTAGGTAGGGTGGTACAATAGGATAAGATGGAATCTTTTCAATCGATCTAAGCATTGTTGGATCGATCGAAATTTGTGGGATCTTTGGATAAGGACAACAGGGCTTGGATCCGTCTTGGAGAGTCTAGATCGATGAACTTTCGATCGATCGAAGTATTCTTGAGATCGATCAAACATGCTGAGTTCCACACTTTGCTTCAATCTACTTCAGCTTTGCTCCTTTCTTCCATCCAGCTTGAGTTAGCTTCTTTTAAGCTCTTATTTGGCTGAATTAGCTTATTTTGGGGATAAGCACCTAAAAAGGGCAATAACACGAAATTAGTCTAAAATGGGAAAGTAAGATAGATAAAAGTCCTAAAATACCTAAGCTTAAGGGGTTTAAATTCGCACTTTTCAGCGCTCATCGAACAACCATATCAACTCGGTGGAATTATCTTGAGGATACAAAGTCCTAGACTTTGTTACCTTTAGTGGTGAAGGAAACCAATCAATCATAGAGCGAATCGACAACTTTACAGTTCAATGTGGGGAGGCCAATGCTCCCTAGTGGAAATTAAAGTAGTTTCCAAACTCCATAACAGGGGTGGCCTCCTTATTGTTTGCTACTTTGCCTCTAAATTCTATATGTAGTTGGCGACAGATGGAAACGATAATTAATGCTTGATTTTGTCTTACCAAATCAAAATTAATAACAAGTGACAGTCAGCTATCTACCGTATCGGCTAAAAAGAGAGCGGTTGATATTAAGAAGAGGGCAGACGACGATGGCGCTTTAAAGTTTCTTAAAAAGCAGCTGAAATTAAAAAGAAACAAAAGTGAGATCACCCTTCTTCCTAGAAAAAATGTTGATCTTGGTAATAAAATAAAAAATAGCCAAAGGTCATTGAAAGTATGACGTTATCCAAACAAGGTGGAAAGATAAAGCAACTAAGGAAAACCAAACTTACTTTATTTTAATATGGTTGCTGCCTTGAATGGAAATGTACAAATCAGTATAGAGAAAATAGGCTGAAAACAAAGTGGCCTATGTACCAGAATTCTTCGTCGATTGTGACATCTAATAATTGGTAAAAATAATCATCCGAAAGAATTGTTTTAGTTAATTATCCTCAGCCCAATTTCAAGAAAAGGAAAAAAAAAACCAGCCAATGTTAATTCAAAAAGTTTCTTAGAGCTCAGCTGAGAAAACTGGCTGAACCAAAATCGGTTGAAAGACAATCGACTGAGATGAAATCGGTTGAAAGGAAACCAACTAAGAAAAATCCTTCCTGGCATAATGTCATTCATCTAATAGAGATAATAGGTAGATCAGCTAGAATGATGCTTCACAATAATTTAATTCTTGTTGATCATGATCATGATTTGCTAGCAGAGTTAGAAAATGCAAAGGGGGCAAGTTCTTATGATGATCCAAGTTTTATAAACATGGCGCGTCAGTGATGACCAAAAGATGACCTGAAAATGGATCCGAAATGCGGAAGCGAAAGATGATCAAAACAAAAGAAAAGAAAGGTTCTAAGGCATGGACGAGCACTTGTCCAAAGCCAAAGCAACGAGTGCTCGTTCGGCACTCTTCCATATTGAGAGCACGTTCGGTGCTCTTCCACATTGAGCGCGTGTTCGGCATTCTTCCACATTGAGTGCGCGTTCAGCGTTCTTCCACATTGAGCGTTCTTACAAGGTCGATCATTCTGACCTACATTGTCAGGCATTTTGACCTACATAGCCAGGCATTTAGGCGCTCTGACCTACATGGTCAGGCGTTGTAACTGCCGAACAACGAAACAAAATGGAAAAATCAGCCGAACGTCAAAACAAAATGCAAAAATCAGCCGAACGACAAAACAAAATGCATTAAAAGCTACTGCTGCAATGCTTGGAGAAGTTTTTGGTCCAACCTAAGGCTATACATGCATTCCCAATGATCCAAAACAAGTTTAAAAACAATTCCATGCCTCATTCAAGCATACACAACATGTTAAATCAAGAGGAAACTTTAAATCATAACCCAATGCATGAGTTTTGCATGAAATTCCATAAACAACTATGAAAGTAAATTAGCATACATGTCATATAAATGTCTTTGGTCCATGGCCTCATTACATATGTATCCAATGAGTGACAAAAGGTGCACTTAACTACACAGTACATATTTCTAGGCAAAATAACATTTTACACAAAAATGTTATTACATGCTAACACTTGCATGTCTTCCAAAATACAACAAAATACTTCAAGGTATCAAAGCAACTTAGGGACATGATGCACCCCAAAACAAAGTTTATTTACCTACAAAATAACCCAAACAACTAGGGTGAGTAATTAAGTTACTCATAGGATGTGGTGCATGCACATACCCTATAGTTTCAAGTATAATGCGAATCAAACATAGATCATTACAAAGGTGCATTCCACCTAACATCTATGTTCTCATGGTACTCTAAGGGATCATCTCAAGCTATACAAATATTTAAAATGATAAGTACATAACATCCAAGTATATATAAATAAGTACACTAACCGCATTGAAACTAAAATCACCAAATCACAAGCTACAAGAAATCTATGATTTTCAACTTGGAATATAATGTGAAATCAAGTAATGAAAAGACTAGGATATGTGGCCGCGAGACCATATAAGTTATTTTGGGTAATTACGACCCATAAGGTACTACCTAGTGCGCACTATGACTTAGGTGAATTCTTATCGTCCGTACTAGAGCCAAACCCTAGCCATCAACATTTCATATCCTTACAAGCTTCCAAAAATCAACTAGTCTGTGACATTTATATAATTTCAATGCATGAAACTACCTACCAAGCACAAGCAGGGTGAAACCACATAAACCATGCCCTAAGGTTACATGTCTAAAGTGGCAAATTAATGATACTACACATTACACTATAGCAATTTACTATCAATGTAGGCCACAATTACTAATCATGCAATATAGTAATTTACCTACAAGTAAATACAAGTGCTATATACAAGGTCTTTATACTAAATCTTCAATGAAATTTCTATTTGCTTAACAATATAAGTACCATCACTAAGAAGTTTATAATAGACTCTCAATAAAATTACAAGTATTAGGCAAGTCATTAAACAATAATTTACATATTCAATTTAATTAATCATATGCATGCTTTAATTCATAATTTTTAAGTCAAGCATAATAAATCTCTACTTATATGCAATTAGGAGAATTAATAAGGCATGCAATCAATATATATCAAGCTCCAATATATATAAAACCCAAAGAGGATAAACATACAACCACCCCTACCTCATAAGAGGATTGTTCCTCTTGAATCTAAGGGAAGCAAATAAATTTCAAGTTTTCCTTCTAGGGTTATGAAGAGGAAGGTGAGACAAAGCTTTTGTATTCCAAGCTTTATGGTCTAATGTGAGTGGAAGGAGGCCAAAATGAAGTCAAAAACTCTAAGCCAAGCTTTTCTTTCAATGGAGACTAGGTTTGGATTAGAGCAAAGGGAACGAAGATGGGATAAGTTAAAAAGTGGTGGGTGGAGGATCTAGTATTCCTCCACTCATTAGGTTTTCTTACACTACCTCACACACACACACAATGTAAGACTCAATTTGGTGCCTACATTTGTCACCAATCCATGGCTTCTTCCTAAGCTTAATCCTAAGCCTACACTTGTCAACCATTATAGCTAACAAGGGCACCAATCCTAGGCCAACAAGTGGGTGAATCTCCACCCTCCACATGTCACAAGATAATGGTTCCAAATGACTCCAGCCCAATGCAGACAAGTGACTCCATGAGAGTGTGACACTTGTCACACTTTCCAAAAATTGGAAAAAGGTCATTTTTCAAAATATCTTCCAAATTAAATTACAAGATGGTCCCTAAGATGAAAAATAATTATTTTACATAATTACTCTAAAACCCTTAAATCAAGAATGTTTCCAAGAAACCTTTACGAAAAAAGTAAGCAACTAGCATGCTTTTTTACGAAAGTAAAAATATACATATCATGGAAATTAAATATCATGGGTGCATACAAAGCCAGAATCAAATCCAAGCACAAAAAGTGAGGTTTTGTAAACGAAAATGAAAACCAGGAAAAAGACAAAAATGGAAAAAAAAGAAAGGATGGAAATGACCAGGTCATTACAACTTCCCCACCTTAAAGGGATTTCGTCCCTGAAATCAAACCGTACCTGAAAGAGATAACAAATAGGGATACTGAGAGCGAACCTCCAGCTTGAGCTCCCAGGTAGCCTCCTCAATGCCATGATGTCTCCATAGGACTTTGACCAATGAAATGGTCTTGGTTCGTAAGACCTGCTCCCGTGAATCAAGAATCTGGACCGCACCTTCCTCGTAGGTCACGTCCTCATCAATAACTACATTAGTCTACTGCAGAACATGCGATGGGTATGGCTCATACTTTCTTAGCATAGATACATGGAAGACATCGTGAACCTTATCTAAGTCTG
Organism: Cornus florida; assembly: GCF_030987335.1. NCBI lineage: Eukaryota > Viridiplantae > Streptophyta > Magnoliopsida > Cornales > Cornaceae > Cornus > Cornus florida. The sequence goes on along the minus strand of NW_026775571.1, from coordinate 38,368,986 downwards.
GTAGCAATTCCAAATGATAAGCAACCTCACCGACGCGCTCTAAAATCTCAAATGGTCCAATGAACTTATGAGACAATTTGCCCGTCTGTCAAAATCTCAAAAGCCCCTTGCGTAGAGAAATCTTAAGAAAGACATGGTCCCCTACCTCAAAAGAAAAGGATCGTCTCCTCCTTTCAGCGTAACTCTTCTATCTGCTCTGTGCGGTAGCCAATCACTACTGAATCAACTTGATTTTCTCTGTAGTCTTAATGACAATGTCAGGACCCAAGGCAACGGTATCACTGACCTCGGTCCAATAAACTAGAGATTTGCAAGGTTTGCCATACAACGCCTCAAAAGGTGCCATACCAATACTGGTTTGGTAACTATTGTTATAGGCAAACTCAACCAAAGACAAGTAGTCCTCCCAACTACCCCCGAAATTCAAGATGCAAGCCCATAACATATCCTCCAATATCTAAATGGTACGTTCCGACTGACCATCAGTCTAAGGATGGAATTTCATGCTGAAATGAAGCCCTATGTCAAGAGCCTCCTAAAAACTCTGCCAAAAGTAAGATGTGAACCGTGGATCCCTATCCGAAATAATGGATACAAGAACTCCATGAAGCCTGACAATCTGCCTCACATACAATCCACTCAGTCTCTCTGCACTATCTGTCAGTGCCATGGGCAAGAAGTGAGCCGTCTTAATTAACCTGTCAACTATAACCCAAACGGCATCATTCCTTGCCTGGAACCGCGGAAGTCCCGTTACAAAGTCCGTAGTGATATGTTCCCATTTCCACTCAACTACTGGTAATGGTTGCAATAATCCTGCCGGTCGCTGATGTTCTGCCTTCACTTGCTGATAAGTAAGGCATCGAGCCACAAACTGTGAAACATCCCTTTTCATGCCCTGCCACCAAAATTGTCAGCGCAGATTATGATACATCTTCATACCACCAGGATGAACTGCGAGCCGAGAGTTGTGAAAATCCCGAAGAACATCATCACAACAAGACAAAGGAACAAACATCATCCCCTTGTACCTGAGACCATCGTCTGAATGCAAGGTCCAACCCTCTACATCCTCACCGCCTGAAATCCGAACATGGATGGCCTTCATCTCCCCATCCTCCAACTGTGCCTTAATAACTCTGTTAATAAGAGCCAATTGAGCCATAAGGCTAAACAAAATGGCCGGTGAAACATCCTTATAAAACTGTAAACCAAGATCTGCAAACTTTTCTAGTATCTTCCATCTGTGAACGGAAATGCTAGTAAGAGTTCCCCGTGACTTCCTACTCAATGCATCGGCCACTACATTGGCCTTACTCGGATGGTATTGTAACTCAAAGCTGTAATCCTCCATGAACTCGACTCATCTGCGCTGTCTTAAGTTCAAATCCTTCTGAAAGAAGAGATACTTGAGACTCTTGTGATCAGAGAAAACCTCAAACTTTTCCCCGTACAAATAGTGTCTCCACCCTTTCAGGGCAAAGATAACTGTTGCCAACTCCAAATCATGTGTCAAGTAGTTTAACTCGTGAGTCTTCAATTGTCAAGACCCATAAGCAACCACTCGTTCTGTCTGCATCAAGACACTACCCATACCTTCCCGCGAAGCATCATAAAAGATCACATAACCTAACCCACGTTTAGGAATAATCAAAACTGGAGCCAATGCCAACCTGACCTTTAACTCCTAAAAAGCAAACTCACAGGCCTCGTTCCATATAAACTTGACCCCCTTGTGGGTAAGTTAAGTCAAAGGTACCGCTAAACAAGAAAAATCCCGAACAAATCTCCGGTAGTAGCCGGCTAGGCCAAGAAAACTCTGTATCTCAAACACTGTCTTCGGATGCTCCCAATCCATCACCGATTCAATCTTCGACGGATCCACTGCAACACTGCCCCTGACACAACTTGTCTAAGGAATTTCACTTCCGGTAGCCAAAATTCGCATTTCTCAAACTTGGCGTACAACTGATTATCCCTAACACTCATGTTCCTCTACTGAAGCTGAGTATACGAGAATGTCATTGACGAAAACCACAACGAACTGATCAAGATGGTCACTTAATACACAGTTCATCAAGTCCATAAAAGTTGTTTGAGCATTAGTCAAACCAAATGGCATCACCAGAAACTCATAATGGCCATACCGTGTGCGAAACGCGGTCTTGGATATATCCTTATCCTTAACCCTCAATTGATAGTAATCCAATCACAAATCAATCTTCGAAAAGCATGTTGCTCCCTTCAACTGATCAAATAAGTCATCAATCCTAGGTAAAGGATACCTGTTCTTGATCGTAGCGTGATTCAACTTGCGATAATCGATGCGAAGTCTCAAAGACCCATCATTCTTCTTTGTAAAAAGAACCAGTGCTCCTCATGGTGAAGCACTAGTATGAATAAAGCCCTTAGCTTTCAAATCATCCAATTAAGCCTTCAGCTCATCAAGTTCTACCGGTGCCATGCGATACGGTGCCATAGAGATGGGTGTAGTACCAGAAATAACATCAATGGCAAAGACAACCTCCCGAATAGGAGGAAGCTCCGTCAACTCCTCTGGAAAGACATCCAAAACCTTGTCTAGAACTACAGAAAAAACATGGCCCAAGCTACTGTCCTCCTCAGCTAACATGCTAGCCAAGTAAGATCTATGGCGACTTCAGTCACCAACACTGTAACGACCCGAATTTTTAACCCGGTGCGTTAGTGATGAACTAAAAATTGACCCGGTAACGGGTCCGAAATGCGGAAGCAAATGATAAACCAAATTATTTAGAGATATAAAACATCTCTAAGACACCAATGTGACCTTCCACGAGGTCACGACACTTAAAGTAAACAAAAGAGCAAACGAGAGTCAAAACGGACAAAATTCGTGAATCAAGGGGCAAAACGGTCAATTCATAAGAAAAAGGAGGAACTTAACTCTAAAAAAATCAAACAAGGTGAATATAACCTAATTTAATCATTTTATAACATGCCAAGAGGTTCTAAGAATTTTGGACATGAATCCCACAAAATGCCCTTTCCTGGTTTAAGTGAAAACTGACACCCTCTCACTAAAACCTGAATAACTCCCACTGTTATTTTAATCTGAGAATGGAATTGGTACCATTGGAAAGCTGACTCAAAATCCATGAATTTAGGCTTAAGAATCACCCCATTTGGGTTAGAAATGAAGAAGTTATGGCCATTTGAAGTTGGAACAACAGTGTTGAAACTCAATAGAAGCTAGTCTCGAGATCTAGCTATTTCGGTCGACCGAAATGACCTAACCAATCGGTAGACCGAAATGCCCCTGAAAGCTGAAAATGGCTACTCGAAAGTGAGTTTTTGATGCTCACTCAAACACCAAAAGCCATCGGTCGACCGAAATGAAGTTTTGGACGACCGAAATTACTCAAAAAGCTACTAACAAGCTTGAAAAAGGGTCTTAGGTCCATTTCTAAAGTGGTACAAGCATCCCACATGATCCATGCATGCTTAAACATTCCTTAGCCTCAAAAGAGCGTCCACAACATGCGAAAACAAATGAAAACTTAAAACATGTTTTAATGCAAGAATTTCTTTATAAAAACTCATAATTTATCCATAGATAGTTCAAAAGTTAAAGCTTAAGAGTTTTCTGAGATGTGAGCATGTATGCAAACGTAAAATGACATTTAAGATGCGTTCCAATGGTCCGCGACCTCAAAAGATCCCAAATGCAAAATATGACCTCTCAATGGCCAAAAATGCCTAAAATTTCATAAAATGGAACTAAAATATGAGACTTAAAATGAAATGGTGTTTGGCCCTTTGCCACACCTCAAGAATGATCACAGAAACCCAATGAAAGAAACAGAATGAATCTCCCACACCCGATGCAAAAGTTATGAAACAATGACTTAGCATTTTTAACATTTTCATAACAAGCCTTGAAAAAGAAAGTGTAAAAAATTCAAGTTACATGTCATAGACCCATGGCCTTAACTCATACATGTAAAATACATTGAAAGGAGTGTACTTAGATACACTTTACATACATGGAATCAAAGAACACAAATCTTGATACATAAGGTTCCAAAAAGGGCATTTCATGCTAACACTTGCATGAAATGGAAACTTAAAAGCTATAAGCCATCCAAAGAGCAATGACCACAACGAACCAAGTCTTCAAACCTGAAAAATGTCCCTATAATGTGGGTGAGTAACATAAGGCTACTTGTAGGAGATAAGCATGCATCGACCTAGCATTTTACAATGATATCAGCTTAAGGTGAAACGTGTCAAAGAGGCTCATGCCACCTAACGTCTATGTCACAATGAGACTCAGGGAGTATCCTAAGCTACTCATGCAATTCAATTGAACAACGACATACAAGTATACATGCTCAAGTATACTAAACAATGTCAAAACATGTTACATGACATACAAGCATACATTTCCAAGTATGCTAAACTATATTGAGATAAGTCATGCAATGTCTAAGCACCTCTACACAAGTATGCATTTAACATGGAAAAACTCATAAACCAAGTACACAACACAAGTATAATAAATTAATAGGATTTTGCATATGACAAGTATACATAGCACAAATATACTAAATGAAGTTTAACTCATGAAGCAAGTATACAAGTTCAAGTATACTAAACATGATTCAAATATCCAAAGCAAGCATCAATTCTCAAGCTACAAGTAATCCATGATTAACAACTTGAAATTAAATGCGAAATCAAATAGTGGAAAGACTAGGATATGTGGTCGCTAGACCAAGCAAGCATTTTCGGGTAATTACGACCCACAAGGTACCACCTAGTGCGCACTTATGACTTAAAAGACTCTTGTCTTCGTACTAGAGCCAAACCCTAGCCATCACATAAAGTATGTCCTCACAAGCTTTGCAAAACCAATAAGTTCAAAACTTATACAAAATCAAACGCAAGTTACCACATTCCATGCACAAGTAAGATTGGATTCACACAACTCATGTCCTAAACTTCAAGTCTAAACAGCATATGACAAGTGATGTCCTCAATATGCGATTTATACACAAAGCAAGAATATTTTATAACAGTTGAGCCACATTACCATCCTAAGCCACATGTATTAAATAGGTCACAATTTAGTATCAAGCTTTTAAGGTAAACAATTGTAATATTCTAACATGCTATATACTTACACAAGAAATATTTAAACAAGCTATTCAAGACAATGATATCACATGTCATGCTAAGTTAAATTACCATCTTTAGAGACCACAAGTACTAATTCTACAATAAGTTAGTTGCATGCTCATAAGGTAATTAATTAAACTACATTTCATGAAATTATCACCTTAACATGAAAGTCCCTAGATTTCAATTCAATTCCAAGAAGGCTCAAATTAACATATGACAAAGCTTATAACATAGTCTTTACATATTTCATACCCAAAATCAATTTAAGTGACTACAACACTTAAAATAAAATTAATTAAACTAACTAATTAATTTTTCTCTAGATTTCCAAACATATCCAAATGTCCTCAATTTAATATATGTTAAAGAACTTATCAAGGCCTACTTTAATATCACATTACAAGTTGATTTTAATGCTTGATACAACTTTGTGAATTAATCTTTCACCAAAGATAAATATTAAATAAGTTTTGCAATTCTTATTCAAATGCTCCAAATTTAATATATGTTAACTATCATACCAAGGCTTAATTTACTAGTGTGCCACAATTTAATTCTAAACAACATACATCCATGTGAATTAAATCTCTAAAACTTAAACAAGGCATGCTAACAAGTTGTATCTGCTTATAAAACTTTCAATACCACATTAATATAAACCTAAGACATCCCCTACCTCAATTTGAGATGAAAACTCAAATCCCCATTAAAAGAAAAGTGCTCCGAATCCGACGATACTCATAGGTTTTGTCGGGGACAATGCCATGGACAAGAATCCCTAAGAAGCCCCATGAAAATCACAACTTGACCTCAAAACCAAACTCAAAATTTGGCCAAAAACAGGTTCTAATAAGGGCAAAAGATGCGTGTCATCAAGGGGAGCAACAAACGTTAAGGCCGAAGACTTTTCATCAAGGAAAAGTGGACCAAAAGAGGAGAGAGAAGATGGCAGCCACGGCTACCATGGTTTCTGGCCAGAAGAGAGGAGAGAGAAAGCAATAAAATCTGATTTGTCTTGTCTCTCACCCTATTTATAGAAAAACCCTAAAAGTGCCCTGAAAGGGCCCCGCCAGGTCTGGAAAAGTGGAATTTGAGCAAACGAGTTCAAACAGCAAAACTCGATGAACGAAAAAGATTCAAAATGATAAAATAAGAATAACGGAAGAAACGACGTCAAAAATTGAGTCACAAGCAGAGAGATATGCCACAAACAAATTTGGCGGCAACCGGGTTAAAAAACCCTAAAACTGGAGAAAAATGACCAGAATGGAATTCTAAGAGTACACGACTCGACGAAATGTGAAAATAAATCCTATACGAGAATCCAGGCTCCAGACTAGATATTTTGCAATAACTTTCGTTAATTGCACAATGGCCCCTACAAAAGGGGTTAACTGCAAAACTGCCCCTGAATGAAAATAGCTTCCAAAATATATTTTCTTAGATACCCCTGAAATAAAATATCTTCAAAAGATATTTATGAAAAACACCTCAAGAAAAGAAAAAGATTCTAAAGAATTGTGCATCCATGCCCCTGTGGACACCGGGAGCAACCAGAGTACTTTTCTGCAAAAATAAATATACGTATTTCGTGGAAACCACTTAGAATGAAGACACGTGAAGTCAAAAACCAACTCCGAACATAAGGAGTGAGGTTACGCCAACCAAGTGACAAACGGGAAAAGGACAAAATAGGGAAGAGGACAAAATAGGGAAAAGGACGAAAAATGAACAGTGTCGAAAAACGAAAAATGTGGAAATGACTCGGTCCTCAAAGGAAGTTGTCAATCCAAAGAAAAGAGTCTCAGAAATCATTTTTGAGCGCTCGAGATGACACTAAGCGACGAGGAAATGAACTCAGAAAAGAAATTTCAACGAAAAAAAATTCATCCGTGAAATTCTGAGGAAAAAGAAAATGAAGAAAATGACCGGGTCATTACAACCTACCCTCCTTAAAAAGATTTCATCCCCGAAATCAAGAACATTTCTAGAAGAACCGAAGAAGGACCGTAAACAAGGTCACACGAAAGAACAGATCATAAAGTGCCTAAGGACAACTCCAAAGGTCTCAAGATCAACGAAGAGACACGAAACCGCAACTAGTGAGACACCTCTCTAACGAATTGACATACCAACCCAATGTTAACCACCCAAAAGAGATCAAGGAAACTACATAACTAAACAAGGAACACAACCAGAAGCAACATGGCAGCACGAATACTGACTAGAACCCGCCCACAACGTACGCAAGGTGCGGTAGCATCGATAGCATCATGCGCCCACCCACACTTACATTACTAGTTAGGTAATACAAGGTAGCATCGACGGCAACTAGCACTCGCCCACCACACATAATTTGTACGGTAGCATGACAGTATACAGCCCTAATTCATCACTTGCCCCCAACAAGCTTACCCGTGAAACCTATCGATACAAATGACATCAATGTCAAACAATCATTACCAAAAGCACCACGGAAACCAGGCATTTTGTGAAAGTTGAGATATGGTCCAAAGATGTTCAGCCGGACCATCTTGGCCAATCCCAAAACTCTGACAACAATGTCATAGGCACCGCTACGCTTAAGGCCTTAAATCCTCAATACTGTAAAAACTGACAATCCCAAGTCTTAAAACACCGTTGTCAACCACACCAGTCACGAATCCAAAGCCTGACAAGTCTATGCCCTCAAGCCAATGGATCCGACTTTACAAATCAAACAACATCATCATCACCCTAGTCACCATGACTCTCTACAAGACAATGCACCCAAGAACCTCCACGTCATCCTAAAGCTTACCTACTACAAGGCTACGCTTAGGAAATCAAGACACTAGATCAAGCTCACACACACAATCTCGACAACCAAGGTCATACAACCCCAACATAGTGCGGAATGATAAAAAAAAATGAACTAATAAAACAATTAGTCATGAAACAAATATATACATATGCAAGTATACATTCACAAGTATATTAAGAAGTATCAAAATGAAAACACAATATATATGTATGTACAAGTATACATTCACAACTATACTAAGCAATACTAAATCCATAGTAGGCAAGTATACAAGCTCATGTATATTAAACCAAAACGAAATGAAATAAACAACGTGCAAGCGTACTAAGTACAAGTATACTAAACATAACTAAAAATCCACACGCCATACAACTAAACACATAGTGTACAAGGGCTATCAATTATACTACCTATCATATAGGGGTCAAGCATCAGAGACATACTAAACATCACCTATGACGCTAGCATGACAAGTAGATATATCAAATGGAAAACACATCATCTATATCAGCACATAACTATCAGATAGTCATATCCCCTAAATATGTTTCTAAGGCATGCTCAAAACAATAAGGCATATAAACATGTAGGAAAGACTATGCGAATAATAATCCCGTAAAATCATAAACAAGAAGGGATGAAATGCCTCTCAGAAGGACAAACTCACCGAAAGTGAATCCCCAAAACCCAAATGAGTCCAATCCCTTACCATAAGGAAGTGAATCATCTCCTAGAATGAACATTAAGGTTCCTAAAATAAAGAGTCTACAAGTCTTTCCCAAGACTGGCTCAAACCCAAAGTGGAATCCTAATGCCACATAAAACAAACAACGATGTAATTGATAGTCCCAATACTAACCATTACGAGACATCAATAAGAGAACTCAACTCAAGAAGCCACTGAGTTCAATCAGAACTCTACGGGATCCTATCGGAACCCTAAACACAAAATCCCAAGTCTCTAAGGACAAGGGAGAATAGTTAATTGCACCAATGCAATTAGTTACACGAAACCACTGACACCTCAACCTTAGCTCGTAAAAGCTATCCAAGGCAAAACAAGAAGAATCCTAGGTCAACATACCTATCAAATTTCCAACCATCACTCTAAGAAGAAGAAATGCAAGGACTTCACCATTGAGGCTCACGAAGACAAAACTCCCAATCCCCAAGGAAGGACTCGAGTCAATCCGACTTGTCGTCCCATCACTTTAGAAACAAGACCCCAATGATGTCATCATATCAAGGTCATCAAGAAACTCCAAGAGATGATGTCCTAGCATCAATCTCAACCAACCAAGCTAGGACAACCCACAATGCCTAAACGTGACATAAAATAAGTAGTTGTCACGTAATATAACAATGGACTACGTACTCACACAAGTAGAAAATAATCACATAAGGCATGTCAATGTATACATCATATAGTTATGCTAAAAATAACAAGCACATGTAATATGCCAAAGCAAACAAGCATGACCCTCATGCTAAGTAGACAAGCGTAAATCAACATGCTAAAATAGACAAGTACATACAATGTACTAAGACTTACAATGTACTCAGACAGACTAGCACATACAATATACTAAAGCAACTACCATATATATCATGCTGAGACAGTTAAGGTAAACCTCTAAACATACATCCATATAAGCACGTAAACAAGTGATCACATTCAACATGTTATCAGGAAGCAAATAAAAACATAGAGCATGGCAATATAAGCATGATATGCACCCAAAACCCGTCGTCCTAAGGTTTTTGAACCTAGGAGCTCTGATACCGTTTGTAACGACCCGAATTTTTCAACCCGGTGCATTAGTGATGAACTAAAAATTGACCCGGTAACGGGTCCGAAATGCTGAAGCAAATGATAAACCAAAGTCTTTAGAGATATAAAACATCTCTAAGACACCAATGTGACCTTCCATGAGGTCACGAAACTGAAAGTAAACAAAAGAGCAAACGAGAGTCAAAACGGACAAAATCTATGAATCAAGGGACAAAACAGTCAATTCATAAGAAAAAGGAGGAACTTGACTCTAAACAAGTCAAACAAGGTGAATACAACCTAATCTAATCATTTCACAACATGCCAAGAGGTTCTAAGACTTTTGGACATGAATCCCACAAAATGCCCTTTCCCGGTTTAAGCAAAAACTGACACCCTCTCACAAAAACCTAAATAACTCCCACTGTGATTTGAATCTGAGAATGAAATTGGTACCATTGGAAAGCTGACTCAAAATTCATGAATTTAGGCCCAAGAATCAACCCATTTGGGTTAGAAATGAAGAAGTTATGGCCATTTGAAGTTGGAACAACAGTGCTGAAACTTAACAGAAGCTAGTCTCTGGATCTAGCTATTTTGGTCGACCGAAATAACCCATCGGACGACCAAAATGGACAAGATTTTAGCTAAAAACATGTTTTTAAGGCTTGGTTGGTTCAAGAGACCAAAATGAGCCATCAATCGACCGAAATGAGCCATCGGTCGACCGAAATGACCCTGAAAGCTGAAAATGGCTACTGGAAAGTGAGTTTTTGATGCTCACTCAAACACCAAAAGCCATTGGTCGACCAAAATGAAGTTTCGGACGACCAAAATGACTCGAAAAGCTGCTACCAAGATTGAAAAAGGGTCCTAGGTCCATTTCTAAAGTGGTGCAAGCATCCACATGATCCATGCATGCTTAAAAGCATTCCTTAGCCTCAAAAGAGCATCCACAACATGCTAAAACAAATGAAAACTTCAAACATGTTTTAATGAATGAATTTCTTTATAAAAACTCATAATTTATCCATAGATAGTTCAAAAGTCAAAGCTTAAGAGTTTTGTGAGATGTGAGCATGCATGCAAACGTAAAATGACATTTAAGATGCATTCCAATGGTCCGTGACCTCAAAAGATCCCAAATGCAAAATATGACCTCTCAATGGCCAAAAATGCCTAAAATTTCATAAAATGGAACTAAAATGTGAGACTTAAAATGAAATGCTGTTTGGCCCTTGGCCACACCTCAAGAATGATCATAGAACCCTATGAAAGAAACAGAATGAATCTCCCACACCCGATACAAAAGTTATGAAACAATGACTTAGCATTTTTAACATTTTCATAACAAGCCTCGAAAACAAAAGTGTAAAAAATTCAAGTTACATGTCATTGACCCATGGCCTTAACTCATACATGTCAAATACATTGAAAGGAGTGTACTTAGATACACTTTACATACATGGAATCAAAGAATACAAATCTTGATACATAAGGTTGCAAAAAGGGCATTTCATGCTAACACTTGCATGAAATGGAAACTTAAAAGCTATAAGCCATCCAAAGAGCAATGACCACCATGAACCAAGTCTTCCAACCTGAAAAATGTCCACACAACGTGGGTGAGTAACATAAAGGTACTCGTAGGAGATGAGCATGCATCGACCTAGCATTTTATAATGATATCACCTTAAGGTGAAACATGTCGAAGAGGCTCATGCAACCTAACATCTATGTCACAATGAGACTCAGGGAGAATCCTAAGCTACTTATGCAATTCAATTGAACAACGGCATACAAGTATACATACTCAAGTATACTAAATAATGTCAAAACATGTTACACGACATACAAGCATACATTTCCAAGTATACTAAACTATATTGAGATAAGTCATGCAATGTCTAAGCACCTCTACACAAGTATGAATTTATCATGGAAAAACTCATAAACCAAGTACACAACACAAGTATACTAAATTAATAGGATTTTGCATATGACAAGTATACATAGCACAAATATACTAAATGAAGTTTAACTCATGAAGCAAGTATACAAGTTCAAGTATACTAAACAGGATTCAAATATCCAAAGCAAGCATCAATTCTCAAGCTACAAGTAATCCATGATTAACAACTTAAAATTAAATGCGAAATCAAATAGTGGAAAGACTAGGACATGTGGTCGCTAGACCAAGCAAGCATTTTTGGGTAATTACGACCCACAAGGTACCACCTAGTGCGCACTTATGACTTAAAAGACTCTTGTCTTCATACTAGAGCCAAACTCTAGCCATCATATAAAGTATGTCCTCACAAGCTTTGCAAAACCAATAAGTTCAAAACTTATACAAAATCAAATGCAAGTTACCACATTCCACGCACAAGTAAGATTGGATTCACACAACTTATGTCCTAGAATTCAAGTCTAAACAGCATATGACAAGTCATGTCCTCAATATGCAATTTATATACAAAGCAAGAATATTTTACAACAATTGAGCCACATTACCATCCTAAGTCACAAGTACTAAATAGGTCACAATTTAGTATCAAGCTTTCAAGGTAAACAATTGTAATATTCTAACATGCTATATACCTACATAAGATATATTTAAACAAGCTATTCAAGACAATGATATCAAATGTCGTGCTAAGTCAAATTACCATCTTTAGAGACCACAAGTACTAATTCTACAACAAGTTAGTTGCATGCTCATAAGGTAATTAATTAAACTACATTTCATGAAATTATCACCTTAACATGAAAGTCCCTAGATTTCAATTCAATTCCAAGTAGGCTCAAATTAACATATGTTAAAGCTTATAACATAGTCTTTACATATTTTATACCCAAAATCAATTTAAGTGACTACAACACTTAAAATAAAATTAATTAAACTAACTAATTAATTTTCCTCTAGATTTTCAAACATATCCAAATGTCCTCAATTTAATATATGTTAAAGAACTCATCAGGGCCTACTTTAATATCACATTACAAGTTGATTTCATGCTTGATAAAACTATGTGAATTAATCTTTCACCAAAGATAAATATTAAATAAGTTTTGCAATTCTTATTCAAATGCTCCAAATTTAATATATGTGAACTATCATACCAAGGCCTAATTTACTAGCATGCCACAATTTAATTCTAAACAACATACATCCATGTGAATTAAATCTTATACAAAGAAATAATCAGATTAAATCTCTAAAACTTGAACAAGGCATGCTAACAAGTTATTTATGCTCATAAAACATTCAATACCATATTAATATAAACCTAAGACATCCCCTACCTCAATTTGAGATGAAAACTCAAATCCCCACCAAAAGAAAAGTGCTCCGAATCCGACGATACTCCTAGGTTTTGTCGGGGACAACACCGTGGACAAGAATCCCTAAGAAGCCCAATGAAGATCACAACTTGACCTCAAAACCAAACTCAAAATTTGGCCAAAAACAGGTTCTAATAAGGGCAAAAGATGCGCGTCATCAAGGGGAGCAACAAACGTTAAGGCCGAAGACTTTTCATCAAGGAAAAGTGGACCAAAAGAGGAGAGAGAAGATGGCAGCCATGGCTGCCATGGTTTCTGGCCAGAAGAGAGGAGAGAGAAAGTAAAAAAATCTAATTTGTCTTGTCTCTCACCCTATTTATAGAAAAACCCTAAAAGTGCCCCGAAAGGGTCCCGCTGAGTCCGAAAAAGTGGAATTTGAGCAGATGTGCTCAAACGGCAAAACTTTATGAATGAAAAAGATTTAAAATGAGAAAATATGAACAATGGAAGAAATGGTGTCAAAAACTGAGTTCCGAGCAAAGAGATATGGCCCAAACAAGTTTGGTGGCAACCGGGTCCAGAAACCCTTAAACTGGAGAAAAATGACCAGAACGGAATTCTAAGAGTACGCGACTCGACGGAATGTGAAAATGAATCCCATACGAGGATCCTGGCTCCAGACGAGATATTTTGCAATAACTTTCGTTAATTGCACAATGGCCTCTACAAAAGGGGTTAACTGCAAAACTGCCCTTGAATGAAAATATCTTCCAAAAGATATTTTCTTAGATACCCCTGAAATAAAATATTTTCAAAAGATATTTATGAAAAACACCCCCAAGAAAAGAAAAAGATTCTAAAGAATTGTGCATCCATACCCCTATGGACACCGGGAGCAACCAGAGTAGTTTTCTGTAAAAGTAAAGATACGTATTTCATGGAAACCACTTAGAATGAAGACACGTGAAGTCAAAAACCAACTCCAAACATAAGGAGTGAGGTTACGCCAACCAAGTGACAAACGGGGAAAAGACAAAATAGGGAAGAGGACAAAACATGGAAAAGGATGAAAAGTGAATAGTGTCGGAAAATAAAAAATGTGGAAATGACTCGATCCTCAAAGAAAGTTGTCAATCCAAAGAAAAGAGTCTGAGAAACCATTTTCGAGCACTCGAGATGACACTAAGCGACGAGAAACTGAACTCAGAAAAGAAATTTCAACGAAAAAAAATTTGTTCGTGAAATTTTGAGGAAAAAGAAAAGGAAGGAAATGACCGGGTCATTACAAATACTAAAAACAATCACCGGGTGGGAATTGCTCTGATCTCCTATGATGTGAAATTGGTCTCCCTCAGGAGTACAAAGAGTTACTCTCCCACGGAAGCAATCGATCGTAGTATGAAAGAAGGATAACCAATCCATCTCGAGAATGACGTCAATGCCCGTCATGTCGAAAACAACAAAATCGAACTCTAAGGTCTACCCAGCTATCTCGATAGCATAACCTTGATAAACACGGTCTAAAAACACTGGACCCCTACTGGTGTGTCAACACAAAGGAAACCATCCCGCAGTGTGACTTCCAACCCCAAGGAATGTGCAAATGATGCAGAAATAAATGAATGCGATGCACCCATGTCAATAAGAACTCTAGCCCAAAAACTAAAAACTGGAAAGATACCTTGAACTATAGAAGTCCCATCGGAAGTATCGGCCTGTGACAATCCGTAGACTCGTCCCTGAGCCCCTGACTACTGAGAACTACCCTGGTGGCCCGACTGATGTTCGGAAGCAGTAGGCGTAGAGCCTCTGACCGGATAAGAACCAACTGGCAGTGCCACTGGCTGTGGTGCCTGAGGCACCCTGAAACCTGACTGTACAACTGCTGACTATGCTGGTGTGGCCAGTGAACCTATGCCACTCTGTGTCCTACCTTGCAATTTCAAACACTCTCTCCTGAAGTGTAATACCCTTAATTTTTAAAGGATATTCCTGGAATTTATTTTATTATTGGTTGCATTTTATTTAATTATTTGTTTAATTGTGTTAATTAGAATTTGAATTATTTGTTGATTATTTTGTTTTGTTTGTTTTGTTTAATGATTTTAATTGTTCTATTTTGATTATTTGTTTAATTATTTGTTATTTGTTTCGTGTTAGTTTGGTTGGTTATTTTAGTTAATTATTTTTGTTTACTTATTTCAATTTCATGGGTTATTTTAATTAGATTAAGTTTAAGGTTTTATTTATTTCATTAGGTTATAGTGTTAATTGTATAATGGAGTTCGTATGTAGCCGACACTGTTTTACGACGTAGGTTTTGTTATGGGCCAACGGGGATTATAATTAGGGCCCTATCTCTACACGTATAGGCAATAGGGTTTATTTTACGTCTCTATATATAAATAGAACAGCATGTGGATTTAGGGTTTCTAGAATACAAAAGCTCTGTCACGTACCAAAGATACAGAGGGAGAAACAGAGAGCAGTTGTGAGAGAAACAGAGCAAGGCTTGAGGGGAATTCTACAGAGAGGATCAAGGAGGTTGAGTAAGGATTAGAGACGGAGTTATAGGAGGCTAGACAGTGTTGCAGTAATTGCCGAAAAACTTAAAGACGACGCCGAGATTTCATAACTGAAATCACAGGCAAGTTCTTCTGTTTCTCCTTCTCTTTGGCTCGTGTTCTATGCACCTAGATAATCTCTAGGGTTTAATTAATCAATAACTGGAAGATATATGTTTAATATATGTCATGTGAATAATCTGTTTATGTTGAAAATCAATCTGTTACAGTTCATGCATGTCTCGTTTCAGTTTTCTGTTCTTTAAGCATGTTGCTCTATTGTAACTTTAGTCTTTGGAATTGTTTCTAATCTTTGTAAATGAACCATGGGGATGTTATTGGGATTGATATAAGATCCTTAGGTTTAGTGGTAAAAAGGAACAGAGGGTTTGGAAGAGAACTGAAATTTTCTTAAATTAGTTTTCAGTGTTGTTCTTCAAGCATACTAATTTAATGGCTTCGTTTAATCTCTGTAATTGGTTTCAAATTATTGTAATAAAATCTTGGGGATGCTACTAGGCTTAAATAAGACTCTTAAATTAGTTTTAAAACCCAACAGAAAGATTTCAACTGGCCGGGGTTGGAACAGAGGTCAGAACGAAGCTGAAACGGAAGGGAAGCTCGCAAGGGAAGAGAGAGCCGGCTCTGGAATGCCAAGAGCTGGCTCCCACCTGTTTAGAGCTAGCTCCAAGGTGGTGGTAGAGCCGGCTCTATGCTGATTTAGAGCCTGCTCTATTTTTCTAGAACAGGCTCTCTCATTTTTGATGCGTACGGTGTTTTTTTTTACTACTGTTTGGGCACTTATGGTTCTTGAACAGTTTTAAGAATTTAATGGGCTTTTTAATAAATAATTTATGATGTAATAAAGGTCTTGAATTGCATCAAATACCCTCTTGGTAAAAGTGGAATTAACAGTGCATTATTTATCAACTTTGCGTACGGTTAACGGCTGGAAGGAAATTTATTGTCTAATTTTGATTTGACAATTTAAGGGTCTATATTATGAATCTAAATTAAATTTTAGATGTATGATGAAGTATTTTAGTTAATAATTTGGACTTGTGGCTTAGTGTGTGGCCCGGTGCTAAAGGGTAAAACAGAAAATAAGTATATAACTTAGTACGCTGTTACCGGATGGAAGGAACTAAATCGCTTAAATTAATTTAGCGATTTATTGGACTATACTATTATTATAGAACTGATTTTAAAAAAAAAACATGATAGGGTCATTGTTATATCAAATTTAAACTATGCATGTTTTGGATGTTAATTGTTAGAATATTAAATTATTCAATGCAGTTACATGGATTAATACTGGATTTTAATTGCTAGATTGTTAAACTTCTTTCTGCAATTATTTGGTTATTAGTTTTGGATTGTAAATTACTAAAATGCTATATATGATGTAATTTACAAGGATATGGAGGATTGTATGCACCGGTATGGGACGGTGACATACTAGGGACGGTTTAGCTCAAAACGCCTAAACCTAACCTAACGGATTAAAGGAATGGGTTTATAAATATTGAATCCTAATTTTGTTTATGTCATGTCAACTGTAACTAAGTTGAGTGGCTTCCTGGATTAATGGATTGTAGTTAAGTTAAATCAACTGAATAAGTTGAGTGACTAACTAGTTGATTTATTGTATGTTAGTTTAATAAATAGTTGAACTACATACCCTGGATTTGGACGGACTTTATATATATGTTTATGGTACCACGAGTTGAGCTTGGGTCTCAGACTCGTTGGTTAGGGTGCGTACACGCAGTGGATGCGTAGCTGGTTATAATAGGTAGAGGTGTACCCTGTTAGGTCTAGGTACTCATGCCCACCTTTGGGTGCGTATTTGTATGTTGCCTTCTATTTAGGTTGAGACCCCTATTATAGACCAGTGAATGTCCCTTAGTGTGGATATATTTATATGTAAGGACTAGATAGTTATTGTGAGGTGTCTACGGTGTATCTACGTATCGGGTCATTGTATGGATTGCAGTTAGATTAGAACTTGCTCGTGGGTCTGACCCACTCTTTTATTATTCTTTTCAGGTATTGGACAATTCCAGTCTCAAGCTTGATCGTGCTAAGCAGAGACTCTCATTCATTTCACCGACAACGTAGGATTTCACTTCACGCTTTAGTCTTGGATTATTTTTACTTTCAGTTTCAGTTGGAATTTTATTTCGGGGTCCACTAGTTGGATTCCCAAGTTATAACCTTGGAGGTATTGGAAGGATTTGAGGATTTTATATTTTTCTTATGGTTCTTTATTTAAATTCTTAAATTTTTTTTTATTCTGTGTTCGCTTTAAAATACTTTAATTGTTTGATATTCCCTCGGGTTTGGCCCTGGGCCTAATCAACCCGTGTCTCAAATCCGAGGGGTATCGCAGTTGGTATCAGAGCCTGACCCAGTCGGAAGTGTGCCGATGGGGACGTCGGGCCTCCAAGGGGGGTGGATTGTGATGACCCTATAGGCGAGTGTGCCGTGGGCGGGTGCGAGAGACACTGTCAGGCTACCACACTAGCGAGTTACGGGTGCACAGTCCCACATTGCCTGGGTAGAGGAAAGGTGAAGTGCTTATATGTAAGGTTTCACCTCCAATTGGTATGAAGTCTTTTGGGGTGAAACCCAAGCGCAAAACCACGCGGGCTCAGGCCCAAAGTGGATAATATCATACCATGTGGTGGAGTGGGTCATTACATGAAGTGATCTGGTTACTTGTAATAATGACAAGCTCCGCAAACCCCCTTCATCGAAGCTGTAGGCTTACTAGCCTGAAACTAATTGGATTGTGGCTGAAGCTGTGGGTAGCGAAGCTTGATATACCCCAGCTGCTGACAGTGGTGATAAATCACCACCCGGGTTGACCCCGAAGATACTAGAACAGTAGGTACAGACCGAGCCTGCTCTGATTGTCCCTGAGCACATGAACTGTCCCCGGCCTTAGCCTTCTTCCATTAACCCCCAATAGATATTAATAAAGCCTCTCCATAAGATTGCTTATATGAACCCTTGATCCTGTGCTGATCTCGATCCTCTGCCTCAACCATCATAGCCCTCTGGACTACCTCTTTATAGGTCCTCAAATCCAATACTAAAATCCGTAGCCTAATATCAAGATGTAACCCATCTTGGAACTTCCTTACCCTGAGCTCATCGGTAGCTACTATCTCCAGTGTATAGCGGGAAAGAGAAATGAAGCGTGTCTCATACTCAATGACGCTCATCATGCCTTAATAGAGAGCTGCGAACTATACTTTCATGTCCTGCCTTATAGCCCTCAGAAAGAAGTGGTCAAAGAATAATGTCCTGAACTCCTCCCAAGTCATCACTTCTACATCGTAGAAATTGGTCATGGACCTCTACCAGATATCGGCATCTCCCATGAACATAAAGGCAGTCAAGGAGATCCTCAATTGGTTTGTAGGTACCGCCATGCTATCGAGCTTGCGTACCATGAGATCTAGCCATACCTCTGAAGCAAGCGGATTTATACTCCCTGTAAATTGGTCGATCTTAACCCGCTGTAACTTCATGAAATAGTCCAATGCCTCATTAGCAACTAGTGCTGGTGCTGGTGCTGGTGCCAATACCGGAATCTGCATCCCTGCAATATGCTGATGAAACACCTACTGAATGGACTCTAACATCCCCAGATCCACTCCCTGTGCGATCTGCTCCTCATAAGTTGGTGCTCGTGGTGGATTAGGATCCATGCCACGAGATCGAGTCCTGGGCCTCCCTGGACCCCGTGTGAGCCCAGTGTCTACAACCTGCTCCTCAATAGCATATACTTGAGGTTGATTAGCATCCACACCTTGAGTTGGAGCCCTGACCCTACTAGAAAAATCCCTGACAAGCTCTGTATCCTCAACCTGCTCATCTACTCCGACGTAACGAGAAGACTCTCCATAAGTCAAAACCATGGTGCTACACACACAAATGACAAGGTCAACAACAACGTAAGTCGTTAGGACCTAATGCAACTCATACCATGAATGCACGAAACAAGTAGCATATGGTAAAAGCACGAAATGTATACAACATACAGTCATGCTAAGATATACAAGCATATACGACATGCTAATGTTAGACAAACATATACACATGTTAAGGCCTACAAGCATATACAATGTACTAAAGCAAACAAGCACATATATCATGCTGAGATAATTAAAGTAAACTTCTAAACATATGTCCACATAAGCATATAAACATGTTATCAAGAAGCAACTAAGCACATAGAGCATCGCAACGCAAGCATGTTATGCACCTAAAACCTTTCGTCCTAAGGTTTTCGAACCTAGGAGCTCTGATACCACCTGTGACGATCCAAGTTTTATAAACCTTGTGCATCAGTGATAACCAAAAGATGACCTAAAAATGGATCCAAAATGCGGAATCGAAAGATGATTAAAGTAAAATAAAAGAAAGGTTCTAAGGCATGGACCAGCGCTTATCCAAAGCCAAAGCACCGAGTGCTCGTTCGGCGCTCTTCCATATTGAGTGCTCGTTCGGTGCTCTTCCATGTTGAGCGTGCGTTCGGCGTTCTTCCACATTGAGTGCGCATTCAACACTTTTCCACATTGAGAGCGCGTTCGGCGCTCTTCCACATTGAGCGTCCATTCGGCGTTCTTCCACATTTAGCGCTCTTACATGGTTGGTCATTCTGACCTACATGGTTAGGTGTTCAGGTGCTCCGACCTATATGGTCAGGTGTTCTGACTGCCGAACGACGAAATAGAGTGCAAAAATTAGCCAAACGTCAAAATAGAATGCAAAAATCAGTCGAACGACAAAACAGAATGCATTAGAAGCTGCTGCTACAATGCTTGGAGAAGTTTTTGGTCCAACCTAAGGCTATAAATGCATTCCCAATGATCCAAAACAAGTTTAAAAAAATTTACATGCCTCATTCAAGTATACACAACATGTTAAATCAAGAGCAAACTTTAAATCATAACCCAATGCATGAGTTTTGTATGAAATTCCATAAACAACTATGAAAGTAAATTAGCATACATGTCATATAAACGTCTTTGGCCGCAGCCTCATTACATACGCATCCAATAAGTGACAAAAGGTGCACTTAAGTACACATTACATATTTCAACGCATTTTACACAAAAATGTTACTACATGCTAACACTTGCATGTCTTCCAAAATACAGCAAAATACTTCAAGGTATCAAAGCAACTTAGGAACGTGATGCATACCGAAATAAAGTTTCTTTACCTGCAAAATAACCCATACAACTAGGGTGAGTAATCAAGTTACTCGTAGGATGTGGTGTAGGCGCATACCCTATAGTTTTAAGTATCATGCGAACCAAACATAGATCATCACAAGGGTACATTCCACCTAACGTCTATGTTCTCATGGTACTCTAAGGGATCATCTCAAGCTATACAAATATTTGAAATGATAAGTATATAACATCCAAGTATACATAAACAAGTACACTAACTGCATTGAAACTAAAATCACTAAATCACAAGCTACAAGAAATCCATGATTTTCAACTTGGAATATAATGCGAAATCAAGTAATGGAAAGACTAGGATATGTGGCCGCGAGACCATACAAGTTATTTTGGGTAATTACGACCCACAAGGTACTACCTAGTGCGCATTATAACTTAGGTGAATTCTTATCGTCCGTACTAGAGCCAGACCCTAGCCATCAACATTTCATATCCTTACAAGCTTCCAAAAATCAACAAGTCCATGGCATTTATATAATTTCAATGCATGAAACTACCTACCAAACACAAGTAGGGTGAAACCACATAAACCATGCCCTAAGGTTACATGTCTAAAATGGCAAATTAATGATACTACACATTACACTATAGCAATTTACTATCAATGTAGGCCACAATTACTAATCATGCAATACAATAATTTACCTACAAGTAAATACAAGTGCTATATACAAGGTCTTTATACCAAATCTTCAATGAAATTTCTATTTACTTAACAATAGAAGTACCATCACCAAGAAGTTTATAATAGACTCTCAATAAAATTACAAGTATTAGGCAAGTCATTAAACAATAATTTACATATTCAATTTAATTAATCATATGCATGCTTTAATTCACAATTCCTAAGTCAAGCATAATAAATCTCTACTTATATGCAATTAGGAGAATTAATAAGGTATGCAATCAATATATATCAAGCTCCAATATATATAAAACCCAAAGAGGATAAACATACAACCACCCCTACCTCACAAGAGGATTGTTTCTCTTGAATCTAGGGGAAGCAAAGGAATTTCAAGTTTTCCTTCTAGGGTTATGAAGAGAAAGGTGAGACAAAGCTTTTGTATTCCAAGCTTTATGGTTTAATATGAGTGGAAGGAGGCCAAAATGAAGTCAAAAGTTCTAAGCCAAGTTTTTCTTTCAACGGAGACTAGGTTCGGATTAGAGCAAAGGGAATGAAGATGGGATAAGTTGAAAAGTAGTGGGTGGAGGATCTAGTATTGCTCCACTCATTAGGTTTTCTTACACTACCTCTCACACACACACAATGCAAGACTCAATTTGGTGCCTACATTTGTCACCAATCTATGGCTCCTTCCTAGGCTTAATCCTAAGCTTACACTTGTTAACCATCCAAGCCAACAAGTGCACCAATCCTAGGCCAACAAGTGGGTGAATCTTCACCCTCCATATGTCACAAGATAATGCTTCCAAGTGACTCCACCCCAATGCCGACAAGTGGCTCCATGAGAGTGTGACACTTGTTACACTTTTCAAAAATTGGAAAAAGGTCATTTTTCCAAAATATCTTCCAAATTAAAATGCAAGATGGTCCCTAAGATAAAAAATAATTATTTTACATAATTACACTAAAAGCCCAAAATCAAGAATGTTTCCAGGAAAGTATGCATCCATGCCCTTTATGAAAAAAGTAAGCAACTAGCATGCTTTTCTACGAAAGTAAAAATATACATATCATGGAAATTAAATATCATGGATGTATGCAAAGTCAGAATCAAATCTGAGCCCAAAAAGTGAGGTTATGCAAATGAAAATGAAAACCGGGAAAAAGACGAAAAAAAAAGAAAAGAAAAAGAAAAAAGCCGAAAATAGAAAGGATGTAAATGAGTGGGTCATTATAGTCCTTCTTGGGTTTATGGGCAGGCGATATCGACAAACTTTCTGAGAATCTAAGAAGAAGCCTAAATTGGCAGATTTGGCTAATATGAAATAAAGATCATCTTAGGGGTGATTCAAAAGAAATAAAGGTTTAGAGCTCGTTGATTTGCATTCTTATTCAAAGTGACTAGCGCAGCCCTTGTTCAAAATTTTCTTCCAATAAACTTTAAATTTTAAATATCTTATCGGCTTGGCAGCTAACAATCGATAAAACATTTAAAATTGGTGGGCATTGTTGACACCCATTTTGGCAAATTACGTGGTAAACCAATTTGGTGATGATCAGGATAAGGAATGATTTGACTAAAATGTGGAGTTTAAGTTTTAAATTTCCTATATGCATGTGATCAGAAGATAATTGAAGGCTATTATTAAGTGATAGGTTTTATCAAGACTCCTAAATGAAGAAGATATGTTATTCAAGGAAAGTGAAGGATATGATGGAAGAATCATGAGAAGATACGTGAATAAGGACGAACATGGTCTTATTAAGAGGAATAAATTTGGTAATCAATTGTAATCCAATAGATTAGATTTAGGAAGTATTTTATTTTAGGACTCTTTATGATTTCTATAAATAATTATAGAAGCACTCTTTATAAGAGGTCCAACACCCTCAGAATCTTTATTTTAATATAATTATGCCTTCTCAAGCTCTCCCTTTCTAATTTAACTTTCTCTCTTTAGTAATCTTGCTATTGTCAAACTCTCTTTTTCTTAATATTATCTCTCTATCTCTCTCACTTCTATATCTATCTCATCTCATTCAACTTTCTATCTTTAACAATCTTTATATTCATAGTTTCTCTCTATCCCTCTATTTCTCTCTTCTATATCTCTCTCTCCTTCATTTCTTATTCTGTTTTCATGATCATTGCAATTCATTTTCCCATTTAAAGTCCTGTTTATCAAGGCAGTTTGAACCTACTTGAGAGTTTAATGTTCCCTCTCTTATACAATTGTCTAATCCATAAGTTTCTCGTAAAAGAGACTCAATTTGACCTAATCTCTTCACATTCGAACCAAGTTGTTGGTTCTGGCATGCTTGTATACACAAATTTCTGAATCGGTGAATCCTACTAATTTTAGGGTTAAAAATTAATCACAGATAAAACAAAGCATCCATATAGATCATAAGACATCAATGTCAAGAACAAAGAACAGGTTGTACTCATGCATACATTAATAGAAGGACTAAGTGTTTACTATGCAATGCCACTTTGTTATGGCTTGATCAAAGTTCGCTGGAGTATAGGCACTCATCCACAAGTTGCTAAAGGTTTGGATTCTCCAGAGCAACAACATGACAATTATTTCTTTATCATTTTAACTACTTCTTAACTGTCAGCAAGTCAAATGGCATAATAGTTTTTACGTCAGTTTGGAATGACAGAAATATGAAAATGAAAAGCTAGTGTTCTTTCGCCCATTTACAATCTCTAATAACAGTACTCCGAAGCTAAAGTTATCAGATTTTTTTGAGAATCTCCCATCCATTGCATATTCTAAAGCCATAAAACCACTGCATTGAATAATTTCAGCTAAAATAATAATTTTTTGTTTACCAAAATGAACAAAATTTTTATATATAAACAATGCAGTATAAAAATTTTTCCTAGTTGGAACTCACACACCCATACCTCCAATAAAATTTGAACCCCTGACTTCCCTTTGGGAAGTAGGGGCCTGGTACTGCTGGACCACTTACCCATTGGTAACAACAATGTAGTTATTAAAATTGAATATCTAAACAAAGTATGAAGAACACAATGCAATAATATATGTGGTTCAGCCACTAGGGCTTACATCCACGGTACACAAAGCCCAAGGGCTACATATCTCTTAATATAATAAGCTATTTTTTTAATACTCAATACAATGATGAAGACTCCTTTATATAAGAGAAGAAATAATGAGAATGGAAAGAGATAGATATAGGAAAAAACATCAATACTGAAATATTTTTCTCTACAAATTCCTCCAGTATCTTTAATAAAAGGAAACATCAATAATGGAGGATTTTCCTCCATTTATTCCTTCAATAACAAATATAACTATAAATCTTCAACAATAGGAAAAAACATCAATACTAGAAGATTTTCCTTTATTGATTCCTTCGGTAAATCTTCAACACTCCCCCTCAAGTTGGAGCATGAATGACATGAATGTCTAACTTGCCATTGAGATGACGAGTAGCAGCAATTGCAAATGATGAAGAGGTGTAACAAGATGACCTTAATAAAAATGGATTCAAAGATTCCAAGACAAGTAACAACAACCTCGATTGATGAAGAGGTGTAAGAAGACATCCACATTAAAAAATGAATCCAAAGATCCGAAACGAGTAGTAGCAACTTTAATTGATGAAGAGGTGTAAGAAAACCACCTCAATAATAATGGATCTAGAGATCCAAGAAGAGAACCAAGTATGAATCTGATGAAAAAAAGATAAATGAACAAAGAGGCAACTCTGATACCATGATAAAAATAAATAGAGAAACAAAGTATGAAGAACACAAGGCAATAATATACGTGGTTCAGCCACTAAAGCTTACATCCATGGTACACAAAGCCCAAAGGGCTACATATCTTTTAGGGTAAAGTGCAAAAACCCTCCTGAAGTATTGGCCATGTGCAATTAACCCCCCTGAACTATAATTTGCCCTCTTGAACTATTGAATTTTTGCAATTAACCCCTAATGTGACATCTTCGGCCAATTGGTTATAATGGAAATAGTGAAAGATAATTTTACCCCTATATAAAACTACATAATTTCACTAAATTTTTAGTAACACACACCAACCTTATCACCATGGAGGGTGTAATCTCATCATCCACTAAAAAATTGACAACGCACACCAACCTTATCACCATTAGTCTGACATTGAGGGCGTAATCTCAGCATCCACTACAAATTGGACAACACACCAACCTTATCATCATAACCCTTATTAAGCACTTCCTTCCATTTTTGTAGGAAAACCAAATTACTGAAACTCTAAAGAACTAAAGAAAGCTTTTGCTGAACGGAATATAATTTTTGATCTCTCAAGGGTTACTCAATCAGTAAATCTCTCAACTTTAACACATTAATTTGTAACTACTGATGCAATCTACATGAATGAGTCGTGATATATTTTTTCTCTCAAAACAGTATACGATTTTTGTTTTTGATTTTAGTGTTTAGGTCTGTAAAATGTTGGATGGGTGTTTGAGTTTGGCCGACAGTGTATATATATATATATGTGTGTGAATGTGTGTGCGCGCGCTTACATTTTCATTTTTTTTTTTTTGTCTTCTAATATTTGTTTGATATTGTTGAAAGCTATTCTTTCACTATATTGTTCTGTCCAGTGGTCCCTTTCTTCTATGATTGAATTTGTTTTATATTGTTGAAAGCTATTCTTTCACTATGTTATTCTGTCCTGTGGTCCCTTTCTTCTATGATTGAATGGTCCTTGTTTTGATTTTATATTATTGTTTATAAATGATTAAAGTGTCCATTTGCCACTAAAAATGTTGTATAAGTTTAACTGTACCCTGTGATTAAGTGGTCCCTTTTATTATTGATTAAGTTTAGCAATTAAAGTCCAAAACCATAATCCAGTTCAAACCAAAATCCAGATAATTGCTAAATAGTGTATAATATTTTAGCAATTAAAATTCAAACCCATAGTCCAGTTAATTGCAGAATAGTGTATAATATTTCAACAATTAAAAACCAAACCATAATCCAGCTCAAAACCATAATCCAATTAATTGCAGAATAGTGTAAAACATATCAGCAATTAAAGCCAAACCTTTATTCGTGTAATTGCAGAAACGAACTAACATTTCAGCAATTTAAAATCCAAAGCATGCATTGGTGAAATCTATTAATTAAATAACTCTACTATGCATCTAAAACAAGATTTAAATTCATGCCATAGACCGTTAAATCGCCGAATGAAAACTAGGCAATTAAATCTTTTTCATCTGTAAACAGCGTGTAAAGTTGTTTAATTTTACACTGTTCATTCCATTAATATAATGTGGTAACTTATGAAATTAGAGGTCTTAACAACACTGAAGTTAAATATTAAAACCCCCAGTAAAGTCCCAAAACCACTCAGACAGAACACGAATGCTTAAACAAAACCGTAAAAAAAATTACATAACACGCGCATATGAGAGAGCCTGCTCTCAAGACTTGGGAGCAGGCTCCCTAAAGCATGGAGCCAGCTTAAAAGGGTCGGAGCCGGCTTCCACTTCCATGGAGCCGGCTCTCTCCCTCTCTGAGAGCTTCTGGTCCAATTTTGCTCTGTTTTTTACCATCTGCTTCGTCTCCGGCCATTCCAACTCTTCTATTTCTCTTTAATACTAAACCCAAGAGTCTTGTTTATACCCAGCAGCATCCCAATGATTTGTTTACAATAGTTGGAATTTATTACAGTGATTAAACCACTACTGATTTAACATGCTTAAAGACCAAACTAAAACGCAGACTTGTAAGAACCATATCAAATTAAATTCAACATATATAGACAAGCAATTTAACACATACTAAGCATGCAAGATTAAATTAATATCCAATTAAAATCCTAGAGATTATCTAGGTATGCACAGAACACAGGCCAACGGGAGAGAGAAAGAAAAGAACTTGCCTGTGATTTCAGTTATGAAATCTCAGCGTCGTCTCTAAGTTTCTGGCAATTCCTGAATACTGTCAGGCCTACTACTACTCCGGTTCTAACCCACAATCAACCTCCTTGGTCCTCTCTATTTTCCTCCTTGGTAGCCCTAACTGATGCCTCTATTATCTTAACCCTCTCTTTACGGGAACAGAATTATGTTTATGTTTTTAAAACCCTAAGCCACCGTAATAATATATTAATTGGCTTAGAAAAATAAAACCCGAATTCTAATATAATTGTAAAGACGAAAACAATCTAATATAATTTTATATCTTAGTCGGCTATATGAAAAACGTGACTACCTAAAAGAGAACAAAACCCTAATTAAACAATTAAAACTAATTTACTTAAACAAACTAATTAATTAAATAAAATAAATAATACAATTAATTCATTTTCATCATAAGCATACATTAAACCAATACTCAATTAAATAATAACAATTAACTAAATCAATTAACAACAAATAAAACAATTAGAAAAACAAGCAAATAAAGAATTAAAATGCAGGAAAATAATTATTAAAAATGCCGAGACTATCCTTTTAAAATTAGGGGTATTACATTCTTCTCCCATAATAAAAGGAATTCCATCCTTGGAATTCGCTCTTACCTTCTTCCAATATTTCAGGAAACTACAAGTAAATGACATCATCCCGTTCCTAAGTAGACTCAGCCTCATTGTGATGACTCCACTGAACACGCACCAAAGGAATAACTTTATTATGAAGGATTTGATCCCTGTGGTCGACCATATAACATGGTGACTCTAAATATGTTGCATCCAGCTGCAACTCAATTTCCCTAACATCAATATGTTGATACCAATCCTCATCTCACAGAAATTTCCGCAACATAGAAACATGGAACACATTGTGTACGCGATCCAAATTATCTGGAAGTGCCAATCGATAAGCGACAATTCCAACTCGATCCGTAATCATGAATGGACTGACAAACCACGGGGACAACTTCCTTTTCTTCCCAAAGCACATTACTCCTTTCATAGGAGATACTTTGAGCAGAACCTGATCCCCAACCTGAAACTCCAAAGAACAGTTGTAATAATTGGCATAACTTTTCTGCCGACTCTGAGTAATGCGCATGCGATCCCTAATAAGAGCAATCTTCTCAGAAGTATCCTTAATGAACTCAGGACACAAGAACCTGCTCTCCCCAACCTCCATCCAACAAATAGGCAATCGACACGGTCGGCCATATAATGCCTCAAATGGTGCCATACCAATAGTCTTCTGGAAACTATTGTTATAGGCAAACTCCACCAGTTGTAAATAATCCTCCCAGTGGCCCTTGAAATCAAGAATACACGACCGAAGCATATCCTCCATGATCTAATTAACCCTCTCAGTCTGTCCGTCAGTCTGAGGATGATACGCAGTGCTAAGATGCAATTCTGTACCCAAAGCCTGCTAAAAACTCTTCCAAAATCCTGACACAAAGCTCGAATCCCTGTCCGATATAATAGACAACAGAATGCCATGTAACTTCACAGTCTCTGCAATGTAAAGTCTCGCTAACTGCTTAGTCAATCTATTAACGATGACCCAAATGGAATTGTGATCCTTAAAGGAATTAGGCGATCCATCTACAAAATCCATAGAAATGCTCTCCCATTTCCACTCCGGTATTGGTAATGGTTGTAGAGCTCCTGGCGGCCGCTGATGATTAATCTTAATCATCTGACAAGTACTACATCGAGAGACAAAAATAGCAATGTCCTTTTTCATATCTGCCCACCAAAACTGCCGCTTCATATCCTGATACATCTTATCTCCTCATAGATGAACAGAAAACTCAGAATGATGAGTCTCAGTCATCACATCCTTCCTCAAACCATGAGCAGAAGGTACAACCAAATGTCCCTTGTACCTCAAACCTCCATCAATCCCAACATAGTAAAATGGAACCTCTCCAGTAGCTATCTCTGCAATCTTGTCAATGCACTGCTGATCCGTGAGTTATGCTTGCAAAACCTTGTGAATAATAGCAGGTGTAACTACCATGCACGCCATAAAAGCATCAGATAACTCATCCACTGACTTCAAAGTATTCCACTCAGTAGTGAATAGCGCAGAAAGACTAGTAACGGGTCGGCGACTGAGTGCATCCGCCACCACATTCGCTTTCCCATGATGGTACTGTATAGAGAACTGATAGTCTTTTACAAACTCCAACCATCAATGCTGTCTTATATTCAGCTCCTACTAAGTGAACAAGTACTGTAGACTCTTGTGATCACTAAATAATCTGAAGGATTCTCCCAACAGATAATGCCTCCAAATGCGTAAGGCAAAGACCACAGCTGTCAACTCCAAATCATGTGTTGGATAATTAAGCTCATGAGGCTTAAGCTTATGAGACCCATACGAAATCGGTCACTCCTCCTGCATCAAAACACACCCAAGACCTTGCAACGAAGCATCTGTGTAGACAAGATACTCAATCCCACTCTGTGGAGTAAATAGAACCGGTGCAGAAGTCAATTTGCGCTTTAGCTCATCAAAAGCTTTCTGACAATGAGTGGCCCCACTATCTTTAAGAACCCCTGGATGAACCTACGATAATATCCTGCCAATCCGAGGAAACTCCGAATCTCGGTAGGTGAAGTAGGCTGTCCCCACTCAACCACTACTGAAACCTTGGCTGGATCTACCGCTATTCCCCTTTCTAACACCACGTGACCCAGAAACTTCACTTCCCGCTGCCAAAATTCACACCTCTCAAACTTGGCATATAACTGGTGCTCACGAAGTGTCTGCAAGACTATGCGAAGATGTCTAACATGATCGTCCTTCGACTTAGAATAGATCAAGATATCATCAATGAAGATAATAACAAACTGATCCAAATAAGCCCTGAAGACTCTGTTTATTAAGTCCATGAAAACTGCTGGTGCATTAGTCAACCCGAACGGCATTACATGAAACTCATAAGATCCATATCTAGTGAGAAACGTTGTCCTTTGAACATCCTGCTCCCTACCCGAAGTTAATGATATCTAGAACGTAGATCAATCTTCGAAAAGTATGTAGCTCCCTTCAACTGATCAAAAAGATCATCAATTATGGGCAAAGGGTACTTATTACGAATAGTAACCTTGTTCAACTCCCTGTAATCTGTACATAGGCGAAGTGAACTATCCTTCTTTTTCACAAACAGAACTGGTGTTCCGCAGGGTAAAGTACTCCTACGAATAAAACCATGGCTGGGTAATTGCTGAATCTGATCCCTCAGCCCTCGCATCTCCGCCGGTGCCATCCTGTATGGTACCCTAGCAATAGGCGTAGTGCCTAGAGCTGAGTCAATCACAAAATTAATATCTCGACTAAGTGGCAACCCTAGAATCTCCTGAAACACATCCGGAAAATCCTATACGATTGGTATGCTATCTAATGACACAGTAATCTCCTCCTCCATATGGAATAAATATGTGCTAGTGACCCCGTTAGAACGTGGCATAGCGACGACATATATATCCTGACCAGGTATGGTGAAAACAATAGACCTATCATAACAATTAACTTGGGTATGGTAGTGAGATAACCAATCCATTCCAAGTATCACGTCATAAGTGTGCATGTCCAGGACTAAAAGATTGGCTAGAAATCTGAGTCTACCAATATTTAGTGTCACAGGCCCATCACTCTCATGTAAAATGGCTGTATTGCCCAAAGGTGTGGAAATACCCTGAGGTCTACTGCATACCCGCGTCGTCATCCTAGATAAAGCAACAAAAGATCTAGTTACAAATGAGTGTGTAGCACCTATATCAAATAAAACATAACCTTTTGAACCATGAATAAGAAACATACCCTCAACAGCTTGAGGTGCCTGAACGTGCTGTGGCATGGGGTCGTACACCCTGCCATAATGCAACTGTTGTGGTGCCTATCCCTGAGGCGGCAGCGATGCCAGTAATGCCGGATATGCCTGTCCTTGAATTCGTGGAACCTATGGAGCAGGTAAAGGCACTAGTGCCCTCTGCCCCTGCCACACATGCTGTCCCTGTCTTGCTTTAGGACATTGCCTAAAAGTATAACCATACTCTCTACAAGTGTAGCAAATGCCCTGGAAAGTACCAAATGGCCTCCTCTGTCGGTTAGCCTGTGGCTGACCCTGTCCTACCTGTGATCCCCCATTCTGCTGTCTCTGAATAGGTGCCCTATTCTTGTGAGCATCCGAACTACCCTTTTGCTTTTTCCAAGGCTACTGTCCCTGGAATTTGCCCTTATCATTCTGTCGGTGTCCATTGCCATTCCCTTTCTCAGCTGACTGATTAGCAGAGTCTCTATCACCCCTCTTTTCACCCTTAGCCTGTCTGAAGTCCACGGTCAGCTGATACTGCTATAAAACGACGTCCACCACCTGAGCATAAGTAGTGTAGGCTGGACTACCTATAATAGCTCGCTTAATAGACCACATCAGTCCTTTCACGAAACTATCTGTATCCACCTCCTCTGGAGCAAAGAGAGATAAGTGTGTGAACTGCTGCTCATACTCTACCACTGTCATGTTTCCCTATTATAGATTAAGAAACTCAGTCTTCATAGCTGCCTTGACTACATAAGGAAAGTACTTCTCATCAAAATGTGTACTAAACTGATCATAAGTTAATGACATTCTCTCCTCTGCGGTGGTAACTGACCCCCACCACTGTAGTGTATCCCCAACTAGCTTGAAAGTAGTAAGCATCTGCTTCTGAACCTCCATGCAATGAACCAAGCGAAGATGTCGCTCGATGTCCTGTTTCCACTGGTGAGCTGCTTTCGCATCGGTGGAACCCGAGAACTTAGGTGGGCTCCCCTTTGTGAAAGAACTCCTAGCCTTTTCCCAAGTATCAACCTAAACAATTGGTGTTGGTATCGGTGCCTACTGAACCTGTGGCTGATTCCGAAGTGCAGTTGTTACCCCTGCTTCTATAGCCCAAGCAATCAGGTCATTAATATAAAGAGGACACTCTGGATCTCCTCCCTGATCCTAAGTCTGCTGAACTTCCTCATGCTCTTCCAGAAACTGATTATCATCATCATGAAACCCAGGCATTTGCTGCTCTTCCTCCATTTGCTGACGCTGTAGGCGTTCTTGCTGCCTACGTGCCATTCTCCTCTGTCGACTGTTCATGTTCTGTCCTCTTCTAGCATTAACCATGCTGTTAACATAGAAAGACAGACATTAGTACGAATTAAACGGACCGTATAGGAATACAATGAATCCTAAACTTAAGCTCTAATTAAGAGAAAACGCTACGCTGAAGTCTTAATACAAAACATCCTAGCGACACTTGAACCTGGAGTGCTCTAATACCAACTGAGATACCCCTCAAATCAGAGACATGGGTTGATCAGGCCCAAGCCCAAACCCGAGGGAATATTAGCTAATTAATATATAAATGAACACAGAAAAATAAAAAGATTTAAGAATTAAATAATGAAGCTGAAAAGAATTATTAAATATAAAATCCTCAAAACGATAATGAATAATAATAATCCAATTCTCCAAAACCTCCAAGAGTACAACTTGGGTATCCATCTAGTGGACCCTAAACAAAAATCCCAACTGAACTGAATAACTGAAAATTAAATCCTAAACTAAAACATAGAAAGAAGTCCTACGTAAATAGATGAATGAGTGACTGTCTCTGACTGTCTGCGATAAGCACGATCAAACTCTAAGGTTGGAACCGTCTCGTACCTGAAAAGAATATAAGAGTGGGTCAGGCCCACGAACAAGTTCTAGTTTAACTGCAATCCATACAGTGACCTGATACGCAGATACATCCTAGATAACTCACAATATCAATCTAGTCCATAAATACATATATATCCACACTAAGGGACATTCATTGGACTACAAAGAGGTCTCAACCTGAATAGAAGACAACATGCAAAAATGCACCCAAAGGTGGGCATGAGTACCTAGACCTAACAGGATACACCTTAACCTATCATAGCCAGCTACGCATCCACTGTATAAACACACCCTAATCTATGAGCCTAAGACTCAACCTCATCTTGTGATACCATAATCATCTATTTAAAGTCCGTTCTAAACCAGAGTATGTCATTCAATTGTTCATTGATTTGACATACGATTTATAATTCAGTTAGTCACTCAACTTATTTAGTTGATATGACTTAACTACACTCAACAGTTAATCCATGTAGTCACTCAACTTACTCAATTGATCTGACCTAAATATAAGTAGGATTCAATGTTTACAATCCATTCCCTTATTCCCATAGGGTAGGTCTTAGCTTTCTGAGTTGAACCATCCTTAGTACGCCACCGTCCCATACCGGTGCATACGATCCACAACATCCATATAAATTACAGAACCTAGATAACAGTTCAACAATTAAAGTCCAAAACCATAATCCAGTTTAAACCAAAATCGATAATTGCAGAATAGTGTATAATATTTTAGCAATTAAAATTCAAACCCATAGTCCAGTTAATTGCAGAATAGTGTATAATATTTCAACAATTAAAATCCAAACCATAATCCAGCTCAAAACCATTATCCAGCTAATTGCAGAATAGTGTAAAACATCTCAGCAATTAAAGCCAATCCTTTATTTGTGTAATTGCATAAATGAACTAACATTTTAGTAATTTAAAATCCAGAGCATGCTTAGGTGAAATCTATTAATTAAATAACTCTACTATGCATCTAAAACAAGATTTAAATTCATGCCATAGACCATTAAATCGCCAAATGAAAACTAGGCAATTAAATCTTTTCTATCCGTAAACAGTGTGCAAAGTTGTTTAATTTTACACTGTTCATTCCATTAATATAACGGGGTAACTTATGCAATTAGAGGTCTTAACAACACTGAAATTAAATATTAAAGCCCCCAATAAAGTCCTAAAACCACTCGGACAGACCCCAAACGCTTAAACAGAACTGTAAAAAAAATTACAGAACGCGTGCACATGAGAGAGCCTGCTCTCAAGACTTAGGAGCAGGCTCCCTAAAGCATGGAGCTGGCTCCATGCCTCTTGGATCCAGCTCCCACTTCCATGGAGCCAGCTCTCTCCCTCTCTAAGAGCCTCCGGTCTAATTCTACTCCATTTCTGACCATCTGCTTCGTCTCCGGCCATTCCAACTCTTCTGTTTCTCTTTAATACTGAACCCAAGAGTCTTGTTTATACCCAGTAGCATCCTAATGATTTATTTACAATAGTTGGAATTAATTACAAGGATTAAAACCGTTATTGATTTAACATGCTTAAAGACCAAACTGAAACGCAGACTTGCATGAACCATATCAAATTAAATTCAACACATATAGACAAGCAATTTAACACATACTAAGCATGCAAGATTAAATTAATTTCCAATTAAACTCCTAGAGATTATCTAGGTATGCACAGAACACAGGCCAACGGGAGAGAGAAAGAAAAGAACTTGCCTATGATTTCAGTTATGAAATCTCGGCATCGTCTCTAAGTTTCCGGCAATTCCTGGACACCGTCAAGCCTCCTATTGCTCCGGCTCTAACCCACAATCAACCTCCTTGGTCCTCTCTGTTTTCCTCCTTGGTAGCCCTAACTGATGCCTCTGTTCTCTTAACCCTCTCTTTACGTGAACAGAACTATGTTTATGTTTTTAAAACCCTAAGCCACCGTAATAATATATTTATAGGCTTAGAAAAATAAAACCTGAATTCTAATATAATTGTAGCGACGAAAACAATCTAATATAATTTTATATCTAAGTCGGCTATATTAAAAACGTGACTACCTAAAAGAGAACAAAACCCTAATTAAACAATTGTAACAATTAAAACTAATTTACTTAAATAAACCAATTAATTAAATAAAATACATAATACAATTAATTCATTTTCCACATAAGCATACATTAAAGCAATACTCAATTAAATAATAACAATTAATACAATTAACAAAATCAACTAACAACTAATAAAACAATTAGACAAACAAGCAAATAAAGAATTAAAATGCAAGAAAATAATTATTAAAAATGCCGAGACTATCCTTTTAAAATTAGGGGTGTTACATTTTTCCCCCCTAACAAAAGGAATTCCGTCCTCGGAATTCGCTCTTACCTTCTTCCAATATTTCAGGAAACTGTGAGCGAATGACATCCTCTCATTCCCAAGTAGACTCAGCCTCATTGTGATGACTCCACTGAACACGCACCAAAGGAATAACTTTATTACGAAGGATTTGATCCCTACGGTCGACAATACGACATGGTGGCTCCAAATATGTTGCATCTGGCTACAACTCAATCTCCCTAACATCGATATACTGATACCGATCCTCATCTCGTAGAAATTTTTGCAACACGGAAACATAGAACACATTGTGTACGCGATCCAAATTATCCGGAAGTGCCAACCGATAAGCGACAGCTCCAACTCGATCCAAAATCATAAATGGACCAACAAACTGCAAGGACAACTTTCCTTTTGTTCCCAAAGTGCATTACTCCTTTCACATTAGATACTTTGAGCAGAACCTGATCCCCAACCTGAAACTCCAAAGCACAGGTGCGACGATCGGTATAAATTTTCTACCGACTCTGAGCAGTGCGCATGCGATCCTTAATAAAAGCAATCTTCTCAGAAGTATCCTTAATGAACTCAGGACCCAAGAACCTTCTCTCCCCAACCTCCATCCAACAAACAGGCGATCGACACAGTCGGCCATATAAATGGTGCCTACCAATAGTCTAAAACCCTGGGATGGCTTATTGTGTCCAGAAGTTCAAAAGAATTTGAATAAAGTGAGAAACATGGCAAGAATGTGTAAGGTAAACTATGCTGGTAATGACAAGTATGAGGTTGAGTGTTTTGGAATAAGTGAGGCATCCACCTCAAGGAAAGATAAATACAGATTGCAATGGTTACCAATCCTATGAGAACTGCAATTGCGATAACTAGTTTTGTACTGCTCTTTTTTTCTATGAAACACAACAAACATTGAGAAAGTACTTGAGTTAATATGGATTTAACTCAAAGAACTGAGAATTTAGACAATTTCCATGACTCTCCTTTTCTGTGCGCAAATGGGAAAATTTATTACACATATACTATTAAAAAAGATTTAACCCTTTTCTAAACCAGTTCACGGATATCAGGTGGCTAACATGTTAAGTATGTGCATTGGTTTATTTTTGAAGTGATATTTGCTTATCTGAATCAACAAGTAAAATAAATAGAAGCAAAAAAAGAGGCACATTCTTTTTATAAGGATGATGAAAAAACAATACCAAGTGGTCCACTCCACTGCAAACAACCAATGCCACACGTATGTAAAGATCTGCCCCACCATAGGAGAATTCCTGTATGTAAATTAATTGTCCACTCCACTGCAAACAACCAATGCCAGTATAATATCCATAAGCTATATAAGAACAATTATTGAAGCACTGGGTTTTGCAGTTGTCTTCTGAAATAAATACCGACACAGCAAAGGCTGGCACTTTCACTGTCTTGAGCTTTAAAAACCGATCTTGTTTATCTTTTCCACCACCACTATTGTTTCTCTCACACTACAATTGCTGCCTCTTTGTACATCCACTAGCCCAATTCCCTCTACTCCATTCCTCCATATCCTTCGGATCAAACCCTTGTAAACATATGCAAATTGGCAAACCCTTCGCATTGCAGCTTCCAAATGGACCACACTTGCCATGTGCTTCACATTCAGTATTTTGAACCACCCACGTAGTTTCCCAAGTCTCCTTTCCTTTTTCCCGGTACCTCTCCATTAGAGTTCCATTAGAACTTAAGGTATAGTATAACTGAGAGGACTTATTTGCATAAGTGTAACCCATATATATATTTCCCCTTTTATCATTTGCAACTTCAGATCTGCTATAGTATGTAGACGACATATAAGGCCTGCCAATAAAAATCTGCCCATTCCATGGACCACTCCGCCAATATGGAAGACTACCATTCCAAACACATAATTCTGGAATATTCATAGGATTGACGCCAGAAGTGTACCTTCCACTGGATGGAACTGAAGGGCTTTTCCATGAGGTCAACTGTGTCTTTTTACCTGTAAACTTGTTAGTACTAATTTTCATCTCCTGCAAGAAAGAATCAGATGGGTGTTCAAAACTCTCCCATATTATGTTTCCATTGGAGTCATCTCGCAACATAAGGTTCCCGGAATCTGAAAGCTGAGCACTTGAATTCACCAAAGCATTTGGAACATCTGATGACCAAACAATCTATTTCTGTCCAAAAACAAAAAGCCCAAAACTTTGAACCAAATGGGGAGCCGAAAGCTAAAAGATGCTTCAAAACCTGGAAAGAAAGCAAATTAAGGGAAGAAACCAACAAAAGAATGAAGTCTATCAATGTGATCGAGAACTTAATTGCATCTATCTACTCTTTCGCCAGTTATATATATACCAAATTACAAGGTCTAGAGACTGGAGTTGCATATGTCACAAAATAATCATATAATATGTAGTATATTATTATATATTTTATTATTTTATTCATATATTTATAAATTAATTATTAATTTAGAGTTTAGAGTTAATTTTTTTTTTATTAAATATACCCTTTGACCACCTAAAATGACCAAACTACCCTAAGTGAAAATACAATTTTCTGTCTACCCAGGCTCCAACACCACCATCGCCAACAACACCCACCACCGGCCACCACCTCTTTATCTCTCTCCCGACACACAGGTCACCACCGCAACCACCAATCGTCACCACATCAACCACCAATCCCCACCACCGCAACCTCCAGAACCACCCCAACTTAGGCCCACCACCACCCACCTTCACCTCCACCACAACCACCACCACGAATCAACCAATACCAGATCCAAACCCGAGAGCACCTTCACCTTCACCTTCGCCCTCATCATCAACCACATACCCAACCTCTCAATCCTCACCAAACTCAATGATCGGTGGCGCAAAGCCCGAGGACACGACCATGGAACCCGATCTTGACCCGACCATGGAGCCCGATCGCACCTTACGCACATAAACTCCAAGGACAAGGCCTCCACAGTTCGAACTGGTCACTGACTCAATCGAACTCAAACACAGTTGAAGCTGTTGAAGGCATCATCACCTTCTCACTTCACTTCTCATCACAGAAGAGGGAAACATGTGTGTATATATGTATAGGGTTTCTGTCACATCCCAAAAATTCTAAGAAAAATGCTCTGATACCAAATTTGTAATTACCCGAACTCGAGGGTCCGAATCGCTAACTGGGTCCTTATCCGAACCCGAGGTCAACTAAGGACATTACTGTCCTTTCCTACGTCAATACATAATATACGTATCATCACAGGGTTTCTTCTAACCCTAATCTCTAACTTTTTTAGAGAGAGAATATAAAATTTACAATGTAAAAGTAAAATGATAAAAAGCTTTTTCACAAAATGGGTCACCTCCCTTTATATAGAAGGTCCTTTTCTTAGCCACTAAGTCAGAAATATAGCCCTAAAAATATCTAATCCCGTACTATGTGGTAGGTGGAGTTTTGGGTGGGCACGGGAATAAGACAACTCGGTGCCAGCACATTTTCGATCGATATTAGAAAAGTTCGATCGATCAGAGAAAAGTTCGATTGATCAGAGTTCGATCGATCTCACTTTTTTCGATTGATCTCACTTGGCAGCTTTTCAACATCAGCCTATTTTTGCTCCAAATCAGTCTCTTTTTGCTCCGGATCATCACTAGGACTTAGTTTGACTCCAAAAAGGCCTTAAGAAACCATTTTTAGCCCATTTTAACATTATTGATCTGAAATAGACAAAAACACAAACAAGCACTAAAATGGGAAAATAAGTTAGATAAAAGTCCTAGAACACTCAAGCTTAAGGGGTTTAAAAGCACACTTTTCAGCACTCATTACACCCCCAAACTTAAATATTGCTAGTCCCTTGCAATAAACTACAAAGTAAAGAAATGAAATAAACAACTAAACAACTACAAACTAGAAAGCAATAAAATGATAGCGCCACTTTCGTAGGGAACACGATTGCATTTAGCATATGCAACAAGCCTTTTAAACCCCTATGTTACCCCTAGTGAATGAGTGATGTCTCATGAGGGTTTCCAGAAATGATACCCATAAATATTATGTAATGACCCGGTCATTTGCCTCCCTTTCCTTTTTCTTGAAATTTTACGAATGAATTTTTTTCATTTAATTTTCTTTTCTGAGCTCTGTTTCGTGTCGCTTAGTGTCATCTCGAGTGCTCAGAATTGGATTCTGAGACTCTTTCATGTGAATTAACAACTTCCTTTGAGGACCGAGTCATTTCTGCATTTTCACTTTTCGGACACTATACGTCTTTCGTCCTTTTCCCTGTTTCGTCTTTTTCCCTATTCTGTCTTTTTCCCATATGTCACATTATTGGCACAACCTCACTTCTCATGCTCAGAGTTGGTTTTTGACTTCACGTGCCTTCATCTTGAGTGGTTTCCTCGAAATACGTATATTTACTTTTGCAAGAAAGTACTCTGGTTGTTCCCGGTGTCCATAGGGGCATGGATGCAAAGTTCTTTGAAATTATTTTCTTTTCTTGGGGTGTTTTTCGTAAATATCTTTTGAAGATATTTTATTTCAAGGGTTTTTAAGAAAATATTTTAGGAAGATATTTTCATTCTGGGCCATAAGTGCAGTTTTCACTTTTTGGAGGGGCCATTATGTAATTAATGAAAGTTATTGCAAAATGTCTTGTTTTGAGCTTGGATCCTCGAACGGGATTCATTTTCACATTTCATCGAGTTGTGTACTCTTGGAATTTCCTCCTGGCCGATGTTTTCCAGTTTTAGGGTTTCTGGCCCCAGTTTTCGCCAAACTTGTTTTGGGTATAACATTATGCTCGGGACTCGGTTTTTGATGTCGTTTCTTCCGTTGTTCATATTTTGTCATTTTAAATTTTTTTGTTCACAAAATTTTGCCATTTGAGTGCGTTTGCTTAAATTTTACTTTTTCAGACCCGGCGGGCCCGTTCGGGACACTTTTTGAGATTTCTATAAAAGTGGGGTGAGATATTTCATTTTTCATCTTCTCCCCTCTTCATGCACGACCTGGAGCTCCCATGGCAGCCCAAGGGGTGCTGCCATCTTCTCTCTCCTCTTTTGGTTCACTTTTCCTTGATGGAAAGTCTTCGGCCTTAACGTTTGTTGTTCCCCTCGCCGTGCTCTACCTTTCCCCCTTATTAGAATTCAATTTTGACCATTTCTTGAGTTTGGTTTTGAGATCAAGTTATGATTTTCATGGGCTTCTTGCGGATTCTTGTTCAAGGTATTGTCCCCGACAAAACCTCTCGGTATCGTCGAATTCAGAGCACTTTTATTTTGGTGGGCCTTTGGAATTTTCATCTAAAATTGAGGTAGGGGATGTTTTAGGTTTAAATTCTTGTTATATAGCATGCTTGTGATGCTTATACTACTTGTTTGCATGATTAAATATAAAATCTAGAGATTTTATTATTTATTTTTCTTGTACGGGATCTAATTTTCCTGGTTGGTCATGACTTGGTTTAAACATGTAGCATGATTTTATATTGCCCCTTGATATGCTCATTGTCGTGTATTAAAAATGGAACATTTGAATAAGTATTAAAGATTTTATTTAATATTTATCTTAGGTGAAAGATTAATTCACATGGCTTTAACTAGCTTGAAATTAATATGTGTTAGCATATTATATTAGGCCTTAGTATGCTCTTCAACATAGTTGAATTTGAAAGTAATTGGAGGTGTTTTGAAAATTAGTAATTATTAATTAATTTGATTAATTAATTTGCTCCGAGTGCACTATTCACTCCATGTGAATTCCGACTTGATATTCTTGATCTACATGCCATATAGCTTCACATATATTTGATTTAGAATATTCGGTGAGGTTTTGAAACCTTTCATTTAATTAATTTCCTTGTTTAAGATTTAATCATCATGGTGATATACAACTTGGAATTGAATTGTGGCATGCTAGAAAATTAAGCTTATGTATAGTTGTTCAAATATATTAAATTGGGATTAATTGCATGAGAATTGCAACTTTTAATTTATATTTAACTTTAGTGAAAGGTTAAGTCACATAGTCTTAAATTGAATGAAATAAACTTGTAATGTCATATTACATTAGTCCTTGGCATATTCTCTAAGATATGTTAAATTGAAAGCATTTGGTTAAGTTTAAAAATCTAGAGATTTTAATTAAAAGAATTAATTAAAATCTATTTTGTGGTCCCATTAGCTTAATTAAGGTTTTAACTTGATATTTGTATTGGCCATGACGTGTTTACTATTATATATTAATTTGGGACTATTAAAAGTTGTTTTAGAACCTTGGTAATTAAATTAGCATGATTTAATTAAAGTTCTACTTTGTTATTCCAACAACCTAATTGAGTTTTAGAATGGATATAGGTGATGACCATACCATGTCCTTTAACATGTATTAAATTGAGGTTATTTGGAATTGAATCGGAATCTAGAGAATTTAATTGTGTTTATCTATTTAAATTCTATCAATTTGCTCCATGATCTAGTTCGTGTTTTAGAAGTGGTTTCTATATTCAAATCATGGACTTAGACTTGTTGTATATTCATTTGGTTATGTTTTGAACATTGGATAACATAGTTGTTATGTTTGTATTCATGAGAATATGTTTTCCTTATTGAATATATTGTTGCCTTGTGTAATGATTTGCACACTTCGTATTCAACATCATTCATGCATAGCGTGTAATGAATCGTACACTGAAGATTCGACATTCACCACATCATATTAGTTGTGGACTTAGAGCATGGATTGTATAGGTTTCCAAATTTGGTTGTGCTTGGTAGATAGTTGATTATCTTGCATATTCCTGTTGATATATACGTTGTTGCACAACTTGTTGATTTTAGAAACTTGGGGATGTCGTTGTTTGACTATAACTAGGACGTGGTTCTAGTACGGGGGATAGTCCCTCTATATATAGTCTAGTGCGCACATAGAGAGGTTACCCATGGGCTAGTAACCCTAAAGTAACTATGTTGTTGGTCTGATCCGGCGTGACGTCCGAGTATCCACTTTGTTTGATTTTGCATTTCATTTTCAAGTTGATAACTAGATGATGTTGTAACTTCTTATTTTTTATTTGCCGTTCCATTTTAAGTTACAGGACGTTAACTTTGCGAAATTGTGCTTTATGCGTTGTATTGGAAGTTCCAATTTTGGTTAAATTGCATCGATATTGAAAATCGTGTTTTGACGTTCTAATAAAGCTTAGGATTGATCCTATTGATTCTTTTATAACATAGACGTTAGGTGGCATGAACCAATACTGTTATTTTGTGCTTTAGATTCTAAGTTGATGGCTTTGAGAACTTAAACCTTGTTGTATTGTATAACATGCTCTTTTGTTGTTGAATTGCATGGATAATGTGATTCTTGTTAACTTGTATTCAAATATGCTTTTGTCATGTTGTATGGATTACTCTAGACCTAGTTCAATTGTATTGAAAATGCAGTTCATGTTAATCTATGCTCAAGCATTCTTCTTGTCGTGTTTTTTTTGGATTATCCCAACCATGATTCGTTTCATACACGTATGTATATCATAATTCCTGTTGCTTAGACTCTAAGGTAGCTTAGGATGCTCCCCGAGTCTCACTTGGACATAGTCGTTAGGTGGCATGAGCCCCTTTAACATGTTTCACCTTAAGGTGATAAATTTGTAAAATGCTAGGTCGATGCATGCTCATCTCCTATGAGTAGCTTTATGTTACTCACCCCTACGATACTGGGGTATATTTCAGGTACAAAGACTTGGTTCATGAAGCCTAGCATTCCTTGAATGTCGAGTAGCTTTCAAGTTTCCATTTCATGCAAATGTTAGCTTGAAATGTCATTTTGTAGACTTATATGTCAAAATATGTATATTTGATTCTATGCATGTAATGTGTACTTAAGTACACTCCTTTCAATGTAATTGATATGTATG
This sequence comes from Cornus florida, assembly GCF_030987335.1. Taxonomy (NCBI): domain Eukaryota; kingdom Viridiplantae; phylum Streptophyta; class Magnoliopsida; order Cornales; family Cornaceae; genus Cornus; species Cornus florida. Next base: position 38,325,568 of record NW_026775571.1, on the reverse strand, counting down.
AGACGAGGCCGGAGGCCAATAACATGTAGCTTGAAAAATCGCAAGTCATTGTTTCACCATGGTTGCATCAGGTGTGGGAATTCCATTTTCATTCTTTCATAGGGTCTTATTAATCATGTTTGAAGTGTGGCCAAGGGCCAAACGGTCATTTGATCCCGTTTTGTATTTTTGGATTCTATGTTTTCCATTCCAAGTCCATTTTTACCTTTTTGCCCGTTGGGGGGTCGAATTTTGTATCGGTGATATTTTTAAGCCATGGACCATTGTAGCGCGTCTAAATAGGTAAGTTACGTTTGCGTGCATGGTCGTTTCTAGGCAAAACCTTATCGTTTGTGTTTTGAGCCTCTTGTGAATTCATTTCGCATTTTTTTTGCATATTCTGATCTAGGGGCATTATGGACCTTTCACCTCAGTTTTATTTTCTTCTTTCGATATGGTCGCTTAGAAATCATGATTTTAGGGGGGGTTTCTTCTTCGTGTTTTTCCAGAAAATGTTGTCTTGGTACCGAAAATCCCTCGTGAAGTTTCAGCTTCCAGTTTTCATTTAGCAGCTTTATGACCCTCTTGTTCAGTTCTGATCTAGGGGCATTTTCGGGATTTCGCAGTGAGTTTTTTTTTTATTCCGTCCACGTTGTTGGGTAGAAAACTCGATTTTAGGGGGGGGTTTCTTCTTCGTGTTTTTCCAGAAAAACTCATCTTGACCTCCGTTTCAAACCTCAGTTCTGGGCAGATCAAAAAAAATGTAGCAGCAGCCAAGGGCTGCCACCATGCCATGTCTTTGGGCGCCAGCATGCACGCCGGTGGGCTCGCGCATGGGCGCCGTGTGCGCCATGGCCCCTCGTCGGGCCGCCGCGACGTCAATTCTTCTTTTGGACTTTTCTCCTTCGTCCGGACTCCGATTCAAGTGAATTTTTTTTTGAACTGAACTAATTTTTCGCTGTCTTTCCAACGGTGTGCTCGGTTGCACCCGATTCTTTCTAGATAATTACCAATTTACCCTTTTGCCTTAAGTGCTCTTTTTCTTCATCATGTCGTTTCTCTTTCGTCTAGACTCCGAATCATGCGATTCTTGAGTCCATCTTGATTAGTTTTTCATTATCCTTCCAGTGGTGTGCTCGGTGGCACCCGACTCTATAATTTTTAGAAATGACTATTTTGCCCCTGGGGGCTTATTTGTCATATTTTCGATCTTTTGCTTCCGCATCAGTTCTTGTTGAGTTCCACGACCTCATGGAAGGTCACTTTGACTTCTTAGAGTCTTGTTTTCTATTTTTGCTTTCGTATTCGGATCCGTTATCGGATCATCCTTACGGTTCATCACAAGACACGCTTGCCTAAAAACCAGGGTCGTCACATTTTAAGCTCATTCTCACAAAAAAGGCACCAATATTGCAAACAGGCATTGGGAGAAAACTACCTCAAGTATGTAATTTTTCAACCATTTCCAAGCGATCTCCCAGAATTTCAACACCAATCAAGCAAGTATGGTCCTCCACACATCAAGAAAATGATCATGCAAATCAAAACAACTCTAAAATTCTTTTTGAGTGAACCGACATCAAATATGTTGATATCTAAGCCAACTAAAGAAATGATCACATCTTTACCCTCAAACTAGCACACAAATCTAGTACCGATCATCAAAACAAAGAGTAGACCTTTTATTAAAGCTTTATTGATCTAGGTGCACTTATTCTTTTCACTCAATTTTTTTTTTTATTTTACTAATCCTAAGGATCAAAGATGGAAGCATGGTGCAGTGTGTTGATCTATTAAGCTTTCTAGCGATCCATTAGATTGAGCGTTAGGTCAATGACTCCCAAACGAGAAGCTTTAGGGCACTAGGTGTTCAAACGTCCCTAAGGAATTACAAGCTCAAATCAACTAGATTGCAAATCAAGACAACCTCCATCTAATCATTTCTTACTTCTCACCTTTTGGGAGAAGTCCTCACTTTTTTTTTTATTGCTTTTGTAACTTCTTCTTTTTTTTTTCTTTTTTTTTTTTTTTTCAAGTTCAAATATTAACCTAGAGTTTAGGCCCTCCACCTTTAGGCACGAGAAGTTCAGTGCTTGATGAGGCTAGAATCCCAGCTACTTAGTGAAAAGGGTTTGTTATCCACCTTTATCAGAATGAAAGCTTTCAATGCATTACTAGCCCAATTGGGATATAACTAATTCAATAATCAATGAAGCATGTACTCCACAAATGAATGCTAGTGTGCGCTTGTGCTAGTGTAGAATACTAGAGTGAATCTCAAAACAATCACAAAATCAGGATGATGTGGACCACAAGTGCAAGCATGATATCAATCTTTCGAAAAATTTACTCTTAAATGGCATTCACAAGGCATACAAGGAGTATTAGACTCTCAAGTCAAGCAATTTTTAAATTTTAAACAATATAGTCCTCAAAAGATCAAAATCATAGCTAACATCAATCTCAAATCTCAATCATGCATTTAAAGTTTAACTTTAAGTATAATGCAACAAAGTTACCTTACCCCCAAACTTAAACCGCACATTGTCCTCAATGTGCAATGAGAACAATGAAAAAGATGGAAAGAGTATACCGTGGTGGTGAAAGACATGAAGCCCGGCAATGATCCAATATGAAAAGGGCCTCCCCCAAACTTGGAATCAACAACCTATTTGAATAACAACACTAGCAAACTCACATCAAATATCAAATGGGATAAGAATAATTATATCATGCATTCTAAAGCAATATAACACAAGATGCAAGAGAGATATGAGATCAAGCCATAGCTAAAGCATAAAGTATGCATGACTACACATAAGGGCACAATGTTGAAAAGTTTTTATGTTTTTCATTTTATGAAGCAAATATATACAAAATGCAATAAAAACAAAGAATAAAATACATGAACAAAATGCAAAAAAAAAAAAATAAAGAAGGCAAAATGTAATGAAAGAATATGTACAACGCAAGAAATAAAAAATAAAAAGTAAGAAAGGATGTAAGAACAAAAAAAATAAAAATAAAAATAAAAACTTTTTTTTTAGACAAAATAAAGATGTACACACACAAAAAAAATAAAACGAATAAACATGCAAGGAATGAAAATGCAACAAAATAAAGAATGCAACATTTTTTTTTTTATATATATATTTTATGAAAGTATGTACAATGACACAACATACAATAAAAAAAAATAAAAATGCAAATGAACATGAACTATACAAGAGATAAAAGACACAATGTGTCATGTGGGTGCTAAGTTTAATGTCTCTAGCAAGACGAAATGCTACTTTGAAAAATCGTCTTTTTTATTTATTAATTTTTTTTATTTTTTTAGACAAAACAAATATGTACATAAACAAAAATAAAAAGGCAAATAAATAAAAATGTAAGAATTAAAAAAATGTAAAGAATGCAAAAAAATAATTTTTTTTTTTTTTTTTAAGCAAAGTAACTAAATAAAATAAAAGAAAATGTAAAATAAAAAAAAATAAAAATAGAAAGAGGAAAAAGTCAAAAATTCAAAGGGACAAAGCTGTGATCGATCCTGACTTGGATCAATCACACCATGATCGATCTATGCTCGCACGATGGGATAGAGAGTATGAAATTTGCAGTGCTTTGAAAATTTTTCTAAGTATGGAATCTCGATCGATCATGAGGGCTCCTGGATCGATCGAATTGACTTGGATCGATCAAACATAAAGTTCGAACGATAGGACAGAGAGCTGAAATATACAGGTTCAAAAAATTTTTTCTAAGTGTTAGGACTGCAGATCGATCCAAGATGAATCTAAATCGATCGAAGAACTTACGATCGATCAAATAAAGAGCTAAAATATGCAGGTTTTCTTCGCTCGATGGGACAGAGAGGTGATTGGATGCAGGTTGGATGCAGGTATGAAGTTCGATCGATCAAACTTCTTTTGAGATCGATCGAACAAATACAAAATGTCCATATTCAACATGAAAGTGCATAAAATCCTATGCTAAGCCCCAATGATGGTAACAAAAATAGAGATTGAAAAATGGATAAAAGAATGTACACAAAAATGAAAAATAAAAACAAATAAAAAAAAGAAATGAGAGAGGAATAGAGTTGAAAACTCTACGAATAGTAGTGTTTAACGTCTCTAGCAAGACGTTGGGCCAACTCACTAATCAAAAGAATCAAAAACCGGATATGAAACATCCTTATTGACCCTTTTTCCATTTTCACATTTAATGTCCCACTTACAACAATGAAATCATCCTTTAAAAGAATGACTTGAAAAGAAATGAAAGAGATGATATTGTTCCTTTCATCCACGGTCTTGAAAACAAAATCAATCATGGTTAGGCTTGTCTCTTTGTTGTGTTCTTGAAACACATTCAAATGATCATCCACTTTGAAAATTGGTGAGGCATTGTCTTTCAAAGACTTATTTGGAATATCAAGAAACACCCTCTCTTCGTCCCTTTTCTCTTCCTCAAAAATAACCATCTCCTGACCTTCCAAGTTAGCTAAGGAATCCATTAGAAAGTTTATTTCATTTTTGGAGCTTTCAAGGTCAAAACCACAATTTTTATACATTTCAAAAAGGCATGTCTCAAGAGGGTCTTTGGAGATACTAGAAGGAAGGCCCTCTTCAAAAATTTCCTCCTCCTTCTCTCCTACCTCAAGTGTGGTCAACGTCTCTTCACTCTCTAGAGTAGCAATGTTTGAGATAAAATCATAATCAAAACAAGGAAAGTCCTCATTAATCATGTTATGCTCTATTGGATTAGACACTAACTCATTTGCCACTTCCTCCTCTATACAAGATAGAGTGCTAGGCATTAGCTCACTTATTTCATCATTTTCTTCACTCTTATCATCCTCATCTATATACATTGAAGTTCTTGCCATTTTTTCATTTGCCTCTTCCTCCTCCTCTTGACAAAAAAGAGTACTTGCAATTTGCTCAACTTGAGCTTCAAGCTTGGCTAAAATTTGAGAATGTGAATTAATAAGTGGAGTGTGTGAAATATGCACATAAAGTAAAACTAACACTTTTTCTTCAAATCCGGGTGAGTACCTAGAAGGTGGTGGAGTTGGTTCATCATAAAATGGTGGGGGAGGATAATAATCACAAGGAGAATAATGAGAATAGTCAAGTCCATAATAAGATGATGCATGAAATGAATTGGACTCAATCTCATAAGGATTAAAATATGATGGAGGAGCATAAGGTGAAGGGATATAATTTCCCCCCAAACTTGGATCAAACAATTCCTCCATTCACAATTAAAATCCAAATACAAGAAAATATTGGCCTCAACAAGGGCCTATGCTTGGACAAAGATAAAGCAATATAATGAGCCTTAACAAGGGCTATCACAAACATTAAAAGAAGTGAAACAATTAAAATACAAGAGTTCCAAGAATTGCTCACAACGGTCCTTAAGCAACTTCAAATTTTAATATTAGCTTTAAGCTCCAATTATTACTTCAAGTTCCAAAGTTTGCCTTCCTTGTAGTAAAGTACCTAATTGAACAAATAATAATGAGAACAAGAGAAAAGAATATACAATGGAAAATAAAATAAAAATTGAAGCAATCAAATGAACACAATTGTCTAGTTTAATTCCAACAAAACCGTTAATACCCGGCAACCGCGCCAAAATTTGACGAGGCCGCTTGTATACGTCAAAATAATGTAGTGAATGTGCGGTTCAAGAAAAGCTTTTTAGGTCAAATTTAAATTTATAAAAACCACTACCACCACCACTACTAACATAGCAAGAGTGAGTAGGGATCGTCCTAAGGAATTATACGTGTTGCAAGTTAATTTCGACTCTAGCGTATCACAAGATTGCAAAGAAGGGTTGGTTGGTTGATTACTCTAGAAAATAATTAAATTAAAATGCAATTAAAGTAAACTATTGAGAGATATGAAGAGAGATCTTAGGGTGTTGGAGTCACCACTAAGCTCATGTAATTAACCACTTGCTTTCCATTAATGAGGAATACATTGTTGTGAACAAAATGCGACTACCAATTGCAATATTAAGCATGGACCAACAAATTCATGTATGAATTGTCTACCTACCCAACAAATAAACTAAGTGTAGAACAACCTACCAAATCTAAGCATAACCCATCAAACTAGTCATAATTGTAGCACACATTAATCTAGAGAATCATGGAATTTGCAGCAATAAGCCATGGAATATCAAATCAAGTATAGATTGTCTACCTACCTACAAGCATGAATTAAATTGTAGAACAACCCATCAAGTATAAGAATAATCCATCAAATTAATTGACAAACCCATCTAATAAAACCCATGTCTAGCCATCACTAAATTCTTAATTAATCACACATAGACATGCAACCACCATAGAGAATCTAGTGTAGAGATTAATTCCCAAATAATCACACATAAGACAACACGTAATCAAATAGAGAATCAATAGAAAGAATTAATCCATATGAATCATGTAAGAAATAATTCCTAATTTAATCACACATAGACATGTAAATAAACTAGAGAATTAATAGGAAGAATTAAACCGTAGAAATCATAGAAATATACCAAGATTCATTAAATTCACAAGGTTAGAACACTGATCAACAATATATATAAATCCCCAAAAATAGAAATACAAGGGTTTAGATTACATAAGACTTAGGGCTCATCCAAGCCCTAAGTGTAGATCTAGCCACTCATGTAACGACCCGGGTTTGGATTTAACCAGGTACTACAGTGATGAACCGAAGATTGACCCGATAACGGATCCAGATGCGAAAGCAAGAAACAAAATGATGGTCTTCCAAGGCACAAAACACCTCTAAGACCCTAGGATGACCCTCTATGAGGTCACGGAACTCAAAGAAACAAGGTGCGGAAGCAAAGGACCGAAAGAATGACAATTTAAGCCCCAGGGGCAAGGTAGTCACCAAGCACACCACTAAAAAGGCAATGAAAAACTAATCAAGATGGACTCAAGAATCGCATGATTCGGAGTCCGGACGAAGGAAAAACCCTTTAATCAAGATGAAGAGAAGCGAGCAAAACCCTTTAATCAAGGGCAAAGTGGTCAATTTGCAATTTAAAAGGGAGATTTGACTCTAAACAAGTCAAATGAGGTCCACAAAACCTAATCCAATCATTTCACAACATTCTAAAAGGTTCTAAGAACTTTGGACAAGAATCCCATGAAATGCCCCTTCCCCGTTGAAGTAAAAACTGACACCCTCTCACTAAAACATAAATAACTCTCACCACAGAAATCTGACTTCAAGCTTATGAATTTAGGCTCAAGAATCACCCCATTTGGATTAGAAACGAAGAAGTTATGGCCATTCGAAGTTGGAAGTTCAGTGCTGAAACTCAACAGAGGCTAGTCTCGGGATCTAGCCATTTCGGTCGACTGAAATAACCCATTGGACGACCGAAATGAAGAAAAATCATGTTGAAAACAAGTTTTTAAGGCTTGGTTGGGTCGGTAGACCGAAATGAACCATCGGTTGACCGAAATGTTCCTGAACAGCGAAAATGGCTACTGGAAATGCATGTTTTGAAGTTCAATCAAAAACCAAAAGGCTTCGGTTGACCGAAATGGCATTTCGGTCGAACAAAATGACTCGAGAAAGTGCAAAAATTTCATGTTATGCACTCAAGGCTGAAGGTTTACTTGGAATCCCCCATGGCATGTTCAATTTGTACTTTATGCAAGTGTGTAATGATGTGAACATGCACACAAGTGTAATATGGATATTTAAACCTGTTACAATGGCCTATGGCCTTATTACATCCCATTTACAAAATTTGACATGTCAAACCTCAAAAGTTGACAAAATACATTTTAATGGCAAAACTTGAAGTTTAAATTACATACGTATGAACTTAAAAGTTCGTGGCCCTTGGTCTCACGTCATACATGTCAAATACATTAAAAAGAGTGTACTTATGTACACTTTACATACATAGAATTAAGAATACAAGTTTTGTCATGTGAAGCCACAAATCACCCCAAGTAATGAAATCTTCAAGTCTTGAGTCATATACCTGAAATATGCCCCAGCAACATAGGGGTGAGCAACATAAAGCTACTCGTAGGAGATGAGCATGCATCGACCTAGCATTTTACAATTTATATCACCTTAAGGTGAAACATGTTAAAGGGCTCATACCACCTAACGATTATGTCATAGTGAGACTCAGGGAGCATCCTAAGCTACCCTAGAGCACTAACAACAAGAATCATGATATATACTCATATGGAACAAGTCAAGATTTGGGACAACCCAAGAACAGGACAAGAAGTATACTCGGAATCAAGAACTAGGCATAAAATCTATGCAAGTAAACAAGGATAGAATACACGACAAGAAGTATACTTGAAATCAAGAACGAAGCATAATATCTATGCAAGTAGACAAGGAAGGAACACTCCATAAAACACGAAAAGTATACTTGAATCACGAATAAGGCATAATATCTACACTAATGACAAGATTAGAACATTCTAATTTACATGATAGGAGTTATACAAGGAATCAAGAACAAGGCCTAATATCTATGCAAATAACAAGATTGGGATAATCCAATTAGCAAGACAAGAGTTATACACGAAATCAAGAACAAAGCATAATATCTATGCGATTAACAAGGTTTATGCATTTCATAAAACATGTCAAGAGGTAACATATGGAATCAAGGACAAGGCATACTATCTATGCAGGTAAACAAGGATGGAATATTCCATATAACACGACAATAAGTATACTTGGATATAAGTTAACAAGAATTGCGTTATCAATGCAATTTACATGGTTGGACTATACCAATTTACATGACATAAAGTATACTTGAAATCACGAATGAGGCATAATATCTATGCAATTAACAAGATTGGAGCATTTCACATAATACAACAAATTTTAAATCTTCAAGGAATGGCAACTTGAAACTTAAAGAGTGAAATCAACCATTGTGGAAACTTGGATATCTCCCGGATTAAAACCGTACTCTTGGGATCACTTTAGGGTTACCAGCCCAAGGGTACCTTCCCCTAGTCTTGGGATCACTTTAGGGATTATCAACCCAAGGGTACCTTCCCCTATTCTTGGGATCACTTTAGGGATTATCACCCAAGGGTAACTTCCCCTATTCTTGGGCTCACTTTAAGGATTATCACCCAAGGGTACCTTCCCTTATTCTTGATTGATATCCCAAGTCCCAAAATCAACAAGTTGTGCAAGTCAAGATTGTATCAAAATACTAGAAACACATTAACCATGTTTCATGCACAACCAAGATTTTTGAAACATACAAGTCATGCCCTAAGTTCGCATTAATATGATATGATGAATGTCGAATCTTCAGTGTGCGATTCGTTACACACTATGTATGAAAGATGTTAAATGTGAGGTGTGCAAATCATTACACAAGGCAAGTCCAATGTCAAGTTACTAGTTCATTCTAAGCAAGATACAACCATGTGAATTAAGTTCTATACAAAGGAATTAATTAAATATAAGTTTCAAAACTTATCCGATTATTCTCGATTTGATACACGTGAATGAACTTGTCTAGAAAATCATAAATACAAGGTTAGAAACTGAATCAAGACCAATGAACCATGAAATGGATTTTAATTACTTCATTTAATTAAAATCTCTAGGTTTTGAAATTCATCTAAATGATCTCAAATTAATATATGTTATACAACATGCCAAGACTTGATTTAAAAACACGACACAAGTGAATTCCATGCAAGAGAAGACCACGAGTATTAAACTTTAATACTAGAAAATAAATAAATGAAAGGTTTCAAAACCTAATCAAATGTTCTAAATTTAATATATGTGAAACCATATAGCATGCATATCAAGAATGTCAAGTCGGAATTCCAATGGGGTGAATAGTACACCCGGAGCAAATTAATTAATCAAATTAATTACTAAATACTAGATTTCAAAACAACTCCGATTACTCTAAATTTAATCTATGTTGAGGAGTATACTAGGGCCTAATATAATATGCTAACACATATTGATTTCAAGCTAGTTAAGGGCATGTGAATTAATCTTTTACTTAGGATAAATATTAAATAAAAGTTTTAATACTTATTCAAATGTTCCTATTTTAATACACGACAATGAGCATATCAAGGGGTAATATAATATCATGCTACATGTTTAAACCAAGTCATGAGCAACCGGGAAAATCAGATCCCGTACAAGAAAAATAAATAATAAAATCTCTAGATTTCATATTTAAGCATGTAATCAAGTGGTATAAGCATCAATATCATGCTATATAACAAGAATTAAACCTAGAACATCCCCTACCTCAATTTGAGATGAAAACCTCAAAGGCCCACCGAAACGAAAGTGCTCCGAATCCAACGATACCGAGAGGTTTTGTCGGGGACAACACCGTGAACAAGAATCCGCAAGAAGCCCCATGAAAATCCAAACTTGACTCCAAACCCGAACTCAAAATTTGGTCAGAAACGGGTTCTAATAAGGGCAAAAGATGCGCATCGCCAATAGAAACACTAAATGTTAAGGCCGAAGACTTTTCCTTAGAGAAAAGTGAACCAAAGGAGGAGAGAGAAGGTGGCAGCCATGGCTGCCATTGATTCCAGCCAAGAGAGGGGAAGAAGATAGAGAAATCTGATATTTTCTCTTAAGTGACCCTATTTATAGAAAATCTCAAAAAGTGCCCCGAAAGGGCCCCGCCAGGTCTGGAAAAGTGGATTTTGAGCAAACGCGCTCAAACGGAAAAACTCCTTGAACAAAAAAGATTCCAAATGAGAAAATATGTACAACAGAATAAATGGTGTCAAAAACCGAGTCCCGAGTAGAGAGATATGCCCCGAACAAGTTCGGCGGCAACCGAGTCCAGAAACTCTGAAACTGGAGAAAAATGACCAGAACGGAATTCTATGAGTACATAACTCAACAAAATGTGAAAATGAATCTCGTACGAGGATCTTGGCACCAGACAAGGTATTTTACAATAACTTTCGTTAATTGCACAATGACCCCTACAAAAAGGGTTAACTCCAAAACTGTCCCTGAATGAAAATATCTTCCAAAAGATATTTTCTTAGATACCCTGAACTAAAATATCTTCAAAAGATATTTATGAAAAACACTCCAAGAATATAAAAGAATTCCCAAGAATTGTGCATCCATGCCCCTATGGACACCGGGAGCAACTAGAGTACTTTCTTGAAAAAGTGAAGATACGTATTTCGTGGAAACCACGTAAGATCAAGATATGTGACGTCAAAAACTAACTCTGAGCACAAAAAGTGAGGTTATGCCAAAAAGTGACAAACGGGGAAAAGACAGAATAGGGAAAAGGACGAAATAGTGCATAGTGTCGAAAAACGAAAAATGTGGAAATGACTCGATCCTTAAAGGAAGTTGTCAATCCATGGAAATGAGTCTCAGAAATCATTTCTAAGCTCTCTAGATGACACTAGGCGACGAGAAACTGAACTCAAAAAAGGAAAATTAAATGAAAAAAATTTATTCGTAAAATTTCAGGAAAAAGAAAAGGAAGGGAATTTTCCAGGTTGTTACAACTCATGGAGGAGGTAGATATGGTCATGAAACCCTCAAGAGCAAGCTCCAAACATGGCTCCATCTTCTTCTTCCTCTTCTTCTTCTTCTTCTTCTTCTTTGAAGCTCTAGAGAGAGAGAGAGAGTGGATCTGGAGATGGATCTTTGAGATGTGCCTCCCCTTCCCTCTTTTCTTCTAACCCTAATCTCTAACTTTTTTTGAGAGAGAATATAAATTTTACAATGTAAAAGTAAAATGATAAAAAGCTTTTTTACAAAATGGGTCACTTCCCTTTATATAGAAGGTCCTTTTATTAGCCACTAAGTCAGAAATATAGCCCCAAAAATATCTAATCCCGTACTATGTGGTAGGTGGAGTTTTGGGCGCACGCGGGAATAAGACAGCTCGCTACCAGCAGATTTTCAATCGATATCAGAAAAGTTCGATCAACCAGAGAAAAGTTTGATCGATCTCACTTTTTTCGATCGTTCTCACGATCGATCTCACTTTTTTCGATCATTCTCACAGTCGATCTCACTTGGCAGCTTTTCAACATTAGCCTCTTTTTACTCCAAATCAGCCTCATTTTGCTCCGGATCATCACTAAGACTTAGTTTGACTCCAAAATGGCCTTAAGAAACTATTTTTAGCCCATTTTAACATTAATGACCTGAAATAGACAAAAACACAAATAAGTACTAAAATGGGAAAATAAGATAGATAAAGGTCCTAGAACGCTCAAGCTTAAGGGGTTTAAAAGCACACTTTTCAGCACTCATCAGATAGCAACATATTTGATGTCGGTCCACTCAAAAAGGATTCTAATGTTGTTTTGATTTGCATGATCATTTTCTTAATGTGTGGAGGACCATACTTGGTTGCTTGATGTTGAGATTTTGGGAGATTGCTTGGAAAGGGTTGAAAAATTGTATACTTGAGGTAGTTTTCTCCCAATGTTTATTTGCAATATTGGTGCCTCTTTTATGAGAATGAGCTTAATGTTTGTGGGTATCATTTCTGGAAACCCTCACAAGACTTCACTCATCCACTAGGGGTAACCTAGGGGTTTAAAAGGCTTGCTGCATATGCTAAATGCAATCTTGTTCCCTACGAAAGTGGCGTTATCCATTTATTGCTTTCTCGTTCATATTTGTATAGTTGTTTATTTCATTCCTTTACTTTGTAGTTCATTGCTAGGGACTAGCAATATTTAAGTTTGAGGGTCTGATGAGCATTGAAAAGTACGCATTTAAACCCCTTAAGCTTAGGTATTTTAGGACCTTTATCTATCTTACTTTCCTGTTTTAGATTAATTTCGTGTTATTGCCCTTTTTAGGTGCTTATCCCCAAAATAAGCTAATTCAGCCAAATAAGAGCTTAAAAGAAGCTAACTTAAGCTGGATGGAAGAAAGAAGCAAAGTGGAAGCAGATTGAAGCAAAATGTGGAAATCAGCATGTTCGATCGATCTCAAAAATACTTCGATCAATCGAAAGTTCATCGATCTAGACTCTCCAAAATGGATTCAAGCCCTGTTGTCCTTATCCAAAGATCCCACAAAGTTCGACCGATCCAACAATGCTCAGATCTATTGAAAAGATTCCATCTTATCCTATTGTACCACCCTACCTACCACTTTTGTCTATTTCCCCAAAATATCTCAGATCTATCCTGATCCAAAAGGGCGCCGCCATGGGAGGATCAATTTTGCCAAAGATCTCAACTATGTTCGATCGATCACAGCACAGGTTCGATCGATCGAACCCTCTCAAATGTGAAAAAAAATATATTTCCAGCTCATTAAAAGTTGTCTCATTGTGCAATCATTAGAGGTGCCTTTGTGTACAAGCCTAGACCATTGGGTGTGATATTTGTGCTACTTATATAAGGAATATAAGCTACTTTTATAAGGAGTTCTTGGATAGTTTTGATATTTGCTTTTTATAGTAGATAAATACAATTCTTAGAGAGGAAGAAAAGAGAAGATGAGGCTAGAGACACATTCTAAAGAGGCTTTCCATCTTCCTCAAGAAGAACAGCACTTCTACCATAGAGATAACCCTTGAGGGTTGGAGGACACCATTCATGAGTAGCTAGACATCTTCTTGGGGCTAGAGTTAGCCCTAAGGATGCTTTTTTTACCTTGATTTATGTATTTTTTAGGGGATTTGTGTTGTAATATATGTTTTGACATATTTATTTACATAGATCTTGTTTATTCAATGATTTGTGTGGTTTAATTCTTCCAATTGATCATTTCATTCTATCCATATGTTTATGTATGCTAGAATAGATGTTCATGTGTTTATCTCTATCTCTTGTGTTGTTGATGCATGTCTATGTGTGTTGATGCTATAAGATTTAGAGATTGTCAAGATATAGTGCTTAATAGAATGCTCTTGTGGTTTATTTGATGGTTCATACTCATTTCTTAATGGATTGTGCCTCTCCCTTAGTTTAATTAATTTAATTTCCATGTCATTAGCTTAGATATAGTGTAGTTACCTTAGTTATTAAATAGGAGGACAATCCATGCTTGTTGTTTGATGTTCCACACTTATGAATGCAAGTAGTATATTTCTCTAATTATGTGATGTGCTTAGATTATGAGCCTAAAGAAGGATTAATGACTTAGTTTGATGTATTGTGCTATTCAATGTATTATTTAGACAATATATACTTAATTGGTCATCCATGCTTGTTAAAACATCCACACACACTCACTATTATTGCAACATATGTTTTCCCCCTCATTAATTGTGAATTAAGTGTATAGAAAGGTGATGCTTAGTGGTGATCTCTAAGTTCCAAGACCTTTCTCTCTTGTTTTCTCTATCCTTTAATTACATGTTTTACATTGAGTTTGCTTAATCTTAATTGTAGTTTAATCAACCAAACAATCTACCTTTGATCACTTGACCTACTAACCCTAAGCATTGTTTCCATTACAAGTAGCCCTCTAATCCCTTGGGACGATCCCTACTCACTCTTGCTATGTTAGTAGTAGTGGTAGTAGTGGTTTTTATAAATTTAAACTTGACCCAAAAAGGCTTTTCTTGAACCTACATTCACTACATTAGTTTGGCGTATAGGAACGGCCACCGTCATTGTTAAATTGATCGACCACTGGCGGTTGATTTTCTAATTCTTTAAAATTTTCTTCCTGCATCAGCCTGTTCTAAATGGCTGATATTTAGGCTGCTGTGTAATCCAAGGTGCCATTAAACCCACTGATTTTGGCATCCATTTGGAGGAAAGCCTCCATGATCGGTGGTGATGGCATAACAGGTTATGTGGCAGATTCGTCAAGACTAGAGCCAATATGTAAAATCGGTTAGATCTCCTTTTCATTTTCCTCAATTAGTAAAACTTTCTCTACCACTGGTGGTTGATTAGTTGCTAGTGGTTGGTATTATTCTAGCCAACTTTATTTTGTTGATTTTCAGCTAAACTTTCTTGTCGAGATCGGCAAGGCTGGCCAATTTCGATACTGGCTATCGATAGCCCCTCGTGTAATAGAGGTAGCCAATTTACCATTAATGATTGATAATAATCTAACAAGCCATTTGTCTGGTCTTCTGCTGGTAGTTGATTCTCCGCTGATGGTAACTGATTTTCTGACCAACTTTGCTGCTAATAGTGTTGATCGGCAGCATGCGACTGGTATACCATTGGTGGCTAATCTACAACGAGTTGCGACTAATATTTTGGCTAATCATATAGCTGATTAGTCATCAATTTCCCCCCATGTATAGAAAGTGGCTGATATACAAGAGCAACCAGCTGACTTACCACATGCCAATAATCGACTACTGGAACTTCCTGATAATCTGATGCTAATGGCTGATATATCGATGGTGACCAATAATAATCATGTCGACCATACGGCTGATATTCTCTACCATTGAGGGTCGTAAAATCATTGTATCTTATATGGTAATCTTGTAGGTCAGTCACTTCAGTATGTGACTTCCCGTACGTTAGTCAATTAAGCATTTCATATAGAGCATCTCCCATTGTCATAAATGGCACACCGAGAGCTAGCTCATCTTCATCTTTAGAATCATCTTCTGCTAGCAGCTAATTAATGGCCGCTAGCGGTTGGTAATATTTTGCCTAATTATCTTGCTGATTGGCCATTGGCTGCCCCCCAAGTGCCGAAAATTGGGATACAGGGGCTACATGCTGATTTTCCACCAACTGATAATCGGCTGTTGGTCGATGATAACATTTAGGCCAACCATACGGTTGATTGACCATCAGGCCATGTACCAATGGCAGATATACAGGAGAGACATGCTGATTTACCTCGTGCCGATAATCGGTTGCCGATAATCTGATGCTGGTGGCTGATATGGTAGATCAGAATATTCATATGTCTGTTGAGAAGTTGTGATGACCGTGTCATCTTTTCATTTTTTCGGTATTTTTTATTATCATTTTATTTTATTATTTATTTCTTTTCTTGTTGCCTTAGGGTTTTGTAGGACCCGAGGTAGGGTTTGGTGTCCGGAATGGGTTTCCGACATTGCATGCATTCACTTTAACTTATTTTATTGTTAATGTATAGTTTAATTGTGTAACAAAGCATTCTAGCTTATTTTCATTTCTTGGGGCATAATTGCATTGTTTCTTCGGGAGACATTTTCATTTTGGGGGGTCTTTGTGCGATTATCTTTTTAAGATACTTTTTGTTTAGGAACTTTTTTGCAATTATTTTTGTGAGATATTTAGAAGAGGGACTTTTTTGCAAATTTTGAAAAGTGTGACAAGTGTCACCTTTTCCTTGAACCATTTGTTGACTTTTGGTTGGAGACACTTGGAAGGCTTGGATTATAACAAGTGCAAGATGGATGTTTAATCTTGTGAGGGTGTATTGGATTGTGACAAGTGGAGGGGTATAATTTGTGTATGTGTGTGAGAGGTAGTGTTAGTATAGTTTAAGTGTTTTACATCACACTTAGTTAGTGGAGAAACTACTAGAGATTTCATTGTCTTCTTCATTTTCTCTCACCTAAACCTCCATTGATGCCATTAAACCCTAGCCTTATACCTTGTTTTCAACCATCTCCCACTTACCTTTTGGCCTAGCTTTTAGAAGCAAAAGCTTACCTTCACCTTCCTCTATAATACCTTTTTCTTGGATTCCATTTTGCTCTTATTTTCCTTGGATTCTAGAGATTCTATTCACTAATGAAGTAGAGGGTGTTTTATGTTTATATCCTTAGTGTTTCATTGTGTATTTGAAGTTAATATATATTGTATGCATGTTAAATGAATTTTAGGATTGCATATAGATGAAGGTTGTATGTAATTGACCTAAGATTTCAAATTGTTCAAGGCATGTATATGATATACCTCTTGTAAAGATGTTATTTTATTTGGTGGAGAATTAAATTCTAGTAATTTCTTATAGTGTAACTATAGAATTCTTATATGATTCTTTGCCAATGATTTCCTTATGAACTTAACACTATGTTGTTGTTTAATTAATGATTTAAAACTTATTATATTAGTATGAATGGATTTCCTAAGTTAACAACATTGTATTAGTGTATTTTACTCACCTTGTGAACTTATTATTAGAAATGCCATAGTAGTTTGAAGACCTAGAGCATGGATTGTGTGGTTTCGAACTTGGTTGTGCATGGAAAGTGGTTAAGTGCATTGTATACCTATGTATATGTCGTGATACTATTGTTGATTTTGGAAATACTGGGGGCATTATTTCATTGACATGGCTAGGGTACGGCTCTAGCGCAGGAGGTATGAGTTCTCCCCAATATAGTGCGCACTTAGGTAAGTCCTTGCGAGTTAATAGCCCAAAACAACTAATTGTCTTGGGTGTGATGTTTATAACCAAATGCTCTTGTCCAAGATATTCCTATTGTTTGATTTCACGTTTTTATTTCGAAGTTGACAATACTATGTAGTTGTAACTTGTTGTTTGGCATTGGAGGTTCCAATATTGTTTAATTGCGTTACTTGTTATGGATTATGTTTAAATTGCTTCAAAGATAGTTTTAAGATGATTCATTAGCTTCACCTTGAAACTAGATGTTAGGGGGGCATGATCCACATGTGTTTGTCTATATTACACTTGCAAAACCTTTGAAACTTTAGGTTATACACATACGCATTTCCTACGGAGTAATTTCAATTACTCACCCAAGTTGATCATTATTTTTCTGGCAAGGAGGTACTCTTCTTGGATGCTTATCATCCATAGCTCGGACTTGTGTTTACTTTTGAACATCTTTTGTATCTTATTAACATGCAAGTGTTAGCATGTTGCATTTGTCTTTTGAGGTTGACAATGTGTAATATAATTAGAAGCTTGCTTAGCTTCATTTTGTATGTGTAATATGTACCCAAGCACTTTCTTTTATGTTAACTTAACATGTATGAAATGAGGCCAAGGGCCAAACACTTTCAATGTATCTGAATTATGTCATTTTGTATCATGTATGTATCTCTTTAGTATTTCATGCACTTGGGGGCATTTTCATCATTTTTCTTTACCTTTCATTCTTGGTTTAGGCCATAGATGATCTAAGAATCAATTTTGAATGGGGGTTGCTTCACAAACTTTTTCCAAAAAGACATTTCTTTCCAAAGTTTTCCAAGATTTTCGAAAAATTTAATTCCCAGGTGATCGTTCGTAAACCCCTACGATCGATCATAAGTGGGTACGATTGATCGTACCTGTGAATTTCCTTGGTTATTTCAACGTTCGAAATTCTACAATTGATTGTACCCTTAGTATGATAGATCAAACCTGTAGCCTTTGAGTATTTCATTATTCGTAGAATTTTACGATCGATCGCACCTGAGCATTTTTGGCAACTTTTTTATGAAACTTCGAAATTCTATATCTCTTCCGTTCTAACTCCAAATTAGGTGATTTTTTAGCCTAAATTTATTAATTTTTCATTGGTTATCCAATGTTATACATGGTATCATCCTGTTTTGTTTTTAAATGACCATTTTACCCCAAATTCAATTTTTGTCTGTTTTAACCTTAGCTTCTGCGTTCTTTTTCTATTTGTGTCTCGTGACTTCTTAGAAGGTCACTTTGTAATCTTAGAGTTGTTGTTCATCTTTAGAGACCTCTTCTTTTTACTTGCTTCAACGTTTGGGACTCATTTTCTGGTCAGTTTTCGAGTTACTCTTTAACGCACCCTTCAGGTATTGGAGGATATGTTACGGGCTTGTATCTTGGATTTCAGTGGTGGTTGGGAGGACTACTTGCCTTTAGTTAAGTTTGCCTACAACAACAGTTACCAAGCTAGTATTGGCATGGCACCTTTTGAGGCGTTGTATGGCAAGCCTTGTAGATCTCTAGTTTGTTGGACTGAGGTCAGTGATACCGTTGCCTTGGGTCCCGACATTGTCATTGAGACTACAGAGAAAATTAAGTTGATTCGGCAGCGGATGGCTACCGCACAGAGCAGACAACAGAGTTACGCTGACAAAAGGAGACGATCCTTGTCTTTCGAGGTAGGAGACCATGTCTTTCTTAAGATTTCTCCTCACAAGGGACTTCTGAGATTTCGACAGACTGGCAAGTTGTCTCCTAAATTCATTGGACCATTTGAGATATTGGAGCGCGTCGGTGAAGTTGCTTATCGTTTGGCTTTACCGCCAGACCTGGATAGGGTTCACGACGTCTTTCATGTTTCTATGCTGAGGAAGTACAAGCCAGATCCATCACATGTTTTGCAATGGACAGATGTCATTGTTGATAAGGATGTGACCTACGAGGAAGGTCCAGTCCAGATTCTTAATTCATGAGAGCAGGTCTTGCGGACCAAGACCATTCCGTTAGTTAAGGTCTTATGGAGACACCACAGTGTCGAAGAGGCTACCTGGGAGCTCGAACAGGAGGTTCGCTCTTAATATCCACATTTGTTCTCTCTTTCAGGTACGATTAGATTTCGGGGACGAAATCCCTTTTAAGAAGGGTAGGTTGTAATGACCTAGTCATTTCCTTTCTTTTCTTTTTTGGTGAATTTCTTTTTTTCGTCTTTTTCCCTAATTCGTCCTTTAGTCGTTTTTCATTTTTTCTTGCATAACCTCACATTTTGTGCTCAGATTTGATTCCGGCTTTGCATACATCCATGATATTCAAATTCCATGATATCTACATTTTCACTTTTGTAGAAAAGCATGTTAAATGTTTACTTTTCTTGTAAAGGACATAAATTATATTCATGACAAGTGTAGGACTCACCTTTAGTCTTGCAAGTGTGTGTGTGAGAGGTAGTGCAAGAGCACCTAATGAGTGGAGAACCCCATTACTTTTAACTTAAGGTTTGATCTCACTTTACTCATTTCATCTCTTTCCTCTCAAGAACCCTAACTTAGCCACCATTGAAGACAAGCTTGGTACAAGGCTTTGACTTCATTTTTGACCACCTTCCACTTACCTTAGATCATTGAGCTTGGAATACAAAAGTATTACCTCATCTTTCTCTTCATAACCCTAGAAGGAAAACTTGAAATTCCTTTACTTTCCTTGGATTCAAGAGGAACAATCCTCTTGTGAGGTAGGGGGTGTTATCATTTATCTTCCAAGTCATTTAATTGTTCTTATAGTGATATCCAAGTTATATGTATGTATTGTATTGAAATAAGAAATAAATGATTAATTGTAACTTGTATGTAATTCACCTCAGACTTGATAAATGGCAAGGCCATGACTTGATCCATGTTGTGTATTAATTTGGTATGATTTAAATGAGCTTTTAAATCTAGAAGATTAATTGATTTATGTTGATTTAAATTCAAATTAATTATACCATGCTCGTAATTCATTTATAACTTGATATAAAGCATAACCATGAATTACTCCTTGTCATATATTAAAGTGGAATCATTTGGACAATTCTTGAAATCTAGAGAAATTACTTAGTTGGTCTACTTAATTTCCACCATGTTAAACTAATGATTTAGTCATGAAATCCATGGAACTCATTATGTTTTATCATATATCATGACTTGTTGCTCAACTTGTTGATTTTGGAAACTTGGCATATTATCAAGAACATGACTAGACTAGGACTTGGTTCTAGTACGGGGGATTGTCCCTCTACAACTATAGTGCGTATTAGGGGAAAGGTACCCATGGGTTAGTAGCCCTAAAGTGATCTCAAGAGTACGGTTTTAATCTGGGCAATATCCAAGTGTCCACTTTGGTTTGATTTCGCATTTAAATTCCAAGTTGTTATCTTGGTGAATTTACATCTCATTGTACTATGTTGAAAGTTCTAACGTCACTTAATAGCATGAATTTAATTGTATTGAATTGCAAACTTGGTACAAAGATAAACCTATGCATTTCCTACGAGTAAACTTGTTTACTCACCCCAAAGTTACTGGTGTTTTTCAGGTAAAGAAGCTATATTGTAGGATGCACAACAATCTTAGACTTGCTAGACTACTTGGAGTATTTTTGCTATGTTAGAATATGCACTTGTTAGCATATCTTGTTCCATTTTGCTTATTATGTCAAAACATGTATTTGTTGTTCAAACTATGTAATATGCACTTAAATGCACCTTTTGATACTCTATGGATGTGTGTGTAATGAGGCCAAGGGCTAAACATGCTTAACTTAACACTTGAAGCCATTGGTACGATCTTTTGCTTTAAGAATGCATTTAAACAAACTTTGGAGGTTTAGCATGTGAGATTTTTTGTAAATGATGTGTATGGGGCCATGAGCCGTTGTTTTACGTTTAAACAATTGATTTTAAGGTTATTGGCATGTCTATACATCCATATCTCATTAGAAATCAGTTTTAAATCTTCTTTTGTGAACCAAATCATCAAAGGATTCAAAGCATGGGTTGAACCTTCACATTTTTGGCTTACAACAGTCCTTACAGTAGCTTTTCAAGGAGTTTCGGTCGACCGAAACTCCAGTTCGGTCAACCGATGGCCCAAAACGGCCTACCGAACCAAGCAACCCTTAAAAATCACTGTTCATAAAGTATTCTGTGAGTTTCGGTCAACCGAAACTCACACCACCTCAATTTCGGTCGACCGAAAGTCCCCCCACGCGCCTGACTTCCAAATTTGTTCCAGCACTGCAGTTCCAATTTCAAATAGCCATAACTTCTTCTTTTCTAACCCAAATGGGGTGATTCTTAAGCCTAAATTCATTAGCTTGAAGTCAGCTTTCCAATGATACTAATTTTATCCTCAGATTCAAATCACAGTGATAGTTATTCAGGTTTTAGTGGGAGGGTGTCAGTTTTCACTTAAACCGGGAAAAGGCGTTTTGAGGGAACTCTTATCCAAAGTTCTTAGAACCTCTTGGAATGTTGTGAAATGGTTAGATTAGGTTGTATTCACCTTGTTTGACTTGTTTAGAGTTAATTTTCCCCTTTTTATTATGAATTGACCATTTTGCCCTTGATTGACGAATTTTGCCCGTTTTGACTCCTAGTTCCCTTTTTGTTCTCTTTAACTTTTGTGACTTCATGGAAGGTCACACCAATGTCTTAGGGATGAATTCTAACTCTAGAGACCTTGGTTTATCTTTTGCTTCCGCATTCGGATCCGTTACTGGATTAATTTACAAGTCATCACTAACGCACCGGGTTGAAAAAGCTAGGTCGTTACAAGTGGTATCAGAGCTCCTAGGTTCAAAAACCTTAGGACGATGGGTTTTGGGTGCATATCATGATTTTGTTGATGTACTTTGATTTAGTTAATAATGTATTCTTGATAACATATTTTAGTATTATAACATATTTACGTGTTTGGTTGATAACTTGTCTAAGTGCTTACATGCTTAAGTACCTGGAAGTTTTCAGTGTCTGTTTAGCATATTATATATGCTTATATGTTTTAGTATGACCATATGTTCCATGCATTGACATGCTTCTTGTCTCATGCATTCATGGTGTGAGTTTCATCCGGTCATAATAACTTCTGTTATTGTTGATCTCTTTCCTTTCATGCGTTTAGCATCACGGTTTTGACTCGTGGAGAGTCTTCTCGTCACAACGGAGTGGATGAACAGGTTGAGGACACCGGGCTCACACGGGGTCCTGGGAGGCCCAGGGCTCAACCTCGTGGCGTGAATCCTAATCCACTACGAGTGCCGACTTATGAGGAGCAGATTGCATAGGGAGTGGCTATAGGGATGTCAGAGTCCATTCAGGTGATGTTTCGTCAGTATATGGCAGGGATGCAGATACTGGCACCAGCACCAGTTGCCAATGAGGCATTGGACTACTTCATGAAGTTACAACGGGTTAAGATCAACCAGTTTATAGGGAGTGTGAATCCGCTTGCTTCAGAGGCATGGTTTGATCTCATGGTACACAAGCTTGATAGCATGGGAGTACCTATAGACCGATTGACAATCTCTTTGACTGCCTCTATGCTCATGGGAGATGCCGATATTTGGTAGAGGTCCATAACCAATATCCATGATGTGGAAGTGATGACATGGGAAGAGTTTAGGACATTGTTCTTAGACCGTTTCTTTCCAAGGGCTATGAGGCAGGACATGAGAGTGCAGTTCATAGGTCTCTATCAGGGCAGGATGAGTGTCATTGAGTATGAGACATGATTAACTTCTCTTTCCCGCTATACACCGGAGATGGTAGCTACCGAGGAGCTCAGGGTGAAGAAGTTTCAGGATGGGTTACATCTTAATATTAGGCCACGGATTTTAGTATTAGAATTGAGGACCTACAGGGAAGTAGTACAGAAGGCTATGTTAGTTGAGGTAGAGGACCGAGATCAGCTCAGAATCAAGGGTTCATATAAGCAGCCACGTGGAGAGGCTTCTTCAGAATCCGTTGGGGGTCAGTGGAAGAAAGCTAAAGCCAGGGACAGTTCACGCACTCAGGGACAGTTACAGTAGGCTCGGTCTGTACCTGCAGTTCTAGTATCATCGGGGTCAGCCCGGGGAGTGATTTGTCACCATTGTCAACAGCCAGGGCACATCAAGCCTCCCTGCCTGCAGCTTCAGCCACAGACCAGTCAATCACAGGCTAATAAGCCTACAGCTTCGACAAAAGGGTTTCAGGGGACTTGTAACTATTGCA
Source organism: Cornus florida (assembly GCF_030987335.1). Lineage (NCBI taxonomy): Eukaryota > Viridiplantae > Streptophyta > Magnoliopsida > Cornales > Cornaceae > Cornus > Cornus florida. The sequence continues at coordinate 38,301,973 of NW_026775571.1, read as the reverse complement.
AGTAGCTCGATCACATGAGGAAGGATTGCCCTCATCTACGGAGCATGGCACAGAGTGGCACAGGTTCACAGGCCACACCAGTACAATCTACAGTTACTCAGTCAGGTTTCAGGGTGCCTCAGGCACCATAGCTAGGGGCGTCGCCAGTTGGTTCTTATCCTGGTGGGGGTTCTATGCCTACTGCTTCTGGACATCAGTCAGCTCAGCAGGGCAGTTCACAGCAGTCGGGGGCTCAGGGATGAGCTTACGCACTACCACAAGCCGATACCTCCACTGGGACTTCTACAGTTCGAGGTATCTTTCCAGTTTTCAGTTCTAGGGCTAGAGTTCTTGTTGACATAGGTGCATCGCATTCATTCATATCTGCATCATTTGCACATTCGTTGGGTTTGGAGGTCACGCAGCGGGATGGTTTCCTTTGTGTTGACATACCAGTTGGTGGTCCAGTGTTTTTGGACCGTGTTTGTCGGGGTTGTGCTATCGAGATAACTGGACGGACATTGGAGTTTAATTTTGTTGTTTTTGACATGATGGGCTTCGACGTCATTCTTGGGATGGATTGGTTGTCTTTCTTTTGTGCCACGATGATTGCTTCCGTGGGCGAGTATCTATTTGCACTCCCGCGGGAGATTATTTTCACTTTGTGGGAGATTGGAACGATTCCCACTCGAAGATGATTTTCAGTATCGGTGACTGGAGTCGCCACAGGTCCTACTTGGCTAGCTTGTTAGCTAACGAGGATAGCAGTTCGGGCAGTGTTTACCCAGCAGTTGTTGTGGAGTTCTAGGATGTTTTTCTAGAGGAGTTGACGGAGCTTCCTCCTCTTCGGGAAGTTGTCTTTGCCATCAACGTCATTCCCGGTACTGCGCCGATCTCTATGGCACCGTACCGCATGGCACCGGCAGAGCTTGACAAGCTGAAAGCTCAATTGGATGATTTGAAAGCTAAGGGCTTTATTCGTCCTAGTGCTTCACCCTGGGGAGCACCGGTTCTTTTTACAAAGAAAAAGGATGGGTCTTTGAGACTTTGCATCGATTATCGCAAGCTGAACCATGTCATAATCAAGAATAGGTATCCTTTGCCTAGGACTGATGACTAAATTGATCAGTTAAAGGGAGCGACATGTTTTTCAAAGATTGATTTGAGATCAAGTTACTATTAGTTGAGGGTTAAGGATGAAAATGTATCCAAGACCACTTTCTGCACACAGTATGGCTATTATGAGTTTCTGGTGATGCCATTTGGTTTGACCAATGCTCCAGCAGCTTTCATGGACTTGATGAACCGTGTATTCAATAACCATCTTGATCAATTCGTTGTGGTTTTTGTTAATGACATTCTCGTATACTCAGCTTCAATAGAGGAACATGAGTATCACTTGAGGACAGTGTTCCAGATCCTTAGGGATAATCGTTGTACGCCAAATTTGAGAAATGTGAATTTTGGCTATCGGAGGTAAAGTTCCTTGGACATGTTATGTCAGGGGGCGGTGTTGCAGTGGATCCGTCAAAGATTGAATCGGTGATGGATTGGGAATGTCTGAAGACAGTGTTTGAGATTCGGAGTTTTCTTGGTCTAGCCTGCTATTATCGAAGGTTTGTTCAGGATTACTCTCGTCTACCAGCACCTATGACTCGACTTACCCACAAGGGGGTTAAGTTCGTATGGAACGAGGCTTGTGAGTTTGCTTTTCAGGAGTTGAAGGTCAGGTTGACATCGGCTCCAGTGTTGATCATTCTTGAACGTGGTTTGGGTTATGTGATCTTTTGTGATGCTTCACGGGAAGGTTTGGGTTGTGTCTTGATGCAGACAGAACAGGTGGTTGCTTATGGGTCTCGACAGTTGAAGACTTATCAGTTAAACTATCTGACACATGATTTGGAGCTGGCAGCAATTTGCCCTAAAAGGGTGGAGACACTATTTATAAGGAGAGAAGTTTGAAGTTTTCTTCGATCACAAGAGTCTCAAGTATCTCTTCTCTCAGAATGATTTAAACTTGAGATAATGCAGATGGGTCGAGTTCATGGAGGATAATAACTTTGAGTTATAGTATCATCTGGGTAAGGCCAATGTAGTGGCCGATGCATTGAGTAGGAAGTCATGGGGGACTCTTTCTATCATTTCCATTCACAGATGGAATATGTTAGAAAAGCTTGCAGATCTTAGTTTACAGTTGTGTGAGGATGTTTCACCGGCTATTTTGTTTAGTCTTGTGGCTCAACCAGCTCTTGTTAGCAGAGTTATTGAGGCACAGTTGGAGGATAGGGAGATGAAGTCCATCCATGTTCGGATTTCAGGTGGTGAGAATATAGAGGGTTGGACCTTACATTAGACAGTGGTCTCAGGTACAAGGGGATGATGTTCGTTCCTTTGTCTTGTCGTGAAGACATTCTTTAGGATTTTCACCACTCTCGACTCGTAGTTCATCCTGGTAGTACGAAGATGTATCACAATCTGCGACGACAGTTTTGGTGGCAGGTATGAAACGGGACGTTTCACAGTTTGTGGCTCGATGCCTTACTTGTCAACAAGTGAAGGCAGAGCATCAGAGACCGGCAGGATTATTGCAACCATTACCAATAGCCGAGTGGAAATGGGAGCAAATCACTATGGATTTTGTAACAAGACTTCTGAGGTCTCAGGCAGGGAATGATGTTGTTTGGGTTATAGTTGACAGGTTGACTAAGACGGCTCACTTCTTGCCTATGGCAGTGATAAACAGTGCAGAGAGACTAAATGGACTGTATGTGAGGCAGATTGTCAAGCTTCACGGGGTTCCTGTATCCATTATTTCGGATAGGGATCCGCGGTTCACATTTCACTTTTGGCAGAGTTTTCAGGAGGCTCTTGACACAGGGCTTCATTTTAGCACGGCATTCCATCCTCAGACTGATGGTCAGTCAGAACGCACCCTTCAGGTATTGGAGGATATGTTACGGGCTTGTACCTTGGATTTCGATAGTGGTTGGAAGGACTACTTGCCTTTGGTTGAGTTTGCCTACAACAACAGTTACCAGGCTAGTATTGGCATGGCACCTTTTGAGGCGTTATATGGCAGGCCTTGTAGATCTCTAGTTTGTTGGACTGAGGTCGGTGATACCGTTGCCTTAGGTCCCGACATTATCATTGAGACTATAGAGAAAATTAAGTTGATTCGGCAGCGGTTGGCTACCGCATAGAACAGATAGCAGAGTTACGCTAACAAGAGGAAATGATCCTTGTCTTTCGAGGTAGGAGACCATGTCTTTCTTAAGATTTCTCCTCGCAAGGAACTTCTGAGATTTCGACAGGCTAGCAAGTTGTCTCCTAGATTCATTGGACCATTTGAGATATTGGAGCGCGTCGGTGAAGTTGCTTATCGTTTGGCTTTACCGCCAGACCTGGATAGGGTTCACGACGTCTTTCATGTTTCTATGCAGAGGAAGTATAAGCCATATCCATCTCATGTTTTGCGATGGACAGATGTCGTTGTTGATGAGGATGTGACCTATGAGGAAGGTCTAGTCTAGATTCTTGATTCACGAGAGCAGGTCTTGTGGACCAAGACCATTCCATTGGTTAAGGTCTTGTAGAGACACCACAGCGTCGAGGAGGCAACCTGGGAGCTCGAACAGGAGGTTCGCTCTCTGTATCCACATTTGTTCTCTCTTTCAGGTACGATTCAATTTCGGGGATGAAATCCCTTTTAAGGAGGGTAGGTTGTAATGACCCGGTTATTTCCCTTCTTTTCTTTTTTGGTGAATTTCTTTTTTTTCGTCTTTTTCCCTAATTCGTCCTTTAGTCGTTTTTCATTTTTCCTGGCATAACCTCACTTTTTGTGCTCAGATTCGATTCCGGCTTTGCATACATCCATGATATTCAAATTCCGTGATATTTACATTTTCACTTTTGTAGAAAAGCATGTTAAATGTTTACTTTTCTTGTAAATGGCATAAATGCATCACTTTTGGTAATTACTCTAAACTTGAGGGGTTTTTGAGTAATTAAATAAAGTAATTACTTTTCGTCTTAGGGACCTTTTTGGAATTTAATTTGGAATATATTTTCAAAAAGGACCTTTTTGCAATTTCCGAAAAATGTGACAAGTCTCACATTCCTAAGGTGCCACTTGTTGGTTTTGTGGTGGAACCACTTGGGGGCATAATCTCTTGACACATGGAGGGTGGAGATTGACCCATTTGTTGGCCTAGGATTGGACCACATGTTGGATTGGATGGTTGACAAGTGTAGGCTAGGGATTTAGTGTAGCAAGGAACCTTAGATTCATGACAAGTGTAGGACTCACCTTTAGTCTTGCAAGTGTGTGTGGGAGAGGTAGTGCAAGAGCACCTAGTGAGTGGAGAACCCCATCACTTTTAACATAGGGTTTCATCTCACTTTACTCATTTCATCTCTTTCCTCTCAAGAACCCTAACTTGGCCACCATTGAAGACAAGCTTGGTACAAGGCTTTGACTTCATTTTTGACCACCTTCCACTCACCTTAGATCATTGAGCTTGGAATACAAAAGTCTTACCTCATCTTTCTCTTCATAACCATAGAAGGAAAACTGGAAATTCCTTTACTTTCCTTGGCTTCAAGAGGAACAATCCTCTTGTGAGGTAGGGGGTGTTATCATTTATCTTCCAAGTCATTTAATTGTTCTTATAGTGATATCCAAGTTATATGTATGTCTTGTATTGAAATAAGAAATAAATGATTAATTGTAACTTGTATGTAATTCACCTTAGACTTGATAAATGGCATGGCCATGACTTGATCCATGTTGTGTATTAATTTGGTATGATTTAAATGAGCTTTTAAATCTAGAGGATTAATTGATTTATGTTGATTTAAATTCAAATTAATTATACCATGCTCGTAATTCATTTATAACTTGATATAAAGCATGGCCATGAATTACTCCTTGTCATATATTAAAGTGGAATCATTTGGATAATTCTTGAAATCTAGAGAAATTACTTAGTTGATCTACTTAATTTCCACCATGTTAAACTAATGATTTAGTCGTGAAATCCATAGAACTCATTATGTTTTATCATATATCATGACTTGTTGCTTAACTTGTTGATTTTGGAAACTTTGGATATCATCAAGAACATGACTAGGCTAGGACTTGGTTCTAGTACGGGGGATTGTCCCTCTACAACTATAGTACGCACTAGGAGAAAGGTACCCATGGGTTAGTAGTCCTAAAGTGATCTCAAGAGTACGGTTTTAATCTGGGTAATATCCAAGTGTCCACTTTGGTTTGATTTCACATTTAAATTCCAAGTTGTTAACTTGTACTATGTTGAAAGTTCTAATGTCACTTGATAACATGAATTTAATTGTATGAAATTGTAAACTTGGTACAAAGATAAACCTATGCATTCCCTACAAGTAAACTTGTTTACTCACCCCAAAGTTACTGGGTGTTTTTCAGGTAAAGAAGCCATATTGTGGGATGCACAACAATCTTAGACTTGCTATACTACTTGGAGTATTTTTTTCTATGTTAGAATATGCACTTGTTAGCATATCTTGTTCCATTTTGCTTATTATGTCAAAACATGTATTTGTTGTTCAAACTATGTAATATGCACTTAAGTGCACCTTTTAATACTCTATAGATGTGTATGTAATGTAGCCAAGGGCCAAACATGCTTAACTTAACACTTGTAGCCATTGGTACCATCTTTTGCTTTAAGAATGCATTTAAACAAACTTTAGAGGTTTAGCATGTGAGATTTTTTGTAAATGACGTGTATGGGGCCATGAGCTATTGTTTTACGTTTAAATAATTCATATAAAGGTTATTGGCATGTCTATACATCCATATCTCATTAGAAATCAGTTTTAAATCTTCTTTTGTGAACCAAATCATTATAGGATTCAAAGCATGGGTTGAACCTTCACATTTTTGGCATACAACAGGCCTTATAGTAGCTTTTTGAGGAGTTTCGGTCGACCGAACTCCAGTTCGGTCGACCGATGGCCCAAAACGGCCTACCGAACCAAGAAACCCTTAAAAAGCACTGTTCATAAAGTATTCTATGATTTTTGGTCGACCGAAACTCACACCACCTCAATTTTGGTCGACCGAAAGTCCCCCCACGCGCCTAACTTCCAGATTTGTTCCAGCACTGAAGTTCCAACTTCAAATGGCAATAACTTCTTCATTTCTAACCCAAATGGGGTGATTCTTGAACCTAAATTCATGATCGTGAAGTCAGCTTTCCAATGATACTAATCCCATCCTCAGATTCAAATCATAGTGGGAGTTATTCAGGTTTTAGTGGGAGGGTGTCAGTTTTCGTTTAAACCGGGAAAGGGCGTTTTGAGGGAACTCTTATCCAAAGTTCTTAGAGCTTGTTGGAATGTTGTAAAATGGTTAGTTTAGGTTGTATTCACCTTGTTTGACTTATTTAGAGTCAATTTTCTCCTTTTGATTGTGAATTGACCATTTTGCCCTTGATTGACAAATTTTACCCGTTTTGACTCCTAGTTCCCTTTTTGCTCTCTTTAACTTCTGTGACTTCATGGAAGGTCACACCAATGTCTTAGGGATGACTTTTAACTCTAGAGACCTTGGTTTATCTTTTGCTTCCACATTTGGATCCGTTATTGGATTAACTTACGGGTCATCACTAACGCACCGGGTTAAAAAACCTGGGTCGTTACATTAAGTTGTTACTTGTACAAGTATGTTATTTGGTAGATTTAACGGTTTCATGTTATGTGTTTTATGCCTTATGATGTATACTAACTATTGAGCATGAATGAGTGTTAAATGATTGTGTTGGCCGTGTGCCTTGTGGTGAGCATACTAGTTACTACTTGCATTGTTTGTTTTGATTTATATCTACTTGCTATGTGACAGAGCATGTTATATATGGATTGTTTGTTACTTGTATAAGTATGTGGTCCTATTGTCATGTTGTAAGCTGAATGTTTAGTGTGCCTATATATATAAATGAATGTATTATATGTGCTTAACCTAATTATAGTGACATCATGAGATGTAGTTTAGTAAAGTGTTTTATCATGATATCTTACTATGTAATGCGTGTGATCTTGGTGGCTTTATGCTTATTTTGTATTTTGTTTTGATTTTGTGCATTGTTCATGCTTGGTTGGGTGAGATTAATGCTAGGGCATTGTCTATTGGAGTCCATTGTACCCTTAGACTTGTTTTTATCATTTAGGATTTCTTCCTTAGGTATGAGGGATTTGTTTTGTGAGGTCTCCATTGTGGGAGCCTTTTTGTCTGTTTTAACTACTTAAGGGTTTTAAGACTCTGGGTTTGTGGTTGATGCGAGTAAGGCTCATATAAGCGTAGGGTTATAGTCCTTGTCTAGTGGACTGAGACCATGGAGGTGCCGTTTCATCTCATTTTCTTTTGTTGCTTCATGACATGGTTGTGGGTGTGTTTGAGGTGTTGGTATCATTTCTTGGGGCTTTATGGTGACCTTGATGTGGTGACATCGTTCGGGGTTTTGTTTCTAGTATCATGGGACGGTGAGTCAGGATTAATGTGGGTTCTTCTTTGAGGAATAAGAGATTATTTTTGTGGGCCTCAACGTCAAGGTTCTCGTTTCATGTTTTCTTGGAGTAATAGTTTAGGGACTTAATAGATGTGTTGACCTAGGATTTTTCTTGAGTTTGCTTTGGACAGATCTTATGAGCTATGGTTGGGATGTGTGTGGTTTCGTGTGATTAATTGCATTGATGCAATTAATTATTCTCCCTTGGAGACTTGGGGTGATGTTTTAGAGTTTCGATAGAATCCTATAGAGTTCCCATCGGACTCATTGGCATCTTGAGATATGTCCTTCTTGTGGATGTCTTATAATGGTTGGTGTTGAAACTATCTATTACATTTGTTGTTTTGTTTTCATGCGGGTGCAGAGGTTCCACCTTATGTAAGAGCTAGTTTTGGGAAGGGCTTGTTGACCCTTTGTTTCAGAGACCTCAATGATCATTTTGGGAGATGATTCCTTTCTTTAAAGTGAGAGATTGAACTCATCTGTGTTTTGGGATATGCTTTATGTGAGATTATCCTTTTGAGAGGCATTCCATTTTACTTTTGATTTTGTGGCATTGCTATTTATATAAGTAGTCACCCTTGCATATTTATATGCCTTATCGTTTTCGAGCATGCCTTAGAGACATGTTTAGGATATGTGACTACATGTTCGTTTATGTGATGATAGAAATGATGCATTTCTCATATATTATATTTGCTTATTATACTAATGTCATTAGTGATGTATAGCATGTTGTTATTTTTTTGAATCCCTATGGGATATATGATTTAATTGGTTATCTTATGTGGACTATATGATGCACTTGTAGAGTATTATTTGGGTCATATGTTATGCTTTATTAGTATGTGCTACGTGAGTTTTGAGTACATACATTGGTGCATTGTATTGCATTATAGTTGCATACATAGTGTGCGTTTATTTCAGGATTCGTGACACGGTCACTATATTTGTGATTATTTTATGAGGAAGGACATGGTCCCCAATTGGTTTCTTTGTTTCGAAGTTTCATTCATTGGTTTCATCATGACATGAGTTTATGGCATTATTATATGGGTTGTTACCTGCGAGCATGTAACTCAAAAATAACTATCTTGTATGGGTTGTTACTTGCGAGCATGTGAATTGAAAATAACTATCTTATATGGGTTATTACCTGCGAGCATGTAACTCGAAAATAACTATCTTGTATGGATTGTTACCTGCGAACATGTGACTCAAAAATAACTATCTTGTATGGATTGTTACCTACAGGCATATGACTCGAAAATAACTATCTTGCATTGGGTAGTTACCTACGAGCATGTGACTCGAAAATAACAATTCATTCATGGTGTCTATACCATTTTGTCATTCATGCATTAATGCATGGGGTTTTGTGACCTTACTTGTTGGGATTGTGATGTGTAAGCTACGTGGTAGACTTGTGTTTTAAGGATTTGGTTATCTATAATAGGGATTTTGATCCAGCGTTGTGATTTTGGTGTTTTGCCTTTTAGTGGATCTGTTTCAGGATGGTGTGGGATTGCATAGTTTTGTGATCGTTGATGACTTCTTTAGAGAGTTTTGTTTTTGAGCTATTTTGGGACACTTGTTGACACTTACATTTTCTAATTCATTTGGGGTTTGTCACATTAGAGTTAGGTGACTATTTTGTGGTGACTTCTCTCTTTGATTCTTTTGTAAAGAGATTTTGTTTAAAGGATAGGTTTAAGGTGTGATACTCGATTTGGGGACTGGTTGTATTAAGGAAAATTTGTGTGTATTGTCTTGTGGTAAGAATCATTGTGACTTGGGAGATATTAATGCTTTTATAAGTTTTGGAGTTTGATCCATTGTCGCTTAAGGGCACAGACTTGTCAAGCTTTGGATTCGTACTTAGGAGTTATTTGATAGAGGTGTTTTAAGGAGTCCTTAATCTGGTTGAGTGATTTGATCTATGTGTTTTATGATTCATGAGTTATCGGTTTCCTTCATATTGAGGATTTGAGGCCTTAAGCGTGACGGTGCCTATGACATTGTTGTCAGAGTTTTGTGATTGGCCAAGGTGGTTCGGTCAAACATCTTTAGACCATACCCCAACTCTCACAGGAGGTCTGGTTACCACAATGCTTTTGGTAATGATTGTTTTGTGACATTTATGTCATTGGTATCGAGAAGTTTTACGGGTAGACTTAGTGGGGGCATGTTATGAACTAGGGCTATATATTGTCATACTACCGTACAAAATTGTATGTTGTGGACGGATGCCACCTATCGTCAATGCTACCTTACTGACGAGTATATGTGAGTAGGCTCTAGACACTGTCATGCTACCATACATTTGAGTAAGTTGTGGTCGGGTTCTAGTCAATATTCATTCTGTCACATTGCCTTTTTCGAGGTACCTTGATTCAATTTGTTGTTATTTTGGATTTCTTCTGTTAATTGTCTTTGGATTCGTACGTTGATTCAGTTAGTGATGTGTTTCACGATTTAGTGGTTTCGTGTTCTTTCGGTTGATCTTAGGATTTTTGGAGATGTCCTTTGAGACTTGTTAAGGTGTTTCAGGGTGTGATCTTATGTTTCGTCTTGTCTTGTTTCTCCTTGGGAGGTGTCCTGATTTCGAGGATGAAATCTTTTTAAGGAGGCTACGTTGTGATGACTGTGTTATCTTTTCATTCTTCTGGCATTTTTTATTATCTTATTTAATAATTTATTTCTTTTCTTGTTGCCTTAAGTTTTGTAGGACCCGAGGTAGGGTTTGGTGTCTGGAATGGGTTTCCGACATTGCATGCATTCACTTTAATTTATTTTATTGTTAATGCATAGTTTAATTGTGTGGCAAAGCATGTTAGTTTATTTTCATTTCTTGGGGATATGATTGCATTGTTTCTTCAGGAGACATTTTCTTTTTGGGGGATCTTTGTGAGATTATTTTTTTGAGATATTTTTGGTTTAGGGACCTTTTTGCAATTATTTTTGTGAGATATTTAGAAGAGGGACCTTTTTGCAATTTTTGAAAAGTGTGACAAGTGTCAACTTTTCCTTGAACCATTTGTTGACTTTTGGTTGGAAACACTTGGAAGGCTTGGATTATGAAAGTGTAGGATGGATGTTTAATCTTGTAAGGGTGAATTGGATTGTGACAAGTGGAGGGGTGTGATTTGTGTGTGTGTGAGAGAGGTAGTGTTAGTATAGTTTAAGTGTTTTACATCACACTTAGTGGAGAAACTAGAGATTTCATTGTCTTCTTCATTTTCTCTCACCTAAACCTCCATTGATGCCATTAAACCCTAGCTTTATACCTTGTTTTCAACAATCTCCCACTAACCTTTTGGCCTAGCTTTTGGAAGACAAAAGCTTCCCTTCACCTTCCTCTACAACACCTTGTTCTTGGATTCCATTTTGCTCTCACTTCCTTGGATTCTAGAGATTCTATTCTCTAGTGAGGTAGGGAGTGTTTTATGTTTATATCCTTAGTGTTTCATTGTGTATTTGAAGTTAATAATATATATTGTATGCATGTTATATGAATTATAGGATTGCGTATAGATGAAGGTTGTATGTGACCTAGGATTTTATATTGTTCAAGGCATGTATATGATATACCTCTTGTAAAGATGTTATTTCATTTGGGAGAAAATTAAATTCTAGTAATTTCTTATAGTGTAACTATAGAATTCTTATATGATTCTTACCAATGATTTCTTTTTTTTTTTCATAATTGTTGTTGTATAAAAAAGGAAAAATATATTTACAAGCACACAAAGGGCATATCCTCAGAAAATAACAAAATGATCAAAAAAGATCATTAAAGAAAAAACCAAAGAAAAATGATCAAACAATGATCTAAAATAAAGTAAGATTAGATAATGAAATGCTGTAAAGATCTAAGACTTCAAATAATATTTGTCTAGCAATATCTTGATGAGTCCTAGATAGATGGCCATATAGCCTTCTATTTCTCTCTTACCAAATGTTCCATAAGGCAGCCACCATTATAGTATGTATCAGTTTACTTGTAATGTTTTTGATTTTGATATATAAATAAATATATATTGTGGAGAAAAAAAAAATTAAAAGAGGTTAGATATTTCAATTGTGGTGGGACCCACCATTCCAACCTTTAATGGCCAAGAGGCCATTTCATGCCTCAATTCTCTCTCTCTCGGCAGACTCACTTTTCCTCTGCTTTTCTTTTTTTCTTTTTCTTTTCTACAAAGCTTCAAGCTTTGATCTCACTCTCATCTTTGTGAATTTGGTAGAACCTTGTGAAGTAAAGTCGGAAAGGTCGTCGAGGCCATCAATTTGATAAGAGCCAAGCACCGTTTGGCCAAGCCTAGGGATTCCGAATCTAGGGCTCAAAATGGGGCTTTTTCTGTCATTTGAGGTAGGGGATTTCTAAGCTATAAATTCTTTGATTTTTGTGAATTACATCTCAATTCTTGTTGAATAGCATGTTTAATTTGTGGCAATTTTATGAAATATAAATTTTCAATGTTGTAAGTGATATGTATGTGTTGGATTTTGTTGATATGATGTGAAAAAGCATGTTTAAGTAATTTACTCCATGTCTTATATGCCTAATGTGCCGAATACTTGTTATTAGAAAGCATGATATGATTTTTATTAGAATTTATTTATTATTTATTTTTATTTGTTTTGGTTAAGCATGCTATGTGATTAAGGTTTGAATATGATACATGAGAATGTATATTTGACATGGCATCGAAAGGCACGATTTTTTCCTCATTTCATGGCATTGTAACATATGGACATTCACGCATGGCATTGGGAAAGAAAATAGGACAGATGATTTGGAAAGAAAGGAAAAATAATGAGTTTTTTTGGGGAAATGCTTTGATAAATGATTTTGTGAAAACCCAAACGCCTAGGAGGCACCTAGTGGTCCGTGGTGTTAATGTGATCTAAACGGAACTGGAGAAAGACTCTAGTGTGGTATAGCTACCTAGGCCTAAACGACGCCATGGAGGTGCCATGTGGTCGGGGATTGCTAGCCAACCCTTTTCTCATGACGCCATAGAGGTGCTATGGGTTGGGTTGCATTAATAGTTTGGAACGATGAAACAAAATTATTTTGGAAATTGGGAAGAGACATTACATGACATTGCAGCTATAGCATGACATGTTTTATTTGTGACTTGGATTATTGCTATTAATATTATGATTGTATTTCTCTCGGAATTGGCATGATCCCGTCTACTTTTTCCTATTCTTTGTGTAGATTCATGGGGTCATAAGAAGTGTGTCTTAGACACTTCCTACTAAGCTTATGCTCACCCCATTATCATAACATTTTTTAGGTTTGGGAAAAGAGGTGGCGGACGACGATCCACCACAAATTTAGACAAGATTGGCGATCTATTTTATTTTGTAAATGTAATCTTAACTATTTTGTGAAATTTTAGTTTAATTGGTATAATGTTGTAAGTTATGGACTTTTAAATTTTAGCTATATTTTATGGACTGTAACTTGATGTAATTAAAGTGCATTCCTTGTTTGGATTAAATGGAGGAACTGGACTTTTTATATGTATGTAATCATTTTGGAAATGTGGTATAATATTTATACTGTGCGTTGGGACAGGATAGATTAGTCTTAAGGCCAAGTGAGGCCATTTCATTTTTATATATTTCAACAGGTTGTAGAGGGACTTTTTCTATGGAGGTCATATCAAAATTTTATATATTATTATTATTATTATTATTATTATTATTATTATTGCTATTACTTTGGTATATTTTGGGTCGTTACAAATTTGGTATCAGAGCAATGATTCGAATACCATTAGGATGATGGGTAAAGGCCTACTTAGGATTGCATGGGGAGTTGGGGTGTTTAATTATTTGAAAGGAATGCTTAATTGTTTAACTGCTTATATGATTACGTGTTAAGTGCTTAGTGTTGTCGTATATTATTAGCATGATCATGTTTATCATTAGTTGGGTATTCTGAGAGTATGGAAGGTGTTTATGTGTTTCCATTCTTGTCAAGTCATTCGTCTGAGGACTCTGTTCTCATGCGTATTTTAGTGTCATCATTTTTTATCCATTTCCTTTTTCTTATAGCGCCATGCCACCAAGAAGGGATCTCGGGGAAAGTTCTAGCTCCAATCCCATGGAAAGGGATCAGGAGCAAGTTGAAGAAGATATCTTGTTAAGTGATTTGGTCCCACCAAGAGGGCGATCGTTGATTCACCTCTTTAGATAAATGAGGAGCAGTTGAAGTTAGCCGTTCAGGCAGCTCTTTTCGATGCATTTCGGCCAGGGGCGTCATCGTCACAGGTTGTTCCACCACCGGCACCACCTCCAAAGAAAAGTGAGTCGGATAAGACTCTTTACCACATCACCAGGATCATGAAGTTGATGCCGACTTTGTTTGAGGGGGGTCCAGATCCGCTTATTGTGGATGGTTTCATGGATAGGGTGGAGAAGTATCTTAATGCCATGAATTTGGTGATGGATAAGTTGAAGATCACTTTGGCAACTTACAACTTTGTTGGGGATGCAGAGAGTCGGTGGAACACCGTTTCCCATACCCACAATTTGGACATAATGACCTATGCTACATTCAAGAAGTTGTACTATGAGAAGTACTTTCTGGCACCTAAGCAGAGAGAACTAAAGAAAGAGTTCGATGGGTTGAAGTAAGGGAATATGAAAGTTACAGAATATGAGAACAAGTTCACATCGCTTTTGAGGTTTGCACCGGGGATCGCCAATGATGAGGAAAGGAAAATAGAGAAGTTTGTTGATGGCCTTGATCTTACCATCAGGCCAATTGTAGCTACTTCAGAACCGATAGAGTATACAAAAGCAGTGCAAAAGGCCTTAGTAGTTGAGGCCGAAAGCAGGGACAGTAAGGCAATCAGGGAGTCCTATAAGCACAACAGGAGTATGGGTACTATCTCCGAGGGTCAATCAAGTAAGAAGCAAAAGAATGAACAGTCAGGCAGGGGACAGCAGTCAGCTAAATCCGTACCCACAGCTTCAGTGTCTATTGGGTCTTCTAGATCGAATGTTACTTGTTTCAGATACGGGCAGCCGGGACATTTTAAGTCCTAATGCATTCAGACTCAGGTGACTTACTTCAGATGTGGGCAGTTAGGGCACCACAAGAACCAGTGCACTCAGATTCAAGCAGCGTCAGGTAGATGTTTTGGGTGTGGCCAGCAAGGCCATAGGGTAAGGGATTGTCCACAGCAAGGCAGCAGTTCAGGCAGGGGTGGAGGTTCATAGCAAAGGTAAATGCAATCTGCCACAGTTCAGTCAGGGCTTCGACCGCCACCACCACCTTAGCCATCTCAACCAGATATGGCAATGCAGAGTTCTCAACCGAGCAAAGGGGCTTCTTCGAGTGCACCCACTCAGCAGTCGGGTTATTAGACAAATGGTTCTCAAGGGTAGAGGACTTAGGGTCATGTGTTTGCACTCACTCCAGCCGAGCCATCATCCAGTCCTTCTGTCGTCAGAGGTATGTTTCTTGTGTCCCATTCTTAGGCTCATGTATTGTTTGATTCTGGTGCTTCTTATTCATTCATTGCTTCATCATTTGCACGGGTATTGGGATTGGAGGTCAGTCAGTTAAACATACTGTTTTGTGTTGACACGCCTATTGGGGGATCAGTCACTCTTGGTAGAGTTTGTCGGGGTTGTTTCATTACCATTGCCGGACGGATACTGGAGATCGATCTCATCCTTCTCGAGATGGCAGGATTTGACGTCATTCTTGGGATGGACTGGTTGTCATCTTTCAGAGCTGTTATTGATTGCTTTAGGGGCAGAGTTTCAGTGTATACCCCGGATGGGGATTGTTTCTGCTTTGTGGGAGATCGGTGTGATTCTCTCATTCCTGCGTTTTATGGTGTTAGAGGTTGGGATCGACAAGGGTTTTCCTTGGCTAGCCTTTTCGCTGATGATGATGCTGAGTTTTGTGGGGTTAATTATCCAGTGGTTGTGTATGATTTTTTGGATGTGTTTCCGGAGGACATGACTGAGTTGCCTCCACACCAAGAGGTGGAGTTTGCTATTGATTTAATGCCTAGTACTGCGCCAATCTCTATGGCACCATATCTTATGGCACCGATTGAATTAAAAAAATTGAAGAAGCAACTTGATAATTTGAGAGTGAAAGGCTTCATCCGACCGAGTGTGTCACCGTGGGGCACACCGGTCTTGTTCGCTAAAAAGAAGGATGGTTCTTTGAGGTTGTGCATTGATTACCGGAAGTTGAATCATGCCACCATCAAGAACAAATATACGTTGCCAAAGATAGATGATTTGTTTGATTAGTTAAGGGGAGCCAGTTATTTTTCGAAGATTGACTTGAGGTCAGGCTACTATCAGTTACGGGTTAGAGAAGAGGATATTTCAAATACCGCTTTCCGTATGCGGTATGGACATTATGAGTTTCTTGTTATACCCTTTGGTCTGACTAACGCACCAGCGGCATTCATGGATCTAATGAACCGTGTCTTCCATGATTACTTAGATTAATTTATGGTAGTTTTCATACATGACATTCTTGTGTATTCACGGACTCAGAAGGAGCACGAGGTCCATTTGAGTATAGTGTTGCAGATTTTACGGGAGCACCGTTTGTATGCCAAATATGAGAAGTGTGAGTTTTGGCTACAAAAGGTGAAGTTTTTGGGACACGTTGTCACGGAATGTGGGGTTTCAATTGATCCTTCAAAGATAGAGGCAGTTCTAAATTGGGAGTAACCCAAGAATGTTTTTGAGATTCGTAGATTCCTTGGCCTAGCGGGTTATTATCAGAGATTTGTGAAGGATTTTTCCCGTTTGGCAGCTCCTTTCAAGAGTTGAAAATAAGGTTAAATATGGCTCCAGTATTAGTGATACCTGAGCGTGGCTTGGGTTATATGATCTATTGTGATGCCTCACATGATGGTTTGGGCTGTGTACTGATGCAGGATGGTAGAGTAGTGGCTTATAGGTCTTAACAGTTGAAGACTCACAAGCTTAACTACCCTACTCATGACTTAGAGTTAGTGGCAGTTGTGTTTGCCTTAAAGTATTAGAGACACTACTTGTATAGCGAAAGATTTGAGGTGTTTTTCGATCATAAAAGTCTCAAGTACATTTTCTCCCAAAAGGACTTGAACAACAGACAAAGGCGATGGGTTGAGTTCTTAGAAGACTACAACTTTGATTTACAGTATCATCCTGGCAAGGCAAATGTGGTAGCTAATGCTTTAAGCTAGAAATCTCGTGGAACTTTGGCCGGGTTAGCCATTCGGAAATGGAAGATGCTTGAAGATTTGGTAGAGATGGGATTGTATTGTTTTGATGATGATGTTGGTAGTGAGTCAACATTATTGTTTAGTCTCGTGGCTCAGCCCACTCTTGTCGGGTGAGTGATTGAGTCACACAGACAGGATCCGAATTTGGATGTTATTCACACTCTGATTTCTGGTGGTGAGACAGTGAAGGATTGGACCTTACATGGAAATGGAGCTCTATGGTTCAGGGGTTTGTTGGTTGTTCCCATAGTTTATCGCGAGGACGTTTTACGAGAGTTTCACACTTCCTGATTTGCAGTTCATCCAGGTGGTACAAAAATATATCACAATCTGAGATGTCAGTATTAGTGGAATGGAATGAAGAAGGACGTTGCACAGTTTGTGGCTAAATGTCTTACCTGTCAGCAAGTGAAGGCCGAGCACCAGAGACCAACTAGTTTATTGCAGCCATTGCTGGTAGCGCAGTGGAAATAGGAGCAGATTGCCATTGATTTTGTGACAGGTCTTCCTAAGTCACGGAGAGGAAATAAAGCCGTATGGGTCATTATTGATAGATTGACCAAGACGGCTCACTTCTTGCCAATTACGGCAACAGATGATGCAGAGGCACTTGGTGTACTTTATGTGACAGAGATTATAAGATTACACGGAGTTCCAGTGACTATTGTTTCAAATAGGGATGCCAAGTTCACTTTGAAGTTCTGGGAAGGACTTCAAGCAGTGTTTGGTTCATCATTGCATCTTAGTACAGCATTCCATCCATAGACGGACGGCCAGTCGGAACGTACCATCCAGATCTTGGAGGATATGCTTCGAGCTTGTGTTCTTAATTTGGGAGGTAGTTAGGAGAATCACCTTCCATTTATTGAGTTTGCATATAACAACAGTTATAAGGCGAGTATTCAGATGGCTCCATTTGAGGCATTGTATGGTAGACCTTGTAGGTCTCCTATCTGTTGGACTGAGGTGGGCGAGACAGCCGCCTTAGGACCTGACATTGTACTCGAGACTACCGAGAAAATTAAGCTGATCAAACAGAGATTGTTTACCGCTCAGAGCCGACAGAAGAGTTATGCGGAAAGGTGGAGACGACCGCTATCCTTCGAGGTGGGAGACCACATTTTTCTTCGGGTTTCTCCATGGAAGGGGTTGATGAGGTTCGAGAAGAGTGGCAAGTTGTCGCCACGATTCATTGGACCTTTTAAGATCTTGGACCATATAGGAGAGGTTGCCTACAGACTAGCATTGCCACCACAGATGGACAGGGTCCATAATGTTTTCCATGTATCAATACTACGGAAGTATAAACCAGATCCATCTCACATTTTGAGTTGGGTAGAGGTTGACATTTATGAGGATGTTTCCTACGAGGAGGGACCGGGTCAGATCCTTGACACACGGCAAAAGGTGTTAAGGAACAAGACGATACCATTGGTAAAGGTTCTTTGGAGGCATCACGAAGTTGAGGAGGCTACTTAGGAGCTCAAATAGGAGGTTCGCTCCAAGTATCTAGAATTGTTTTCTCCTTCAGGTATGGCTTGATTTCAGGGACGAAATCTTTTAAAGTTGGAGAGAATGTAATGTTTTGATTTTGATATATATATATATATATATATATATATATATATATATATTGTGGAGAAAAAAAATAAAAAAAGGTTAGATATTTCAATTGTGGTGGGACCCACTAGTCCAACCTTTAGTGGCTAAGAGGCCATTTCATGCCTCAGTTCTCTCTCTCTCGGTAAACTCACTTTTCCTTTCCTTTTCTTTTTTTCTTTTTCTTTTCTACAAAGCTTCAAACTTTGATCTCACTCTCATCTTTGTGAATTTGGTAGAACCTTGTGAAGCAAAGTCGGAGAGCTCATCGAGGCCGTCAATTTGATAAGAGCCAAGCACTGTTTGGCCAAGCCTAGGGATTTTGAATTTAGGGCTCAAATTAGGGCTTTTTCTCTCATTTGAGGTAGGTGATTTCTAAGGCATAAATTCTTTGTTTTTTTGCGAATTTCATCTCAATTCTTGTTGAATAGCATGTTTAATTTGTGACAATTTTATGAAATATAAATTTTCAATGTTGTAAGTAATATGTGTGTGTTGGATTTTGTTGATATGATGTGAAGAAGCATGTTTAAGTAATTTATTCCATATGTTATATGCCTAATGTGCCGAATACTTGTTATTAGAAAGCATGATATGATTTTTATTAGAATTTTTTTTTTTTGTTAAGCATGCTATGTGATTAAGGTTTGAATATGATACCTGAGAATGTATATTTGACATGGCATCGAAAGGCATGATTTTTTCCTCATTTCACGGCATTGTAACGTATGGACATTCACGCTTGGCATTAAGAAAGAAAATGGGAAAGATGTTTTGGAAAGAAAGGAAAAAGAATGATTTTTTTTGGGAAAATGCTTTGATAAATGATTTTTGTAACGACCCTAGATTTTTCAACCCAGTGTGTTCTGTGACGACCCGAACTGGATCCAAGATGCAGAAGCAAAAAAAACCAGACAACGGTCTTCCAAGGCACCACACCTCTAAGACACGTTGATGACCTTCCATGAGGTCATGGAACACAAATGAACCAAGAAATGAAGCAAGAATGCCAAACACGAAAAGAAGTAAACTAAGGGTAAAATGGTTATTTCACACTGAAATGGGTGCCACCGTGCACACCATTTGAAAGACAACAAAAAATGAACAAGGTTAGACTCAGGAATCGCCTGATTCGGAGTCCAGATGGAAAAGTTATGAATTTAAAACAAAGTAGCCTTCTTCATTTAAGGATTACCATGAACCTATCTCACTGAAACTGGAATAGCTTACACTATAGATGGAGTTTTGGTGTGTGGTTGGTACCATTGGAAACGTAACTTTGAGCTCTTGGACTTAGAATTAAGAATGACCAGGTTTGAATCAGAAATGAAGGAGATAAGTCCCTCTAAAGTCGGTGCACGGAAACTGTCCAAGAAAACTGGAAGGAGAAGGTCCCAAGGAGGATCGGTCGACCGAAGGCAAGGGTTAGTTGACCGAACCTCAAACATCAGCCGACCGAACCCTAATGTTCAGCCGACCGAAACAACATTTTTCAAGAAAAGCTTACTAGAATGGACCCTCAAGGCTTGTCAGCCGGCTGATGGATCCTCATCAACCGACCGACACATTTGCTGCTGCTATGAAAAGCTGTTGCAATATATGAAAATGATGCTTGGGCCAACTCTAAGGTTCTACATGCATTCTACATGTTCCGAACAAGTTTGAAAACACTTTCTAGCCCCGTTCAAGCATCCAAAACAAGCCAAAACAAGGAGGAACTTCAAACGACACCCCATGCATGAATTTTCATAAAAATTCATAAAATCGCCCAAAAATAAGTCAAAAGTTGAAACTTGAGAGTTTTGTGCAATGTGGACATGCACGCGAATGTAATAAAGACATTTAAGACACGTCCCAATGGTCCGCAGCTTCGAAATATCCAAAATGCAAAATATGACCTCTCAACAGCCAAAAATGCCTAAAAACGCTTTAACTAGAACCAAAATGCAAAACTAAGAGTGAAATGGTGTTTGGCCCTTGACCACACCTCATACATGATCATAGGAACCCTATGAAAGAAAAAGAATGGAATTCCCACACCCGATGCAAAAGTTATGAACGAATGACTTGTGATTTTTCAATATTTTCATGATAAGCCTTGAAAACAAAAGTGCATAGAATGCAAGATATATGTCATTAGCCTCCGGCCTTATCTTATACATGTCAAATACATTGAAAAGAGTGTACTTATGCATAATTTACATGTACGGAATCAAAGAATACAAGTTTTGATACATAAGTCTACGAAATGATATTTCATACTAACATTTGCATGAAATAGAAACTAAAAAGCTAGAAGCCAACCCGATGAATGACAAGCATCACGAACCAAGTCTTCGTACCAGAACAAATCCCCTAGTAACTTC
The DNA here is from genome assembly GCF_030987335.1 of Cornus florida. Lineage (NCBI taxonomy): Eukaryota > Viridiplantae > Streptophyta > Magnoliopsida > Cornales > Cornaceae > Cornus > Cornus florida. The sequence goes on along the minus strand of NW_026775571.1, from coordinate 38,281,216 downwards.
GGGGTGAGTAAACAAGTATACTCGTAGAGAATGAGCATGCATAAACTCGATTTCTTCAGAGATTTTTACATTAACTTGAAACAATTGTAAAGGGACATGCCACTTAACGTCTATGTCAAATGTTAGACTCGAGGAGCATCCTAAACTACTCATGCGATTGAAACAAGATACACGACATATAAGCATAAGGGTTACAAGTGTAATAAATGAAGATGAAAACATGCGAGGTAAGTATAGAAAACATAGGTACACTAGTGAGATTGGAAACACACAAGGCAAATATGCAAGACACGAGTATACTAAATGGAATCTAGATACAAGAAGCAAATGTACGGTTTCAAGTATGCTGAATGAGGTCTAAATACACGAAGTAAGCATAATGTCTATGCAATTAAACAAGGTAGGAAATACTCCATATAACACGACAGGGTCCTTATATCTTCAAGAGATATCACTTGAAATCTAAGGGTTTAAAGATTTTGTATGTTGATATAAATCATTACATATGGACCATGCCACTTAGAATCTAAGTCAAGTTACATGTATAGGATCATTCCTAAGTCACGATAGCATAAAGTAACACAGAACAAGATGACTAACAAAATTAACAAGATTGAAACAATTCAATTAACACGACAAGGACAAGGCATGAAATCAAGAAAAATGTAGAATATCTATGCAAGTAAACAAGAATGGAACATTCCAATTAACACGATAGAAGTAATACACGAAATCAAGAACAAGGCATAATATCTATGCAATTAACATGATTGGACTATTTCACATAACACGACAAGTTTTAAATCTTCAAAGAATAGCAACTTGAAATTTAAAGAGTGAAATCAACCAATGCGGATACTCGGATATCGCCCGGATTAAAACCGTACTCTTGGGATCACTTTAGGACTACTAACCCATAGGTACCTTCCCCTAGTGTGCACTATAGTGTAGGGAGCTCTCTATCTCCCGTACTAGAACCAAGTCCTAGCCATGTCAATTCTTGATTGATATCCCAAGTCCCAAAATCAACAAGTTGTGCAACCAAGAGTGTATCAAGATACAAGTAATGCATTAAACCACATTTCATGCACAACCAAGATTTTGGAACATACAAGTAATGCCCTAAGTTCTCAACTATGAAGGCATATGAAATGTCAAGAAATCATAGATTGCATCTAAATAGACTACAAAATTATGATTTAAAATATAAGGAATCCATTGATGTAATTATACCACTAGTATAAGATTAATGATTTAATTATTTGTTTAACAACACTTAAACAATTAAATCATTCCAATGTAAGGGTGCGAGTTCATTAACTACATTAATGAAGCTAAGTTGCAACAAGTCACGATACATGATAAAAAGGCAAAAGCCCCATGAAATAGATGACTAAATCATTAAAACACTAAGTAGAAATTAATTAACCTAATTAATTAATTTCTCTAGAAATCAAAGTTGTTCAAAAATTCTCAAAATAATATATATGAAATCATATGGCATGCACATCGGTAATATCAAGTCGGAATTCTAATAAAGTGAATAGTACACATGGAATTAATTAATTAATCAAATTTATTAATATTACTAGAATTCAAAACATCACCGATTTCTCTCAAATTCACCTATGTTGAAGAGCATGCTAGGGCCTAATATAATATGCTAACACATATTGATTTCTAGTGAGTTAAGGCCACGTGAGTAAAATATTTATTCAAGATAAATATTAATTAAAAACTTTAATACTTATTCAATTGCTCTTAATTTAATATATGTCAATGACCATATCAAGAAGTAATATAATATTATGTCATATGTTTAAAACAAGCTATGGATAACCGGAAAAAATTAAATCTTATACAAAGAAATAATAAATTAAAGTTCCTAGATTTGATACAAAGACATGTAAATGAGTTGTATAAGCATCACAAGCATGTAATATAACAAAAAAGGAAATTATAACACCCCCTACCTCAATTTGAGATGAAAATCTCAAATCCCCACAGAAAGAAAAGTGCTTCGAATCCGACGATACCGAGGGGTTTTGTCAGGGACAATACGGTGAACAAGAATCCGAAGGAAGCCCCATGAAAATCACAACTTGACTTCAAACCTGAACTCAAAATTTGGCCAAAAACGGGTTCTAATAAGGGGGAAAGGTAGAGCACGACAAGGCGAACAATAAACTTTAAGGCCGAAGACTTTTCACTAAGGAAATCAAGTGGAAGAGAAGAAAGAATGAAGGCAGCCCCTTGGGCTCCCATGGCTGCCGGCCAAGAGGGGGATGAAGATGAAGAAATCTGACTTTTTGACTTAAGATTCCCCTATTTATAGAAAATCTGAAAAAGTGCCCCGAACGGGTCCCGCCAGGTCCAGAAAAGTGGATTTTGAGTATACGTGCTCAAACGGTGAAACTCCGTGAACAAAAAAGATTTGAAAATGAGAAAATATGAGCAACGGAATAAACGGCATTGAAAACCGTGTCTCGAGTAGAGAGATATGCCCCGAATAAATTTTGCGGCGACCGGGGCCAAAAACCCTGAAACTGGAGAAAAATGGTCAGAAGGAAATTCTAAGAGTACACGACTCGATAAAATGTGAAAATGAATCCTGTACGAGGATCCAGGCTTAAAACGAGGTATTTTTGCAATAACTTTTGTTAATTGCACAATAGCCCCTCCAAAAAGTGAAAACTGCACAACTTCCCCAGAATGAAAATATCTTCCAAAAATATTTTCTTAAAAACCCCTGAAATAAAATATCTTCAAAATTTATTTACGAAAACACCCCAAGAAAAGAAAAAGATTTTAAAGAACTGTGCATCCATGCCCCTATGGACACCGGGAGCAACAAGAGTACTTTCTTACAAAAGTAAAGATACGTATTTCGTGGAAATCACTTAGAATGAAGATATGTGAAGTCAAAACCCAACTTCGAGCATGAAAAGTGAGATTGTGCCAAAAAGTGACAAACGAGGAAAAGACGAAATAAGGAAAATGACGAAAAGTGAATAGTGTCCGAAAAGTAAAAATGTGGAAATGACTCGATCCTTAAAGGAAGTTGTCAATCCAAACGGAAGAGTCTCAGAAACCATTTCCGAGCACTCAAGACGACACTATGAGATGAGAAACTAAACTCAGAAAAGAAAATTAAACGAAAAAAATTATCCGTAAAATTTGAGAAAAAGGAAAGGGAGGCAAATGACCAGGTCATTACAACCTACACTCTTTAAAGGAATTTCGTCCCCGAAATTAGGAACATATCGGAACAAACAAAACAGGGACCAAACAGAAAGTCAAACCAAGGATAGCTCATAACGAACTGAAAGACAACTCCAGAAGTCTTAAGATCAACTGAAGGAACGCGAAACCACGAACTGAGACAACACCTCATACGAGTCGGCACATTAACTCAATGTCAACCACCGAGAGAATCCCAAGATAACGAAACATTGGAACACGAAAAAAGAAGAGATTGACAAGGCAGTACGAACAGCGACCAGAACCCGCCCACACTTACTCGTCAGTAAGGTAGCATGACAGTATAAGGCACTAGTTCATAACATACCCCAACCAGGTTAACTCAGAAAACCTATCGATACGGAAGACATCAATGTCGAAAATGATCATTACCAAAAGCACTACGGGAACCAGGCATCTGCGAGAGTTAAGGTAGCTAATCCCAAAACTCTGACAACAATGTCATAGGTACCGCTACGCTTAAGGCCTTAGATCTAGAAGCCACGAAGGGAAATAAAATGAAACGGTGCCTCCCTGGCACGCGTCTTAGTCCACCAGACAAGGACTGCGATTCTACGCTCACATGAGCCTTACTCACATCAACCGTCAGATTAAGGTCTCGAAACACCCAACCAAGAAAACAGATAAACAAGTTCCTGACATGGGTCCTTACAGAATGAATTTCTCCTATCCAAGGAAGAAACTCGTAAAACAAGAATGCATGCATGGGATGCGACAGATCCTAAGAGACAATGCTAAAACCAGACATAAAAGTTTACAGCTAGCATGCATCATAGCAATGGACTATCTGCTCACCCAAGCAGTAAGATCACATAAAACATGTCAGTGTATACAAGAGAAGAACAGACGGCATGACGATATGCTACATATAATCATGTTAAGATGGACAAGCGTATACAATGTACTCAGGCAGATAAGCATATAGCATATGCTAAAATAATAAGTATACACCATGTGCTAAGGCAAGCAAACATATATTATATGCTAAGAGAGTCAAGGTAAGCTTCTAAACAAGTTGCACATAAGCAAGCAAATATGTTATCAAATCAAAACATGGTATCAAGAAGCACGTAACTACGTGGTATGACAACACTCGTGGATGAAAAGTGTAAGGTGTGCAAACATACGTTGCACACGGTCATGCTAACATAAGCACGCAGATATGATATCACACTAGGGCATGATAGCCACGCAGACATGGTCTGGGTCCCATGTTATCAGAAAGCATATGTATACACAAAGTATGCTTAACAGATAATAAATGTCTCAAAACATCTGACCATGTGAACATGTTATCATACAAGACATGTTATCGAACAAGACATGTTATCAAGATACAAATGACATACCAAAGTAAAACAACGTGAGCATGATATGCACCCAAAACCCGTCGTCCAAGGTATTCGAACCCGGATGCTCTGATACCACCTATAACTGACGAGGGTCGTTCTTTGTACGCCAAATTGATGTAGTGAATGTGCGGTTCAAGAAAAGCCTTTCGGGTCAAGTTTAAATTTATAAAAACCGCTACTAACACTACTACTAAAGTAGCAAGAGTGAGTAGGGATCGTCCCAAGGGATTATACGTGTTGGAATTTAACTTCAACTCCAATGTATCACAAGATTGCAAAGAGAGAGATTGGTTTGATTAAACTAAGGTGCAATGAAATTAAAATGCAAGTAAAGTAAACTAGTTAGAGATAGGGATTTCAGAGATATGAAGAGAGGACTTAGGGTGTTGGAATCACCACTAAGCTCGTGTAATTAACCACTTACTTTCCATCAATGGGGAATATATTGTTGTGAACAAAATGCGACTACCAATTGCAATATTAAGCATGGACCATCTAATTTATGTATGAATTGTCTACCTAAACTAAGTGTAGCACAACCCATCAATTTTAAGCATGACCTATCTAAGTAGCAACAATTATAGCACACATCAATCTAGAGAATCATGGAATTTGCAATAATAAGCCATGGAATATCTAAGCAAGATTAGATTGACTACCTACCTACAAGCATGAATTAAATTGTAGAACAACCCATCAAGCATAAGTATAAACCATCAAATTAATTGACAAACCTATTCAATGAAAACCCATACTTAGCCATCACTAGATTTTCAATCAACCACACATAGACATGCAATTAATATAGAAAAACTAGTGTAGAGATCAATTCCCCAAATAATCACACATAAGACAACATGTAATCAAATAGAGAATCAATAGAAAGAATTAATCCATATAAATCATGTAAGAAATAATTCCTAATTTAATCACACATAGACATGTAAATAAACTAGAGAATTAATAGGAAGAATTAAACCATAGAAATCATAGAAATATACCAAGATTCATGAAATTCACAAGGTTAGAACACTAATCACAACAATATATATAAATCCCCAAAAATAGAAATACAAGGGTTTAGATTACACAAGACTTAGGGCTCATCCAAGCCCTAAGTGTAGATCTAGCCAATCATGGAAGAGGTAGATGTGGTCATGAAATCAAGCTCCAAATATGGCTCCATCTTCTTCTTTCTCTTCTTCTTCTTCTTCTTTGAAGCTCTAGAGATGAGAGAGAAAGTGGTCTAAAGATGGATCTTGAGATGTGCCTCTACTTTTCTCTTTTCTTCTAACCCTAATCTCTAACTTTGCTAGAGAGAGAGATATAAATTACAATGTAAAAAATAAAATGATAAAAAGCTTCTTTACAAATGGGTCACTTCCCTTTATATAGAAGGTCCTTTTCTTAGTCACTAAGTCAGGAATATAGCCCTAAAAATATCTAATCCCGTACTATGTGATAGGTGGACTTTTGGGCGCGCACGGAATAAGACAGCTCGCTGCCATCAATGTTCGATCGATCAGAGAAAAAGTTGGATCGATCAGAGAAGTTGGATCGATCAGAGAAAAAGTTGGATCGATCCAACTTGGCAGTTTTTCAGCATTGGCCTCCTTTTGCTCCAAATCAGCCTCTTTTTGCTCCGGATCATCACTGAGACTTAGTTTGAGTCTAAAAAGGCCTTAAGAATCCATTTTTAGCCCATTTTAACATTATTGACCTGAAATAAACAAAAACACAAATAAGTACTAAAACGGGTAAATAAGATAGATAAATGTCCTAGAACACTCAAGCTTAAGGGGTTTAAAAGTGTACTTTTCAGCGCTCATCACACCCCCAAACTTAAATATTGCTAGTCCCTAGCAATGAACTACTAAGTAACGAAATGAAATGAACAACTAAACAACTATAACTAGAAAGTAATGAAATGATAGCGCCACTTTCGTAGGGAACACGATTGCACTTAGCATATGCAAGAAGCCTTCTAAACCCTTAGGTTACCCCTAGTGGACGAGTGAAGTCTCGTGAGGGTTTCCAGAAATGATACCCATAAAAATTAAGCTCATTCTTTCAAAAGAGGTACCAATATTGCAAACAAGCATTGGGAGAAAACTACCTCAAGTATGCAATTTTTCAACCCTTTCCAAGCAATCTCCCAAAATCTCAACATCAAGCAAGCAAATATGGTCCTCCACACATCAAGAAAATGATCATGCAAATCAAAACAACTCTAGAATCCTTTTGAGTGGACCGGCATCAAATATGTTGCTATCTTAGCCAACTAAAAAATTAATCACATCTTTACCCTCAAACTAGCATACAAATCTAGTACTAATCATCAAGACAAAAAGTGGATCTTTTATTAAAGCTTTATTCATCTAGGTGCGCTTATTCTTTTTACTCAATTTTTTTTATTATTATTATTGAGGATCAAAGATGGAAGTATAGTGCAATGTGTTGATCTCTTAAGCTTTCTAGTGCTTCATAAGATCGAGCGTTAGGTCAATGACTCCCAAACCAGACGGCTTTAGGGCACTAGGTGTTAAGACACCCCTACGAACTTACAAGCTCAAATCAACTAGGTTACAAATCAAGACAATAACCATCTAATCATTTCCTACTTCTCACCTTTTTGGGAGAAGTCCTCACTTTTATTGTTTTTGCTTCTTTTTCTTTTTCTTTTTTTCTTCTTTTTTTTTTGTATTCAATTATTAACCTAGAGTTTGGGCCCTCCACCTTTCGGCATGAGAAATTCAATGCTTGATGAGGCTAGAATCTCGACTACTTAGTGAAAAGGGGTTGTTATCCACCTTTATCAAGAATGAAAGCTTTCAATGCACTACTAGCTCAATTGGGATATAACCAATTCAATAATCAACAAAGCATGTACCCCATAAATGAATGCTAGTGTGCGTCTGTGCTAGTGTAGAATTCTAGAATGAATCTCAAAACAATCACAAAATCAGGATGATGTGGACCAAAAAGTGCAAGTAAGATATCAATCTTTCGAAAAATTTACTCCTAAATGGCATCCACAAGGTATACAAAGAATATTGGACTCTCAAGTAAAGCAATTTTTAAATTTTAAGCAATATAGTCCTCAAAAGATAAAAATCATCGCTAACATCAATCTCAAATCTCAATTATGCATTTAAGTCTAAAACTTAAGTAGAATGCAACAAAGACACCTTACCCCCAAACTTAAACTGCACATTGTCCTCAATGTGCAATGAGAACAATGGAAAAGATGGAAAGAGTATACCGTGGTGATGTAGACATAAAGCCCAGTAGCGATCCAATTCGAAAAACATTTCCCTCAAACTTGGAATTAACAACCTACTTGAATAGCCATACTAGCAAACTCACATCAAATATCAAATGGGATAAGAATAATCAAATCATGCAATCTAAAGCAATATAGCACAAGATAAAAGAGAGATATGAGATCAAGCCCTAACTAAAGTATAAAGTGTGCATGACTACATATAAGGGCACAATGGTGACTCTTTTTATATTTTTCATTTAATGAAAGCTAGTATATACAAAATGCAAGAAAAACAAAGAATAAAATGCATGAACAAAATATAAAAAGAAAAATAAAGAAGGTAAAATGCAATGAAAGAATATGTACAATGCAAGAAATGAAAAACCATATGTACAATGCAAGTATATACAAAATTTTCTTACTTTTTCTTCTTTTTTTATTTTTATTTTTTTATGACATAACAAGTATGTACACACACAATAAAATGCAAAGAAATAAAGATGCAATAAATGAAAATGCAATAAAATAAATATAGCAATTTTATTTATTTATTTGTTTATTATGAAAGAATGTACAATGAAACAAAATGCAAGAAAAATAAAGAAATAAAAATGCAAATGAACATGAGCTATACAAAAGATAAAAGACACAATGTGTCATGTGGGTGCTAAGTTTAACGTCTCTAGCAAGACGAAATGTTACATTAAAAAACTGTTTTTTTTTTTTTTTTTTTTACACAAACAAAAATAAAAAGGCAAGAAATAAAAATGTAAGAAAATAAAGAATGCAAAGAAAAAAAAATTTATTTATTTAGTTATTTATTTATTTATTTATTGAAATTAAAAATTAAAAATTAAAGTTAAACAAAATATTTTTGGATTTTTTTTTAATGAAAAATAAAATAAAATAAAATAAATAAAATAAAAGAAATATTTTTGGGATTTTTGAAATATAAACAAAAATAAAAATAAAAGCAAAAGTAAAAGTAAATTTTCAAAACCTGCAGAGATGTACGATCGATCTGACAAAATGCTCGATCGATCTGACAAAGGTGAAAATATGCAGAGTGTTGGAACTTAAGATCAATCCAATAATGAAGTTGGATCGATCGAAGAACTTCAGATCGATCTTGAAATATTTTTGATCGATGGGACAGAGAGCTTAAATATGCAGGTGTATGCAGGCTTAAAATTTTTCTAAGTATTGAAACTCAAGATCAATCGAACTTGATGTTTGGATCGATCGAAGGTCTTCTGATCGATCTAACTGAGAACTGAGATCTGAAGATTTTCTTGGATCGATGAGACAGAGAGTGATTTGGATGCAGGTTTGCTGCAAGAATGAAGTTCGATCGATTGAACTCTCATTTGAGATTGATCGAACTTATGCAAAATGCTCAATTTCAACATGAAAGCTCGTACAATCCTTATCACAGTTCCTAGCAATGCATATGAACCGAAAGCAAATATCTAGGCTTCCCAAGAAATGAAATTTAAAATAGAAATGAGGGAAGAATAGAGTTGTGAAACTCTACGAATACTAGTGTTTAACGTCTCTAACAAGACGTTGGGTCAACTCACTAATCAAAAGAATCAAAAACCGGATATGAAACATTCTTATTGATCCTCTTTTCAATTTTCTCATCATCCTCCAAAAGAATGACTTGAAAAGAAATGAAAGAGATGATATTGTTCCTTTTATCCACGGTCTTGAAAACAAAATCAATCATGGGTGGCCTTACTCTTGCCAAAGCAAAGTCTTCCAAAGATTCATTTGGAATGTCAAGGAACAACCTCTCTTCATCCCTCTTCTCTTCCTTAAAAATAACCATCTCCTCACCTTCCAAGTAAGCTAAGGAGTTCATTAGAGAGTTCACTTCATTTTTGGAGCTTTCAAAGTCAAAACCACAATTTTTATACATTTCAAAAAGACATTCCTCAAGAGGGTCATTAGAGATAATAGAAGAAAAGTCCTCTTCAACAAGTTCCTCCTCCTTCTCTCCTACCTCAAGTGTGGTCAACATCTCCTCACTCTCTAGAGTAGCAAGGTCATAGATAAAATCATAATCAAAACAAGGAAAGTCCTCATTAATCATGTTATGCTCTATTGGATTAGCTACTAACTCACTTGCCACTTCCTCCTTTATACAAGATAAAGTGCTAGGCATTAGCTCACTTGTCTCATCCTCCTCACTCTTATCATCCTCATCTATATACATTGAAGTTCTTGCCATTTTTTCATTTGCTTCTTCCTCCTCCTCTTGATGAGAAAGAGGACTTGCAATTTGCTCAACTTGAGCTTCAAGCTTGGCTAAAGTTTGAGAATGAGAATTAATAAGTGAAGTGTGTGAAATATGCACATCAAGTAAAGCTAACACTTTTTCTTCAAATCCGGGTGAGTACCTAGAAGGTGGTGGATTTGGTTCTTCATAAAATTGTGGTGGAGGGCAATAGTCATAAGAAGGATTAAATGAGTGATCAAGTCCATAATAAGATGATGCATGAAATGAATTGGACTCAATCTCATAAAGATTAAAATATGATGGAGGGGCATAAGGTGAGGGAATGGAATTTCCCCCCAAACTTGGATCAAACAATTCCTCCATTCACAATTAAAATCCAAATGCAACAAATAATGGCCTCAACAAGGGCCTATGCTTGGACAAAGATAAAGCAATATAATAAGCCTAAACAAGGGCTATCATAAGCATGCAAAGACGTGCAAAATTAAAATACAAGAGTTTCAAGAATTGCTCACAACGGTCCTTAAGCAACTTCAAATTTTAATATTAGCTTTAAGCTCCAATTATTGCTTCAAGTTCCAAAGTTTGTCTTCCTTGCAATCAAGTACCTAATTGAACAAATAATAATGAGAACAAGAGAAAAGAATATACAATGAAAAATAAAATAAAAATAGAAGCAATCATATGAACACTATTGTCTAGTTTAATTCCAACAAAACCTTTAATCCCCAGCAACGGCGCCAAAATTTGACAAGGGCCGTTCCTTGTACGCCAAATTGATGTAGTGAATGTGCGGTTCAAGAAAAGCCTTTTGGGTCAAGTTTAAATTTATAAAAACCACTACCAACACTATTACTAAAGTAGCAAGAGTGAGTAGGGATCGTCCCAAGGGATTATACGTGTTGGAATTTAACTTCAACTCCAATGTATCACAAGATTGCAAAGAGAGAGATTAGTTTGATTAAACTAAGGTGCAATGAAATTAAAATGCAAGTAAAGTAAACTAGTTAGAGATAGGGATTTCAGAGATATGAAGAGAGGACTTAGGGTGTTGGAATCACCACTAAGCTCGTGTAATTAACCACTTACTTTCCATTAATGGGGAATACATTGTTGTGAACAAAATGCGACTACCAATTGCAATATTAAGCATGGACCATCTAATTTATGTATGAATTGTCTAACTAAACTAATATAGCACAACCGATCAATTTTAAGCATGACCCATCTAAGTAGCAACAATTGTAGCACACATCAATCTAGAGAATCATGGAATTTGCAATAATAAGCCATGGAATATCTAAGCAAGCTTAGATTGTCTACCTACCTACAAGCATGAATTAAATTGTAGAACAACCCATCAAGCATAAGTATAAACCATCAAATTAATTGACAAACCCGTTCAATGAAAACCCATGCTTAGCTATCACTAGATTTTCAATCAACCACACATAGACATGCAATTAATTTTGAAAAACTAATGTAGAGATCAATTCCCCAAATAATCACACATAAGACAACATGTAATCAAATAGAGAATCAATAGAAAGAATTAATCCATATGAATCATGTAAGAAATAATTCCTAATTTAATTACACATAGACATGTAAATAAACTAGAGAATTAATAGGAAGAATTAAACCATAAAAATCATACAAATATACCAAGATTCATAAAATTCACAAGGCTATAACACTAATCACAACAATATATATATATCCCCAAAAATAGAAATACAAGGGTCTAGATTACACAAGACTTAGGGCTCATCCAAGCCCTAAGTGTAGATCTCAGCCAATCATGGAGAAGGTAGATGTGGTCATGAAATCAAGCTCCAAATATGGCTCCATCTTCTTCTTCCTCTTCTTCTTTGAAGCTCTAGAGATGAGAGAGAGAGTGGTCTAGAGATGGATCTTAAGATGTGCCTCCACTTTCCTCTTTTCTTCTAACCCTAATCTCTAACTTTGCTAAAGAGAGAAATATAAATTACAATGTAAAAAATAAAATGATAAAAAGCTTCTTTACAAATGGGTCACTTCCCTTTATATAGAAGGTCCTTTTCTTAGTCACTAAGTCAGGAATATAGCCCCAAAAATATCTAATCCCGTACTATGTGATAGGTGGACTTTTGGGTACGCACGGAATAAGATAGCTCGCTGCCAGCAATGTTCGATCGATCAAAGAAAAAGTTGGATCGATCAGAGAAGTTGGATCAATCAGAGAAAAAGTTGGATCGATCAGAGAAATTGGATCGATCGGAGAAAAAGTTGGATCGATCCAACTTGGCAGTTTTTCAGCATTGGCCTCCTTTGGCTCCAAATCAGCCTCTTTTTGCTCCAGATCATCACTAGGACTTAGTTTGACTCCAAAAAGGCCTTAAGAATCCATTTTTAGCCCATTTTAACATTATTGACCTGAAATAGACAAAAACACAAATAAGTACTAAAATGGGTAAATAAGATAGATAAAGGTCCTAGAACACTTAAGCTTAAGGGGTTTAAAAGTGTACTTTTCAGCGCTCATCAGTAACGGCCCTAGATTTTTCAACCAGTGTGTTTTGTGACGACCCGAACTGGATCCAAGATGCGGAAGCAAAAGAAATGAGGCAATGGTCTTCCAAGGCACAACACACCTCTAAGACACTTTGATGACCTTCTATGAGGTCATGGAACACAAATGAACCAAGAAATGAAGCAAGAATGCCAAACCCGAAAAGAAGTAAACTAAGGGTAAAATGGTTATTCCACATTGAAATGGGTGCCACCGTGCACACCATTGGAAAAACAACGAAAAATGAACAAGGTTAGACTCAGGAATCGCCTGATTCGGAGTCCAGATGGAAAAGTTATGAATTTAAAGCAAAGTGGCCTTCTTCGTTTAAGGATTACCACAAACCTATCTCACTGAAACTGGAATAGCTTACACTATAGATGGAGTTTTGGTGTGTGGTTGGTACCATTGGAAAGCTAACTTTGAGCTCTTGGACTTAGAATTAAGAATGACCAGGTTTGAATCAGAAATGAAGGAGATAAGTCCCTCTGAAGTAGGTGCAAGGAAACTGTCCAAGAAAACTGGAAGGAAAAGGTCCCAGGGAGGATTGGTCGACCGAAGGCAAGGGTCAGCCGGTCTTACCTCAAACATCAGCCGACCGAACCCTAATGTTCAGCTGACCGAAACGCCATTTTTCAAGAAAAGCCTACTAGAATGGACCCTCAAGGCTTGTCACCCGACTGATGGATCCTCATCAGCCGACCGACACATCTGCTGCTGCTATAAAAAGCTGTTGTAATGTGTGAAAATGATGCTTAGGCCAACTCTAAGGTTCTACATGCATTCTACTTGTTTCGAACAAGTTCGAAAACATTTTCTAGCCCCGTTCAAGCATCCAAAATATGCCAAAACAAGGAGGAACTTCAAACAACACCTTCATGCATGAATTTTCATAAAAATTCATAAAATCACCCAAAAATAAGTCAAAAGTTGAAAGTCAAGATTTTTGTGCAATGTGGACATGCACGCAAACATAAAAAGATATTTAAGACGCGTTCCAATAGTCCGCAGCTCCAAAATATCCAAAATGCAAAATATGACCTCTCAACGGCCAAAAATGCCTAAAAACGCTTTAATTGGAACTGAAATGCAAAACTTAGAGTGAAATGGTGTTTGGACCTTGGCCACACCTCATACATGATTATAGGAAACCTATTAAAGAAAAAGAATGGAATTCCCACACCCGATGCAAAAGTTATGAAGGAATGACTTGCGATTTTTTAATATTTTCATGATAAGCCTTGAAAACGAAAGTGCATAGAATGCAAGATATATGTCATTGGCCTCCGGCCACATCTTATACATGTCAAATACATTGAAAAGAGTGTACTTATGCACACTTTACATGTACGGAATCAAAGAATACAAATTTTGATACATAAGGCTACGAAATGATATTTTATGCTAACATTTGCATGAAATAGAAACTAAAAAGTTAGAAGCCACCCCGATAAACAACAAATATCACGAACCAAGTCTTCGTACCCGAACAAATCCCCCAGTAACTTCGGGGTGAGTAAACAAGTTTACTCGTAGAGAATGAGCATGCATAGACTCGATTTGTTTAGAGATTTTTACATTAACTTGAAATAATTGTAAAGGGACATGCCACTTAACGTCTATGTCAAAGGTTAGACTTGGGGAGCATCCTAAGCTACTCATGCGATTGAAACAAGATATACGACATATAAGCATACCGGTTACAAGTGTAATAAACGAAGATGAAAACATGCGAAATAAGTATACAAAACACAGGTACACTAGTGAGATTGGAAACACACAAGGCAAATATGCAAGACACGAGTATGCTAAATGGAATCTAGATACAAGAAACAAGTGCACGGTTTCAAGTATACTGAATGAGGTCTAAATACACGAAGTAAGCATAATGTCTATGCAATTAAACAAGATAGGAAATACTCCATATAACATGACAAGGTCCTTATATCTTCAATAGATATCACTTGAAATCTAAGGGTTTAAAGATTTTGCATGTTGATATAAATCATTACATGTGGACCATGCCACCTAGAATCTAAGTCAAATTACATGTATAGGATCATTCCTAAGTCATAATACCATAAAGTAACACGGAACAAGATGACTAACAAAATTAACAAGATTGAAACAATTCAATTAACACGACAAGGACAAGGTATGAAATCAAGGAAAATGTATAATATCTATGCAAGTAAACAAGAATGGAACATTCCAATTAACACAATAGAAGTAATATGCGAAATCAAGGACAAGGCATAATATCTATGCAGTTAACATGATTGTAGCATTTCATATAACACGACAAGTTTTAAACCTTCAAGGAATAGCAACTTGAAATTCAAAGAGTGAAATCGACCAATGCAGATACTCGGATATCGCCCACATTAAAACCGTCTTCTTGGGATCACTTTAGGGCTACTAACCCATAGGTACCTTCCCCTAGTGCACACTATAGTGTTGGGAGTTCTCTATCTCCCGTACTAGAACCAAGTCTTAGCTATGTCAATTCTTTATTGATATCCCAAGTCCCAAAATCAACAAGTTGTGCAACTAAGAGTGTATCAAGATACAAGTAATGCATTAAACCACATTTCATGCACAACCAAGATTTTAGAACACACAAGTAATGCCCTAAGTTCTCAACTATGATGGCATGTGAAATGTCAAGAAATCATAGATTGCATCTAAATAGACTACAAAATTAGGATTTAAAACACAAGGAATCCATTGATGTAATTATATCACTAGTATAAGATTAATGATTTAATTATTTGTTTAACAATACTTGAACAATTAAATCATTCCAATGTAAGGGTGTGAGTTCATTAACTACATTAATAAAGCTAAGTTGCAACAAGTCACGATACATGATAAAAAGGCAAAAGCCCTATGAAATAGATGACTAAATCATTAGAACACTAAGTAGAAATTAATTAACCTAATTAATTAATTTCTCTAGAAATCAAAGTTGTTCAAAAATTCTCAAAATAATATACATGAAATCATATGGCATGCACGTCAGTAATATCAAGTCGGAATTCTAATAGAGTGAATAGTACACATGGAATTAATTAATTAATCAAATTAATTAAATATTACTAGATTTCAAAGCATTATCGATTTCTCTCAAATTCAGCTATGTTGAAGAGCATGCTAGGGCCTAATATAATGTGCTAACACATATTGATTTCTAGCGAGTTAAGGCCACGTGAATTAAATATTTATTCAAGATAAATATTAATTAAAAACTTTAATACATATTCAATTGCTCTCAATTTAATATATGTCAATGACCATATCATGGAGTAATATAATATCATGTCACATGTTTAAAATAAGCTATTGACAACCGGGAAAAATTAAATCTTACACAAAGAAATAATAAATTAAAGTTCCTAGATTTGATACAAAAACATGTAAATGAGTTGTATAAGCATCACAAGTATGCAATATAACAAGAAAGTAAATTATAACACCCCCTACCTCAATTTGAGATGAAAATCTCAAATCCCACCGAAAGAAAAGTGCTCCGAATCCAACGATACCGAGGGGTTTTGTCGGGGACAACATGGTGAACTAGAATCCGAAGGAAGCCCCATGAAAATCACAACTTGACTTCAAAGCCGAACTCAGAATTTGGCCAAAAATAGGTTCTAATATAGGGGAAAGGTAGAGCACGACAAGACGAACAATAAACGTTAAGGCCAATGACTTTTCACTAAGGAAATCAAGTGGAAGAGAAGAAAGAATGAAGGCAGCCCCTTGGGCTCCCATGGCTACCGGCCAAGAGGGGGAAGAAGATGAAGAAATCTGACTTTTTGACTTAAAACTCCCTTATTTATAGAAAATCTCAAAAAGTGCCCCGAACTAGTCCCGCTAGGTCCGGAAAAGTGGATTTTGAGCAGGCGTGCTCAAACTGTGAAACTTCATGAACAAAAAAGATTTGAAATGAGAAAATATGAACATCAGAAGAAACGGCGTCAAAAACCAAGTCCCGAGCAGAGAGATATGCCCCGAACAAGTTCGGCAGCAACCGGGGCAAAAAAAACCCTTAAACTGGAGAAAAACGACCAGAAGAAAATTCTAAGAGTACACGACTTGTCGATATGTGAAAATGAATCCCGTACGAGGATCCAGGCTCAAAATAAGGCATTTTTGCAATAACTTTCGTTAATTACACAATGGCCCCTCCAAAAAGTGAAAACTGCACAACTGCCCCAGAATGAAAATATCTTCCAAAAATATTTTCTTAAAAACCCCTGAAATAAAATATCTTCAAAATATATTTACGAAAAATACCCTAAGAAAAGAAAAAGATTCTGAAGAACTATGCAATCATGCCCCTATGGACACCGGGAGCAACCAGAGTACTTTTTTACAAAAGTAAAGATACGTATTTCATGGAAACCACTTAGAATGAAGATACGTGAAGTCAAAAACCAAGTCCGAGCATGAAAAGTGAGATTGTGCCAAAAAGTGACAAACGGGGAAAAGACGAAATAAGGAAAAGAACGAAAAGTGAATAGTGTCCGAAAAGTGGAAAAGTGGAAATGTGAAAATAACTCGGTCTTTAAATGAAGTTGTCAATTCAAACGGAAGAGTCTAAGAAACCATTTTCGAGCACTCAAGACAACACTATGAGATGAGAAACTGAATTCAGAAAAGAAAATTAAATGGAAAAAATTTATCCGTATAATTTGAGAAAAAGGAAAGGGAGGCAAATGGCCGGGTCATTACAATTTTGGGAAAACCCGGTCGCCTAGGAGGCGCCTAGTGGTCCGTGGTATTAATGTGATCTAAATGGAACTAGAGAAAGACTCTAGTGTGGTTGAGCTACCTAGGCCCAGACGACGCCATGGAGGTGTTATGTGGTCGGGGATTACTGGCCAACCCTTTTCTCGTGACGCCATAAAGGTGTTATGGGTCGGGTTGTATTAACAGTTTGGAGCGGTGAAACGGAATTATTTTGGAAAATGAGGAGAGACATTACATGACATTGCATCCTATAGCACGACATGTTTTATTTGTGACTTGGATTATTGCTATTGATATTATGATTGTATTTCTCCCGGAATTGGGATGATCCCGTCTACTTTTTCCTATTCTTTGCGTGGATTAACAGGGTCATAAGAAGTGTGTCTTAGACACTTCCTACTGAGCTTATGCTCACCCCATTATTTTAACATTTTTCAGGTTTGGGAAAAGAGGTGGCGGACGACGATCCACCACAAATTTAGACGAAATTGGCGATCTATTTTATTTTGTTATCTTTTGTATTAGAACTCTAATATTTTGTAAATGTAATGTTAACTATTTTGTGAAACTTTAGTTTAATTGGTATAATGTTGTAAGTTATGGACTTTTAAATTTTAGCTATATTTTATGGACTGTAACTTGATTTAATTTTAGTGCATTCCTTATTTAGATGAGATAGAGGAACGGGACTTTTTATATGTATGTAATCATTTTGGGAATGTGGTATAATATTTGTACTGTGCGTTAGGACAGGATAGATTAGTCTTAAGGCCAAGTGAGGCCATTTCATTTTTATGTATTATAACAGGTTGTAGAGGGACTTTTTCTACATAGGTCATGCCGAAATTTTATATATTTTATTATTATTATTGTTATTATTACTATTATTTTGGTATCTTTTGGGTCGTTACATTACTTGTTTGCTGAGAAAACCAATTCCATAGTTCCTCAAATGTAGAGATTTCAGAACAATCCACACTCCAGCCCATGGTATCTTTTATCCACTCCCAAAAATTCCTAACATAGAAGCATTCAACAAATAAATGGTTCCTAGTATCACTCTCCTGTAAACAAATAGAGCACCTTGGAGCTTGCTGCACCTTCTTCTTCTGGAGATTGACCATTGTTGGCAATTTGTTTTGAAACAGAAAAACACAGTAAACAAACCATCTTGGCCGAGCTTTTCCCCAATACAGCTTATACCATAGCATCTCTGGATGCATTACCCTGCAGCCCTAGCTTCCAAGCATTTTTAAAAGAAAAAGGACCTCCATCCCAAGTATATTTATCATCTCTGTTATGAATAGGCAGTGTTTGTAAATAATCTCTAATAGGATGGAAAATAGCATCTTGTAGAATATTTAAATTCTAGCCTCCATTATCCTGGATAAAAGGGAATCCCAAGCAAATCCCAGTCTTTTTTTTTTTTTTTCCTAGTTGGGACTCACACACACTACCCCACTGAGATTCGAACCCCTAACCTCCTTTTGGGAAGTAGGAGCTTTGTACCGCAAGGCCACAGGCCTGTTGGTACAAATCCCAGTCTTCTAACAGTTCTATGGCCAAATTTCTAAAGCAAAGACTGACCTTTACACCATGGATCAGACAGTAGTTTGAAAAATTACCCCGTACCAATTAAACATTTAATATTGAGATGCATAAGATCCCTAATATTAATCATATTTTTCCATAGAATAGAATGTGAGATCTTGGGAATTGCATTCAGTAGGTAGACCCAAATCCTATCTTTGCTAAGAAGATAATCCCAAGCCAATGTACATTGGGCTGCTTGTTACACATCAATCAATTTTCTAATTCCCAAACCTACCTCATTTTTTGGTCTGCACATAACATTCCAACTTAAAAGATGCGTTTTCTTTAAGTTGTCTCTGCTTCCCCAAATAAAATCTCGACACAACTTTTGGATCTAGTTAAGAACTGCTATAGGCAATGTAAAAGCACTACACCAGTACAGACAAGTTGGAGTGATAACAGTTGTGATCAATTCAATTTTCCCTGCTACTGACAGCATACTATTACACCAAACATTAATCTTTCTTGAAATTTTATGCAGTAAAGTTGAACAATATGATTTTTTTAATCCTATGGAGCACAAAGGAATCCCCAAATGTTTCAAAGGCATAGCCAATGATTTCCTTGTGAACTTAATACTATGTTGTTGTTTAATCAAGGATTTAAAACTTACTATATTAGTATGAATGTATTTCCTAAGTTGACAACATTGTATTAGTATATTTTACTCACCTTGTGAACTTGTCATTGCAAATGCCATAGTAGTTTGAAGACTTAGAGCATGGATTGTGTAGTTTCGAACTTGGTTGTGCATGGAAAGTGGTTAAGTGCATTGTATACCTATATATGTGTATGTTGCAATACTATTGTTAAATTTGGAAATACTGGGGGCATTATTTCATTGACATGGCTAAGGTACGTACGGCTTTAGTGCTGTAGGTACAAGTTCTCCCCAATATAGTGCGCACTTAGGTAGTTCCTTGTGGGTTAATAGCCTAAAACAACTAATTGTCTTGGCTGTGATGTTCATAACCGGATGCTCATGTCCAAGATATTCCTATTGTTTGATTTTGCGTTTTTATTTCCAAGTTGACAATACAATGTAGTTGTAACTTGTTGTTTGGCATTGGAGGTTCCAATATTGTTTAAATGCGTTACTTGTTGTGGATTACATTTAAATTGCTTCAAAGATAGTTTTAAAATGATTCCTTATCTTCACCTTGAAACTAGACTTAGGGGGCATGATCCACATTTGTTTATCTATATTACACTTGCAAAACCTTTTAAACTTTAGGTTATACGCATATGCATTTCCTATGGAGTAATTTCAATTACTCACCCTAGTTGATCATTGTTTTTCAGACAAGGAGATACTCTTCTTGGATGCTCATCATCCTTAACTCGTACTTGTGTTTACTTTTGAGTATCTTTTGTATCTTATTAACATGCAAGTGTTAGCATGTTGCATTTGTCTTTTGAGGTTGACAATGTGTAATCTAATTAGAAGTTTGCTTAGCTTCCTTTTGTATGTTAATATGTACCCAAGTACTTTCTTTTGTGTCAACTTAACATGTATGTAATGAGGCCAAGGGCATTTTTGGTAACTTTTTTATGAAACTTCGAAATTCCATATCTCTTCCATTCTAACTCCAAATTAGGTGATTTTTTAGCCTAGATTTATTGATTTTTCATTGGCTATCCAATGGTATGCACAGTAGCATCCAGTTTTGTTTTGCCATTTTTTACCCCTAGTTCCATTTTTGTCCGTTTTAACCTTAGCTTTCACGTTCATTTTCTATTTGTCTCGTGACTTCTTAGAAGGTCACTTTGTCATCTTAGAGGTGGTGTTCATCTCTAGAGACCTCTTATCTCTTTTCCTGCTTCTGCATTTAGGACTCGTTTTCGGATCAGTTTTCAGGTTACTTGTTGACACACCGGGTTTTGTAAATTCGGGCAGTCACAGAGCCAATTGCATACTGTTAAAATTAGCATTCATTTTGCTGAATCATTATAATTATTTTTTACCCTGTGTCCCACCGGGCATGCCAAGAATGTTAACCATAAAATCGGCAGGTTTCGCCGATTCAGAAATTTGTGTACGCGGGCATGCCAGAACCAACAGTTTTGTTCGAATGTGAAAAGATTAGGTCAAACTGAGTCTGTTTTGCAAGAAAGTTATGGATCCAATGATTAAGAGAGAGAACATTAAACTCTCAAGTAGGTTCAAAACAGGACTTTAAATAGGAAAGTGAATTGCAATGATTGTGAAAACTGAATAAGAAAAGAAGGAGAGAGAGATGTAGAAGAGAGAAATAGATAAAGAAAAAGGGGAAAGAGAAACTGATAATAGAAAGATTGCTAAAGAGAGAAAGTTAATGACATAAGAAAGATATAGAAGAGAGAGAGAGAATATTTAGAGAAAGAGAGTCTGAGAATAGTAAGATTGCTAAAGAGAGAGAGTTGAATTAGAGAGGGAGAGCTTGAGAAAGCATAATTACATTAAAATAAAGATTTTGAGGGTGTTGAACCTCTGCTTCTACAATTATTTGTAGAAATTATAAAAAGTCCTAAAATAAAATACTTCCTAAATCTAAGCTATTGGATTACAATTATTGATTACCAAATTTATTCCACTAAGCCCGTGTTCCTCCATTATCCACGTATCTTCTCATGATTCTTGTCACGATTCTTCCATCGTATCCTTTACTTTCCTTGAATAATATATCTCCTTTATTTAGGAGTGTTGATAAAACCTATCACTTAATAGTAGGCATTGAATTATCTCGTGATCAGATGCATATAGAAAATTTAAAACTCTTACCTCACATTTTAGTCAAATCATTCCTTATTCTGATCTCACCAAATTGACTTGCCACGTAATTTGTCAAAATAGGTGTCAACATTAATAGCCTTTTTGTGCATGTTGGAGAAAGAAAATCGACGCGACGGATTTCTTGTTTCTACAACTTGTCAAAACCCGGCCCGCTTATTAATTTATAATAGTGTGAAGGAAGATGTAATTCAGATTTAAATGAAACTATATTCAATACTTGGATCTAAAAGGAGTGACCGTGAACCAAAATATAAGATGTCTTAATTAAATAGTAAAATAAAAAACTTGATACATGCACTTGTAGTGTATGTAGTAGCTGGTACATTCTCATTAATTTTCAAACTAGAAGTGTGGTCTGAGGGTTCTAAATAATTGTTGAAAATCCCTATTAAATTGGAAGAAAACATAGATTCAGAACTATACAAGGCCAGAATATCACTACTTAAGCAACAGGGTTGGGGGTGTGAGTTTTTTGCCACAATAAAAAAATAAAATTAAAAATTAAAAAAAAAAATAGTATAAATTAAAAAAATGATAAAATCAAACATTATTTCACAACTGACCCCTTTTTGTTGTCAGTCCATTCTAAAGAGGACTTCCACAATTTCTAAACCCATCTATAAACCAAACACGAACAAAACAACTTGAGCATGCAGCACCTTCACAATATATATCCTCTTGAATTAGTGCCGTCTGCCTTGGTGCTATACCTGACAAGTTTTGGCAAGGTCATGGTCCAATGATTATAATTTTATGCTTTCTTTATTCACTAATAAATTTCAAAGAAGGAACATAAAACTGTATAAAAATCAAGCATGTGGTTGAAAAAACTTGTTAAGTCTTCTTCAAAGAATTCTTAATATTTCATGAACAGTACAAAACCCTTATAGTACTTAAATATTAGGGTTACATATAGAGATTAGAAATCCGGTCCAAAACACGCCTAGAAAAATAAAATAATAAATAAAGAAATAAAATTGGATCAAAAGATTTCTATAAGTAATCGAGTGGCCTTAATGAACATCTCAAAAACCATTCTTATGTCTCTATTTTAATTGATATAGTAGTATATGTTTTTGTTCCACTATAAGTAAAAGAGGATCGATTAATCCTACTAGAAAGCTAGGCGTTACACCAAAATATATAATAAAAATAATAATAATAAATAAATAAAGATGAAGAAAAATGAAAAGACATATGATATATGCATGCCACTATGTTAGTTAATTCCCTATGTCAACAACAGATTCATGCAGTTTGAGGTAGGGATTTCATGATAAAAACCTTTTATCTATGTACAAATATCGGAACCATATATTTATTCATGGAAATTGAGGAAAAACTAGGAATTTAAACACATTATATATTTTATAAGGAACTAAAAAAGTAAATTATAACTCACAACCAAAGCTAGTGATATCAATCTATGGATGCCCTATTTCTAAGCAAGTCTCCCAAAAGAGCCTGTTTCTTTCCATCTCATCCATCACCATCACCGTGCTACTTCTTCCCTCATCAACGCCAACCCTAAATGATGATTCTTCTCCCTCGTCCCCCGGCACGTACTCCGATGTGGCTCCCGACAATCTCATCATATAGGAGTCGCTGAAATCTTGCTCAATTTCACAGTCATCATCAAGCTCATCATCAGAACAAAGCACAACGCTGGCGTCACAGCTACATGACTCTTCATCATCATCTCGAGCAAAAGAGAAGCCATTACACATCGCCAAAAACTCCGAATCTCCAAAGTGATCGGAATCTCCCTCAGAGTCTCCACTTGCCTCAAACAAGAAGAAAGAAGACATATCATTAATATTAATCCTCCAATCCATGCCTCACTGTTCTATTAAGTTTGAAGTGATATATCAATGTGTGTGTGTGTGTGTGTGTGTGTGTGTAAGTTAACACTAGCTCATTGTGATAATGACTACACTAATCAATGTTCGCTATATATTCGTTGAATGAGGTGGTAGGTTCTTGCTTGTGGTTCCATTTTTAATGGTGGGTTTCATGTCATCCATCCACTTCCTTTTACGTCTACATAGTTGTTGGACTTTTTCTACTTGAAATATTTCTATTAATTAAACATCGACACTTTAATTAATTATGTGCATAATACTGGGACACGTGCTATATATTAATTAGGATCCAAAAAATACCCACTTATGATAATTAACTTTGATCAATAAGATTTCAAAATTAAACTAGGATTAGTGCATTAATTTATGTTCAAAAGGGCACTTGATTATTAGGCCATTAGATTTTATAAATCTAGGTATTTTTATAATGACCTAATTTTAGAGTGTCGGTGACCAAGGAGTCAAATATGAGTTTGTGTGACATTGTCAAGATAACAATCTGAGAAGAAAGACTATAAAACTTTAAAAGTAGTGAGGGGAACACGTTTGTGTATTTATGTATGAATATATATGTTTGTGTATTTATGTATGAATATATATGTTTGTGTATAAATGTTGTGTGTGTGTGTATATATATATATATATATATGTTTCCTTAGCCTCTCGAACTCACTTCAAGGAGCAAAATAACAGTTCCAGATGTAAATGTTGGGAAGTAGGTACAGCCTAATTCATACTTGCCAAAACTTCAGCTAGATCTTTGCAATGTGAAATTTTGAAGACGTGTGTATGTAGATTTTATTAGGACAAGTTAGGTTTAATTCATATTTATATATAGTTATACATTAGTAAGTACGTGTGTGCGCGAGCAATATCTCGGGACCACGACCGCAAACATAGTTCGAATTTTACCTGATCCGTGTAGGGGGATCGTCTTACACAATCCCGTAGATTAGTCAAGACAAAATCCTAAACACCCCGATTATTCAAAAAGGAATAAAATACGTGTGTGTATACTCACGTACGTGTTGGTACGTATAGTCAACTTGGTATAGGTAGGAGTTATACAAAATATGTAACAGGGACATTTTTCAGACCATGGAGCCCTCAATCATTTTGTTTAAAACATGTTTTGGCTATTTCATACACTAAGATTTTTTTCTTTTCGATTTTTTATTTTTTTATTTTTATTTTTTTACCCGTAATACCCACCATATGGCTTTCCACTAACTTGAGTTTTGCCGACAGTACTTATGTTACACCATTATATTCAATGAAAGAAAAAATTAGAGTCATGGTGACATAAGGACCACGCCTAATTACACCTAATTAAGAAAAAATTAAATAAATAAAAAAGACTTGAGTTTGTGGTTTATGCTTAATCACAAAATAGATGATGATTTTTTATTTAGAGGTTTATTGTGATTGATCATGGTTGCAAAAGGCGCTCAACTACGAGTTATTTTAATGTGGGTTGGGCAAGCCAGAATGGTTGGGGGAGGTGATGAGGTTCACTTCTCAACCCGAATATGACCCGTTTAATAATCGTGTCAGAAACTTTCAATACTATAACTCGACCTGTTTATTAAACAGGTTACACGTGTAATTCGTTTAATGACCTATTTACCAAAAAAAAAAAAAAAAATTATGTTATTTAAATTATTAATAATACTCAATAAAATAATAAATACTAAAAAAAATATAAGTTTTAATCCACCAAAGTACTAAAGAGTTTCTATTTTAGAAAAGATTATATTATAAGACACAAATTTATATAGTAATTTTAGAACTTAAATAAAAATTTATGTACGACATATATAGTTAAACGTGTATAAACGTGTTATACGGGTTGAATCCCGTTTAGTTAATCGCGTGGACCCGTTTATGATCCAAACTCGTTTAAGGTCAACCCAAACTCGTTTAACTCGTGTCGTGTTCGAATCGTGTTGGCGGGTCGTGTCAACTTTTGCCACCCCTAGTTGAGAGAGGCAAAGAGGAGAGAGAGGAGAGATGTAAAGGGGCTTAAGGATGAATTTTTTTTTTTTTTTTTTTTTGGGGGGGGGGGGGGGATCAAATATATTAAAGAACCAAAAACTGTACAAGGAAACAGAAAATTGAGCACTTAGACTCCTATCCCCACAATACTATGTTGGATGTAGTCCCAAATCCTAGAGGAAAATGAGCACTTGAATAACAGAAGTTCATATGTGTCAATGTCAGCTGAGCAAAGAGAACATAAAAGGGGGGCAGGAGGAAGTAGAGCATCATAAAGTGTGTTCGAGATTGAAGTGCCCTGTAGTAGACAACATCCAGATGGCCTGAAGTAAGAATTGATTCTCCATTGTCCATGCTTAATTAGACATTCAACTTTTGCTTTCTCACCAATTCTAGTCACGCGCACATTGTTGATGATTAAAATTTAGTTTCTAGTATATATTGTGTGCTTGTTCAGCAAAAATCAGATTCGGGAATACTGGATAGCGTTCGTTCTTTCGCATCATCATAATCTATCACTCGGAGTATGGTACAACCTCCTTCATGCCATGTATGCATACTCCATTCACAGTTTGCACATCATGCATATACACACACACACACACACGAAAATGATCTCCTGATCAACATGTGCTTGATTCAGATAAAAACCCAGACTATCAATTATACAAACCTGAATTCCAGATTGTAAAAATCAGTGTTCATGCATCAATTGAATGTTAAACGAATTCTCATATAATGATGTAGAACTCCATTTATGCAAAATTTAGAAGGTACATTTCAACAAGATGAATCAACTATTTCCTTAATACACACATGTAAGACGCCAATCAACAGATTCAACAGGACACTTCATAAATCGTCAAACTGAAACATTACATAGCCAATTCGATCAAAAGATAAATCGAATAGAAGACGAGATCAGACCAACCTATGGCTATGACCAAATCAGACGTTAGCCTATCAATTGGAGTATTGGACGTTAAGATCAATCCATGGTAGCTAACTGCAACAACTCCGAAATTGGAACTAAACTCAAACTTTTTTCCTTCCTAGTATCATTTTTCTTGAACAAACAAATGTCCCATGTTCGGTAATTATTTCTTCTACACGAATCTCGTGTAAACCAAACACTGAAACTGGAAAATCATGAACTTTTTCTTGCCTCTGCATCCTGATTTCTCCATGGATTTAGAGCTTCTCTGACAGCCTGAGCTTCAGGGGAGCTCTCCCAAGCTCTCTTCTCCGACTCCAAAACAGTTACTTTATCATCTGCCATTGCCAAAATAAAAGTCACATTACGTGAAAAAAATAGTATAAGTTATTGCATTTATGGAGAGAATAATATGCATGTATAAACAGGGATAAACATGTCATAAATTAAGGATAAATTACACAGACCTCCGCTATGGTTTGCTATAATTACTGGGACCTCCCCTATAGTTTGGGAAATTACTAGGAACTCCCCTAAAAATGAAACTAACCTACACGGACCTCCCCTCCTAGTGACGGACCGTCAAATGGACTAGCGGATCTGTCTAATTTACTGAAATGCCCTCAGCAAGTAAAGCTATGGAATTTTATACACACACACACACTCACATATATCATTATGATCACCACCTTTGGTTTTTGCATTGATATTTGATGGCGACTCCTTTTCCGACGTCGTCTCCCATCGTGACTCCACCGACCTCCTCTCCGATTACTTCTCCTCCTGCTGCCACAACCTCTGACGCTCCTGTTTCGTCTCCTTCCAGTATCGTCTTGCCTCCATCAATCTCTTCGGCTTCAGGTGAATCTCCGTCGTCCCAATGGCGCCGCCTTGAATAGAGTCACTGTCGGTGGATTTGTGGCTGGTCTCTTCTTCGTGTCGGCGTTGTTGCCTTAAATCTGATCTGAAATCCCTATATTTTGTCGGAGTTGATGATTTAGGTTTTTTTTATTTTTGTTTATTCCTAATTTTCTCTTATCTTCCCAGTCGGTGATGGTGATACAGATTTGATTTATTGCTGTATTCTATACACAAGTTGCAAAAATCAAATTGAGGGAGCTGCAAAAAGAGATTATACATGTTGCTTCCCATTCCATCTGATGTGGAAATCTCAGCAGTGACACCTTTATCATCTTTATTGGTTTCCATTTAATTAATTATGAATTCTTTGTTATGATTTATATTTATTCATCTATGGCTTACTTTTTCATTTTGCAATGATGTGAGATTTTATTTATGGTACTATTTCTGTATCAAAAGTATTTTTTTTATACTATTAATTAACATTTTGTGTGAGAGAAAGTGTTTGTGTTAGAGAGAGAAAAGTGGCTTCCAATTCCAGATGTGGTATATAAGCATACTTCAAACAAGGGTAATATGGGGATTTTAATACATTTAGGGCATGACATCAGCAAATTCCGTCTGTGAACTCGTGTTGACCGTTAACAAGGGAGGTCTATGTAACAACATTTCATTTTTAGGAGAGGTCCGTGTAATTTCTCAAACCAGAGCGGAGGTCCCTGTAATTATAGCAAACCATAGGGGAGGTCCGTGTAATTTACCCCATAAATTAATGATCTTACCTAAAATGAGGGAGTTGAGAAGGATAAGCGGCAATAAAACAAAAGAACTGAATAAGTAATGAATGCATTCAAGTCAAATTCTTTGCATAACCAACTCAAGATAATTGATGAGGAAGGTCACTAAAATTTTAACGGGCCGAGTGTTGGCCCTCTGACACCAAAGCTTATGTTGTTGGGTTGTGCCACATGCTGCCCATAGAAGCCCAAGATCCTCCGCATCCGGATCCGATGTGGGACAAAAAAAACCCCTTACATTCTCTCCCACCCTAACTCAAAATGCTCTCGTTGTGGTCGGACCATCTTGCCTACCCCCCTCCCCCCCCCCCCCAAAAAAAAAAATCAACTGAAGGACCTAGTAACGACCCGAGCCTGAACACCACCTCGGCGCTTGGCATGACACCAAATCAAAAACTGGGTCCACTTTGATACCACTTGTAACATGCCAGGCTTTTCCTCTGACCCAAAAACTTAAGTTGTTGGGTAGTGCTGCATACTCATATATGCCCAAGATCCTCCCCATCTGAATTTGATGTGGGACAAGAACCCTCCTTACAAAAACTAACTTGATCATTTGCAACAAAAAACGACTGTACCAATTTAGTTAAAATTAAAGATTAAATACACTGACCTCCCCTAAGATCAGTATTGTTAAAGGCGCGCCTAGGCTTGTGGCACAGGTCTAGCGCCTGTTGTCATCTCAAACTCACTGATATTTACTACGCGCGTCTCGGTTGCGCCTCATCCTATTTGTCAGGCACGCGTCACTAATTTTATTATTTTTTAAATATGATTATTCTATTTCTTAAGCCAAAAAGGTTATTTTTAGTAACTTAATAAACAAATAAGAAAACCCAAGCGTACATGAGAAGGAACTTTTGTTCGAAAGAATAAACAAATAAGAAAGCGCAAGAGTCAAAGTGTCAACCGAACAGAGAAAAAGTGAAATTGTGAGACAAACGACGAAGCCCTTGTTGCAAAGACGAACGGTGAAGCTACGTCAATTCTTTCTTCTTCTTCTCTCTCTTTTCCTCTACTACTTTCCTTCTCTTCTCCTCTACTCCTCTCTTCTTATCTTTGTTTACATCTCTCTCTTCGTGTAGTTCTCTTCTCTCTGTCTTTCTTTTTTTTTGGCTCTGTTTTTTCTCCTTTTTTTTCTTTAACACTCTCTCTCTTCTCGTCCACTTCTCTCTATTCATCTAGTGCGTTTTTTTTTTTTTTTTTTTGGCTCTGTTTTTTCTGTTCTTTTCTTTTCTTGTTAACAGTTTTTTTTTTCCGGTTAACAGATTTATTTCTTTTTGTGCTCTGTTTTGCCATTCAAAAAAACAAATTATGCTTTGTCCTTCAAGAAAACAAATTTGTGCTCTATTTTATGGTTGTTGGATGCTTCTATAGTTGATGGATTTACTTTTTTATATTTGATATTAATTTTTAGAATATTGATATGACTTATGAGATATGAATGTTTTTATGCTAGTGTAAATTTTTAATTATGCGCCTCACTTAACTCAAGCGTGCGCCTCGCCGTGCACCTCGCGCCTAGGCTCCAAAGGACCTCTAGCGCCTTGGGCCTTTAATAACACTGCCTGAGATTTGCTCTAATTACACAGATGAAACTTTTAAAAAATCTTGCATTGTTTTCCCCCGAGGTTATCACTTGTTGCAAATACCCAGTGTCCAAAAAAAATGCATGATCGGACTAAAATGCCATCCCTCCATTTGAAATGACTTTGTTGACCATACAAGAATATTTAATTACCAAAACACCTTATTTTTGTGGATAAAAATATCCTTCTCTCACACCCTTTTTCTCTCTCCACCCACCACCACCACCCCTTCTCTCTCTGCACCCACAACCACCCACCCTTCTCTCCACAACCCGCATTCTTTCTTATCATAGCCACACTTCTCAAATTTCCATTTACATATTGTGATCCGTTTCCCCTCCGACGTTTTGGGGAACACAATTGTATGGAACAGAAGCATTTAGAATAAAATCTCACCAGGAAATAAATATATAAACATTAAACAAGAAGAGTCTATGTTCTCCACAATCTGCATTTCTCCCCAAGCTGGCAAGGTCATTTGAATCACTGGAGCTCTCAAGAAAATTTTCAAAGCCTCTTTGATGGATGAGAAAACATATAAATAAAGAACCGTATATATAATTTGAATCATATAGCATGAATTGTTTACCAGTTGAGTGGAAGAGTTTCTAGGTTTGTTAGGTTTTAAGATTCAAAAACTATTAAATTTCATTTATTTTCCATATCTATATATACATATATATAAAGAGAGATACCATTGGCTTGCCAACCATGGAAAGACGCCATCGAATTCCAGCAAGAAAAGAAGGATGAGTGTACATGAACAATAAATTCCAGATTCATTAAATATACATACTACATCTATATAGAGTATATTGTATACTGTGTATGAAAATCCAAATTGGATTGTTGTAAATTCATATGTACATTTTGGGCAATTAGATCAATTTGGCCGCCATCGAATCGGGTACCGATCTAGCAGCGAATTTGACCCCAGTAACACGTTTTGGAGCGATAATAGATCTCCAAACGAATTAGGTATCTCCCCATTTAGCGCATTCAAAGAGGGATTCAAGAATTTGAGGTTTTTGAGATGAGTTAACGAACTGGGTATTTTTCCTTAGTTAAAGACCAGACAAATCGCTGGGGTAGGGCAGAGGGTGATTTGGTGGGGGAAATGATGGTGGGTGGAGAGAGAGAAAAGGTGAAAATGAGAGAGTGAGATGAGGAGGAATGGAGGCCGTGTTGCCATTGCGGAGGAATGGAGGCCGTGTGGCCATTGCTATATATATATATGTATATATACATAGAGAGAGAGGTGAGCTCAGTGGGAAGAGTAAGGTATTTTAGAGTGAACTGTGAAAGACTGAAGTGAGAACTGGGAACCTGGAAAATCAGATTTAGGGGTGGTGGAGAGGAGAGCTATAGTTGTGGTGGTTGTCCATCGGAGGTGAGAAAATTGAAGAGAGAGAAGGAAAAGAGGGAAAAAGAGAGAGAAAAGTGAAGAAAGAGTGTTGTTTTATACATGTGGGTAAAGTGGTCATTTTACAGTAGCAAATATTTTTAATCTTAAAATATTTGGGGTATTAAAGTAAAATCACTTGAAAATTTAGTCACAAAAGGTTAGAGGGGATATCAATGCAAATTTTTTCAAATGTTTTCATCTATGTGTAATTAGGTCAAACCTCAAGGGAGGTCAGTGTATTTAACCCTAATATTAATGGCACTTTGAAGATGATAGAAAGTATGGTCGCCTATGATATTATCAAGACATTGACCTAGATAGGGATGAAGTGCAAAAAAATGATATGTGAAGCCAACCTCAAGTAATTGGGATATAAAGCCTTGTTGTGTAGAAGGGTTTAAGCTTTCTCAGTTTCACCTATATGGGCAATTCCACAGTTCAATATTAAGCTCATATGAGTTGATACTGGTTATGTATATTATCTTCATTAAATATAAATTTGATGTAGGTTTGTCTTTGATCGAAATGTACTACAAAGAAAAATCAAATAAGCCAAAATACATGCCAAACCTAGCTAAAACTAAGTGACTCCTAACAAGAATTTGGAGATGCACTCCACAGTTCGCAATGATTTTCCTATGCCTTTTTCTTCTTTTCTCATCAAAATTAATTAAATACGTTAACAAAATATTGCTCTCAAATTCAAGTACAACAAGGGATTATATGGGAAAATTGAAACTATGATGAAAATGACTTTTTCATGTAATATCTCAGGTCATTCTAAAACCCATCCCAATTCTTGCTACTTACCAAGAAAATGCCTTGAAAGAAAAATATGTCGGAATGATACTCCACTGATTCAATGTTGACTAACACATGCTAATTATATACAACAAATTTGGCTTAATTTTACTTCATATATTGGCACGAACAGCACTTTTTTGAACTTCTTTGCAAGAATTTGTATAATACAGATCTAAATTGACACGCGAATTTGATTTTCCAAATGAACTTAGAACTAAATTAAAATTTTGCAACCAATATATTGTTGGAGAAGATATTGATGCTAGTTCTGACTTCTGAGACACTCCACATTTTGAATCCATGTATCATATGAAGTGGAGAGTTTTAAACTTTTCTTGGAGTGCCAATATCATTTACCTAAATTGTTTATTAGTGTTCTAAGCATATCCATGAAAAGTAATATTTAACCATAACAAGTTCTCCACAAATTTTGCATGGAAGTGGAGTACCTTTTTCTGTCTGTGTTGTTCCTTTTTAAGTCCCTACCCGTATTGTTTTCTTTGTAATGCTTTTATTTTACAATCAAATTTTATAAAATAAAATTCATAATAAAATACATAATGATTTGTACTTCACCTCTGGGTCTTTCAAAACTATCAACTCTCAACAGTAACACCCAGATTTAATACTTTTTTTAAATCAATTTAAGTTGGATGAACAAGAAAATAACTAGCAAGAAATTTCTCTTATAACTTCTTTAACTTTCATACTTGCAGAAAAGAAAGAAAAATGCCTAACAAATTTAAAACAATAAATTTCGACATATCAGCTAGGTAGGGAGATCTCCTATCCCATTAAGTTTTGTTAAATGGATATGGGTACAGAATATGTGACTGACACGAGAACCCAAATCGTATACCCAATCCTTCACATGACATGAATACAGAAGAAGAAAAAACTCAAATTGAATAACAGATATGAGTTTCCTATCTATGAGATAGATGAAAACCCTTTTCTTTTACCACATTTCATTTAATTGGAGTAATAATTGAGTGTATACTTATGGAACAACATTAGAAATTACACTATAACAAAATATATAATTCATTTAAATGTGTAGTACATGTCTACGTAACCGTATTGAACTTTTGGACACATATCTCCATATCGTAAGATATGGGATTGAAAGAGTTCCGTAATTTAGATACACACCCACAATGAATACATGTACCCAAGACCGGGTAACATAGCCAGTAAGTTTATGGAGGGATTGCTCCAACACTGAAGTCAGGCTAAAGAGGAGATGGGTCTGGAATGGGTATGGAAGAAGTGTTAGACTTAATGTCTTTGTTTTGGGCAATTGTCGTGTCAAAACGCAATCAAGTTGCACTTTTCTCATTTGACTCATTGTCAATTCCTATGCGAATGTGAATAGCAGAGTCCAGATGAGGCTTCAAAGGTAAAGATCGGTCCACACATACATCCAAACAGGTAAGTGGGTGAGAGAATAAACTAATAATGTGTTGAAACCTGGTTTTATTTGTTTCTAAAGTTAAATTATGTTTTGTAAGCAAGGATGTGGTAGTTTTGGTGATAAATTAGCCACTGGCTACTTAGCAGTGAGAAGCATCGCCCTTGCCATTTGAGCACTGGTGCTCGCAGTTCCAAAGAGTTAAGCATCAGTGGTCAATGCCCAATGACAAAGAGTTATAGAATTCCAAATCACACACATCCCACTTGTTTCCACACATGATAAAACTTCTCCTAATCAGTATTGGAGACTGTTTAAGATTTCAAAAAGTATTCGAATACAATATAGAAACTCAGGGTTTTTCAAAGAGATGCCGACCACTTTCTCAAATTTTAGAGCCTGAAGGCTTGCACTTGAGTTTTCTTCCATACACGTTTTCCAGCAAGCTCTGGTTTCAGATTGTTTTTCTAATTAACACAGCACTGAAGTTTTTTAGTTTGTGTCCATGAATTTTGATCCTTCTTGACATCGAGGCTTGGATTGATTGATAAAGGAATGAACCAATGATTGAGCAAGGAATGGTTTGCAACACAGGCTCATATTTTTTCACATGCGTTTGTCCAAAGGTTCGGCTTTCAATCACAATGAATTGTGAAAGAAGATGAAATAATGTATAATGATTGAAATGATGAGAGCAGCGACTGAGCTCATAAGAAAACGTGTGATTTTAAGACGTCAATATCAACTAGGCTTGTAGGAAACAAGTGGTAACCAGTCATTAGTTTGTGGTGTGCAGTTACTATATCAAGTCGATTGTCAAGTGTAAATCTATGTCAAAGTGATGTGATTGTACTTCTTCATTTTGTAGTGGATTGGTTGGTCTGAAATAGTATGCATCCTATGTTTTTCCCTTGGCTCAAAGGTTTTTCAAGTAAAAATTCATGAGACTCCTTCTCCCTTCTCTCTTCTCTTTTATTTTATTGGTTCAGATGTGATTAATTGTCAACTTGTTAACTTAATTAAATTTAATTAAAAAGAACAAACAAGAACCATTCATTTTCCTCCAGGTCTCTTTTTCATATATCATATGGTAGTATGTGAATTCTTTTATTACATTTTAACTGTGCTAATCTCCGGAATCGAAAAACAGAAAAACTAGATTTGTTTTCACAGGAATTACAGAGCAGAACAAACTCTAAAGAAAACAACATGCAAGACACACTATTGTTCACGAATGAAAACCAATATATAGAATTTGTAAGGCTTCCTAAAATGAATAGCTAGCCTATTAAGGTAATTAAGAGTTCAGAAAATTTAGGGGAATAAAGGAAATAGTTTTTTCTGTTCTTGATTACATGCAAAGAGCCAACGACAAGCTATGAATGAAAGTTTCGAAACAACAAGTTACAGATGAAATTCAGATGTTGGTTAATCCAATCCATAAACATACATGCATGCATACATACATACATACATACATACATATATATATATATATATATATATATATATATATATATATATATATATATAAGACTGCATTAGGATTGAACTTGTGACAACCTCCCTCACAGGCAACTCGTATAAACTACTGCATTATTACTTGAATTACAGCCTGAAGATAGAAGATCCAATGTCGAGGGTTAATATTCCCTAATGATGGATTTCTTCTAAACTTTTATGCTCTTATCATTTATATTAACGCCGGATGCTTAAAGCTTTATTTTTTTCTTTCAAAGCCAAATCCTACTACCAGGAAGGCTTTAATTTTTCATCACCGTCTTTCTAATGTTTTAACATAAATTATATCAGATTGGGTTTCCAATAATCGGCAAACCCAAATTAGATTTCACCATCCCAAATTCATTTAATTATCGGATGGATTAATTGTTCCAAAATAGATTTCACCATCCTAAATTCATTTGATTATCAGATTGATTAATTGTTCCAAATTGGATTTGATAGGCATGAATTCAGAACATTGACAATTTTCATAATGAAATATTCCGAACTTCAAATGTTCACAGTTCATGCATAAACAAATGAGGGTTTGCAATTAAGTCCATACCCATGTTTAATCAGATCAATGGAAAACAAAAACTCATAAACCAGAACATTTCTATATATATATATATATATATATAACAGAATGAAAAGAGAGTTAAAAAATTATGCATAGAAAGTAGTATTAAGAAAGAACGTAGTCATACAGAAGCCGGTTTTGATCATGAAAAACTCCATGGAACCTCCAACCAAGGCCCCGAGAGCTGCTATCTTCAAGTACCAATCCAGAAACTTCATTTTTTTTATATATTCACTGCCAAAATAAAAATAATATAAGCAAACAATGAAGGGAACAAATTAGGGCAAGTTCATTTCAACACACAAGCATAATTTAGTCCAAATAATATAAACAGTCACTAGGTAAAAGAGTGAACCTACATACAAGTCTGCAATTCTCGTTGTCTAGAGAGAGAGGGAGAGGCGAGTAAAAGAAACCGAATACCCTGCTTTTTGTGAGAGGAAGGACCCAAATTCTCTCTCGGGTATTTGTGATGGGTTTTTTTTGGGTGAGAAGTTCGAGAGTGAGATGTTGGACATTTTACACTTTTGGGTTTGTTTTATATATTCAAGGTTAAAGTGTAAACAAAAAAAAAAAAAGGGAACTATGTTTGAATTGACAAATAACCTTATTATACTTGATGCATTATATCTTATAATTTTTTTTTTTTTTTTGATAAATGCATTATATCTTATAAATTATCACATTTTGTTATAAAATGCCCAAGTTATATTTCATTAAATGACCATAATACTCTTTTCTTATTGAATTACACTTAATTTATTTTTCTTATTGAAATAAATAATAATAAAAAAATTCATTCTAATTTGATAACATATTCTCCATTAAATTTGTAAATTTTAAATAATTTTTTAAATTAATTGCTTAAATAAAAATCTTAAGTATAAAATTTTAAAATAATTTAATTAATTTCTTCCATGAATATATATTACATGAAAAAGAAAGTATTTTTAATTTAAGTAACTTATTAATTTTTCATCAACATATTGCATGAAAAAAATGTATTTTTCTACGATAAAAAGGTTTAAACTGGGTATAATAAGTTTTATTTTAAATAATAAAATTTTAATAATAAATTAATCATTTAAAAAAATGATAGTTACAATTTTTTCATTTTTATGATAAATTGTTACTAATAATAAAATTAGGGTAAATAGTATAATTAATATTTAAATAAGAGAAAATATAATAAAAATAATTTAATAAGAAATGACAAATTTAACGAGAAAGGGTAAAATAGTCTTTTGCGATGAGTTTGTCCTTAATTGCAACAAATCAATAGTTCAAGGGGATTATTTGCAAGCGGGCAATAGTTTTTTTTTTTTTTTTTTTTTTTTTTTTTTTTTTTTTTTTTTTTTTTGCATTTTACCCTATAAATAATGAGCCAAATTGGTTGCCAAAATGTACCCTACATTGAGAGAATATATACGATGTGTCCGGTGCACCAGGCACATCGTATCCATCCGTGCCCCATATGTGTTGCTCGTATGCAACACGGACGGTTGTAATTTGCCTGGTGCACGAGTACCGAACACACCGAATTCTTCCTCCTAGATTGGACCATCCACACAAGGAAGACAAAAATTGAAATTTCAAGCAAAGTTACATACTTTACATACTTTCATTTATTCAAATATCAAAAGAGTTAAGAGACAACAAAGCTTTTTAAGGTTAAGTGCAAAAAATAACCCATGAATTATGTTTGAATTTGCAAATAACCTTCCTGAACTATATTTTGTGCATAGCACCCTCTGAATTATCACATTTTGTTGCAAAATGCGCCAATGCGTAAGCTATATTTCATTAAATAATCATAATGCCCTTTCTTATAGAATTACACTTAATCTATTTTTCTTATTGAAATAAATGATGAAACAAATTCATACTGATTTGATAACATATTCTCCATTAAATTTGCAAAATTTACCTTTAACTTTTAAAATTAATTACTTACATAAAAATTTTAAGTAGAAAATTTAAAATAACTTAATTAATTTCTTAATTTTTCATAAATATATTACATGAAAAAGAAGGTATTTTTTATTTAAGTAATTTATTAATTTTTCATCAACATATTGCACGAAAAAAATATATATATTTTTCTACAATAAAAAAATTAAAATTGGGTATAATAAGTTTTATTGTAAATAATAAAATTTTAATAATAAGTTAATCATTTAAAAAATGGTAGTTACAAATCTTTTTTTATAATTTTTATGATAAATTGATACTAATAATAAAATTAAGGTAAATAGTATAATTAATATTTAAATAAGAGAAAAGATAATAAAAATAATTTAATAAGAAATAACAAATTTAATGAGAAAGTATAAAATAGTCTTTTGCAATGAGTTTGTCCTTGATTGCAACAAATCAATAGTTCAGGGATGTAGTTTTTAGTTCATGGGGGTTATTTTCAAAAGGGCAATAGTTTAAGGGTTCTTTTGCACTTTACCCTATAAAGAATGAGCCAAATTGGTTGCCAAAATGTACCCTAGATTGAGAGAATATATACGATATATGTGCCTGGTGCACCAGGCACATCGTTGTCATACGTGCCCGTACGTGTTGCTTGTGTACAACATGGACGGGTGTGATGTGCCTAGTGCACGAGCACCAGACACACCGAATACTTGCTCCTAATTAGACCATGCAAAACCACAAAAGGAAGACAAAAATTGAAATTTCAAGCAAAGTTGCATACTTTCGTTTATTTAATATATCAAAATAGTTAAGAGACAACAATGCTTTCCAAGGTAAAGTGCAAAAAATAACCACTGAATTATGTTTGAATTTGCAAATAACCTTCTTGAACTATATTTTGTGCATAATACCCTTTGAACTATCATATTCTATTGCAAAATGTCCCAATGCCTAAGGTATATTTCATTAAATGACCGTAATGTCATTTCTTATAGAATTACACTTAATCTATTTTTCTTATTAAAAAAAATAATGAAAAGTTTTCATACTAATTTGATAACATATTCTCCATTAGATTTGCAAATTTTACCTTTAAATTTTAAATTTAATTGCTTAAATAAAAAAATTAAGTAGAAAATTTTAAAATAATTTAATTAATTTCTTAATATTTCATGAATATATTACATGAAAAATAAGGTTTTTTTAATTAAGTAATTTATTAATTTTTCATCAACATATTACATGAAAAAGAAGGTATTTTTCTACGATAAAAAAGTTTAAATTGGGTATAATAAGTTTTATTATAAACAATAAAATTTTAATAATAAGTTAATCATTTAAAAAAATGGTAGTTACAAATCTATTTTTTTCATTTTTCTGATAAATTGATACTAATAATAAAATTAAGGTAAATAGTATAATTAATATTTAAATAAGAGAAAAGATAATAAAAATAATTTAATAAGAAATGAAAATTTTAATGAGAAAGGGTAAAATAGTATTTTGAGATAAGCTTATCCTTAATTGTAACAAATCAATAGTTCAAGTGAGCATCTTTTAGTTCAGGGGGGTTATTTTCAAAAGGGTTCAAGGAGGGTTTTTTGCACTCTACTATATATTAAATCCAAGAATTGTAGAGTTGTGCTCTATGAAGCACGGATATGGATATGAGTTATGATACAATACAAACAAGGCGATACGATAAATCTTAGATACGGATACGACATAAATACATCAAAATATATATTACAATATTTTATATATATATATATATATATAATAGTTTTTTTACCATTTTATGTATATAATCATAAATAAATCATTGATTTTGAATTTAGAGTGAAATGTTAGTTAATTTTGTTTTCTTAAATTTTAGGGTAAATTGCACTCACACCCCTAAGGTTTGGGTTAACGTCACTCAGCGAACGGTCAATGCACTAGTTTACATTGACATCCCTGAGATTTTAAAAGTCATATTTACCCTTGAACTTTTAATTAACAAAAATAACCCTAACCCTGTAGTCCCTCACCCACCACCGCTTTGTAATCCTACACCCACCACTGCTCTGTAATCCCTCAAACCCACAGACCGCCACCCTTTACCACACATACAGACCGCCACACACTGCCACAACCAACAAATAATTCGCAACCACACAACACCACCCCCACCGCCGCAACCAACCACCACTGCAACATCAAACAATTCACACCCACTACCGCAACCACACACCGCCAACGCATTGAAGAGAAGCCGTTGCCCTTAGATGAGCCACCATCATAACTGATTCACTTAACCCAGTTGTTGGAATCGATGGCGTCGATCAACGATGGTGCTATCTAGTGACGTTAAGGTGTTGTGGTGGTGGCGGCGATGGATTCGGCGATCTTGGCCTGGTCGGAGTTGGTGACTTCAAAATTTTGCTCCACCGCTGAAGCATTTGGGCAAGTCCGACCTTGAACGAGAATGGTTTCGTCTAGGGTTTGGCTTGGTGGTGTGTGTGGGTGTGTCTATGGCGGTGGTTAAAGTTCATCTTAGGTTCGGTTTGGTTGTGTGTGAGTGTGTCAGTGGTTGTGATGGGTTCGGTTTAGTGGTGTGTGTAGGTGTGGTAGTGGTTATGGTGGTGTGTGGCGGTGGTGGTTGTGGGTGACAGTGTGGTTGTGGTCTATGATGCCCCTCGATTCTAGAGGCATGTGTGATCAAGTCCGAGTACAGATCCGAGGGATACCAAACAATTAATTATATAAACAAGCATTGAGTACAAAAGAAATAAAAAATAAATAATAATTAAGCTGGAAGAAACTAAATGATAAATCCTCAACTAATATTTAAATAATCCTCGAAATAGAAAAACTAATAAAATAATCCAAAACCATCTGATATCATTACAACTCAGGAATCCATCCATTGGACCCCTAATAATATCTAAACAGAAATAACTGAAATGAAACAAATTCAAAAACTAAAACATGATGAAGAGTCCTACGTAAATACGGAAGAGTGAATGACTATCTCTGCTCAGTACGAACAGACTCTATCCCTGGAGCTGACGAATACCTAAAAAATAATGGTGGGTCAGGTCTACAAACAAGTTCTACTCTACTACAATCCAAGCAGAGATTCGATACACGTATACATCCTAGTTAACTAAACAATAACTAGTAATCCATAAATATATATATAGATCCACACTAACGGGTTACTGTTGGACTATAGGACAGACTCCACTTGAATAGAAGGTAACATGCAAAACGCACAAGTAGTGAGTACCTCAACCTATCAGGGTTCTCAACACTCCTATAACCAACGAGACTTCCCAGGGTAGTATACGCTCCCTAACCATAGATCATGAGTCTCAAACTCATATCATGGCAACATAATCATATATATAAAGTCCGTAAGCACAAAAATAAAAATGTCATCCATCTGATAAGTGGCCTGACATAAATAAGGAAGACTTAACTCTATGGTTAATCCATTCCCTTATATCCAAGTAGGTAGGACTTAACTTTTATTAGTTAATCCATCCCCTAAGATGTCACCATCCCATACTGGTGAATCACATCCATACAGTCCAATAATTGATGAAATAATTAAAATAAAACATCAATTAATTCCAGAGATAAAAATAATAACAGTCAGACAACTAACTGAATTTATTACCGCTAATACATGATAAACATTATATAAAATCTATAATATTTCTTAGAACAATTCAATAATGAATTAATCATTTATCAACATGTAAATTTAACTAAAATTTCATATTGATCACTTTCATAACATATAGACATAGAATAGGCATTCTGGGATTTTAATATGTTTGTTGAAGCCATTTGAAACTTCCATAACAGTCTAAGCAACTTCCAATAACTCTAAACCTTAAAAACAGTGGCCTAAAACCCTTCCCGTAGGGTTTCCAGCAAGGGAACTGCCTCCATTGGAGATGGAGCCACCTCTATTCCGATGAAGTCGCCTCCATTATGAATGGAGCCGCCTCAACTTCTACTATTCTCCA
Organism: Cornus florida; assembly: GCF_030987335.1. Taxonomy (NCBI): domain Eukaryota; kingdom Viridiplantae; phylum Streptophyta; class Magnoliopsida; order Cornales; family Cornaceae; genus Cornus; species Cornus florida. The sequence goes on along the minus strand of NW_026775571.1, from coordinate 38,239,741 downwards.
TCTTTTTTGTCTCCGGCCAGTTCTAATCCCTTTGTACTCCATTGCTAATGGTCCCAAGGGTCTAAACCTTATCCCACATCATCCCAGTAATATATATAAAGTTGATATGCATCATAAACATAACTTACAACAAGATTTCAGTCAAGAATTATCAAAAGCAAGAAAAATATAGAACATACATATAACATTGATTTAAATCTGTTTAAGCATGCTTACAAGATCAATTTATTGTCTATTTAAACCCTGGAATTATCCTAGGCATGAATAAAACACAAGTCTAAAGGAAGGAATAAGAGAAGAACTTGCCTTCAAGGTTTTGGAATGAAAACCTTAAACTTCCTTCTTCTCTGATTGTTCCAGCGACCCTTGGTGGCCTTCAAACCTCTTTGTTGCATACCCTAGTCCACGCATAGCCCTCTCTTTCTCCCTTTGGGTTCGGCCTTGAATTCTCTTGGCCGAATTTCCTTCTTCCTCACCAAACTCTCGGCTCTCACTTTCTATGCCTCTTTGTTTCTCACGTTCTCTCTCTATGTCTGCTTAATGGGTTTATAACAACCTTATGCAGACTCATAATATGTATATATATATATAGGCATAAAATAAAAACCTAATCACATTCCTTCCCCAACTCTAATATAAGGGAAAATAAATTTAAAAGAAAATAAAATACATATGTATATAACTTCTAAGTCTGTAACGTGAATACACACATATATATTTATATATCTGTATATACAATTTACTTATAACTATATATATAAACTATCTATATTCATTAATATTAATTATTTAAAATACCAATAAATATAATATCCTATGATACATATATTCCCATATATATATGTACCACTATCCATGGGTAATTATCCGTACCCACTGATAACACTATCTAAGTAGTCCATGTGACCCATGGGTCTGGTCCATTACTACTATCCATATCCATTTGAAATAAAAGAGAATAAAATAAAACAAACATTTAAGTCCTAACAAATAATTACAAGTTATTACAAGTAAACACCTAGCTAACATATAAGCAAACAAATACTAATCATTTACCATACAATATAAATAAACAACTTATTTCAAATAACCACATAAACAATTAATTCAAATAAGTAATTAAACAAATAGCCAAGAAATCAAATAAATAATGTAAAAATGCAAATAAAACAATTAAATAAATACCGAGACTATCCTTTTAAAATTAGTGGTATTAAATTCTTTCCCCCTAACAAAAGAAATTTCGTCCTCTGAATTCGCCTTTACCTTATTCGATAATTTCTGGAAACCTTGAGCGAATTACATCCTTTCGTTCCCAAGTAGACTCAGCCTCATTATGATGGCTCCATTGGACACGCACTAAAGGTATAACCTTATTGCGAAGAATCTAATCCCTACGATCTACAATACGACACGGTGATTCCACATATGTTGCATCCGGCTACAACTCAATCTCACCAACATCAATATGCTGATAACAATCCTCATCTCGCAAAAATTTTCATAACATGGAAACATGAAACACATTGTGCACACGATCTAAATGGCTCAGAAGTGCTAACCGATAAGCCACAGCTCCAACTCGATTTGTAATCATGAATGGACTGACAAACCGCGGTGACAACTTCCCTTTCTTCCCAAAGCGTATTACTTCTTTCATAGGAGATACTTTGAGTAGAACCTGATCTCCAACCTGAAACTCCAATGCACAAATACGATGATCTACATAACTCTTCTGCCTACTCTGGGCAGTGCACATGCAATCCCTAATAAGAGCGATCTTCTCAGAAGTATCCTTAATGAACTCAGGACCCAAAAATCTGCTCCGCTAACCTCCATCCAATAAATAGGAAATCTACATGGTCGTCCGTATAATGCCTCAAACGGTGCCAACCAGTAGTCTTCTGGAAGCTATTGTTATATGCAAACTCTACAAGTGGCAAATAATCCTCCCAGTGGCCCTTAAAGTCAAGGACACACAAACGAAGCATGTCCTCAATAATCTGATTAACTCTCTCGGTCTGTCCATCTGTCTGAGGATGATAAGTAGTGCTAAGATGCAACTCTATATCCAAAGCCTGCTGAAAACTCGTCTAGAATCCTAACACGAAGCTTGAATCCATGTCCGATATAATAGATAACGGAATGCCATATAACTTCATAATTTCAGTTATGTAAAGTCTCACCAACTGTTCTGAAGTAAAATTAGTGTGAATAGGTAAGAAATAAGCTGATTTGGTCAACCTATCCACGATAACCCAAATGGAATTGTGATCCTTAAATGAATTAGGCAATCCCTCCACAAAATCCATAGAAATACTCTCTCATTTCCACTCTGGTTTAGATAGTGACTATAGAGATCCTGGTGGCCTCTGATGATTGATCTTGACCATCTGACAAGTATTATATTTAAAGACAAACATAGCAATGTCCTTTTTCATCCCTGCCCACCAAAATTGCCGCTTCATGTCCTGATACGTCTTGTCTCCTCCTGGATAAACAGAAAACTCAGAATGATGAGTCTCAGTCATCACATCATTCCTTAAATCGTTAGCAGAAGGTACTACTAAATGCCCTTTGTATCTCAAACCTCCATCAGTCCCAACATAGTAAAATGGAACCTCCCTAGAAGCTATCTCTGCAACTTTGTCAATACACTGCTGATCTGTGAGTTGTGCCTTTAGGACTTTATGCATGATAGAAGGTGTAACAACCATGCAAGCCATAAAAGTATCAGATAACTCATCAACGGTCTTCAAAGCATTCCACTTCGTGGTGAATAAAGCAGCAAGACTCGCATAAGGTCGGCGACTGAGCGCATCTACCACCACATTCACTTTCCCTGGATGGTATGTATAGAGAAATGATAGTCTTTCATAAACTTTAACCATCAGCGCTGTCTCATATTAAGCTCCCGCTAAGTAAACAAATACTGCAGACTTTTGGGATCACTAAATAATCTGAAGGACTCTCCCAACAGATAATGCCTCCAAATGCGTAAGGTAAAGACCACAGCTGCCAACTCCAAATCATGTGTTGGATAATTAAGCTCATGAGGCTTAAACTTACAAGATCCATATGAAATTGGTCTTTCCTCCTGCATCAATGCACACCCAAGACCTTGCAAAGAAGTATCTGTGTAAACAAAATACTCTATCCCGCTCTGTGGAGTAGATAAAACCAGAGCAGAAGTCAACTTATTATTTAGTTCATCAAAAGCTTTCTGATAGTGTTCATCATATACAAACCGTACACCCTTTTTAATCAAATAAGTGAATGGTCCAGCTATCTTCAAAAAACCCTGAATGAACCTACGATAGTATCTTGCTAATCCTAGGAAACTCCGAATCTCTGTAGGTGAAGTAGGTTGTCCTCACTCTACCACTGTTGAAACCTTGGTTGGATCCACCACTATCCCCCTTTCTAACACTACGTAACCCAGAAACTTCACTTCCCGCTGCCAAAATTCATATTTCTCAAACTTGGCATATAACTGATGTGCACAGAGCGTCTGCAATACTGTGCAAAGATGTCTAGCATGATCGTCCTCCAACTTAGAATAAATCAAGATATAATCAATGAAGACGATGACAAACTGATCTAAGTAAGCCCCGAAGACTCTGTTCATTAAATCCATAAAGACTGTTGGTGCATTAGTCAATTCGAAAGGCATGACGCGGAACTCATAAGAACCATATCTAGTGAGAAATGCTGTCCTAGGAACATCTTGTTCCCTAACCCGAAGTTGAAGATATCCAGAACATAAATCAATCTTAGAGAAATAAGTAATTCCCTTCAATTGATCGAAAAGATCATCAATCTTGGGTAAAGGATACTTGTTATGGATAGTAACTTGTTCAAGTCCCTGTAATCTATACACAGGTGAAATGAACCATCATTCTCCTTTACAAACAAAACTGGTGCTCCCCAAGTTGAAGTACTCCTACGAATAAAACCCTGACTGAGTAATTGCTGAATTTGATCCCTCAGCTTGCGCATCTTCACTGGTGCCATCCTAGATGGTGCCCTAGCAATAGGCGTAGTACCTGGAGCTAAATCAATAACAAAGTCTATTTCACGATTCAGTAGCAACCCTAGAATCTTTTGAAAAACATCCGAGAATTCCTGTACAACTGGTATGCTATCCAGTGACATAGTAATCTCCTCCTCAATCTCTTCCTTCACATAGAACAAATAGGTGCTAAAAACCCCGTTAGAACATCGCATAGTGACGACGTACATATCCCGATCAAGTATAGTGAATACAATAGACCTGTCATAACAATGAACTTAGGTATGGTAATGAGATAACCAATCCATCCCATGTATCACATCATAAATGTGCATGTTTAGGACCAATAGATTGGTTAGAAATCTGAGTCTACCAATATCTAGTATTACAGGTCCATCACTCTTATGTAAAATAATGATATTGCCTACAGGTGTAGAAATACCATGAGGTCTACCACATACTCGCGTCGTCATCCCAGATAATGCGACAAATGATTTAGATACGAATGAATGTGTAGTACCCATATCAAATAAAACACGACCATGTGTATCATGAATAGGAAACATACCCTCAACAGCCTGAGGTGCCTGAACATCTTGTGGCATGGTGTTATACACCCTGCCATAATACAACTACTCTAGTGCTTGTCCCTATGGCTGCGGCGGTGCTAGTAAAGCTAGATATATCTATCCCTAAATTCGTGGAATTTGTGGAACGGGTAAAGGTAATGGTGCCATTTGTCCCTACTGCACATGTTGTCCATGTCCCTATCCTGCTTTAGGACACTGTCTGGAAGTGTGACCAAACTCTCCACAAGTATAGCAACTACCCTGGAAAGTGCCAAATTTCCTCCTCTATTGGTTAGCCTGTGGCTGACCCTATCCTGCCTGTGGTCCCCCATTCTGCTGCCTCTGAATAGGTGCCCCATCTCTGTGAACATCTGAACCACCCATGTGCTTCCTCCAAGACTGATGTCCCTAGAATCTACCCTTATCATTGTGTCGGTGTCTATTGCCATTCCCTTTCTCAACTGACTGATTAGCAGAGTCTCTGTCACCCCGCTTCTCACCCCTAGCGTGTCTGAAGTTGTGATACCCCTCGATTCTAGAGCCACGGGTGATCAAGTCCGAGCACAGATCCGAGGGATACCAGACAATTAATATGTAAATGAACACAGATTACAAAAAAAAATTAAGAAATAAATAATAAAGGCTGAAAAGAATTTTAATTATTAAATCCTTAAAAGTTATAGATTAATATAATCCAAACATCCCAAAACCTCCAATACGTACAACTCGGGAATCCATCTAGTGCACCCCTAATAAAATCCCAATATAAAGTAAAGTACGGAAATAAAATCCAAAACTAAAACATGAAAGGAAATCCTACGTCGTCGAAAGAGTGAATGACTGTTTCTGCTCAGCCCGAACAAGCTCTGTTGGTGGGTCGTTGTCCTACCGTAAGCTTAAGAGTGCGCATTAAGGCGAGGGCCAAGAGTTTTACATTTATAGAAGCCACTACTACCTTTCACTATAAATATAGCTAAGGCGAGTAGGGATCATCCCAAGGGACTGTGAGGATCGAGCAATGTCGTGGAATCACAATTAGGGCTAGTAGGTTGAGTGATCAAATAATTGGTTGGTTGGTTGATTAAAGAGCAACTAAATTAAACTAAGTAATAGCAAAAGAGTGCAATTAAGAGTAAGTAAGAGAGAGAGAGAGAGAGATCTTGGGGTTTAGAGATCACCACCAAGCAATGCATTTCTATATCATTGACAAGTGATTAATGAGGGCAAATAGTGGGTTGCAATATTGGTGTGTGTGTATTTGGTTGATTCAACAAGCAAGGATGACTAGTTAAGCATGTATTGTCTAAACATCATGTGAAAGGCACAATATATCTAAGCTATGAAGCATATATTGTCTAAACAACATGTGAAAGGCACAATAAATCAAAACAAGTCATTAATCCTTTCATTAAACTCACAATCCAAATACAACACAAGGATAGAGACATATGCTAATTGCATTCAAAAGCTTGGATCATCAAACAACAAGCATAGATTGTCCTCCCATTTAACACTACACTACAACTACACTACATCTACACTACTAGCATAAAAATAAACTAGGGGAAAGGCACAATCCATCAAGAGATAAGCATGAACCATCAAGAGAATTACAAAAGTATTCTTTTAAGCACAATGTTTTGACAGTCTCTAAATCTATAACATCAATACACATAGACATGCATTAATAACACAAAATCTAGAGATAAGCACATGAACATCTATTCTAGCATACATAGACATATAGATAGAATGAAATGACCAATTGGAAGCATTAAACCACATAAATCATTGAATAAACAAGATCTATATATATCAAAGTGTCAAAACATCAATTACAACACTAATCCCTCAATAATACACAAGATTAAGATATAGAAAGCATGTTTGGGGCTAACTCTAGCCCCAAGAGGATGTCTAGCCACTCATGGTGATGATGCTCCAACCTTCAAGGGCTAATTCCATGGAAGAGGTTTGCTCCTTGTTGATGAAGATCTCCAGTGGTGTCTCTAGCCTCTTCCTCCTCTAAGCTTCCTCTCCAAGAGATGATATGAATATAAATGTTGGCTCCCCTATCTATCTATCCATCTATTTATCTCTAAAAAGCAATCCTTATCCTTATATAGGTAGGTTAAAATCATTCCCCAAATGAGCTAGGGTCGTGCACACAATATTCTCCAATGATTGGATAAAGGATAACTTTCAATGAGCTGGAATTTTAACTTTTTGCACTTGGAGGAAGTTCGATCGATCGAACCTTGGACTTGGATCGATCGAACTGGCTGAGATTGATCAAACTGAGGCTGGATCGATCCAACTGGCTGAGCTTTTTGGAAAAAGACAAATCTGAGATATTTTGGGAGATATTTTTGGGAAAAGGACAAAAGGTGGTTAGTGGGTGGACAGCTATAGATAAGATTAATCATTTGAATAAGGACAAAGGTGTTCGATCGATTGAAGAATGATGTTGGATCGATCAAACTTTTGGACTTACGTGCTTTTGGGTCAAGGCTTGGATCTATCTTGATGTGCTGAGATCGATCAATGTTCAATCGATCAAACCTTGGACTTGGATCGATCGAACTTGCTGCTTTGCTTCATTTTGCTTCTTTCTTCCTCCACTTTGCTCCTTTCTTTGTTTAATCTCAGAATTGCTTCAATTAAGCTCTTATTTTGCTGAGTTAGCTTATTTTCGGGATAAGTGCCTGAAAATGGAAATAATACGAAATCAATCTAAAACGGTAAAGTAAGATAGATAAAGTACTAGAATGCCTAAGCTTAAAGGGTTTAAATACGCACTTTTCAGTGCTCATCACACCCCCAAACTAAAATATTGCTAGTCCCTAGTAATGAACTAGAAAGTAAAGGAATGAAATGAACAACTATACAACTATAAACTAGAAAACAATAAATGGATAACGCCACTTTCATAGGGAATACGATTGCATTTAGCATATGCAATAAGCCTTTTAAACCCCTAGGTTACCCCTAGTGGATGAGTGAAGTCTTGTGAGGGTTTCCAGAAATGATACCCACAAACATTAAGCTCATTCTTTCAAAAGAGGTACCAATATTGCAAATAAGTATTGGGAGAAAACTACCTCAAGTATGCAATTTTTCAACCCTTTCTAAGCAATCTCCCAAAATCTCAACACCAAGCAAGCAAGTATGGTCCTCCATACATCAAGAAAATGATTATGCAAATCAAAACAACTCTAGAATCCTTTTGAGTGGACTGGCATCAAATGTGTTGCTATCTTAGCTAACTAAAGAATTAATCACATCCTTACCCTCAAACTAGCACACAAATCTAGTACCGATCATCAAGACAAAAAGTGGACCTTTTATTAAAGCTTATTGTTCTAGGTGCGCTTATTCTTTTCACTCGATTTTTTTTTTTTTTTTTTCAAGGATCAAAGATGGAAGCATAGTGCAATGTGTTGATCTCTTAAGTTTTCTAGCGATTCATGAGATCGAGCATTAGGTTAATGACTTCCAAACCAGACGGCTTTAGGGCATTAGGCATTCAAATACTCCTACGGATTTACAAGCTCAAATCAACTAGGCTACAAATCAAGACAACAACCATCTAATCATTTCCTACTTCTCAATTTTTGAGAGAAGTCCTCACTTTTTATTGCTCTTGCTTTCTTTCCTTTTTTTTTTTTTTTTTTTTTTTTGTGTAAGCAAGTTTAATTATTAACCTAGAGTTTGGGCCCTCCACCTTTCGGCACGAGAAGTTCAGTGCTTGATGAGGCTAGAATCTTGGCTACTTAGTGAAAAGGGGTTGTTATCCACCTTTATCAAGAATGAAAGCTTTCAATGCACTACTAGCCCAATTGGGATATAACCAATTCAATAATCAACAAAGCATGTACCCCACAAATGAATGCTAGTGTGCGTCTGTGATAGTGTAGAATACTAGAGTGAATCTCAAAACAATCACAAAATCAAGATGATGTGGACTACAAATGCAAGCAATATATCAATCTTTCGAAAAATTTACGCCTAAATGGCTTCCACAAGGCATACAAGGAGTATTGGCCTCTCAAGTCAAGCAATTTTTAAATTTTAAGCAATATAGTCCTCAAAAGATCAAAATCATAGCTAGATATGGACCAATCATAGAAATATCCCTCAAACACACAAGTCATGCTAAAAATTTGAATTTAAAACTGACACTGTAGAGCACCATTCCCCCCAAACTTAAATTGCACAATGTCCTCAATGTGCAAAGAGAACAAAGGAAAGAGTATACCAGTGCAACTAAGCAAGAATGATCGAGACTGAAGTATCCGAAGTGGGCGGCATGGCCCCCCAAACTTGGGATGAACTGTGGTCCTGAAAATTGGCACTTGGATAAACTTATCAGATAACAAAATGGGATAATCAGTGCACAGTGGTCATGCAAGTGTAAATGGGATAAACAGATAACGAAATAAGAGAGGTATAAGGGTGGTCCTAGAAATTAGGTAGCACTCTCTCACTGAAATCACTGTGATGCACCTGATAGAGTCAAACATATAGATATGAGAATACAATCATATGACATCTATAGCAAAAATAGATATATAAAATAGAGAAAATGCAGGTACAACAAAAATATCAAAGTCAACAGACCGGCTGTAAAAATAATACAGTGACAATAATAAAGTATCAAAAGGAGAGAGGGGTCATAAGATAGAAAGGAGTGGGAGCTCAGGAAGATGAGGTAAGACGGGAAGGTCTGGCGCCACGGATGTCTCGGGATAGATCTCTGAACATAGCTGTGACATCCGTGCGGAAGGTAGCGAACTCCGCTCTGTGGGCCTTGAGGTCAGCTCTGATGGCAACAACAGCGTCCTCAAGCATCTGTAGACGTACTCCGAAGTTGGGGGTCAAGTCTAGTATGGATGAGTTAGAAGACAGCTCCTGGGTCTGCTCCTGCTCATGAATAGGTGACCCGGATGGAGAATGCTGAGTTGCGTTATCCGCTGAGTGCTCCAAGTCAATGTCTATATCAATGTCATCATGCTTGGCAGCTGGATCGACTGGTGCATCGTCCGCTGTGGGATGTGCTGCTGCTGCCTCTGCCGGTGCCTCTGCCTGGGCGTGTGCTGCCGCCTCCTCCTCTAACTCTAGCTCTGCAGCCGCCAATACGGCATGGATCTGCAGGCGAGTGATATTAGCTCTGTAGCTCTTGTCCTAGTCTTTCTTAAGGAAGTGACAGGAACCTCTCTCGGGGTGCTCCTGCGGGTGGATGGGATAGTGCTGGTCAATGAGAATCTGGGTGATGAGGTGACTGAATGGAAGAGACTTGGCCCTTTTGGGCGCCTTCTTGCTAATGTACTCATCGTAGAGCTTCCTCATCACGCTCCAAATAAGCGCAGGAATAGACACCCAGTGGCCGGTATAGAAGGCGTACAGGGCTGCTAGATAGTCGCCTCACCTCTAAATCTTATGTCCTGCTATGTATATGTTTTGGTAGAGCACCGAATCTGTAAACCACAGGTCATCCGGCAAGAATGTCCGGGTGGCGAAGGTCTCACCACCGGCATGGTGACCTGTGAGAAAAATCGCCATATCGGCGTAAAAAGGCTTGTGGAGCCTAGGATATGTCTCCTGTAGCTCGGGCAGGCACCGATGTGGACAGCGAGTCGAACGGGCTAGAGTATCTACTGTAATGGTGATCTCATAGCCATTGATAGAGGTGATGAGCTCGGCTGTAGTACGCAGCGACGGTCGGAGGTTCTGGTAGAACAACCGTACCAATCGCGGGTAGATCGGCTCTGTGACTGGGGCAAGAATAGCTGAGAGGCCCCGCTGAATGATGTCCTGATAGACAGATCGAGTCAGCACCGATCTGGAGAAGAATGCGGTGTCAAATGCTGACTCGTGGTCGATAGTCATGTGTGTATATCGAGGCGTGAGTCTGTCACGCTATAGATGAGCTGGCTGAACAGGTGGAGCCGGCTGAGCTGGCTGCTCAGCGCCTCTATGCGGTGGAGATGGTGATGGAGTGAATGCTGGACGAGCTGGCGACTGGGGTGGAGTAGGGTGTAATGGCTCCTCTATATGAGAGGGCTGCGCAGTCTCCCTAGTCCGCTGTCGGACTCTCCTCTGTGTGTGCTCGGGGCTAGTATCCCGGACATGAGATGGACCGGCCCTGTCGTCAAGTCTGCATCTAGAGCCATGACTGTGTCTACGTGCTACAGTCTTAACGCGAGCCATAGTCTGCAAATAGAAATTCAAAAGTTAATGCCAGCACATATAGAATATAAAGCACAATATAGAAACATGTATGTCAAGTAAGATAGATAAAAAAAAATATCGCATGATTCTATGCTAGTGGCAAAATATGAAACATGCTAAACAATGTAACTATGAAATGCATCCAATGTGGAATATCACAGGCATTGGGCATAGATAAGGTAGCTTGAACATAAGATAAGATGAATGACGTGTGTATATGAGATCTGTGAAATTCGATCGATCAGAAAAAGAAATGAGATCGATCACAAAAGTTGGATTGATCGAAGGTTAAGTTGGATCGATCGCAAATATTCAATCGATCATAAATTTGTTCGATCGATCGAACAGTGCGACGATTAAATCTAATAGTCACAGATCTGTGACTTTTGAAGCATGGGGCCCACACGAGTGAGTTCGTGGGCCCTCCAACAACAAAAATTAAGCCTAAATGCACTCCAAACGTGGCCCAAACACCCAAATCTAACAAAATCTTTAAAATCTATGCACACATATACACACACATATATATATATATAGACATGGATGCTAAAGCTTTGAAAATGGAAGATTCAATATAAGAGCAACATGATTACGACATTTGAAACAAGTATTGATGCATGAGAGTTCAAATCTAGGGAAGGATGTCTCGGATCTTACCTCAAGAGAGTGAGAGAATGGAGAATGAACTGAGATGATCTGAGATGAAGAGGATGGAGGTGAACTGAGATTTGAGATGCTTGGATCTCACCGGAGGAGTTGCCGGAGCTAGGAGAGATGATTCACAGTGAAGAGGGACGAGAGGCTAGGGTTTGGTGAGTGAGATCGATCCAAATGATCAATCTCAGGACCCTTGGTTCTGTTTTTAAAAACATTTCCCTACTAGTTCGATTGATCGAAGATAAGTTGTGATCGATCGAACTTTGATGAACTCCTTTCAAAGTAAAACAAAATATTTTGATTTTTTTTTTTTAAAATTTGCAAAAATAAAATTAAAAATTGGAAAATAAAGTAAAACAAAATATTTTTGATTTGCTTTGAATTTTTTTTTTTTTTTTGAAATTTTATTAATTAAAAACTATATAAATTAAAATATTTTTGAATTTTTGAAAACTTGTTGAAAATTAAAACAAAATAAAATGAGAGAGAAAATAAAATAAAATAAAAATGAAAATATTTTTGGATTTTTGAAAAGTTGAAAAGTCAAACTAAAATTAAAATAATGAAATGAAGATTTGTAATCGATCGAAACAAGCCTTCGATCGATTAGACATAGGTAAAAATATGCAGGTTTTTGGTTCAAAATTTTGGCAAAGTGTTGGAACATAAGATCGATCAAACTTGGAAGTTGGATCGATCGAAGAACTTCTTGATCGATCTTGGAATGTTTGGAACGATCAGACAGAGAGCTGAAATATGCAGGTTGATGCAAGCTCAAAATTTTTCTAAGTGTTGAGTCATGAGATCGATCGAACTTGGATGTTCAATCGATCGAAGGTCTCTTGATCGATCTTGGAGTTGGTTCGAACGATGGGACAGAGAGGTGATTTGGATGCAGGCTCAAAATTTTTCTAAGTGTTGAGTGCAATCCACAGTTCGATCGATCGAACTCCAATGTAAAATCGATCGAACTTTGACAAATGCTCAATTATGACATAAAAGCTTATGCAATCCTCACCAAAGTTCCTTGAAATGCGTATGAACCAAAAACAAGTATCTAGACTTCACAAGAAATGAAATGAAAGATAGAAATGGGGGAGGAATAGGGTTTTGACACCCTACGAATGTTTTTGCTAGTCTTTAACGTCTCTAGCAAGACATTGGGCTCTTTTAGCCCGGATCAAAGATCTTATAATGCATCCCCTCTTTGTTGGGGTGATAGATGCTTTAAACTCCGCCCAACAAATGGTTCTTTGAAGAACTTGTTGGACTAAGCTCAAAGGAAGTCTTTGGTCCCTTGTCTGTGCAATTACAACTTTTGGGCTTCCATGCCCTTTCAAAGCAAGAGTTTGAAACCAGACTTTTAGAATGCAAGGTTGAAGATGATCCTTTGGAAGTTTTGGTTTTATACAAAAGCTCATTCCCTTGGCATTGAAGATCATGACATTCATTTACAACATTGACTTCTCCTTCCTATTTGTCAAATGAATTGGGTGTGGGATTAAAGATATTCAACTTCACCTTCATGTGGCCAAATGAAATCTTCATTATCCCCGTCCTACAATTGATGTTGGCATTAGTGGTTGACAAGAAAGGATGGCCAAGGATAACGGGAATTTGGCTCTTAGGATTGGGAACCGGTTCCATGTCTATGACAACGAAATCAACCGGGAAGAAGAATTTGTCAATCCTTATCAAAACATCCTTAATTATACCCCTAGGTTTCTTAATGGAGCGGTCGGCAAGTTGCAAAACTACCGTTGTCGGTTTCAATTCACCTAAGCCCAATTTGACATAAACTGAGTATGGAAGAAGATTAACACTTGCTCCTAAGTCAAGAAGAGCCCAATTAATGATATAATCACCAATAATGCATGATGTAGTGGGTGAACCGAGGTCCTTAAACTTTGGAAGAGTGTTATGTTGCAAAATTGAGCTTACTTGCTCGGTCAAAACCACTTTTCTTGGTGCTTGGCTCTTGTTCTTCCGTTTTTGGGTGCACAAGTCTTTCAAAAATTTGGCATAAGCCGGAATCTGCTTGATTGCATCCAATAGTGGAAGGTTAACTTTCACTTGCCTAAACATTTCCATGATTTCATTGGTTTTTGCCTTTTGCTTGTCTTTTGAAATAAATCCTTTTAAGGCATCCGGAATTGGAACCTTTGGTTCAAACACTTTTTCAGAATTTTCTTTTGAACTCTCTTTAACACAAGAAGTTTTCAAATCATTTTTCAATACAACCTTTTCAACATCATATTTCAAAACTTCTTTTTCAAACACATCTTTTAAGACTTTCTCATTTGCAAAATCATGTGTATGCAATGAAGGAGGAATGGGATGTGAAACTGGACGGGTGACAACTTGAGGTTACACCAGTTCACTCTATTCAATGGACATTTTAACTTGATTGTCCACAACTCTACCACTCCGCAAGGTAGTCACCGCGTTAACATGTTCAATGGTATACCCTTCCGATGAGGAATGGGTTTCCATAACATATTGTTGTTTAAGTGGGGCATTAATGGGCATCTGATGAGCACTGAAAAGTGTGCATTTAAACCCGTTAAGCTTAAGCATTCTAGTACCTTTATCTATCTTACTTTGCCGTTTTAGACTTATTACGTGTTATTTATATTTTCAGGCACTAATCCCAAAATTTAGCTAACTCAGCCAAATAAGAGCTTAATTGAAGCAATCCTGAGATAAACCAAAGGAGGGAGCAAAGTGGAGAAAGAAAGGAGCAAAAAGGAATCAAGTTGTGCAACTGAAAAGTTCGATCGATCCAACTTAGAGTTCGATCGATCGAACATCTATGATCGATCACAGTACTTCTCGATAGATCCAACCTTGGCCTTTGCTGAAATTCCAAGTTCGATCGATCGAACATCACCTTCGATCGATCGAACCCTATTTTGTCCTATTCAAATGATTGATCTTATCCACAGCTGTACGCCTACCAACCACTTTTGTCTTTTTCCCTATAAATATCTTGAAAATATCCCAGCCTTGTCATTATCCGGAGGAGTCAGACCACTTCGATCGATCCAAGATGCAGTTCGATCGATCGAACCCATTTTCGATCGATCCAAGTTAAGGTTCGATCGATCGAACTTCCTCCAGCGAGAAAAAGTTAAAGTCCAGCTCATTTATTCCGTCCTTCATCCAATGATTGGAGAATATGCCTTGCACGACCACAGCTCATCATGGGGTGTATTTGACCTACCTATATAAGGAATATGATACACTTTTTGAGGGAGTCTCTTGTCACACATTGAAAATCATCTTGGAGGCTATTCTTGGAGAGGAGGAAGGAGGGAAGCTAGAGCACCATTGGAGGAGATCTTCACCAACAAGGAGCAGCCATGGAGTTAGCCCTTGAGGGTTGGATCATCACTACCATGAGTGGCTAGACATCCTCTTGGGGCTAGAGTTAGCCCCAAGCATGCTTTCTATACTCTAATCTTGTGTATTATTGAGGGATTAGTGTTGTATAATACATCTTAATATTCATGTATATATAAATCTTGATTATTTCATGGTTTGTATGGTTTAATGCTTCCAATTGACTATTATATTCTATCCATATGTATATGTATGCTAGAGTAGGATATTCATGTGCTTATCCCTAGATTTAGTGTTTTTGATGCATGTTTATGTGTATTGATGCTATAGATCTAGAGATTATCAAGATGATATGCTTAATGAATGCTATTTTGGTTCATTTGATGGTTTATGCCTATTCTTGATGGTTTGTGCCTCTCCCCTAGTCTAGATAGCTTTATTTTCATGCTAGTAGTGTAGATTTAGTGTAGTGGTAGTGTAATGTTAGATGGGAGGACAATCTACTCTTGATGTTTAATGTTCCATGCTTGTGAGTCCAAATGGCATATTCCTCTAATATTGTGTTGTATGTGGATTGTGAGCTTAATGAAGGATTAATGACTTGTTTTGATCTATTGTGCTATCCCCATGTTGTCTAGACAATATATGCTCTATTGTTTAGATATATTGTGCTCTTCACATGATGTTTAGACAATACTTGCTTGATTTGTCATCCTTGCCAATTGAATCAACCTAATGCACACACACCCTTATCATATTGCAACACATCCATTACCCTCAATTGATCACTTGTTAGTAGTATAGAAAAGTATTGCTTGGTGGTGATCTCTACACCCCAAGACCTTTCTCTCTCTTGTTTACTTCATATTATTTTATTTAGTTGAATTCAATTTAGCTTAATCAACCAACCAATCAATTGTGTGATCACTCGACCTACTAACCCTAATTACCATAGTTTCACAATTCGATACACCATCAAATCCCTTGGGACGATCCCTACTCGCCCAATCTATATTTTATATAGAGAAAGGTAGTAGTGGCTTTCTATAAATGTAAAACTTGGCCACCTCCTAAATTCACAACTCTTCAAGCTTGACTTGGTATCGCGACCCTTGTAAAGGCAATCGGTCAGCATCTTTCCATTCTCTCTTGCATTAAGAGTGCTTGCTATTTGCCCTACTTAGGTTTCTAGCTTAGCAATGGATTAAGAGTGAGAATGAAGTAATTGTGTGTTAGCCTCAAGAATCCCCAAAGCATTTAAAACTTTTTCTTCAAAGGCAGGACTTCTAGTGTTTCCTTGGGAATAAGATTGGTTGGGAAAATGAGAATTAGCAAATTGATTCCCTTGTGATTAATAGGGTCTATAACCTTGGGATCCTTGGTTTTGAAGTGGAGGTGGAATGTATTTCCCTTGAAAACCACCTTGGGAAGGGTTTAACCCTTCTCCTTGGTTTTTTCAAGAGAAATTCGGATGATTCCTCCAACTTGGATTATAATGAGTACCATAAGGATTGTTCCCTTGGTTCACAAAAGCCGCATTGACTTGTTCATTAGGTTCATTATGCATTTGTCCATGAGGATAATGAGAAGTAGAATGAAGAACACTAGAACAAGTCATACATGTTTTATTTGATGCACGATGAGAATGGTTAGGAAAGGAAGATACTTGGTTCGCCGAGTTTTGGTTAATCAAAAATTGATCAAACCTTTGAGACAAAGACTTCATTTCGGCGGCTATTTCATTTGAATATTCGACTTGATGTAAGCCAACACTCTTCCTACCTTGTGAATTTCTACCATTCTTGGATGATAGTGTTCTATGCAAAGAATTTTCACTCATGCTTTCATAGAGACGTCACACGTCGTCCTCATGCCTATCAATGTATGAGCCACCCATGGAAGCATTAACCATACCATTATAGTTGTCCAATAAGCTCTCAAAGAAGTATTGAACTAATTGCCATTTGGGCATGTCATGATGTGGACACTTCCTAAGCAATTTATTGAAGCATTCCCATGCCTCATGAAATGTTTCTCCATCCCCATGTGAAAATTCTCGAATTGAGGTCCTCATGGCATTGGTCTTAGAAACCGGATAGTACTTCTTCAAGAACTCTTGTTGCATTTCTGCCCAAGAAGTGATTGAAAAAGGCCTAAGATTGTTAAACCAATTCTTTGCCTTGTCTTTTAAAGTAAATGTAAAAAGTTTAAGTCTTAAAACCTCTTCCGGCATGTCCGTATATTTTACGGTGGAACATACTTCAAGAAACTCATCCAAATGCTTGTAAAGTTCTTCACTTGGAAGTCCATGATAGTTAGGAAGCATTTGAATGGTTTGTGGCTTAATTTCATAATGATGTGTTCTAAATTGAGGCAATTGGATGCATGAAGGTGCATTGTATTCATTAGGCACATAGTGATCTCTTAAAGCAAGAGGTGGATTAGCTACTTGAGGTGCAACATGAACACTTTGCTTTTGAATTCCTTGATTATTGACGGGTGGTTGTGGAGCATACATTAGCCTTGGCATTCCATATGGAACTTGGTCTTGTTGTTGTGGTGGTTGGTGAATGAATGGCCTAGGCATGCCTAATGGTACATGTATGTTCTCATTGTACACATTGGGATGGAGGATACCTTGTTGGTCTATGTGACCAAGGTCCTCAATATGGTCATCATTATGGTCATCCATTGATAGATTGGTTCTATTTGAACTTCCTCTTCCCCTAGGATTTCTAACGATAGATTCAAGATGCAAATCAAGAGGGGCAAGAGTTGGTCTCAATGAACGACGCCCATGCATGCACAATATAAAACACAACAAACACAAAGAATGACAAACACTATACCTTCACAATAATGCAATGAAACTTCTTCCTTAAACATTAAATTCATACTCCCATACTTTAACTCAATGATGCAAGACAATAAAAAATAAGCCTTCACGCGGGTCGACGATTTAACTAAGGGATTGAGTAAAGAAAATCTCACAAAGGTCCTTTAGCACTTCAACTTCAAATTTTAAAGCCTAGCTTAGCAAATTTTTTTAAGTTTTTAGCATTTTTCCTTTCTTTGCTTGCTTGAATTGATTACTCAATGGCTCCTTTGCTTGCTTCCTCTCCAACAATGCACCTAGTTAAGTAAGAACAACACAATAAGTAACCAAAAAGAAAAATAAAAATAAAGTAAAAACACGATCAAAAGAGTACTAATCCTAATCAATTCCACAAATCCGACGTTGCCAAATCTAATCAACAAGTCCTCGGCAACGGCGCCAAAAACTGTTGGTGGGTCGTCGTCCTACCGTAAGCCTGAGAGTGTGCATTAAGGCGAGGGCCAAGAGTTTTATATTTATAGAAGCCACTACTACCTTTCACTATAAATATAGCTAGGCCGAATAGGGATCGTCCCAAGGGACTGTGAGGATCGAGCAATGTCGTGGAATCACAATTAGGTCTAGTAGGTCGAGTGATCAAACAATTGGTTGGTTGGCTGGTTGATTAAAGAGCAACTAAATTAAACTAAGTAATAGCAAAAGAGTGCAATTAAGAGTAAGTAAGAGAGAGAGAGAGAGAACTTGGGGTTTAGAGATCACCACCAAGCAATGCATTTCTATATCATTGACAAGTGATTAATGAGGGCAAATAGTGGGTTGCAATATTGGTGTGTGTGTATTTGGTTGATTCAACAAGCAAGGATGACTAGTTAAGCATATATTGTCTAAACATTATGTGAAAGGCACAATATATCTAAGCTATGAAGCATATATTGTCTAAACAACATATGAAAGGCACAATAAATCAAAACAAGTCATTAATCCTTTCATTAAACTCACAATCCAAATACAACACAAGGATAGAGATATGTTAATTGCATTCAAAAGCTTGGATCATCAAACAACAAGCATAGATTGTCCTCCCATTTAACACTACACTACAACTACACTACATCTACACTACTAGCATGAAAATAAAATAGGAGAAAGGCATAATCCATCAAGAGATAAGCATGAACCATCAAGAGAATTACAAAAGTATTCTTTTAAGCACAATATTTTGACAATCTCTAAATCTATAGCATCAATACACATAGACATGCATCAATAACACAAAATCTAGAGATAAGCACATGAACATCTATTCTAGCATACATAGACATATAGATAGAATAAAATGACCAATTGGAAGCATTAAACCACATAAATCATTGAATAAACAAGATCAATTACAACACTAATCCCTCAATAATACATAAGATTAAGATATAAAAAGCATGCTTGGGGCTAACTCTAGCCCCAAGAGGATGTCTAGCCACTCATGGTGATGATGCTCCAACCCTCAAGGGCTAATTCCATGGAAGAGGTTTGCTCCTTGTTGATGAAGATCTCCAATGGTGTCTCTAGCCTCTTCCTCCTCTAAGCTTCCTCTCCATGAGATGATATGAATATAAATGTTGGCTCCCCTATCTATCTATCCATCTATCTATCTCTAAAAAGCAATCCTTATCCTTATGAAGGTAGGTTAAAATCATTCCCCAAATGAGCTAGGGTCGTGCACACAATATTCTCCAATGATTGGATAAAGGATAACTTTCAATGAGCTGGAATTTTAACTTTTTGCACTTAGAGGAAGTTCGATCGATCGAACTGGCTGAGATCGATCAAACTGAGGCTGGATCAATCCAACTGGCTGAGCTTTTTGGGAAAAGGCAAATCCAAGATATTTTGGGAGATATTTTTGGGAAAAGGACAAAAGGTGGTTAGTAGGTGGACAGTTATGGATAAGATTAATCATTTGGATAAGGACAAAGGTGTTCGATCGATCGAAGAATGATGTTGGATCGATCGAACTTTTGGACTTAAGTGCTTTTGGGTCAAGGCTTGGATCTATCTTGAAGTGCTGAGATCGATCAATGTTCGATCAATCGAACCTTGGACTTGGATCTATCGAACTTGCTACTTTGCTTCATTTTGCTTCTTTCTTCCTCCACTTTGCTCCTTTCTTTGTTTAATCTTAGAATTACTTCAATTAAGCTCTTATTTGGCTGAGTTAGCTTATTTTCGGGATAAATGCCTGAAAATGAAAATAATACGAAATCAATCTAAAACGGTAAAGTAAGATAGATAAAAATACTAGAATGCCTAAGCTTAAAGGGTTTAAATACGCACTTTTCATTGCTCATCAAGCTCTAAGACTGGAACCGTCTGATACTTGAAAAATGATAGTGGGTCAGGCCCACAAACAAATTCTATTCTAACTACAATCCAAACAGAGACCTGATACACAGATACATCCTAGATAACTCAACAATATCTATCTAGTCTATACATATATATATATCGACACTAATGGACTCTCACTGGATTACAAAAGGGTCTCAACCTGAATAGAAGGCAACATGCAAAAACGCACCAGATGTGGGCGTGAGTACCTAGACCTAACCGGGTACACTTCAACCATCATAGCCAGCTATGCATCCCAATGCATATACGTTCCCTAACTATCGATATTGAGACTCAAGCTCAAATCGTGGTACCATAATATATTCAAAATCCATCCTATTATTCAATTGTTCATTGATCTGACATAACCAACTAAGCATATTATATTCAATTATACTTGGGTATAATAATACAAATCCAATTAAACTGCTAGAACAACAACAAGTAAGTAAATATTCCATATCCACTGACAGCATGCAAATAAATAATTAAATTTCATGATGTCCAGTAATATTAGCATATTAGCATATACTAACTATTTTAGGATTTTAACAAGTTGATTTAAATCATTTAAAACCCCCCCTTTCAAACCCAGAATTCCATCTCAGCCCTTGAAGTTCCAAAAACCACCAAAAATACACTTACTGGTGTATTTAGACAAGAGAGCCGGCTCTCCCCCTCATGGAGCCTACTCTCCCTCATGGAGAGCCGGCTCTCTCACTTAGGGAGCCGGCTCCCTCCTTTAGGGAGCCGGCTCTCTCTCCCACAGAGAGCCGTAAATTGATTCGGTTGTCTCCTTCACCTCCGACGACGTTACAGAACCCTCTATAATGTCTAATATAGTTCCTAGGGTTCAATTTATGTCCCAAAATTACTCAGAAAACATCTAAACTCCAGTATGCATCATTAACAGAAATTTAAAACATATATGAGAAAATAATCGATACGAAGAAACAGATTAAATTTACAACACATATACAGATTAATTCTAATTTAATAAGCATACAAAATTAATTTAATGTCTGATTAAAATCCTAGGGATCATCTAGGCATGCACAAAACACAGGTCAAGGGGAGAGAGTAAAAATAAAACTTGCCTTGGAGATTTCAGTTTTGAAAACTTAACGTCGTCTTCCTAAGTTTTCCGACGACTTCAGTTCACTGTCAACCTCCTACTGCTCTGGTTCAAATCCATAAGCAATACCTTCCCTCCTCATTGGTTTATCCTTTAATCTATGGCCGAAACCTCAACTAAATCTCTCTGTTTTTCTCACAACTCTCTGTTACTTCTCTCTGCCTCCACTGTGCCGTGAATAGGACTCTAAAACCCTAGGCAGACATACTACATATATTTATAGGCAAATCTAATTTTTAACCTAAATCTATTTACCTAAGGAAAAATAAAGAAATTATAATATACCCCAACTATATGTATGCAAGTCAGCACCCTAATCCCACGCGATACTATAAGTATAAATAAAACCCTAGAATTATATTATAAATTAAATAATGACTAAAATTAAAAAATCAATTATTAATAATTAATAATAATTAAACTAATCCACATATACATAGATACCCATATATACATGTATATACATCCATGGGTATTAACCGTACCCATTTAATCCAACCCATCCAATCCCATCCTTAATAAAATTAAACACTTTAATTTAAACAATTAATTTTAAACATTTAATTCAAGTCACCTACCATAAATTTTCAATTACACAAATAATGCCAGTTAAACAAATAAATTATTTTAAATCATTAATGAACATCCACCTAAACATATAATGTAATTAACAAAAAGAAATCAATCTAAACAATTAACAATTAAACAAATAGACAAATAATCAAGTAAAGAATTTAAAAATGCACAAAAAGCATAAAAGAAAATACCGAGACTATTATTTTGAAATTAGGGGTATTACATTCTTCCCCTCTAACAAAAGGAATTTCGTCCCCAGAATTCGCTCTTACCTTCTTCCAATATGTCAGGAAACTGCAAGCGAATGACATCCTCACGTTCCCAAGTAGATCAGCCTCATTGTGGTGACTCCACTAAACGCGCATTAAAGGGATAACCTTATTACGAAGAATCTGATCCCGACGGTCGATAATATGACACGGTGGCTCCAAATATGTTGCATCCGGCTAGAACTCAATCTCACCAACATCGATATGCTAATACTGATCCTTATCGCGCAGAAATTTCTGCAACATGGAAACATAAAACACATTGTGTACCCACTCTAAATGATCCGGAAGTGCTAACCGATATGCCACAGCTCCAACTTGATCCGTAATCATGAATGGACCGACAAATCACGGTGACAACTTCCTTTTCTTACCAAAGTGCATTACTCCTTTCATATAAGACAATTTGAGGAGAACTTAATCCCCAACCTGAAACTCCAATGCACGATTATGATCATCTGCATAACTCTTCTGCCTAGTTTGGGCAGTGCGCATACGATCCCTAATAAGAGTAATCTTTTCAGAAGTATCCTTTATGAATTCAGGACCCAAAAATCTGCTCTCGCCAACCTCCAGCCAACAAACAGGAGATCGACATGGTCGGCCGTACAATACCTTAAATGGTTCTGGAAACTATTATTATACGCAAACTCCACAAGTGGCAAATAATTCTCCCAGTAGCCCTTGAAATCAAGAACACACGAATGAAGCATATCCTCCATGATTTAATTAACTCTCTCAGTCTGTCCATCAGTTTGAGGATGATAAGCAGTGCTAAGATGCAACTATGTACCCAAAGCCTACTGAAAACTCTTCCAAAACCCTGACACAAAGCTTGAATCCCTGTCCGATATAATAGATAATGGAATGCCATGTAACTTTACAACCTCTGTAATGTAAAGTCTCGCCAACTACTCCGATGTGAAGTCAGTGCGAATAGACAAGAAATGAGCTGATTTAGTCAATTTATCAACGATGACCCAAATGGAATTGTGATCCTTGAAAGAATTAGGCAATTCCTCCACAAAATCCATAGAAATGTTTTCCCACTTCCACTCTGGTATAGGTAGTGGTTGTAGAGCTCCTAGCGGCCTCGATGATCAATCTTAACCATTTGACAAGTACTATATTGAGATAAAAAACAGCAATGTCTTTTTTTATACCTGCCCACCAAAACTGCCACTTCATATCCTGACACATTTTGTCTCCTCCTAGAGGAATAGAAAACTCAGAATGATGAGTCTCAGTCATCACATCCTTCCTCAAATCATCAGCAGAAGGTACGACTAAACGCCATTTGTAACTCAAATCTACATCAGTCCCAACATAATAAAATGGAACTTCCCAGAAGTTACCTCTAAAATTTTGTCAATGCATTGCTGATCCGTGAGTTGTGCTTTCAGAACCTTGCAAATGATAGAAGGTGTAACTACTATACAAGCCATAAAAGTATCAGACAATTCATCAACTGTCCTTAAAGCATTCCACTCAGTAGTGAATAAAGCAAAAAGACTCGCATAGGGTCGGCGACTGAGTGCATCTGCCACCACATTCGCTTTCCCTGGATGGTACTGTATAGAAAAATGATAGTCTTTTATAAACTCTAACCATCTGCACTGTCTCATATCAGCTCCTGCTGAGTGAACAAATATTGCAGACTCTTGTGATCACTAAATAATCTGAAGGATTCTCCCAACAGATAATGCCTCCAAATACGTAAGGCAAAGACCACAGCCGCCAACTCCAAATCATGTGTTGGATAATTAAGCTCATAAGTCTTAAGTTTTCAAGATCCATACAAAATTGGCCATTCCTCCTGCATCAAAACACACCCAAGACCTTGTAAAGAAGCATCTATGTAAATAAGATACTCAATCCCCCTCTGTGGGATAGACAGAACCAGTGCAGAAGTTAACTTGCTCTTTAGCTCATTAAAAGCTTTCTGGCAGTGTTCATCCTACACGAACCGTACACCCTTTTTAGTCAAATGAATGAGTGATCTCACTATCTTTGAAAACCCCTGAATGAACCTACGATAATATCATGCCAATCCGAGAAAATTCCGAATCTCGGTAAGTGAAGTAGGTTGTCCCCACTCTACTACTGCTGAAACTTTGGCTGGATCTACTGCTATTCCCCTTTCTGACACTATGTGACCTAGAAACTTCACTTCCCACTGCCAAAATTCACATTTCTTGAACTTAGCATATAACTGGTGTTCATGAAGCATTTGTAATACTGTGCGAAGATATCTAGCATGATTGTCCTCTGACTTAGAATAAATCAAAATATCATCAATGAAGACGATAACAAATTGATCTAAGTAAGCCCTGAATACTCTATTAATCAAATCCATGAAGACTGCTGGTGCGTTAGTCAATCCAAAAGGCATAACACGAAACTCATAAGAACCATATCTAGTGAGAAACGCTGTCCTCAGAACATCTTGCTCCCTAACCCGAAGTTGATGATATCCAAAACGCAGATCAATCTTAGACAAGTATGTAGCTCCCTTCAACTGATCAAAAAGATCATCTATCCTGGGCAAAGGGTACTTATTGCAAATAGTAACCTTGTTCAACTCCCTGTAATCTATACACAGGCAGAGTGAGCCATCCTTCTTCTTTACAAACAGAACTGGTGGTCCTTAGGGTGAAATACTCTTACGAATAAAACCCTGGTTGAGTAGTTACTAAATCTGATCCCTTACCTCTTGCATCTCCACTGGTGCCATCCTGTACTGTGCTCTAGCAATAGGCGTAGTGCTTGGAGCTAAGTTATTCACAAAGTCTATCTCGCAACTAGGTGGCAACCCTGGAATCATTTGAAATACATCCAGAAATTCCTGTACAATTGGTATGTTATCCAGTGACACAGTAATCTCCTCCTCCATTTCCTCCTTTACATAAAACAAATAAGTACTAGTAACCCCTTTAGAACGTGGCATAGTGACGACATACATATCCTAACCAGGTATGGTAAAAACAACAGACCTATCGTAACAATTAACTTGGGCATGGTAGTGAGATAACTAATCCATCCCAAGTATTACATTATAAGTGTGCATGTCCAGGACCAATAGATTAGCTAGAAATCTGAGTCTACCAATATCTAGTGTCACAGGCCCATCACTCTCATGTAAAATGGCAGTATTGCCTAAAGGTGTAGAAATACCCTGAGGTCTATCGCATACTCGCGTTGTCATCCCAGATAGAGCAACAAAAGATCTAGATACGAATGAGTGTGTAGCACCCATATCAAATAAAATATGACCCTGTGAAACATGAATAAGAAATATACTCTCAATAGCCTGAGGTGTCTAAACATCCTGTGGCATGGGGTTATACACACTGCCATAATGCAACTGCTGTAGTGCCTATCCCTGAGGTTGTGGCGATGCTGGTAAAGCCGGATATGTCTATCCCTGAATTTGTGGAACCTGTGGAGCAGGTAAAGGTACCAGTGCCCTCTATCCCTACTGCACATGCTATCCATGTCCCTATCCTACTTTAGGACACTGCCTGGAAGTATGACCATACTCTCCACAAGTGTAGCAACTACCCTGGAAAGTGCCCAATGGCCTCCTCTATTGGTTAGCCAGTGACTAACCCTGTCATGCCTGTAGTCCCCTATTCTGCTGCCACTGAATATGTGCCCCATCCCTGTGAGCATCTGAACCACCCTTGTACTTCTTCCAAGACTGTTGTCCCTGGAATTTGCCCTTGTCATTCTATCGGTGTCCATTGCCATTTCCTTTCTCAGCTGACTAATTAGCAGAGTCTCTGTCACCTCACTTCTCACCCTTAGCCTGTCTGAAGTCCACGGTCAACTGATACTGTTGTAAAGCAGCATCTACCACCTGAGCATAAGTAGTGTAGGCTGGACTACCTATAATAGCTCGCTTAATAGACCACATCAGTCCCTTAACGAAACTATTACATTTCTTTTTCTCTGTATCCACCTCCTCTAGTGCAAAAAGAGACAAATGCGTGAACTGCTACTCATACTCTGCCACTATAATGTTCCCCTGCTGTAGATTAAGGAACTTAATCTTCATAGCTGTCCTAACTGCATAAGGAAAGTAATTCTCATTGAAGCGAGCACTAAACTGATTATAAGTCAATAAATTCCTCTCCTCTGTGGTGGTAATTGACTCCTACCACTATAGTGCATGTCCGACCAGCTTGAATGTAGCAAGCATTTGCTTCTGAACCTCTATGCACTGAACCATTCGAAAAAGTCGCTCGATATCCTTCTTCCACTGATGAGCTGCTTTCGCATCGATAGAGCCTGTGAACTCAAGTGGGCTCCCCTTTGTGAAAGAACTCCTAACCTTTTCCCAAAGATCAGTTGAAGCAACCGGTTCTAGTATAGGTACCTGCTAAACCTATGGCTGATTTCGAAGTGCAGTTGTTACTCCTGCCTCTATAGCCTGAGCAATAAGGTCATTGAGATAAGGAGGATACTCTGGATCTCTTCCCTGATCCTGAGTCTACTGAACCTCCTCCTACTCTGCATGAAACTGACCCTCATCATCCTGAAACCCAGGCATTTGCTGCTCTCCTTCCATTAGCTGACGCTGTAGGCGATCTTGCTGCCTACATGCTACTCTCCTTTACCGACTGTTTCCTTGCATGTTCTGTCCTCTTCTAGCGTTAACCATTCTATTAACACAGAAAGACAGACATCAATACGATTTAAACGAACCGTAAAGGAATACAACGAATCCTAAACTTAAGCTCTAAACAAGAGAATACACTATGCGAAAGTCTTAATACGAAATACCCTAGAGACACTAAACCTGGAGTGCTCTGATACCAACTGTGATACCCCTCGATTCTAAAGCCATAGGTGATCAAGTCCGAGCACAGATCCGATGGATACTAGACAATTAATATGTAAATGAACACAGATTACAAAAACAAATTAAGAAATAAATAATAAAGGTTGAAAAGAATTTTAATGATTAAAACCTCAAAAGTTATAGATTAATATAATCCAAACTTCCCAAAACCTTCAATACGTATAACTCGGGAATCCATCTAATGGACCCCTAATAAAATCCCAATATAAAGTAAAGTACGGAAATAAAATCCAAAACTAAAACATGAAAGGAAATTCTACGTCGTCGGAAGAGTAAATGGCCGTCTCTGCTCAGCCCGAACAAGTTCTAAGACTGGAACCGTTCGATACCTAAAAAATAATAGTAGGTCAAACTTACGAACAAGTTCTATTCTAACTACAATCCAAACAGAGACCTGATACGCAGATATATCCTAGATAACTCAACAATATCTATCTAGTCCATACATATATATATCCATACTAAGGGACTCTCACTGGACTACAAAGGGGTCTCAACTTGAATAGAAGGCAACATGCAAAAACGCACCAGAGGTGGACATGAGTACCTAGACCTAACAGGGTACACCTCAACCATCATAGCCAGTTATGCATCTCAATGCATATACGCTTCCTAACCATCGATTCTGAGACTCAAGCTTAAATTGTGGTACCATAATCATATATTTAAAATCCATCCAAAAATCAGAGTATGTCATTTAATTGTTCATTGATCTGACATAAAATACAAGTAACAACTAATCTAGTTAGTCACTCAACTTATTCAGTTGATCTGACTTAAATACAAATAACAAATAATCCAGTTAGTCACTCAACTTACTCAGTTGATCTGACTTAAATATCAGTAGGACTTAATTTTATAATCCATTCCCTTATTCTAGAGCAGGTAAGACTTAGCATTTTGAGCTAAACCATCCCTAATATGCCAACGTCCCATACCGGTGCATACAATCCATAACATCCATGTAATTGATAGAACATAATTTAATGGTTCATCAATTAACATCCAGAATAACATCCATGTAATTGACAATTTAAATAGTTTAATTTAAACTTCAATTAATCCATAAGACAGTCCAATAACTGACAAAGTAGCAATCAATAGAGCGTCAATTAAAATCCAGGGAATGATATAATATAAATCATATAACCAACTGAGCATATTATATTCAATTATACTTAGGCATAATCATACAAATCCAATTAACTTGCTAGAACAATAACAAGTAAGTAAATATTTCACATCCACTGACAGCATGCAAATAAATAATTGAATTTCATGATGTCTAGTAATATTAGCATATTAGCATATACTAACTATTTTATGATTTTAACAAGTTGATTTAAATCATTTAAAACCCCCCTTTAAAACCCAGAATTCCATCTCAACCCCTAAAGTTCCAAAAACCACCAAAAATACACTTACTGGTGTATTTAAACAAGAGAGCAGGCTCTCCTAAAGAGGGAGCCGGCTCTCCCCCTCATGGAGCAGGCTCTCCTTCATGGAGAGCCAGCTCCTCACTTAGGGAGCCGGCTCCCTCATTTAGGGAGCCGGCTCTCTCTCCCATAGAGAGCCATAAACTGATCCGGTTGTCTCATTCGCTTCCGACGACGTTGCAGAACCCTCTATAATGCCTAATACAGTTCCTAGGGTTCAATTTATGTCCCAAAATTACTCAAAAAACATCTAAACTCTAGTATGCATCATTAACAGAAATTTAGAACACATATGAGAAAATAATTGATACTAAGAAACAGATTAAATTTACAACACATATACAGATTAATTCTGATTTATTGAGCATATAAGATTAATTTAATGTCCGATTAAAATCCTAGAGATCATCTAGGCATACATAGAACACAGGTCAAGGGGAGAGAGTTAAAATAAAACTTGCCTTGGAGATTTCAGTTTTGAAACCTTAACGTCATCTTCCTAAGTTTTCCGATGACTTCCGTTCACTGTCAACCTCCAACTGCTCTGGTTCAAATCCACAAGCGATACCTTCCCTCCTCCTTGGTCCGTCCTTTAATCTATGGCTGAAACCCCAACTTAATCTCTCTGTTTTTTTTTCACAACTCTCTGTTACTTCTCTTTGCCTCCACTGTGCCGTGAATAAGGTTCTAAAACCCTAGGCAGACATACTACATATATTTATAGGCAAATCTAATTTTTAACCTAAATCTATTTACCTAAGGAAAAACAAAGACGTTATAATATACCCCAACTATATGTATGCAAGTCGGCACCCTAATCCCACATGATACTATAAGTATAAATAAAACCCTAGAATTATATTATACATTAAATAATGACTAAAATTAAAAATTCAATTATTAATAATTAATAATAATTAAACTAATCCACATATACATATATATCCATATATACATGTATACACATCCATGGGTATTGACCATACCCATTTAATCCAACCCTTCCAATCACATCATTAGTAAAATTAAACACTTTAATTTAAACAATTAATTTTAAACATTTAATTCAAGTCACCTATCATAAAATTTCAATTACACAAATAATGCCAGTTAAAGAAATAAATTAGTTTAAACCATTAATGAACATCCACCTAAGCATATAATGTAACTAACACAAAGAAATCAATTTAAACAATTAACAATTAAACAAATAGACAAATAATCAAGTAAAGAATTTAAAAATGCATAAAAACCATAAAAGAAAATACCGAGACTATCCTTTTAAAATTAGGGGTATTACAGAAATTCACGGTCAACTGATACTGCTGGAGGGCGACGTCTACCACCTGAGCATAAGTAGTGTATGCTGAACTACCTGTAATAGATCATTTAATAGACCATATAAGTCCCTTAACGAAGCTATTATGTTTTTTCTCCTCTGTATCCACCTCCTCTGGAGCAAATAGAGATAAACACGTGAACTGTTGCTCATACTCTACCACTGTCATGTTCCCCTGCTCTTGATTAAGGAACTCTGTCTTTATAGCTGTATTGACTATATATGGAAAGTACTTCTCATCAAAGCGAGCACTGAATTGATCATAAATCAATGAAGTCCTCTCCTCCACGGTGGTAACTAACTCCCACCACTATAATACATCTCTGACAAGCTTGAAGGTAGTAAGCATTTGCTTCTGAACCTTTGTGCACGTAACCATGCGAAGATGTCACTCGATGTCCTTCTTTTACTGGTGAGCTACTTTTGTATCAGTGGAGCCTGAGAACTCAGGTGGGCTCCCCTTTGTGAAAGAACTCCTAGCATTTTCCTAAGGATTAGTCTGAACCATTGGTGCTCGTATAAGTGCATGCTGAACCTGTAGCTGATTCTGAAGTGTAGCTGCTACACTTGCTTCTATAACCCGAGCAATGAGGTCATTGATATGAGGAGGATACTCTGGATCCCTACCCTGATTGTAACCCTGATCCTGAGACTCCTGAGTCTACTGTTCCTCCTCCTCAAACAAGGGTGCCTGTAACTCTTCCCTAGTTTGTTGGCGTTGTAAACGACTCTAACGCTTACATTTCGCCTTCCTTTGTTGCCTTCCCCTACGAAGTTGCTCCCTTTCCCATCTTCTTTCAGCGTTAACCATATTGTTAACATGGAATGATAGATGTTAGTACAATGCAAGCGGACCGTAAAGGAATACAATGAATCCTAAACTCATGCTCTAAACCAAAAGAATATGTTACGCGGAAGTCTTATACGAAAGAATCCTAGAGACACTTGAACCTGGAGTACTTTGATACCAACTGTGATACCCCTCGATTCTAGAGCCACGGATGATCAAGTTCGAGCACAGATCCGAGGGATACCAAACAATTAAGTATATAAACAAGCATTGAGTACAAAAGAAATAAAGAATAAATAATAATTAAGCTGGAAGAAACTAAATGATAAATCCTCAACTAATATTGAAATAATCATCTAAATAGAAAAACTAATAAAATAATCCAAAACCATCAGATATCATTACAACTCGGGAATCCATCCATTGGACCCCTAATAATATCCAAACAGAAATAACTAAAATGAAACAAATTCAATAACTAAAACATGAGGAAGAGTCATATGCAAATACGGAAGAGTGAATGACTATATCTGCTTAGCACGAACAGACTCTATCCCTAGAGCTGACGAACACCTGAAAAATAATGGTGGGTCAGGTCCACAAACAAATTCTACTCTACTATAATCCAAGCAGAGACTCGATACCCGTATACATCCTAGTTAACTCAACAATAATTAGTAATCCATAAATATATATATAGATCCACACTAACGGGTTACCGTTGGAGTATAGGACGGACTCCACCTAAATAGAAGGTAACATGCAAAATGCACAAGTAATAGGCATAAGTAACTCAACCTACCAGGGTTCTCAACACTCCTATGACTAACGAAACTTCCCAGGGCAGTATACACTCCCTAATCATAGATTCTGAGTCTTAAGCTCATATCATGGCAACATAATCATATATATAAAGTCCGTAAGCACAAAAATAAAAATGTCATCCATCTGATAAGTGGCCTGACATAAATAAGGAGGACTTAACTCTATGGTTAATCCATTCCCTTATATCCAAGTAGGTAGGACTTAACTTTTATTAGTTAATCCATCCCCTAAGATGCCACCATCCCATACTGGTGCATCACATCCATACAGGCCAATAATTAATGAAATAATTAAAATAAAACATCAATTAATTCCAGAGATAAACATAATTACAGTCAGACAACTAACTGAATTTATTACTACTAATACATGATAAACATTATATAAAATCCATAAAATTTCTTAGAACAATTTCAATAATGAATTAATCATTTATCAACATGTAAATTTAACTAAAATTTCATATTGATCACTTTCGTAACATATAGACATACAATAGGCATTCTGGGATTTTAATTAGTTCATTGAAGCCATTTGAAACCTCCATAACAGTCTAAGCAACTTCCAAAAACTCCAAACCTTCAATACAGTGGCCTAAAACCCTTCCCGTAGGGTTCCAGCAAGGGAGCCACCTCCATTCTGAATGGAGCCATCTCCACTCCTGTTATTCTCCATCTTTTTCGTCTTCGGCGAGTTCTAATCCCTCTGTACTCCATTGCTAATGGTCCCAAGGGTCTAAACTTGTCCTACATCATCCCAGTAATATATATAAAGTTGATATGCATCATAAACAAAAATTACAACAAGATTTTAGGCGAGAATTATCAAGATCAAGAAAAATATAGAACATACATATAACATTGATTTAAATCTGTTTAAGCATGCATACAAGATCAATTAATTGTCTATTTAAACCCTGGAATTATCCTAGGTATGTATAAAACACAAGTCTAAGGGAAGGAGTAAGAGAAAAACTTGCCTTCAAGGTTTCAAAATGAAAACCTTAAACTCCCTTCTTCTCTGATTGTTCCCGCGACCCTTGGTGGCCTTCAAACCTCTCTGCTACACACCCTAGTCCGCGCATAACCCTCTCTTTCTCCCCTTGGGTTCGACCTTGAATTCTCTTGGTCGAATCTCCTTCTTCCTCACCAAACTCTCGGCTCTTACTTTCTATGCCTCTCTGTTTCTCACATCCTTTCTCTATGTCTGCTTAATGGATTTATAACAACCCTATGCAGACTCATAATATGTATATATATAGGCATAAAATAAAACCTTAATCTCATTCCTTCCCTAACTCTAATATAACGGAAAATAAATTTAAAAGAAAATAAAATACATATCTATATAACTTCGAAGTTTGTAACGTGAATACACACACAAACACACACATATATATATAATTTACTTATATCTATTTATATAAACTAACTATATTCATTAATATTAATTATTTAGAATACTAATAAATATAATATCCTAGGATACATATATACCCATATATATATGTACCACTATTCATGGGTAATTATCTGTACCCACTGATAACACTGTCCAAGTAGTCCATGTGACCCATGTGTTTGGTCCATTACTTCTATCCATATCCATTTAAAATAAAAGAGAATAAAATAAAACAAACATTTAAGTCCTAACAAATAATTACAAGTAAACACCTAACATAAGCCAACAAATACTAATCATTTACCATACAATATAAAAAAAACAACTTATTTCAAATAACCACATAAACAATTAATTCAAATAAGTAATTAAACAAATAGCTAAGAAATCAAATAAATAATATAAAAATGTAAATAAAATAATTAAATAAATACCGAGACTATCCTTTTAAAATTAGGGGTATTACATGGTAGGTTTGTCTTGGGTTCGGCTTGGTGGTGTGTGTGTGTGTGTGCGCGCGGCGGTGGTGGTTATGGTGGTGTGTGTGCGCGGCGATGGTTGTGGTGGTGGTGGTTCGATTGTTGGTGGTGATGGCGGTGGTAATGGTGGGTTTATCTGGTTCGCGATGGTGGGTGGTGTATAGTGACAGAAAAGGTATGGGATGAAGGGGGTGGCGATGGGGGATTGTGTAGTGTGATACCTCTCGACTTCGAGACATGGGTTGATCAGACTCAAGCCCAACCCGAGAAAATATCAAATTGTTAAAGTATTTAATAAGCATGGAATACAAAACAAATTAAGAATAAAGAATAAAGTTGAAAGATAACTAAATAATAAATTCTTAAATAATTAATCCAATAATAATCTTCCAATGAACTCAATCCTCTGATACCAGTAATTGATTAAAATTACAACTTGGGAATCCATCATGTGGACTCCTAATTCAAAGTCCAACTGAAATAATTAAAATCCAAAACTAAAACATAAATAAGGAAAATCCATGTAGAGTCGGAAGAGTGAATAGACCGTCTCTGCTCAGCACGAACAATCCCTAAGCCTGGAACTGACGAACATCTAATAAATAATGGTGGGTCAGGCCCACAAACAAGTTCTAATCTACTACATCCCAAACAGAGAGTTAGAACTCATATACATCATAATTAATTCAACAATAACTAATAGTCCATAAATATATATATACACACTAAAGGAGCTTCACTGGACTATAGGGTTACCTCAACCTGAATAATAGGCAACATACAAAACACACATATAGTGAGCATGAGTACGTAGACCTACCAGGGCACATAACTACATTATATCTAATTATACATCCCTGGCAATATACGCACCCTAACCACTGATCCTGAGACTCACGCTCATATCATGACATTTATTATAGATATATATAATGTCCATCCTATTCAAATAAAAAAAAAACTATTCAAGAATTATTTTAATAATATGTCATCCAACTATTCCATTAACTGGCACAAATAAGTATGACTTAACTATATAGTTAATCCATTCACTTATAAATATAAATAGGTTGGACTTAACTATTCCATGAATTCATCCTTAATATGCCCCTATCATATAATGGTGCACTAACCCAAATAATAACCAAACAAGGTTTCCATATCCATATACAGATGCAAATAATATTTTTACATCTACTCATCCAAACAAATATTATACAAATCATATATACATCATTTACATTTTAATAGCGAAAATAACAATTCTACGTAGCATGCATTTAATTTATATCATAAGAAATTAACATGCATCTCAATTAAATTGTATACCTCCATACTCTGATTAAATTCATTTAAATCTAAACAATTTATCATCCAGCCATATTCAACCATTAATTTAATCTTTTAAATTAATTAAATTCCATACCTAGCATATAAACTTTAAATCATGCATTTAAATCCTCCATGAATCTAATTAAATAATTTAAAACATGTAATAACAGATTCAAAGCTTCCATTCTACATCCCAGAATGTCCCAACAATGACAATACAGTATATAAACACGATCTTAACATTGTCAAAGACAATTCATGCATCAATTCATTAAATCATGCAAAAATTATACAAACCCATTAACATATAATCATACTTTATAAATATGATTTTTACGTGTAATTAGATT
Source organism: Cornus florida (assembly GCF_030987335.1). Taxonomy (NCBI): domain Eukaryota; kingdom Viridiplantae; phylum Streptophyta; class Magnoliopsida; order Cornales; family Cornaceae; genus Cornus; species Cornus florida. The sequence goes on along the minus strand of NW_026775571.1, from coordinate 38,204,913 downwards.
TATTAATTAAATTTTAAAAATCCTGAAATTAATCTAGACATGTATAGAACACGAATCAAAGAAGAATAGTTAGAAAAGAACTTGCCTTATGATTTTCAGATTGAAAATCTAAGTCTCATTCTTCCTTGTTTTAGCCATCTTCTTTGCCAAAACTTTCTTCTTTCTCTCTCTAAAACTCTCTTTAATATTTTATATGTGAATAGAGTTTTCTAACCTTTTTATGAGCCCCCAATACTCATATATATAGATAACTATAAAATCCTCTTCCCATTTCAACTTATAAAATATAAAATCTTATTTCCAATCCAACTTTCCTTAATTAAAATAAAGGAAAAAGGAAAATATAAAATATAAAATCATATTCCCAATCCAACTTACCTTAATTAAAATAAAGGAAAAGAAAAATAGAAAATATAAATATAAATATAAATATACAAAATCTGTTACATATATGTATATAATATATTTAATTATAATACATATAATTCTAACTTTTCATAAAAATAATAATAACAATACATATAATTTTAACTTTCCATAAAAATAATAATAACAATAGTAATTATTAAAACTATCCCTATATATATATTATCATAAATATATAAATACAACTATTCATGGGTAAATATCCATACACATTAAATCTCCTATCCAAGTAGTCCATAGGACCCAAATGATTGATCCATTACTACTATCCATATCCAACTCCTTTTAAAATAAAATAAAATAAAACAAACAATTTAAATACAAATAAACACATAACATGTAAATAAATAAATACACATTATCACTTAGCATTTAAATAAATCAATTCATACCAATAATTAATTAAAATAACATTTAAGCACATAAATTAATTTAAACAAATAATTTAATTAAAAACATATACACAAATAGCCACGTAATCAAATAAATCATTAAATCAATTAAAAATGCAATAAAAAAAAGTTAAATACCAAGACTATCCTTTTAAAATTAGGAGTATTACATGTAGTGACAGGGAGTACATGCTTAGAGAAAGATTGAAAATTGAAGGTTATTTTGGTCCTTCGAAACTTAGTTTTTAGGGTTGTATTAGTAATTTACTATTTGTTGACCAAGTTAAAGGTTTAAATGGTCATTTTCTTAGATAAAGGGGTGTGTATGTAAACTTTTGAAACCTCAGGGGGTGTCATTATAAACGAGTGCGTTGACCGTCCATTGAGTAGCGTGACCCAAACTTAAGGGGGTGTGAGTGCAATTTACCCTAAATTTTATATTGATAAACCCACTACATTTTTCAATTAGTATAAAGAAGAAAAATTCTTTAATTTGGTCAAATTGAACAATGAAATGAATAAACAACCATTACGATTATATATATATATATATATATATATATATATATATATAAAACATAAAATATATAGGAGGAAATGCCACATCATTAAAACTTGTGGGCATTAATTTCAAAACTATATCTTTCCCATCTTCTTCTGCGTCATGTTTCGGTATGTTTAATCCGGTCGTCGCCCTCTCAATCCTTGCCCCTTGCATTTCGCATTATCTCGTATTGTCTGCTTCAGCAATAACGGGTTGGCTAGCATCCATGTATTATTTTAAAGTCGAAACTATCATCACCGCCAACAACATGCGTATTATTTTTTCTTTTATATTTTTTATAATATATTTAATTATATATATTTTTGGGTTAATTCCACCTACACCCCCTGACCTTTGCTAATATTTCACTTATCTACGTTTCATAATTTCACTTACACCCCTCGTCAGTGACGGCCGTCCACTCTACTAACGGAAATATATGATTTTACTATATTGCCCATGAATTATATATTAATATTTATAATAAAATGTATTTAAAACTAAAAAGTCTGAACTACCCTTTAATTACCGTCATCCTGGTGGTGTCTTTATGTTCATCTTCTTCTTTCGAATCAAGCACTGGACTAGTGACACATATGGCCTTCTTCTCCATCTACATCCGCAACTTCTCCGTCAATGGTGTCGGCATGCTCGTCGGCATTGGCGCCTCCATGCGCCGTCCATATATATGTTGGGAAACGTGCTAGTTTTAAAAACTTTTCGAGGGATTTTAATTCATAGATCTTGATTCATTACATAGAGACAAGTTTTATGCAAAAATAAAACATGATGTATCATTTAATTAAAAGATTGAATACTTACATCAAGATTTGAGTAAACTTTAGATCTCTCCTCTAAAGTGAATGTTCTCACCTATTGTAGATCCCTTTTGTTAGACACCTTTTCCATGGATCTCCATCTTCTTGGTAATGGTCTTGCCTTTAGGAATCACTCATAAGCCTCCATGAATGACCTTGAAAAACTAGGCTTGTGGGAGCCTCCATTAGATGAAAACACTAACCCTAATTTTCTAGAGAGAGAAAATTTATTCCTTTTTTTCCTTCTCATAAAAAATCACCCCTAAAATATACATAGACCATGTATATTTATAGGCAACAAAAAAAATAAAGAAAAGGAAACAACAAATCCTTCTCAATCTCTAATTCACATGTCTCAAATCTAATATGATTCCAATATCAAGTTGGGCTATGAGTGAGAATCCATTGGGCCTATTATTTTATTGGCTACAATGAATTAATTGAATTGGGTCCATGGACCGGGCCAATTATTAATTCATTGTAGCCAATAAAATAATAGGCCCAATGGATTCTCACTCATAGCCCAACTTGATATTGGAATCATATTAGATTTGAGACATGTGAATTAGAAATTGAGAAGGATTTGTTGTTTCCTTTTCTTTATTTTTTTTGTTGCCTATAAATATACATGGTCTATGTATATTTTGGGGGTGATTTTTTATGAGAAGGAAAAAAAGGAATAAATTTTCTCTCTCTAGAAAATTAGGGTTAGTGTTCTCATCTAATGGAGGCTCCCACAAGTCTAATTTTTCAAGGTCATTCATGGAGGCTTATGAGTGATTCCTAAAGGCAAGACCATTACCAAGAAGATGGAGATCCATGAAAAAGGTGTTTAGCAAAAGGGATCTACAATAAGTGAGAACATTCACTTTAGAGGAGAGATCTAAGGTTTACTCAAATCTTGATGTAAGTTTCAATCTTTTAATTGAATGATACATCATGTTTTATTTTTGCATAAAACTTGTCTCTATGTAATGAATCAAAATCTATGAATTAAAATCCCTCGAAAAGTTTTTAAAACTAGCACGTTTCCCAACAGTGGTATCAGAGCATGGTTTGATTCATTACTAGAGATCATATTTTTATCAAAATTCATCATTCATGGATCCAGAATTATATTCATATATATTTTGAATGATGTATGTTGATGTATGATTTAATATGTTGATATATATTGATACATGATGATGTATGTATAATTGTGAATGAATGATGATGTATGTTTGGGCCATGGATGAAGCTTATAGGTTATTTGAATGTAATTTTATCATTGGATGAATGTAATTAAGGCTTTGATTTAGCCGTTTGAAAGTTCAATGATGTAATTTAATTTTTTCCATTGTATTTCAAATTGTAAATATTTTTAAAGCCATGCAATCTTCGTCAAAGGATGCTATGAAGCTTCAAGAATGTCCAAGAGGGTTAAATTAGGCTTAAGGAATTTTCTGGAATTTTTTCGGAATTTTTCAGAATTTTTCTGAAATTTTTTGGGCTTAAATTTAATTTCTGAAATTTTTTTATAAATTTTTATTATTTTTCGGGGATTTTCTGGCGACCGGAGAGTCGTCGGCGGCAAGGGAAGCGTCGGAGTAAGTGGCAGCTGCTCCAGCGCAACAAGGTCTTCATGCACCCGCAACAGGAGCCGTAGGATCAAAGTCAACAAGGGTAGGATGATCTAATGCTTCGCAGGAGAGTGAGCATACATGGAGCACAAGTGTCGGCGCTCGGGGACCACGCGCCAGCAAAGACTAGCGCCACATGGCGCGTTGCAGCCCGTGCAACGCCTTGCAAGCTTTCCCAATCGCATCCAGGCGCGTGAGTAACACGCGCTGGTCATTCCAGCACCCTTCAGGCGCGTGGCAACGCGTGAAGGCACGTGCCACGCGCTGCTAGACTTCCCCAGCGCGTGCCAGCGCGTGGGTACATGCTGAGCACTCTCCGGGCACGTTCTATGCACTGTTCTACCTCTTCAGGCGCATACCAACCTCCTTCAGGTGTTTGCAAGCCGACGAAGGACCCTCGCGCAATACTTAGAGCAATAGAATATTAAAAGCTGATTCCATTGGCCATTTTTATTTGCTTTATCTGTTATTTATTGATGTATGTAATGCATGGAATAGATAATTGTGTATTAATTATTATTCATGCATTGGATCCATGATATTTAATTAAATGACTTGATTTATATTAATTAAATTATGAAAATTAAGTGGATCTGTTTACTAATTAATTTGAGGGCACTTATTGGGAAACGAAAAATTATTTTTGTAAATTATTTTTAAAGTGTGCTTCAAATTAAATATTAGTTAATCATTTAAAGTCCAAATATTTTCTAAATTTAATTGGATTAAAATCAAGACGTTTTGCATGCATCATATCATGTATTTGAATAAAATGAAAACCCTAATTATGAATGATTAAAAATTGAGTGGAAGCGGGAATTTTTATACATTACCCCATTGCCTTCGTTATTAATACCATTGTAATTAGATTTTCAAAAATAAGGCCCCACGCATGATTTGAAGAGTCTTAATATTACAAGAATGGTTGTCTCATGAAAACAATAATATTAAATGTTCATTGTAATTAGATCTTTAAAAATAAGGCCCTACGCATGATTTAAAGAGTATAGATTATAATGACAAGATATTTAATATTTTTATTTTTCATTAGAGTTTTAATAATGTTATACACTCAATCTAAAATCAATAGTGTTAGCTCCCCAACGGAGTGGTCTACACTAGGTAATTTTAGAAAGGCTAAACATAATTGGGAATCATTTCATATAGATAGACAAGGCATTGTCTTAAAAGATATGGAGATGATGGAATTTGCCCGCCAATAGCAATAATGAACTTCGCTAACCGAATAAGTTATTGGCGTATTGGTTATCCGATTTTCATGCAGTTATTAAGGGACCCACATATTATTATTTTAATGGAAGTGCTCACCTAATAGCAAATGAATCCCAACAATAGTAATAATGAACTCCTCCATCAGGATAAGTTATTGACGTATTGATTGGATGATTTATTATGGTACGAAGTTGAGGTACCCACATTAATTAAAATGGATTGTTTACCAATAATGATAATGATCTCTTATTCTATTTGAGATTTGTTATATTATGTGGCTAACAAACTCATTTTAATTTTAAATATGCATGATAGTATTAATAATTCACCTTACATATTGTATGAATGCATTTATATTCAGATTAATTATGTATAATCCAGTTTATCTACTTGCTTACATATTCAATGTATGTGGACCTCTTTTATAATGACTGGAAAAGGAACTTAGATATTTTATTCACAATGTAAGAGTACAAAATGTATTTAATACTCCTATACCTAATTCCTTTATTTTAAGATACTTAATGAAATGTTTTAGTGAGATTAGATAGGGCATATGCCTAAGTACTGTGTCAAATTTAAATACCATCAAGATAGCCTGAGGATCTCCAGTTTGATATCGGATTTTGAAAAATGATTGTTTATTATTTAAAAATTGAACTGGAGGTCAATAGGGCTGACTTGAATGGTAAGTTTCAAATTGACATGATTATTGCCTTGTTACCAAATTCGTTCGGCTCTTTCAGAGTAGACTAAATAAGGAATCAGTTTGAGTTCACACTCGTTGATATTCTTATAGAATTGGTAACAGATAAAGGGATAATCAAAAGTATAGGTGTTCCTATTAATCTAACCTAGTCTATACCATCTTCTTCTAGGCCCAAGTGGAAGGGCAAAGTAAAGAAGAGGGATGATAATAGGACTAGGCTAGCACAAAACATGGGTATTCAAAAAAGGTTAAAAGGAATAAGGCAGTGCATGTTGAGGGCGAAGGAAATTGTTTCTTTTGCCGTTAACTAAAACACTCAAAGACGAACTGTCTAAGCAATGACGTGGCATAGGAAAATATATATTTAATCATTGAGCCATGTTATGTGGTTGCATCTATTAATTCCTGATGGATAGATTCTGGAGCCACTAAACATATTTGCAATTCGTTGCAAGGATTTCAAGAATCCAGAAGTCTCGATGATGTGGATATATATTTGTCTTTTAACCTGATGCTAAGGTTGTAGCAAAGTCAGTGGGAGTATTACATCTGAAATAAGATAGTATGATGATATTAGTATTAGAGAACTATCTTTATGCACAGAAGTTAGACGCTATCTAATTCTTGTTTCACTTATGGTTTATAAAAACTGGATTGTTATTTTGTAAAACTGGTTTTATAAGATTGAATAGATATGCGATTGCTTCTGGTGCATTGAAAGATGGTTAATATACTATAATCACAAGCTCTTATGATTTGCAGGATGTAGAAACTAATGTTGCATCTTCTAGATTAAATGTTAAGAGAAAATTTGTTATTCCTGACTCATTGTATTTTTTGGTGTCTATTTTTGGGTTGTAATCAATCAAAATGAGATTCAAAGATTGGTCAAAGAATGTTTATTACCTAGTGAGGCAGAGGAGCCTAAACCAAACTTGTGAATCATGTTTTGAAGGATAAATAACTCTAAGGGCTTAATCAGCCAAATGAAATAGACATAAAGAACAATTGGAGTCAGTACACACGGACACGTGTGGTCTTATGAACATCCAATCAAGATTACTCACGTTTTGGATAAATTTACTTGTTGCGACGCAAGTCTTATACTTTTGGTATATTCCGAGAGGGTCAAGACTGATGTGGAACACAGATTAGGTAAACTTATCAAGACACTTCGATCTGATCGAGGATATGAGTATTTCTTGGGATAGTACAAAGACTATATGGTCAATGAAGGTGTTGTGTACCAGTTTTTCGCAATTGATGCTAAATTAATTTAGGTGTCAAATAGGAATAACAGAATTCCACTTAACATGGTTAGATCTATGATTAATTATGTCACATTATCTCTTTCATTTAAGAGTTTAGCGTTAATGACATCGATGCGCATTATGAACTGCATTCCATATTAGTCTGTCTCAAGGATACCGTTGAGCTATGTTTTTGACTAAATCTTAGTTTGAATCACATGCACATATGGGGTAGTTTTGCACATGTGCGCTTGATATGGACAAGTAAGTTGGAAACAAATCATACGCATGATAGATTTGATAGCTACTCTAAAATGTCACTAGGATGGATTATTTTATGATCTCAATGATAAAATTTGATTGTTTACACTCACTGTTTATCTATAGGAGAATCATATTATGAATCACATACCTACTAGCATAGTGTTAGAGAATATGGTAAGAGTACCAGATGTACCACATATGAACATACTAAGTATAGAGATTTAGAATTATAGATGAATTCCCGTTTGATGCGTCAGCATCATCTAGTACACAGATTCCTTCATCGGTACATTGATGTAGTGGGAGGATAATTATCCAATTCGACAGAATCATATTTTTAGGTGAGACCGTTATGGACATTCCTGTTAAACATGAGTTGGACCCAGTAAGCTACACGGAAGCGTGAACCGATATGGATACAGATCGTTTTGGCGAGTTACTATGAAATCAGAGTTGGAATCTATGTATTCTAATAAATTTTGGGATCTTGTAGAACTTTCTAGTAGGGTGATACCTATGGAAGGCAAGTTAATCTACAAAAAGATACCAGAAGATTTCTTAGTGCATAAATCATGAGTGTACAAGGGAATGTCATTATTTTTCTAATTCTATATATATTGATGACATCCTACTCATTTATAATGACGTGGAACTTTTGTCATCAATAAAAAGGTAGTTGTTCAGTTACTTTTAAATGAAGGATTCTCAAAATGTAAGCTATATTCCTAAGATCAAGCTTTTGCAAGATTAGGTTAAAAGGAAAATAGGCTTATCTTAATAATCCTACATGATAAAGTTTTGACTAGGTTTGGTATGCATAACTTAAAGAATGAGTTCTTACTTAATTGATATGGATTGCTCTCTCTATTAAGTAGTTTTCCAAGACTAGCAGAGGAGATTGAGCAAATGAGACTGAAACTATATGCTTTGGCATATGAGAGTCTCATATATGCCATGGTCTATACTAAATAGGACATCCACTACATTGTAGGGATAGTCAGATGATATCAGTCCAATCCTGGACTTGATAACTGGTCTGTTGTGAAAAATATCATTAAGTATCTAAGGAGGACTAAGGATATCATACTCAGTTATGGATGTGATGATATGGTCCTAGTTAGGTATGCTAGTTCTGATTTTCAATCAGAAGTAGATACTATGAGGTTCATGACTCAGTGTATGTTCATTTAATGGAAGGGAAATCAGTTGGTAAATTGTTAAGCAGATTTTAACTGCTGACTCAAACCTGCAGGTGGAATACATTGCAGCCTTAAAGGTGGCAAAAGAAGCCTATTGGTTTGATCTCACTGATTTAGAGGTTGTGGAGTATACTAGCCTGCCTATTAAGCTATGTTGCGATAATAGTGCAGAATTAGTCCAAACCAATGACCTTAGGTTCTATAGAGGAACAAGATACACTGAGAGGAAGTATCATGTTCTACATGATATTGTCCGGCAAGAAAATGTACTTGTAGCCAGAACATTGCATTGGAACACAACTTTGTTGATCCATTATCAAAGGTGTCATTGATCAATAATTTTGATCATCATCTGGATAACATTGGTGTAAGGTGCAATTTGAATTGGCTATGAGGGTAAGTGGGAGCTGTTGGGATTTATATGCCCTGGCATAGCAAATTCCTATTTGGATTAAAGTGACATAAGTTCATGACGTTTCTGAAATATTTATGTTTTTATACAATTGGTGAATTTAATGTATTATGTTTCGATTCATTATAGAATTGATAGTGTCCACTTGATTACAAGAGATATTTATATATGTATGTGATGGCGATCAATACATGAATATAAATAGTAATCATAAATGGTTCATAGTCGGTAATTATGGATGGACTCATAATTAATTAAGACTTGAACTGGATCCATGTTAGGTTGAGATATATTGCGAGAGCTGTCGTATGCAATTGCTCCCTATCACCGTCATGGCATTTGACTCTTAAGCATGAGAAAATTATAGACTCTTTTTCCATGGACCCAATTCAATTAATTCATAAATTAATTTCTACTCCACTAAAAGAAATTAATTGAACTCCAATTAAATAATAAATAACCACTAAGTCAATATTGCACTTTGACCCCTCTATGCATAATTAGTTATCGGATAAATAAAGCCATCAATCCGACTACTTAATTAATATATTTATTTTCATACCATTGATTATTTCTGACTCGATCACAATAAAAACATTTGTTTGACAAAAATAATAATCTAAATAAATAAATATATAATAAATCATTTTGTCTAAAAACATACGAAGGCCTTCGAATTTACTTTGTGATCAACCATAATCAATACAAAATAAATACAAGTAGCAATGATGCAAATATTGAAAATATAACCCTCTAACTATTAATTACATAACTACCCAAAGTGTCGGTCTAAGGATCCCGAAGAATCCGCCGAATAAATCAAAGTAATTATTAATTAATAAAAGAGTCTATAATTTTCTCATACTTAAGAGTCAAATGCCATGACGGTGATAGGGAGTAATTGCATACGACGGCTCTCGCAATATATCTCAACCTAACGCGGATCCAGTTTAAGTCTTAATTAATTATGAGTCCATCCATAATTACCGACTATGAACCATTTATGATTACTATTTATATTCATGTATTGATCGCCATCACATACATATATAAATATCTCTTGTAATCAAGCGGACACTGTCAATTCTATAATGAATCGAAACATAATACATTGAATTCACCAATTGTATAAAAACATAAATATTTCAGAAACGTCATGAACTTATGTCACTTTAATCCAAATAGGAATTTGCTATGCCAGGATATATAAATCCCAACAATACACAGTCCGACTACCCTCCACGTCGTCGATCAACACTTCGGCTCGCCTTTGTAGTACCCATCACCAGCGAAGCAGAGACAATTAAGGCTTGAAGACGCTGTTGGAGACTCCTGATTGAAGTGCGAAACGGATGGTCGATTGGTGATTGATTTATGATTTTAGAAAGATCAGGAGTGTTGGTGAGCGTTAAAATAGAGGAAGATTAAGGAGGAGGAGGCTAAAACTACGTATGATTGATGGTAGTGATATGGTGTTGCCGCCACTCCGCTGCCGTCTGTGATGGTGGTGATGCGGCGACCTTTGCCGTTGCTTCTCCTCCTTTGCATCCTTATGTATTGTGTTTGAGAGATACCCATTAGAATTTTCTTCAGATTGGGATGGATTGGACGGTGGTGGTGACCGTCATCAGTGAGATTTGCCGAGGTTTGTGGATACAAGGGTTAGAGATATCTCGTGTGATGTTAGCGAGAACATGTAATTTTTGTGGTGATGTAAGGCTAGTTTTGTTATTCTGCATTAGTTAATGGGGCTAAAGATGTCATTTTAGTCATTGGAAGGGCAAAACTGACTCTGTACTTATTTTTTCCTGTTGACATAATGACAAACCGTCAATGGCTTAACGATAAGGAGTAACTTGATACGTAAATCAAAAGTTCAGGGGAGGTAGGTAGAATATTGAAACGTAGATAGCGTGTAAATGAAATATTGGCAAAAGTCAAGGGGTGTAGGTAGAATTAACGCTATATTTTTTCTTACTTACATCAGCAAGGGCATTTTGAGATTTTTATAAAAAACAAAATTGGTCAAAATTAACAATTAGGAGCCAATTTGTTCCAATTTAAAAATAGGATTTATATACAAATACTTCTTCTGTTTTAAAAAGAATATCTCTTTTAATTGTGAGTCACAGTTCTCAAAAGAAACATTTACTTTGAGACAAAGATATCATTAAATAATAAGGGTGCTTTCTTGCACATTTTGTATATGATTAATGAATTTTTCGCATCTAATCCATATTTATATATTATCTAATACTATTGATAAAATCATAAAGAAAAATATTTTTTCTCTACTTTACAAACAAATATAAACTGTAGAAGAAAAAGAATATATGGTTAGATAAGGATCATAGCCTCCAACTCAATCATACTAACGGATTGCAAAATCATAAAGAACAATATTTTTTCTCTACTTTACAAACAAATATAAACTGTAGAAGAAAAAGAATATATGGTTAGATAGGGATCATAGCCTCCAACTCAATCATACTAACGGATTGCAAATGACTTTCGCATAAAAAAAAAAAAAAACAACCAGCTAACTAACTATTGATTTTAAGTTTTTAAACATTTAAATTAATTAGGTTGGCAGTTGAATATTTAATAGTTTTTAATCAATTTGCGATGTGAAACGTCTATAATTACAAATTTTATGTATGACCCTGAAGATTATAATTCATTATACATATATAATTTATAAAACTCAAACGTCAAAGGGTATTTGGTCTAGTGGTATGATTCTCGCTTAGGGAGGTCCCGAGTTCAATTATCGGAATGCCTCTTTATCCTGTTTTCCACTCTCTAATACCTAGAGAGGTATGCTAAAGTAACGGTGCACTCTATACTATTTCAGTCAAATATTAAAAAAAAAAAGGTGAAAAACCTCGAGAGGTATATGCTAAAGTGACGGTACTATTTCAGTCAAATTTTTTAAAAAAGGTTGAAAAGAAATAGAAAGAAAAGGGGCATTCCGAGAATCGAACTCGGGACCTCTCGCACCCAAAGCGAGAATCATACCACTAGACCAAATGCCCACCTTGGAAATAAGTTAACATAATTATTATATATAATCATTTCATGCGGTTTCATACATACAAAATCATTCTAACCACAATTTAAAACCCATTCTTGTTTCAAACTCCACTGAGATTTAAAACCCATTCTTGTTTCTTACAGCTAATTTCTTTGAGTTCTTTCTCTACTTTGACAAGTTCTAAAGTTATCAATAAAGGGAAATTTAACCCTAAAGGGATACAAGTTTCATAATGGGATAATGACCATCCTAACCCTAAAGGGAAATTTAAGAGTACACTTGGATTAAATTTTAAAACAAATATTTACCTTATATAAAGATACTCAACTTTCAAATATTAATTCTCTCTAGTAAAATTCGAACCCTTTTAAAGTGAAATTTTTCTTTTTCAAAATTCTTCCATCCCCACAAAAATAGAGCATGGGTTTCTCATTTCATATTCGAGGCACTGAAGTACTGGACATAACTCTTCCAGGTCTTGATGTGAATGCCTCCCAGACACAAAAGCCATCACCTTGTTTCTCACTTCAATCCAACTACAACCAGGCAGCTTCTTCACCCCTTCATCTGCCATTGCCTTCCTAACTACCTCTGCTTCCTTCCACTGCCCACTGGCGCAATACAAGTTCGACAACAGCACGAAATTCATCTCATTCCGAGGCTCCAAAACCTTCAAATCCACCCCTAACCTCGCCCCCATTTTCACTTCTCCGTGTGCTGTACATGCTCCGAAAAGAGCTTCAAGTGAGCTGATCTTCGCTGTACCTGTTCCCAAGTAGTTATTAGCGAATTCTCTTGCTTCTTCCAAGTACCCTCCTCGGCCAAGCATATCAACCATACATGTGACATGATCCATGTTGGGGGAAAGCCCATGCACTGAACTCATTGATTCAAAAAGAGCTCGACCTTTCTCTATAAGACCTGAATGGCTACAAGTAATCAGCAAACCAATGAAGGTCATTTCATCTGGTTTGATACCGGATAAAACCATTTCTTCGTAAAGCTGTAGAGCTTGGCCAGCCCATCCATGCAACCCATATGCAAACAACATTGTATTCCAGGAGATGATATCCTTGTAAAGAATATCATTGAAGGCTCGGCTCGAACCTTCTATGTCCCCACACTTAGCATACACATTAACTAAGCCATTGCCAACATAAACATAAGAATGGAAACCATGGTGAATTACACAACCATGGACCATTTTACCGTGTCCTAATGTTGCCAAATCAGAACATGCAAGCAGAACAGCCCCAAATGTAAAACTGTCCGGTTGGAAACCATTTCTCATCATATTAACGAAGAAGCTTATGGCTTCCTCTCCATGCCCATTTCTTGCATACCCAGCTATCATAGATGTCCATGAAACAGCATTCTTCTCGGGCGCCTGCTGAAAAACAAGGCATGCTTCATGCGTGTCTCCTGTTTTCATATGGGCATCGATAATTGCATTCCACGACACCTGAGTTAGAGTTTCAATGGACTCAAACACCTTCACAGCATCATCCTGGCAACTTAATTTGGCATAAAAACTAAGAATTGAATTGTTTGCCTCTGCTGCAGAGCCCCAACCACTCTTGAAAACAAATGCATGCACCATGCGACCGTAACAACATTCTCCTGATTCAGCACACGCATTCATGAGGGCACTGAATGTCCACTGATCCGGCTCACAGGAAACATATAGCATTCTTTTGAATAAATCCAAACACACTTCAATTTTCCCAAATCTAGCATAAGCGGCAATCATAGTGTTCCAAGCAATACACACCCTTTTTGGCATAGCATCTAAAACTTCACGAGCAACATCAAATAGACTAGCATTCGTATACGCAAACAAGAGCGAACACCACGACACTTCATTCCAAAAGCCCATCTCCTCAAAGACTATATTGGCACTATGAGGACTCAAACACTTCCCATACATATCAATAAGCGAATTGTTCACGGGCAATGAAGAGTAATACCCAAAAACAATAACCAAGGCATGAACTTTTTGTCCATAATGGAGCTCACAAGCACCAGAGCACGCACTCAGAGTGGCGGTGAAAGAGAAGTGGTCGGGCTTCGCGTTGGTGATTCTCATGTGGTGGAACAGAGAGAGTGCTTCGGGGTACAGACCCAGTTGAGAATATCCACTGAGCATTGCATTCCAAGCAACTGAGTCTCGGTGCGGCATTTCATCGAACAGTTTACGTGCCAATGCAATGCGACCTGATCTTGCTAGAGCTGTGATCTTAGATGTAATGTGGACCAAATGGGAATGCATGTAACTGTGGCAATAGATTCAAACAAACCCATCAACGTATTGCACAGGGAAAATGAACACCACAAAGGGGACTCTAAAGAAGAGAAGGAGAAGAGGAAAGAGGAGGAATGAATAGTTTGGGCTTTAAACAAGAGAGGAAAAGGAAAGAAAAAAAAAAGGAAATTATGAACTATTTTGTTTTCTTTTTTCTGAGATGGAGGGTGTTCGGCTTGTATCTCTTCTCATACTTACGCAATCGCACCAGATTATGAAAGAGGTTCAAGACTCTTTGGTTCTGTTTTATGACAATAGTTTTCTATTTTATTTTATAATTAAAAATTATATAAAAATATGTTTGGTTAATGGTGAGAATAACGGCCTTTTCTGTTTTAACTTTTAATTAAACAGTTATTATTTCTCGAGCTCTAAGGCATTACCCTATTTGATATGGGTGCGAATCCTCTTAGGTTACTTTGCCCTGCTGTCCCATGGTGCATATTATTTGGTTTATATTTGATCACGCCCTTATTTATTTAAGTGTCATTGAAATCGCGTTTGGATGCGATAATTACACAATATAGCTTACTCCCTCACCACCTTCATCTTCAGAATAAAGTATTCACATAATGTTGAATAATTGATGTCACACATAAATCTAATCCAAAAAATTAGAGATACCGGTCGACGCCTAAGGACCAGATATTGACCGAAAGCCACCAATTGGTCAATGTGTTGCCATTTTACGTCGACCGAGTCATGTAAAAAAAATAAAAATAAAAACCACACTCACCACTTTCGCCATCAAAAGAAAGTATTTACGTGTTCAATAACTAATGTCACACATTAATCTAATACAAAAAATTGGATATACCACTCAACGCCTAAGGACCAGATGTCGACCGAAAGCCCCCAACTGGTCAACATATATATAGCCACTTCACGTCAATCGAGTCTTGTATACATGGAAAAAAATAAGAAGCTATGACTCTTTTCATTATTTTGCTAAACATCAAGTATTTTTTATTGATTTGTGACATTAGTTATTGAACATTATGTAAATTCCCTATTTTTAGGGTGAATGTAGTACCAAATAAGTCAACATTCTTCACTTTTGTAATTGTGGCATCCAACCAAACGCGGTCTCAAGTTGAAGCAAAGACCCGTGTGATCAAATGTTAGTCAAGTAAAACAAACACGAGGGAACTTCATTGCAATGGCACATCAGATAATTTGCTCCCATTTGATAGAACAACATCCAACTTTTGGAGCTCGCGCCTTATTCAAGCTCCCTAATTTGTCAAGTAAGGAAAAAAAAAAAAAAAAAAATTCTTAGTTATTAGTTATTGAAAATTATTTTAATAAAAATAAACCAAACAGGTTTTAAAGGAGTTACAATAAAATGTTTCAAAGTTTTAAAGGCTAATAAAAAATTATTTATTTACATATTTATTATTTGCACACATACAAAGGGTAACTGGCTTTATAATCCAAACCATGACAGTGATTCAATCCCTTCTCTTATTGATTCCTCCGCCTCCACCTCCACCTCCACCTCTACCTCCACCTCCACCTGCCATGTTTGATACACGCGCGTATATATAAAGGAGATGTATTGTCTATGATTTCACACTGCAAATGTTTCCTCTACTCCATTCCTCCATATTCTTGTAAATTGGTGAATCCTGCATATTGCAGCTTCCAAACGAACCACACTTGCCAAAAATGTTACATTCATTTTTTTGAGCCAATCGTACGTCTTTCCAATTCTTCTCTCCAACATCGAAGTACTTTGCCACAAAAATTCCATCAGAAATTCAAGAAAGAGTAAAAAAGTTACATTTGTAGTCGTGTAAGTTACATACACAGTTCCTTCTTTATCATCTACCTACAACATTAACAGTGTAATAGTATACTGTTGGGATTATATGCCCTACAAGCCAATTATTTATTATTAATTCGATATTTTATTAATAAATATGATATTCATGTATTGGGCTTTACATATATTTGCATGAGATGCATTATTATCCTCAGGTTGCATTATAGGTGACTTAAGTGTGTAAATGAGATTTACAGGCAGGAGATTTTGGCTCACCGGTTTCTTGCACCTTGGCATTGTTCGCAGTCAGTGATAAAAGTTGGGTACTTTTATCTATAAGACTGTAACACATTTGACCTCTATAAGATAGAATGGTTTGTCTTGATCATTGGGGTAGTTGACTCTAAGGCAGTGTGTTGGTGTACTTGGGGTACACTGAACTGGATCACCGTAAGATCATACCATACAAATTACTGTTATTATTTTGGTGTGATTCTTAACTATTAGACATATTAAGCTTTAAATCCTCAGAGGTTTAGTGGACTCAAGTTTCAGTATTGGTCACTTTGACTTACCAACATGTGAGATCCTTTAAGATAAATACCATAGTATCTTGGGTGGCTAATGTTGGAGCTCTGGGAACACAAATGCTCAACATGGAATCCACACTCTTTATAAGAGTTAGAATATCCCCTTGGTACAATTTAATAAGTTTGATCACTAGAACCTGGAAAGGACATTTTAGTAAAATGTTTACTAAATTATTTTTCTATTATTTATTTAGAAAAATATTTATTTTGAAATTTTTTTTTATAAAAGAAATTCAGTGATTATAAGGATTAAATTGGTTACTCAAGGAATATAAGAAGGAAGCATGCCTTAGGTGGGACAGTATTTATTTTCCTTGGGGTTACTTATGGATATTCGGTAGTGAAGGGACTTATATGTAGTTATTTAGTATAACAGGGTCTTGTTGTAATTTCTAAATCCGAGAGTGCAATTACAATATGATTGCGGTGCTTATTGTAATTAATTAGATAGGATACAGTTATGAGATAACTCTATCTCTATCTAATTAGATAGAATAGAGTTATGAGATAACTCTATCTCTATTTAATTGAAGTTAGGATAAGAATCCCTTTTGATCCTCATCTCTAACCCCATCTATATACATGATATATCTCTCTTATTCGAGAATATACAATCTGATAGAAAACAGAATAACGAGAGTGAGAGATATAGGGTTTCTACAAACTTGTGTATTCTGGGGATATAGAGGTGAAGGTTTACTGGTGTTCAAGGCCAAAGGAGAACCAATTTAATTCACTGTTATTGTTATACCCCTAATTTTAAAAGGATAGTCTGGGTATTTATTTAATTGTTTAATTGCGATTTAATTTATTTAATTGAGAATTTGGTGATTTAATTGTGAATTGGTTGTAAATTATTTAATGACTTGGTTTTCTGTTGTTCTATTTAATTGTTTTGCTTTAATTGTTGTTGAATTGGATTTATTTTATTTTATTTGACTTAATTATAAATTACGTTAGATGTGTTTTATTAAATTAGGTTTTTAGAGGTCATGTAGGTAGCCGACATAACTAAACATTAACTAGGTTTTCCATGGACCGAGTTTTCAGTTTAGGGTTTAGTTAAGCTAGGGTTTTGGTGTAAACCTATAAATATATGTCGTACGTTCGGTTTAGGGTTTTAGAACCCTATTCACGACATAAAGAGAACAGAGAGAAGCATAAAGGAGTCTGGGAGAGAATAGAGAGGGAAAACAAAGGATCGCCGAAAAAGCTTAGGAGAAAGACGTTGAGATTTTTGAACCAAGTTTCACAGGCAAGTTTTACACTAACTCTATCCCTTTGACTTGTATTCTTTGCATCTCTAACTCAATTCCAGGAACAGATAAAGGTTTAAAATCAATTTGGTTCACATGCTTGCATTGTTTAATAAACATATGTTCATGAATTGTTTAATTGTTCGTTGTACAGTTTTGGTTGTTTTACAGTTTTGTTTTACATAATTCATGATTTAAAGGAAGTCAATTGATGGATTAAGAATTTTATTAGTTCTAAAACATATTAGGAAATCTTAAAATTAATCTGGAGCACAGGGTTAGATACTTGAACAGAATGTGTTCTTGTATGAGTTTTAATCCACTTAGAAACTGTTTTTGCTAAATTCTTGTTCCAATTGACTTTGGTTAATAAGTAATGAATTAAATTAACTCTGGATCACCCTAGGACTTAGTTTAATCAGTTAAAACATAATTAAAAGCGTTAGAGGCTGTAACAGAGAGGAACGGAAACAATGGAGATCACCGGAGACGAAACAAGCAACCAGGGAGAGAGGGGAAAGAAGAGGCGGCTCCATGGAATCATGGAACCAGCTCAAAGAAGGTTGGAGGTGGCTCCAACATGTTTGGAGCCGGCTTCATCATTTTGGAGGCTGTAATACCCCTAATTTTAAAAGGATAGTCCTGGTATTTTTAATTAATTATTTAGGTGCATTTTTGTTTGTTAATTGTTTATTTTTGTTTTAATTTTGTTTTAGTTGCCTTAGATGATTTATTTGACATTATTTGTATTAATTGAATTAATTGCATTATATTGATTTAATTGAAATTGTTTGTTTGCATTTATTGACTTTTTTGGATTTCTTTTGTGAATTAAACTACGTGAGTTTTAAATATATTAAGTTTTTATTTATAGTTTTTGGGACGTTGTCTGGTGTAGCCGACATAGAATTTAATCATAGGTTTTGTTATGAGCCGACTAGGATTAAGTTTAGGGCTCTATCTCTTTTATGACAAGGATTAGGGTTTTAGTATTAAGCCTATAAATACACCATTATGCTATAAGCCTAGGGTTTACGTTATATCGCATAGCATATACACGTAGAGTTGTTCTGTAAAAACAGAGGGCAGAGGAACAGAGCATTATAAGGATTGGCAAGGAGGAAATCGGAGAGGACCAAGGAAGGATTGTGGTGAATTATCTTAGAGTACTAGGAGGCTTGACAGTAGTTCGGTGTTGCCAGAACAGTGGACACGATGCCGGGATTTCATAACTGAAATCACAGGCAAGTTCTTATCTTCCTCTTTCCCTTTGGCTCGTGTTCTGTGCACCTAGATAGCCTCTAGGGTTTAAATAATTAGTAATTGAAACTTATGTGTTTAATATGCTTTGTTGATGATCTGTTTGCCTTAAATTCAAATCTGTTTACAGTTCGTTTATGGTTGCTCCCAGTTCTGTTCATTAAAGCATGTTAAAATCTGTTGTGATTTTAGTTACTATTCTTGCTTTTATCTTCTGTAAAGGAACCATGGGGATGTTAATGGGATGATATAAGACTCCTAAGACCATTTTGTGAAGAGGAACAGAGGGGTTGGAATAGAACTATAGTTTCATTTTTGTTCCTAACGCGTGTTAGTTCGGTAGAAAATTTAATCTCTGTAATTGATTTTAATTGTTGTTATCAAGCCATTGGGATGCTACTAGGTATTAATATGACACCTAAGATTAGTTTTAGAAACCAACGGAATGGTAGAAATAGGCCGGAGTTGAAGCAGAGGTCAGAAACGGAGCAAACGAAGCTGGAACAGAGAGATAGCTCAAGGGGGGGAAGAGAGTCGGCTCTGGAATGTCAAGAGCCGGCTCCCACCTGGTTAGAGCCGGCTCCAAGGTGGTTTAGAGCCGGCTCTATGCTGCATTGAGCCTGCTCAATTTTTCTAGAGCAATCTCTTTCATTATTTTGTGCGTACAGTGACTTTTCAGTTACTGTTTGGGCACTTGGGGTTCTTGAACAGTTTTAGAAATTTAATGGGCGTTTAAATAATTAGTTTAAAATGTAACTAAGGTCTTAAATTGCATAAATTTACCCCTTAGTTATAATAGAATTAACAGTACGCTATTTGACAACTTTGCGTGCGGTTAACGGCTGGAAGGAGATTTACTGACTAGTTTTAATCTAACAGTTTAGGGTGCTATAAAATGATTCAAAATTTATTTTAAATGCATGGTGAAGTCTTTTAATTAATAAATTGGACTTGTGGCCTAGTGTGTGGCTCTGTGCTAAAAGATAAAACAGAAGATAAGTATACAACTTAGTACGCTGTTACCGAATGGAAGGAACTAAATTGCTTAAATTAATTTAGCGATTTATTAGACTATAATATTATTATAGAAATTATTTTAAATACATGATAGGGTCATTGTTATATTAAATTTGAACTATGTATGTTTTGGATGTTAATTGTTAGAATATTAAATTCTTTGATGCAATTACATGGATTAATACTGGATTTTAATTGCTAGATTGTTAATCTTCTTTATGCAATTATTTGGATATTAGTTTTGGATTGTAAATTACTAAACTGTTATATATATGATGTAATTTACAAGGATATGGAGGATTGTATGCACCGGTATGGGACGGTGACATACTATGGACGGTTTAGCTCAAAACAACTAAATCTAACCTAACGGATTAAAGGAATGGATTTATAAATATTGAATCCTAATTGTGTTTAAGTCAAATCAACTACAACTAAGTTGAGTGGCTTCCTGGATTAATGGATGATGGTTAAGTCATATCAACTGAATAAGTTGAGTGACTAACTACTTTGTTATTGTATGTCAGTTCGATAAATAATTGAACTACATACCCTGGTTTTGGATGGACTTTATATATATGTTTATGGTACCACGAGATGAGCTTGAGTCTTAGACTCGTTGGTTAGGGTGCGTATATACAGTGGATGCGTAGCTGGTTATAATAGGTTGAGGTGTACCCTGTTAGGTCTAGGTACTCATGCCCACCTTTGAGTGCGTTTTCGTATGTTGCCTTCTATTCAGGTTGAGACCCCTATTATAGACTAGTGAATGTCCCTTAGTGTGGATATATTTATATGTATGGATTAGATAGATATTGTGAGGTGTCTACGGTGTATCTACGTATTGAGTCACTGTATGGATTGCAGTTAAATTAGAACTTGCTCGTGGGCCTGACCCACTCCTTTATTATTCTTTTCAGGTATCGAACGGTTCCAGTCTCAAACTTAATCGTGCTAAGTAGAGACTCTCATTCATTCTACCGACGACGTAGGATTTCACTTTATGATTTAGTTTTGGAATATCTTTACTTTCAGTTACTCAATTTCAGTTGGAGTTTGGTTTAAGGGTCTACTAGTTGGATTCCCAAGTCGTAACCCTGAAGATTTTGGAGGATTAATTTATTATTTATCATTGGAGGATTTTATATTTAAATTCTTTATTTTTCTATTCTGTGTTCGATTTAAAATACTTTAATTATTTGATATTCCCTCAGGTTTGGGCCTGGGCCTGATCAACCCGTGTCTCGGATCCGAGGGGTATCACTGAGGCGGCTCCAACTTGGTTGGAGGTGGGTCCTTCAACAGTTTTCAGTTTTGCGCCTTTTCAGTGATGGTTTTGGCTACAAGATTCAGAATTTGGTGTTTCTAGATGCTATTAGGAGCTATGCAGGGATGGTTCAGTAGCATCTAAGTCCTATTAAAAATTTCGAGGGTGTGATAATACGTAATAAATTACAAAGAAATCGGTAGATTTAAACCGTTATAGTTTCAAGTGAACTTGTGGACTGTTTTTGGAGGCAGAGGATTTTAAGTGTATAACCCTATGGGTTGCAATTTATCTAGGAATGGAATTATTGTTTAATTATGTTTTTGTAATTTAAAGTAAGCATATTAGATTGCAGAATGATTATATATTTATAAGGGACAGTAAAACACTTTTAAAGAAGTTTACATGGTTGAAATTTTGCAGACGATTCAAGTTGATTAATTTTAAATTAGCAATTGAAATAGGAGTTTGACTTGAAGGTCATATAACAGTGGTATGACATTAGGCCTGTTAACTAATATAAATTGAGTTAATGCTTAATAAGAAACTAGTTGATATTTACCAAGAACTGTTTATATTAACTTAAGAACTGTTTATATCAACTTATGGAATGTTGTGGAGTAATTACAAGTAAGCATGGATATACTGTTATTGTTACAATTATGCTTATTGTGAGTTACAAAATGATTATATTTATTTCTCTGCATTTAAAATTTGTTAGAGAATCAGGTACTGGATGTATTGGACAAGCATGCTAGTTAGACATTCTTGTTATGCTTATGATTGGATATGTTGATATTAATATGTTATGTTGTCATAAATATATTATCAATACTGGATAGATGGTTTGTATGCACCGGTATGGGACGGTGACATACTAGGGGGATTAGCTCAAAAAGAGCGCTAAGTCCTACCTACTCTATATTAAGGGATGGATTAACTACAAAAGTTAAGTCCTACCTATATTTTGTGTTAGATCACTAAAAAGTTGAGTGGCACTTTGGTTTGGAATGGAATTTAAATATATTTTTATGGTGTCACGATATGAGCCTGAGTCTCAGAGTCGTTGGCTAGGGAGCGTATATACATTGGGATGCATAGCTGGCTATGATGGTTAGATGTGTACCCTACTAGGTCTAGGTAGTCATGCCCACCTCAGGTGCATTTTGCATGGTGCCTACTAGTCAGGTTAAGACGGGCCTGTAATCCAGTGAGAGTCCTGTAGTGTAATTATATATATATATATATTTATCTACGGACTATTAGTTATTATTGGATTGGTTAGGATGTACATGCGTATCGGGTCTCTGCTTAGGTAGTAGTAGTATAAAACTTACTAGTGGGCTTGACCCACTTATCATTTTTCAGGTGACGGGCGTTTCCAGTCTAGGGCTTGTTCGGGCTGAGCAGAGACTATCTTCTATTCTACCGACGATGTAGGACTTTATTCTTTATGTTAGATTTGGATTTTATCTTCAATTATTTAATTACACTCAGTTTGGGATTGTTATTAGGGGTCCACTAGAGATGGATTCCCGAGTTATAAAATTATTGAAGAATTCTTTTTAAAAAGGTTTTGGATAATTTGATCTCAAATATTTTAATTTCAAGGATTATGTTTAGTATTCTTTTCAACTTTTAAACTTTTATTTATTAAATTTATTTTGTATTTTGTGTTCGGTTAAATATTAATTGTTTGGTATCTCTCGGATCTGTGCTCGGACTTGATCACCCGCGGCTCTAGAATCGAGGGGTATCGCAGTTGGTATCAGAGCACTCCAGGTTCAACTGTCTCTAGGATTCTATTATATAAGACTTCCGCATAGCGTTCTCTCTTGTTTAGAGCTTTAAGATTATGATTCGTTGAATTCCTTTACGGTCTGTTTACAATCGTACTGATGTCTGTCTTTCTATGTTAACAGTTTGGTTAATGCTTGAAGAGGACAGAACATGAACAGTCGACTGAGGAGACTGGCACGTAGGCAACAAGAACGCCTGCGGCATCGACAAATGGGGGAAGAGCAGCAAGTGCCTAGGTTTTAGGAGGAAGATGGCCAGTTGCAGATAGAGCATGAGGAAGTTTAGCATACTCAGGAGTCTCAGCATCAGACCTACAATCAGGGCAGGGATTTAGAGCAACCCACATGCTTTTCATTAAATCATTGTGAATTATGATTTGATTTATTAATAAATATCTATGTTAGATTATTTTTATTCATAATCATGAAATTTATTTTGATAGCATGAATAAATCTAGCATGATTAAATCGATGTGTTCGTAAAAGATCTTACCCATCTGATTATTGTGTACCTACCATTACGGCTTGTAGTGGGACGGAGTGATTTCCTAGAAAAGCCGCTGGTAACAGAAAGGAGGATTCCGGTATTCTCCTATTGTTACTACTATATATATATATATATATATATATATATATATATATATATTTAATAAGGCTTTTGTTAAAATAGAATATCATGCCCATGTGATGGGGTGTTCGTACACAATAATGATTACTTTTATTAGAGTGAGTTTTGTAATTCTTCAATCTATTGCTTAAATCACATGCCATGAACAACAATGAATATATATATATATATATATATATATATATATATTCATTGTTGACATCAATTAGTGATTTAGGCAAAGTCTTTGCCAATTACGAATTAGGCAGAGTCTTTGACCCAATTCAGTATTGTTGTTTGTTAATGTTCATTCCCAAGTGATGGATTTTCTGTTACAATGGGATTATATAGATCCATGGATGCATAGTGTTGCTGAGGGAAAGAAAAGAAAATGCCCTGTTAATGTTCTCAGTTTTAGTAACAATAATAAAAAATAAATATATTATTTTGATTGAACATTGTGATTGGCCAAAGGCTGTTCTCTTGTTTCATTTAAATATATATTATTATATTAAGTGAATGGAATGGAGTATTGGAATGAACTACTGGGTTTTATTTGTCCTTTCTGTATTACTATTTAATTATCAATTTGAACTTTTAGTATTTGAGTTTCTTATGAAAAAGTAAGTTTTCCCAAATTAAAAAATACATAAATAAATGACATGGTGTGGGTAGCCCTTTTTTGGTCTCTATGGTGATCAGTGCACACTCATGTGATGGGTGTAATGCAACAATTGGTAATTAAAAGATTACCAAAATAAAATTATTTTTGACCATGGTTGGACGTGTCCTTATTAGTTTGAGGTTTAATTGGAAACTCATACTTTATTTAAGGTTATTTTTAAATAATGAATAGAGTAACACATTACTCTTGCTTAATACAAAATTACCTATTTATAGAATTACCCCATGTGATGGGCTGTACATAAAGGGATATATATATAATATAAAAACTAAGTGGGCCACAATATATGCATGGGTTTATAATTAATGAATATAATATTTTGTTATTATATTTGTTTGGAGTTGAAATTATGCACTGTTTTAACTTATTTACGGTACTGTTCATACCAGTTTTTAAAATGCAATTAGTTTTCATTTTCAATTTTTCATGGAAATATGCATGTATTTCTGTGCATATCAGTTTGATTGCAGGTGAAAATTAATTAAATTAATCTCTCTCATGGCCCAGTTGAGTTTTAATTTATTATTTAATTGCATGTGATGTAATTAATTAATTAGAGGCGGCGTTTTTAAAGGGCTGACCCAATAAAGGTTGGTTTTCCCTTGCCGAATAGGACATTTATTTTATCTTGTTTAGAATTTTTTGTAAGCCCTAAATTGGGTATAGGATAAAGCCTTGTACTACATTCTCAAAATCTAGGGTTGAAGTTCTTGAAGAGTTCAAGAAAAGATTCAAACAAGATAAGAGTCAAGGCTTCCAATGGAGCAATTTGGAAGCACAAGGTGATCATGAGATGATATTTAACCGGCCATGAGAGGGGATTAGCACTATTTGTGGTGCAACATGATTTTTATTTGCATGCTTATATTCATGTGATGATTATATGCTTGAATGTCATGCTTAATACATGAATTGCTTTAATTATGTTTTATTTAATTTTAAACTAGATAAAATTGGAATTTCTTATTTGGGTAGTTTTGGAAAAATTAGCACTTTCCAAAATATTTTTGAAAATTTGATTTTCTGAAAATGAAAAATTTTATTTTTAATTAAATTTTGTGGAAAGTGTAGGATTATCCCATTGTTAAGCTCAAGAAATTGAGCTAAGTTGACCCAAATGGATTAGGCTCATTGAGCCTAAAAGAAATTTTAAAATAGATTCCAATATTATTTAGATTAAAATTAATATTGTAATATGTTGATATTATCCATATAGGATGTATGAAATTTAAAACTCTCTAATTTTAAAAATGAAGTGGGAGCGGGATTTAATTTTAAATTCCACAGCCTTCCATTGTCGATCTATTGTAAGGTGTAACAAGTACATCGCCACCAATCTTGGGTGCTCCTCCAGAGGGTATTTGTTTCACTGGTTACTAGATATAAATCTCATAATGATAGAACTAGCGGCAGGCGGATGGGGACGATCACCATTAGGATACGAACCGCATTCAATTGCACTACTTCTAGACAATGGTATACACTTGACTAAGTGGGAGTACGCTCTACCTCAGGGGGTATTTTCACTTAAAGGCCAAGGTTAATTGGTTGCCATATTTCATTTGGCATGAGATGCCTAAATAGTGGGATATGGTGGAAATTGTTTCCGTCTAATTAAGGTAGTGACATGATCTCTTGGTAGTGGCATGCTCTAATTGCCCCCTGAAAGAAATGAGTTAATACCTACAGGGATTATGATTACCGTTGTTTTCATTATATCAGTGGTTTAGAGAGACCCATGGAATGGCTATATGAGAACTAAAGTTCATTTTTATTTTTGCATGTATGCTATTTTATTTATGCGTGAATGTTTATATATATTTCAGAGGTCGAATGTCTTCAGTTCACTTGCTGCTATACTTAAGGACAACAAATTAACCGGGTCAAACTATGTTGATTGGAAGAGAAATCTTCACATTGTACTTACTGCACAGGAGTACAAATTTGTGCTCACTCAAGAGTGCCCTCCTATGTCTGCCCTGATGACAGCCAGGAGCTAAAAGAAATGTATGAGAAGTGGCAAAAGGCTGATGAAATGGCCAAGTGCTATATTTTAGCTTCAATGTCAAACGTTTTACAACATCAGCATCAGTCTTTTGTCACTACTCGTGACATTTTGCTGAACCTTCAAGAAATGTTTGGGGAACAAAGTAGAGCAGCACGACAAGTCACAATGAAATAGTTTATGAACGCTCGTATGCCCGAAGGAACTCCAGTTGGTGAACACCTTTTAAAAATGATTTCTTATTTCAATGAATTGGAGGTTCTTGGGGCAGACATAGATGGTGAGACCCAGGTTGATATTGATGAGCACTGAAAAGTGCGTATTTAAACCCCTTAAGCTTAGGCATTCTAGTACCTTTATCTATCTTACTTTACCATTTTAGATTGATTTCGTATTATTTCCATTTTCAGGCACATATCCCGAAAATAAGCTAACTCAGCCAAATAAGAGCTTAATTGAAGCAATTCTGAGATTAAACAAAGAAAGGAGCAAAGTGGAGGAAGAAAGAAGCAAAATGAAGCAAAGCAATAAGTTCGATCGATCCAAGTCTAAGGTTCGATCGATCGAACAATGATCGATCTCAGCACTTCAAGATAGATCCAAGCCTTGACCCAAAAGCACTTAAGTCCAAAAGTTCGATCGATCCAACATCATTCTTCAATCGATCTAACACCTTTGTCCTTATCCAAATGATTGATCTTATCCATAGATGTCCACCTACTAACCACTTTTTGTCTTTTTCCCAAAAATATCTCCCAAAATATCTCGGATTTGTCTTTTCCCAAAAAGCTCAATTAGTTCGATCAATCCAAGTCCAAGGTTCGATCGATCGAACTTCCTCCAAGTGCAAAAAGTTAAAATTCCAGCTCATTGAAAGTTGTCCTTTATCTAATCATTGGAGAATATTGTGCGCACGACCCCAACTTATTTGGGGAGTGATTTTAACCTACCTATATAAGGATAAGGATTGCTTTTAGTGAGGATATAGATAGATAGATAGATAGATAGATAGAGAGGGGAGCCAACATTTATTTTCATATCATCTCTTGGAGAGGAAGCTTAGAGGAGGAAGAGGCTAGAGACACCATTAGAGACTCTTTATCAACAAGGAGCAGATTTCAACCATGGAATTAGCCCTTGAGGGTTGGAGCATCATCACCATGAGTGGCTAGACATCCTCTTGGGGTTAGAGTTAGCCCCAAGCATGCTTTCTATATCTCAATCTTGGGTATTATTGAGGAATTAGTGTTGTAATTGATGTTTTGACACTTTGATATATATAGATTTTGTTTATTCAATGACTTATGTGGTTTAATACTTCCAATTGGTTATTTCATTCTATCTATATGTCTATGTATGCTAGAATAGATGTTCATGTGCTTATCTCTAGACATGTGTATTGATGTTATAGATTTAGAGATTGTCAAAACATTGTGCTTAAAAGAATGTTTTTGTGATTCTCTTGATGGTTCATGCTTATCTCTTGATGGGTTCTGCCTCTCCCCTAGTTTATTTTCATGCTAGTAGTGTAGATGTAGTGTAGTTGTAGTGTAGTGTTAAATGGGAGGACAGTCTATGCTTGTTGTTTGATGATCCAAGCTTTTGAATGCAATTAGCATATGTCTTTATTCTTGTGTTGTATTTGGATTGTGAGTTTAATGAAATGATTAATAACTTGTTTTGATTTATTGTGCCTGTCACATGTTATTTAGACAATATATGCTTCATAGCTTAGATATATTGTGCCTTTCACATGATGTTTAGACAATACATGCTTAACTAGTCATCCTTGCTTGTTGAATCAACCAAATACACACACACCAATATTGCAACCCACTATTTGCCCTAATTAATCACTTGTCAATGATATAGAAATGCATTGCTTGGTGGTGATCTCTAAACCCCAAGATCTCTCTCTCTCTTTCTCTTTCTCTTGCTTACTCTTAATTGCACTCTTTTGCTATTACTTAGTTTAATTTAGTTGCTCTTTAATCAACCAACCAACCAATTGTTTGATCACTCGACCTATTAGCCCTAATTGTGATTCCACGACATTGCTCGATCCTCACAGTCCCTTGGGACGATCCCTACTCGCCCTAGCTATATTTTTAGTGAAAGGTAGTAGTTGCTTCTATAAATGTAAAACTCTTGGCCCTCGCCTTAATGCACACTCTTAAATTTATGGTAGGATGACGACCACCAGTTTTTGGCGCCGTTGCCTGGGACTTGTTGATTAGATTTGGCAACGTCGGATTTGTTGAATTGATTAGGATTAGTACTCTTTTGATCGTGTTTTTACTTTATTTTTATTTTTCTTTTTGGTTACTTATTGTGTTGTTCTTACTTAACTAGGTGCATTGTTAGAGAGGAAGCAAGCAAAGGAACCGTTGAGCAATCAATTCAAGCAAGCAAAGAAAGGAAAAATGCTAAAAACTTAAAAAAAAAATTTGCTAAGCTAAGCTTTAAAATTTGGAGTTGAAGTGCTAAAGGACCTTTGTAAGATTTTCTTTACTCAATCCCTTAGTTAAATCGTCGGCCCGCGTGGAGGCTTATTTTTTATTGTCTTGCATCATTGAGTTAAAGTATGGGAGTATGAATTTAATGTTTGTGGAAGAAGTCTAATTGCATTGTTGTGAAGGCATAGTGTTTGTCATTCTTTGTGTTTGTTGTGTTTTGTATTGTGCATGCATGGGCGTCGTTCATTGAGACCAACTCTTGTCCTTCTTGATTTACATCTTGAATCCATCATTAGAAATCCTAGGGGAAGAGGAAGTTCAAATAGAACCAATTTATCAATGGGTGACCATAATGATGACCATATTGAGGACCTTGGTTACATAGACCAACAAGGTATCCTTCATCCCAATGTGCACAGTAAGAACATACAAGTACCATTAGGCATGCCTAGACCATTCATCCAACCACCATAACAACCAGGCCAAGTTCCATATGGAATGCCAAGGCCAATGTATGCTCCACAACCTCCCATCAACAATCAAGGAATTCAAAACCAAGGTGTTCATGTTGCACCTCAAGTAGCTAATCCACCTCTTACTTTAAGAGATCACTATGTGCCTAATGAATACAATGCACCTACATGCATCCAATTGCCTCCATTTAGAGCACATCATTGTGAAATTAAGCCACAAACCATTCAAATACTTCCTAACTATCATGGACTTTCAAGTGAAGAACCTTACAAGCATTTGGATAAGTTTCTTGAAGTATGTTCCACCGTAAAATATACGGACATGCCGGAAGAGGTTTTAAGACTCAAACTTTTTCCATTCACCTTAAAAGACAAGGCAAAGTATTGGTTTAACAATCTTAGGCCTTTCAATCACTTCTTGGGTAGAAATGTAACAAGAGTTCTTGAAGAAGTACTATCCGGTTTCTAAGACTAATGCAATGAGGACCTCAATTCGAGAATTTTCACATGGGAATGGAGAAACGTTTCATGAGGCATGGGAATGCTTCAATGAATTGCTTAGGAAGTGTCCACATCATGACATGCCCAAATGGCAATTAGTTCAATACTTCTTTGAGAGCTTATCGTATAACTATAAGGGTATGGTTGATGCTTCCATGGGTGGCTCATACATTGATAGGCATGAGGATGACGTGTGGCGTCTCTATGAAAGCATGAGTGAAAATTCTTTGCATAGAACACTATCATCCAAGAATGGTAGAAATTCACAAGGTAGGAAGAGTGTTGGCTTACATCAAGTCAAACATTCAAATGAAATAGCCGCCGAAATAAAGTCTTTGTCTCAAAGGTTTGATCAATTTTTGATTAACCAAAACTTGGCGAACCAAGTATCTTCCTTTCCTAACCATTCTCATCGTGCATCAAATGAAACATGTATGACTTGTTCTAGTGTTCTTCATTCTACTTCTTATTGTCCTCACGGATAAGTGCATAGTGAACCTAATGAACAAGTCAATGCGACTTTTGTGAACCAAGGAAACAATCCTTATGGTACTCATTACAATCCAAGTTGGAGGAATCATCCGAATTTCTCTTGGAAAAACCAAAGAGAAGGCTTAAACCCTTCCCAAGGCAGTTTCCAAGGGAAATACATTCCACCTCCACTTCAAAACCAAGGATCCCAAGGTTATAAACCTTATCAATCACAAGGGAATGAATTTGCTAATTCTCATTTTCCCAACCAATCTTATTCCCAAGGAAACACTAGAAGTCCCGCCTTTGAAGAAAAAGTTTTAAATGCTTTAGGGACTCTTGAGGCTAACACACAATTACTTCATTCTCACTCTCAATCCATTGCTAAGCTAGAAACCCAAGTAGGGCAAAAAACAAGCACTCTTAATGCAAGAGAGAAGGGAAAGATGCCCATTAATGCCCCACTTAAGCAACAATGTGTTGTGGAAACCCATTCCTCATCAGAAGGCCACGCCATTGAACATGTTAATGCGGTGACTACCTTGCGGAGTGGTAGAATTGTGAACAATCAAGTTAGAGTATCTAATGAAGAGAGTGAACCGGTGCAACCTCAAGTTGTCACCCGTCCCGTTTCACATCCCATTCCTCCTTCATTGCATATACATGACCTTGTAGATGAGAAAGTCTTAGAAGATGTGTTTGAAAAAGAAGTTTTGAAAAAGGATGTTGAAAATGTTTTATTGAAAAATGATTTGAAAACTTCTTGTGTTGAAGAGAGTTCAAAAGAAAATTTTGAAAAAGTGTTTGAACCAAAGGTTCCATTTCCGGATGCCTTAAAAGGATCCATTTCAAAAGACAAGCAAAAGGCGAAAACCAATGAAACTATGGAAATGTTTAGGCAAGTGAAAGTTAATCTTCCACTATTGGATGCAATCAAGCAAATTCTGGCTTATGCCAAATTCTTGAAAGACTTGTGCACCCAAAAGCGGAAGAACAAGAGCCAAGCTCCAAGAAAAGTGGTTTTGACTGAGCAAGTAAGCTCAATTTTGTAACATAACACTCTTCCAAAGTTTAAGGACCCCGGTTCACCCACTACATCATGCATTATTGGTGATTATATCATTAATCGGGCACTTCTTAACTTAGGAGCAAGTGTTAATCTTCTTCTATACTCGATTTATGTCAAATTGGGCTTAGGTGAATTGAAACCGACGTCGGTAGTTTTGCAACTTGCCAACCGATCCATTAAGAAGCCTAGGGGTATAATTGAGGATGTTTTGATAAGGATTGACAAATTCTTCTTCCCAGTTGATTTCGTTGTCATAGACACGGAACTGGTTCCCAATCCTAAGAGCCAAATTCCCATTATCCTTGACCGTCCTTTCTTGGCAACCGCTAATGCCAATATCAATTGTAGGACGGGGATAATGAAGATTTCATTTGGCCACATGAAGGTGAAGTTGAATATCTTTAATCCTACACCCAATTCATTTGACAAATATGAAGGAGAAGTCAATGTTGTAGATAAATGTCATGATCTTCATTGCCAAGGAAATGAGCTTTTGTGTAAAACCAAAACTTCCAAAGGATCATCTTCAACCTTACATTCTAAAAGTCTTTTTTCAAACTCTTGCTTTGAAAGGGCATGAAAGCCCAAAAGTTGTAATTGCACAGACAAGGGACCAAAGACTTCCTTTGAGCTTAGTCCAACAAGTTCTTTAAAGAACCATTTGTTTGGTGGAGTTCAAAGCATCTATCACCCCAACAAGGAGGGGATGCATTATAAGATCTTTGATCCGGGCTAAAAGAGCCCAATGTCTTGCTAGAGACGTTAAAGACTAGCAAAAGCATTCGTAGGGTGTCAAAACCCTATTCCTCCCTTATTTCTATCTTTCATTTCATTTCTTGCAAAGTCTAGATACTTATTTTTGGTTCATATGCATTTCAAAGAACTTTGGTGAGGATTGCATAAGCTTTTATGTCATAATTGAGTATTTGGCAAAGTTCGATCAATCTCACATTGGAGTTCGATCGATCGAACTGTAGATTGCACTCAACATTTAGAAAAATTTTAAGCTTGCATCCACCTGCATCCAAATCACCTCTCTGTCCCATCGTTCGAACCAACTCCAAGATCGATCAAGAGACCTTTGATCGATTCAACTTCCAAGTTCGATCGATCTCATGACTTAACACTTAGAAAAATTTTGAGCCTGCATCCACCTGCATCCAAATCACCTCTTTGTCCCATCGTTCGAACCAACTTCAAGATCGATCAAGAGGTTCTTCGATCGATCCAACTTCCCAGTTCGATCAATCTCATCTTCCAACACTTAGCCAAATTTTTAAACTAAAAACCTGCATATTCTTCCCTCTGTCTGATTGATCGAAAGCTTGTTTCAATCGATCACAAATCTTCATTTCATTATTTTAACTTTAGTTTGACTTTTTAACTTTTCAAAAATCCAAAAGTATTTTCATTTTTATTTTATTCTATTTTCTCTCTCATTTTATTTTGTTTTAATTTTCAACAAGTTTTCAAAAATTCAAAAATATTTTAATTTATTTAGTATTTAATTAATTAAATTCAAAAAAAAAAAAAATTCAAAGCAAATCAAAAATATTTTGTTTTACGTTATTTTCCAATTTTTAATTTTATTTTTGCAAATTTCAAAAAAACCAAAAATCCAAAAATACTTTGAAAGGAGTTCATCAAAGTTCGATCGATCACAACTCCTCTTCGATCGATCGAACTAGTCGGGAAATGTTTTTAAAAACAGAACCAAGGGTCCTGAGATCGATCATTTGGATCGATTTCACTCACCAAACCCTAGCCTCTCGTCCCTCTTCACTGTGAATCATTTCTCCAAGCTTCGGCAACTCCTCCGGCGAGATCCAAATATCTCGAATCTCAGTTCATCTCCATCCTCTTCATCTCAGATCATCTCAGTTCATTCTCCATTCTCTTGCTCTCTTGAGGTAAGATCCAAGACATCCTTCCCTAGATTTGAACTCTCATGCATCAATACTTGTTTCAAATGTCATAATCATGTTGCTCTCATGTTGAATCTTTCATTCTCAAAGCTTTAACATCCATGTCTATATATATATGTGTGTGTGTGTGTGTGTGTGTGTGTATATGTGTGCATAGATTTTGAAGATTTTGTTAGATTTGGATGTTTGGGCTACGTTTGGAGTGCATTTAGGCTTGATTTGTGTTGTTGGAGGGCTTACGAACTCATTCGTGTGGGCCCCATGCTTCAAAAGTCACAGATCTGTGACTGTTAGGTTTTATCGTCGCACTATTCGATCGATCAAACAAATTTTTGATCGATCGAATATTTGCGATCGATCCAACCTAACCTTCAATCGATTTAACTTTTGTGATCGATCTCAATTCTTTTTTTGATCGATCGAATTTCACAGTTCTCATATACACACTTCATTTATCTTATCTTATGTTCATGCTACCTTATATATGCCCAATGCCTGTAACATTCCACATTTGATGCATTTCATACTCACATTGTTTAGCATGTTTTATATTCTGCCACTTGCATAGAATCATGCGATATTTTGTTTTGTCTATCTTACTTGACATACATGTTTCTATATTGTGCTTTATATTCTATATGTGCTGACACTAACTTTTGAATTTCTATTTGCAGACTATAGCTCACGTTAAGACGGTAGCACGTAGACACCGTCACGGCTCCAGACGCAGACTTGACGACGGGGCCGGTCCATCTCATGTCCGGGATCCTAGCCCCGAGCACACACAGAGGAGAGTCCGACAGCGGACTGGGGAGACTGCGCAGCCCTCTCATACAAAGGATCCATTACACTCTACTCCACCCCAGTCGCCAGCTCGTCCAGCATTCATTCCATCACCATCTCCATCGCATAGAAGCGCTGAGCAACCAGCTCAGCCGGCTCCACCTATTCAGCCAGCTTATCTACAGCGTGACAGACTCACACCTCGATATGCACACATGACTATCGACCACGAGTCAGCATTCGACACCTCATTCTTCTCCAGATCGGTGCTGACTCGATCTGCCTATCAGGACATCATTCAGCGGGGCCTCTCAGCTATTCTTGCCCTAGTCACAGAATCGATCTACCCGCGACTGGTACGGTTGTTCTACCAGAACCTCCGACCATCGCCGCGCACTACAGCCGAGCTTATCACCTCTATCGATGGCAATGAGATCACCATTACAGTAAATACTCTGGCCCGTTCTACTCGCTGTCCACATCGGTGCCCGCCCGAGCTACAGGAGACATATCCCAGGTTTCACAGGCCTTCTTACGTCGATATGGTGATTTTTCTCACAGGTCAACATGCCGGTGGCGAGACCTTCGCCACCCGGACATTCTTGCCGAATGACCTATGGTTTACAAATTCGGTGCTCTACCAAAACATATACATGGCGGGACACAAGATTCAGAGGTGGGGCGAACATCTAGCAGCCCTGTACGCCTTCTATACCGGCCACTGGGTGTCTATTCTTGTGCTTATCTGGAGCGTGACGAGGAAGCTCTACGATGAGTACGTCAGTAAGAAGGCACCCAGAAGGGCCAAGTCTCTTCCATTCAGTCACCTCATCACCAAGATTCTCATTGACCAGCGCTATCCCATCCACCCGTAGGAGCACCCCGAGAAAAGTTCCTGTCACTTTCTCAAGAAGGACTGGGACAAGAGCTATAGAGCTATTATCATTCGCCTGCAGGTCCATGCCGTACTGGCGGCTGCAGAGCTGGAGTTAGAGGAGGAAGAGGCAGCACAGGCCTAGGCAAAGGCAGCAGCAGCACATCCGGCAGCGGACGATGCACCAGTCGATCCAACTACCGAGCATGATGACATTGATATAGACATTGACTTGGAGCACTCAGCGGATGATGCAACTCAGTATTCTCTAGCCGGGTCACCTATCCACGAGCAGGAGTAGACCTAGGAGCTGTCTTCTGACTCATCCATACCAGACTTGACCCCCGGCTTCGGAGTGCGTCTGCAGATGCTCGAGGATGCTGTTGTTACCATCAGAGCTGACCTCATGGCCCACAGAGCAGAGTTCGCTACCTTCCGCACGGATGTCGCGACCATGTTCAGAAATTTATCCAAAGATATCCATGGAGCCAGACCTGCCTGTCCTACCTCATCTTCCTGAGCTCCCACTCATTTTTATCTTATGACCCTTCTCTTCTTTTGATACTTTATTATTATCACTGTATTATTTTTGCAGCCGGTCTATCGGTTTTGCTATTTTTGTTGTACTTGCACTTTCTCTATTTTATATATCTATTTTTGCTATGGATGTCATATGATTGTATTCTCATATCTATATGTTTGACTCTATCAGGTGCATTACAGTGACTTCAGTGAGAGAATGCTACCCAATTTCCAGGACCACCCTTATACCTCTCTCATTTCGTTATCTGTTTATCTCATTTACACTTGCATGACCACTGTGCACTGATTATCTTATTTTGTTATCTGATAAGTTTATCCAAGTGCCAATTTTCAGGACCACAGTTCATCCCAAGTTTGGGGGGGGCTACACCACCCACTTCGGATACTTCAGTCCTGATCATTCTTGCTTAGTTGCACTGGTATACTCTTTCCTTTGTTCTCTTTGCACATTGGGGACATTGTGCAATTTAAGTTTGGGGGGGAATGGTGCTCTATAGTGTTAGTTTTGAATTCAAATTTTTAGCATGACTTGTGTATTTGAGGGATATTTCTATGATTGGTCCATATCTAGCTATGATTTTGATCTTTGAGGACTATATTGCTTAAAATTTAAAAATTGCTTGACTTGAGAGGCCAATACTCCTTGTATGCCTTGTGGAAGCCATTTAGGAGTAAATTTTTCGAAAGATTGATATCTTGCTTGCATTTGTGGTCCACATCATCTTGATTTTGTGATTATTTTGAGATTCACTCTAGTATTCTACACTAGCACAGGCGCACACTAGCATTCATTTGTGGGGTACATGCTTTGTTGATTATTGAATTGGTTATATCCCAATTGGGCTAGTAGTGCATTGAAAACTTTCATTCTTGATAAAGGTGGATAACAACCCCTTTTCACTAAGTAGCCGGGATTCTAGCCTCATCAAGCACTGAATTTCTCGCTCCGAAAGGTGGAAGGCCCAAACTCTAGGTTAATAATTGAACTTGTTTATTCAAAAAAAAAAAAAGCAATAAAAAATGAGGATTTGTCCCAAAAGGTGAGAAGTGGGAAATGATTAGATGGTTGTTGTCTTGATTTGTAGCCTAGTTGATTTGAGCTTATAAGTCCGTAGGGGTGTTTGAACACCTAGTGCCCTAAAGCCGTCTGGTTTGGGAGTCATTAACCTAACGCTCGACCTCATGAATCGCTAGAAAGCTTAAGAGATCAACACATTGCATTATGCTTCCATCTTTGATCCTTTAAAAAAAAAAAAAAAAAAATCAAGTGAAAAGAATAAGCGCACCTAGAACAATAAGCTTTAATAAAAGGTCCACTTTTTGTCTTGATGATCGGTACTAGATTTGTGTGCTAGTTTGAGGGTAAGGATGTGACTAATTCTTTAGTTGGCTAAGATAATAACACATTTGATGCCGGTCCACTCAAAAGGATTCTAAAGTTGTTTTGATTTGCATGATCATTTTCTTGATGTGTGGAGGACCATACTTGCTTGCTTGGTGTTGAAATTTTAGGAGATTGCTTAGAAAGGGTTGAAAAATTGCATACTTGAGGTAGTTTTCTCCCAATGCTTGTTTGCAATATTGGTACCTCTTTTGAAAGAATGAGCTTAATGTTTTTGAGTATCATTTCTGGAAACCCTCACGAGACTTCACTCGTCCACTAGGGGTAACCTAGGGGTTTAAAAGGCTTGTTGTATATGCTAAATGCAATCGTGTTCCCTACGAAAGTGGCGTTATCCATTTATTATTTTCTAGTTTATAGTTGTTCATTTCATTCTTTTACTTTCTAGTTCATTGCTAGGGACTAGCAATATTTAAGTTTGGAGGTGTGATAAGCACTGAAAAGTGCGTATTTAAACCCCTTAAGCTTAGGCATTCTAGTATCTTTATCTTTCTTACTTTACCGTTTTAGATTGATTTTGTATTATTTCCATTTTCAGGCACTTATCCTGAAAATAAGCTAACTCAGCCAAATAAGAGCTTAATTGAAGCAATTCTGAGATTAAACAAAGAAAGGAGTAAAGTGGAGGAAGAAAGAAGCAAAATGAAGCAAAGCAGCAAGTTCGATCGATCCAAGTCCAAGGTTCGATCGATCGAACAATGATTGATCTCAGCACTTCAAGATAGATCCAAGCCTTGACCCAAAAGTTTTATCGATCCAACATTAGTCTTCGATCAATCGAACATCTTTGTCCTTATCCAAATGATTGATCTTATCCATAGCTGTCCACCCATTAACCACCTTTTGTCCCTTTTCCAAAAATATCTCCCAAAATATCTCGGATTTGTCTTTTCCCAAAAAGCTCAACCAGTTGGATCGATCCAGCCTCAGTTTGATCGATCTCAGCCAGTTCGATCAATCCAAGTCCAAGGTTCGATCGATCGAACTTCCTCCAAGTGCAAAAAGTTAAAATTCTAGCTCATTGAAAGTTATCCTTTATCCAATCATTGGAGAATATTGTGTGCACGACCCTAGCTCATTTGGGGAGTGATTTTAACCTACCTATATAAGGATAAGGATTGTTTTTTAGTAAGGATATAGATAGATAGATAGATAGAGAGGGGAGCCAACATTTATTTTCATATCATCTCTTGGAGAGGAAGCTTAGAGGAGGAAGAGGCTAGAGACACTATTGGAGACTCTTTATCAACAAGGAACAGATTTCAACCATGGAATTAGCCCTTGAGGGTTGGAGCATCATCACCATGAGTGGCTACACATCCTCTTGGGGCTAGAGTTAGCCCCAAGCATGCTTTCTATATCTCAATCTTGTGTATTATTGAGGGACTAGTGTTGTAATTGATGTTTTGACACTTTGATATATATAGATCTTGTTTATTCAATGATTTATGTGGTTTAATGCTTCCAATTGGTCATTTCATTCTATCTATATGTCTATGTATGCTAGAATAGATGTTCATGTGCTTATCTCTAGATTTTGTGTTATTGATGCATGTCTATGTGTATTGATGCTATAGATTTAGAGATTGTCAAAACATTGTGCTTAAAAGAATGCTTTTGTGATTCTCTTGATGGTTCATGCTTATCTCTTGATGGGTTGTGCCTCTCCCCTAGTTTATTTTCATGCTAGTAGTGTAGATGTAGTGTAGTTGTAGTGTAGTGTTAAATGGGAGGACAATCTATGCTTGTTGTTTGATAATCCAAGCTTTTGAATGCAATTAGCATATGTCTGTATCCTTGTGTTGTATTTGGATTGTGAGTTTAATAAAAAGATTAATGACTTGTTTTGATTTATTGTGCCTTTCACATATTGTTTAGATAATATATGCTTCATAGCTTAGATATATTGTGCCTTTCACATGATGTTTAGACAATACATGTTTAACTAGTCATCCTTACTTGTTGAATTAACTAAATACACACACACCAATATTGCAACCCACTATTTGCCCTCATTAATCACTTGTCAATGATATAGAAATGCATTACTTGGTGGTGATCTCTAAACCCCAAGATCTCTCCTCTCTCTCTCTCTCTCTCTCTCTTACTTACTCTTAATTGCACTCTTTTGCTATTACTTAGTTTAATTTAGTTGCTCTTTAATCAACCAACCAACCAATTATTTGATCACTCGACCTACTAGCCCTAATTGTGATTCCACAACATTGCTCGATCCTCACAGTCCCTTGGGACGATCCCTACTCGCCCTAGCTATATTTTTAGTGTAAGGTAGTAGTGGCTTCTATAAATGTAAAACTCTTGGCCCTCGCCTTAATACACACTCTTAAGCTTATGGTAGGACGACGACCACCAGCTATAATTCTGCAATCATTGCCAGAGTCATTCAATCAGTTCAAACTAAATTATTCTACGAATAGTATGGTTTATTCTTTATCAGAACTGATGAATGCTCTGCACGCTGCAGAAGGAATTTTTAAGGGTCAAGGGAGTGTTTATACAGTGGAAAAGGGTTCTTCTTCTCATGGAAAGCCGATAGGCAAGAACCATAATAAGAAGCAAGGTTCCACTGTCCCCAAAAAGGTTGGTACTAGTGGTGGAATTGTCAAGGCTAAGGGCAAGGCTAAAATCAAGGGAAATTGTTTCCATTGTGGTAAGGAAGGACACTGGAAAAGGAATTGTTAGGTGTATCTAGCAAAGAAGCACACTGAAGGTATGCTTCAATCACTCATTATTCAGACATGATATGTGGTTAGATCTATGGATACCTGGTTTATAGATTCTGGAGCCACTAACCATGTTTGCAATTTATTGCAAGGGTTCCAGGAAACCAGAAGACTGAGTGAAGGGGAGATATCTATCTTCATCTTGCTTCACAAGCAAGGGTAGCAGCAGTATCAGTAGGAGCAGTTATTTTGAAATAAATAATAGGAGTTTATTATTAAAGATTGTCTTTATATACCAGAGAGTAGAAAATACTTGATTTCTATTTCAGTTTTTTCAAAATCTAGGTTTTTCAATATCTTTTGATTTAGAAGTTTTAAAAATAATAAAAATAAAAGGTTTATTTATTCTGGTACATTGATGGATGGTCTTTATTTAATTACTCCTACACCTTATTCCTTATATGATATTAAAATAATTGATATGATGATCAGTTATTCAAGTCTACCAATATTCTTTTAGGGTTCTTTCTTAAGCAGTTCCAAACACTACCAAGGAATTGTAAACCAGGTGAAAGCCTTGTTTACAAAATTTATGTAAGTGGGAGTGTCCTGCACTTGTGTGGAAAGGAAAGCTTGAGAAGATAAGACCGAGATTAGATGTTTGTCTATTTGTGGGCTACCAAAATGGTACAAATAGTTATTCATTTTATAATCCTAAGGAGCAGAAAGTGTTCATTAGCACGAATACTACATTTCTCGAGGAAGATTATATAATGAATCACTATCCTCAAAGTAAGATTGTTTTAGAGGAGATGAAAGATACACCAATCAATCCAAGAGTGGATATGACAGTTATAGATTATGGGACATCAGAAACTATGAGTCCAGAATCTCTTATTATATCAAAACCTTAATGTAGTGGGAGGGTTATCAGGCTATCTGATAGGTTAATGCTCTTGGGAAAGTTTGACGAGGCGATCCCAGAAGAGCAAGATCCCTCCATACTTATGAAAAGGTTACAAATGATTATGACACAGAACATTCGGTTTGATTAGAATCAGAATGGGCTTTGTGTATACAAGAAGAGTAATGGAAGTGTGGTGGTGTTTTAAAGAGATAGTTCAGCATGGGGATATTGTTGTCACTAAGATTGCATCTGCAAATAACCTTGCAAATCTTTTCACTAAGACTCTACCTACTAGGGTTTTTGAGTCTCGTATTGAAGGGTTGGGTGTTAAATGTAATGGTAATTGGCTTTGAGTGTAAGTGGGAGATTGTTGGGATTATATGCCCTACAAGCCAATTATTTATTATTAATTCGATATTTTATTAATAAATATGATATTCATGCATTAAGCTTTACATATATTTGCATGAGATGCATTATTATCCTCAAGTTGCATTATAGGTGACTTAAGTGTGTAAATGAGATTTACACGCAGGAGATTTGGGCTCATCGGTTTCTTGCACCTTGGCATTGTTCGCAATTAGTGATAAAAGTTGGGTACTTTTATCTGTAAGACTGCAACACATTTGACCTCTATAAGATAGGATGGTTTGTCTCGATCATTGGGGTAGTTGACTCTAAGGCAGTGTGTTAGTGTGCTTGGAGTATACTGAACTGGATAACCGTAAGATCATACCATACAAATTACTGTTATTATTTTGGTGTGATTCTTAACTACTAGATATATTAAGCTCTAAATCCTCAGAGGTTTAGTGGACTCAAGTTTCAGTATTGGTCACTTTGACTTACCAACATGTGAGATCTTTTAAGGTCAATACCATGGTATCTTGGGTGGCTAATGTTGGAGCTCTGGGAACGCAAATGCTCAACATGGAATCCACACTCTTTATAAGAGTTAGAATATCCCCTTGGTGCAATTTAATAAGTTTGATCACCGGAATCTGGCCAGGGCATTTTAGTAAAATGTTTACTAAATTATTTTTCTATTATTTATTTAGAAA
Organism: Cornus florida; assembly: GCF_030987335.1. NCBI lineage: Eukaryota > Viridiplantae > Streptophyta > Magnoliopsida > Cornales > Cornaceae > Cornus > Cornus florida. Next base: position 38,163,308 of record NW_026775571.1, on the reverse strand, counting down.
AAATATTTATTTTGAAAAATTCTTTTATGAAAGAAATTCAGTGATTATAAGGATTAAATTGGTTACTTAAGGAATATAAGAAGTAAGCATGCCTTAGGTGGGACAGTATTTATTTTCCTTGGGGCTACTTATGGATATTCGATAGTGGAGGGACTTATATGTAGTTATTTAGTATGATAGGGCATTGTTGTAATTTTAAAATCCTAGAGTGCAATTACAATATTATTGTGGTGCTTATTGTAATTAATTAGATAGGATAGAGTTATGAGACAACTCTATCTTTATCTAATTAGATATAATAGAGTTATGAGATAACTTTATCTCTATCTAATTGGAGCTAGGATAAGAATCCCTTTTGATCCTCATCTCTAGCCCCATCTATATACACGATATATCTCTCTTATTTGGGAATATACAATCTGACAGAAAACAGAATAACGAGAGTGAGAGATATAGGGTTTCCACAAACCTGTGTATTCTGAGGATATAGAAGTGAAGGTTTACTGGTATTCAAGGATAAAGGAGGACCAATTTAATTCACTGTTATTCTCGGAGTGTTGACAATTAATCAATCGTCCAAAGGTATAAGATTCCTTTACAGTATTAATTGATTTGATGAAATATCATGTGGATACGATCTAGAAAATTTATTAAATGCTTCCGTTGTGCTTTCATATACAACATTAACAATCTATTTAATTCTATCCATCCATGACCACAAGGTTACCATCTTCAGATATAGCCAGACTCCCAGAAGAATCATGAAGAGGTTTGTCTCTGTTTGCGACCCACACCACACCGGTAAATGAGATGTCATTATATACTATCAAGGACCATTAATGGGGTGAATGGATGTAATTTTGTCCGTGGCTATGCAAAACTCTAAATAGAAATAGTAGAGTACAAGAACAAGGTTTTGAAGAAGATCTATTTATGCTAAGTTGTTGTTGCCTATAGACTTAAAATTTTTAACACAGTTGGCTAATCAAAGACAAAGAATACAAGATTTGAGTGAATAATACATAGAGGATTTTCTCAAAAGAAACAATGTGGAAGGATAAAGGCAAACACTTTGTTCTGAATAGGGTGGATGAAAACATTACGTAAAACAGAACTAGATTATTTATATTCAATTAGAGAGTAATTAAGGGTCTATATAGTAAGAGAAAAAAAAAATACAAGAATTTGCATGCTAATGACTGTCAATAATTGTAACAGTTACATCACTCACAGAATATTTCCTTTGGCTTTGTCGAGAAGACTGTACATTTGAGAGACCCTGTGTTTCAGTAAATGCAGGTTGCTTTGGAGTTGGAAGTTCTGGAACTTCACTACTAAAGCATGAGAAGAGCAGTATTTATAGTAGGCCTATCAGTGTCGAAATCTTGCATGCACAAAAGTCCTACATGTATATATCTCAAGATCTCCACTTGGAAGCATGGGTCAGAAATTACGTAAAACAGAACTAGATTATTTATATTCAATTAGAGAGTAATTAAGGGTCTATATAGTAAGAGAAAAAAAAAAATACAAGAATTTGCATGCTAATGACTGTCAATAATTGTAACAGTTACATCACTCACAGAATATTTCCTTTGGCTTTGTCGAGAAGACTGTACATTTGAGAGACCCTGTGTTTCAGTAAATGCAGGTTGCTTTGGAGTTGGAAGTTCTGGAACTTCACTACTAAAGCATGAGAAGAGCAGTATTTATAGTAGGCCTATCAGTGTCGAAATCTTGCATGCACAAAAGTCCTACATGTATATATCTCAAGATCTCCACTTGGAAGCATGGGTCAGAAATTGTTAGATCTATTAGCATTGCAATCCTATCTTCATTCCACAACTTCCATGCCTGGACACAGTATAGAGTAACAAAGACACACATTCGACAACCATGAAATGTTGAAATTAAAAAGATTAAAAGGAACTACATGGAGTAACTCAGGCAATAGTTCAAGTGAACTTACAAATCCCAAGAGGCTTAAAGAGTGCTCATGATGACAAAAGCTAATGTTCTTTCACCCACTTAAAATCTCTAACAACAATACTCTGAAGCTAAACACATCAGATTTTTCCGAGAATCTCACTTCCATTGCATATTCAGGGCCCATATAGCCGTTGCACTGTGTCATTACTGCCCAAATGGTAAAAATATTTGAGTTAAACTATCCTATGAGAAAAAAGGATTATAACATGAATGATTAACCATTTTGGACAAAGCAGAGACTACTTACTAAGTTCCAACAACCCTTCTAGTGTTTGCTTGGTCCTGGTTCCCTCCAAATATCTTTGTTGTGCCGAAATCTGAAATTTTTAGATTTAAGTCTGCATCCAATAGAACATTACTAGCCTTTAAATCTCTATGAATAATCCTTAATCTGTAATCCATGTGAAGGTAAATTAGTCCTTAGCGTTGGGATTCGGCGAGGTTGTGGTACTTGAGGGGTTGACCGGTGAGGTTGTGGTAATTGAAGGGTTATTTTAGGGTGTGGTAGAGGAAGAAGGAGGTGGAAGGATGTAGCGGCGCGCGGCAGGTGGCGGTGAAGGAAACTGGACATGGCTCTGCGTTGGCTTTGTGTGAAATTATTGTAACGCATGTGTGTGTAATGTATATGTGTGTGTTGATATGCATGATGGAAGAGAAAAGAAGAGTTGGTGATGTTAACTGCTAACTGCTGGGGAGATAAGAGCGAGTCTCTACAAAATGTATACATGTATATTACTTAGGGTAGTTTGGTCATTTTAGATGAGATGAAAATACATGGTAGGGCATGTTAAACATTTCATGTCACTTAAAGTTGTATTTGGTTCTTTATTTATAAAATGGGGTGTCATTGTTTAAGTTTTTAAATCCGAAGACAAATGGATCACTCTTAACTTGTATCTACCTGTCTTTTTGAACAAGCCCGAATATCACCGAATTTAAGCCTTTTTTTTTTTTTTTAAGCCCACAACACCAGTGGTAAGTTGAGCTTTTGAGATTTGCCATTACCAACACACCAACCAATTCCTTTGATGAGAATGCGCCAAGTGGACTAGATACTACGCCAAGCCTACAATAGAGTAGCTCTTAACTAGGCATTCAAAAATGAGCAAGACGATAAGTATTGGACATTAAACCATTTAGATTTGTATCATGAAATAAATTTCTAGATTTGCATTACAACAACATTGTTGTTTTTTTTTTGCTGTCAAAGCCAACTCTTCTAGGCCTCACCGAGGCCTTACCCATTACATCGCTTTATCTTCCATCCAACTTACCTATTTTATATTTTTCTAAATAATCTAGTTACCTTTTCATTTTTTTTTTCCCCTTCCTAAATCATCCAACTTAGTTTTCTTTCTCTCTTTTTTTTTTTCAAAAAAATTATGAATAGAAGTTCTGGAGTTTTTTTTTATTATTTTTATTTTTAATCATGGCATTACACAATAATATGTGGTTAGACACTTGCTCAACCTGATCTTTACTATACCACAACTCACAAGTTGGGGGTGCTCAAAAAATCCAGTAAATCGAAAAATCGGAATGGATCATGTGATTTGGTCTAATTGTACAGGTCTAGTTGTACAGCGGTTTGATCCGGTCACGAACCCAAAATTATGAAACACTAATTTTTCGATTCAGTCTTGGGTTAGGATCCTGGACCGGCCCGGCCCGGACCGAACCATTACTATGTTATTATACATATATATATATATATATATATATATATTATACCGTAAAATAAATCCTAAAGTAAATTTCTCACCTCAAGTCTTCAACTTCACTTCTCATTCTCAGCCGCGGTGACACAACCCCAATTCCTTAATCCTCAGCACTATTATTACGAAAATCTGAGTTCTATGAGCACAATTGCAATTAACATTCAAAGGGGTACAATTTCAGTTCTCTAAGTCATACTTTGATAATTAACTACATGTCCCTCTCTCTCACAGTCTCACTCTAGTAGTCTACCATTCGCTTCCACGAAATCTTAAAACCCTTGAAACCCTCTATTCTCACGATCTCCTCAAAATCCTTCATACCCTTTGTCGTCCATCACCACAAACCCTTCAAAAGATCCATAATCATCTAAAGCATCCAAAAGTATGTCTTTGGTTATTTTTAGTGTTTCTATTTAATTTCTTCTTGTTGTGAGTAGAAATTTCTTTTATACACCAATTTTTTTCAATTTCTTAACAAATTTTAGTTTCAGGTTTGAGGCCTGAGCAAGTCAACGAAGGAATCATTGGCTAGCAATATATATATATATATATGCTCCAATTATTCCATAATTTTTAAAAATTCTTTTCTTTTTTAAGTGTTGATTTTATCTTCTCTAATATAATTTCTTTGCTTAATATAATCGATATGATTTGATTTTTTTTTCTTTTCTATTTTCTTAAATGTCATGATAGGCATAGTGCCAAAACATGTATTTCATAATTATTTTGATGCATTAGCAGGGGAGGCACATTTATGGGTTAAGTGAATCCCAGTTGATGTATTATAACAGGGAAAATAATAAGTTTTTTTTAAAAAAAATAAAAAAAATAAAAAAATAAAGAAATCAATTGAAACTTTAGAACAGAACTGGACCAAACCGGTCTTTCGCGGTTTTGTTTGGTTTGGCCCTATGTACATTATGATTTGATCTGGTTTCAAAAATAGTAGAACCGTTATAAATAATTTGGTTCCAAAAATTTCTCAATCCGGTCCAAACCGACCCTTTGCACCCCTGTTCCTTAACTCCCTCCGTCCCTATATATGACTGCCCTGAACAACAACCTCCCAAGCCTGTTAAACTAATGGTAGAACTGCCACTTGTGAACACCAAAATTTCAGCATTTTAAAAGGTTTAGGTCCACTAGCAAATTGATTAAAAACATGAACCAATACACCATAAAGATCTGAGCAAAGTGCATTAGAGTAAGATACCTTAGTCCCAGGGAATTTATCTAACCAATTTTCAACGATGAATACCCTATCCAGTTTACACCAATTCTTTTAGACCTGCTCTGTCTATTACACCAGCTCCATTCAACAACCTTTGAGGCACCCTCCACTCTTATCATCATGAAATCTTGTGGCATTCCAATCACCCAAAGTGATCCAAGGCCCACTTATCAACCTAGCATAGTGAAGAATGCAATCCTTCAACTTCAACCTCTCACCGTGAGTGTTAGCAGCATACACAGAAGAGCAAGAACATATATTTCCATTTTTGAAGGTTTTTGATTCTGGGCAACATACACTGATCATATTCTTCTATCACATCAACAGCAAATAGTAAGGGGATCCATCCCACCCACAGTCTGCCCATTGGGTGAGAAGAGTAGTTATGAATCCAAGACCAAGTTCTATTTATTTTCTTGTGAAAACCATTTTTGTGCCTTCATATATGTAAAACAGAACAAAACAAATTTTAAAGGACTGGAGCTGAAATAATTGAGAATTCATTATCGACTTCTGTCGTAAATTTTTTAAAAAAGATTTATGCTAATGCTATCACAATAGATTAATGGATTACGGATTTCAAAACTTGATTATGAATTTCAGGTGGCTACCATGGGTTACTGTTGTGATGAATCATATCCATTCTTAATAAACAAGTAAAAAAACCATAGAAACAAACGAGGATTATAAAGTAGAGGCAGATGCATATTACCATTGGAGAATTCTTGTATGTCAATTAAATTTCCACTCCATTGCATACAACCAATGTCACTATAATATTATTCAAGCACTCGCCTTCTGCAGTTATCCTCCGTGCAGTTGACCACTCTACGAAGGCCGGCACTCACAGTTATTCTTTGCCCTTTTCCTTTGGATCATGTCCTTGTAAACAGGTGCAAATTGGTGAATCCTGCATAATGCAGCTTCCAGACAGACCACACTTGCCATACAATTTTTTGAGCCAATTCTTCTCTGCAATATCGAAGTACTTTGACACAAAAATTCCATCAGAAACTCAACATCCAATTACAACAAAGTTACATTTGTAGTCGTGTAAGTTACATACACAGTTCCTTCTTTATCATCTACAACATTAACAGGGTAAATAGTATACAACACTAACAATCTGTTTCTATCCATCCATGACCACAAGGTTACCACCTTCAGATCAGACTCCCAGAAGAATCATGGAGAGGTTTATCTCTCCTTGCGACACACACCACACCGGTAAATGAGACGTCGTTATACCAGATTACTACATATTCTGTGAACCAGTGGAGACTGTACTATAAAGGGCCATTAATGGGGTGAATGGATGTACTTTTGTCCGTGGCTGTGCAGAATTCTAAACAGAAACAGTAAAGTACGAGAACAAGGTTTTAAAGAAGATCCAATTATAATAAGTTGTAGCTGCCTTGTGACTTAAAATTTGCAACACAGTTAGCTAATTAAAAACAAAGAATACAAGATTTGAGTGAATCATACATAGAGGATTTTCTCAAAAGAGAAACAATGTGGAAGGATAAAGGCAAACACTTAGTTCTGAATAGGGTGGATGAAAACATTATGTAAAACAAAACTATATTATTTGTATTCAATTAGAGAGCAATTAAGGGTCTACATAGTAAGAGAAAAAAAAAAAAAATACAAGAATCTGCATGCTAACGACCGTCAATGATTGTAACAGTTACATCGTTCACAGAATATTTCCTCTGGCTTTGTTGAAAAGACCGTAAATTTGAGAGACCCAATGTTTCAGTAAATGCAGGTTGCTTTGGAGTTGGAACATGAAAAGAGCAGTATTTATAGTAGGCCTATTAGTGGCGAAATCTTGCACGCGCAAAAGTCCAACTTGTATATATCTCAAGATCTCCACTAGGAAGCATGGATCAGAAATTGTTGGATCTATTAGCATTGCAATCCTATCTTCATTCCATAACTTCCATGCCTAGACACAATATAGAGTAACTCAGACACACATTCCACAGCCATGAAATGTTGAAATTAGAAAGATTAAAAGGAACTACATGGAGTAACTCAGGCAATAGTTCAAGTGAACTTACAAATCCCAGAAGGCTTAAAGAATGCTCATCATGATAAAAGCTAGTATTCTTTCGCCCACTTAAAATCTCCAACAACAACACTCTAAAGCTAAACACATCAGGTTTTTCCGAGAATCTCCCTTTCATTGCATATTCAGGCGCCATATAACCGCTGCATTGTGTCATTACAGCCCAAATGGTAAAAATATTTGAGTTGAACTATATCCCATGAGAAAAAAGGATTATAACATGAATGATTAACCATTTTGGACAAAGCAAAGACTACTTACTAAGTTCCAACAACCCTTTTAGTGTTTGCTTGATCCTGGTTCCCTCCAAAAATCTTTGCTATGCCGAAATCTGAAATTTTTGGATTTAGATCTGAATCCAATAGAATATTACTAGCCTTCAAATCTCTATGAATAATCCTTAATCTGGAATCCCTGTGAAGGTAAAGTAATCCTCGACCAATCCCTTCAATAATGTTGGCACGTTTTCTCCAATCTAGGAGTTTTTGCTTGATTGGATCTGAGAGAATATTGAAGAAAGAAAAAAGAAAAAAAAAAAAAGGGGGGGGGGGGGGGAGGGGGTTAAATTGATGTTAAGACGGAATTTAAAGTTTTAGTAGATCAGTATGTTCACAAACAATTCTACCTTCTCAACACAACGAAGTTTCTACTCATGTTAAGGTTATGAAATTGAAATAACTAGAAAATAATTCTGTCTTCTCAAGACAATAAGGTTTCTACTGATGTTAAGGTTATAAACTGAAATAACTAAAATAACATCAAGAGCTTTTATCATGAACCAACCAAACAGAAATGCATCCAAGCTTTTATTTAGCATGTATTCATAGATCAACATCTTTTCTTCTCCTTCCACACAACAGCCAAGAAGCCTAACAAGATTGCGATGCTGGAGTTGGGAAATTACCACAACCTCATTCATAAACTCCTCATGCCCTTGTCCAGAGGATCTCGAAAGCCGTTTGACAGCTATATCTTGTCCACTTGCCAATTTTCTCTGAAATTAAAGATGAAAATGATTTTTTTTTTTTTTTTTTTTTAGGGTTGGTACATCGTAAAGTTCCAAATGAACAAGCACTACCTTGTACACTGGACCAAAACCACCCTGCCCGAGCTTATTAGCCCTATCAAAATCATCTGTTGCAATTGCCAGCTTCTCGAAACTGAATAGAGGTAGCTCTTCAAGTTTAATTTGGCTCTGATCATCTCCAAGCATGCTTTTATTTGAACAATCTGCATCGACTTCCCCTCTTTTAAATAACTTCCCACTTTTTTTTTTCCTTCCTGATTCAGAATTTAGTAATCGGTAATTCATATAATAACTAGAAATATGTGCTAATAATATATTGAGCTAATTTTAACGGGCATATACCTCGCGGTCTAGCCATCCACCTCAAGGAAAGATAGATACAAATTGCAATGGTTACTGATCCTATGAGAACTGCAACTGCAATAACTAGTTTTGTGCTTCTCTTTTTTCTTGTAAAACACAACAAACATTGAGAAAGTACTTGAGTTAATATGGATTTAATTCAAAGAGCTGAGAATTTAGACAATTTCCATTGCTCTCCTTTTCTGTGGGCAAATGGGAAAAAAGGATTTAACCCTTTTCTAAACCAGTTCACGGATATCAGGGGGCTAACATTTTAAGTATGTGCATTGGTTTATTTTCAAGTGATATTTGCTTATCTGAATCAACAAGTAAAATAAACAGAAGCAGAAAAAACAATACCAAGTTCTGAATATGCCACACGTATGTAAAGATCTGCCCCACCATAGGAGAATTCCTGTATGTCAATTAATTGTCCACTCCACTGCAAACAACCAATGCCACTATAATATCCATAAGCTATACAAGAACAATTATTGAAGCACTGGGTTTTGCAGTTGTCTTCTGAAGCAAATACCGACACAGCAAAGGCTGGCACTTTCACTGTCTTGAGCTTTAAAAACCGATCTTGTTTACCTTTTCCACCACCACTATTGTTTCTCTCACACTGCAATTGCAGCCTCCTTGTACATCCACTAGCCTAATTCCCTCTACTCCATTCCTCCATATCCTTCGGATCAAACCCTTGCAAACATGTGCAAATTGGCAAACCCTTCGCATTGCAGCTTCCAAATGGACCACACTTGCCATATGCTTCACATTCAGTATTTTGAACCACCCACGTAGTTTCCCAAGTCTCCTTTCCTTTTTCCCGGTACCTCTGCATTAGAGTTCCATTAGAACTTAAGGTATAGTATAACTGAGAGGACTTATTTGTATCAGTGTAACCAATACATACATTTCCCCTTTCATCATTTGCAACTTCAGATCTGCTATAGTATGTAGACGACATGTAAGGCGTGCCAATAAAAATCTGCCGATTCCATGGACCACTCCGCCAATATGGAAGACTACCATTCCAAACATATACTTCTGGAATATTCGTAGGATTGACGCCAAAAGTGTACCTTCCACTGGATGGAACTGAAGGGCTTTTCCATGAGGTCAACTGAGTCTTCTTACCTGTAAACTTGTTAGTACTAATTTTCATCCCCTGCAACAAAGAATCAGAAGGGTGTTTAAAACTCTCCCATATTATGTTTCCATTGGAGTCATCTCGCAGCATAAGGTTCCCAGAATCTGAAAGCTGAGCACTTGAATTCACCGAAGCATTTGGAACATCTGATGACCAAACAATCTGTTTCTGTCCATTCAGGACCACAAGATTGCCATCCTTGGATATTGTCACTATCCCGGAGGAGTCATTCAGAGGTGTATCTCTATTCGCAACCCAAACCACAGCCTTGGCAGAGATGTCGTTGTACCAGATACCAACATACCGGTTAGTAGAATTAACACTAGGGCTACAAAATCCCAATTTGAAGGTGGCACCACTAGAGGCTATAGTTTGAGGGTCATGGATGGGTTGAGTAGATGTAATTGTGTCTATGGCGGTGCAAAATTCGATACTACAAGAACAGTAAAATATGAGAAGAAGAGTGATTAAACTTGGGCGTACCATGGCTGTGTTGAGTGCTTCTTGTTTGGTGAAGATGATGGAATGTGTGATCTCTTCTCAAATGGGGAGGCGGCCACTGGATGGAGGACGCACAGCTGAAAATTCATTGGTTTTTTTCAAAGCGTAGTGCTTATCAGCTAAAACGAGATGATATACTTACACATGTATACAATTTTTAAATCATGAGGTCAACTGAGTCTTCTTATCAGCTTTGAATTTTTAAAGCTAAAAGATGCTTCAAAACCTGTCTGTCTACGGCTTTCTTGGAAGATTCATGTGAAAGAAAGCAAATTAAGGAAAGAAACCAAACAAAAGAATGAAGTCATCAATGACACCCAAAGACAACCCAATCATGATATTTTTTACCACCTAAAATGACCAAACTAGCCTAAGTGAAATATACATACACAAGTATACAATATTCTATCAACCCAACTCCAACACCACCATCGCCAACATCACCCACCACCGGCCACAACCTCTTTCTTTCTCTCCACTCACCGGCCACAACCACCGCAACCTCCACAACCTCCACAACCACCCCAACTTAGGCCCACCACCACCCACCTCCACCTCCACCACCACCACCACCACGAATCAGCCAATACCAGATCCGAACCCGAGACCACCTCCACCTTCGCCTTTGCCTTCGCCCTTATCATCCACCATATACCCAACCTCTCATTCCTCAGCAAACTTGACGACAGGTGGCGCAAAGCCCGAGGACACGACCATGGAGCCCGATCTTGATCCGATCATGGAGCCCTGTCACACCTCAAGCACAGAAACGCCGAGGACAGGACCTCCACAATACGAACTCGTCACTGACTCATTCGAACTCAAACACAGTTGCAGCTGTTGAACGCATCATCTCCTTCTCACTTCATTTCTCATCACAGGAGAGCGAAACATGTGTGTATATATGTATGGGGTTTCGGATTGGGGGTTTAAGAGATACTATGTGTCTGTGAATTGGGTTTGATTTACGATTCCTCTTGGTTCAATTAGGCTCGTCGGGGGTCGGATTGGGTGGTGATGATGGTGGTAGAAGTGGTGGTCGTGGGTCAGATTGGGTGACGGCGATGAAGTGGATTGGGAGGTGATGATGGTTGTAGAAGTGATATTCATCGCCGGATCCCGGTGAGTTTGTGGTAATCGAAGGATTATTTGGGGGTGTGGTAGAGGAGGAGGGAGGTGGAGGGACGCGGCGGCGCGTGGCTGGTCGCGGTGAAGGAAACTGAACATGGCCCTGTGTTGGGTTTGTGTGAAAATGATGTGTGTGTATACGCGTGATTGAAGAGAAAAGAAGAGTTGGTGGTGCTAACTGCTGGGAGTATACAAGTATATTACTTAGGTTAATTTGGTCATTTTAGATGAGAATGAAAATAGATGGCAGGCATATTAAACATTTTATGTCATTTAGTTCCTTATTGCATGCAATAGATTGAGGGACACTTCAGTTTTTTCCTTTTTCTTTTAAGGGAAATAATGAGAAGGTTATTGAATCCATTAATAGATTATTTTAATATTATAATTATTCTTCATATAATTTTAATATTTTTGTATTTATTTATTTATTTGTATAATGGGATAAATATATTATTTCTTAGTTTAGAATATCATAATTACCCTTCATACAATTTTAATATTTTTGTATTTTTTTATTTTTTTATATAATGGGATATTATTTAATAAAGTTAATTTTTTTTAGTCAAAAAAAGATAATTTAATTTTTTTTTTAAATATTAGAGACAAGGAGAAGAAATCTATAAAGGCAATTTTGTTATTTAAAAAATAATTATTATTTACTTGTAAAGTTAGAGTTAAGAAAATGAAATGGGATTTCACCTTCCAAGATGATTAATGGATTCACCTTCCAAGATTAATGGATTATGGATTTCAAAACTTGATCATGAATTTCACGTGGCTAGTTGTGATGGGTCATATCCATTCTTAATAAAAAGTTCCCATAGAAACAAGAGAGGATTATCTGAAGCACTTATTAAATTACAAGATCATAAAGCAGAGGCAGATGCATATTACCAAGCTCCAAGTATGCAACATGAACGTAAAGATCAGCCCCACCATTGGAGAATTTTTGTTCGTCAATTAAATTCCACCCCATTGAATACAACCAATGCCACAATAATAACCATAGGCTATATTCAACCAATGCCACAATAATAACCATAGGCTATATTCAAGCAGTACTCGCTTTTGCAGTAATCCTCCAATGCACCTGACCACTCTGCAAAGGCCGGCATTTTCACCGTCTTTAACTTCAAAAACCCATATTCTTTGCCCTTTTCACCACCAGTGCTGTTTCGCTCGAGAAATCTTTTCATCAGTCGCAACATTTTAACAAGTGGAAAACCAAATAGAAACATATACATAGGTGAAAAAAAAGATCAAATGTAATTTTTAGATAGATTCAAACTCATGTCCCCAGATACAAAACTTCATTATCTTCAGTACTCAATTCAAACTAAAGTTTAGTGAAACAAGCCAAACTAGAAACAAAACTACATGAGCTTCAGTATTCCACTCAATTAAATTAGGGCACTGAGGGAACACTGGTAAGTTCATAACATTGACAAAAGCTGGAAGCTCCATGAGCAGCAGGCAAATGAGTAACTTGATGAATTTTCCACTCGCAGCATTTTATGCCTTCTTCTCAATGAGCTTCTCGATCAGATCAGCTGCATCCTGGACGGTGGTAATAGACTGGGCGCTTTCTTCTTCCACACTGATTCCGAATTCCTCCTCGAGTCCCATCACAATCTCAACCTGCGCAAGGAAGGCCGGTATACTAATCAGTTTATGTCATTGTGTTGGGGATCAGTTTATGTCATTGTGTTAGGAAAAAAGAAAAAGATACCGAGAAGGCACCCCTTTTGCATGTACTTCCTTGATGGAAAAAAACACAAGCAATTAAGAAGAGACAGAAAGTACTAACTACACTCAGTTCTCAATCATACTCTAAAACAAAATTATAAATGGGACTAGAAAACAACATTCTAAGCCAAAAATGAAAATAAAAAATAGTAAAGGGACAGAAGCCTTAATCCGAATAAAAGAAAAAGGGATATCAGACATACTTCATCACTACATGTTGATGCGCGCTTCTTCCTACCTTTTCTTTTTCTTTTTCCTCTTACTTCTCTTCTTCCCTCTTTGGGTTAAAAAATAAAAACTAAAAAATTGAATGAATTTTAAATTTTGGGCTTTTAAGACTGAAAGATTTTTATTTTTAAAGAGGGGCGTGTTTATTATTGGAGGAAACTTTGGCTATAAGATTTGCTGGAAAAAAAATGGTTGGATTACCAAGTTTATGAGTGAGCATGTCTATCAATTTTGGATTGAGTATAAACCAATCAAATTGCAAACAAAAAGGACAGAAGCAGTTGAAATGTTAACGATCTATATATACATACATACATCTATATATATATATAGTTATTTATTTATTTATTATAAGTAGATAACAAATCATTAAAGGCCAGAAAACTAATTCGAATATTTCAAAACAATATATGACATGGTAAGTTGCACATATAGATAGTTCATGGGCAAGAATTGTTTACCGTGTCAAGAGAATCAGCCCCAAGGGAAACAAACTTTGACTCTCCGGTTACTGCAGAATCAGCTGGTAGTGCAAGCTGTTTCCTCACTATTTCACACACTTTGTTCACCGTCTCTGGTTTTGCCTGCTCAAAGACATTAGCTTCCTTAGGGCAAGTTGAATTCATCAAATATGATGACAAAATAATATGCCGCACTAATACGAAGTAGAATGCACTAGGGCTGGTAAACCCCATAAGCAACATATAATATAATACAGTACATTTTATCATCTCCCTTTGCAGTCCCAACATTTTGAGGACCACCCCCAACCGAAAAACACTCGCACAATTGCAAAAAGGAGGACATATGAGGTTGAAAACCACAGAATTGTGGTTCATATAACAAGCTGCCTGATTGATCCATTGCAAAGTCACAACAATAAGATGTGCAGAACAATAAACCAATATTCCAAACGTAGTATGCAATCAAAGACGAAGCAAGTTTTTAATGGTGGAGATTGAGGAACAGGCCCCCATGTTCTTCACATGGGCTGCCTCGGAGGATTTTGATAAATAATGTTGTGCTCTAAGAAAATGAATGAATGCAAATAAGCATCAGAGTTAAGATGGAGATGGTTGAAGTTAAGAGCCATTCACCTTGTAGCTGAATGCTATCACATGTTACTATTTTAAAGTTAGATACCACGGATCATGTTCTGATCTTAATATATTAATTAAGAATTTGGTACAGTTGCATGTCTGTTAACAAGAGGTGAATGCTCTGAACCAATGAAATGTCTAGAATGCAGAGAGCAATTAATGATTCTTAACCTGGACAACAAAAGCAGAAAAAAGAATACAATACCATAACTACAGAAAACATACCGCACAACAAACCCGGAAGCGTGACAGCCTCAGCGATGGGAAGCATTTCTCTTTAACAGAAAGGGAAACCGAATTGAAATTGGAAATTCGGGTAAGTGCCTGCTCAATTTGTGAACAAAGACTCAGTAAATATAGGTAGCAGAATAACCACAACAAAAAAGGAAATTACAAAATTAACCGTTTAACTTGAGAACTTCAAAATCTTTTAGTAGTATAGAAAGAGGATAAAAGAATATATGCATATTTCAAATAATTCTGGTTTAAACTTTTTCTTAGAAATTTAAAAATAACAAAGGAGACAATAGAAAAAAATTGTAAAAATTCATAGTTCACCAAATACTGTAATGTAAAAAAATTGAAAACACAAACAGAAACCTGAAAATCCAAAAATTTGGATAACGAGCTCAATAAAAGGAATTACACACCTATGATTTATCAAGTGTATTTGGTCATGCTGTTTGCAAAAAGTAGTTTAGGTCAAAAGGCAAAAAAGCCCCTGAATTATCTCAGATTTACAAATAACCTCCTGCACTTCAAAAGAAATCCATGAACTATAAAAGATTACAAATAAACCCCTTTTCTCTATCTGTTAGCATAGCAATAAAATTATGTAATTGCCCTTACGAACTAGAAATTAAAATTTTGAGTTGACAAGGATTGTGATAAAGTCAAATAATGTAATCCCAAGATGTACAGTCAAATGTAATCCAAACTATTTTCCCCAATTCGATTCCCAAAATGGATCTGTCCATATATTTATGATAAAAAGTAATTTAGTCCACTCAAAGAACAAATTGGTTTAACATAGCATTAATATGTCATGCGAGGGACTTGGGACTTTTTTCATCCATTTCCTACGGAAGAATTGGCGGCAAGGGGTAAATTTCTGATTTTCATACTTTTAGAGGGTTTATTTGCCAAATTGAAAGTTCAGCATAATTATTTGCAAATCTTAGAAAGTTCAAGGGTTTTTTTGCATTTTGCCCAATAATTCACCATAAATGAAAAATTAAAATTAATCTAATAAGTTGCTAAGAAGCAGAAGACCAAGAGATTCAGAAACAAATGCACAAGATCGATTTATCATAATCCACGATCAAATCCCAAAATTACACAAGATTTGAATAACAACTAAAACACATATAATACATGATAAGCTTAACAAGCATTTTATATATACATACATATATATATATATATATATATATATATATATATATATAGAAAAATATTCAACAACAAAACAAGATCTGAAAGTTTATACCTGATTTTGTTTGAGCGAGTATGAGAGAGTGGTCATGGACATGGACGATCCAGTAACAGAAGCCATTGAGGGACCGGAAGAGAAATAGATATATAACAGTTTAGAGAGAGAAAGTGAGAGATCTCACTCAATCTGAGATCGCAGAAAATGGAAGAGAGGGAAAGAGGCGGAGAGCACGAAGATTGTGACAAGTATCGAACTTACACTCAGAGATACAGATTAGAATGTGATACTACTACCTACCACTCTTTACATACTACTGTGGTTGGCTTTGCTTTGTTTTTATCGAAATTGGGAGTGTTTGGTTTTCAGACTTAAAAATGAAGATTCGGAGTGTTTGGTTTCAAAGGTCTGATCAGTAGTACAATGTCAATAGTCTGGCCGAAATGCTAAGCTTGGATCATTTCGGCCCTCAGGAGGGACCCACATGAGTAACTCTCGAATGCATATGGCACTTGGGTTAGAATGTAGGTTTAAGTATCATTTTTCTGTTATATTGTAATATGACTTAAATACATCTACTAAAATTTTAAAAAATCTTACATTGACCTCCCTCGTAACTGTTTTGACTTATGAATGACAAAAATAAAATGAAATTATTCTTTTACCTTGATTATTTTGATAATAAAATACTTAGTATTGTGAATTGATATTTTTGCCCACTGATTATTAAAATCATTTCCCCTTCTATCTAACTCTCTATGTTACTTTCTTGTGTGACGACCCTAGATTTTTCAACCCAGCGTGTCCTGTAATGACCTGAACCAGATCCAAGTTGCGGAAGCAAAAGAATTGGAATGGCCTCAATAGATGTACGTCATCCCTAAGACACTGAAGTGACTCTCCATAAAGCCACTAAACTCATATGAGCCAAACAAATGAAGCAAGAATGCCTAATCCGAAAAGAAATGAACCAAGGGCAAAATGGTCATTTTTAAATTGAAATGGGTGTCACTGAGCACACCATTGGAAAAACAACGAAAAATGAACAAGGTTGGACTCAAGAATCACCTGATTCTGAGTTCGAACGGACAAGATATGAATTTAAAACAAGGTGGCCTTCGCCGTTTAAGAATTACCATGAACCTATCTTACTAAAACTGGAATAACTCTCATCATAGATGGAGTTATGATGTGTGGTTGGTACCATTGGAAAGCTAACTTCATGCTCTTGAAGTTAGGCTCAAGAATGAGCTGATTTGGATCAGAGATGAAGGAGTTATGACCTTCTGAAGTTGAAGTCACAAAGCTGATCAAGAAAACTAGAAGGAGAAGGTCCCAAGGAGGATCGGTCGACCGAAGACAATGGTCAGCCGGCCGAAACTCAACCGTCAGCCGCCCGAAGCCCATAGTCAGCCGACCGAAACACCCTTTTTCACCAAAAAGGCTATTGGAATGGTCTCGAGACAATCGTCAGCCGACCGATGGAGCTCCATCCGCCGACCGACACCTCTGCTGCTGCTATGAAAGCTGCTGCAATCCATGGGGAAGGTGCTTGGCTTGGTTCTAAAGCCTTACATGCTTCGCAAATGATTTAAACAAGTTTCAAAACATCTTTAAACCTTAAATGAACACCCATAACATGCTAAACCGAAAGAAAACGTTGAATGATGCCAATGCTTGGATTTTGCATAAAAATTCAATAAATCGCCCACAAATAGGTCAAAAGTTGAAACTTAAGAGTTTTGTGAAATGTGAACATGCACGCAAACGTAAAAAGACATTTAAGACACGTTCCAATGGTCCACGACTTTAGGATGTCAAGAATGCAAAATATGACCTCTTAACGGCCAAAAATGCCTAAAAATGGAATAAATGGAACCTCAATGCAAAACCTAGAATGAAATGGTGTTTAGCCCTTGGCCACACCTCATGCATGATCATAGAAACCCTATAAAAAAGAAAGAATGGAATTCCCACACCCAATGCAAAAGTTACGAAGAAAAGACTTATGAATTTTCAATATTTTCATAATAACTTTGAGAATAAAAGTACCTAGAATACAAGTTACATGTCATTGACCTCCGGCCTCATCATATATATGTTGAATACAATGAAAATGAGTGTACTTATGTACACTTTACATATTTAGAATCAAATAATACAAGTTACATACATTAGGCTATGAAATGATAGTTCATGCTAACATTTGTAAGAAATGGAAACTGAAAACCTAGAAGCTATCCCACTGAATAGCAAGCATCACGAACCAAGTCTTTGTACCTGATCAAATCCCCCAGTAACTTCAGGGTGAGTAAACAAGTTTACTCATAGAGAATGAGCATGCATCGACTCGATTTCTTTAGAGATTTTTAGGGCTAACATGATATAATTCAAAAGGGATCATGCCACCTAACGTCTATGTCAAAGATCAGACTCAGGGGTCATCCTAAGCTACTATGGAGTAAAAGCAACAAAAATCATGATATATCTACATATATGAAGTAAGTCAAGATTGGGATAATCCAAAAACACGATGAGAAGGATACTTGAATATAGGTTAACATGAATTGCATTATCAATACAATTAAGCAAGGTTTAGAATAATTCCATACAACACGACAAGAAAGTACTAGAATACAAGTATCACATTATTAATGGAATTAAATAAGGTTTAGAACATACCAATTAACACAACAAGAAGTATACTCGAATACAAGTTAACACGAATTACATTATCAATGCAAATAACATTATTGGAGCATTCCAATTAACGCGTAGAAGTAATACACGAAATGAAGAGCAAGACATAATATCTATGCAATTAAACAAGAATGGAACATTCCATGAAACATGAAAAGAGTTATACATGAATCAAGAACAAGCCATAATATCTATGCAAGTAAACAAGATTGGAGCATTTCACATACACGACAAGTTTAAATCTTCAAGGAATAGCAACTTGAAATTTAAGGAGTGAAATCAACCAATATGGAAACTCGGATTTCGCCCGGATTAAAACCGTACTCTTGAGATCACTTTAGAACTACTAACCCATGGGTACCTTTCCCCTAGTGTGCATTATAGTGTAAGAGGACATTCCCCCATACTAGAACCAAGTCCTAGCCATGTCAATTCTTGATTGATATCCCAGGTCCCAAAATCAACAAGTTATGCAAGTCAAGATTGTAACAAAATACAAGAGAATGCATTAACCACATTTCATGCACAACCAAGATTTTGGAACACACAAGTCATGCCCTAAGTTCTCAACTATGATGGCATGTGAAATGTCAAGAAATCAAAGTGTGCATCTATATAAACTAGAACCAAGACATATAGCACGAGAAATCCATCGAAGCAAATATACTACAAGTATGAGTTACATGATTCAATTGTATACAAAACAACACGTGTATATAAACCGTTCCAAGACAAATGAGCATGTTCATTAAGCACATTAATGAAACCAAGACACAAGAAGTTTAGATACATGATATCAAGGCATGATTAACTCGAGGAAGGCATAAAAGAGAATTTAATCTACTTGAGGGATTAAATTATCAAGGTTACATGGCAAGTCCAAATGTTCTACGAATAAGTTATGTCAAGGATCATATCAAGACCAAGTTCAATATCAAGTTTGAAGTTCATTTCATACATGACACAACCATGAGAGCTAAGTTCCATACAAGGGAAATAAATAAATATAAGTTTCAAAACTTATCCGGTTATGCTCAATGTATAACACGTGAAGGAACTTATCAAGGAAATCACGAATACAAGGTTAGAAACTTAATCTAGCTCATGGAACCATTGAATGGATTTTAATTAATTCATTTAATTAAACTCTTTAGATTTTAAAAGTCATCCAAATGACCTCAAATTAAAGTATGCTATACAACATATCAAGACTTGTTTTAAAACCATGATACAAGTAAGTTCTAAGCAAAGTACTACCTTGAATATTAAACTTTAATACTAGAAAAATAATAATTGAAAAGTTTCAAAACCTAATCAAATATTCTAGATTTAATATATATGAAACTACATGTCATGCACATCAAGAATTTCAAGTCAGAATTCCAACGGGATGAATAGTACATTTGGAGCAATTTAATTAATCTAATTAATTAAATATTACTAGATTTCAAATCACTTCCAATTTCTCTCAAATTCACCTATGTTGGAGAGCATACCAAGGCCTAATATAATATGCTAAAACATATTGATTTCAAGCTAGTTAAGACCACATAATTTAATATTTTATTCAAGATAAATATTAAATAAAATCTTCAATACTTGTCCAAATGATCTAGATTTAATATATGTCAATCAACATATCAAGGGGTAATATTCTATCATGCCACATGATTAAACAAAGTTATGAATAACCGAAAAAATTAAATCCTTCACAAGAAAAATAAATAATAAAATCTCTAAATTTTATATCCAAGTATGTAATTAAGTTGTATAAGCATCACAAGCATGTAATATAGCAAGAAAGTAAATTATAACACCCCCTATCTCAATTTGAGATGAAAATCCCAAATCCCCACCGGAAGAAAAGTGTTCCAAATCCGCCGAAACCGAAGAGTTTTGTCAGGGACAACATGATCTACATGAATCTGAAGGAAGCCCCATGAAAATCACAACTTGACTTCAAATCCTAACTCAATAAATGGTTAAAAATGAATTCTAATAAGGGGGAATGGTAGAACATGTCGAGGGGAACAAAAAATGTGAAGGCCGAAGACTTTTCACTTAGGAAAAGTAAATCAAAGGAGGAGAGAGAAGGTGGCAGCTCCATGGACATCCATTGCTTCTTCAGGTCGTGCAAGGGGAGTGGGGAAGATGAAAAATGAAATATCTCATCCCCCTTTTATAGTAATCTCAAAAAGTACCCCGAACGGGCCCCGCCGAATCCGGAAAAGTGGATTTTGAGCAAACACGCTCAAACGAAAAAACTCCTTGAACAAAAAAGATTCAAAATGATAAAATATGAACAACGGAAGAAACAGAGTCGAAAACCAAGTCTCGAGCAGAAAGTTATGCCCCGAACAAGTTCGGCGGCATTCGGGTCCAGAAACTCTGAAACTGGAGAAAAATGACCAGAAGTAATTTTTAAGAGTCCATGACTCGAAAAAATGTGAAAATGAATCTCGTACGAGGCTCTAGGCTCCAGATGAGGCATTTTGCAATAGCTTTCGTTAATTGCATAATAGCTCCTACAAAAAGGGTTAACTGCGAAACTGCCCTAGAATGAAAATATCTTTCAAAGGATATTTTCTTAGATGCCCCTAAAATAAGATATCTTCAAAAGATATTTATGAAAAACACCCCAAGAAAGGAAAAAGATTATGAAGAATTATGCATCCATGCCCCTATGGACACCGGGAGCAACTAGAGTACTTTCTGATGAGCGTTGAAAAGTATACTTTTAAACCCCTTAAGCTTGAGTATTCTAGGACCTTTATCTATCTTATTTTCCCGTTTTAGTACTTATTTGTGTTTTTGTCTATTTCAGATCAATAACGTTAAAATGGGTTAAAAATGGTTTCTTAAGGCCTTTTTGGAGTCCAACTAAGTCTTGGTGAGGATCCGGAGCAAAAGGAGGCTGATTTGGAGCAAAAAGAGGCTGATCCTGAAAAGCTGCAAAGTGAGATCGGTCATGAGATCGATTGCAGAAAGTGAGATCGATCAAAGTTGGATCGATCGAAAATCAAAGTTGGATCGATCGAACTTTTTCTCTGATCGATCGAACTTTTGCTGGCAGTGAGCTGTCTTATTCCCGTGCGCGCCCAAAAGTCCACCTACCACATAGTACAGGATTAGATATTTTTGGAGCTATATTCCTAACTTAGTGACTAAGAAAATGACCTTCTATATAAAGGGAAGTGACCCATTTTGTAAAAGAGCTTTTTATTATTTTTACTTTTACATTGTAATTTTAATTTCTCTCTCTAAAAAAGTTAGAGATTAGGGTTAGAAGAAAAGGAGGAAGTGGAGGCTCATCTAAAGATCCATCTCTAGACCACTCTCTCTCTCCATCTCTAGAGCTTCAAAGAAGAAGAAGAAGAAGAGGAAGAAGAAGATGGAGCCATCTTTGGAGCTTGATTTCATGACCACATCTACCTCCTCCATGATTGGCTAGATCTACACTTAGGGCTTGGATGAGCCCTAAATCTTGTGTAATCTAAACCCTTGTATTTCTATTTTTGGGAATTTATATATATTGTTGTGATTAGTGTTCTAGCCTTGTGAATTTAATGAATCTTGGTATATTTCTATGATTTCTATGATTTAATTCTTCCTATTAATTCTCTAGTTTATTTACATGTTTATGTGTGATTAAATTGAGAATTATTTCTTACATGATTCATATGGATTAATTCTTTCTATTGATTCTCTATTTTAATTACATGTTGTCATATGTGTGATTATTTGGGGAATTGATCTCTACACTAGATTATCTATGTTTGTTGCATGTCTATGTGTGATTAATTAAGGATTTAGTGATGGCTAAGCATGGGTTTTCATTGAATGGGTTTGTCAATTAATTTGATGGTTTATATTTATGCTTGATGGGTTGTTCTACAATTTAATTCATGCTTGTAGGTAGGTAGACAATCTATGCTTGCTTAGATATTTCATGGCTTATTATTGCAAATTCCATGATTCTCTAGATTGATGTGTGCTACAATTGTTGCTACTTAGATGGGTCATACTTAAAATTGATGGGTTGTGCTACACTTAGTTTAGGTAGACAATTCATACATAAATTAGATGGTCCATGCTTAATATTGCAATTGGTAGTCGCATTTTGTTCACAACAATGTATTCCCCATTAATGGAAAGCAAGTGGTTAATTACATGAACTTAGTGGTGATTCCAACACCCTAAGACCTCTCTTCATATCTTTTAAATCCCTATCTCTAACTAGTTTACTTTACTTGCATTTTAATTTCATTGCACCTTAGTTTAATCAAACCAATCTCTCTCTTTGCAATCTTGTGATACATTAGAGT
Source organism: Cornus florida (assembly GCF_030987335.1). Classification (NCBI taxonomy): domain Eukaryota; kingdom Viridiplantae; phylum Streptophyta; class Magnoliopsida; order Cornales; family Cornaceae; genus Cornus; species Cornus florida. The sequence continues at coordinate 38,140,614 of NW_026775571.1, read as the reverse complement.
CAAAGTTAAATTCTAACACGTATAATCCCTTGGGACGATCCCTACTCACTCTTGCTACTTTAGTAGTAGTGTTAGTAGTGGTTTTTATAAATTTAAACTTGACCTAAAAGGCTTTTCTTGAACCGCACATTCACTACATTATTTTGGTGTACACAAGTGGCCTCGTCATTTTCTTGCAAAAGTAAAGATACGTATTTCGAGGAAACCACTGAAGATGAAGACACGTGAAGTCAAAAACTAACTCCGGGCATGAAAAGTGAGGTTTTGCCAACAAAGTGACAAACGGGGATAAGATATAATAGGAAAAAGGACGAAATAGGGAAAAGGACAAAAGTGAATAGTGTCTCGAAAAGTGAAAATGCGGAAATGACTTGGTCCTCAAAGGAAGTTGTCAATCCGAACAAAAGAGTCTCGGAAACCATTTCCAAGCACTCGAGATGACACTAAACGACGAGAAACAGAACTCAGAAAAGAAAATTAAACGGAAAAAATTTATCCATAAAATTTTAGGAAAAAAGGAAAGAGAGTCAAATGATCGGGTCATTACAACCTACCCTCCTTAAAGAAATTTCATCCCCAAAATTTGGAACATACTGGAAGGAGAACAGAACAAGGACCGAACAAAAGGTCGAATCAAAGACAGCTCACAAAGCACTGAAGGGCAACTCCTGAAGTTCAAGATCAACTGAAGGAACGCGAAACCATAGACTGATACAACACCTCATACCAATCAGCGCATTAACTTAACGTCAACCACTGAGAGAATCCCAAGACAATGAAACGTTGGAACTCAATAAAAAAGGAAAGAGTGACAAGGCAGCACTAATAACAATCAGAACCCGCCCACACTTACTTGTCAGTAAGGTAGCATGATAGTATAAGGCACTAGTTCATAACATGCCCCAACCAGGTCAACTCTGAAAAATTTATTGATACGGATGACATCAATGTCGAAGATGATCATTACCAAAAGTACTACGGGAACCAGGCCTCTGCTAGAGTTGGGGTAGTTAATCCCAAAACTCTGACAACAATGTCACTAGCACCGCTACGCTTAAGGCCTTAGATCCAGAATCCACAAAGGAAAATGAAATGAAATGGTGCCTCCCTGGCCCACGTTTCACTCCACCAGACAAGGAAAAGGAAATGAATCGCAGTCCTCTACGCTCACATGAGCTTTACTCGCATCAATCGTCAGACTAAGGTTGCGAAACACCCAACCAAGAAAACAGACAAGAAGATTCCCTACATGGGTCCTTACGGAATGAATTCCTCCTATCCAAGGAAGAAACTTGTAAAACAAGAACGTATCCAAGGGATACGACAGACCCCAAGTGACAATACCAAAACCAGACATGAAAGGAAACAACTAGCATGCAACATAGCAATAGACTACCAACTCAAGGTGCCACATAAGCAACCAGATATGTTATCAAATTAAACATGTTATCAAGAAGCACGTATGTACATGGTATGACAATACACGTGAACGAAACACATAGGGTATGACGACATACGTCGTATACAGTCATGCTAACATAAGCACACAAACATGATATCACACTAGGACATGATAGCAATGCAGACTGTGTTATCAGGAAGCATATATACACATAAAGCATGCTTAACAATGATAGATGCCTCAAAACACCTGAGCATGTGAACATGTTATCATACAAGACATATTATCAAATAAGATATGTTATCAAGATACTAATGACATATCAAAGCATAACAACGTGAGCATGATATGCACCTAAAACCCGTCGTCCAAGGTATTCGAACCCGGACGCTTTGATACCACCTGTGACGACCCTAGATTTTTTAACCCAGCGTCTCTTGTGATGACCCGAACCGAATCCAAGATGTGGAAGCAAAAGAATTAGAATGGCCTCAAGAGATGTACGTAATCCCTAAGGCACTGAAGTGACTCTACATAAAGCCACTAAACTCACATGAGCCAAACAAATGAAGCAAGAATGCCTAATCCAAAAAGAAATGAACCAAAGGCAAAATGGTCATTTCTAAATTAAAATGGGTGCCACTGAGCACACCATTGGAAAGACAACGAAAAATAAACAAGGTTAGACTCAAGAATCGCCTGATTCTGAGTTCGAATGGACAAGATAAGAATTTAAAACAAGGTGGCCTTCGCTGTTTAAGAATTACCATGAACCTATCTTACTAAAACTGGAATAACTCTCATCATAGATGGAGTTATGATGTGTGGTTGGTACCATTGGAAAGCTAACTTCATGCTCTTGAAGTTAGGCTCAAGAATGAGCTGATTTGGATCAGAGATGAAGGAGTTATGACCTTCTGAAGTTGAAGTAACAAAGCTGATCAAGAAAACTGGAAGGAGAAGGTCCCAAGGAAGATCGGTCGACCGAAAACAATGGTCAGCCGGCTGAAACTCAACCATTAGCCAGCCGAACCCCCATAGTCAGCCGACTGAAACACCCCTTTTCACCAAAAAGGCTACTGGAATGGTCTTGAGACAATCGTCAGCCGACCGATAGAGCTCCATCAGCCGACTGACACCTCTGCTGCTGCTATGAAAGCTGCTGCAATCCATGGGGAAGGTGCTTGGCTTGGTTCTAAGGCCTTACATGCTTCCCAAATGATTTAAACATGTTTCAAAACATCTTTAAACCTTAAATGAACATCCATAACATGCTAAACCGAAAGAAAACTTTGAATGATGCCCAATGCTTGGATTTTTCATAAAAATTTAATAAATCGCCTACAAATAGGTCAAAAGTTGAAACTTTAGAGTTTTGTGAAATGTGGACATGCATGCAAACGTAAAAAAGACATTTAAGATGCGTTCCAATGGTCAACGACTTCAGGATGTCAAGAATGCAAAATATGACCTCTCAGCGGCCAAAAATGCCTAAAAATGGAATAAATGGAACCTCAATGCAAAACCTAGAATGAAATGGTGTTTAGCCTTTGGCCACACCTCATGCATGATCATAGAAACCCTATGAAAAAGAAAGAATGGAATTCCTACACCTAATGCAAAAGTTATGAAGAAAAGACTTATAAATTTTCAATATTTTCATAATAACTTTGAGAATAAAAGTACATAGAATACAAGTTACATGTCATTGGCCTCCGGCCTCATCATATACATGTTGAATACAATGAAAAGGATTGTACTTATTTACACTTTACATATTTAGAATCAAAGAATACAAGTTACATACATTAGGCTATGAAATGATAGTTCATGCTAACATTTGCATGAAATGGAAACTGAAAAGCTAGAAGCCATCCCACTGAACAACAAGCATCATGAACCAAGTCTTCGTACCAGATCAAATCCCCCAGTAACTTCGGGGTGAGTAAACAAGTTTATTCGTAGAGAATGAGCATGCATCGACTCGATTTCTTTAGAGATTTTTAGGACTAACATGATATAATTCAAAAGGGATCATGCCACCTAACGTCTATGTCAAAGATCAGACTCAGGGATCGTCCTAAGCTACCATGGAGTAAAAGCAACAAGAATCATGATATATCTACATATATGAAACAAGTCAGATTGGGATAATACAAAAACACGATGAGAAGGATACTTGAGCATAGGTTAACATGAATTGCATTATCAATACAATTAAGCAAGGTTTAGAATAATTCCATACAACACGACAACAAAGTACTGGAATACAAGTATCACATTATTAATGGAATTAAACAAGATTTGGAACATACCAATTAACACGACAAGAAGTATACTCGAATATAAGTTAACACGAATTACATTATCAATGCAAATAACATGATTGGAGCAATCCAATTAACGCGATAGAAGTAATACACGAAATAAAGAGCAAGACATAATATCTATGCAATTAAACAAGAATGGAACATTCCATGAAACACGAAAAAAGTTATACATGAATAAAAAACAAGGCATAATATCTATGCAAATAAACGAGATTGGAGCATTTCACATACACGACAAGTTTAAATTTTCAAGGAATAACAACTTGAAATTTAAGGAGTGAAATCAACCAATGTGGAAACTCAGATATCGCCCAGATTAAAACCGTACTCTTGACATCACTTTAGGGCTACTAACCCATAGGTACTTTTCCCCTAGTGCGCACTATAATGTAAGAGGACATTCCTCCGTACTAGAACCAAGTCCTAGCCATGTCAATTCTTGATTGATATCCCAAATCCTAAAATCAACAAGTTGTGTAAGTCAAGATTGTAACAAAATACAAAAGAATGCATTAACCACATTTCATGCACAACCAAGATTTTAGAACACACAAGTTATGCCCTAAGTTCTCAACTATGATGGCATGTGTAATGTCAAGAAATCAAAGTGTGCATCTATATAAACTAGAACCAAGATATATAGCACGAGAATCGAAGTAAATATACTATAAGTATGAGTTACATGATTCAATTGTATACAAAACAACACATGTGTATATAAACCGTTCCAAGACAAATGAGCATGATCATTAAGCACATTAATGAAACCAAGACACAAGAAATTTAGATACATGATATCAAGGCATGATTAACTCGAGGAAGGCATAAAAGAGAATTTAATCTACTTGAGGGATTAAATTATCAAGGTTACACGGCAAGTCCAAATGTTCTACGAATAAGTTATGTCAAGGATCATATCAAGACCAAGTTCAATGTCAAGTTTGAAGTTCATTTCATACACGACACAACCATGAGAGCTATGTTCCATACAAGGGAAATAAATAAATATAAGTTTCAAAACTTATCCGGTTATGCTCAATGTAATATACGTGAAGGAACTTATCAAGGAAATCATGAATACAAGGTTAGAAACTTAATCTAGCTCATGGAACCATTGAATGGATTTTAATTAATTCATTTAATTAAAATCTGTAGATTTTAAAAGTCATCCAAATGACCTCAAATTAAAGTATGTTATACAACATGTCAAGACTTGTTTTAAAACCATAATACAAGTAAGTTCTAAGCAAGATACTACCTTGAGTATTAAACTTTAATAATAGAAAAATAATAATTAAAAGGTTTCAAAACCTAATCAAATATTCTAGATTTAATATATATGAAACTACATGCCATGCACATCAAGAATTTCAAGTCGGAATTCCAACGGGATGAATAGTACACTTGGAGCAATTTAATTAATATAATTAATTAAATATTACTAGATTTAAAATCACTTCCAATTTCTCTCAAATTCACCTATGTTGGAGAGCATGCCAAGGCCTAATATAATTTGCTAACACATATTGATTTCAAGCTAGTTAAGGCCACATAATTTAATATTTTATTCAAGATAAATATTAAATAAAATCTTCAATACTTGTCCAAATGATCTAGATTTAATATATGTCAATCAACATATCAACGTGTAATATTCTATCATGCCACATGATTAAACAAAACTATGAATAACCGGGAAAATTAAATCCTTCATAAGAAAAATAAATAATAAAATCTCTAGATTTTATATCCAAGCATGTAATCAAGTTGTATAAGCTTCACAAGCATGTAATATAGCAAGAAAATAAATTATAACACCCCCTACCTCAATTTGAGATGAAAATCCTAAATCCCCACCGGAAGAAAAGTGTTCTGAATCCGCCGAAACCGAAGGGTTTTGTCAGGGACAACACGATCTACATGAATCTGAAGGAAGCCCCATGAAAATTACAACTTGACTTCAAACCCAAACTCAAGAAATGGTCAAAAATGAATTCTAATAAGGGGGAATGGTAGAACACGTCGAGGGGAACAAAAAATGTGAAAGTCGAAGACTTTGATTCACTTAGGAAAAGTAAATCAAAGGAGGAGAGAGAAGGTGGCAGCTCCATGGACATCCATGGCTGCTTTAGGTCGTGCAAGGGGAGTGGAGAAGATGAAAAATAAAATATCTCATCCCCCTTTTATAGAAATCTCAAAAAGTGCCCCGAATTGGCCTCGTCGGGTCCGGAAAAGTGGATTTTGAGCAAACGCGCTCAAATAGAAAAACTCCATGAACGAAAAAGATTCAAAATGATAAAATATGAATAACAGAAGAAACAGCGTCGAAAACCAAGTCCCGAGCAGAAAGTTATGCACTGAACAAGTTCGGCAGCAACTGGGTCCAAAACTCTGAAACTGGAGAAAAATGACCAGAAGGAATTTCCAAGAGTCCATGACTCGAAGAAATGTGAAAATGAATCCTATACGAGGATCCAGGCACCAGACGAGGCATTTTGTAATAACTTTCGTTAATTGCACAATGACCCCTACAAAAAAGGTTCACTGCGGAACTACCTCAGAATGAAAATATCTTCCAAAGGATATTTTCTTAGATGCCCCTAAAATAAAATATCTTCAAAAGATATTTATGAAAAACACCCCAAAAAAAGAAAAAGATTCTGAAGAATTGTGCATCCATGCCGCTATAGACACCGAGAACAACTAGAGTACTTTCTTACAAAAGTAAAGATATGTATTTCGAGGAAACCACTGAAGATGAAGACACGTGAAGTTAAAAACTAACTCCGGGCTTGAAAAGTGAGATTTTGCCAACAAAGTGACAAACGGGGAAAAGACAGAACAGGGAAAAGGACGAAATAGGGAAAAGGACAAAAGTGAGTAGTGTCTCGAAAAGTAAAAATGCGGAAATGACTTGGTCCTCAAAGGAAGTTGTCAATCCGAACAAAAGAGTCTTGGAAACCATTTCCAAGCACTCGAGATGACACTAAATAACGAGAAACAGAACTCAGAAAAGAAAATTAAACGGAAAAATATATCCATAAAATTTCAGGAAAAAAGGAAAGGGAGTCAAATGACCGGGTCATTACATCTTGTCTCTCCATCTTCTGTTATCTCGAAACATAACCACCACCCCAACCACGACCACCATCTCTGATATAACACACCCTCACCCACACCCCTAATCTGATCCTCTTTCTCCCTCTTTTCTCATTGGCGTCATAGTTTCAGTGAGTGACCCTAATAACAGTCAACTGTTGGTTTGGTATAACAAGCCTAACCCACTTTGGCTCTTAGTGATGTATAACCGGCTTAAGAGTTGTTAACAAAGTTTAATATGCATAATAGTAAACCTATCACCACCCCTATTTGCACACATACAAAGCTTGTTATAGACTATACTAGTGAACTTGTTAGTTCCACACTCTACAGATCCATCATAGATAGTTTGTTATACCTTACAGCCTCAAGACCTGACATATTGCATGTAATAGGCATGTTTGTAAAGTTCCAATGTGAACCTAAGATATCTCACTTTCAAGCTGCTAAGAGAAATCATAAGATACATTAAAAGGGCACAATTAACTTAGGTTTTCACAATACGCCTTCAAATGACCTCAATATAATGGCCTTTTCATATGTAGATTGGGGACGGCTATGAACGATAGAAAAAGCACCTTAGGGGTGATGTTATATACTTGGCCAAAACCTGGATAACTAATAAATTAAACATTGTGTTAGTGTCCACTTCTGAAGCTGAGTACATGACAATTGCACAAGCATGTGTCGCAACTACGAAATTCCCTTCTCTAGATTAGGACCTGCTGTCGGAGCCCGTGAAGTGAAAATGTGAACGTAATGTGATGGAAAATGATGATGTCAGGCGTGCGCAATCATTTTGGTCCAATTTGAGTGAGGCTAAGGAAAAATAGGTCAGGTTAGTGAGAGAGTTGAAACAAGCAATGGAAGATACTAAGGAGCTTAAAGTCATAATAACAACGATCAATGCACAATTATCCAAGAGAAAGGACGTCATTGCCAAACTCAAGGAAGATCGAAAAGCAGTTGAATACGCTAAGGTCATTTCTAATCATAACCTATTTCTGATCACAAAAAGGAAAGAGATTTTTACGGAATCATTACCAAAATGTAGAGTAAGCTGCCAATAAATTGGCATGACACAATTAAAAGGAAAAACAGCTGGACAACTGAAGCTATAAAAGTGACGTCGTACATAATAGTAGGTTAAATTTGACACACAATTGTCTAAATCCAAATGCATAGGTTATGCTCTGTGACATTCATTGAAGAGTAAAAATGGCAACAGAAAAACTACTATAGTCATTTCTTTCTTGGTTGAGTGAGAGAGAATAGATGAGCTTTCAAATGGACAAATGGGATGTTATGATTTGAAAATCTATGGTAATGAGAGACTTTAAGTTACCTACAACCGTCTAGCTGTCTAAATTAAGATACATGCCATTAAGTAGCGATTATAAAACACTATTATGTGTATGTGTGTGATAATATATATGTATAATTGTATATATACACACACTAGACTCAAAACCTTAACAATACCGGATGATGTGGGCAAACACTAGGATGCCTTAGTGGTTAATGAAGTGAATCACACTCTTGAGGTAGTTGTACAAGATGGGTCAAATCGTATAGCTACCCCTCACTTACCAGTAAGAGAACAAGGTCTACCCTTACACAATATTGCCTTCTATGAAGCGTCAATGCTTCAAATTTCAATGCGAAAGATGTCATTGTTGATATTCATCACAATGCCAATTTATCTTTTGTTGATTTCATATAGAACATTATATCCAGTACTTAAGTCAACAAAATTTTGTCGTAAGCACCTGAGCTTGAAGCACTTTATTCGGAACTCTCAAATCTTCCTGAAGATTATTCTGGTCTAAGGAAATGAATCAAGATGTACAAGAAGAATGGAGCTAATTATATTACCACGTTTTTTTCTTACGCTTGTATGAGAACTTCAGATTCTCAATCTCAACAGCTAACGAGTATTGACACACAACTCACCAATGTCACTGCTTTAGAGAATGATGACATTAAGTATGCGCAATCACTTCTGTCCAATTTGAGTGAGGCTAAGGAAAAAGAGGCCAGGTCAGTGAGAGAGTTACAACAAGCAATGGAAGATACCAAGGAACTTAAATCCCTTATAGCAGCGATCAATGCACAATTATCCCAGAGAAAGGAAGCCATTGCCAAACTCAGGGAAGATCGAAGAGTAGTTGAATAAACTAAGGTCATTTCTGATCACGACTAGATTCTTCCATTCTTAGTTATTGTTCTTGATATTCAAAATAGTCATGCAATATCTGTTCTAAATTCCTACCTGTATAATTCAATTATTGTTGTTACAAATGAGGAAAGAAAAAATCAACAGATGAGAGGAGAAAGACGGAGAATTTGCAAATAAGAAGACAAGGGTATGGATGAGAGAGATTAAAAGGAAAAAGATTATTGCATAAGAGGGAAGAAAAAGAAATACAGATGAGAGAGATTAAAAGAAAAGAGATTATTACGGAATCTTTACCAAAACGTAGAGTAGGCTACCAATAAATTGGCATGACACAATTGAAAGGAAAAACAGCTGGACAACTGAAGCTATAAAAGTGATGTCGTACGTAATAGCAGGTTAAATTTGACATGCAATTGTCTATATCCAGATGCATAGGTTATGCTTTGTGACATTCATCGAAGAGTAAAAATTGCAACGAAAAAACTACTATAGTCATTTCTTTTCTTAGTTGAATGAGAGAGATTAGATGAGCTATCAAATGGACACGTGGGATGTTATGATTTGAAAATCTATGGTAATGGGAGACTTTAAGTTGCGTATAATCATCCAAATGTCTACATTAAGATACATGCCATTAAGTAACGAATGTAAAACACTATTATGTGTGTGTGTGTGTGTGTGTGATAATATATATGTATAATTGTATATATACACACACTAGACTCGAAACCTTAACAATACTTGATGATGTAGGCAAATACTAGGATACCTTAGTGGTTAATGAAGTGAATCACACTCTTGAGGTAGTTGCACAAGATGGGCCAAATCGTATAGCTACCCCTCACTTACCAATAAAGAACAGGGTCTACCCTTACATGATATTACCTCTTATGAAGCATCAATGCTTTAAATTTCAATGTAAAAGATGTCATCGTTGATATTCATCGCAATGCCACTTTATCTTTTGTTGATTTCATATAGAACATTACATTCAGTATTTCTGTCAACAAAATTTTGTCCTAAGCACCTGAGCTTGAAACAATTTATTAGGAACTCTTAAATCTTCCTGAAGATTATTCTGGTTTAAGGAAATGAATCGAGTTGTACACGAAGAATTGAGCTAATTATATTGCCATGTCTTTTCTTACGCTTGTATAATAACTTCAGATTCTCAATCTCAACAGCTAACCAGTATTGACACACAGCTCACCAATGCCACTACTTTAGAGAATGATGACATTAAGTGTGGGTAATCACTTCGGTCCAATTTGAGTAAGGCTAAGGAAAAAGAGGCCAGGTAAGTGAGAGAGTTGCAACAAGGAATGGAAGATACCAAGGAACTTAAATCCCTTATAGTAGCAATCAATGCACAATTATCCTAGAGCAAGGAAGCCATTGCCAAACTAAAGGAAGATCAAAAAGTAGTTGAATAAGCTAAGGTCATTTCTTAGCACGACTAGATTCTTCCATTCTTAGTTATTGTTCTTGATATCCAAAATAGTCATGCAATATCTGTTCTAAATTCTTACCTGTTTAAATCAATTATTGTTGTTACAAATGAGGAAAGACAAAGATTTTGCAATTAAGGAGAGAAAGGTATGGATGAGAGAATTAAAAAGAAAAAGATTATTACAGAAGAGGGAAGAAAAAGAAATACGGATGAGAGAGATTAAAAAGAAAAAGATTATTGCGGAGTCTTTACCAAAACATAGAGTAGGCTACCAATAAATTGGCATGACACAATTGAAAGGAAAAACAGCTGGATAACTGAAGCTATAAAAGTGACGTCATACATAATAGCAGGTTAAATTTGACATGCAATTGTCTAAATCCAAATGCATAGGTTATGCTCTGTGACATTCTTCGAAGAGTAAAAATGGCAACGGAAAAACTACTATAGTCATTTCTTTTCTTGGTTGAATGAGAGAGAATAGATGAGCTGTCAAATGGACACGTAAGATGTTATGATTTGAAAATCTATGGTAATAGGAGACTTTAAGTTACCTATAACCATCTAGCTATCTACATTAAGATACATGCTATTAAGTAGTGATTGTAAAACACTATTATGTGTGTGTGTGTGTGTGTGATAATATATATGTACACACACACATATATATATATATATATATATATATAATTGTATATATATACACACTAGACTCAAAACCTTAACAATACTGGATGATGTGGCAAACACTAGGATGCCTTAGTGGTTAATGAAGTGAATCACACTCTTGAGGTAGTTGCACAAGATGGGCCAAATCGTAAAGCTACCACTCACTTACCAGTAAGAGAACAGGGTCTACCCTTACACGATATTGCCTCACGTTAATGCTTCAAATTTCAATGCGAAAGATGTCATCGTTGATATTCATCGCAATGCCACTTCATCATTTATTGATTTCATATAGAACATTATATCCAGTACTTTAGTCGATAAAATTTTGTCCTAAGCACCTGAGCTTGAAACACTTTATTAGGAACTCTCAAATCTTCCTGAAGATTATTCTGGTCTAAGGAAATGAATCGAGTTGTACACGAAGAATTGAGGTAATTATATTGCCACGTCTTTTTCTTACGCTTGTATAATAACTTTAGATTTTCAATCTCAACAGCTAACGAGTATTGACACACAGCTCACCAATGCTACTGCTTTAGAGAATGATGATATTAAGCGTGCGCAATCACTTCGGTCCAATTTGAGTGAGGCTGAGGAAAAAGAGGTCAGGCTTGTGAGAGAATTACAACAAGCAATGGAAGATACCAAGGAACTTAAATCCCTTATAGCAACGATCATTGCACAATTATCCCAGAGTAAGGAAGCCATTGCCTAACTCAGGGAAAATCGAAAAGTAGTTGAATAAGCTAAGGTCATTTCTATTCACGACTAGATTCTTCCATTCTTAGTTATTGTTCTTGATATCCAAAATAGTCATCCAATATTTGTTCTAAATTTTACCTATATAAATCAATTGTTGTTGTTGCATATGAGGAAAGAAAAATACAACAAATGAGAGGAGAAAGACAAATTTTGCAGATAAAGAGATAAAGGTACGGATGAGAGAGATTAAAAGGAAATAGATTATTGTAGAAGAGAGGAGAGAAAGAAATACGGATGAGAGAGATTGAAAAGAAATAGATTATTGCGGAATCTTTATCCAAAACGTAGAGTAGGCTACCAATAAATTGGCATGACATAATTGAAAGGAATAACAGTTGGAAAGCTGAAGCTGTAAAAGTGATGTCGTACGTAATAGCAGGTTAAGTTTGACATGCAACTATCTAAATCCAAATGCATAGGTTGTGCTCTTTGTCATTCGTCGAAGGGTAAAAACGGCAACGAAAAAATTATTATAATCCTTCATTTTCTTGGTTAAATGAGAGATAATAGATGAGCTGTCAAATGGAAATGTGTGATGTTATGATTTGAAAATCTATGGTAATAGGAGACTTTAAGTTGCCTATAACCATCCAGCTATCTACATTAAGATACATGTCATTAAGTAGCAATTGTAAAAGACTGTTATGTGTGTGTGTGTGTGTGTGATAATATATATGTATAATTATATATATATGCACACATAAGTCTTAAAACTTTAAAAACACCGGATGATGTGGGCAAACAATTGGATGCCTTAGCGATTAATGAAGTGAATTGTCAAACTGTGACGGCCCTAGTTTTTAGGCAAGTGCGTCCTGTGATGAACCGAACGTAGATCTAATAACGAATCCAGAATACGGAAGCAAAAGATAAAAAAATGGTCTCTAGAGATACAACATGTCTCTAAGACACTAATGTGACCCTCAATGAGGTCATGGAACCCAAAGAAAATAAATGCGAAAATGACGTTTCAAAAACAGACAAGAATGAACCTAGGGGAAAAATTGTCATTTCCAAAATAAAATTAGGTACCACTGTGCACACCATTGGAAAGACAACGAAAAATTAATAAACTTAGACTCAAGAATCACTTGATTTGGAGTCCAGAAGAAGAAGATATGGTTAACGGAAGAAAAATGGGTAAAAAGGTCAAAATGAGTCAACCCAAGACCATCTAACCGGTTAGGAGACCTTTCTAATCGGTTAAGAGGCAAAAATAGAGGTGACCAAATTCTGCCCAAGTACACGTAACCGATTACGAGATCCACCACCCGTACACTTGTACTATAGTTCAACAAAAAGCTGACAGTAGGGGTTTTCTGGGGAAAAATGGGTTTTTGAGGGCGAGATAACGTTTTTTGAAAAAACATAAAGAAGAAACCCCCCTTCCCCCAAATCGAGTTTTTTACTTGACAATGCAGAAGAAAATGAAAAAAAGCTCGCTGTGAAATGCCCAGAATGCCCCTCCATAAAATCAGGTCATGATGGTCAAAAAACTGCTAAAATGAAAAGCAGAAAACTAAACTTTACGAAGGATTTTCGGTACCAAGACAACATTTTTTGAAAAAATACGAAGAACAAACCCCCCCTAAAATCACGTTTTCTAAGTGACCATATCAAGGCTAGAATTTATTTCTCAAAGAAAAATCCCAAAATGCCCTTAGACCAGATTATGCCAAAAAAAAATGTAAAATGAGTCCATAGGAAGGCTCAAATTACCAAGGAAGAGGTTTTTCTTAAAAACGATCATACACACAAATGTAACTTACCTAATAGGATGTGTTATAATGATCCATTGCTTAAAAATACCGCTGATGCAAAATTCGACTCCCTTATGGCCAAAAAGGCGAAAATGAACAAGAAATGGGAAATTTGAAAACCAAAATTAATAAATGATTTCAAATTACCATTTGGCCTTCGGCCACACTTCATTCATGATTAATGAGATCCTATAAAAGAATAAAAATAGAATTCCCACACCCGATGCAAATATGGTGAAACAATGACTTGCCATTTTTCAATATTTTCATAGTATTTCATAAAATCAAAAATTACATAGGATACAAAATGATGATCATTGGCCTCCGGCCTCATCTCATGCATGTCAAATACATTGTAAAGAGTGTACTGATATACACATTACATGTTTAGAATAAAACATACATATTTTGACATATAAGGCTGTAAGTGGCATTTCAAGCCAACCTTTACAAGAATGGAAATCTTCAAGTCCACAAATCATCCAAACATAATGAGAATCTTAACCTTGATTTTTGTACCTGAAAATTGTCCCCGGTAACTTTGGGGTGAGTAACATAAAGCTACTCGTAAGAGATGAGCATGCAAAGACCTAACATTTTACAAAATTCTCACATTAAAGTGAAACAATTCAAAAGGTTATGCCACCTAACGTCTATATCAAGGTGAGACTCAGGGAGCATCCTAAGCAACCTTAGAACTTTTTTTAGCATAAATCACATCATTCATGAAATTCCGGACAACATAAGTACATGCTACACAATGCAACAAGATATAGATTCTCAAAGCAATCAACTTGAAATCTAAAATACGAAAACAACTAAAGTGGGTAATGCCACCTAATCTCAATGTTCCAAATGAATCTATAGGATCATTCCTAAGCTACATTTGAACGTTTAATGCATAATGTACTTAACAACATTAAAAACATGTGATGATTCCTTAAAAAATCATAATGCATAAATGTACTTAACAACATTAAAAACATGCAATGATTCCTTAAAAATCATAATGCATAAATGTACTTAACAACATTAAATCGCCAATAACCAAAACCACAAGTCACAATTAAACATGATTGTTAACTTGGAATTGAATGCGAAAACATATAGTGGAAGACTTGGACATCAAATCTCGGAGTAAACCAAGACCTAAATGGTTATTCCGGCCATTAACCCGCTGGGAAGACCACCCCGTACGCACAAATGACTTAGAGGACTCTTGTCCCCGTACTAGAGCCAAACCTTAGCCATCTCAACGTAACAATGTCCCAAGTGACTCTAAAATAAATAAGTTAACAACTTATACATGAATTTAAATAACGCACGAAACTACCTTCCATGCACAAGTAGATTGTAATCACACAACACATACTCTAAATCTACAACTACTATAGGATGACAAATGTCGAATCTTCAGATTGCGATTCGTTACACGCTATGATAATATAATTCAATATTGAAAACATAAACTCATGAATCAATTACAAGTATAAAATCATGATTTAAACATGCTACCAATGTCAAACACATGATTAAATCAGTAATACAATAGAAACGGAAATTAATTAAATAACTAATTAATTTCTCTAGGTTTCATATCTCAATCAAATGATTCCCAATTAATATATGTTAAACAACATAACAATGTCATTACATATATTCATTCAAAATCTTAATTAGGCCAATGGAACCATTAAATATATTTTAATTAATTCTTTTAATTAAAATTCTTAGATTTTCAAACTCATCCAAATACTTTCAAATTAAAGTATGTTAAAGAACATACCAAGACTTAATTTAATAACATATCACATGTTAATTCCATGCGAGGTATGACCATAAGAATTAAACTTTCACAAAAGGAAATTATTAAATAAAAGTTACAATTCTTATTCGAATAATCCCAATTTAATATATGTTAACAAACATACCAAAGCCTAATTTACTAGCATGCCACAATTTAATTCTAAGTTGTATATTATCATGAGAATTAAATCTTAAACATAGAAAATAATTAAATTAAATTCTAGAACTTGAACTAAAGCATGCATACAAGTTGTATAAGCTTCTAAAACAATCAATACAACATTAATATAAACCTAATACATCCCCTACCTCAATTTGAGATGAAAATCTCAAGCCACCAAAATGAAACCGCTTCGAATCCGACGATACTTCGGGGTTTTGTCGGGGACAACACGGTGAACATTAAACCCCAAGGATGACATACCAAAATCCTAACTTGGCTTTAAACCCAAACTCAAAAAATGGCAAAAACGGAATTCCAACCGGTTGGAATCGAAGGCCTCGCCAAGGCAAACATTAAACAACTTGTAAAGGCACTACGACTTTTTACTAAAGGGAGGAGGTTCAAAAGAGGAGAGAGAAGGTGGTAGCCCCTTGACTACCATGGAATTCGGCCAAGAGAGGAGAGAGAAAAAGAAATCTAATTTTTTATTTTAAGACTCCCTATTTATAGAAAAACTCAAAAAGTGCCCTCAACGGGCCTCGCCGGGTCTGGAAAAGTGAAATTTGAGCAGATGCACGCAAATGGTAAAACTTCATGAATGAAAAAGAACCAAAATGAGAAAAGATGAATAATGAAAGAAACAACGTCGAAAACTGAGTCCCGAACAAAAAAATATGCCTCGAACAAGTTCGGCGGCAACTAGGGTCAGAAACCCTAAAATTGGGAAAAAATGACCAGAAGGAAATTCTAAGAGTTCGTGACTCGACAAAAAGTGAAAATGAATCCCATACGAGGATCTCGGCTCAAAACGAGGCATTTTGTAATAACTTTCATTAATTGCACAATGGCCCTTACAAAAGGTGATAACTGCAAAACTGGCCAGAATGAAAATATCTTCCAAAAAATATTTTCTTAAAACTGAAATAAAATATCTTCAAAAGATATTTTTGAAAAATACCCCAAGAAAAGAAAATATTTTTGAAAAACTATGCATCCATGCCCCTATAGACACTAGGAGCAACCAGAGTACCTTTTCACAAAAGTAAAGATACGTATTTTGTAGAAACCACTTAGAATGAAGGTACGTGAAGTCAAAAACCAACTCCAAACACAAAAAGTGAGGCTATGCCAACAAAGTGACAAATGGGAAAAAGACGAAAAGTGAATAGTGTCCAAAAAGTGAAAATGTGAAAATGACGCGGTCTTTAAAAGAAGTTGTCAATCCAAAGGAAAGAGTCTCGAAAACCATTCCCATACACTCGAGCTGACACTAAGTGACGAGAAACCAAACTCAGAAAAGAAAAGATCAATTGAAAAAAATGTCCGTGAAAATCTAAGAAAAAAGAAAAGAAAGAAAATGACCGGGTCATTACACAAATACTTAAGGCAGTTGCACAAGATTGGCCAAATCGTATGGTTACCCTTGACTTGCCAGTAAGACAATAGGGTCTACCCTTACACGATATTGCCTCCTATGAAGCGTTAAATTTCAATGCGAAAGATGTCATCCTTGATATTCATCGCAATGCCACTTTATCTTTTGTTGATTTCATATAGAGCGTTATATCCAATACTTCAATCGACAAAATTTCATCCTAAGCACCTGAGCTTGAAGCACTTTATAGGGAACTCTCAAAGCTTCCTGAAGATTATTTTGGTCTAAAGAAATTAATCGAGTTGTACACGAAGAATGGAGCTAATTATGTTGCCACGTCTTTTTCTTACGCTTGTATGATAACTTCATATTCTCAATCTCAACAGCTAACCAGTATTGACACGCAACTCACCAATGCCACTACTTTAGAGAATGGTGACGTTAGGCGTGCGCAATCACTTCGGTCCAATTTGAGTGAGGCTAAGGAAAAAGAGGTCAAGTTAGTGAGAGAGTTGCAACAAGCAATGGAAGATACTAAGGAACTTAAAGCCCTCATAGCAGTGATCAATGCACAATTAACCCAGAGAGAGGAAGCCATTGCAAAACTCAGGGAAGATTGAAAAACAGTTGAATAAGCTAAGGTTATTTATGATCACGACTAGATTCTTCTATTCTTAGTTATTGTTCTTTATATCCAAAATACTCATACAATATATGTTCTAAATTCTACCTGTATAAATAAATTATTGTTGTTGCAAATGAGAAATAAAAAATGACGGATGAGAAGAGAAAGAAGAAGATTTTGCAAATATGGAGAGAAAGGTATGGATGAGAGAGATTGAAAGGAAAGAGATTATTGCAGAAGAAGGGAGAGAAAGAAATACGAATGAGAGAGATTGAAAGGAAGGAGATTATTGCGGAATCTTTATCCAAAACGTAGAGTAGGCAACCAATAAATTGGCATGACACAATTGAAAGGAAGAATAGTTGGAAAATTGAAGCTGTAAAAGTGACATCGTACGTAATAGCAGGTTCAGTTTGACATGCAATTGTCTAAATCCAAATGCATAGGTTATGCTATATGCCATTCGTCGAAAGGTAAAAATGGCAACGGAAAAACTATTATAGTCATTTCTTTTCTTGGTTGAATAAGAGAGAATAGATGAGCTGTTAAATGAACAGGTGGGATGTTATGATTTGAAAATCTATGGTAATGGGACTTTAAGTTACCTACAACCATCCAGCTGTCTACATTAAGATACATGCCATTAAGTAACGACTGTAAAATACTATAATATATGTGCGTGTGTGTGTGATGATATATATGTATAATTGTATATATACACACACAAGACTCAAAACCTTAATAGCACCGGATCATGTGGGCAAACATTCAGATGCCTTAGCGGTTAATGAATAGTCAAACTCTTGAGGCAGTTGCATAAGATTTGTAATACCCCTAATTTTCAAAAGATTTATTTATTTTTATTTTATTTATATTTTATTTGATTACTTGGCTATATGCTTATGTGCTTAATTGATTTAAATTGTTTAAATGTGAATTAAGTGATTTAATTGTGTGTGTAATTGTTTGTTTAATTGTGTGTATTTATTTGTAATTAATTGTTAAGTTTAAATGTTTTATTTTATTTTATTTAAAGGGATAGATTTGGATAGTGGTAATGGACCAACCAAATGGGTCTCATGGGCTACTTGAATAGGAAGCTTAGATGGGTAAGGATTATGACCCATGAGTGCATATATATATATATATATATATATTGTTTGTATTATTATTATTGTTTATTTTACTTTTTAATTTAAATTTCTAGTTATTCATAGGTTAGGATTTGGTTGTTAGTATATATAGATATAGTAGTCAGAAGAAGAGGGTTTTTTTACATATACGTGAGTTGCAAAAGAGGCATAAATCTAGAAAGAGAGAGAAGAGGAAGAAGAAGGTGACTGGAATAGCTTGGAGGTTACCGAATCTAGAGAAGAAAACTGGAGAATTCATATAGTTGATTTTCAATCTGAAAATCATAAGGCAAATTCTTATTCTCTCTTTCCTTTTGAATCTATGATCTCTCTATCACATGCTAGGCTTTAAGAAATAAATCAGATAATTTAAATGGACAAATTAATTGTTATGCATGAATTAAACTAAAGAATTTCATGTTCTTATTTGTTTATTTTTCAACTTGATCGATTCTTTGATTTGATGCATAAATCTTGTTTAAATTGTTGGATCTTGTTGTATATTTGTTGTATAAATCATTGATGATCATATGGGATTTAGAAAACAGGTTTTAGGATCCAAATTAGGGAACTACAGGTCAAAAATTGGATCTGCGCATTCTGCCGAGCAACCTTGTGCTCGAGGGAACTTGTTTGTGGGCTGACCCACTATTTTATTTTTCAGGTCCTTAACAGTACTAGTCTTAGAGTTGTTCATACAAATCAGAGATTGTTCATCTTCACTCTTTCAGATCATTGAGTAGGACGTTCTTCAGATTATCCATTTATTTATCAAACTTAGTAGTTGGATATTATTTCAGTTAGGATTTTATTAGGGGGGCCACATGGTATGGATTCCCGAATTTTATTTTGAAGGATTATTGGTATCAGATAAGTATATTAATTATTTGATTTTATTCATTGAGGATTTAATTATTATTTTAATTTTCCTTTCAGTTTTTATTTATTCTTTATTTCTCCATTTGTATTTGGTGTTCGCTTATTGATTTAACAGTTTTGATATCCCCTGGTTTTGTGCGCGAACCTGATAAACTCGTGTTCCGAAATTGGGAGGTATCACAAGATTGGCCAAATCGTATGGATACCCCTGACTTGCTAGTAAGAAAACAAGGTCTACCCTTACATGATATTGCCTCTTGTGAAGTGTCAATGCGTCAAATTTTAATGTGAAATATGTCATCCTTAATATTCATTGCAATGCCACTTTATCTTTTGTTGATTTCATATAGAGCATTATATCCAATACTTCAGTCGACAAAATGTCATCCTAAGCACCTGAACTTTATAAGGAACTCTCAAAGCTTCCTGAAGATTATTCTAGTGTTAGAAAATAAATCGATTTGTACACGAAAAATGGAGCTAATTATGTTGCCACATCTTTTTCTTACGCTTGTATGATAACTTTAGATTCTTAATCTTAACAACTAACCAGTATTGACACACAGCTCACAAATGCCACTGCTTTAGAGAATGATTACATTAGGCGTACGCAATCACTTCGATCCAATTTGAGTGAGGCTGAGAAAAAAGAGGCCAGGGTAGTAAGAGAGTTGCAACAAGCAATGAAAAATACTAAGGAACTAAAAGAGGCCAGTTGAATAAGCTAAGGTCATTTCTGATCATGACTAGATTCTTCCATTCTTAGTTATTATTCTTGATATCCAAAATACTCATGCAATAACTATTCTAAATTCTACCTGTATAAATCAATTATTGTTGTTGTAGATGAGGAAACAAAAATATGATGAATAAGAGGAGAAAGATGGAGCTTTTGCAAATAAAGAGAGAAATGTATGGATGAAAGAGATTAAAAAGAAAAAGATTATTGCAGAAGAGGGGAGAGAAAGAAATATAGATGAGAAAGAAAAACTATACAGAGGAGAAAGAGAAAAATGAGCCAAGTCAGTCAGTTTTAGAGTTATGTGAAAACAAGTCGTTAATACTATCATTTTTCGAAACTAGTGGAGATGATCCAAATCCTAGTAGTTGATGAAGTAAGGAAATAGAAATAAAAACTATTTTTGATACAACTAATGGTTTGACATTCTTTCGATGAATCAAATTACAAGTTAGTTATAAATACATAAATAAATAAACATAAGTATTGAATATATTACTATATAGGTTAGATAGATATATTAAATGAATTAAATTAGATTAATAGATGATGTTAGATTAGGTAGATATAGATAGTTAAAAATATGAATGTATTTTATATAAATCATATAATGAGAGTTTGCATTTATAATAAGTTGTTTAATTTTTATAGAATTATTAGGAGTCTTTGTTGGTGAAATGTGGAAACAGAATGAAAAATAAATTTCATAGAAATAAATAATTTTATACTCTTTGTACGTTTAATTTTTTTGGGAATATGCACGTGCGATACACGTGATAAAAACTGTATAATTATAAGAATATATATATAAACACAATTGTGAATTCAATATCAATTTATGGCTAATATATTAAAAAATAAAACTTTATACAAACCATTAAAGATTATTGTAGACACTAAAATTTTAGTGGGCTTTGGTTTTGACAAATGGACCCATGAAATATGGGCTTAATGTTTAATTAAGTTATTTAATTGGCCCAAGCTTGGCCTACTTAAATTATTCAATTAGCCCAGCCCAGATGATTAAATAAAATGATAATTATTCCTAATAAAATATATTTGAAATAATTATATTTAAGGATAATTATCATAATATAACCGGCCCAGCCCAGTTATGATTTTATCCTTATCAAGAGATAACACGTGTCATCATCCTATTAATCCAAGAAGCCTATAAATAGAGGCCTGAAGGAAGAAGGAGGGGACAAAAAAATTCAGAATTCAGAAGTCTAAAAATCCAAATGTAATGACCCGGTCATTTTAACTCCCTTTCTTTTTTTGGTAATTTTCTTTTTTTGTCTTTTCCTTATTTCGTCCTTTTCTCGTCTTTTCCTAATTGCATAACCTCACTTTTTGTGCTCGGATTTGACTCCGGCCTTGCATACATCCATGATATTTAAATTCCATGATATCTACATTTTTACTTTTGTAGAAAAGCATATTAAATGTTTACTTTTCTTGTAAAGGGCATGGATGCATGGCTTTTTAGTAATATTCATAATTTGAGGGGTTTTAGTGTAATTAAGTAAAGTAGTTATATTTCGTCTTAGGGACCATTTTGTAATTTAATTTGGAAGATATTTTCAAAAAGGACCTTTTTGCAATTTCTGAAAAATGTGACAAGTGTCACATTCTCATGGTGCCACTTGTTGGCATTAGGGTGGGGAGACTTGGAGGCATAATCTCTTGACACATGGAGGGTGGAGATTCACCCATTTGTTGGCCTAGGATTAGACCACTTGTTGGCCTAGATGGTTGACAAGTGTAGGCTTAGGATTTAATCTAGGAAGCTTACTTAGATTCATGACAAGTGTAGGACTCACCTTTAGTCTTGCAAGTATGTGTGTGAGAGGTAGTGCAAGAGCACTTAGTGAGTGGAGAAACCCACCAAATTTAACTTAGGGTTTTCATTTCATTTTTTATTTCATCTCTTTCCTCTTAAGAACCCTAACCTAGCCACCATTGAAGACAAGCTTGGTTCAAGGCTTTGACTTCATTTTTGACCACCCTCCACTCACCTTAGATAATTGAGCTTGGAATACAAAAATCTTGCCTCATTTTCCTCTTCATAACCCTAAAAGGAAAATTTGAAATTCCTTTGCTTTCCTTGAAATTTGAAATTTGAAATTTGAGGTAGGGGGTGTTCTAAGTTATGTTCTTTGATATTTTATATGCTTTATAACATGATTCATATGTATTACATGTCTTTGATTCAAGATTTGAAGATAATAATTAATGGTACCATGCATGAAATTAAGGTAAGACATGATTTTAGGAAAGGCCATGACTTGATTTATAACCTATGTTAATTTGAAATCATTTTGGGTTGTTTTGAAATCTAGAGGGATCTATAAATTAATTTAATTAATTTTTATTCATGTGTTTCGATGAATTAAATTAGGTTTTGAAGGAATATATGTAATGATTATGATAAGTTCTTCAACATACATTAAATTGAGCATGCTTAGATGAGAAATGAATTCTAGAGAAATTGGTTGTCCTGTTATATTTATTTCTATCCTTGTTGTATTAATGAGTTGAGTATGAATTTCATGTTGATTACATGTCTACGTCTTAATTTTAAACTTGTGGAATACTTGTGAGGTTTTGTCCCTTGGTGGTGGTTTGTCATCGCACTAAACCACAAGCTTAGAAAGTTTGCATTAAGGCGAGGGCCAAGTTTTACATTTATAAAAGCCACTACTACCTTCACTAAAAATATAGTTAGTGCGAGTAGGGATCGTCCCAAGGGATTGGAGTCGAATTTGGTTGTGGAATCACTATTAGGGTTAGTAGGTCGAGTGACCAAACAAATAGTTGGTTGGTTGATTAAACTAGAGAGCAAATTAAACTAAATACTTGAATGCAATAAAGAGTAAGTAAGAGAGAGATCTTGGGGTTTAGAGGTCACCACCAAACAATACTTTTCTAAACCCTTAACAAGTGACTAATGAGAGAAATGTGTGTTGCAATATTGATGTGTGTGTGTGTTTGGTTGATTCAATTAGCAAGGGTGACCAATTAAGTATATATTGTTTAAGCAACATATGAAAAACACAATATATCTAACAATTAAGTATATATTGTCTAAATAGCATGTGAAAAGTACAATATATCTTGCAAGTCATTAATCTTTTCATTAAGTTCACAAGCTAAATACACCACAAGGTTAGAGACATATGCTACTTGCATTCAAAAGTATGGAACATCAAACAACAAGTATAGATTGTCCTCCCATCTAACAACTATGCTACCACTACACTACAATTAAGCTAATGACATAAAATTAAACTAATTAAGCTAAAGGAGAAGCACAATCCATCAAGAAATGAGCATGAACCATCAAGAAAATTACAAGAGCATTCCATTAAGCACTATGTTTTGACAATCTTTAGATCTATGGCATTAATCCGCATAAACATGCATCAATAACACAAGAAATAGAGACAAACACACGAACATTTATTCTACTATACATAGACATATAGATAGAATTAAACCACATAAATCATTGAATAAACAAGGTCTATATATATAAAAGTGTCAAAACATGTATTACAACACTAATCGCTCAATAGTACACAAAATCAAGATGTAGAAAGCATGTTTGGGGCTAACTCTAGCCCCAAGAGGATGTCTAGCCACTCATGGTAGTGCTTCTCCAACCCTCAAGGGAAAACTCTATTGAAGTAATCTACTCCTTGGTTGATGAAGACCTCCCAAGCTTGTGTCTCTAGCCTCTTATTCCTTTCTTCCTCCTTAAGAATAGCCTCTATTGTCTTAGATCAATCTCTAGTCTCCTCTCGTATCCTCTCCTCAAAAAGTGTATCATATTCTATATATAGGTAGGTTAAGTGACACACAAAATGAGCTGGGGTCATGCACAAAATATTCCTTAATGATTGGATAAGGACAGCTTTCAATGGGCTGGAAATTTAACTTTTTCGCACTGGAGGAAGTTCGATCGATCGAACCTTGGACTTGGATCGATCGAATATGGCTGAGATCTATTGAACCGAAGTTGGATCGATCCTCAATGGCGACGCTTTTTGGATAAAAACAAATTTGAGATATTTCAAAAATATTTTTGGGAAAAGGACAAAAGTGGTTGGTAGGGTGGTACAACTAGATAAGATCAATCATTTGGATAAGGACAAGGTAGTCCGATCGATCGAAGAATGATGTTGGATCGATCGAACTTTTGAGATCTCTGAAAATGTCATCATGGCTCTGATCCATCTTGAAGTGTTGAGATCGATCATGTTGGATCGATCGAACTTTGATCTAAGATCGATCGAATATGTTGATTTCCACCTTTTTTCTTCCTTTTGATTCCACTTGGCTCTTTTCTTTGATTCATCCCAGAATTGCTTCATTTATGCTCTTATTTGGCTGAGTTAGCTTATTTTCAGGATAAGTGCCTGAAAATGGAAATAATACGAAATCAGTCTAAAACGGTAATGTAAGATAGATAAAGGTACTAGAATGTCTAAGGTTAAGAGGTTTAAATATGCACTTTTTAGCGCTCATCACACCCCCAAACTTAAATATTGCTAGTCCCTAGCAATGAACTAGAAAGTAAATGAATGAAATAAACAACTAAACAAATATGAAATAGAAAACAATAAATAGATAACGCCACTTTCATAGGAAACACGATTGCACTTAGCATATGCAACAAGCTTTTTAAACCCCTAGGTTACCCCTAGTGGACGAGTGAAGTCTTGTGAGGGTTTCTAGAAATGATACCCACAAACATTAAGCTCATTCTTTCTAAAGAGACACCAATATTACAAACAAGCATTGGGAGAAAACTACCTCAAGTATGCAATGTTTCAAACATTTCCAAGCAATATCCCAAAATTTCAACATCAAGCAAGCAAATATGGTCCTCCACACATCAAGAAAATGATCATGCATATCAAAACAACTCTAAAATCCTTTTTGAGTGGACCGGCATCAAATGTGTTGCTATCTTAGCCAACTAAAGAATTAATCACATCCTTACTCTCAAACTAACACACAAATCTAGTACCGATCTTTAAGACAAAAAGTGAATCTTTTATTAAAGCTTTATTCATCTAGGTGTGTTTATTCTTTTCACTCGATTTTTTTTTATTTTATTGCGGATCAAAGATGGAAGTATGGTGCAATGTGTTGATCTATTAAGCTTTCTAACGATTCATGAGGTCGAGCGTTAGGTCAATGACTCCCAAACCAGATGGCTTTAGGGCATTAGGCGTTCAAACACCCCTACGGACTTACAAGCTCAAATCAACTAGGCTACAAATCAAAACAACCTTCATCTAATCATTTCCCACTTCTCACCTTTTGGGAGAAGTCCTCACTTTTTTATTGCTTTTGCAACTTTTTTTTTTTTTTAGATTCAATTGTTAACCTAGAGTTTGGGCCCTCCACCTTTCAGCGCGAGAAATTCAGTGCTTGATGAGGCTAGAATCCCGGCTAGTTAGTGAAAATGGGTTGTTATCCACCTTTATCAAGAATGAAAGCTTTCAATGCACTGCTAGCCCAATTGGGATATAACCAATTTAATAATCAACAAAGCATGTACCCCACAAATGAATGCTAGTGTGCGCCTGTGCTAGTGTAGAATCCTAGAGTGAATCTCAAAACAATCACAAAATCAAGATAATGTGGACCACAAGCGCAAGCAAGATATCAATCTTTCAAAAAATTTACTCTTAATTGGCTTCCACAAGGCATATAAGGAGTATTGGACTCTCAAGTCAAGCAATTTTGAAATTTTAAGGAATATAGTCCTCAAAAGATCAAAATCATAGCTAGATATGGACCAATCATAGAAAATCTCTCAAATACACAAGTCATGCTCAAAATTTTGAAATTTAAAGCTAACACTGTAAAGTACACCATTATCCCCAAACTTAAACGGCACAATGTCCTCAATGTGCAAAGATAACAAAGGAAAGAGTATACTGGTGCAATTAAAGCAAAGAATGGATGGGACAGAAGTATCCAAAGTGGGTGGCATGGCCCCCCCAAACTTGGGATTAAATGTGGTCCTGAAATTTGGCACTCGGATAAATTCATCAGATAACAAAAGGGATAAACAGTGCACAATGGACATGCAAGTGTAAATGAGATAATGGAATAAAGCAATGAGAGAGGTATAAGGGTGGTCCTGAAAATTATGTAGCATTCTCTCTCACTGTAGTCACTGTGATGCACCTGATGGAGTCAAACAGATAGATATGAGAACATAATAGATGACATCCATAACAAAAACATATATAAAAAAAATAAAGTATAGAGCGCATCAAAAGAGCAAAGCCGACATATCCGGCTGCAAATAATATGCAGTGACAAAAATGAAGTATAGATCACAGAGGTGTAGTATGAAAAGATAGAAGAAACTAGGAATCTCAGGTGGACAAGGCAGGACAGGCAGGGCGAGCTCTGCGGATATCATGAGATAAGTCTCAGAGTACAGTCATGACATCCGTACGGAATGTGGCAAAATCAGCTCGGTGGGCCACAGCATCGGCTTGAATGGCAGCAGTATCAGCTCTGATAGTAACCATTGCATCCTCAAGAGCCTGAAGACGCTCTCCAAAGCTGGGGGTTTGACTAGGAGCCTCAGGTACGGATAAATCAGAAAAAAGATCCTGAGTCTGCTCCTCCTCGTGTATTGATGACCCAACTGAAGAATACTGCTCTGCGTCATCGGCATGGTACTGCAGCGGGTGGCGAAAGTCTCATCAACGGCATGGTGACCTGTTAAGAAACTGCTTAGTCGGCATAAGAAGGCCTGTATAGCCTCGGATATAGCTCCTGTAGCTCTGGAGGGCATCGGTGTGGACAATGGCATGATCTGGCTAGCGTGTCCATAGTAATAGTAATCTGATGGCCATTTATGGTAGTGACCAGCTCTGTCGTGGTACACGGGGACGATCGGAGAAACCGGAAGAACATCCGTACTAGCCGCGGGTAGACTGGCTCAGTAACTGGGGCAAGAATAGCTGCAAGGCCCTTCTGGATAATATCATCATAAGCTGATCGGTTCAGTAAAGATTTGGAGAAAAAATTTGTGTTGAAAACTAACTTATGGTCCACTGTCATATGTGCATATCTAGACGTGGGCCTGTCACACTCTCGAGCTGGCTGAGGTGGCTGGTGTGGCTGATGTCGTGGAAGAGATGGAGATGGTGTAAACGTAGGCTGAGCCTAAGAAGGAGATGGAATATAATCAGCCTCAGCCTCATGAGAAGGTGACTGAGGTGGAGTGGGTTCTAATGGCTCATCCTGTATAGGATCCGGTGCATGAGATGGACCGGCCTCGGCATCGAAAGTGTGCCTGCCCCGGCGGTGATAGTGATCGCGGGCTACAATCTTGCGCTTAGGCATGGCCTGAAAAATAATTTAAAAACTTGCAAGGGGAGTCAGTGCCAGAATAAAGAATTGAAAGCACAAAATAGAAACATGCATGTCAAATAAGATAGACAAAACATATATGACATAAATATATACAAGTGACAGGATATGAAGCATGCTAAACAATGTAAGTATGAAATGCATCTAATATGGAATATCACATGCATTGGGCATATATGAGATAGCATGAACATAATACATGATGAATGAAGTGTGTGTATGAGATCTATGAAGTTCGATTGATCATAAAAAGGTTTGAGATCGATCTCAAAACTTCAATCGATCTGAGAAACTGAAAAACTGAGTTCGATCGATCTCTCAAGATTGATCTGAGAAATAAGTTCGATCGATCGAACTGTGTGATGATGAAAATCGAAAGGTCATAAATCTGTGACGTGGATGGCGCGGGGCTTTCACGAACAGTGTCGTGGGTCCATTAACACAACATACAATCAATCCTACTCACTTTACAAAGCCCATACTCCCAAAATCAATTCAAAAATCAAAATATATACACATATATACAAATCTATAGACACATATATATAACATGTTTCAAGCTCCATCAATGGAGGATATCATCAACAATACATCTTAGATCTAGCATGTAAAGTGCGAATACATAAAATAGAAGCTTAAATTATAAAGTAGATCTCGGATCTCACCTAAAATATGAGAGAAGTGGATGAGATGCAAAGGGGGTGATGGAATCCGACAGAAGAGAGAAGTCAACGCTCACCGGATCTTGCCGGAGGTTCGCCGGAGAAGATGATGAAGATGGGTGCACAGTGGCGATAGGAATGAGGGACTGAGGGTTTAGAAGGTTAGATCGATCTAATGAATCGATCTTGAGACCCTCAGAT
Organism: Cornus florida; assembly: GCF_030987335.1. Taxonomy (NCBI): domain Eukaryota; kingdom Viridiplantae; phylum Streptophyta; class Magnoliopsida; order Cornales; family Cornaceae; genus Cornus; species Cornus florida. The sequence continues at coordinate 38,111,967 of NW_026775571.1, read as the reverse complement.
TATATTTTTAAAAACTTTTCCCGTTCAGTTCGACCGATTGAACTGAGATTTCAGATCGATCGAATTGTGATGATCATTCTTCAAAGTATTTTTGGAATTTTTGAAATTTTTTGAAAAATTAAAAACTAAAATTAAAAATTAAAAATTAAAAATTAAAATTAAAATATAGAAAATATTTTTGGATTTTTGAAAAATAAGAATAAAAATAAAAATAAAATAAAATAAAATAAAATAAAATCTTTTTGGATTTTTAAAATAAACAAAGTAAAATCTTTTTTTTTTTTTTTTAAATTTGAAAAATTAAAAAAAAATAAAAGAAAATCTTTTCGGTATTTTTTGAAAATAGAATAAAATAAAATAAAAATATTTTTGGATTTTTGAAAATTAAAAAGTCAAATAAAGTCAAACAAAAGTCAAAATAGAGAATTGAAGAACAGAGATCGATCTGAACAAAATGTTCGATCAATCAGATAGAGAGCAAAAATATGCAGGTTTTTGGTTCAAAAATTTAGCTAAGTGTTGGAACTCAAAATCGATCGAACTTTGAAGTTGGATCGATCGAACTTTGAAGTTGGATCGATCTAAGGTCTTCAGATCGATCTGAGAATAAGTTCGAACGATGGGACAGAAAGGTGATTTGGATGCAGGTCGAAATTTTTTCTAAGTGTTGGATACAGATAGAAGTTCAATAGATCGAACTCTCATTTGAGATCGATCGAACTTATGCGAAATGCTTAATCACAACATAAAAGTGCATGCAATCCTAATCACAATTCCTAGCAATGCATATGAACCAAAAACAAGTATCTAGACTTCGTAAGAAATGAAATTAAAGATAAAAATGAGGGAGGAATAGGGTTTTGACACCCTACGAATACTTTTGCTAGTTTTTTACATCTCTAGCAAGACATTGGGCTCTTTTAGCCCAGATCAAAGATCTTGTTATGCATCCCCTCCTTGTTGGGGGTGATAGATGCTTTGAACTCCACCCAACAAATGGTTCTTTGAAGAACTTGTTGGATTAAGCTCAAAAGAAACTTTTGATCCCTTGTCAATGCAATCACAATCTTTGGGCTTCCATGCTCTTTCAAAGCAAGAATTTGAAACAACACTTTGAGAATGCAAGGTTGAAGATGATCCATTTGAAGTTTTGGTCTTACACAAAAGCGCACTTCCTTGACACGGAAGATCATAGCATTTATCTACAACATTAACCTCTCCTTCATATTTGTCAAATGAATTGAGTGTGGGGTTGAAGATATTCAACTTCACCTTTATGTGGCCAAATGAGATCTTCATTATCCCCATCCTACAATTGATGTTAGCATTAGCGGTTGCCAAGAAAGGAGGACGGCCAAGGATAACGGGAATTTGGCTTTTAAGATTGGGGACCGGTTCCATGTCAATGACAACGAAATCAACGGGGAAGAAGAATTTGTCAATCTTTATCAATACATCCTCAATTATACCCTTAGACTTCTTAATGGATCGGTCGGCAAGTTGTAAAACTACCGACGTCGGCTTCAATTCACCTAGGCCCAATTTGACATAAACCGAGTATAGAATAAGGTTAACACTTGCTCCTAAGTCAAAAAGTGCCCAATTAATGATATGATCACCAATGATGCATGAAGTAGTAGGTGAACCGAGGTCCTTAAACTTTGGTAAAGTGTTATGTTGCAAAATTGAGCTTACTTGTTCGGTCAAAACCACTTTTCTTGGTGCTTGGCTCTTGTTCTTCCGCTTTTGGGTGCACAAGTCTTTCAAGAATTTGGCATAAGCCGGAATTTGCTTGATTGCATCCAAAAGTGGAAGATTGACTTTCACTTGCCTAAACATTTCCATGATTTCATTGGTTTTTGCCTTTTGCTTGTCTTTTGAAATGGATCCTTTTAAGGCATCCGGAAATGGAGCTTTTGGCTCAAACACTTTTTCAGCATTTTCTTTTGAAAACTCTTCAACACAAGAATTTTTCAAATCACTTTGTTTCGAATCATTTTTCAACAAAACCTTTTCAAATTCATTTTTCAGAAAATCTTTCTTCAAATCATTTTCAAAATCATTCTTCAAATCACATTTTGAAGCTTTCTCATTCACAAGATCATGTATATGCAATGAAGGAGGAATGGGATGTGAAACGGGATGGGTGACAACTTGAGGTTGTACCGGTTCACTCTCTTCATTGGACATTTCAACTTGATTATCTATAATCCTACCACTCCGCAAGGTAGTCACCGCATTGACATGCTCAATAGTGTGGCCTTTTGATGAGGAATGGGTTTCCACAACACATTATTGCTTAGGTGGGGCATTCATAGGCATCTTTCCCTTCACTCTTGCATTAAGAGTGCTTGCTATTTGCCCTACTTGGGTTTCTAGCTTCGCAATAGATTGAAGTGGGAATGAAGCAATTGTGTGTTTGCCTCAAGAGTGCCTAAAGCATTCAAAACTTTTTCTTCAAAGGCGGGACTTCTAGCATTTCCTTGGGAATAAGATTGGTTGGGAAAATGAGAGTTAGCAAATTGATTACCTTGTGATTGATAAGGTCTATAACCTTGGGATCCTAGGTTTTGAAGTGGAGGTGGAATGTACTTCCCTTGAAAACCGCCTTGGGAAGGGTTTGAGCCCTCTCCTTGGTTTTTCTAAGAGAAATTCGGATGATTTCTTCAACTTGGATGATAATGAGTACCATAAAGATTGTTCCCTTGGTTCACAAAAGCTACATTGACATGTTCATTAGGTTCATTTTGCACTTGTCAATGAGGACAATGAGAAGTAGAATGAAGAACACTAGAACAAGTCATACATGTTTTATTTGATGCACGATGAGAATGGTTAGGGAAGGAAGATACTTGGTTCGCCAAGTTTTGGTTAATCAAAAATTGATCAAACCTTTGAGATAAAGACTTCATTTCGGCAGCTATTTCATTTGAATGGTCAACTTGATGTAAACCAACACTCTTCCTACCTTGTGAATTTCTACTATTCTTGGATGATAATGTTCTATGCAAAGAATTTTCACTCATGCTCTCATAAAGACGCCACACGTCATCCTCATGCCTATCAATATATGAGCCACCCAGGGAAGCATCAACCATGCCTTTGTAATTGTCCGATAAGCCCTCAAAGAAATATTAAACTAATTGCCATTTGAGTATGTCATGATGTGGACACTTCCTAAGCAATTCATTAAAGCATTCCCATGCCTCATGAAATGTTTCTCCATCCCCATGTGTGAATTCTCTAATGGAAGTTCTCATGGCATTGGTCTTAGAAACCAGATAATACTTCTTCAAGAACTCTTGTTGCATTTCTGCCCAAAAAGTGATTGAAAAAGGCCTAAGATTGTTAAACCAATATTTTGCCTTGTCCTTTAAGGTGAATGAAAAAAGTTTGAGTCTTAAGACCTCTTCCGGCATGTCCGTATATTTTACGGTGCAACATACTTCTAGAAACTCATCCAAATGCTTGTAAGGTTCTTCACTTGGAAGTCCATGATAGTTAGGAAGCATTTGAATGGTTTGTGGCTTGATTTTATAGTGATGTACTCTAAATGGTGGCAATTGAATGCATGTGGGTGCATTATATTCATTTGGCACATAGTGATTGTAATACCCCTAATTTTAAAAAGGATAAAATTGGACTTTCGATTATCTTTATTGCATTTTTATGTGACTAGTTGCTTAAATGTTTAATTGGTTTATTTATTTTAAACTGTTAGTTTTATATTTTGAATTGCCTTATTTAGTTAAGTATATTTTAATTAAATTAATTGTATTTTTGGTTGCTATGCTTACTTTAATTATATTATTAATTATTTTCTTACATGGACGTAACTGTTTAATTAAATTAAGTGTATGAATTATCTTTTAGGGTTTTAGTATTTTTATGGGCTTGCCGACATAATTACTTGGGATTTACGTTTAGGATTTTTATTGACTTAAGATTTGGAGTTAGTTATAAATATATAACTTATACATCTCTAGGGTTTGATAACCCTATTCACGACACAGTGAAAATACAGAGAGTTTGGAGAGAATTGAACGAGAGAAAAACAGAACAAAACTTAGAAGGAGAACAGAGAGGGCCAAGGGAGAGTTGTGGTGGATTAAACCAAAACCATAGGAGGCTTGAAGGTGGTCAGTGGTTGCCGGAAATTAGGAAGACGACAACACAGTTTTGAGACCAAAGCTACAGGCAAGTTTTTCTACTTTTTCCTTCCCTTTGGCTTGTGTTCTGTGCACCTAGGTAGTCTCTAGGGTTAAATAAATTATAAACTAAAACTTACATGTTAATTGTATGTTATATTGATAATCTGTTTGGGTTGTAATCGAATCTATTACAGAATTCGTACACATCTGTTTTCAGTTTTGTTGGAAAAGCTTGTTAGTCCAGTTGTAATTTTAGACTCTAGGGAATTTGTTGAGTCTTAAATGGATCTTGCATAATTATTATATGTCAAATTTCATTATCTGTTGTCTGAGAAATTGGTCTGAAATAAATTCGTTCTTGTCTGTTCCAGTTTTGCTCTATAAGCATGCTAGTAACTTGCTTAGTTAAATCTCTGTATTTGATTTCAAATTGTTGTTCTAATACCATTGGGAGTCTATTTTGGTATTAATAAGACCTTAGGATAAGTTTTAGAAATCAACTGAAGGGTGGACATAGGCCGGAGAAGAAGCAGAAGGACGAGGACGGAGCAAACGAGGACTGGAAGCTCTCAAAGGAGGTGAGAGCCGGCTCCATGGAAGTGGGAGCTGGCTCCCACACTCATTGAGCCGGCTCTAAAGTCCATACAGCCGACTCCAGGCTCAAAAAGAGCCTGCTCTTGGACATTAGATCAGGCTCTTTCAAATAGGGATTTTCTGATTTTTTTTTTTCTCGATCTGTTTGCAACTGTTGGAGCATGGGAACTGTTTGGATGGGTCTAGGTCTACACAGAGGTATTAAGAAATTTATTTTGGGTGTAATTAAGACCTTAAGTTGATTAAAGTTGACCTCTAAGTCAATGGGACAAACAGTATAAAATTAAGGAATTTTCTATGCTGTTAACGGATGGAAGAGAAATAAATTGCTTAATTAAATTTCAGCAATTGTTATGAGATTTAGTAAGTTATTTAAACTTATTTTATATGCATGGTGAAGTACTTTAATAACCAATTGGACTTGTAGCTGATTGGGGCTCTGTGCTAACCGATTAAACAGAATATCAGCATGCAACTTAGCACGCGGTTACCTGATGGAGAAAATTAAGTTGCTCAAATTAATCTAGCAATTTATGGGACTATAATGTGATTTAAAAACTTATTTTTTAATGCATGATAGAGTCATTGATATATTAGATGTGATCTACGCATGCTATGGATGCTAGTTATTGAACCTTTAAACCGTTTCCTGCAAATACATGGTTTAACTCTTGGATTTAAATTGCTGAAACTATAAATAATCTTCTGCAATTATTTGGGATGGTTTTGGATTGTAAATTGCTATATTATTATTTATAGGTTGTAATTTACATGGTTCGGATGTTAATTGTGGGATCTTAGATATTATCATACAAGTAATTGGATTATGGTTTTGAACTGTAATTACTGTAGTGTTGTATAAACTATTTTGCAATTACCTGGCTTTTGGTTTTAGTTATTAAATTGCTGTACTGTTATTGATAGTCTGTAATTTTTGCATGGTTTTGGATTTAAATTGCTGAATAAATATATTCTGTCAATTACATGGATATGGAGGATTGTATGCACCGGTATGGGACGGTGACATACTAGGGGACGGTTTCGCTCAAAACGCCTAAACCTAACCTAATGAATTAAAGGAATGGATTTAAAAATATTGAATCCTAATTGTGTTAAGTCAAATCAACTGCAACTAAGTTGAGTGGCTTCCTGGATTAATGGATGATAATTAAGTCATATCAACTGAATAAGTTGATAGACTAACTAGCTTATTTATTGTATGTCAGTTCAATAAATATTTGAACTACATACCCTGGTTTTGGGATGGACTTTATATATATGTTTATGGTACCACGAGATGAGCTTGAGCCTTAGACTCGTTGGTTAGGTTGCGTATATGCAGTGGATGCGTAGCTGGCTATAGTAGGTTGAGGTGTACCCTGTTAGGTCTAGGTACTCATGCCCACCTTTGGGTGCGTTTTTGCATGTTGCCTTCTATTCAGGTTGAGACCCCTACTGTAGTCCAGTGAATGTCCCTTAGTGTGGATATATCTATATGTATGGACTAGATAGCTATTGTTGAGATATCTAAGGTGTATCTGCGTATCAAGTCATTGTTTGGATTGTAGTTAGAGAAGAATTTGCATGTGGGCCTGACCCACTCTTATTTTTACAGGTGTTGGTTAGTTCCAGACTTGGAGCTGGATCGTCCTGAGCAGATACAGTTATTCACTCCACTGATGACCAGGGTTTTATTTCATATTTTAGACTTGGGTTTCATTTCCAATCTTTTGAGTTCAGTGAGATATTTTAGGGGTCCACTAGATGGATTCCCGAGTTGTAATAGAAATGGAGAAGTAGGATGTATCAGAATCATTCTTTGTTAATTAAATTTTATTCTGAGGTTTTTGGATTATTATTCTAGTTTCTTTTCAGCAATTTATTTATTATTGTTTTTCTTATTTGTATTCTGTGTTCGATTATTGCTAAGTGATTTGATATCTTCGGGTTGTCGGGCGTGGGCCTGGCCAACCCGCATCTGGAAATTCGGGGGTATCACAGTGATCTCTTAAAGCAAGTGGAGGATTAGCAATTTGAGGTGCAATATGGGCACCTTGATTTTGATTTCCTTGAATGATGGGAGGTTGTGGAGCATACATTGGCCTTGGCATTCCAATTGGAACTTGACCTTGTTGTTGTTGTGGTTGGTGAATGAATGGCCTAAGCATGTCTAATGGTACTTGAATGTTCTCATAATGCACATTTGGATGGAGGATACTTTGTTGGTCTATGTGACCAAGGTCTTCTACATGCTGTTCATTATGGCCTTCCATTGATGCAGTGGATTGGGTAGAACTAGAACTTCCTCTTCCCTTAGGATTTCTAACTACGGATTTAAGATGCAAATCAAGAGGGACAAGAGTTGGTCTTAGTGATCTACGACCATGCATGCACAATGTAAAACACACAAACACAATGAATGAACAAGCACTTCGACTTCACAACAATTCAATGAAACTTCCTCCACAAACACTTAACCCATACTCTTATGCTTTAACAATAATGATGCAAAGAATAATTAAGAATGCCTCCACGCGAGCTCACGATTTATCTAAGAATTTAAAAATAAGCCTCCACGCGGGTCAACGATTTAACTAAGGGATTGAGTAAAAAAAGTCTCACAAAGGTCCTTTAGCACTTCAACTCCAAATTTAAAGCTTAGCTTAGCAGTTTTTTTTTTTTTTTTTTTTTTTTTAATTTTTAGCCTTTTTCCTTTCTTGCTTCGCTCCTTTGCTTGAATACTCCTTTGCTTGCCTCTTAACTCAATGCTCCTTGTCAATCAAGAACAAACACAATAATTAACAAAAAGAAAAATAAAAACAAAGCAAAGACATGATCAAAAGAGTACTAATTCCTAATTGAATTCCACAAAGACGACGTTGCCAGATCCCCCGCAACGGCGCCAAAAACTTGGTGATGGTTTGTCGTCGCACTACACCACAAGCTTAGAAAGTGTGCATTAAGGCGAGGGCCAAGTTTTACATTTATAAAAGCCACTACTACCTTCACTAAAAATATAGTTAGGGCGAGTAGGGATCGTCCCAAGGGATTGGAGTCGAATTTGGTTGTGGAATCACTATTAGGGTCAGTAGGTCGAGTGATCAAATAAATAGTTGGTTGGTTGATTAAACTAAAGAGCAAATTAAACTAAATACTTGAATGTAATAAAGAGTAAGTAAGAGAGAGATCTTGGGGTTTAGAGGTCACCACCAAATAATACTTTTCTACACCCTTAACAAGTGACTAATGAGGGAAATGTGTGTTGCAATATTGATGTGTGTGTGTGTTTGGTTGATTCAATTAGCAAGGATGACCAATTAAGTATTGTCTAAGCAACATGTGAAAAGCACAATATATCTAACAATTAAGTATATATTGTCTAAATAGCATATAAAAAGCACAATATATCTAGCAAGTCATTAATCATTTCATTAAGCTCACAAGCCAAATACACTACAAGGTTAAAGACATATGCTACTTGCATTCAAAAGTATGGAACATCAAACAACAAGCATGAATTGTCCTCCCATCTAACAACTATGCTACCACTACACTACAATTAAGCTAATGACATGAAATTAAACTAATTAAGCTAAGGGAGAGGCATAATCCATCAAGAAATGAGCATGAATCATCAAGAAAATTACAAGAGCATTCCATTAAGCACTATGTTTTGACAATCTCTAGATCTATGGCATTAATCCACATAGACATGTATTAATAATACAAGAAATAAAGACAAACACATGAACATCTATTCTAGTATACATAGACATATAGATAGAATGAAATGATCAATTGGAAGCATTAAACCACATAAATCATTGAATAAACAAGATCTATATATATATAAGTGCCAAAACATGTATTCCAACACTAATCCCTCAATAATACACAAAATCAAGATGTAGAGCATGCTTGGGGCTAACTCTAGCCCTAAGAAGATGTATAGCCACTCATGGTAGTGCTTCTCCAACCCTCAAGGGCAAACTCCATGGAAGTAATCTACTCCTTGGTTGATGAAGAACTCCCAAGCTTGTGTCTCTAACCTCTTCTTCCTTTCTACCTCCCTAAGAATAGCCTCTATTGTCTTAAATCAATCTCTAGTCTCCTCTCGTATCCTCTCCTCAAAAAGTGTATCATATTCTTTATATAGGTAGGTTAAGTAACACACAAAATGAGCTGGGGTCGTACACAAAATATTCCCCAATGATTGGATAAGGACAGCTTTCAATAGGCTGGAAATTTAACTTTTTCGCACTGGAGGAAGTTCGATCGATTGAACTTTGGACTTGGATCGATCGAACATGGCTGAGATCTATCGAACTGAATTTGGATCGATCCTCAATGGCGGTGCTTTTCGGATAAAAACAAATTTGAGATATTTCGAAGATATTTTTGGGAAAAGGACAAAAGTGGTTGGTAGAGTGGTACAACTCGATAAGATCAATCATTTGGATAAGGACAAGGTAGTTCGATCGATCGAAGAATGATATTGGATCGATCAAACTTTTGAGATCTCTAAAAATGTCATCATGGCTCTGATCCATCTTGAAGTGCTGAGATCGATCATGTTAGATTGATCGAACTTTGATCTGAGATCGATCGAATATGTTAATTTCCACCTTTTTCTTCCTTTTGCTTCCACTTGGCTCCTTTCTTTGATTCATCCCAGAATTGCTTCATTTATGCTCTTATTTGGCTGAGTTAGCTTATTTTTGGGATAAGTGCCTGAAAATGGAAATAATACGAAATCAATCTAAAACGGTAAAGTAAGATAGATAAAGGTACTAGAATGTCTAAGCTTAAGGGGTTTAAATACGCACTTTTCAGCGCTCATCACACCCCCAAACTTAAATATTGCTAGTCCCTAGCAATGAACTAGAAAGTAAATGAATGAAATAAACAACTAAACAACTATGAAATAGAAAGCAATAAATGGATAACGCCACTTTCATAGGGAACACGATTGCACTTAGCATATGCAATAAGCCTTTTAAACCCCTAGGTTACTCCTAGTGGACGAGTGAAGTCTTGTGAGGGTTTCCAGAAATGATACCCACAAACATTAAGCTCATTCTTTCTAAAGAGGCACCAATATTGCAAACAAGCATTGGGAGAAAACTACCTCAAGTATGCAATGTTTCAAACATTTCCAAGCAATCTCCCAAAATTTCAACATCAAGCAAGCAAATATGGTCCTCCACACATTAAGAAAATGATCATGCAAATCAAAACAACTCTAGAATCCTTTTTGAGTGGACCGGCATCAAATGTTTTGCTATCTCAGCCAACTAAAGAATTAATCACATCCTTACCCTCAAACTAACACACAAATCTAGTACCGATCATCATGACAAAAAGTGGACTTTTTATTAAAACTTTATTCATCTAGGTGCGCTTATTCTTTTTACTCGATTTTTTTTTATATTTTTTTTATTGAGGATTAAAGATGGAAGTATGGTGCAATATGTTGATCTATTAAGCTTTCTAGCAATTCATGAGGTCGAGCGTTAGGTCAATGACTCCCAAACCAGATGGCTTTAGGGCATTAGGCGTTCAAACACCCCTACGGACTTACGAGCTCAAATCAACTAAGTTACAAATCAAAACAACCTCCATCTAATCATTTCCCACTTCTCACCTTTTGGGAGAAGTCCTCACTTTTTTTATTGCTTTTGCAACTTTTCTATTTTTTTTTTATTTTTTAGATTCAATTGTTAACCTAGAGTTTGGGCCCTCCACCTTTCGGCGTGAGAAATTCCCGGCTAGTTAGTGAAAAGGGGTTGTTATCCACCTTTATCAAAACTGAAAGCTTTCAATGCACTACTAGCCCAATTGGGATATAACCAATTCAATAATCAACAAAGCATGTGCCCCACAAATGAATGCTAGTGTGCACCTGTGCTAATGTAGAATCCTAGAGTGAATCTCAAAACAATCACAAAATCAAGATGATGTGGACCACAAGTGCAAGCAAGATATCAATCTTTCAAAAAATTTACTCTTAAATGGCTTCCACAAGGCATACAAGGAGTATTGGACTCTCAAGTCAAGTAATTTTTAAATTTTAAGCAATATAATCCTCAAAAGATCAAAATCATAGCTAGATATGGACCAATCATAGAAAATCTCTCAAATACACAAGTCATGGTCAAAATTTTGAAATTTAAAGCTAACACTGTAAAGTACACCATTACCCCCAAACTTAAACGGCACAATATCCTCAATGTGCAAAGAGAATAAAGGAAAGAGTATACCGGTGCAATTAAAGCAAAGAATGGCTGGGACTGAAGTATCCAAAGTGGGTGGCATGGTCCCCCCAAACTTGGGATTAACTGTGGTCCTGAAATTTGGCAGTCGGATAAATTCATCAGATAACAAAAGGGATAAACAGTGCACAGTGGACATGCAAATGTAAATGAGATAATGGAATAAAACAATGAGAGAGGTATGAGGGTGGTTCTGAAAATTATATAGCATTCTCTCTCACTGTAGTCACTGTGATGCACCTGATGGAGTCAAACAGATAGATATGAGAACATAATAGATGACATCCATAACAAAAATATATATAAAGAAAATAAAGTATAGAGTACATCAAAAGAGCAAAGGCGACATATCCGGCTGCAAATAATATATAGTGACAAAAATGAAGTATAGATCACAGAGGTGTAGTATGAAAAGATAGAAGAAACTGGGAATCTCAGGTGGACGAGGTGATGAGCACTGAAAAGTGCGTCTTTAAACCCCTTAAGCTTAGGCATTCTAGTACCTTTATCTATCTTACTTTACCGCTTTAGATTGATTTCTTATTATTTCTATTTTCAGGCACTTATCCCGAAAATAAGCTAACTCAGCCAAATAAGAGCTTATTTGAAGCAATTCTGGGATTAAACAAAGAAAAGAGCAAAGTGGAGAAAGAAAGAAGCAAATGAAGCCAAAGGTGGGAAGCAGTAAAGTTCGATCGATCCAACTTCAAGGTTCGATCGATCAAACACTGATCATTTTCAGTACTTCAAGATAGATTCAAGCCTTAACCCAAAGCATAAAGTCCAAAGTTCGATCGATCCAACACCATCCTTCAATCGATCGAACACTTTTATCCTTATTCAAATGATTGATCTTATCCACAGTTGTACCACCCACTAACCACTTTTGTCCTTTTCCCAAAAATATCTCCCAAAATATCTCGGATTTGTCTTTTTCGAAAAAGGTCAACCAGTTGGATCGATCTAGCCTCAGTTCGATAGATCTCAGCCAAGTTTGATCGATCCAAGTCCAAGGTTCGATCGATCGAACTTCCTCCAGTGCGAAAAAGTTAAAAAGCCAACTTGTTCAATCCATCCTCTATCCAATCATTAGAGAATATTCTTTGCACGACCCCAGCTTGTGTGTCATTTAACCTACTTATAAAAGGAATATGATGCACTTTTTGAGGGGGAGACTTAGCATTTGGTAGATACAACTTTAGAGGCTATTCTTAGTGTAGAAAAAGAGGAGGAGGAGGCTAGAGACACCATTGGAGTTCTTCATCAACAAGGAGCAAATTTCTTCCATGGAGTTAGCCCTTGAGGGTTGGAGTAACATCACTATGAGTGGCTAGACATCCTCTTGGGGCTAGAGTTAGCCCCAAGCATGCTTTCTATATCTTAATCTTGTGTATTATTAAGGGATTAGTGTTGTAATTAGTGTTTTGACACTTTGATATATATAAATCTTGATTGTTTAATGATTTATGTGGTTAAATGCTTTCAATTGATCATTTTATTCTATCCATATGTCTATGTATGTTAGAATAGATGTTCATGTGCTTGTCTCTAGATTTTGTGTTATTGATGCATGTCTATGTGTATTGATGCTATAGATTTAGAGATTGTCAAAACATAGTGCTTAATGGAATGCTCTTGTGATTTTCTTGATGGTTCATGCTTATTCCTTGATGGATTGTGCCTCTCCCTTAGTTTATTTTCATGCTAGTAGTGTAGATGTAGTGTAGTTGTAGTGTAGTGTTAAATGGGAAGACAATCCATGCTTGTTGTTTGATGATCCAAGCTTTTGAATGCAAGTAGCATATGTCTCTAACCTTGTGTTGTATTTGAATTGTGAGCTTAATGAAAGGATTAATGACTTGTTTTGATCTATTGTGCCTTTCACATGTTTTTTAGACAATATATGCTTCATTACTTTGATATATTGTGCCTTTCACATGATGTTTAGACAATACATGCTTAACTAGTCATCCTTGCTTGTTGAATCAACCAAACACACACACATACACCAATATTGCAACACACCATTTGCCCTCATGCATTGCTTGGTGGTGATCTCTAAACCCCAAGACTCTTCTCTCTCTTACTTAATCCTAGTTGCATTCTTTTGTTATCACTTAGTTTAATTTAGTTGCTCTCTAGTCTAATCAACCAACCAACCAATTGTTTGATCACTCGACCTACTAGCCCTAATAGTGATTCCATAACCTTGTTCGACCCTCACAATCCCATAGGACGATCCCTACTCGCCCTAGCTATATTTATAGTGAAAGGTAGTAGTGGCTTTTATAAATGTAAAACTCTTGGCCCTTGGCTTAATGCACACTCTTAAGCTTGTGGTGCGGCGACACCCCATGAGGTAGGACGGGAAGGGCGAGCTCCGCGGATATCATAAGATAAGTCTCGGAGTGCAGTCATGACATCCATGCGAAATGTGTCAACATCAGCTCGGTGGGCCACAACATCGGCTCAAATGGCAGCAGTATCAGCTCTGATAGCAACCACTGCATCCTCAAGAGCCTGAAGATACTCTCCAAAGCCGGGGGTCTGACTAGGAGCCTTAGGTACGGATGAATCAGAAGAAAGATCCTGAGTCTGCTCCTCCTCATGTACTGTCGACCTAGACCGAAAGTGCTTATCTGCGTTATATGTAAGTCGCTTTAAATCAATGTCCATACGCTCGACAGCTGGATCAACTGGTGCGTTGTCCGTTGTTGGGTCTGCTGCTACTGCTGGCTCCTCAGCCTCTAAATCATCTAAATCTAAGTCCTCTGCCGCCTGAGCTGTAGCCTCTTGTAATCGAGTAATAATAGCATTATAGCTCTTGTCCCAGTCCTTCTTCAAGAAGTAACAGGAACCTTTCTCATGGTGCTTCTGAGGATGGAAAGGATAGCGTTGATCAATCAGTATCTGGGTGATGAGGTGGCCAAATGGGAGAGACTTAGCCCTTCTGGGCTTCTCCTTGCTGATATACTCATTGAAGAGCTTCCTCATCACGCACCAGATGAGCGCATGAATAGATACCCAGTGGCCTGTATAAAATGCGTAGAGGGCTGTCAGAAAGTCTTCTTGCCGCTGAATCTTGTGCCCGGCCATATATATGTTCCGAAAGAGAACGAAATCAAAGAACCATAGGTCATCTGAAAGATAAGTGCGGGTGGCGAAAGTCGCCATCGGCATGGTGACCTATCAAGAAAACTGCCATGTCGGCATAAGAAGGCCTGTATAGCCTCGGATATAGCTCCTGTAGCTCTGGAGGGCATCGGTGTGGACAATGGTATGATCTGGCTAGCGTGTCCATAGTAACAGTAATCTGATGGCCATCTATGGTAATGACCAGCTCTGCCGTGGTACACGGGGAAGGTCGGAGGTTCTAGAAGAACATCCATACTAGCCTCGGGTAGACTGGCTCAGTAACTGGGGCAAGAATAGTTGCAAGGCCCCTCCGGATAATATAATCATAAGCTGATCGGGTCAATACCGATTTGGAGAAGAAATCTGTGTCGAAAACTGACTCATAGTCCACTGTTATATATGCATATCTAGGCGCGGGCCTGTCACGCTCTCGAGCTAGCTGAGGTGGCTGGTGTGGCTGGTGTGGTGGAGGAGATGGAGATGGTGTAAACGCAGACTAAGCCTGAGAAGGAGATGGAATATGATCAGCCTCAGCTTCATGAGAAGGTGACTGAGGTGGAGTGGGCTCTAATGGCTCCTCCTGTACAGGGTCCTGTGCATGAGAAGGACCGGCCTCGGCATCGAAAGTGTGCCTGCCCTGGTGGTGATAGTGACCGCGGGCTACAGTCTTGCGCTTAGGCATGGCTTGAAAAATAATTTAAAAACTTGCAAAGGGAGTCAGTGCCAGAATAAAGAATTGAAAGCACAAAATAGAAACATGCATGTCAAATAAGATAGAAAAAACATATATGACATGAATCTATACAAGTGATACGATATGAAGCATGCTAAACAATATAAGTATGAAATGCATCCAATATGGAATATCACAAGCATTGGGCATATATGAGATAGCATGAACATAATACATGATGAATGTAGTGTGTGTATGATATCTGTGAAGTTCGATCGATCATAAAAAGGTTTGAGATCGATCTTAAAACTTCGATCGATTTGAGAAACTGAAAAACTGAGTTCGATCGATCTCTTAAGATCGATCTGAGAAATAAGTTCGATCGATCGAACTGTGCGATGATGAAAATCGAAAGGTCACAGATTTGTGACGTGGATGGCATGGGGCCATCACGAACAGTGTCGTGGGCCCATCAACACAACATACAATCAATCCTACACACTTTACAAAGCCCATACTCCCAAAATCAATTCAAAAATCAAAATATATAAACATGTATACAAATCTATATACACATATATATAATATGCTTCAAGCTCCATCAATGGAGGATATTATCAATAATACATCTTAGATCTAGCATGTAAAGTATGAATACATAAAATAGAAGCTTAAATCACAAAGTGGATCTCGGCTCTCACCTAAAATATGAGAGAAGTGGATGAGATGCGAAGGGGGTGATGGAATCCGAGAGAAGAGAGAAGTCAACGCTCACCGAATCTTATCGGAGGTTCGCCGGAGAAGATGATGAAGATGGGTGCACAATGGCAATGGGAATGAGGGACTGAGGGTTTGGAAGGTTGAATCGATCTAATGAATCGATCTTGAGACCCTCAGATTATATTTTTAAAAACTTTTCCCGTTCAGTTCGATCGATCGAACTGAGATTTCAGATCGATCGAATTGTGATGATCATTCTTCAAAGTATTTTTGGAATTTTTGAAATTTTTTGAGAAATTAAAAACTAAAATTAAAAATTAAAATTGAAATATAGAAAATATTTTTGGATTTTTGAAAAATAAGAATAAAAATAAAAATAAAATAAAATAAAATAAAATCTTTTTGGATTTTTAAAATAAATAAAGTAAAATCTTTTTGTTTTTTTTAATTTGAAAAATAAAATAAAATAAAATAAAATCTTTTTAGTTTTTTTGGAAAATTGAATTAAATAAAATAAAATAAAAATATTTTTGGATTTTTGAAAATTAAAAAGTCAAATAAAGTCAAACAAAAGTCAAAATAGAGAATTGAAGAATAGAGATCGATTTGAATAAAATGTTCGATCGATCAGATAGAGAGCAAAAAATACAGGTTTTTGGTTCAAAAATTTGGCTAAGTGTTAGAACTTAAGATCGATCGAACTTTGGAGTTGGATCGATCTAAGGTCTTCAGATCGATCTGAGAATAAGTTCGAACGATGGGACAGAAAGGTGATTTGGATGCAGGTGGTTGCAGGTCAAAATTTTTTCTAAGTGTTGGATGCAGATAGAAGTTCGATCGATCGAAGTCTCATTTGAGATCGATCGAACTTATGCAAAATACTTAATCACAACATAAAAGTGCATGCAATCCTAATCACAGTTCCTAGCAATGCATATAAACCAAAAATAAGTATATAGACTTCGCAAGAAATGAAATTAAAGATAGAAATGAGGGAGGAATAGGGTTTTGACACCCTACAAATACTTTTGTTAGTTTTTAACGTCTCTAGCAAGATGTGCTTAGTTTGATAACATGTCTATGTGCTTACGTGCTTAAATACCTAGAAGTTTTCAGTATCTGTTCAGCATGTTGTATATGTTTATCTACTTTAGCATGACTTTATGTTACATACATTGATATGGTTCTTTTTTCATGCATTCATAGCGTGAGTTGCATTCGGTCATAATAACTTGTGTTATTGTTGACCTCTTCTTTTTCATGCGTTTAGGATCATGGTTGTCACGCGTGGAGAGTCTTCACGTCAGGGAGTTGTGGAACAGGTTGATGACACTAAGTTTATGAGGGGTCCGGGAAGGCCTAGGATTCCAATTCGTGGCATGGGTCCTAATCCACCATGAGCTCCGACTTATGAGGAACAGATTGCACAGGGAGTGGGTCTAGGGATGTCAGAGTTTATCTAGCAAATGTTTTGTCAGCATATCGCAGGGATGCAAATTCTGGTACCAGCACCAGCACCGGCACTGGCACCAGTTGTTAATGAGGCCTTGGACTACTTCATGAAGTTACAGAGGGTTAAGATAGATCAATTTGCAGGGAGTATGGATCCGCTTGCTTCAGAAGCATGGCTTAACCTCATGGTACGCAGGCTCGATAGCATGGCAGTGCCTACAGACCGATTGAGGATCTCCTTGACAGCCTTTATGTTCATGGGAGATACCGATATCTGGTGGAGGTCCATGACCAATATTCACGATGTGGAGGTGATGACTTGGGAGGAGTTCAGGACATTATTCTTCGACTGCTTCTTTCCAAGGGCTATAAGGCAGGATATGAGAGTGCAGTTTACAGGTCTCTATTAGGGTATGATGAGTGTCATTGAGTATGAGACACGCTTCATTTCTCTTTCCCGCTATGCACTAGAGATGGTAGCTACCGATGGGCCCAAGGCGAAGAAATTTCAGGATGGGTTACATCTTGATATTAGGCCACAGATTTCAGTGTTGGACTTGAGAACCTATGGAGAGGTGGTCTAGAGGGCTATGATGGTTGAGGTAGAGGACCGAGATCAGCGCAGAATCAAGGGATCATATAAGCAGTCTCGTGGAGAGGCTTCATCGGTATCTGTTGGGGGTCAGTGGAAGAAGGCTAAGGTCGGGGACAGTTCTCGTGTTCAGGTATAGTCACAGTAGGCTTGGTCTGCACCCACAGTTCCTATTCCTTCAGGGAAGTTGATTTGTCACCACTATCAGCAGCCAGGGCACATCAAGCCTCGTTGCCCGCTGTTACAGCCTCAGAGCAGTCGTTCTCAGACGGGTAAGTCTTCAGCTTCGACACAGGGACTTCAGGGGGTTTGTAATTACTGCAAGGAGCCCGGATATTTCAAGAAGGAGTGTCCACACCTACAGAACAAAGCACAGAGTGGCACTGGTTCACAAGCCACACCAGCACAGTCTGCAAATGTTCAGTCGAGTTTCAGGGTGCCCAAGGCACCACCGCCAATGGCACCGTCAGTTGGTTCTTGTCCGGGTAGGGGTTCTACGCCCACTGCTTCCAGACATCAGTCAGGCCACCAGGGCAGTTCTCAGCAGTCAAGCCACCAGGGCAATTCTCAGCAGTCAAAGGCTCAGGGACGAGTTTATGCACTGCCATAGGCCAATACCTCCGCTGGGACTTCTATAGTTCGAGGTATCTTTCTAGTTTTTAGTTCTTGGGCTAGAGTTCTTGTTGACACGGGTGCATCACATTCATTCATATCTACTTCATTTGCACATTCCTTGGGCCTGGAGGTCATGCAGCGGGATAATTCCCTTTGTGTTGACACACCAGTTGGGGTCCAGTGTCCTTAGACCGTGTTTGTTGGGGTTGTGCCATTGAGATAGTTAGGCGGACTTTAGAGTTCGATTTTGTCATTTTTGACATGACAGGCTTTAACGTCATTCTTATGATGGATTGGTTGTCTTTCTTTCGTGCTATGATCGATTGTTCCGCGGGCGAGTGTCTATTTGCACTCCCACGAGAGATTGTTTTCACTTCGTGGGAGATAGAAGCGATTCCCACTTGATGATGATTTTCAGTATTGGTGAATGGAGTCACCACAGGTCTTACTTGGCTAGCCTATTGGCTAAGGAGGACAACGGTTTGGGTCGTGTTTATCCAGCAGTTTTCATGGAGTTTCTGGGTGTTTTTCCAGAGGAGTTGACAGAACTTCCTCCTCTTCGAGAAGTTGTCTTTACCATCGACATCATTCCCGGTACTGCGCCGATCTCTATGGCACCATACCGCATGGCACCGGCAGAGTTGGATGAGCTGAAAGCTCAACTGGATGATTTGAAAGCTAAGGGCTTTATACGTCCTAGTGCTTCACCCTGGGGAGTACCGGTTCTTTTTGCGAAGAAGAAGGATGGGTCTTTAAGACTTTGCATTGATTATCACATGCTGAACCACGCTACGATTAAGAACAGGTATCCTTTGCCTAGGATTGATCACTTGTTTGATCAGTTGAAAGGAGCCACTTGTTTTTTGAAGATTGATTTGAGATCAGGTTACTATCAGTTGAGGGTTAAGGATAAAGATGTATCGAAGACCGCTTTCCGCACACGATATGGCCATTACGAGTTTCTGGTGATGCCATTTGGTTTAACCAATGCTCCAGCAACTTTTACGGACTTGATAAACCGTGTATTCAGTGACTATCTTGATCAGTTTGTTGTGGTCTTTGTCAATGACATTCTCGTATACTCAGCTTCAGTGGAGGAGCATGAGTATCATTTGAAGACAGTGTTACAAATCTATAGGGATAATCTGTTATACGCTAAGTTCGAGAAATGCGAATTTTGGCTACCGGAAGTGAAGTTCGTTAGACAAGTTGTATCAACGGGTGGTATTGTAGTAGATCCAACGAAGATTGAATCGATGATGGATTGGGAGCGTCCAAAGACAGTGTTTGAGATTCGGAGTTTTCTTGGCCTAGCTGGCTACTACCAGAGATTTGTTCGGAATTTCTCTCGTTTAGCGGTACCTATGACTCGACTTACCCGCAAGGGGGTCAAGTTCGTGTGGAATAACGCATGTGAGTTTACTTTTCAGGAGTTGGAGGTCAAGTTAACATCGGCTCCAGTCTTGATCATTCCTGAATGTGGTCTAGGTTATATGATCTTTTGTGATGCTTCGCGAGAAGGTTTGGGTTGTGTCTTAATGCAGACAAAGCAGGTGGTTACTTATAGATCTCGACAGTTGAAGACTCACGAGTTGAACTATCCAACACATGATTTGGAGTTGGCAGCAGTTATCTTTGCCCTGAAAGGATGGAGACACTATTTGTACGGGGAGAAGTTTGAGGTTTTCTTCAATCAGAAGAGTCTTAAGTATCTCTTTTCTCAGAAGGATTTGAACTTGAGATAGCGCAGATGGGTTGAGTTCATGGAGGACTATGACTTTGAGTTACAGTACCATCCGGGTAAGGCCAATATGGTGGCCGATGCATTAAGTAGGAAGTCATGAGGGACTCTTGCTAGCATTTCCATTCACAAATAGAAGAGCTTCCAGATCTTGGTTTACAGTCTTATGAGGATGTTTCACCGGCTATTTTGTTTAGCCTTGTGGCTCAATTGGCCCTTGTTAGCAGAGTTATTGAGGCACAGTTGGAGGATGGGGAGATGAAGGCCATCCATGTTCGGATTTCTGGCGGCGAAAATGTGATACCCCCGGATTTCCGGATGCGGGTTGGCCAGGCCCACGCCCGATTACCCGGGGATATCAAATCAATTAGCAATTAACGAACACAGAATACAATATAGAAAACAGGAATGAATAAAATTTTACTGAAAAGAAACAAAATGAAAATCCTTTATTAAAAACTTTAGAATAAATCTTATAAATAAGAACTAGTTTGTTACATCCAACTTCTCCAATTATAATACAACTCGGGAATCCATCTAGTGGACCCCTAATCAAAAGCCAATACTGGAAAGCGAACAACTAAAAAGAAGTCCACTGCTAAACCATGAAGAACCCCCTAAATCGTCGGTAGAATGAGTAGTCGTCTCTGCTCAGCACGAACAAGCTCTAAGACCTGGAACCGTCCGTT
Organism: Cornus florida; assembly: GCF_030987335.1. Lineage (NCBI taxonomy): Eukaryota > Viridiplantae > Streptophyta > Magnoliopsida > Cornales > Cornaceae > Cornus > Cornus florida. The sequence goes on along the minus strand of NW_026775571.1, from coordinate 38,091,333 downwards.
ACCTGAAAAATAATAGTGGGTCAGGCCCACAAACAAGTTCTATCCTAACTACAATCCAAACAGAGACCCGATACGCAGATACATCCTAGACGTCTCAATTATATCTATATAGTCTATAATAGATAAATATATATCCACACTACAGGACTCTCACTAACTATGCTGAGGGTCTCAACCTGAATAGAAGGTAACATGCAATACGCACCTGAGTGGGCATGACTACCTAAGCCTAACAGGGTATACCTCAACCAACATAGCTAGCTACGCATCCTACTGCATATACGCACCCTAACCGTCGACTATGAGACTCAAGCTCAGATCGTGGTACCATAATTTATATATATAAATTCCCATCCAAACCCATGTAGTGCCGCTCAACTGATTCGTTGCCATGACACGACATAAAATTAGGATTTAAGTGTTTTAATTAAATCCCTACTCCAATTATATATATAAGTTCCTTCCAAATATAATGTTGAGCCGGTCAACTATTCGTTGCCAAAACACAACATATAACTAGGATTTAAATATTTTAATTAAATCCCTATCCTTCCTATTAACAGAAAATATAAACAACCATCCAATATATCGTTCAACTATTTTAGTTGACAGGACATGAAACCATGTAGGATTTAACTATTTTAGTTAATCCATTCCGTATGTATGAATGGGTTGGAATTAGTGTTTTGATCTAATCTGTCCCTCCGTATGTCTCCGTCCCATACCGGTACATACCATGCATATGATCCGTAAATGATGCAACATTTTATGCAGTACATCAAACACATCCATATAATCCAAATAGATAATAAACAGAATTTAAATAGTTCGTCATCTATAATTCAGAATCCATCCATGTAACTAACAAAACAAGATTTAATAGTTCATCAAGTTAATTATCCAACATCCATCCAAGTAATTGACAGAAAATATATATAATTAATTCTAGGCCAACATCCAATTAGATTAACAGAACCTAAGTATTAGTTCAGCAATCTAAGTCCAAACTATAACCCAAATAATTGCAGAAAGATGTTTAAAGGTTCAACAATTTAAATCCAAGAGTTAAACCATGTATTGTTTAACAGTTCAACGACTAACATCCAGAGCATGAATATATCAGTTTTAATAAATCAATAACTCTATCATGCATATAAATAAGTTTTAAAATCATAATATTGTCCAAGAAATTGCTAAAATTAATTCTAGCAATTCAGTTCCTTTTATCCATCAATTGCATGCTAGGTTGCATCTTTGCATACTATTTTATTGTTTTAGCACCGAACCATAAACTATGCTACAAGTCCAATTTGTTAATTAAAAGACTCCCTCATACATCTAAAATTTAATTTAGAATCATATTATAGCACCCTAAATTGTCAAATTAAAATTAGACAATTTAACTTCCTTCCAGCAGTTAACCGCGCACAAGTTGTTAAATAGCGCACTGTTAAACCCATTAATACAAAGAGGGTATTTTATGCAAGACAAGACCTTAATTACATCCTAAATTAATTATTGAAACCCCAATTAAAGTTTTAAAACTGTTTAGAAACCCTAAGAGCCTAAACAGTTTCTGAAAACTTACAGTACTCATCAAAATTGAAAGAGCCTGCTCTAAAAAAAAATAGAGCAGGCTCAAACCAACATTGAGCCGGCTCCAAAACATTTTGGAGCCGCCTCCAAAAAGGGGGAGCCCACTGTTCCGCTTCCTTCCTCGTTTTCGATGATCTGCTTCGACCCCGGCCACTTTTTACTCTTCAGTTGATTTCTAAAACTAATCCTAAGGGTCTTATTAATACCAAATAGCATCCCAATGGATTGGTTCGACAATTGAAATTTATTACAGTGATTTAAAACCTCTACCGAATCCTTATGCGTTAACATACAACTTGATCTTCGATTTGCAAATATAACTACAGGTAATACTAGAACATATACAGATAATCAAAACTGATCTTAACCATCTTATATATATTCCTTGACATCCTAATCCCTTGTTTATAACAATACGAATTAAATCATTCATTAAAACAGAACCAATCTGTAAGCTTAAAATAAACCAAACACACAAGTCATTCAAGAATTGTTTTAAACAACCATATATATACTAATAATCAACTTGACATATATTTCGCATGCCAGATTAGATTAAAATTCAATTAAAATCCTAGAGACATCTAGGTATGCACAGAACACAGGACAAAGGGATAGAGAGAGAATAGAACTTGCCTTAACCATCTCTGAATTTTCCGATGAAATCTCCGATGACCGTTCCACCTCTGTTGCTCTTGGTTTTACCCACAAGCCAACCTCTGCTCCTCCTCCTCCTTGGCTCAGCCCTAGCCTAAGGCAAAACCCTAGACTTTCTCCCTTTATCTCTCTCTGTAATTCTCCCTGTAACTCTCTGTTACTCGCTCTGTTTTTCTCTCTATCAACACTGCACGTATATAGGATTCTCAACCCTTTTTGAAGACATACTACCATATATATATATAGGCACTAATCAAAACCCTAAGCGTAATCTTAATCCACCATAGAAAAGCTAATTGAGGCCCAGTTTAGTCGGCGTGAGATAGTAAGAGACTAAACCCTATTTTTCATTACAACTAGGAATATTCCATTAATCCAATTAATTCCATTCAAAAACCAAAAAAACATTTACACAATTAAAAACTATTTAATTTAATTAAAGAAAACAAACATACAAAGAAATAATCAGACAAGTCAATTAAATAACAATTTATCAATTAAATCAATTAAAAATACAAGTAAAGAAAACAATCTATTTAAATCCACAAATCAATTCAAACAACCAGTCATTCAAATGCCACACATAGCCACATAAGCACTTAAAAATAATAAAACAAATACTGAAAATAATAAAATAAATAATAAAATTCTGATTATATCCCTTTCAAAACTAGGGGTATTACAGAAAATGTAGAGGGTTGGACCTTACAATCAAACGGTGGTCTCAGGTACAAAGGGATGATGTTTGTTCCCTTGTCTTGTTGTGAAGACGTTCTTCAAGATTTTCACCACTCTCGATTCGCAGTTCATCCTGGTGGTACGAAGATGTATCATAATCTACGGCAACAGTTTTGCTGGCAGGGCATGAAACGGGATATTTCATAGTTTGTGGCTCGATGCCTTACTTGTCAGCAAGTGAAGGTAGAACATCAGCGACAGGCAGGATTGTTGCAACCATTACCAGTAGCTGAGTGGAAATGGGAGCATGTCTCTATGGATTTCATAACGGGACTTCCGAGGTCTCAGGTAGGGAATGATGTCGTTTGGGTCATAGTTGACAGGTTGACTAAGACGGCACACTTCTTGCCCATGGCAGTGACTGACAGTGCGGAGAGACTGAGTGGATTGTATGTAAGGCAGATCATCAGGCTTCACGGGGTTCCTGTATCCATTGTTTCGGATAGGGATCGACGGTTCACATCTCACTTTTGGCAGGGCTTTCAGGAGGCTTTTGATATAGGGCTTCATTTCAACACGGCATTCCATCCTCAGACTAATGGTCAGTCGGAATGCATCATTTAGATATTCGAAGATATGTTATGGACTTGCATCTTGGATTTCGGCGGTAGCTGGGAGGATTACTTGCCTTTGATTGAGTTTTCCTACAATAACAGTTACCAGACCAGTATTGGAATGACACCTTTTGAGGCGTTGTATAGCAAACCTTGCAGATCTCCAGTTTGTTGGACTGAGGTCAGTGATACCATTGCCTTAGGTCCTGACATTGTTATTGAGACTATAGAGAAAATCAAGTTGATTCAGCAGCGATTGGCTACTGCACAGAGCAGACAGAAAAGTTACGATAACAGGAGGAGACAATCCTTGTCTTTTGAGGTAGGAGACCATGTCTTTCTTAAGATTTCTCCGCACAGGGGCTTCTAAGATTTTGACAAACTGGCAAGTTGTCTCCTAGATTCATTGGACCATTTGAGATTTTGGAGCGCGTCGGTGAGGTTGCTTATCGTTTGGCATTGCCGCCAGACTTGGATAGGGTTCACGAAGTCTTTCATGTCTCTATATTGAGGAAGTACGAGCCGGACCCATCGCATGTTCTGTAGTTATTAATGAGGACGTGACCTACGAGGAAGGTCCGGTCTAGATTCTTGATTCATGGGAGCAGGTCTTGCAGACCAAGACCATTCCATTAGTTAAGGTCTTGTAGAGACACCACGGCATTGAAGAGGCTACCTGGGAGCTTGAACAGGAGGTTCGCTCTCGGTATCTCCATTTGTTCTCTCTTTCAGGTATGGTTCGATTTCGGGGACAAAATCCCTTTAAGGAGGGTAGGTTGTAATGGCCCGGTCACTTTAACTCCCTTTCTTTTTTTAGTAATTTTCTTTTTTCTTCTTTTCCCTATTTTGTCCTTTTCTCGTTTTTCATTTTTCCATACATAACCTCACTTTTTGTGCTCGGATTTGACTCCGGCCTTGCATACATCCATGATATTTAAATTCCATGATATCTACATTTTTACTTTTGTAGAAAAGCATATTAAATGTTTACTTTTCTTGTAAAGGGCATGGATGCATGGCTTTTTGGTAATATTCATAACTTGAGGGGTTTTAGTGTAATTAAGTAAAGTAATTATTTTTCGTCTTAGTGACCATTTTGTAATTTAATTTAGAAGATATTTTTAAAAAGGACCTTTTTGTAATTTTCAAAAAATGTGACAAGTGTCACATTCTCATGGTGCCACTTGTTGGCATTAGGGTGGGGAGACTTGGAGGCATAATCTTTTGACACATGGAGAGTGGAGATTCACCCATTTGTTGGCCTAGGATTGGACCACTTGTTCACCTAGATGGTTGACAAGTGTAGGCTTAGGATTTAATCTAGGAAGCTTACTTAGATTCATGACAAGTGTAGGACTCACCTTTAGTCTTGCAAGTGTGTGTGTCAGAGGTAGTGCAAGAGCACCTAGTGAGTGGAGAATCCCACCAAATTTAACTTAGAGTTTTCATTTCATTTTTCATTTCATCTCTTTCCTCTCAAGAACCCTAAGCTAGCCACCATTGAAGATAAGCTTAGTTCAAGGCTTTGACTTCATTTTTTACCACCTTCCACTCACCTTAGATCATTGAGCTTAGAATACAAAAGCCTTGCCTCATCTTCCTCTTCATAACCCTAGAAGGAAAACTTGAAATTCCTTTGCTTTCCTTGGATTCAAGAGGAACAATCCTCTTGTGAGGTAGGGGGTGTTCTAAGTTATGTTCTTTGATGTTTTATCTTCTTTATAACATGATTCATATGTATTACATGTCTTTGATTGAAGATTTGAAGATAATAATTAATGGTACCTTGCATGAAATTAAGCTAAGACATGATTTTAGGAAAGGCTATGACTTGATTTATAACCTATGTTAATTTGAAATCATTTTGGGTTGTTTTGAAATCTAGAGGGATTTATAAATTAATTTAATTAATTTTTATTCATATGTTTCCATGAATTAAATTAGGTTTTGAAGGAATATATGTAATGATCATGGTAAGTTCTTCAACATATATTAAATTGAGCATGCTTAAATGAGAAATGAATTCTAGAGAAATTGGTTGTCTTGTTATATTTATTTCTATCCTTGTTGTGTTAATGAGTTGAGTATAAATTTCATGTTGATTACATGTTTACGTCTTGATTTTAAACTTGTGGAATACTTGTGAGGTTATGTCTCTATTATTGAATAATATTGTTATGAAGTATGATAAGTTGCATAATGATTATTCAACAATTTACATGCCACTGTAGTTGTGAACTAAAGTATATATTGTGTTTCCAAAATTGGTTTGTGCATGGTAGATGGTTTTACATTGTATATATATATGTCATGTTTATACATATATGTTGTTGCACAAATTGTTGATTTTGGAAACTTAGGATGTCGTTGTTATGGCTAAGGCTAGGGCATGGTTCTAGTACGAGGGATTGTCCCCCTACAAGTCTAGTGCGCACATAGGGAGGTTACTCATGGGCTAGTAACCCTAAAGTAACTATAGTGTCGGTTTGATCCGGCGTGATGTCCAAGTATCCACTTTGGTTTGATTTCGCATTTTAAATTCCAAATTTGATAACTATGTGATATTGCATCTCATTGTGCCATGTGAAAAGTTCCAATGTCATTTTAATAGCATAGACTAAACTTTATTAAATTGCAAACTATGTAATAAGTTGAACCTATGTATACACATTCCCTACGAGGAAACTTGTTTACTCACCCCTTAGTTACTGGGTGTTTTTCGGGTAAAGAAGTATTATTGTAGGATGTACAACATCCCTAGACATGGCTTGGTCGCATTGGATTACCTTTTGTGTAACTTTGTGTGCATGTACTTGTTTAGCATGCCTTGTTTTATTCTCTTTGTAAACCATGGATGTATGGTATATTGAAGCTTGTTTAGTTTCCTTGGAAATGTGTAATGTGTTATATTTGGATCCCTTTTGAAGGGGAAAATGGAATTGGGACTTGTAATCTTCTTAGTAGTGTCCCAATGTCATTTTCACTTTTGTTTCATCTTTTGTATAACCATGGATCATATGTAATGAGGCCTTAAAGCCATTTTTTACTTATTTCCTTTTTTTGATTAAATTGCACCCTTAATTATGTTGTACACACTTGCAAATGATCATTTATGTTTATTTATGTTTTGGAGACTCGTATTTCATTTTTGGGTGTTAAGGGAATCATTCTTGAACAATTAGAGTGCTTGTATAGGGTCAAAAATGAACCTGTAGTAGACAACAGCATCTGCTGCAAATTTTTTTTTTTTTGCCTTGTTCCCAGGATCGGGCCAGTTTAATTGCCAAAGGAGCCGACTCTCTCCCCAATTGAGCCGACTAAGTTCCTAAAAGAGTTATCTTAGTTCCCCCTGGGCATCATCTCTGCATATTGCATGCTCTCGGCCTAAAAGAGCCGACTCAGTTCCCAATAGAGTCGACTGGGTTGGTCTCAGTCCAACTGAGACAACTAGGTCCCCAAAAGAGCCGACTAGGTTCATTCACAACTCATTTTTTATCGTTTTTGGTGCTCTCAGCCTAAAAGATCCGACTCAGTTGCCAACTGAGTCGACTAAGTTGGGCAGCAGCAATGATTTTTCTTCAAATAGCCATAACTTGCTCATTTTAGATCCAAATTAGGCGATTCTTGAGCCTAAACTCAAAAGCTCAAACTCAGCTTTCCAATGGTATCAACACACACTGAAACTCCAACCGTAGTGATAGTTATGATGGTTTTAGTGAGATAGGGTCATGGTATCTCTAAATCGGAGGACGCCGCTTGTCCTATCCTCATATCTTAATCATCCGGACTTTGAATCAAGTGATTCTTGAGTGTATCTTTATTGCTTTTTTGTTGTCATTCTAATGGTGTGCACGGTGGCACCCATTTTAGTTTAAAATGACCATTTTACCCTTGGTTCATTCCTTAAAGGGTTTTGAAACCCTAGTTCCATTTTTTTTTGTTCCGCTGAGTCATGGGACTCCTCGGAAGGTTGTTCTTGTGTCTTAGGGATGAATTACATCTCTATAGACTTGTTCATAGTTAGCTTCCGCATTTTGGATCCATTTCGGGTCATCACAGGACACACTGGGATTGTAAATCCAGGGTCGTCACACCAAAGACTTAGAAATCCAGAGGCTCAGAAGTCAGAGACAAATTCAGAATCTAAACCCAAAAGCAAAGAACATCAAGCACATCCAAAGATGTGCCATTGTTCATCAAATTCCACGGTAATCAACAACAAGCACATCCAAAGACGTGCCATTCTTCATCCAAATTCCACGGTGATTCAAGATCAAGCTCGAGCAGCCCTTGGATCCAACCAACCAAAAAGGAGATCGAATCAGAGAACCTTTCTTTTTTTGTAAAGAATATTACAAAGGATTGTACTCCATCATTATTAATTAATAAAATATTATATTTGCCCCTATTTTGTTTCGTATTTGCAGACTTACAAAATTTTTGTGTACAAATTTCTGGCACGCCCGGTGGGATATCCTTTGCCTCTCATCTCTTTCTCCTACCATCAAGTTTCTTTTCGATCAGATTCTATGGCTCCCTCTAAGACTCAAACAGACAAGAAAGCCCAAAAGAACATCGCTACTACAAAGGTCGATGCCAAAGCCACCATGACGAAGGCCAAAAACGCGTCAAGTGATAGAAGTACCTCGGGCGGCCCTGTAACACGGAGCAAATCCCAGGCGATCGCGTTATCCAGACGTCAGCAAGACTTGGTGCAAACTAATCATGCGAAACCAGCGAACGTGAAAACTCAACATGTTAAGAACCTTGACGTTGTTCCAGAGGAGGTTCTGCCACCAGATTCACTTCATTCCATCTCTAATGCTCACTCTAGTGTCGATTCACCCCTAGATCTCATAGCCATCTTATTATTCAAGGTTTTAATCAAGGAGGACAAAAAGCTATTGGAATGATTCGTGCAGAGCTAACTATTGGCGAGCTCCAAGCTGAAACCTTATTCCACGTTATTAATGCAAAGACGTCCTACAATTTGTTATTGGGAAGGCCTTGGATACATAGTAATGGTGTCATTCCATCGACTCTTCATCAGTGCTTCAAATTCTACAAGAATGGCATACAAACGGTTGTGGCAGACCATAAACCATTTACAGAAGCAGAATCTCATTTTGACGATGCCAAGTTTTATATCAATCCTGATACATCTTCGAAAGTGCCCATCCCAAGCCATTCGTCTACACAAGAGGTCAATCTACAAAGACAAAAGAAACATTGAGTGATCCATTAGATGTTTCAGTGACAGACATTGTAAAGGTAGCTAAAACGCGAGAGGTCTCGATAAAAGCACATCGGATGAAACCTATTTTAAAGTATGTTCTAAAAGGTCAATGACAAGAAGGGCAGTCACCTGTCATCGAGATAATTGAAACTGATGAGGGCTGAAAAGTGCGTATTTAAATCCCTTAAGCTTGAGTGTTCTAGGACCTTTATCTATCTTATTTTACCGTTTTGTATTGATTTCGTGTTATTTCCATTTTCAGGTACTTATCCCCAAAACAAGCTAACTCAGCCAAATTAGAGCAGAAATGAAGCAATTCTGGGATGAGTCAAAGGAAGGAGCAAAGTAGAGCAAAAGGAAGCAAAGGGTGAAATTTTAGCAACTTCGATCGATCTCAAGAAAAGTTCGATCGATCCAACTTTCATCAATCTCAGCACTTCAAGATGGATCTGAGCCATGTTTGTCCCTGTTCAAAGATTTAAAAAGTTCGGTCTATCCAACTTCCTTCTCTGATCAATCGAACATTCTTGTCCTTATCCAAATGATTGATCTTATCTAGTTGTACCACCCTATCAACCACTTTTGTCATTTTTCCTAAAAATATCTTCAAAATATCTCAGATTTGTTTTTATCCAAAAAGGCGCCACCATCGTGGATCGATCCAGCCTAAGTTCGATAGATCTCAGCCATGTTCGATCGATCCAAGTCCAAGGTTCGATCGATCGAACACCCTCCAGTGTGAAAAAGTTAAATTTCTAGCTTACAAAAAGTTGTCTTTATCCAATCATTGGGGAATATTTGCTGTACGACCCCAACTCATTTTAGGTGTCATTTGACCTACCTATATAAGGATAAGGATTACTTTTTACATCATATCATATCATACCTTGTAGAACTCTTAGGGAGGAAGCAAAAGAGGGGGAGGAGGCTAAAGACACCATTGGAGACTCTTCATCATTCAAGGAGCAAATCTCTTCCATGGAGCTTGCCCTTGAGGGTTGGAGGACATCATCCATGAGTGGCTAGACATCCTCTTGGGGCTAGAGTTAGCCCTAAGTATGCTTTCTACTTCTTGATTCATGTATTTTTGAGGGGATTTGTATTATGATTCATGTCTTGACACTTTTATATATATAGATCTTATTTCTTCAATGATTTATGTGGTTTAATGTTTCCAATTAATCATTTCATTCTATCCATATGTCTATATATGCTAGAATAGATGTTCATGTGTTTGTCTCTATTTCTTATGTTATTGATGCATATCTATGTGTGTTGATGCTATAGATCTAGAGATTGTCAAGACATAGTGCTTAATGTCATATTCTTGTGGTATATTTGATGGTTTATACTCATTGCTTGATAGATTGTACCTCTCCCTTAGTTTAATTAGTTTAATTTCATATCATTAGCTTAGTTGTAGTGTAGTTGTTAAATGGGAGAACAATCCATGCTTGTTGTTGATGTTCCATACTTATGAAAAACAAGTAACATATATCTTTAACCTTGTGATGTGTTTGGATTGTGAGCTTAAAAAGAGGATTAATGGTTTAATTTGATATGTTATGCTATTTACCATGTTGTTTAGACAATATATGCTTAATTTGTCATCCATTCTTGTTGGAACAACCACACTCACACACTTAGTTGCAATACATGTTCTTGCCCTCATTAATCATTCATTAAAGGTGTAGAAAAGCTATGCTTAGTGGTGATCTCTAAACCCCAAGATCTCTCTCTCTTTTATTCTCTCTATTGCATTATTGTTTACTTTAATTTAAATTGCATCTAGTTTAATTCAACCAACCAACCACTATTTTGATCACTCGACCTACTAACCCTAATTTTGATTCCTTAACCTAGTACGACCCTCAATCCCTTGGGACGATCCCTACTCACACTAGCTATATTTTTAGTGAAAGGTAGTAGTGGCAATTTTTAAATGTAAAACTTGGCCACATTGCATAAACTTTGGGTTCGGCGACCTTTCCCATCAGAAACCAAGGAATTTAAATTGAAGATGTCACAAACCAAAGAAAAAGAAGATATGCAAAAGCTTAAAGGAGAGTTAACTCTTCCTCTCACTAAGATTCAAAAGTCTTCGCTGTCCAAGTCTCCGTTAAAAGGGTTCGTACGGCATTCTCAATCTCTGGTCGGATATGAATCATTTCCAAAACAAAGGACTAATGAAGGATTCAATCCTAAGGCATACCAACTCTTAGCTAAGCTGGGGTATGATTTTGCTAATCCTGTAAGCCTTGGAAAACCTAATTCTGAGGTTACTGGTGAGAAAGTGCATGGCCTTAATGAGACACAAAAGAAGTTGAAAGATCAAGGGCATAAAATCATTCCACCCAAGTTTGGTATCGGTTTCGTAGCTTCTAAGCCACTTCGAATTCAAATCACAAAAAAAGATAAGAAGTCAAACACTTTATACATTGGGTTTGAAGAAGTTGAGGATGAACAATATCATCAGACTATGCATTAAAGATCGGTCTTCGACTGTATAGGAGCTCCATGTGATCGAATATCTGTATTCAACAGGTTGTCGAGCGAAGAATCAAATATCTCAAGTTCTCATGTCAGCAGTTTGCCTCATGCCTCTGTTTTTAACATAATGAGCTTTTGTGACCAAGGAACAAAATCTCCACAACCTCAATCTCGAAAGTCAATATTTTCTCGATTCGGTACTATCAATGATATACCGCTAAAAAGCAATAAAAGTGGAAAGTCAAAGAAAGCTAACATCAACGTGGTGAATAATAGTGAAGTTCAGAGCCTAGTGCCCTCGCAAATGAAAGGTAAGACAGAGATAGATGTCACCAATGATTTTACACTAAAAGCTCAAAGGCGAACTATTGTATTCACTAATCAATCAGAAGAAGTGGATAGAGCAAAAGACACTGGCGAATCATCTTATGTTACTTCGTACCACATCACTATTGAAGAAGAACCTGACTCTGAACAACCAAATGACATCGAGAAAGCTCTACCAACACTAGAAGATAGGGGGTAGGCTACCGTTGATCAACTCAAAGAAATCAACTTAGGGACTAATGATCAACCTTGACCAGTTTTCGTTAGTGCATTCCTAAGCCCCTTAGAAGAAAATGATTAGTTTCAATTGTTGTCTGGGTACAAGGATGTCTTTACTTGGACATACGAAGAGATACCCAGTCTTGATCCTAAAATTGCAATGCACAATCTCGCTGTCAAACATGGGACACGTCCTATTAAGCAGTCTCAATATTTCTTCCATCCAGAGCTAGTTCCAAGGATAGAGGAAGAACTCAACCTCATTCGTGAGGTCAAATATCCAACATGGATTTCGAGCATTGTTCCAGTAAAGAAGAAAAATGGACAGATTCAAATTTGTGTGGACTTTTGTGATTTGAATGAGGCATGCCCAAAAGATGATTTTCCGCTTCCCATCCCCGAGCTCACTGTAGATGCAACCATGGGGTATGAAGCACTCTCGTTTATGGATTGTTACTCCAGGTACAATCAGATAAGAATGACTCCGAAAGATGAGGAGCTAACTTCTTTTCACACTCCTAAAGGTATATATTGCTACAAAGTAATGCCCTTCGGACTCAAAAATGCGGGAGCGACATACCAGCGCGCCATGCAAAGGATCTTCGACGACATACTACACAAGATTGTTGAATGTTATGTTGATGACTTGGTGGTAAAGACGAAAGAGCGAAGAAATCATTTACAGGATCTACGTACAGTTTTTAATCGCCTCCAAAAATATCAGCTCAACATGAATCCCCTTAAATGTGCATTTAGTGTGATTTCAGGGAAATTCCTAGGATACGTTATACGTCATCGTGGTATTGAGATTGATCCTAATAAAGTTGAGGCTATTCAAAAGATGCCGCCACTAAAGAATTTACGTGAACTTCGAAGTTTACAAGGTCAACTTGCCTTCATTTGTTGGTTCATCTCAAATTTAGCTGGTCGTTGTCAGCCTTTTAACCGACTCCTGAAGAAAGATGTTCCATTTAATTGGGACCAATCATGCCAAAATGCTTTTGATAGCATCAAAAAGTACCTTCTCAATTCTCTGGTATTGGGAACACTTGTACTTGGAAAACCGCTCATACTTTACATTGCTGTGCAAGAAAAATCATTGGGTGCCCTACTTGCTCAGAATAATGAAGAACATAAAAAGAAGGCATTGTATTACTTAAGTCGTAGACTCACCCGACGGAGCGAAATTATCCTCTAATTGAAAAAATATGCCTCGCACTTGTCTTTGCTTCTAAGAATTGAGGCATTATTTCTTGGCTCATATGATATATCTTGTTGCAAGAGCTGATCCTCTCAAATATGTCATGTCTAAACCGGTCATTTCTGGACGTTTAGGGAGGTGGTCAATTTTGTTCAACGAATTTGAAATTGTTTATATGCCATGACAAGCAGTGAAAGGACAAGTCCTAGCAGATTTCTTAGCTGACCATCCTATTCCAGCTGATTAGGAAATTTCTGAAAATTTTCCTGATGAAGAAGTCTTCCTTGTGGACATCCTCCCTCCATGGATGATGTTTTTCGATGGGGTAGCACGATCAGACGGAGCCGGAGCAGGTGTAGTTTTTGTCTCTCCAAAAAGACATGTTATGCCATATTCTTTTGCACTCACTGAAAACTGTTCAAATAATGTAGATGAATATCAAGCCTTGATCATCGGCCTTCAAATGGCAAATGAGATGAAGATCACGGATCTTGAAATATATGGAGACTCAAAATTGGTGATCAACCAACTTCTTAAAGAATATAAGGTTAAGAAAGATGACCTAGTGCCGTACCATCATTATGCCTTTCATTTGTTAGCTAATGCTTTGGCAAATTTAGCTATAACATTGGCATTAACTGATGAAGACCTGGTTGATGTTCCTATATGTCAACGATGGGTCTTGCCACAAGTCTTGGAGGATAAATTTGAAGAAAGTAATTTGGTTTCTTGTTAGACACAAGAGGAAGAAGACTAGAGACTCCCTATCATTGATTATCTGGAACATGGAAAGCTTTTCGAAGACCTACGTCACAAGACTGAAATACAAAGATGAGCACCTCGTTTCATCTATTACAATGATACGTTGTATAGGCGTTCATATGGGGGCCTTTTCCTTCGCTGCCTTGGAAATAATGAAGCAACCCATACAATGAAGGAGGCACATTCTAGGATTTGTGGAGCCCATCAATCTGGTCCAAAACGTCACTTTCGCATCAAAAGAATGGGTTATTATTGGCCCACCATGGTCAAAGATTGCTTGGAGTATGCGAAGAGGTGTCAAGCCGGTCAATTCTATGCTAACTTCATACACTAACCACCGGAGCCGTTACACCCTACTGTGATGTCATGGCCATTTGATGCATAGGGATTAGATATAGTTGGTCCTCTAGAAAAGTCTTCAAAGGGCCACTTGTATATCTTGGCTACCACTGATTATTTTTCTAAATGGGCGGAAGCTGCACCCTATAAACATGTGAAAAAAGAAACAGTGGTTGATTTCATCAAGTCTAACCTTATTTATTGATATGGTGTCCCTCGATATATTATCCCTCGATATATTATCACTGATAATAGAACAAATTTCAAAAATAGTTGGGTAACTAACCTTTATGAGAAGTTTGGCTTCAAACAACGTAAATCCTCTATGTACAATGCCCCTGCAAATGGTCTCGCGGAAGCATTCAATAAAACTCTTTGTGAGTTATTGAAGAAAGTAGTCAACCAAACAAAGAGAGATTGGCATGAGCGAATGGAAGAAGCATTGTGGGCGTACCGCACTATGCATTGTACACCTACTCAAGCAACTCCGTATTTTCCTGTCTATGGCGTAGAAGCGGTTTTTCCATTGGAACAACAGATCCCTTCGTTAAGGATAGCCACACAAGAAGGTCTTCCAAGTGAAGAAAATGCTATCTTTCGTCTTCTAGAATTGGAAGCATTTGATGGGAAGAGATTAGAAGCTCAACAACAGTTAGAGTGTTATCAAGCTCGATTTCCTAAAGCGTTCAATAAGAAAGTTCGACCTCGGTCATTTCAAGTTCGAGACTTAGTATTAGCTATTCATAGACCAATTATCATGAATCCCAAGGGAAATAAATTTGTATCCAAATGGGATGGACCATATGTTGTTCGCAAAGTTTATACTAAGGGCGCATATCTCATTATTGATGAGGACGAAGTAAGAGTGGGGCCCATTAATGGTAAATTCCTGAAGCGCTGCTACCCATGAAGGCTATGCTCCTAATTGTATGAGCTTAAACTGTACTATGCTCTTGGCCCGCATGAGCTAGAACTATGTACGGCCCCAATAATAATAATAAGTTATTTTTAACCGAACTACGTCGTTGACTTGATCCCTATAAGGGTATGTAGGCAGCTTGGAGGTTTGTTCCAAGTTCAGTAACCCATAAAATAAAAAATAAAAAATAAAATTCTTTGTATACTCCTGGCCCGCAAGAGTATAAACTGTGAACGGCGAAACCGATAGACAATGACAACATCTTTGTTAAAAAATAGAGATAAGAAATCATTTGTTTTATTGCTGGGATTCAAAGTTACAACTTTCGGGGTTGCATAAACAAATAAATAAATTTAAAAAAAGAAAAAAAGAAAATGATATTCAATATTAAAATTCCATAGCTATGATTTCATCACGTTCTTGCCGTAATATCTCTTCTAGTTGCTTCACTACTTTAAGATCATGATTGGAGATGACGTTAGCTTATTCCACTAATTTTCGATCTTCCCAAAGTTTGGTGACGGCTTCCTTCTTCTGAGATAACTATGCATCCACCGTCGTTATGAGAACTTTAAGTCCTTGAGTCTCTTCCCTGGCTTGTTGCAACTCCTTCACTAATATGGCTTCTTTAACTTTGGCTTCACTAAAACTAGACTGAAGTGATTATATACGCTTAACACCATCATCCTCTATGGCCCTAGTATTGGTGAACTGTGTATCAATACTAGCCAGTCGTTGGGATTGAGAGTCTGAAGTCATCATACAAGCATAGGAAGAAGATGTGCAACAAAATTGGCCGCATTAGTCGTATACGAGTCAATTCGCCTCTTCAAAGCCGAATGATCTCCAGGGAGTTTTTTGAGTCCTTCATAAAGTGTTTGAAGCTTAGGTGCTCGAGACGACATTTTGTCGGTAGGAGTATCACGTATGATACCCTTTATAAAATCAATAAAGAGTAAAGCAGCACGGCGATGAACATCAAGAATGATCTCTTCCGCATTGAAACTGGACATTTTAGAGGGGGCAACACAATACAAGGGTGGACCCTGTTCTATTATAGGTAAGTCAGGGATAGCCATACGATCTATGTTAACATTTTCAACTGTCTCCATAGTTTGACTAGTCACTTTAGCAACCCCCAAAACGTCCGAATGTTGAATAGTTCTGCTTCTTTGTAGTGAAATCTCAAGATCTTTTCCTATCGCAGTTGCTAAAGCTAAGGCAGACGGTCCATAAATAGATTCTTCACTACATATCGGGTTAGCAACAAAGATGACATCTTCCCCGAGAAATCCCTCGTTACCTTTTGTCTAGTAAAAAAAAAAGATAAATATAATAAAATAAAATAAGAGTGAAGGTAACTTGTGGGGAAAAAAAAAAATTAAAAATACCTGTAGAGGTTGTGAACTGCTAGGTACTCCATAAAAAAACTGATCAAGAGAAGTGGCAACACATTCCTGTACTGGATCAGGTCTCATCTTATAAGTGACGTGCTTCCAATTACGATCCTCATCGTAAGCTCTCACATCCTCATCCGAATCCATTGCTAACTGGCGACGGCGACGGTTATTGATTAGTGGTTGTTGTTGGTTTCCTTGATGGAGTCGCCACAACCAACAAAGCTTGAGAGTTGTGTGTGTTTAGGAGGTGGCCAAGTTTTACATTTATAAAAAGCCACTACTACCTTTCTCTATATAAAATATAGATAGGGCGAGTAGGGATCGTCCCAAGGGATTTGATGGTGTATCGAATTGTGAACTATAGTAATAAGGGTTAGTAGGTCGAGTGATCACACAATTGGTTGGTTGGTTGATTAAGCTAAATTGAATTTAACTAAATAAAATAATATGAGGTAAACAAGAGAGAGAGAGGTCTTGGGGTGTAGAGATCACCACCAAGCAATACTTTTCTATACCACTAACAAGTGATCAATTGAGGGTAATGGATGTGTTGCAATATGATAAGGGTGTGTGTGCATTAGGTTGATTCAATTGGCAAGGATGACAAATCAAGCAAGTATTGTCTAAACATCATGTGAAGAGCACAATATATCTAAGCAATAGAGCATATATTGTCTAGACAACATGGGGATAGCACAATAGATCAAAACAAGTCATTAATCCTTCATTAAGCTCACAATCCACATGCAACACAATATTAGAGGAATATGCCATTTGGACTCACAAGTATGGAACATCAAACATCAAGAGTAGATTGTCCTCCCATCTAACATTATACTACCACTACACTAAATCTACACTACTAGCATGAAAATAAAGCTATCTAGACTAGGGGAGAGGCACAAACCATCAAGAATAGGCATAAACCATCAAATGAACCAAAATAGCATTCATTAAGCATATCATCTTGATAATCTCTAGATCTATGGCATCAATACACATAGACATGCATCAAAAACACTAAATCTAGAGATAAGCACATGAATATCCTACTTTAGCATACATAGACATATGGGTAGCATAGAATAGTCAATTGGAAGCATTAAACCATACAAACCATGAAATAATCAAGATTTATATATACATGAATATCAAGATGTATCATACAACACTAATCCCTCAATAATACACAAGATTATAGTATAGAAAGCATGCTTGGGGCTAACTCTAGCCCCAAGAAGATGTCTAGCCACTCATGGTAGTGATGATCCAACCCTCAAGGGCTAACTCCATGGCTGCTCCTTGTAGATGAAGATCTCCTCCAATGGTTGCTCTAGCTTCCTCCCTTCTTCCTCTCCAAGAATAGCCTCCAAGATGATTTTTAATGTGTGACAAGAGACTCTAGACTCCCCTCCAAAAAGTGTATCATATTCCTTATATAGGTAGGTCAAATACACCCTATGATGAGCTGTGGTCGTGCAAGGCATATTCTCCAATGATTGGGTGAAGGACGGAATAAATGAGCTGGACTTTAACTTTTTCTCGCTGGAGGAAGTTCGATCGATCGAACCTTAACTTGGATCGATCGAAGATGGGTTCGATCGATCGAACTGCATCTTGGATCGATCAAAGTGGTTTGACTCCTCCGGATAAGAACAAGGCTGAGATATTTCGAAGATATTTATGGGGAAAAGGACAAAAGTGGTTGGTAGGCGTACAGTTGTGGATAAGATCAATCATTTGAATAGGACAAAATAGGGTTCGATCGATCGAAGGTGATGTTGGATCGATCGAACTTGGAATTTCAGCAAAGGCCAAGGTTGGATCTATCGAGAAGTACTGTGATCGATCATAGATGTTCGATCGATCGAACTCTAAGTTGGATCGATCGAACTTTTCAGCTGCACAACTTTGATTCCTTTTTGCTCCTTTCTTTCTCCACTTTGCTCCCTCCTTTGGTTTATCTCAGGATTGCTTCAATTAAGCTCTTATTTGGCTGAGTTAGCTCAATTTTGGGATTAGTGCCTGAAAATATAAATAACACGTAATAAGTCTAAAACGGCAAAGTAAGATAGATAAAGGTACTAGAATGCTTAAGCTTAACGGGTTTAAATACGCACTTTTCAGTGCTCATCACACCCCCAAACTTAAATATTGCTAGTCCCAAGCAATGAACTAAGAAGTAAAGGAATGAAATGAACAACTAAACAAGTATAAACTGGAAAGCAAGTAAAATGATAACGCCACTTTCGTAGGGAACACGATTGCATTTAGCATATGCAACAAGCCTTTTAAACCCCTAGGTTACCCCTAGTGGACGAGTAAAGTCTCGTGAGGGTTTCTAGAAATGGTACCCACAAACATTAAGCTCATTCTTTCAAAAGAGGTACCAATATTGCAAACAAGCATTGGGAGAAAACTACCTCAAGTATGCAATTTTTCAACCATTTCCAAGTAATCTCCCAAAATTTCAATATCAAGCAAGCAAGTATGGTCCTCCACATATCAAGAAAATGATCATGAAAATTGAAACAAGTCTAGAATCCATGTGAGAGGTCCGGCATCAAGTGTGTTGCTATCTTAGCCAACTAGAGAAGTAATCACATCCTTACCCTCAAACTAGCACACAAATCTAGTACCGATCATTAAGATAAGAGAGTGGACCTTTTATTAAAGCTTTATTGTTCTAGGTGCGCTTATTCTTTTCACTCTATTTTTTTTTTTATTTTTTTTTTATTGAGGATCAAAGATGGAAGTATTGTGCAATGTGTTGATCTCTTAAGTTTTCTAGAAGATTCATGTAGCGAGCTTTAGGTCAATGACTCCCAAACCAGATGGCTTTAGGGCATTAGGTGTTAAGACACCCCTACGGACTTACCAACTCAAATCAACTAGGCTACAAATCAAGACAACAACCATCTAATCATTTCCCACTTCTCACCTTTTGGGAGAAGTCCTCACTTTTATTGCTTTTTGCAACTTCTTCTTCTTTTTTTTTTTTCTTTTTTTTTTTTCAATTCAATTATTAACCTAGAGTTTGGGCCCTCAACCTTTCGCCGCGAGAAGTTCACTGCTTAATAAGGCAAGAATCCCGGCTACTCAATGAAAAGGGGTTGTTATCCACCTTTATCAAGAATGAAAGCTTTCAATGCACTACTAGCCCAATTGGGATATAACCAATTCAATAATCAACAAAGCATGTACCCCACAAATGAATGCTAGTGTGCACCGGTGCTAGTGTAGAATCCTAGAATGAATCTCAAAATAATCACAAATTCAGGATGATGTGGACCACAAATGCAAGCAAGATATCAATCTTTTGAAAAAAATTACTCCTAAATGGCATCCTCAAGGCATACAAGGAGTATTGGACTCTCAAGTCAAGCAATTTTTAAATTTTAAGCAATATAGTCCTCAAAAGATCAAAATCATAGCTAGAAATGGACCAAGAATAGAAATATCCCTCAAATACACAAGACATGCTCAAAATTTGAATTTTAAAGTAACACTGAAATATACACCAATACCCCCAAACTTAAACTGCACATTGTCCTCAATGTGTGAAGAGAACAAAGGAAAGAGTATACCAGTGCTTTAGACATGAATGATGGCCCCCCCAAACTTGGGATAAACTATGGTCCTGAAAAGTTTGCACTCGGATAAACTCATTAGATAACAAGATAGGATAATCAGTGCACAGTGGACATGCAAGTGTAAAATGGGATAAATAGAGAATAGAGAGAGAGGTGTAAGAGTGGTCCTGAAAAATTAGGCAGCACTCTCTCACTGAAGTCACTGTGGTGTACCTGATGGAGTCAAACATACAAATATGAGATATTAAGAGACATCCATAATCAAAAAGCAATATATAGAGAATATAAAGTGCAGGTACATCAATAAAATAATAAAGCCGATAGACTGGCCGCAAAGTATAATACAGTAACAGTGACAGTATAATACAGATCCAGAATAAAAGAAATGAAAGCATAGAACAACTGGAGGTGAAGTCTCAGGAGGCCTGATCGTGAAGATCTGCAGTGGCTGGAGGTGCAGGTGCGGGTGCAGGTGCAGGGAGTCAGCTGGAGAGATCGGCAAAGCAAGCCATGACATCCACCCTGAAAGAGGTGAACTCAGCTCGGTGGGCAGTGATGTCGGCTCGCATGGCTGCTACGTCCTCCTCCAGTGTCTGCAAGCGTGCTCCGAATCCGGGAGTGGGAACTGGAGACTCAGGCAGAGTTGCCTCTGAAGAAGACTCCCGAACTCGCTCCTGAGCAGCGGCTCGATCACTGGTATCAGCGGCATCAGCATACTCCTCCGCAGGTCGCTCCGGGTCAATGTCCATCCGATCGGTAGCCGGACCGACTGGTGCGTCGTCCGCTGCGATATCTGCTGCTGCTGGAGGTGCCGGCTGTGCCTGGGCTGCCTCCTCCTCCTCTAGTTCAGCTGCTGCCTCTATAGCTGGCTCCTAAAGACTCCGAATAAGAGCATTGTAGCTCTTATTCCAGTCGCTCCTCCTATAGAAGCTTGACCGTGCAAGGGGCTCCTCATCTGGGGGCACTCTGTAGCGCTGGTCAAGAAGGATCTGCGTGATGAGGTGTCCGAAGGGCAGGACCTTGGACCGCTTAGGGTCCTTCCTGGAAATGAAAGAATCATACAGTAACCTCATCACGCTCCAGATGAGGACTGGGATAGATACCCAGCAGCCCGTGTAAAAAGCGTAAAGAGCTGTCAAGTAGTCATAACGCCTCTGGATCTTGTGGCCCGCCATATAAATGTTCTGGAAAAGAACTGTGTCAATGAACCAGAGGTCGTCAAGCAAGAAGGTCCTGGTGGCAAATGTCTGACCACCGGCATGATGGCCTGTCAAGGAGACAACCATGTCAAAAAATGAAGGCCTATGCAGCCTCGGGTATGTCTCTGCAAGCTCAGGTGGACACCGGTGTGGGTACCGGCAAGCACGGGCCAGAGTGTCAACTGTGATGACAATCTCGTGGTCGTCCAGTGTAGTGATCATCTCTGCGGTAGATCGTGGCGAGGGCCGGAGATGCTGAAAGAATAGCCGCACCAGTCGCGGGTATACAAGGCCGGTGACTGGGGCAAAGATGGCTGAGAGGCCCCGCTGCATGATATCCTAATAGCCAGACCGGGTCAGGATAGACTCGGAGAAGTACTCAGTATCGAAGTATGACTCCTGAGCCACGGTCATAGCTGCATATCTCGGCAGCAACTGGTCACGGCGCTGAGCCGGTAGAGGTGGCTGCGGTGATGGCATGGCGGCTGCATCTGCTTGATGGCGCACAGGAGAAGGTGATGGTGTGAAGGCTGGAGGAGCTTGAGATGTAGATGGCATGTGGTCAGCTCCCTCCTCAGCCTCGTGGGATGGGGACTGAGGGGGAGTAGCCTGTGCGGGCTCCGCCTGAGCATGAGATGGCTCTGCAACCATCTCTATCCTGGGCCGTATATGTTTGCGGGGTCGCTGTGGCCCCGAAGATCTCCTGGCTGTACTTTTGTACCGCGGAGGCATGATCTGCAAAAAAAAAAAGAAAATTTCAATATAAGTCAGTGCCATATATATAAGAATTTAAGTGCATAATAGAAACATGTATGTCAAATAAGATAGACAAAATACGGATGACATGAATCTATGATGATGATGATATGTGAATCATGCTAAGCAATGTAGGTATGAAATGCATCCAATGTGGAATATCACAGGCATTGTGCATATAAAGATAGCATGAAGACGACACAAGATGAATGGAGTGTGTATGTATTATCTGTGAAAGTTCGATCGATCGAACTTTAAGTTCGATCGATCACAGAAATTTTCGATCGATCGAAGTGAAAAATGTTCAAAAGTTGGATCGATCGAAGTGAAAAATGTTCAAAAGTTGGATCGATCGAAGTGAATTGGATCAATCCAACACTTGGATCGATCGAAGCATGAAAGTGCACAAGATTGGATCGATCGAAGATAGTGAAATGAAGTTCACTACTTCGATCGATCGAAGCACAAGTTCGATCGATCGAACTTTGCGAATGCCGAATTTGAAAAGTCACAGATCTGTGAGATCTAGAGCACGGGGCCCACACAAACGTGTTTGTGGGCCCATCGACATACCAAACATCCCATCCTCAACACCCAAACACTCCCCAAACTCCACAAATCACATCACAATCCCCAATTTGGTTCGGCCGAATGGATATGTATATGTATATCATGTAACAGGAAATTCAAGCTTCAAAATGGATGATTTACACATTTATAACATAATTCGACATAGAAAATCAATAACATGCATCAATTTAAGCTTTTAAATCAAGAAATGGCTCGCGGTTTACCTCGAAACCGAGAGGGATGAGATGAGAGAGAGGGTGCGAAGCCGCGGTGAAAATAAGGCTCTACCTTGCCGAAATTGGCTCTCCGGAGATGGGGAAGATGATTGGAATGGAGGTTGGCCGGATTGAGATGAGATTGAGAGAAGAGGGAGACTAGGGTTTGGTTTCCTTTTGAAGTTGGATCGATCCAAAGTGATCGATCCAACTCGGTTATATTTTTAAAAACACGATATGCAGAGTTCGATCGATCGAAGATGGAGTTCGATCGATCGAACTTAGGTCTCCACTCTTAATGGCATTTTTTGAAAATTTTTTTTTTTTTTTTTTTTGAAATAAATTTTGAAAAATCAAAGGGAATTAAATTAATGAGATGCAAATTTCGATCGATCGAAGAAAGATTTTGATCGATCGAAGAGGATAAAGAATGTACAAGTTTAAGGGTTCAAGAGTTGATATGTGCTGGAACCTTGGATCGATCGAACTTGGAATTCGATCAATCGAACATGAAAAATTTTGAAAAGTCCCGAGAGCATGCATTTTGGAATTTGGATGCAGGTCCAAAATTTTTCTAAGTGTTGGGACTCATGATCGATCGAACCACATGTTAGATCGATCGAAAGGTAGTTCGATCGATCGAAATGGTTTACGATCGATCGAACTTTTGAAAATTTGGAGATTCCGAGAGCATGCATTTTGGAGTTTGGATGCAGGTCCAAAATTTTTCTAAGTGTTGGGTGCAAAATGAGAGCTGGATCGATCGAGTCCATAGTTGGATCGATCGAACCAAAGTTCGATCGATCGAACCAAGACTTGGATCGATCGAAATTATGTCTAAATGCTCAAAATGACTTGAATGCTCATGCAATCCCTTACTCAATTCCTTCCAATGTATATGAACCACAAAAACAGTATCTAGACTTCGCAAGAATCAAAATGCAAGATAGAAATGAGGGAGGAATAGGGTCTTGACATCCTACGAATTTCGGTGCTAGTCTTTAACATCTCTAGCAAGACCTTGGGCTCTTTCAGCCCGGATCAAAGATCTTGCAATACATCCCCTCCTTTTTGGGATGAGAGATGTTTCGAGTCACTCCCAATAAATGGTTCTTAGAAGAACTTGTTGGGGTAAACTCAAAAGACATCTTGAGTTCTTTGTCAAAACTTTCCTTGGGCTTTCACGCCCTTTCACAACAAGAGTTCGAAATCACTTTTCTGGCATGCAATGCTGAAGATGAAGATGAAGGCTTTGAAACATTGTTCATGCACAAAAGCTCATTTCTTTCACAAGCAAGATCATGATATTCAACCTCTTCTTCATATTTGTCAAATGGATTGGGTGTGGGGTTAAAGATGTTCAACTTCACTCTCATATACCCAAAAGAAATCTTTATTATCCCCGTCCTACAATTTATGTTGGCATTTGAGGTTGCCAAGAAAGGACGGCCAAGGATAACCGGAATTTGGTTCTTTGGATTGGGCACCGGTTCCGTGTCAATGACAACAAAGTCAACCGGGAAGAAGAACTTATCAATCTTAATTAACACATCCTCAATTATCCCCCTAGGCTTCTTAATGGATCGGTCGGCAAGTTGTAAAACCACCGACGTCGGTTTCAATTCACTTAGGCCCAATTTGACATAAACCGAATAGGGAAGAAGGTTAACACTAGCCCCTAAGTCAAGAAGTGCCCGATTGATGACATGTTCACCAATGACACAAGATGTTGTAGGTGCACCGGGGTCCTTAAACTTTGGCAAAGTGTTGTGTTGTAGAATGGAACTCACTTGTTCGGTTAAGACCACTTTTTTTGATGTTTGGCTCTTATTCTTCCGCTTTTGGGTGCATAAGTCCCTTAAGAATTTGGCATAAGCCGGAATTTGCTTAATTGCATCCAAAAGTGGAAGATTAACTGTGACTTGCCTAAACATATCCATTATCTCATTGTTCTTGGTCTTTTGCCTTTCTTTTGAAATGGACCCTTTCAAGGCGTCCGGAAATGGAGCTTTTTCAAAAACTCTTTCAGCATTTTCTTTCAAAGAATTTTCAGCATTGGACTTGTTCGATTCATTGGATTTCAAATCACTTTTCAAAGAAGAATCATGAATAACATTTTTTAAAGAACTTTTCTCAAACACATTTTTCAACACTGTTTTCAATGAATCTCTTTGTAAATCATCTTTCAACTCACAATTTGAGGGCTTCTCATTCTCAAGATCATGCACATGCAATGAAGGAGGAATAGTGTGTGGAACGGGACGGGTGACAACTTGAGGTTGTACCGGTTCACTCTCTTCATTAGGCATTCTAACTTGATTGTCTACTACCCTACCACTTCTCAAGGTTGTTACCGCATTGACATGCTCAACATTATGCCCTTCCAATGAGGATTTGGTTTCTACAACACATTGTTGTTTGATTGGGGCATTCACTTGCATCTTTCCCTTCTCTCTAGCATTAAGTGTTTCAGTTATTTGCCCTACTTGGGTTTCTAGCTTGGCAATTGACTGAGAATGAGAATGCAACAATTGAGTATTTGCTTCTAGAGTGCCCAAAGCATTTAAAACCTTTTCCACAAAAGCGGAACCTCTAGAATTTCCTTGAGAATATGATTGGTTAGGAAAATGAGAATTAGCAAATTGATTTCTTTGTGAGTTATATGGTCTTGAACCTTGGGATCCTTGGTTTTGAAGTGGAGGTGGAATGTATTTCCCTTGAAAACCGCTTTGGGAAGAGTTCGAGCCCTCCCCTTGGTTTTTCTAAGAAAAATTAGGATGATTCCTCCAACCGGGATTGTAATGATTACCATAAGGATTGTTCCCTTGGTTCACAAATGTTGCATTAACTTACTCAATGGGTTCATTTTGAATTTATCCATGAGGACAATTAGAAGTAGAATGAAGAACAGTAGAACAAGTCAAATATGATTCATTTTGAGCTCTAGGAGAATGATTAGGAAAGGAAGACACTTGATTCGTCGAGTTTTGATTGATCAATTGATCAAACTTTTGAGATAAAGACTTCATCTCGGCGGTTATATCATTTGAGTGGTCAACTTGATGTAAGCCAACACTCTTCCTACCTTGAGAATTTCTACCATTCCTAGATGACAATGTTCTATGCAAAGAGTTTTCACTCATGCTCTCATAAAGACGCCACACGTCTTCCTCTTGCCGGTCTATATAAGAACCTCCCATTGAAGCATCAACCATGCCTTTATAATTGTCCGATAAGCTTTCAAAGAAGAATTGGACCAATTGCCATTTAGGCATGTCATGGTGAGGACACTTCCTAAGCAATTCATTGAAGCGTTCCCATGCCTCGTGGAAAGTTTCTCCCTCCCCATGTGTGAATTCCCTAATGGCGGTTCTCATAGCATTGGTCTTCGAAACCGGATAGTACTTTTTCAAAAATTCTTGTTGCATTTCTGCCCAAGAAGTTATAGAAAAAGGCCTAAGGTTGTTGAACCAATACTTCGCCTTATCTTTAAGGGTGAATGGAAAAAGTTTCAGCCTTAAAACTTCTTCCGGTATGTCCGTGTATCGAACGGTAGAACAAACTTCAAGAAACTCATCCAAATGCTTGTAAGGTTCTTCACTAGGAAGTCCATGAAAGTTAGGTAGCATTTGGATAGTTTGTGCTTTAGTCTCATAATGGTGTGCTCTAAATGGTGGCAATTGAATGCATGTAGGTGCATTATGCTCATTAGGTACATAGTGATCTCTCAATGCGAGTGGTGGATTAGCAACTTGAGGTGCAACATGGACACCTTGGTTATATTGAGCTTGATTAATGATGGGGGGTTGTGGTGCATACATTGGCCTTGGAATTCCCATTGGAATTTGGCCTTGTTGTTGAGGAGGTTGATGAATGTATGGCCTAGGCATGCCTAATGGAACTTGCATATTATCATTTTGCACATTAGGGTGAAGGATGCCTTGTTGGTCTATGTGACCAAGGTCTTCAACATGATCATCATTGAGAGCATCCATTGGTAGATTGGTTTCATGTGAACTTCCTCTTCCCCTTGGATTCCTAATAGTGGATTCTAAATGCAAATCAAGAGGGACAAGAGTAGGTCTCAATGAACGACGACCATGCATGCACAATGCAACACGAATAAGCAACTTTCTCAACAATGCAATTAAACTTCACAACCATAATTTTCAAATGCAATGTATGTCAAATAAATGCCTCCACGTGGGTCCCCGATTTAACTAAGGAGATTGAGTAAGAAGGTCTCACAATAGTCCTTTAGCACTTCAACTCCAAATTTAAAAGCTTAGCTTAGCAAAAAAAAAAAAATTTTTAGCAACTCTTCATTTTAAGCATTTTTCCTTTGCTTTGCTTTGCTCCATAGCTTGGAAGTTCTTTGCTAGCTCCTTGCTCAATGCACCTTGTTAATGAAGAACAAACTTAATAAGTAATCAAAAACAGAAAATAAAAAGAAAGTAAAGACACGATCAAAAGAGTACTAATCCTAATTGAATTTCACAATTCGACGTTGCCAATTTAAAATCCCCGGCAACGGCGCCAAAAACTTGTTGTTGGTTTCCTTGATGGAGTCGCCACAACCAACAAAGCTTGAGAGTTGTGTGTGTTTAGGAGGTGGCCAAGTTTTACATTTATAAAAAGCCACTACTGCCTTTCTCTATATAAAATATAGATAGGGCGAGTAGGGATCGTCCCAAGGGATTTGATGGTGTATCGAATTATGAACTATGGTAATTAGGGTTAGTAGGTCGAGTGATCACACAATTGGTTGGTTGGTTGATTAAGCTAAATTGAATTTAACTAAATAAAATAATATGAGGTAAACAAGAGAGAGAGAGGTCTTGGGGTGTAGAGATCACCACCAAGCAATACTTTTCTATACTACTAACAAGTGATCAATTGAGGGTAATGGATGTGTTGCAATATGATAAGGGTGTGTGTGCATTAGGTTGATTCAATTAGCAAGGATGACAAATCAAGCAAGTATTGTCTAAATATCATGTGAAGAGCACAATATATCAAAGCAATAGAGCATATATTGTCTAGACAACATGGGGATAACACAATAGATCAAAACAAGTCATTAATCCTTCATTAAGCTCACAATCCACATGCAACACAATATTAGAGGAATATGCCATTTGGACTCACAAGTATGGAACATCAAACATCAAGAGTAGATTGTCCTCCCATCTAACATTATACTACCACTACACTAAATCTACACTACTAGCATGAAAATAAAGCTATCTAGACTAGGGGAGAGGCACAAACCATCAAGAATAGGCATAAACCATCAAATGAACCAAAATAGCATTCATTAAGCATATCATCTTGATAATCTCTAGATCTATAGCATCAATACACATAGACATGCATCAAAAACACTAAATCTAGAGATAAGCACATGAATATCCTACTTTAGCATACATAGACATATGGGTAGCATAGAATAGTCAATTGGAAGCATTAAACCATACAAACCATGAAATAATCAAGATTTATATATACATGAATATCAAGATGTATCATACAACACTAATCCCTCAATAATACACAAGATTATAGTATAGAAAGCATGCTTGGGGCTAACTCTAGCCCCAAGAAAATGTCTAGCCACTCATGGTAGTGATGATCCAACCCTCAAGGGCTAACTCCATGGCTGCTCCTTGTAGATGAAGATCTCCTCCAATGGTTGCTCTAGCTTCCTCCCTTCTTCCTCTCCAAGAATAGCCTCCAAGATGATTTTTAATGTGTGACAAGAGACTCTAGACTCCCCTCCAAAAAGTGTATCATATTCCTTATATAGGTAGGTCAAATACACCCTATGATGAGTTGTGGTCGTGCAAGGCATATTCTCCAATGATTGGGTGAAGGACGGAATAAATGAGCTGGACTTTAACTTTTTCTCGCTGGAGGAAGTTCGATCGATCGAACCTTAACTTGGATCGATCGAAGATGGGTTCGATCGATTGAACTGCATCTTGGATCGATCGAAGTGGTCTGACTCCTCCGGATAAGAACAATGTTGAGATATTTCGAAGATATTTATGGGGAAAAGGACAAAAGTGGTTGGTAGGCGTACAGTTGTGGATAAGATCAATCATTTGAATAGGACAAAATAGGGTTCGATCGATCGAAAGTGATGTTGGATCGATCGAACTTGGAATTTCAGCAAAGGCCAAGGTTGGATCTATCGAGAAGTACTGTGATCAATCATAGATGTTCGATCGAACTTTTCAGCTGCACAACTTTGATACCTTTTTGCTCCTTTCTTTCTCCACTTTGCTCCCTCCTTTGGTTTATCTCAGGATTGCTTCAATTAAGCTCTTATTTGGCTGAGTTAGCTCAATTTTGGGATTAGTGCCTGAAAATATAAATAACACGTAATAAGTTTAAAACGGCAAAGTAAGATAGATAAAGGTACTAGAATGCTTAAGCTTAACGGGTTTAAATGCGCACTTTTCAGTGCTCATCAGTGGTGAGGCATCTTCTACTGTTTGAGAATGACTATTAGACCCCCCAACAACACCACAATTATTATTAGATTTGGGGGATGACCCTGGCACTGGCTTAGATGGGAGGTTTGACTTCAGCCCCTTAATTAAAACCTTCCTAATTTTAGTTGGTTTCTCTGGTGAGGAAATCGTGTGTTTAGGTTGCTTTGAGGTAGTTTTTTCCTGTGTAAATGGATCAACATAGACTTTGGCCCACCATTCAGCATATGCTTCCGTGACCCCGAATTTCTGAAGATTGGAACTTGAAGGAAGCAATACCTTACACCCAGTATGGAAACAAGTGGACAATCTCCACAGTTTCATAACCTTTTCTAATTTACCAATATGAATGTCCCTCTTCAACCTCCCTGGGACATCTTGAGGAAAAGGAAATTATCTGCCAAACCTGTGTGGATTGTAAGGCTCAATGATGAAATGGTTACCTTGGCATAATGTCAAATAACTCGACCGAAGAGAGGCAAAATATTCAAAGATTGAGAAATTTTGCTGGCCTTCATCCACAAATAGTCGCTCTGGCTCGAATGTTTTAGACAAATGAGATAATATGAAGTCTTTATAAAATCTGAACAAATTTGGGGCTTCTGATTCATCGAAGTGCTTCGTTGACCCTTCCCCTTCGAACTGTATCATTTGAGGAACATAGTTGTGCTCTGGAGAAATAAAGTGCGTGTTGAAATATTCGGCTAGCCATCCATACAAATAGTGAATGGGAAATGTCACTACCGAATTTCATGGGGTAGAGGAAGAAACAATATTGTTCAAGCCCTTGTAAATGTTACCCAAGACCAGAACAAAAAGACAAAACCCATCACCATCTGCAATCATACTGGCAACTTTGAAAACTCCAGGGCGAATCATATTTTCAGGGCTAGAAGACAGAACGAATTTGCATAACCAACAAGCTATAAAGGCAGCTAAATAAGTTTTCCTTTTCATCCCCTGTTCTATTCCAAGGCTAGTGAATACCCCATCCGCTTGCAAAGTCCAAGTATGAATGGTGGTGATCACTCCAGAAGGATGCTTATGAGTCTATTTGGAGCGTTGGGTTTTGTTCTTTGACACTTTTCTTTTAGATTTTTCATACTTTATTGGGCCTTTGAACCAAAACTTTACCCAATCAGAAATCTTCATAGTCAGCTCCTTTGTGTGCTATTTACAAAGAAGGTGGAAGGCAGAAAATAAGTATCAACAGTAAGGAGGAAGGAAAGATTTACCGTCTTTGTCTAAGTCTGCTAACTCTTTCACAGAAGGGATAACTTCTTCTTATTGTTTGCCAGAAAAAGGAAGACCTCCTATCACATATAAGTCACGAAGAGAAATTGATAATTCGCCTATTGAGCAATGGAGGGTGTTGGTAGAAGAGCACCAAGATTCAAGGAAAGCTTTAAGAGCAGGCCCAGGGCGATCATATGTGAATAACGAAGCAAAATTGCACCATATAGTTTTTTTCTTTAAGGAATTTAGCATAGCGACCCATGGCATCCTCTAATCATTCCCAATATCCATCTGTATAGGATAAATCAGGGATCTTGAAGGAATTGCCCCATTTAGCTCCTTTAGCAAGCATCCTATAACCCAAAAGTGAAAACTATTCTAGCGCCTTTATTGGTTCATGAAGTGCAGAGCGTAAAATCAGAACATTTGAAATCGAGCTTATCTCCTTATTCTGATTATAGCCAAGATTGGAGAGCTCACAAGAAGATATGCCGGACCATTCTAGCAAATGATGGTACGGAGGATCAGAGTGAAACGGTTTCAGTGCAAAGCGGCCAAGTAGTTCCTTTCTCTATGGTGTCATTCTCTCGCTCCAAAATGGTGATAGTATGGGGCTTGAAACTCTTGAAAAACACCATGGTTGACTAAGCACCCCTGAAAAAAAATAAAAAAAATAAATAAAAATAAAGGGTTTAGCACTTGAAAAAAATTAAATTAAAAAAAAAAATTCAAAAGTGTGGATTGGCATGCATGGAAGATTTTTTTCTTTTCTTTTTTTTTTTTTTTTTTTTTTTTTTGTTCCAAATGAACAATGGGTCCTTACGGACTAGTTGCATTCCAATTGGAATAATGGGTCCCAGGGGAGAAAAAAAAAAAAAAAAAAAAAAAAAAAAAAAAAAAAATCATGAAAAAAAGTAACGTGATTTGAAAAAAAAAATACATACCAATTATTTGTGTTTAAGCAGAGGCCGCAATCCAACACAGTCTTCAGAAGTTCTAATCTGACAAGTCTTCAGAGATTATTGGAATTGATGGCAAACCCTACAATATTGAGGGTATATATAAGCAACAAGATGCCTCCCAGTTGTATTGGGATTTGGATAATTCAGTTCAAATAGGAAAGTCAAATTCCAATCCAAAGTTGGATAGAAAAACAAAAGAGGAAAGCAATCCAAAGTTGAAAAAAAAAAAAAAAAAAAAAAAGAAGTTGAATACTTCATGTCCCACTTGAAAAGGGAGATAAGTCCGGTCAATCTTAGGACTCGAAGTGGGGGCAATTTGTAGACACTAAAATTTTAGTGAGCTTTAGTTTTGACAAATAGACCCATGAAATATGGGCTTAATGTTTAATTAAGTTATTTAATTGGCCCAAGCTTGGTCCAATTAAATTATTCAATTAGCTCAGTCCAGATGATTAAATAAAATGATAATTATTCCTAATAAAATATATTCGAAATAATTATATTTAAGGATTATTATCATAATATAACCGGCTCGGCCTAATTATGATTTTATCCTTATTAGGAGATGACACGTGTCATCATCCTATTAATCTAAGAAGCCTATAAATAGAGGCCTGAAGGAAGAAGGAGGGGACAAAAAAATTCAGAATTCAAAAGTCCAGAAATCTAGAGACTCAGAAATCAGAGACACAAATTCAGAATCCAAACCCAAAAGCGAAGAATATCAAGCACATCCAAAGACATGCCGTTCTTCATCAAATTCCACGATGATCAACAACAAACACATCCAAAGACGTGACATTCTTTATCCAAATTCCACGGTAATCCAAGATCAAACTCGACCCTTGAATCCAACCAATCAAAAAGGAGATCAAATCAAAAGACCTTTCTTTTTGTGTAAAAAATATTATAAAGAATTGTACTCCATTATTATCAATTAATAAAATATTATATTTGCCCCTATTTTGTTTCGTATTTGCAGGCTTACAAAATTTGTGTGTGCAAATACATATGTAGCATTTGTTTTATTTTTCTTGTTCCATAAGATGTGATATAACATGTCTTTAATTTCAACTTCAAAAGAAAGATAACAACTATAACATCTAAAATATAAATATTGTAATAAAAACATGTATTCCACCATTAATAAGAAAAATAAATAAATAAATAAACTCAACTTTTTATTCTCTTGACTTCATTACGTTCTTTAACTATATTATCTTTAAAAAAAACTTCTTTCACTACTTCTGCTACGAGACCATATCATTTTTGTTTAGAGCCAAATCAATAAAAATTAAAAATAAGATTTTCCCGAAGAAAAAATTACTTTGATAGGAAAATGTCACATGCAAACTTGTAATTGTTGCAGCACAGAGATCCACGTTTTTGGCTTTTCTGGTTATTGACAACAGGGAAGGAACTGATTGACAAAAAAACCAATCTTTGTGATTTTTTGAACACTTCCATCCTCTTCTTTTTTTTCGTTGAATACTAATTAATTTGCTTTGAATGATCTAAATGTTAAAGAATTTCTAAAACAAATCATTTATTAATTATTGAATCCTAACTAGATGAAATCTTTAAATAATCTAACAAAAATCATATCAAATATCTTCATATTCTGGCATTATGTGTTGAAGAATTCCAATAGCCAATACCAAGGGACCAGAATTAGGGATTCGTAGAACAAAAAATGGGTAGAAAGTGTAGACGATGCAGAAAAGGGCAGAATTTTTTTTAAGAAACGAGGCCTGTTATTTATTTATGTTGGTTTGCAATATTGTGGAATAGAACTGTAGAATTTTGGAAAGTAATGTTATGGTAAAAAAAAAAAAATGGAATGTGTTTTTATTTTAATTTTATTTAATTTCTAAAGCAAATCATTTATAGGACTGTAGAGTTTTTGGGAAGTAATGGTAAAACAAAAGGGATGTGTTTTTTTTTTTTTTTTATAAAAAAAATGTTTAAAAATAGAGAAAATCATTAGGACTGTAGAGTTTTTGGGAAGTAATGGTAAAACAAAAGGGATGTGTTTTTTTTTTTTTAAAAAAAAAAAAAAAGGTTTAAAAATAGAGAAAATCATTAGGGGCTTTAATGAGGTATGAATCAAATCATTTGTGTGTGTGTGTGTGTGTGTGTTTTGTTTTGTTTTTTTTTTTTTTTTTTTTTCTTGGGGTGGGGGGAATGGTTGCTTTTAAAATAGTGGGAGGGAATTTGCTTTTCTTCCTTTTTTCAGAATATTGTGGATTAAAGGTATGAATAGATAGGTAATAGGTGATTTAATGAGGCTTAAAAATAGAGAAAATCATTAGGGGCTTTAATGAGGTATGAATCATTATGTGTGCTTTAATGAGACTTTTTTATGTGAAAAAATAAAAATGTTAAGAATTAGCTTACACTTTTATAACAGTATATATAAAAAAAAAAATGGGATGTGTTTTTTTTTTTAAAATGGTTAAAAAAATGTTTAAAATAGAGAAAATCATTAGAGACTTTATATGGTGAAAATGAAGAGAAAAATTATTAGGGGTTTTAATGATACTAGTAAAAGGCACGTGCAATGCACGTGATGAATGTTTTCTAACTTATATAATTTATATTTTCATATATTTTTTAATTATAATTTTATAAAAAAAAATGGGCAAAACAGTTTCAAGCCTAGAATGTCTTAGAGAGTAATAATTATCACCTCAAAAGAAATAAAATAAGGTTTTCCATTAATGTATGAATGAAAATTATAAACATTTTAAAAAAATAAGAAAATAAAATTCTATAATTTACAAAATATTCATAAATAAATACTATATAAAAATTCTATATATATTATAAAATCCAAAAGGGTACCAACAATTTTTAGATTGTAATAATTGTCACATCAAAAGAAACAAAATATATTAGAAAATCCAAAATTATAATTGTTTGAAAATAAAAGTATTCCTAAATTATTTATTTCTCAATCTTTATCTTTTTTGTATATCTCATTTCTTCATGAAATGAATCATTGTCAAGTGTTAATTCTTTTAATTCTTTCACCGCAAAATAAGTTTTTACGACTTGTTATTGACTATTGTCTATCTTCACCAGAAAAAGAAAAGATTTTCCTTTGCAGTTTGTCACTTTGTTGCTAAATTCATCCATGTCTTGCAAAAAGAACAAATATAATTTAGAGCTATTGAGAAATTCAAGTAAATATTTTTTTTTATTTTAATTAAAATTTTATGAATAAGGGTGAAAAATTATCTCAATTTGTAATTGTAGTAAATCATCTAGTGAACAATTTATTAATGTTTGGCAATCATTGAACATTGTTAGGATTGTAAGTGTTCCAATATGTTCTATACTTCGCACTTTAATTATCATCATGAATCTGCACATGAGTAAAGACAAAGAATTATGTATTTGTAATATTATTTAACCATTGAAATAAATACAATAATAAGATTTTAATATATAATAATACTTTTGAAAACATTTTGAGTCTGTTCTGTTGCATCGAAGACAGTATACTCTATCTTTTTCAACTTTAATTTTCTTGTTGTATTTCTCCTATGCGTTGTATCACGGTTCCCGATTATTGATGACATTTTCAATTGTTGCTTTGTAATGACCCGGTCATTTCCTTCCTTTCCTTTTTCTTCAGAATTTTACGGATGAATTTTTTTCGTTGAAATTTCTTTTCTTAGTTCAGTTTCTCGTCATTTAGTGTCGTCTCGAGTGCTCGAAAATGGTTTTTGAGACTCTTTCCTTTGGATTGACAACTTCCTTTAAGGACCGAGTCATTTCCACATTTTTCAATTTTCGACAATATTCACATTTCGTCCTTTTCCCTATTTTGTCTTTTCCCCGTTTGTCACTTTGTTGGCATAACCTCACTTTTTGTGTTCGGAGTTGGTTTTTGACTTCATGTATCTTCATTCTAAGTGGTTTCCATGAAATACGTATCTTTACTTTTGTAGGAAAGTACTCTGGTTGCTCCCGGTGTCCATAGGGGCATGGATGCAAAGTTCTTCAGAAATATTTTTGTTTCTTGGGGTGTTTTTCATAAATATCTTTTGAAGATATTTTATTTCAGGGGTTTTTAAGGAAATATTTTTGGAAGATATTTTCATTCTTGGTCATTAGTGTAGTTTTCACTTTTTTGAGGGCCCATTGTGCAATTAATGAAAGTTATTGCAAAAATGCCTCGTTTTAAGCCTGAATCCTTGTACAGGATTCATTTTTACTTTTCGTCGAGTCATGTACTCTTAGAATTGCCTTCTGGTCGTTTTTCCCCAGTTTCAGGGTTTTTGGCCCCGGTTGCCGCTGAACTTGTTTGGGGCATATCTTCCTTCTCGGGACTCGGTTTTTGACGTCGTTTCTTCTGTTGTTCATATTTTCTCATCTTGATTCTTTTTCATTCATGGATTTTTGCCGTTTGAGCACGTTTGCTCAAATTCCACTTTTCCGGACCTAGCGGGGCCCTTTCGGGGCACTTTTAGGGTTTTTCTATAAATAAAATGTCTTAAAGTGAAAAGTCACTTTTTCCATCATCTTCCTCCCTCTTTGGCCGGTAGCCATGGGAGCTCCTTGGGCTGCCACCTTTTCTTCTTTTCCTCCACTTGATTTCCTTAATAGAAAGTCTTCAACCTTAACATTTATCGTAGGCCTCGTCCTGCTCTACCTTTCCCACTTATTAGAACCCGTTTTTGGCCAAATTTTGAGTTCGGGTTTGAATTCAAGTTGTGATTTTGATGGGGCTTCCTTGGGATTCTTGTTCATCATGTTGTCCGTGACAAAACCCCGAAGTATCGTCAAATTCGAAGCACTTTTCTTTCTGTGGGGATTTGAGATTTTCATCTCAAATCGAGGTAGGGGATGTCTTAGGTTTATATTTATATTGTATTGATTGTTATATAACCATATACAACTTATACGCATGCATTTGTTCAAGTTTTAGAATTTAATTTAATTAATTTCTATATTTAAGATTTAATTCATATGGTTGTATATAACTTGGAATTAAATTGTGGCATGCTACTAAATTAGGCCTTGGTATGTTTATCAACATGTATTAAATTGGAACATTTAAATAAGAATTGCAAATTTTATTTAATACTTATCTTTTGTGAAATATTAATTCACATAGTTGAAACAAGCATGAAATCAACTTGTATTGTGATATTAAAGTAGGTCTTGGTGAGTTCTTTAACATATGTTAAATTGAGGATATTTAGAGTTATTTAAAAATCTAGAGAAAATTAATTAATTAGCGTAATTAATTTTATTTTAAGTGTTGTAGTCACTTACATTGATTTTGGGTATAATATATGTGAAGACTATGCTATGTCCTTTAATATATATTAATTTGAGTTTATTTGAAATTGATTTGAAATCTAGAGACTTTTCATGTTAAAGGTGATAGTCTCATGAAATGTAATGTAATAAATTACCTTGTAAGCATATTACTAATTAGTTGTAGAATTAGTACTTGGGGTATCTTAAAATGGTAATTGGACTTAGCATGATATGTGATATCATTGTCTTGAATAGCTTGTTTAAATATATCTTGTGTAGGTATATAGCTTGTTAGAATATTACAATTATTTACCTTGAAAGTATTGCTAAATTGAAGCTTATTTAGTACTTGTGGCTTAGGATGGTAATGTGGCTCAATTGTTGTAAAATATTCTTATTTTGTATATAAATTGCATATTGAGGACATGAAATGTCATATGCTATTTAGACTTGAATTCTAAGACATGGTTTGTGTGGATTCAACCTTATTTGTGTATAGAATGTGGTAACTTGCATTTGATTTTGTATAAGTTTTGAACTTATTGATTTTGGAAAGCTTGTGAGAACATAATTTATGTGATGGCTAGGGTTTGGCTCTAGTACGTGGACAAGTGTTCTCTAAGTCATAAGTGCGCACTAGGTGGTACCTTGTGAATCGTAATTACCCGAAAATATTTGCTTGGTCTAGCAACCGCATTCCTAGTCTTTCCACTATTTGATTTCACATTTAATTTTAAGTTGTTAATCATGGATTACTTGTAACTTGAGAATTGATGTTTACTTTGGGTATTTGAATCCTATCTAGCATACTTGAACTTGTATACTTGCTTCGTAAGTTTAAATTTCATTTAGTATACTTGTGCCGTGTATACTTGTCTTATGTGTATTTCGTTTAGCTTAGTATACTTATGCTTGTATACTTGATCTATTAGTACTCTACATATATCAAATACTTGTGTATGCATGTTAGATATTGCTTATCTTGTTTAACATGATTTAAGGTACTTGAACATGTATGCTTGTGTGCCGTATATCATATTTTAATACGGTTTAGTGTACTTGAGCATGTATACTTGTATACTGTATATCATATTTTAATACGGTTTAGTGTACTTGAGCATGTATATTTGTATGTCGTAGTTCATTTGAATTGCATGAGTAGCTTAGCATGATTCCTGAGTCTTATTTTGACATAGACGTTAGGTGGTATGAGCCCTTTTAATATGTTTCACCATAAGGTAATCTTATTGTAAAATGCTAAGTCGATGCATGCTCATTCCCTACGAGTAAACTTGTTTACTCACCCCGAAGTTACCGGGTTATTTTCAGGTATGGATACCTTGGTTAGAGGTGCACATTATTCCTTGGATGACTTGTTGCTTTTAAGTTTACATTTCATGCAAATGTTAGCATGAAATGTCATTTTGTAGCTTTACATATCAAAACTTGTATCCTTGATTCCAAATATGTAATGTGTGCCTAACTACTCTTTTTGGATGCTTATTTTGTATGTATGATATGAGGCCAAAGCCATTAATTCTAAAGTTTACAAATAAGTTTTTAAAACTTGATATTTTAGTACTTGGTAGTATTCATTGACTTCTTTTTGAAAAATGTGTCGACCGATCTGAAACTTCCAGGGGTCTTATGAGTGTATTTTAAGATTGCATTTTCAATTTAGGCAATTTAAAAACCGCCCGAAACCCTATTTCCTTTCCTTTGGCAGCAGCTCGGAAAGATTTTAAATTTCTTGACCTGATTTTCTTGGGGGTATTCTAGGCATTTTACAGTGCATTTTCTTTATTTCCGTCCGCGTTGTCGAGTAAAAAACTTAATTTTAGGGGGGGGGGGGTTCTTCTTCGTGTTTTTTTCAGAAAAATTCGTTTGATGGCCTGTTTTTGCTCTCAGTTGTGGACAGATCCCGTAGCAGCTTTTTGACCCTCTTGACCTCTTCTGATCTAGGGGCATTTTGGGTATTTCACAGTAAGTTTTTTTTGTTTTCCTCCACGCGGTCGGGTAGAAAACTCGATTTTAGGGGGGGTTTCTTCTTTGTGTTTTTCCAGAAAAAGTCGTTTTGGACCTCGTTTCGATTCTCAGTTCTGGCTGGAACTTTTCCTCCTCTAGTATGTCATGGTGCTTGTCGGGGTGCTCGTGGGGTGCACGTCTCAACGTCATGACGTCGACTTTTGTTTTCGCTCGTTCTCCTTCGTCCGGACTCCAAATTGAGTGAACTTTTTTTTTTTAACTTGCCTAATTTTTTGTTGTCTTTCCAACGGTGTACTCATTTGCACCCGGATCTTCCTGGATAATTACCAGTTTACCCTTTTAACCTTAAGTGCTTGTTTTCTTCGTCTTGCCGTTTCTCCTTTGTCCGGACTCCGAATCATGTGATTCTTGAGTCCATCTTAATTAGTTTTTTTGTTGTCTTTCCAGCGATGTGCTCGATGGCACCCGAATCTATATTTTTAGAAATGACTATTTTGCCCCTGGGGGCTTATTTGTCATATTTTCAATCTTTTGCTTCCGCGTCAGTTCTCATTGAGTTCCACGACCTCATGAAAGGTCACTTTGGTATCCTAGGGATGTTGTATACCCCTAGAGACTTGTTTCCTGTTTTCACTTCCGCATTTCGGATTCGTTATCGGGTCAAATTACGGTTCATCACAGGACGCACTGGCTTGAAAAACCAGGGCTGTCACATGCTTCAAAAGAGTAATTTGTTTTCTGTAGGTTGTGCAACAAAATATAACTTCTCAATATATAAATTGAATATAAAAATGCGATACACAATTAAGGAAGATTAAGAAATATACTGAAATTTAATATCTCAAAGGATATTGTAGATTTTCCTATTATGTCTTGAAGTTTAACTTTTCAGCACCATTAAATTTTTGATCTTTTATACTGGAAATCAAACTTGTTATATCTTTGTTATTTATGTTCTCTTTGGACCTGTCCACATATAAATTATCTTGTAAAATAATTAAATAAATAAAATAAAAAAACATGTTCTCTTTCTACACATAGTGTAATACAAATAGTGTATATATAATGTAAAAAAAGTTACAATAAATAACAAATCAATATCTTAATGCTTTGACACTTTCAATATCCATATTAATTTGCAATGTAGATCATTTTTGTGTTTGAAGAGACAAACCTCGAATATACATTATTATTTGTAAAAGTTTGTTATTATAGATTTACTTAATAATATATAATGTAAATAATATCAATTTGTATAATAATTTACCTTTGT
Source organism: Cornus florida (assembly GCF_030987335.1). NCBI lineage: Eukaryota > Viridiplantae > Streptophyta > Magnoliopsida > Cornales > Cornaceae > Cornus > Cornus florida. The sequence continues at coordinate 38,051,337 of NW_026775571.1, read as the reverse complement.
AGGTGTTGATTACCACATGTGTAACTGTGATGATAGGTCTTTCCTGTATTAGACCCATGATAAAGTTTCATTCATTCTCAGTAAGATCCTCTCATAACGTCAAAGTAGTTGTCCTTAAACTGTAATAAAGATTAATTACTTTAGTCATTATATTATATTTGCATAATTATGATTGTATATGTAATATAGCAATGACGTACCTCATATCCATTATAATGACTTCCTGCTTTTTGGTTGTGCCTTTATTATTCTTCTTACATATGTTTAATGAAGGAGATACCTCAATAACAATTCCCAAAGCATCTAGCAAGATTAGAAATAAAATAAAAAATAAAATGTTAATTTTAATTTTAATTTTAATTTTTTTTTTTTTTTGTATATGTACAAGAGAGAACATATATATGGAGAGTTGAGAATTAAATGAAAACTAACCCATATTTTCTTTTGCATCAATGTACTTGTTCAGTTCCTTGAAGTCCATAAAATTAAATTTTATTGTTTGTAAGCTTACTACTTCAAGCTCTCAACTTCAATTGAGGTGTTATTAAGAAACTTCAATTCAACAACTTCAGTTCCACCGTTCTGAATTCGGCCAATTAAATAATCAGTTTCTTCATGGGTTAAAATGCTGAGGGTTATTCTACAGAGAACATCATATTCAGAAGGTATAAGCCATGGACATATAAAATAATTCGTAACTTAAAAAAATAATAAAACAATGCATGATATAGGTATGAGACAAATAAAAAATAATAAAACAATGCATGAAATGGGGGTAAGACAAATAAAAAATAATAAAACAATGCATAATATAGGGGATAAAACAATGCATAATCGGAGGGATACACGTATTTTGGAAAAAAACATATAAAACTGATGTGATTACAGGAAGGCAAAAAAAGACATATATATAGAGAGAGTATAGATATTTTTAGAAACAACAAATAGATAAAATAGGTAACTTAAATTTTATTAGGTAATAATTTTCAGAATTTTATAGAAACTCTTTTTTAGAGTTTCAATAATTTGAAATATATTTTGTATTAGAGTTTTAATAAATATTTTATTTGAATTTTATTAGGTAATAATTTTTAGAGTTTCTATAATTTGAAATATATAAATTGAAATGTATTTCGTGTTAGAGTTTTAATAAATATTTTATTTGAATTTTATTAGGTAATAATTTTTAGAGTTTCTATAATTCGAAATATATTTCATGTTAGAGTTTTAAAAAATATTTTATTTGAATTTTATTATGTAATAATTTTTAAAGTTTCTATAATTTGAAATATATTTTGTGTAGCAAGGCAAAAAAAGACATAAATATAGAGAGAGTACATATTGTTTTAGAAACAACAAATAGATAAAATAGGTAATTTGAATTTTATTAGGTTATAATTTTTAGAGTTTTATAGAAACTTTTTTTTTTTAGAATTCTATAATTTGAAATATATTTCGTGTTAGAGTTTTAATAAATATTTTATTTGAATTTTATTAGGTATTAATTTTTAGAGTTTCTATATTTGAAATGTATTTTGTGTTAGAGTTTTAATAAATATTTTATTTGAATTTTATTATGTAATAATTTTTATATTTTACTTGAATTTTATTAGGTAATAATTTTTAAACTTTCTATAATTTGAAAAGGTTAGGCAAAAGGCCGAGAAAGTAGTACTACACTTGAACTTAGCCAAAAGACAGAGAAATGTTAGCCAAAAGGCCAACCCAAAAAAATTTAGTACTACACTTGATCTTAGCCAAAAGGCCGAGAAAGGTTAGCCAAAAGGCCAAGAAAATAAGGTTAGCCAAAAGGTCGAGAAAGTAGTACTACACTTGATCTTAAATAATTTTAGCCAAAAGGCCGAGAAAGTAGTACTATACTTGATCTTAGCCAAAAGACCAAGAAAGGTTAGCTAAAAGGCTGACCCAAAAAAATTTAGTACTACACTTGATCTTAGCCAAAAAGTCGAGAAAGGTGTGATTATTATTTCTTTAGGTTTATAGTTTTATAAGAGGCTTCCATGTAATCCTTTTTACTTAAAACCAATGTGGGACAAGAATAATGAATTTTATTAGGTAATTTCTATTTTAAATTAAAATCTTTAAATTAATTTCTATAAATTTTATTAGGTAATTTCTAATTTAAATTAAACTCTTTAAATTAATTTTTCGGTAATTTTTTGTTTATATAAACTCATTTTTTATATTATTAATAAATAAATACTGAAAGCCAAAAGGCCGAAAAAGTAGTACTACATTTGATCTTAGCCAAAAGACAAAAAAAGGTTAACCAAAAGGCCGACCCAAAAAAATTTAGTATTACACTTGATCTTAGTCAAATTGCCGAGAAGAAAGGTGTGATTATTATTTCTTTAACTCTATAGTTTTATAAGAGGCTTCCATGTAATCATTTTTACTTAAAACTAATGTGGGACAAGAAACATGATTTTTATTAGGTAATTTGTAATTTGAATTAAACTCTTTAAATTAATTTTTATAAATTTTATTAGATAATTTGAAATTTGAATTAAACTCTTTAAATAATTTTTAGGTAATTTTTTTGTTTATAAAAACTCTTTTTTTATATTAATAAATAAATACTGAAATACTAAAACTCTTTGCACAAAGGCCGAGAATATAGTACTACATTTGATCTTAGCCAAAAGACCAAGAAAGGTTAGCCAAAAAGTCGACCCAAAAAATTTTAGTAATACACTTAATCTTAGCCAAAAGGCCGAGAAATGTATAATTATTATTTCATTAGCTCTATTGTTTTATAAGAGGTTTTTATGTAATCCTTTTTACTTAAAACCAATGTGGGACAAAAAAAAATAAATTTTATTAGGTAATTTGTAATTTAAATTAAACTCTTTAAATTAATTTTTATAAATTTTATTAGGTAATTTCTAATTTGAATTAAACCTTTTAAAATAATATTTAGGTAATTAATTTTTTATTTATAAAGACTCCTTTTTTATATTAATAAATAAATACTGAAAGTAAAAAGGACAAGAAAGTAAGACTACACTTGATCTTAGCCAAAAAATCACAAAAGATTAGCCAAAAGGCCGACACAAAAAAATTTAGTACTACAATTAATCTTAGCCAAAAGGCTGAGAAATGTGTAATTATTATTTCTTTAGGGCTAAAGTTTATAAGAGACTTCCATGTAATCTTTTTTACTTAAAATTAATATGGGACAAGAAAAATAAATTTTATTGGGTAATTTGTAATTTGAATTAAACTCTTTAAATTAATTTTTATAAATTTTATTAGGTAATTTGTAATTTGAATTAAACTCTTTAAATAATTTTTAGGTAATTTTTTGTTTATAAAAACTCTTTTTTTATATTAATAAATAAATACCGAAAGCCAAAAGGTCGAAAAAGTAGTACTACGTATACTTGATCTTAGCTAAAAGTCCAAAAAAGGTTAGCCAAAAGGCCAACCAAAAAAAAATTAGTACTACACTTAATCTTAGCCGAAAGGCCGAGAAATGTGTGATTATTATTTCTTTAGATCTATAGTTTTATAAGTGATTTTCATGTAATCCTTTTTACTTAAAACCAATGTGGGACAAAAAAAATAAATTTTATTAGGTAATTTGTAATTTGAATTAAACTCTTTAAAAGGCCGAGAAAGGTGTGATTATTATTTCTTTAGGTCTATAGTTTTATAAGAGGCTTCCATGTAATCCTTTTTACTTAAAACCAAAGTGGGACAAGAAAAATGAATTTTATTAGGTAATTTATAATTTGAATTAAACTCTTTAAATAATTTTAAGTAATTTTTTATTTATAAAAACTCTTTTTTATATTAATAAATAAATATTGAAAGCCAAAAGGCCGAGAAAGTAGTATTACACTTGATCTTAGTCAAAAGACCAAGAAAGGTTAGCCAAAAAGCTGACCCAAAAAAAATTAGTACTACACTTGATCTAAACTAAAAGGCCGAAAAATGTGTGATTATTATTTTTTTAGGTTTATAGTTTTATAAGAAGCTTCTATATAATCCTTTTTACTTAAAATAAATGTGGGACATGAAAAATGAATTTTATTAGGTAGTTTTTAATTTGAATTAAACTCTTTAAATTAATTTTTATAAATTTTATTAGGTAATTTGTAATTTGAATTAAACTCTTTAAATAATTTTTAGGTAATTTTTTGTTTATAAAAACTCTTTTTTATATTAATAAATAAATACTGAAACACTAAAACTCTTTGCACATTTAATAATAATATAGATATAGATATGAATCAAATCAATGTTATTATTATTTTTATTTATTTATTTATTTTGGTGGTGAGGGGAGGATGGGTTGCTTTTAAAATAGTTGGAGGGAATTTTCTTTTTTCTTTTTTCAGAATATTGTGGATTAGATGTATGAATTAGTAGGAATATGTGATTTAATGAGACTTATTATTATTATGAATAAAAAATGTTTAAAAGTAGAGAAAATCATTAGGGGCTTTATATTGTGGGAAAATTAAAAGAAGAGAAAATCATTAAGGGCTTTAATGAGGTATGAATCATTGTGTGCTTTAATGAGACTTTTTATATGAAAAAATGTGACGATCCTGGTTTTTCAAGCCAATGCGTCCTGTGATGAATCGAAGATTGACCTGATAGCGGATCCAAATGCGGAAGCAAGAAACAAGACCACGGTCTCCCAAGGCACAACACACCTCTAAGACACTTTGATGACCTTCCATGAGGTCTTGAAACTCAATAAGAACTGACGCGAAAGCAAAAGATCGAAAAAATAACAATTTAAGCCTCTAGGGGCAAAATAGTCATTTCACATGGAAATGATGCCCCAAGAATGAATATCATTTCCGAGGCACATCCGTGACTTCCCATAAAGTCACGGAACTCAAAAGAAAGTAACGGAAGCAGAAAGTAAATTCAAACAAATTTTTACCCGACCACGCTGAAGGAAACGAAAAAACACACTGCAAAATCACCAAAATCCCCTAGATTAGAAGAGGGTCAGGAGGGCAAAAAGTTGCTACAGTAACTGTCCACATCTGAGGACAAAAATGAGCTATTAAACGAATTTTTCTGAAAAAACACGAAAATAAAACCCCCCCTAAAACTGAGTTTTCTATCCGGCTACATGGAAGAAAATGAAAAAAAATACACTGTGAAATACTCAGAATGTCTCTAGATCAGAAAAGGGCAAAAAAAAAAAAATACTGATGCCTTGTGGAATTTCTGAATCTGTCAGCAACTGAGAACAAAAATGAGCTAGTAAATGAATTTTTATAGAAAAACACAAAAAAGAAACCCCTCCCAAAATCAAATTTTCTACCCGGAATTGAATGAGAAAATGAAAAAAACTCACTGTGAAATGGCCAAAATGCCCTTAGATCAGAAAAAGAGTTAAAAACTCAAAAAATGTAACTTTACACCAATTATGCATTTAACCCTAAATGCATTTATAAGTTAAAACGAATATGCACGCAAGTGTAATAAATGATTCTAAGCACGCGGGAATGGTCCGCGGCTCTCAAGAAGCCCCGAATCAAAATCCGACTCCCCGACGGCCAAAAATGATAAAAATGAACTTGGATTCGGAATTTTGAAAACTAAAAATTTAAAATAGAGTCAAATTACCGTTTGACCTTTGGTCACACTTCATACAAGATTAATGACACCCTAAGAAATAATAAAAACAGAATTCCCACACCCGATGTAAAAGGTGAAACAATGACTAGTGATTTTTCAATATTTTTATAATATTGCACGAAGTTAAAAGTTATATAGGATATAAAATACAGGTCATTGGCCTTCGGCCTCATCTTATCATATCAAATACATTACAAAAGTTACAAGTCATCCAAGGAATGACATATAAGGATACAAAATGACATTTCATGCTAACATTTGCATGAAATGGAAATTTAAAAGTTACAAGTCATCCAAGGAATGATGAGCATCACGAACCAAATCTTCGTACCTAAAAAATGCCCCGATAACTTTGGGGTGAGTAACATAAAGCTAATCGTAGGAGATGAGCATGCATAGACCTAACATTTTACAAAATTATCACCTTAAGGTGAAATATATTAAAAGGGCTCATGCTACCTAGAATCTAAGTCAGGATGCTTACATAGGATCATTTTTAAGTCGTATCAACATAAAGCAACATGAATCAAGATATCTATAAAATTGAACAAGGTTGGGACATTCCATACAACACGATAAGATTTAAATCTTCAAGAAATACTACTTGAAACTTAAAGAGGGAAATCAAAAGCAAAGTATGATGTCTATGTAATTTAAACAAGGTTAGAACATTCCATATAACACGAAAAGGTTTTAAATCCTTAAGGAATAAAACACTTGAAATTTAAAGAATGAAATCAAGGCAAAGCATAAAGTCTACGTATTTAAACAAGGTTTGAATATTCCATATAACACGAAAATGTTTTAAATCCTTAAGGAGTACAACACTTGAAATTTAAAGAATGAAATCAAGGCAAAGCAAAAAGTTTATGCCATTAAACAAGGTTAAAATATTCCACTTAACATGAAATTTTTTTAAATCCTCAAGGAATACAACACTTGAAATTTAAAGAATGAAATCAAAGCAAAGCATAAAGTCTATACAATTAAACAAGGTTAGAATATTCCATATAATACGAAAAGGTTCTAAATCTTCAAGGAATACAACACTTGAAATTTTAAGATGGAATCAAAGATGAAGCATAAAATCTATGCAATGAAATAAGGTTGGAATATTCCATAAAACACGACAAGATCTTAGAACTTCAAGAGACAACACTTGAATTCTAAGGGTTAAAATCAAATAATGTGGATACTCGAATATCGCTCGGATTAAAACCGTACTCTTGGGATCACTTTAGGGCTACTAACCCATGGGTACCTTCCCCTACTGCGCACTATAAGATAGGGAGCTCTCAATATCTCCTGTACTAGAACCAAGTCCTAGCCATGTCAAATCTTGATTGGTATCACCGAGTTTCCAAAATCAACAAGTTGTGCAAGTCAAGATAGTATCAAGATACAAGTAATACATTAAATACATTTCATGCACAACCAAGATTTTGGAAACACACAAGTCATGCCCTAAGTTCTCAAGTATAATGGCATGTGAAATGTCAAGAAATCATAGTATGCATCTACATAGATTACAAACTAGGATTTAAAATATAAGAAATCCATTGATGTAAATATACCACAAGTATAAGATTAATGATTTAATTATTTACTAAGCAATACATGGATAATTAAATCATTCCATGACAATTGTGCTAATTCATTAAACACATTAATACAGTCAAGTTACAAGAAGTCTAGATACACGAGAAAAAGCTAAAAGTCCCATGAAATACGAGTTACAACCATGTGAATTAAGTTTTGTGCAAAGAAAATAATTAAATTTAAGTTTCAAAACTTATCCGATTATTCTCAAATTGATATACGTGAAGGAACTTGTCAAGGAAATTATGAATATCAAGTTAGAACTTAATCAAACTCATGGAACCATTGAATATGTTTTAATTAATTCTTTTAATTAAAATCTGTAGATTTCAAAACTCATCCAAATGCTCTCTAATTAAAGTATGTTATATAACATGCCAAGACTTGATTTAATAGCCTAATACAAGTAATTTTCAAGCAAGCTACAACCATGATAATTAAACATTCATTCAAGAAAAATAATAAACGAAAGGTTTCAAAACCTAATCAAATATTCCCAATTTAATATATTTGAAAGTATATGGCATGCATATAATAATATCAAGTCGGAAATCCAATGAAGTGAATAGTACACTTGGAATAAATTAATTAATCAAATTAATTAATTATCTCTAGATTTTAAAATATCTTCGAATACTCTTAAATTCATATATGTTGAAGAGTATGCTAGGGCCTAATATAATATGACATCACATATTGATTTCAAGCTAAATAAGGTCACATTAATTACATTTTCATTCAAGAAAAATATTAAATAAAAGCTTCAATACTTATCCAAATGCTCTCAATTTAATATATGTCAATGATCATATCAAGGTGTAATATAATATCATGCCACATGTTTAAACCAAGTTATAACCAACCGGGAAAATCAAATCTCACACAAGAAAAATAAATAATAAAATTTCTAGATTTAATACATAGACATGCAAATGAGTTATATAAGCATCAATAGCATGCAATACATCAAGAATATAAACTATAACACCCCCTACCTCAATTTGAGATGAAAATCTCAATTCCCCACCAAAAGAAAAGTGCTTCAAATCCGACGATACAACGGGGTTATGTCGGGGACAACGAGAGGAACAATTTTAACTTTGAGGCACCATAAAAATCCAAACCCGAACTCTAAACTCGAACTCAAAAATGGTCAAAAATGAATTCTAATAAGGAGGAAAGATAGAGCACGACAAGGCCTACAATAAACATTAAGGCGAAAGACTTTTTACAAAGGAAATCAAGTGGAGAAGAAGAAAGAGTGGTGGCAGCCCCTTGGGAAGCCATGACTACCGGCCATTAAGTGGAGAAGAAGGCTGAAAATTTTGATTTTAAAAATTAGGGCAACCTATTTATAGAAATCCCAAAAAGTTTCCCGAAAGGGCCCCGACGGGTCCGGAAAAGTGAAATTTGAGTAGATGCGCTCAAACGGCAAAACTCCATGAACGAAAAAATAACCGAAATGAAAAAAAAAAATGAACAACGGAAGAAATAACATCGAAAACCGAGTCCCGAGTAGAGAGATATGCCCCGAACAAGTTCGGTGGCAACCATGGTCAGAAATTCCTGAAACTGGAGAAAAAGTCCAGGAGGAAATTCTAAGAGTATATGACTTGACAAAATGTGAAAATGAATCCTGTACAAGGATCTAGGCTCAAAATGATGTATTTTACAATAACTTTCGTTAATTGTACAATGGCCCCTCCAAAAAGGGTTAACTGCAAAACTGGCCAGAAAGAAAATATTTTCTAAAATATTTTCATAAAAGCCCCTAAAATAAAATATCTTCAAAAGATATTTATGAAAAATACCCCAAGAAAAGAAAAAGATTATGAAGAACTGTGCGTCCATGTCCCTATGGACATTGGGAACAACCAGAGTACTTTTATACAAAAGTAAAGATACGTATTTCGTGGAAACCATATAGAATAAAGATACGTGAAGTCAAAAATCAACTCCGAGCATGAAAAGTGAGGTTGTTTCAAAAAGTGACAAACGGGGAAAAGACAAAATAGGAAAAAGGGCGAAAAGTGAATAGTATCTAAAAAGTGAAAATGTGGAAATGACTCGGTACTTAAAGGAAGTTGTCAATCCAAATGAAAGAGTCTTGGAAACTATTTCCAAGCACTCGAGATGACACCCAGTGATGAGAAATAGAGCTTAGAAAAGAAAATTAAACGAAAAAAATTTATTTGTAAAATTTGAGAAAAATGAAAGGAGGGACAATAATCGGGTCATTACAACCTACCCTCTTTAAAGGAATTTCGTCCTCGAAATTAGGAACATACCGGAAAAAGAACAGAACAAGGACCGAATATAAGGTCAAACCAAAGGACAGCTCATAAAGCACTGAAGGACAACTCCAGAAGTCTCAAGATCAACTGAAGGAACGCAAAACCACGAACCGAGACAACACCTCATACGAATCGGCACGTTAACTCAACGTCAACCACCGAGAGAATCCCAAGACAACAAAACATTGAGACACGATAAAAGAAGAGAGTGACAAGGCAATATGAACAATGACCAGAACACGCCCACAACGTACTCAAATGTGTGGTAGCAATGACAGTGCCTAACGCCCGCCCACAATTACTCATCTGTAAGGTAGCATCGACGGCGACTAGCACCCGCTCACAACACACAATTTGGTACGGTAGCGTGACAGTATAAGGCATTAGTTCATAACCTGCCCCAACCAGCTCAACTCGGAAAACCTATTGATACGAAGACATCAATGTTGAAAATGATCGTTACCAAAAGCACTACGGGAACCAGGCATCTGTGAGAGTTGGGGTAGCTAATCCCAAAACTTTGATAACAATGTCATAGGCACTGCTAAGCTTAAAGCCTTAAACCCTCAGTGCAAGTAGAGCCAGCAACTCCTACATTGCAAAACACCCATGACACTTCTCGACCACGTCGTGAAGCCACGAAGGAAAAGGAAATGAAATGGTGCCTCCCTGGCCCGCGTCTCACTCCACTAGACAAGGACTGCGATTCTACGCTCACATAAGCCTTACTCGTGTCAACCGTCAGACTAAGGTCTCGAAACATCCAACCAACAAAACAGACAAGCAGGTTCCTGACATGGGTCCTTACGGAATGAATTTCTCCTATCCAAGGAAGAAACGCGCAAAACAAGAATGCATCTAAGGGATATGACAGACCTAAAGAGACAATGTCAAAACCAGACATAAAAGTAAACAGCTAGCATGTAACATAGCAACGGATTATCTACTCACACAAGTAGTAAGATAACATAAGACATGTCAGTGTATACAGGAGAAGAATGTAAAGCATCACGATATGCTACATATAATCATGTCAAGATGAACAAGCATATACAATGTACTCAGGCAGACAAACATATTCCACATGCTAAGATAACAAGTATATACCATGTGCTAAGCCAAACGAGCATATATCATATGCTAAAATAGTCAAGATAAGCTTCTTAATAAGTTGCACATAAGCAAACAGACATGTTATCAAATCAAAACATGTTATCAAGAAACACGTAAGTACATGGTACGACAATACACGTGAATGAAAAGCGTAAGGTTTGCCAACATACGTCGCATACGGTCATGCTAATATAAGCACGCAGACACGATATCACACCAGGACAGGATAGCAACCCAGACCATGTTATTAAGAAGCATATATATACACATAAAGCATGCTTAACAAATAATAGATGTCTCAAAACACCTGAGCATGTGAACATGTTATCATACAAGACATGTTATCAAACAAGACATGTTATCAAGATACAAATGACATATTAAAGTAAAACACCGTGAGCATAATATGCATCCAAAACTCGTCGTCCAAGGTATTCGAACCCGGACGCTCTGATACCACCTATGATGACCCTGATTTTTCAAGCCAGTGCGTCCTGTGATGAACCGAAGATTGACCCGATAGCGGATCCAGATGCAAAAGTAAGAAACAAGACCACGGTCTTCCGAGGCACAACACACCTCTAAGAAACTTTGATGACCTTTCATGAGGTCGTGGAACTCAATGAGAACTGACGCGGAAGCAAAAGATCGAAAAAATAACAATTTAAGCCTCTAGGAGCAAAATAGTCATTTTACATAGAAATGACGTCCCTAGAATGTATATCATTCCCTAGAAACATCCGTGAGTTCCCATAAAGTCACAGAAATCAAAAGAAAGTAGTGGAAGAGGAAATCAAGAAAAAATCGGACAAAAATAACCCCAAGGGCAAAATATTTATTTCTGAAAATATGGATTCGGGTGCCACCGAGCACACCGCTGGAAAGACAATGAAAAACCAATCAAGATGGACCCAAGAATCACATGATTCGGAGTTCGAACGAAGGAGAAACGACAAGACGAAGAAAAACAAGCACTTAGGGCTAAAAGGGTAAACTGGTAATTATCCAAAAAAAATTCGGGTGCAACCGAGCATACCGTTGGAAAGACAGCGAAAAATTAGTCAAGTTCAAAAAAAAGTTCACTCGATTTAGAGTTTGGACGAGGGTGAATGAGCAAAAACAAAAATCGACGTCACGACGTCGAGACGGGGCACACTGAGCACCCCACAAGCATCCCATGAGCATCCTGACATGCACCATGACATGCTAGGGAAGAAAAAAATTCTGCTAGAACTGAGAGCCGAAATGAGGTTCGAAACGAATTTTTCTGGAAAAACACTAAGAAGAAACCCCCTCTAAAATTGAGTTTTCTACCCGACCACACCGAAGGAAAAGAAAAAAAACATACTGCAAAATTCTCAAAATGCCCCTAGATCAGAAGAGGGTCAAGAGGGCAAAAAGCTGCTACAGTAACTGTCCACATCTGAGAACAAAAACGGGATATCAAACGAATTTTTCTGAAAAAACACGAAAAAGAAACCCCCCCTAAAATCGAGTTTTCTACCCGGCAACAAGGAAGAAAATGAAAAAAAAACACACTGTGAAATACCCAGAACGCCCTTAGATCAGAAAATGGCAAAAAAAAAAAAAAAAAACTGATGACTCGTGGAATTTCTGAATCTGTCAACAATTGAAAGCAAAAATGAGCTAGTAGATGAATTTTTCTGGAAAAACACAAAAAATAAACCCCTCCCAAAATCAAATTTTCTACTCGACAGAGCGAAAGAAAATGAAAAAAACCCACTGTGAAAGGGCCAAAATGCCCTTAGATCAGAAAAGAGTTAAAAAGTAACTTTGCACCAAGTATGCATTTAACCTTAACTGCATTTTTAGGTTAAAAAGAATGTACATGCAAGTGTAATAAATGATTCTAAGCACGCGGGAATGGTCTGTGGCTCCCGAGAAGCCCCAACTCAAAATCCGACCCCACGATAACCAAAAATGATAAAAATGAACTTGGAATCGGAATTTTGAAAACTAAAAATATAAAATAGAGCCAAAGTACCGTTTGGCCCTTGGTCACACGTCATACAAGATTAATAACACCCTAAGAAAGAATAAAAACGGAATTCCCACACCCGATGCAAAAGGTGAAACAATCATTTTTGATTTTTCAATATTTTCATAATATTTCATGAAGTTAAAAGTTACATAGGATATAAAATACATGTCATTGGCTTCCAGCCTCATCTTATACATATCAAATGCATTACAAAATGTGTACTTATGTACGCATTACATGTATGAAATCAAAGATACAAGTTTTGACATATAAGGCTACAAAATGACATTTCATGCTAACATTTGCATGAAATGGAAACTTAAAAGTTACAAGTCATCCAAGGAATGATGAGCATCACGAACCAAGTCTTTGTACCTGAAAAATGCCCCGGTAACTTTGGAGTGAGTAACATAAAGTTACTCGTAGGAGATGAGCATGTTTAGACCTAACATTTTACCAAATTATCACCTTAAGGTGAAACATATTAAAAGGGCTCATGCCACCTAGAATCTAAGTCAAGATACATACGTAGGATCATTTCAAAGTTGTATCAACATGAAGTAATATGAATCAAGATATCTATGAAATTGAACAAGGTTGGGACATTCTATACAACACGATAAGATTTAAATCTTCAAAAAATACTTGAAACTTAAAGAGGGAAATCAAGTGCAAAGCATGATTTCTATGTAATTTAAACAAGGCTAGAATATTCCATATAACATGAAAAGGTTTTAAATCCTCAATGAATACAACATTTAAAATTTAAAGAATGAAATCAAGGTAAAACATAAAGTCTATGCAATTAAACAAGGTTAGAATATTCCATATAACACGAAAAGGTTTTAAATCCTCAAAGAATACGACACTTAAAATTTAAATAATGAAATCAAGGCAAAGCATAAAGTCTATGCAATTAAACAAGGTTAGAATATTCCATATAACACGAAAATGTTTTAAATCCTCAAGGAATACAACACTTGAAATTTAAAGAATGAAATCAAAGCAAAGCATAAAGTCTATGCAATTAAACAAGGTTAGAATCCATATAACACGAAAAGTTTCTAAATCTTCAAGAAATACAACACTTGAAATTTAAAGAATGGAATCAAAGATGAAGTATAAAATCTATACAATGAAATAAGGTTGGAATATTCCATAAAACACGACAAGATCTTAGAACTTAAAGAGACAACACTTGAAATCTAAGGGTTTAAATCAAACAATGTGGATACTCGAATATCGCCCGGATTAAAACCGTACTCTTGGGATCACTTTGGGGCTACTAACTGTGATATCCCCGAATTTTCGGATGCGGGTTGGCCAGGCCCACGCCCGATTACCCGAGGATATCAAACAAATTAGCAATTAACGAACACAGAGTACAATTTTAAAGTAAATAAGAATAAATAAAATTTGCTGAAATGAAAACTAAAAGAGTAATCCAATATTTGAAAACCTCAAAAAAATAACTCCATTGATAAATAAGATATTTCAGATACAACTGATTCACCACGAACACATATCGTTCTCCAATACAACTCGGGAATCCATCTAGTGGACCTCTAAAATAACCCACTGAACTCAAAAGACGAAAAACAAAACCCAAGTATACACACGAAATATACTCATATGTCATCGGTGGAGTGAACAACTGTATCTGCTCAGCACGATCAAGCTCTGCAGCCTGGAACTAACGAACACCTGTAAAGAATAATAGAAGAGTGGGTCAGGCCCACGAGCAAGTTCTAATCTAACTGCAATCCATACAGTGACCCGATACGCAGATACACCATAGATACCTCACAATATCTATCTAGTCCATACATATATATATCCACACTATGGGACATTCACTGAACTACAATAGGGGTCTCAACCTGAATAGAAGGTAACATGCGAAAACACACCCAAAGGTGGGCATGAATACCTAGACCTAACAGGGTACACCTCAACCATCATATCCAGCTATGCATCCCAATGCATATATGCTCCCTAACCAACGACTCTGAGACTCATGCCCATATCGTGGTGCCATAACATATATATAAAGTCCGTCTAACCCAAGGTATGCCATTTTATTGTTTATTGAATTGACATAAGAATTTTAATCCAGTTTAGTCATTCAACTTAATCAGTCGATCTAACTTAAACACAACCAACATTTAATCCAGGTAGTCATTCAACTTAATCAGTCGATCCGACTACACACAAACACAATTAATCCAGATAGTCTTTCAACTTAATTAGTCGATCTGACTAAACAAGGTTTAGGATTCAATATTTTACAATCCTTCCCTTAAATCCAATAGGTTAGGTTTATGCGTTTTGAGCTAAACCATCCCTAGTATGACACCGTCCCATACCGGTTCATACCATCCTCCACAACCATGTAATTGATAGAATCTATTAATTCAGCAATTAAAATTCCACATATATATAATCCAAAACCAATATCCAAGTAATTGCAGGAAAACATTTAAAGTTCAGCAATTAAATTCAAGCATTAAACCATATAGTTGCAGGAGATGATTTAATAAATCAACAACTAACATCCAGAGCCTGCATAGATCACATCTAACACATCAATGACCCTATAATATATTTAAAACTATTTTATAAATATATTAAATCCCACTAGAATGCCTAAAAATAAGCTTAAGTATTTAAAACTTCATCTATCCACTAGCCGTATACAATGTACATAAGTGTTATATAGTTTGATCCGTTAATTTAGAATTAATCCTTAAATCAATTTAGGGTCTTAATAACACCCAAAAATTAACTATTTAATCCCTCCGTGAAGTCTCATTAAATTTCTAAAATTTAATCAAGCCATTTAGTTCCTTTCTTCTGTTAGTAGCATACACCGTTGTATATTTTTACACTGCTACATCCTTTGTCTTAGAGACTTAAACTATGCAACAATAAGTTTAATAACACTTAGAATTAACTACTTAGATCCTCTGTTAAGTCCCTACAGTTCATTAGAATCACTCAAAAGCTCAAACAGTGCTCAAAACACCAAACAGAGCCCTAGAAAACACTTTCTGGACGTAAAACAAATTGGAGCCGGCTCTTGGAACGGAAGAGCCGGCTCTTCCCCTATTGGAGCCGGCTCCAATTCCCTAGGAGCCCGCTCTTGCTGAAGGGGAGCCGGCTCTTGACTTTCTAGAGCCGGCTCTCTCCCTCTTGAGAGCCTCCAGTTCATCTCTGCTCCGTTTTCGTCAATCTGCTCCTTCTCCGATCAATTCCTACCCCTCTGTTGGTTTCTTAAACTGATCTTAAGGATCTAATACCCTCCTAATAGCATCCCCAGGGTTTGATTATAGCAATTTAAATCAATTACAAAGCTTAAGTTTGCTACCCAACTTAACATGCTGTTAGTATGAACACTGGAACCATGTGCAAATTGAAACAGAACGGATTGCAACAAGTAATTAAAATAGAATAATAGCATCCCTATAAGTTTTATATACCCCAGTAGCATTCTTATACTTTGTTTACAGTAGTTTAAATTAACTACAAAAATTAAAGTTACATCATGCTTAAAAGGCAGAAAACTGGAACTAGTGTTACATGCTTTGTAACAGATTTGTTTTAAGGCAAACATATCGTCAATGAAATATATATATAAACACGTAAGTTCCAATTACTGATTAGTTAAACCCTAGAGATTATCTAGGTGCACAGAACATGGCCCAAAGGGAAAGAGGAAGATAGAACTTGCCTTTCGGTTCCGATTTGAAACCTTTCAATGTCTTCTTCCTCCTAGACTTTCCGGTGACCACTGCAACACTATCTAGCCTCCTATTACCTCTGCCCTTTCCTTCTCCTAAGTTTGGCCTTGAAACCTCAATCGAGAACTCACAATTTGCTCTGTTCTCTCTTTATTTTCTCTCTTTCAACTGTACGTGTATAGGGTTCTAAACCCTTGTGAAGACACATAACAGTATATATGTAGATATAGGCACTAAGAAACCCTAAGCCCAATCCTAAACCCCGATGGAAACCCTAATGACATTACAATTTAATTCATTTATAATTTAAACCTAATTTAAATAAAATAACGTAGGATTTAATCAATTTTAAAACGAATTTAATTCAATTACAACAAAATAAAATACAATTAAATGAAAAAGAATAATTAAATCAAATATGGCAAATTCTAATACATAATTAACAATTAAATCAAATAGAAACAAAACAATTTAACACATACACAAATAGGCACAAAATCAATTAAGCAAATAGACACAAAATCAATTTAAAATGCACAAAAATAAACTTTAAATTTCAATTTTATCCTCTTGGAAAATAGGTGTATTACACTAACACATAGGTACCTTCCCCTAGTGTGCACTATAAGATAAGGAGCTCTCAATATCTCCCGTACTATAACCAAGTTCTAACCATGTCAAATCTTGATTAATAACACCGTGTTTTCAAAATCAACAAGTTGTGCAAGTCAAGATAGTATCAAGATACAAGTAATACATTTAACACATTTCATGTACAACCAAAATTTTGGAAACACATAAGTCATGCCCTAAGTTCTCAACTATGATGGCATGTGAAATGTCAAGAAATCATAGTATGCATCTACATAGATTACAAACTAGGATTTAAAATACAAAGAATCCATTGATGTAAATATACCACAAGTATAAGATTAATGATTTAATTATTTACTAAGTAATATATGGATAATTAAATCATTTAAAGACAATTGTACTAGTTCATTAAACACATTAATGAAGTCAAGTTACAAGAAGTCTAGATACATGATAAAAAGCTAAAAGTCCCATGAAATACGAGTTACAACCATGTGAATTAAGTTTCGTACAAAGAAAATAATTAAACATAAATTTCAAAACTTATCTGATTATTCTCAAATTGATACACGTGAAAGAACTTGTCAAGGAAATCAAGAATACCAAGTTAGAACTTAATAAAACTTATGGAACTATTGAATATGTTTTAATTAATTCTTTTTATTAAAATCTCTAAATTTCAAAACTCATTCAAATGTTCTCAAATTAAAGTATGTTATATAACTTGCCAAGACTTGATTTAATTGTCTAATACAAGTGATTTTCATGCAAGCTACAACCATGATAATTAAACCTTCATACAAGATAATAAATGAAAGGTTTCAAAACTTAATCAAATATTCCCGATTTAATATATTTGAAAGTAAATGGCATGCACATCAATAATATCAAGTCGGAAATCCAATGGAGTGAATAGTACACTTGGAATAAATTAATTAATTATCTATAGATTTTAAAACATCTTCGAATACTGTCAAATTCACAAATGTTGAAGAGTATGCTAGGGCCTAATATAACATGACATCACATATTGATTTCAAGTTTGATAGGGCCACATGAATTAAATTTTCATTCAAGAAAAATAATAAATAAAAGTTTCAATACTTCTCGAAATGCTCTCAATTTAATATATATCAATGATCATATCAATGTGTAATATAATATCATGCCACATGTTTAAACCAAGTTATAATCAACCGGAAAAATCAAATCTCACACAAGAAAAATAAATAATAAAATTTTTAAATTTAATACATAGACATGTAAATGAGTTGTATAAGCATCAATAGCATGCAATACATTAAGAATATAAACTATAACACCCCCTATGTCAATTTGAGATGAAAATCTCAATTCCCCGCCGAAAGAAAAGTGCTCCGAATCCGACGATATTGCGGGGTTATATTGAGAACAACGAGAAGGACAACTTTAACCTTTGAGGTACCATGAAAATCCGAACCCGAACTCGAAACCCAAACTCAAAAATGATGGGAAATGGATTCTAATAAGGGGGAAAGGTAGAGCACGACGAGGCCTACGATAAACGTTAAAGCGGAAGACTTTTTACAAAGGAAATCAAGTGGAGAAGAAGAAAAAGTGGTGGCAACCCCTTGGGCAACCATGGCTGGTGGCCATGAAGTGGAGACGAAGGCTGAAAAATCTGATTTTAAAAATTAGGGCAACCTATTTATAGAAATCCCAAAAAGTGCCTTAAAAGGGCCCCAACGGGTCCGGAAAAGTGAAATTTGAGCAGACGCGCTCAAACGGAAAAACTGCGTGAACGAAAAAGAACCAAAATGAAAAAAATAAACAACAAAAGAAATGGAATCGAAAACCGAGTCCCTAGCAGAGAGATATGTCCCGAACAAGTTCGACAGCAACTAGGGTCAGAAATCCCTAAAACTGGGGAAAACGTACGAGAGGAAATTCTAATAGTACACGACTCGACAAAATGTGAAAATGAATCCTATACGAGGATCCAGACTCAAAACGACGTATTTTACAATAATTTTCGTTAATTGTACAATGGCCCCTTAAAAAATGATTAACTGCAAAATTGGCCCAAAAAGAAAATATCTTCAAAAAATATTTTCTTAAAAACCACTGAAATAAAATATCTTCAAAATATATTTATGAAAAACATCCCAAGAAAAGAAAAAGATTCTAAAGAATTGTCCATCCATGTCCCTATGGACACCGGGAGCCACCAGAGTACTTTTTTACGAAAGTAAAGATACGTATTTCTTAGAAACCACATAGAATGAAGATACGTGAAGTCAAAAACCAACTCTAAGCACGAAAAGTGAAGTTGTGCCAAAAAGTGATAAACGGAAAAAAGACAAAATAGGGAAAAGGACAAAAAGTGAATAGTGTCCAAAAAGTGAAAATGTGGAAATGACTCGATCCTTAAAGGAAGTTGTCAATCCAAACGAAAGAGTCTCAAAAATCATTTTCAAGCACTCGAGATGATACCCAGTGACGAGAAACAGAGTCCAGAAAAGAAAATTAAACGAAAAAAATTTATTCCTAAAATTTGAAAAAAAGAAAAGGAGGAAAAAAAAACCGGGTCATTACAAAAAATATATATATTAAAAAATAGCTTACACTTTATTATTATTATTATTATT
This sequence comes from Cornus florida, assembly GCF_030987335.1. NCBI lineage: Eukaryota > Viridiplantae > Streptophyta > Magnoliopsida > Cornales > Cornaceae > Cornus > Cornus florida. The sequence continues at coordinate 38,031,740 of NW_026775571.1, read as the reverse complement.
ATTATATAGACATGGATAAATATTATACATATAGATATATGATAACTTGGAGATATTTGTTACAAAATTTTCTAAAGACATTCACACAAATTCTTAAAAAAATAATAATAAAATAAAATAAAAAATAACCAATCATTAAAAAAATTGAGTTGAAATTGGGTCTTAGGTTTGACTTACGTCGGATTAAGTTGAACTTGGAATGACTCGAACATTATATGTATAGTATGTCACCATGTTGTGTAGAAGTTTCCTTTCGGCGTAGGGGGTCTCTCTGTATCAGGGTTTTCTGTTCAATCAGTGGTGTTCTGTGTCTGGCTTTTCTCTTGGGTGTGTTTATTGTTGTTTGTTATTTTCTGTTCTTTCTAATCTCTCTATGATTTTGGATTGAGTATCCAATCCTATAGTCGTTATAACGACTGTGTGTGGCTATTCCCGGTTCCGTATCGTTCAAGCCAATTTTACTATATTTCTTCAGATCTGGTGGAGTATCGTGCCGTTGCTTGTTCTCCTGCTGGGTCTTGATCAAATCTGGGCTCACCAGAGATCTGATTTGATGGCCAGTGGTGAAGTATTCCGGTGTCTGAAAATTCCGGTGCGTATTTTTAAGCGATCGCTGATAAGGGTTTTCTTCAGCGTTGCTGTACTGTTGCTTTTTCTGATTTCTTATCGAGTGTGGAGAAGAACGAGATGGCAATGCTGATTGTTCTTCCCCAGTTGTTGGATTTTTCTGGTCGATGTTCTCAATCCCAGAAGTCTTTGGGTTGGTCGGTGTATAGATCACACTGGCCGGCGACATATCTAACCGATTGGGAGGCGTTGATACTAATGAAGCGTATTGTGAAAGCTAAGTTTTGGAGTTTGGTGGGGCATGTGCACATGCGGCTTCGAGATCCATTTCTGGCCCCCAAAATCATTATGTTTCTTGACGTTGTAACCCACATGGATTTTGTAAAGCAAGTTATGTACTATGTGGTCAGGGTGGCGAAGTGTTTTCTATACGCTTCCTTTCGTGACGTCATCATCAGTAATTGTCCTTGGTTTCTGATGCTAATCGATTCCAAGCCACTCAAGTTGTATCATATTGATTGTCTTCACTCTCGGTCATTTTTCTCGAAGTCTCTAGTAGGTTAAATAGTTAGGTTTTTACATTAGCGAAAATTACATATAAATGGGGTTAAAGTTCCATATTTACTTAAAGATTGAGTCAAAGTTTCATATTTCTCTAAAATGAATTGCTGAGGTGGCACATGGTTTTTTACTGTTTAGAAAATTGTGGTGCCTAAAATGCCCTTCCCTAACAAAAAAGTAGTACCTTCAGTTCAAAAAAGTGGTACCTTCAGTTCAAAAAAGTAGTACCTTCGGAGAAAAAGTAGTACCTTCGCGGGTGTTTAAAAAACATGGTACCTGGACACCAAAAAGTAATACCTTCAGTTCAAAAAAGTAGTACTTTCGAAGAAAAAGTAGTACCTTCGCAGAAGGGTATTTTAGGCACTACAATTTCTAAACAGTAAAAAATCATGTGCCACCTCAGCAATCCATTTTAGAGAAATATGGAACTTTGACTCAGCCTCTAAGTAAATATGGAACTTTGGCTCCATTTATATGTAATTTTCCCTTTACATTAAGCCAGGTATGTCAAACTTCTATCTCGTGTCTGCGGAAGAATTTGCTGATTGGGGTGGGCTAATTTAGAATTAGACTAATTTTGGATGGGCTAATTTTTTTTATTTTTATTTTTTGGCTAGGCTGAAAGTAGTAAGTAGTGTGGGCTAAAGTCTACCTTCGCCCATCCTTCCCTCCGCCCTTGTTCTTTATTATTTATTTCTATCCCCAACTTTTGTGGCCTCTATTGAGCCAAGTATTGTCAATAAGTTTCGTGGCATGAGGTTGACACAGGCGGAAAAAGAACCAATTCTATTATCGGTTGATAGTACCTCTCAAAGTGTTCAATTGTGTCATACTAGTCTTTTTGGTAAGATTTGGGCCTCAAAAACTATTACTTTGGCTGGGGCAAAGTATACTTTTGGCAAGATGTTTAATAAATTATGGCCAAAAGAGCAACAACAGGAGCCCATGTCTAAACGATTACAGGTGTTTAAGATTGCGGGGAATCTTTTCCAACTCATCATCCATGAAAGCTATATTCGCTAGCGGATTATCAATGGTTGTCCATGACTGTTTGATGGTCATCTGCTGGTGATTAAGGAATGGGAGGAAGGTTTGCTTTATGATTCCCCTTTTCAGTTTTCACCTTTCTAACTTTAAATATTGGATGTGCATGCAAACTTTCTCTAAGAGAAAGAAGGGTAAATAATTACTATTACGTTGGGTCGTTGTTTAAAGGTGGAGTTGCAGGATAAGGGCATGATTGAAGGCAATGAAAAATTGTTAGCTGATAGTAGGGTTCTTCGCTTAAAAGTTGAATTAGATATTACATAACCTTTTCAATATCATGTCTTGTTAACGAGTTAATCGGGTTTGGAGTTTTTGGCTCAAGCATGCTATGAGAAACTTCCTTCATTCTGTTATGCTTGTGGGATTATTGGTCATCATTGGAAGAGTTGCCCGTCTGGTACTAATCTCTCTCCTACGGATTTGAAGGAGTATGGGCTATAGTTAGGTGTGGAAGGATTTATTGGCAAATATCTTTGGAATCTGGATAGTGATTTGGTTGATTCTTCTGTTGACGATAATGGCAAAAATTGGCTTTATGTTGAAGATGGTGAATCAAATGGTGGAGATGGGACTGGGTTATCTAAGTCCTTTTCTTCCTCTCATCGATTGTCGGAGTAGGTGCACGAGTCTCGCCATATGTTTGGGCCTCTTGATGTTTTGCTGGGAATCAATCATTTGGATAAGTCGGATAATGCGGTGGTGGCTTTATCCACCGTAGGTGGGTAAAAAATGTTGGTTGCTGGAGATGGAAGAGGGGATTGCTCTCTTGGTGATATGGATCCCCAATGTTTAGCTGTAAAGGAGTTCAAAGGGAAAGGGTTAGCCAAGGAGTTTGCTCTGACTGGTGCTGATATCCCTAGCCAAGATGGAATAATGGTGCAAGGCTTTTCATCTCAAAGTTAAGTGGCATCCGCATAACTTGAGGAGGCCATGCAATGTGAACCTGTAAGCTCCTCGATTAAGGGATGAATTTTACTTTCGAAGTGATGGGATCAAATGTCTAAGGCTTGGACTAAAGGTAAAGAGTTGGCAAAACCACCTATGGGGAGACAATTTGATAATTCGGCCACTTCTCATAGTAAAAAATCATCCCCGACGCGAAAAGGTCGTAAGAGAAGACAAACTATTTCAGGTGGTTCTCAGGGCGCTCATACTCATGGTAGGAAGAAGTGCAAAACAATGGTGGTTACACCAAAAGTCTGTATATAACAAAAGCAGTTCTCTCATGGTGCCATGGTGTGACGGCCCTGGTTTTTCAAGCCAATGCGTCTTGTGATGAATCGTAGTTTGACCCGATAACGGATCCGAAATGCGGAAGCGAAAATAGAACACAAGTCTTTAGGGATATACAACATCCCTAGGACACTAAAGTGACCTTTCATAAGGCCACGGAACTCCACGAGAACCGACGCGGAAGAAAAGATTAGAAAAAGACCAAATAAGCCCCCCAAGGGCAAAATAGCCATTTACAAGGAAGTAACGTCTTTGGAAATGTACATCATTCCCAAGACACATCCATGACTTCCTATGAAGTCACGAAACTCAAAAGGAAGTAGCGGAAGTGGAAAGCAAGAAAAATCGGACAAAAATAGCCCCAAGGGCAAAATAATCATTTATGAAAATATCAATTCGGGTGCCACCGAGCACACCACTGGAAAGATAACGAAAACCTAATCAAGATGGACTCAAGAATCGCATGATTTGGAGTTCGAACGAAGGAGAAACGACATGACGAAGAAAAACGAGCACTTAAGGCTAAAAGGGTAAACTGGTTATTATTCAGGAAGATCCGAGTGCAATCGAGCATACTGTTGGAAAGACAACGAAAAATTAGTCAAGTTCAAAAAACGTTCACTCGATTTGGAGTCCGGACGAAGGAGAACGAGCGAAAACAAAACTCGACGTCAGGACGTCAAGACGAGGCACCACGAGCACCCCTCAAGTATCCCCACGAGCATCCTAACATGCTAGGGAAACAAAAAGGTTCAGCCAGAACTAAGAGCCGAAATGAGGTCCGAAATGAATTTTTCAGGAAAAATACAAAGAAGAAACTCCTCCTAAAATTGAGTTTTCTACTCGGCAACAAGGAAGGAAAAAAAAAAACACATTGTGAAATAGCCAAAATGCCCCTAGATCAGTAAAGGCTTAAAAACTCAAAAAATGCAACTTTGCATAAAGTATGCATTTGACCCTAAATACATTTCTAGATTGAAACAAATGTGCACGCAATTGTAATAAATGATTCTAAGCGTGTGGGAATGGTCCACGGCTCCCAAGAAGCCCCGACTCAAAATCCGATCCCCCGACGGCCGAAAATGATAAAAATGAACTTGGAATCGGAATTTTGAAAACTAAAAATATAAAATGGAGTCAAATTACCATTTGGCCCTTGGCCACATTTCATACATGATTAATGAGACTCTATGGAAGAATAAAATTGGAATTCCCACACCCGATGCAACCATGGTGAGACAATGACTTATGATTTTTCAATATTTTCATAATATTTCGTGAAGTTAAAAGTAACATAGGATACAAGATACATGTCATTGGCCTCCGGCCTCATCTTATACAAGTCAAATACATTACAAAAGGTGTACTTATATACACATTACATATATGGAATTAAGGATACAAGTTTTGACATATAAGGCTACAAAATGACATTTCATGTTAACATTTGCATGAAATGGAAATTTAAAAGTTACAAGTCATCCAAAGAATGATGAGCATCACGAGCCAAGTCTTCGTACCTGAAAAATGTCTCAAATAACTTTGGGGTAAGTAATATAAAGCTACTTATAGGAGATGAGTATGCATAGACCTAAGATTTTAATGTTTATTAAATTGATAAAAATCAATATATAAGGTCCATGCCACCTAGCATTTATATCTAAGGTGAGACTCAATGAGCATCCTAAGCTATTTTAAAGCATTTATAGTATAAATCACATCATGCATATAATTTAAACAACGTAAAAGCATGCGGTACACGCAACAAGGTAATCAATATACAAGTTGTAGACACCCAATTTTGCCCCTACCCATTTGTAGGGGTATTCCAGTAAAAACTAGTTTGGCCAAGCTAGGAAAATCATAAAATTTGACCATTAGATCATAAAATGGATGTCACCATTGAATCCAGAACGTCTTAAAACCTTAAGGTACACCTAGAGTCAAGTTCGTAATGCAACCCCTAACACTCGATTAAAGAAGGGGTAAAATTGTAATTTTTCATCCTTAATCCGCTAAAATTTAATTAAAACTTGAAAAAATAAAGCTAATATGATCTTCAAATGAAAAATGGACCCCGTAGTTGTGCTAGAGCACATCAAAAGAATAGGGTAAGAAAATATATATATATATATATATATATATATATATATATAGCACAAAATGGTTACTTGCCCAGAATATTATAGTCTGGGCAAACAAGACTAACGTCCCCACCTATTATATACATGTCGCACTTATGTGATAGATTTAATAAAAAAACAAATAAAAAAGAAAAACAGTATAAGAATCATAAATGATATATATATACACACACTAAATAAGGAAATCTCGGTCATTGCCAGTAAGTCACGAGCCAAACAAAATGTATATATATAGATAAAATATAACATTTTTATTTTATTTTATTTTAAGAGGGTCTTTATTATTTGCCTGTAACATTTGAATTTCCTTAATAGTAATAATATCATTAGTACGACTACACACTAGTAGATCACTATAACGCTCAACTTTATAATATTTCAAACCCTAAATGTGTCCTGTAATTGTGTTTTTTTAATATAAAAAGCCTAATAATAAATATTAAAAATGTAATAATAAATAAATTGATCCCGTTACCATATGGGAGCAAAGTCAACATTTCCTAAATAAAATTTTTGTTGACGCGATAAAAAAATCCCTTCACTCGTCACAAGGGGGAGGAGACCAATTACAAACCCTAAAAGCCTCCAACTCTCTCTGGGTATAGGAGAGGCGGATTATCCACCCACTGCATACACAGCCGTCCACCACAGATGGATGAATTCGCTACCCATTTCTAATATACAAACACCAATTACGTTCACAAACACACCTGAGAGACAACAATTTTCCAGCCCACGACACACCATAGACAACCTCTTGCAATATATATATATATATATATATTTTTATAAGCCTTCAATAGCCTCCACGCATGGGTAAGGAGCCGAAGTTGTGTCCGGAAATCTCTAAATATTTAGAGACAATTTTGTTCAAAGATGCTATTACTTGATTAAATCCTATAGTTAGGCTAGAAAGATGGCTGTCTCACCGTCCTACTTGCTCTGTTACAGATACTAGCCTCAAAGTACTTCAAAGGCCGAATACCTCTAATCAGGTACCTATGTTCATTACATCTTTTACTCTTGCTGACTTTGTTATATTTACATAGACTCAATAGGTTGTCCTTATATAAGTCCATATGTCACAATCTCTCTTAAGTTCATATAAGGAATGACCTTCCTATTAGCTCATAAAATATTATGGCTTTACAAGCATAATAAAACAGAGCCATACGTTGGCTTAAACTTATATTGTTAATGCTCTTAAGTTTCTGGTAGGATGATTGAGACTACTAATTTGTTTAAGTCCTGCTTAAATGTAGATTCTATTATGGGTCGTCCAAAAGTCGCGTTGGAAGGCTAGACCGTTTTGCATTAAATTGCTCCATAGGTCGTCGTTTCCAGTAAATCGTTGACATACGAGTAATAGGGCCTTTCTTCTAGAATAGTAACTTACTGTTCATTACATAATTTTATAATGATTATTCTATACAGATTTTAAGCATTAACAATATTTAACAATCATGTTAAACCCATCTTCCAGCATGGTAGAACAGGATTCATAAGATTATGAATTTATCAAGAATTCAGAGTTAATTGAATTTACTGATGTTCAGAATAAATTGAACAAGTGGACTATTCCACCAGTACATGCAAGCAGCATTTACAAAATCGGGATGCTCAATCTCACTGATCTGTGGGCAGTTAAAACCATGGAGCAGACGATGCAATTGAGTAACAAGGACACAATAATTAAATCATTGTCTCCACGTGATCTTCAGAGATACATGAAAAAGTACAAGTATATCCATATAGTTTTAATCCAGATTGTTTTTAAACCTTTAACCTTACTTGGTATGGATGCTTGTATTCAAGCAACACTTAGGGATGCTAGGTGTTTAGATTTTCACCCTTCTTTGATAGGTGCACTGGAAACCGTCTATGTCATAGACCGGTTTACTTTAATGTATATCCTAGTCTGAATCTATCTTTGACGGATAGAAACATATACGAAGCAGTTTGTCTTCGTGTACAGACTCATGGGTATAATTTCTTACCTGGATCGGAAGTGATAAGTGTAATTTATCGCATCCATTAAAATGTACTTGATACCTAGAGTCCAAAAGTCATTCGCAAAGACTCTAAAGGAGTAACAGCGATATGGGATACAAACATTTTCACTTCAAATGTTGCCACAAAAAGGATGATTCCTTGGAGTGAAATAACATTCCCTGACCATTGGACAATTCCTAATGCAGTTCCTGCAAAACCTATTCTCAATAGGAATTTGGACTGTGTTATCCAGGATCATGATGGTGATGTTCTTCTTAATTTTAGAAGATCTTTAGATTTACCCAGATCTACATCATCTCGAGGAATTAATTTTCCTTATAAAGTTTCCTACCCTCCTTTTTGCAACTCTGTTTCAGGAATGTCTAAGGACAAAGATGAATTTACAGAGGCTGATCGACTCAAGCTGAAGGGAATCCAGCAATCACAGAATAAAATTCCACTAGGCGTTTATGAACCAGCACCAAAAAATGCATCACGTCATGAATTTGGAATAGAGTTCAGTCCCACCCCTTCAGAAATGGGTGTTGGAGATAAGGCTGAAGACAGAAGTGAAGAAAGAGAAGAATATTATTTTTAAAGGATTTTACACCCGATAGAAAAGCCATTAATGCTGAATTTCAACAGGAGAAATATCATAAGTTTAGAAATTGGTATTTTAAAACTTTTGATAAAGAAAATTACAGTTTTATAAAACAAAGTTTTATGAATATCTTCAAGAAAAACAAATGGTTATACCTTTTGTTTCTTGGTTCTGTCTGACACATCATTCCATTATGAATTTAAATATTTTGGATGATTTTCTGAAAACATGGACCACTAAAACTGATAAAGTTATTCACTCGGTCCATCCCCAAACTGAAGCTATACTTTTGAAAACCACCGATCAGGATACTAGTTATAAAGTAGAAACTAAGGCTTATAGCCAACCATCTTCCTATATTGATAAAGAAACCAGCTTTATTGTAAAGGAAGATATTTATAAAGTATACCAACAAAATAATTATACTAATGTCTGCATGCAAACGATAGGGTCCCAATTAGGAAGAATTGAGACAGGTATAGACACGGTATTAAATATTCTTAATACTAAGACCATCTCTGTCAAACCTTCCCCAGAAGCTCCCTTATCAAAGGCTCTTGTTCAACCTGCTATTGAGGTTTCAGGTTTCAAGTTGTCTCATCAGAAAAAGAATGAGGAATATCTTCAACTTCTTACTTAGAAAATTCAAGGACTCAAAATCCAAACTTTGTCTCATACTGAATCTGACACTGCTTCTGAAAATTAATTTTCTCCTCATATTGAGGATTTTCAGGCTGCTTTTTCGATCTCAAATATGCCTAATTTCAACAGAATTGTCTATGACAAAAATATCCACTCCAATACGGCCCCTGCTCCGAGTAGATATTACTATCCTAGACCAACCCCTCAAGATATTTTGTATGAAGAGGATTATTTTCATACTCAGAAATCTTTCCACGGGAAAACCATTTATGAATGGAATATTGATGGTAAATCTGACTATCAGATTTATGAGGTTGTGCATCAAATGTTAATGTACAGTTAAGTCTGTAAACTTAGCCAGAACACTGATCCTCTCTCTTTTAGGGCCTCTTTTAAGCAGCACGACGATAGAATAGTAACTTACTGTTCATTACATAATTTTATAATGATTATTCTATACAGATCTTAAGCATTAACAATATTTAAAAATCATGTTAAACCCATCTTCCAGCATGGTAGAACAGGATTTGCAGGATACTGAATTTATCAAGAATTCAGAGTTAATTGAATTTACTAATGTTCAGAATAGATTGAACAAGGACCCTATCGTTTTCATACAGACATTAGTATAACTATTCTGCCGGTATACTTTATAACTATCTTCCTTTACAATAAAACTGGTTTCTTTCTCAATATAGGAAGATGGTTGGCTATAAGCCTTAGTTTCTACTTTAGAACCAGTATTCTGATCGGTGGTTTTCAAAAGTAGAGCTTCAGTAGGGGGATGGACCGAGTGAATAACTTTATCAGTTTTAGTGGTCCATGTTTTCAACATTTGGTAAATAAAAATCATTAAAATTCTTTTCTAAATCATGTAATACGTTTGTTTAGGTCTTTATTCATTAAATAAAATTAGTCTAAATAAAATTGTCATGTTTTTGTATAAAAGTTTACTCATGGAACTTCAGGGTTCTCATGTCAGATTCTAAGAATAGGTTTCCTAATAACCTAGAAATTTTATTCTCTCAAATTTAATTGGGTCTCTCAAGTACCTAATAATTGGCTCTTTCTTAAAAGTATTTTCAGTTGCCTTTGTTATTTGAGTATCCCATAATTGAATATTCAAAGTTCATTTTTTAGAACTAAACTCTTTTCTCTATAAAAAGCGGTGGTCGTATCTTGAAACAAAAATATATTCAATTAACCATTTTCAAGTAATTCTTATGAAATCCTATTTTCTTATGAAATGTATAATTCTTATGAAATCCTATTTTCAAGTAACCATGCTTTTTTTTTTTAGGATTGTATTATCTCCAGAAACTATTGTCCTTTATAATTGTATTTCCTAGGAAATCTTTTCTTCTTAATTTTCTCAAATAAAAAATAAAAATAAAATTGCAAAGATCATAAACATAAAATTATTTTCTTTTTCCTAGATTCATGTGTTCTTAAATCGCATTCCCATTTAGAAATCATATTTTCTAGATAAAATATGCCCTTAAATCATATTTCTAAAATCTTATATTTCTTAGAAATAATATTTTCTAAAACTTTTATTTTGCTTTAGAAATAATATATTTTTAAAAAATATTATATTTTCTAATATATATATATATATATATATATATATATATATATATATATATTTCTTAAATGAAATCTTTATTTAGAAATTAAATCCTCTAATATATATATATATATATATATATATACTTCTTAAATGAAATCTTTATTTAGAAATTAAATCCTCTAAAATATTTTTAAAACAATATCTTATTTTTATTTGGCAATAGTATCTTTGAAAATATTACCTAAAACCATATTTTTGGAAATCAAATTCTCTAGAAATGAAATCATATACTTTTTTTTTTTAAAATATTAGCTTCCTAAAGCATATATAAACTTCCTTAGATATATATATACTTTCTTAATTTACAAGTTTCCTTAGAAACATTTTTAGAGTACAAATTTCCTTAGAAATACATATACCTTTCTTAGAATTTCTATGACAAATGATATAATTTTCTTAAAAAAATTAATTTCTTTAAATATTACCTTCTTAAAGCATACCCGTATCATTAAAAGCATTGTTTCTTTAAAATATATGTTTTCTTAAAATATACTTTATTAAAAAATAGTTTTTGAAATATAAAATACAAATCCCTCTAGAAATATATATACTTCTTCAATTACATCTTTTTGTAGAACACGCTTTCTAAAATTATATGTTTTCCTTAGAAATATTTTTAAACAAATAAATTTTCCTTTAGAAATAAATATATATTTAACTTACAAATTTACTCAGATACATATTTAAATTACATGTTTCCTTAGAAGCATATATACACTTTCCTAAATTACATGTTTCCTTATAAACATTTTTAAAATATAAATTCCTTAGAAATGTATATGCACTTTCCTTAAAAATATACTTTGCTAAAATATAAGTTTCCTTATAAATATATATCCTTCTTAAATTGTAATGTTTTCTTATAAACATTCTTTAAATTCAAATCTCCTCTAAATATATAAGTTCCTATAGTACCAATTTTCACTTTTGTTAAAAATATAGTTTCCTTTAGAAAAATTTCCTTAATTCTAGGTCTCCTTAGAAACATTTCCTTAATTATTGGTCTCCTTAGAAACATTATATTTATTTTATTTTCTCTCGTAAAACTCATATGTACAATATTTCTTAGACTAGGAAAATATATTATTTTCTTATAGATAAGATTATAGCCTTTAAACCATTATTCTTTGAAGAGAAATACTTATATGCTTTCAAATCTGTTTAAGAACTCTTAAGTTCAAATTTTCTAAAACCTATACGTTTAAACATATGTATATATATATATACCAAAGTAATTTTTTTTATATATTACATGCTTACGAAAGCATTGATCTTTTCTCTCGTAGATAAGGTTAAGCTTCCAAAGTCATATTTAGACATCTTTAGGTGCTACATTTTTACTTATATATATATATATTTGTTTATTTTTGGAATGCAACATAGAAAGTAAGATAACCGTGTTTCTACGGGTGTCATGGGGTGCCTAATACCTTCCCCATGCACAATCAAACCCCCGTACCCATTAATCTGGTTTTCGTAGACTAAAAAATGGAGATCAAATAATAAAATATTTTCTAAAGTCCTTAGACATTTTAGGGTGACCTAACACACCAATAAATCCTATGTTAGGTGGCGGCTACAAATAAATAATAATTTGACCATAGTCACTCCGTCACATTAAGCCTTTTCCGACCCCTAAGTGTTTAATATAACCCTTAGAGGAGGTTAGGAAAAACCCGGGCGCGACAGCTGGCGACTTCGCTGGGGACAAGCATATGCTTATTTGGGTTTAAGCCTAAAAATATTTTTATATTGCATTCCTTTTATGGCATCATATTGTATTTTATGTAATGATAATCTGATAATATTCATTTCAGCCAAGGCATTTAATATAATTCCTTGTCTTATATTATTAATATGTTTCTTTCGTGTTTCAAAGGTGCAAAATTAAAAGTTATATCTTTTTGAATTCATATTATTTGATTTATTTTTATGCTTTAAATAATTACTATATTTTATTATAAAAGCATGTTTGCCTCTCTTTTAACTACACACACTACACTCATTTTTGCATCACATAACCCTATTTAACTTTGTAAGTTAGATAGAGGGGGTATGTATGTTGGCCGCCCATTGGACACTAGCGTATGCCGAAGGCAATGGTGGCGCAACAGAACCTCCCTCGCTCAAATCATTAACCCAAGATGGACCCACTTTCACTTCCTTGGGGAGAAGGAAAGTGGCCAGAGGTTTGAAGATTCTGGGACCGAGTCTTATTAGGTTGCATTAGCCAACCATGAATCTCATACTGCATATAGTATAAATGCTGCATTTGGGACACTAAAAGAGAGGGATATCTTGTTATTTAACTAACCTCTTATTTTATCTTAATTTTTCATGCATATTTAAATCTCCATGCCTAAATAAACTATAATAGAGATTACCATATTTAGTTTCAGTTAAGAAAACCTACCCAATCAAGTCTAAGGGTTATTTACAACCCTAAGACATTATTCCATGCATTCATATATTACAGGTACTGCATAAATTAAAAGGATGTGTGTTCAATAAGTAAGAAGATTTCAAGAAAAGAAAATGTCTAAAAAACCATAGTTGTATATGACAGTATTCCAATTTCAAGGTTGTAATCTAAGCCCCTAACTAGGGCAGTTTGTATGAGTTTTATTTCTTGTAATATCAACAAGATACAAAAGTTTCCATCTAAGGAGAAGACCCATCCCTCCAACTTCTACATTTCATGTTTAGAGTTCCTTCATAAAGGAACATTACCATTAAGGCATGCATTGCATAAAATAAATATTATTTAGTAATACTAATTCATTTTCTTTTTCCTTTCTCTTATTTCTCTTATTCAAAAGGTTAATAAGTTAATAACATTGCACCAAAGAGGAAGCAATATTTTATTTTTCAGTCCAATACTTAACAAAGGCCATGCTTTCTGAAAGCAATCAATCCAACAAGACAAACATTGACCATGGGATCCATTAAGAAGCTTTCAACAAACTATCAGAGGATCTCGCTAAATTGGCTAACACTGTCCAGGCACTTGTCAATTCACACAATAGCCAAATCATCCCTCCTATAGTGGTTAAAAGACAAGTTTCTCTTGATCCTACTGGTAAAAGGAAGGCTTCCATAGTTCAAGAAGACTTGCCTTCTCCTAAGCAAGAAGATATCAGCCTCAAGATCCACAGTCTCGAGGAAACGGTTAAGCCCATTAAGGGCATTGGTTACTTAAACCTTTGGCTCGTCTCCAATGCAGACATCGTCCAATGGCATCCACAGCATTAAGAAAGCAAGAACACTAGCAAAATTACCTGCAGACTGGACTGAGGGACTCTCTAATATGAACCTCAGAGCTCTTTTTAAGGCAGATGATGTCAAAACTTAAGTTTTCACTCCTCCATAGACAAAACACAAGTCACGCAAATCGGAATAAGTGTCTTTGCTCGTAACGAAGCTTCGGTAAAAGGAGAAAGCCCTGCAACTTTCGCCTAAACATTTACTTTTAACACAATATATATATATATATATATATATATATATATATATATATATATACACATAGATATTATTTCTTTATTTGTCTTATAATGAATAGATTGCGTAATACTTCAATTTTGTAAAAGGGGTTTCATAAAACTCAATTTTTATCCAATAAAATAACTCTGATATTATATCATTAATATCGCTCATTAAATAAATAAATAAAATAAAATCTAAACTCTATTTTCAGGTCTCCTAAGCATTTATTTTTAGCATAGTGTTATGCATGTGTTTTATCGTTTCTTTTATTATAAGTTTCGTAAAACTCCAATTTTGATAAATAGCTTTTGTAAAGCTCCATCTTGTTTAGTAAAATAACTTGGCCATTATATTATTAATACTTTCATTTTTCTTAAAATATCTCTCTATTTTCAGGACACCAAAGCATTTAGTTTTACTATAATGCCTATGTTATATTATAATAAGTTTCGTAAAACTTCAATTTTGATAATGACATTTGTGAAGCTCCAATTTTACATGGATATTATATTATTAATCTCCCTCTTCTCATGTAGGGAATACTGTGATCCTTGTGACATCATTGTCATCGCTCTCGACGAACATGAATCTTGATATAAAGCTTGATTTTGAACTAACGGGCCTTGACCAAGGAAGACTCAATTGACACACCTTAAGAAATCATGGACATGAATAGTCGCCCAACCCACCTCCTAAAACTTTGAAGGAGACAGATAACATTAGTAGATAAATCATAGAATTGATCCTAACAGAGATCAACATCGGTCACATACCTACCGAGCAGTAACGGAAGGAAATGATCAAATTTCCTACCATCATATTTGAAGTAAAGACATACATAAAGAATTCAAGACAAGTTAATCACACTCAAGCCACAGACTCTTATGATCAAAATTATCAATAATCAAAGTATTTCTCTCAAACTGCAGACTCTCAAGATCAAGGCTATCATCAATGATCAAAGCATTTTTCTCAAGCTATAGACTTTCAAAATCGAGGTCATTTCAACAATCAAAGTATTTTTTTTTTTTTCCCTCAAGCCGTAGACTCTCAAGATCGAGGCAATTACAGAACTACGCATGACCTGATTCTTGACATAATCAAGATACGTAGGCAGCTTTGGTCGTTCCCTAAGCTCGGTCACAGTAGAAAAAATCTCCATTGAAGGTCCAAATATGTACCACTATGTCAAGCTAAATATCACTCCCTATGTTTGGAAACAATAATCAAGTAAGTTTTTCACATATTAAGACAGTGAGATGCTAATAAGCAAAAGCTTCAATGCCTAGGTGATTATACCCAAAAGGACTGGAAGCCATCATTTCTGCTATCCTATACACTATTATCTATTGTTAGCCCCTTGTGCTATAATAAATTTCCATTTCATGAAGCCCACCGATGATCACACCCCACACTAGGGCAAATTTTGAGGTAATATTTTATAATCTCATGTTAGGCTAGTTGGAAATTTTTATAATTAAGCAATCTGAATTAAAATAAAGAGAGGCTAGCATTTCTATCATCCATAGTTCATCATAATTTCCTTTTGACAAGCCCATAGAGCTTTGTTACGTTTTTTCTTCATAACCTACCAAGGATCATTACAAATATGTCATTCTTTCACAAGAAAGTGAAAACACGAAGAATACAAATCAAGACAAGGTGCCCAAAAGAAGAATCAGGCAAAGGTGTCCAAAAGAAGGATCAAGCAAAGGTGCCCAAAATAAAAATCAAACAAAGATGCCCAAAAAGGCAAATCAAGCACCTGGGCCAGAAGAAAAGTCAAGCTAAACTCTGAAAAACGGTCAAAGACCAAGATGAAGGACACAAAAGCAAAAGCACAAGTTGATGAAAAATGATCTTTGGTTAGTTTACCCCAATTCACATTAATCTTGAGCCTTCGTACATTTTTTTCATCAACTTAAACCTATGGCCACGCTACAACCTATATAAAGTCCTCTCTGATTAATGATGATCTCTTAGTTATAAAATATTTCATCTAGATTAATATGAGAAAACATGCCACAAGCTGGGACAGTTCATTTTTATAGTGATCACGGTTTATGAACCTCATATGGAAATAATATCTTTGACCCTTAATATCTTTCCTTGGTTACCATATACCTAGCCTATGTTACAGTCCTAATTAAAGTCCTCTTGGATTGGCAAAGATCACCAGAAATTAAAAATTCTTGCTTATTAAAGTCTCACAGAATAAGCAATATTTGTCGTCATCCCCTAAACTGGGGCAGTTTTTGAAGAAAGTTCAGTAAGACATGGTTCGTCACTGAAGAATAGTTTTGCAGAACAAGTGTACACATGTAACCAACAGGCATGTGGCCTAGCGGTACAAGGCTCTTACTTTCCAAAGGGAGGTCAGGAGTTCGAACCTCAGTGGAGGCAGTGTGTGTGAGTCCCAACTAGGAAAAAAAAATAAGTGTATACATGGATATTATATCAAGTGTTGGCAGAATTGATGCTACTCTGAAAACCCACTTAAGGGCTCTGAAGGTAAAAAAAGTACGAAAAACAGACTTGGTGAAAACCCAAGAATGGGCGTCAAGGGTAAAAATGCAACTAGTCTTGACGAAAATTTCTTTTGAGATGTTGAGGGCAAAAGTGGTAGACCAAACTTAGTGAAAACCTGAAAGGGCGCTAAGTGCAACAGTATGGTTCTGAAAAATAAATAAATAAATAAATTTCACCCTACTAATGGTCCTGGTCCTTAAATCAAACTATTTTTGACCCGATTCCCACCATGCTACTTATAGTTGGCAACCCGTATTACACTTGGGTTTGGTCATACCATTATTTAGGTCATCATTTATCCTACCATTCGTCCCACCCTCGAACTAACCCTTTAAGTTTCAACATTTTTCAATTGGGAACTATGAATAACTTGATAATTGACACTATCAAGATACATAGCCAATTTGGGATCCATCTTAAGTGAGGTCAATCCACTTTCCAAACTCCATCACACTATGATTATTCTGGTGTTGTCAAGCGATGAACCAAAGGTCATGTCCTATGAAGGAAGAATCAAGCAATATGTCAAAAGCCATGTTCAAAAGAGTGCAGACAATCGACAAATAAGGAGAACAATATCCTTCTTTGGTATTAGACAGATAAAGCTAATTATAGTATTAATTACTTTACGTTCATTACATTCAGAGTAGTACATTTATATATATGTTGTATGCTAAAACACATGCTCAGACATTCTTAAAGCAGATCATAGAACCTAAGTCCCTATATTTACATATTGCACCAGTAGCTAGCATGCTCATCGTCCCAGCTCAGAAGATATATCATCTTACTCATAGTCAAAGTGTCAACTTGTGCCCATAGCGCATCTATTTAATTATGTTTCTTTTTCCACTCATTTTTGGTCTTTAAGATCTTTCCTTACTAAAGGATTATGAGAAAAAATATTTCTAATCTTTTACATATAATATAATTTGTCTCTATGCAAACTGACAATGCACTCATGCAGGTACATAAAGTCTTATAAGCTCCATTAATCATCTTTCTGCAGTTCATCATGTCAAGACGCTGTGTGATGTTCGAAAGAGACCATGAAAGCGCTATCCACTAATTGAAGCCACTAGGCAACTCAATAAAATGACACATGCCACCTAGGGTATAGAATAATGTCAAGTTCTAACCGAATATGGGTAACCACATGCACAACAACGAAAAGATGTACATAAGCCTACACCTAAAGATGGGCTTCACTTAAATAGGGTGACATTTAGTCGACAAGTGTAAAGCCAAAGCAAGCAACACTTATAATTGCCTCAATTTCACTCTCCTCGTCATGACAAAGAAATAGACATGACACGCAGAAGAAGAAGGAAAGGAAAAAGAAATCGACAAAAGTGGCATATCCACCTTGAAGCTCAGTTACTTTCTGTGCAATCAAAACTTTTCTCAGCTTAAGCATCACCTTCATTGCCATCCTTGCCATCCTCATCTCAAATACGAAGTCACTATTTCTGCAATCTCAACGTTCTCTCATATGGTATACTGCATCTCTATCGTTATTCACTGCTGATCAAATTTGCCATTTTTCAAGTAAGAGGCATTCACATCATCAGAGTATGGTAATATCGTATTTTTACTAAGGCAGTGCTAGAACAGGTAAAATAAAAAAATTTACCCACTTCTCACATAGAAAGAAACATAGGTTTTACTCACCTAATATATATATCACAAATACAAAAGCTGTCTTTTCGTTTATTAAAAGACAATTTGACATGTTTTAAATTCATGCACAGTCTAGTGTCTAAATTTCACCCTTAGTGTGCTAATTATGTGCCAATAACGTACACGTAGTGTGCTAAGTATGATTCCAAATATCTAATAAAAGCCTTAGCGTTCCATTTATTGGAGGAAGCACCTCTAGTGTATTAAATATATTATTTCAAAACACACTCTTATTGTGTTATCCCAATGGATTACCTAATTCGTAACAAGGACTAGAATGCTCCATGCATGCACTGAAAGAACCCGTGGCCAATTTTGTGCCAACCAAGGCGCAAAATGGGTTATGTCTACTTCTTCGTTTATCAATGCTTCATAACACCAAACAAAGAAGGGCAGCTGTAGACACCCAATTTTGCCCCTACCCATTTGTAGGGGTATTCCGGTAAAAACCAGTTTGGCCAAGCTAGGAAAATCATAAAATTTGACCACCAAATCATAAAATGGATATCATCATTGGATCCGGAACGTCCTAAAACCTTAAGGTACACCTAGAGTCAAGTTCGTAATGTAACTCCTAACACTCGATTAAGGAATGGGTAAAATTGTAATTTTTCATCCTTAATCCGCTAAAGTATAATTAAAACTTGAAAAAATAAAGCTAATATGATCTTCAAATGAAAAAAGGACCCCGTAGTTGTGCCTAGAGCACGTCAAAACCTTAGGGTAAGAAATATATATATATATATATATATATATATATATATAATAATGTAATAAATAGAAATAAAATATAAATATAAATATAAATAGCACATAATGATTACTTGCCTAGAATATTATGCTACGTTTGGTGTGTAGGAATGGAATGGAATGCAAGTAGGAATAAAATGAGAATGGGAATGGAATGGAATGGTCATTCTCATTCTATTGTTTGGTTTTAAATATGAAATGTGTAGGAATGAAATGATGATAACCATTCTAGTGTTTGGTTGGACCAATTTAAAATTTAGAATGGAATAAATTTTTAATTGAATTCTCCAAAATATCCCTCTCAGTAACAAATAAACTAAATAAAATTAACGATAGTGGTGGTGGTAGAAGGCGGCGGCGGTGGTGGTAGTGGTGGCGGTGGTGGTGGTGGAAGGCGCTGGTGGTGGTGAAAGGTGGTGGTGGTGGCGGTGGAGGTGGTGATAGAAAGCGGTAGAAGGCGTTGGCGGTGGTGGAAAGCAATGGCGACGGCGTTGGTGGTTGTAGAAGGCGGCGGCGGTGGTAGTGGTGGTGAAAGGTGGCAATGGTGGTGGTGGAAGGCGGCGGTGATGATGTAGGGCTGTGGCGGTAACGGTGGTGGTGGTAGTGAAATGTGGTAGCGGTGGTGGTGGTGGAAGGTGGTGGCAGTGGTGAAAGGCGATGGTGACGGTGGTGGTGGAAGGTGGTGAAAAGCAATGGCAATGGTGGTGGTGGCGGTAGCGATGGTGAAAGGCAATGGTGGTGAAAGGCGGCGGCAGTGGTTGCGGCAAACGGTGGGGGTAACGGTGGTGAAAGGCGGTGGCGGTAGCGGTGGTGGTGGTAGTGAAAGGCAGTAGCAGTGGTGGTGGTGGAAGGTTATGGCAATGGTGAAAGGCAATGGCGGCGGTGGTGGTGGAAAGTGGTGGGCAATTGTGAAAGTTGGCGGCGGTGAAGGTGACTGTGGCGGTGGTGAAAGGCGGCGGCGGTGGTAGTGGGAGATGGCGGTGGTAGAAGGCAGTGGTGGGCGATGGTGAAAGTCGGTAGTGGTAGTGGTGGTGGTGGTGAAAGGCGGAGATGATTGTGGTGGAAGGTAATGGTGGTTTTTGGACTTGGAATATAAAAGTATTTTGGGAAGACGATTTTTTAAAATAAATTACTTGGGAATGGAATGGCCATTCCATAGGTTTAGTTGTGGAATGGATTTTTATTCTCAGGAGTGGATTTTCATTCCAATGGAATGGCTATTCCCACTTTAAGTTGCATACCAAACAAAGGATTGGTTGGAATGAGCATTCCATTTTATTCCATTTCATTCCTGTACACCAAACGTAGCATTATAGTCTGGGCAAACAAGACCATCCCCACCTATTATATACATGTCAAACTTATGTGATAGATTTAATAAAAAAACAAATAAAAAAGAAAAACAGTATAAGAATCATAAATGATATATATATATATACACACACACTAAATAAGGAAATCTCGGTCATTGCCAGTGAGTCACGAGCCAAACAGAATGTATATATATAGATAAAATATAACATTTTTATTTTATTTTATTTTAAGAGGGTCTTTATTATTCGTCTCTAACATTTGAATTTCCTTAATAGTAATAATATCATTAGTGCGACTACACACTTGTAGATCACTATAACGCTCAACTCTATAATATTTCAAACCCTAAACGTGTCCTATAATCGTGTTTTTTTTAACATAAAAAACCTAATAATAAATATAAAAAATGTAATAATAAATAAATTGATCCCGTTACCATATGGGAGTGTTCGCGCGGTTTTTGGTCCCTACGCCGGTCGATGGACTCTTCGCGGGCGTGCCAGAGTATTTGTACAAAATACCCAAAATATGTGATTGAACACCAGCCTATCCCTTTTTCCGAAGGCTGACTCTCAGGCGATTGTGTGGGAGAGAGACTAGTAAGAACTCCCAGCAAGGTTCTTTTATGCCTTGTTTATAGCAAGGACTTTTTAGAGTGTTAAAAGAAATGCAACGGCTGATGAATGTTTGGATGGATGGAATGGCCGAGTGAAGATAGGCGGCAAGAACTTAATCGATCGCCGGCCGAATGTGATGGTGAGAACTTAATCAATCGCCATCAGCCAAACACAATGGCAAGAATTTAATCGATCGCCACTGAAACGTGATAGCAAGAATTTAATCAATTGCCATCAGCCAAGTAATGACAAGAATTTAATCAATTGTCACTACGATTCAATGGTAAGAATTTAATCAATTGCCATTGAATTGAAAGCCTAACTAAAATTGCGTAATTAAAATTGGCATAATTGAAATTGAAAGAAAGTAAATGGCTGAATCGAAATAGTTGACGAGGATCTAATCAATTGCCATTAAATTGAAATAAAGAAATTGATAAGAAAATGACGTAGAGTCAATTGAAAACATTTTTAGATGAAATGCATGTTTTGTGGTGGTGCTGGACGAATTGGAAATGGAATACAATACTTCTATTTATAGAAGTTCTATCTCAACTTATTTTCCTAATTACTTGCTAGAAAATCTCTTTGCTCCTTGATTTTCTTCACTTTATTACTCAAACTAAACCACGTTACAGTAGTCTTTTGCGTCTCTTCTCTTCTTGCTTCAATAGGAAAGTCCTTGCTGAAATCTCTCCTTGATTTAGTCAAATGCAAGTTGTCGAATTGTTGCTGAAAAGTTGCTAAGGAAGTTGCTGGAAAGTTGCTAATTTTTAGCAACTTCTTTCCTTATACTTGGTCACCGTTTCTTCCCTTAAATTGCCCAAAAGCCATTTATCGATTTTATATTCATGACGCGGCTGCCTTTCGTATTTTTCCTTGTTCCATCCAACTAGAATTCCTATAAAATAGGAATTCAGTTGTCTGATTTCCTTAAAACTTTAGTCTTTCCTTTCCTGTTGATAACCCAACTTGAATAAAGTCAAATGTTTGTTGCTATATTTTAGCAACTGCCTTGTTAATGAAGTGGCTGAGTAACTTTCTCCAATACTTGCTCCTGATATTTCTTAACTGGCTGATTCCCTTGACGCCATGTTAAAAATACTTATCAGCTTTTCATTGGTCCACGTCATCGCTGAGATGGCTGCCAAGTTTTGGTGCCAACAAATGCCCCCCAAATTTCAAATGTCTTATCGGCCACTCAGGCCGATATGATTTTTGGAATTTTTATAACATGAAAGAAACTGGCAGCCAGCGAGCTTCTAGACTTTATTTCTTCCGAACCACCTCTATGTTGGTCTTTATTTTGCGTCAGCCAGGGCTGGCCGATCCTGGTTCTTCTATTATTCCCACAAAGCTGGCTGATACCTCTCAAAACAGTGGTCATTTATAAATACATGATAGACCTCACTATTGAAGTTTCCCAACTCTACTAGTAAGGTATGATCGTGATCGGCCGGGATCAAGTTGTTATGTAATATTATTTGGGCCGATCTAACTGGCTTCTGTTTTGAAAGAACAAAATTCTGCCAGTATGGAGCTTTTCTGATGGCTCATCCTTTTGAATTTTTATACTACCATGGAGCTTCTGAAAGTACGCCATCCCATGTTTTTGAATAGTCATTTTCTTTGATGACTTCAGCTATATCAGCCAAAAATACCAAGAATAGTATTTCTTTTATGGCCGATTTTTTATCTGCCGGGGTAAGCTTTTAGAATGCCAGCGGTTATGGCCTATCTCGTCCTTGATTTTTTATTTGGCACCTCAACAGCTGGCCGATGAAACATTATCTTCAACCAAAATACCTTTCTGACTAACCTTTTAGAGTTAATATCAGCTAGACTTCTTTTCATTATGGCTGATATTGGTCGCCCCATTTTATTTTCTTCATGTAGCACTGCATCGTCCATGCAAAATTTTGCATTAATTGGCCGATTCATTTTCTTTCGCGAATTTCTTCTCCACTTAACCCTTTTTAGTTTCCATCCCCGCTTTCTTTTCTTGAAATTCGGTTGAGAACGACAGGCTAAAAGAATTCTCTTAGCCAATGATGATTCTGGCTGAGGATTAGATACCACTCTCGGCCAAGTATTCTGGTAATCTAGCCGATTTAATTCTGAAATTCTTTTACCTTTCCATTCAGGGCAACAATCATGTTGTATGAGAGCCTTGACATTCGGAATGGCTGATGGTGTACTCTCGGTAACCTTAGGTTGATTCCCTTCATCAACCTTCCTTTTGGGAGCCTGGCCGATCACATTACTACCTTGTATGAAAATATCATTGTCGACCTCCATGACTTCATCATCTGCTCCCTTTTTGGCAGATATGGTAGATGTTTGAGTGTCGGATGTGGCTGATTTTGGCTTTTTGTACATTGGTCGACCTATTCACTTAAGGCCATTACCATATTCTTGCTTAATAGGATCAGCCAACTGAACCTTATCGACCGTCGTTGGCTGATTAAGATAATCAATGACCGGTCGATCTTGATTTACCACCAGCGGCTGATTATAATTCGGCCAACCTTCTGGCTGATTATAATTCAGCCAGCCTTCTGGCTTATCTTTGATCATTTTTTCAATGATCTCTATTAAAATTTTGTTTGAAGATTCGGCCTGGCCATTTGCTTGAGCATAGTATGGCGTAGAGGCTGACATATGAATATTCATGTTGTGGCCGAATTGTAGTACATCAGTTGCCCTAAATACTGTTGCATTGTCTGAAACAAGTGTTTCTGGAATCCTAAATCTGTGGATGATGTTTTGTTCCATGAAATTAATCACTGTTTGCTGATCAACCGCTTTGCAAGCCTTGGCCTCAACCTATTTAGTAAAATAATATGTGGCAACAATCACTCAGTGATGGCCTTCGCTTGATGGTGGATTAAGTTTACCAATAAGGTCAAGGCCCCAACCTCTGAATGGCCAAAGTTTGATTATTGGCTGTAATTCTTTTGCTGGTACATTTTGAATCGGCCCGTGTCTTTGACAAGCTTGACAACCTTTTGAGTAATCTATGCAATCTTTCCTCATCCTCGGCCAATAATATCCATACCTGCGAATCAGCCATCTCATTTTAATCCCAGCTTGGTGAGCCCCACAGCTGCCCTCATATACCTCGGCCACAACCTGAAGTGATTCCTCCTTGCTTATGCATTGTAGTAGGAGCCCATCTTCTAACCCTTTTCTGTATAGATCCCCATCTAGAAGCACAAAGTTGATCGTTTTTCTTTTAATACTTCTATCAGCCTTGATGTTTGGATTTCGAAGAAACATTATAAATGGTATCCTCCAGTCATCGTCGGCCAAATCCTCTACATCAATTGTCCAAGTATCAAACAACATAGTATTTCTCAATTCGGCTGATGGCAAAGATCTTTGTGTTATCTTTATCAACTGATCTTCTAGTCCGGCTGGTACTCTTATTCCAGAGGCTGCTTGGGCCATGCTGTTGGCCTCCTTATTCTACCCTCTCGGCCAAAACTTAAGTTGAACATTATCAAATTGATTGATTAATGAAGTGGCCAGAGAATGAAACGGCCTTAATTGCCAACTTAGGCACTTAAAATTTTCAGAAATTTGGCTAAGGACTAAGTTTGAATCTCCCAAAATCTTTACATCTCTAACAGCCATTTCAATTAAAATCTCCAAGCCGATTATAAGCGCTTCATATTCGGCCTGCTCCTACTCCATCAGCCGTGCTTGATCCATCAAACATCAAGATCCAAGGAGTTAAGAATATAGCTGATGACTCCAATTCATCATAAACCCATGGATCAATATCAGTCGAAGGATGATCGGCCAAAAAATCAGCCAGAACCTTTCCTTTAACTGATTTTTGTGGGACGTAGATAAAATTGAATTCCATCAAAGCCAAAGCCCACTTACCTATTCGGCCAGTGATCAATGGCCTTGATAGCATATACTTGATCACGTTAGTCTGACAAAGAATGTAAACATCAACAGGCCGCATGTATACTCTCAACTTCATGGCCGAATAGTACAAAGATAAACAAAACTTCTCAATTGAGGAATATCTACATTCTACATCAGTTAGTACTCTACTCAGGTAGTAGACAGCCTGCTCCTTTCCATGTTCATTGTTTTGTGCGAGCATACTACCAATTGATTCTTCTGCGGTCGATAAATAAAGCTTTAACGGCCACTTCTTTCTTGGAGGCATTACAACCGGGGGGTTTGCCAAATACTCTTTTATTTTGTCAAAGGCCTTCTGATGGGATTCGTCCCAATGAAATTTCTCATGTGACTTTAATTTTACTAAAGTCGAAAAGACATGCACTCGGCCAGCATGGTTAGAAATAAATCTTCTAAGAAAACCTACCTGGCCGAGGAACCTTTGCACTTGTTTTTTGTTGGCTGGGGCCCTAGCATTTATAATAGCTTTGACCTTGTTCTGATCAACTTCAATACCTCATTTATGTACCAAGAACCCCAAGAAATTCCCGGCTGAAACTCCAAATGCACACTTCAATGGGTTCATTTTCAATTTGTGAACCCTCATCCTTTCAAAGGCCCTTTTCAAGTGTTCCAAATGCTGTCTCTTGGCCGATGATTTCACAACTACATCATCTATATAAATTTCCATGAATCGGCCAATCATATCATGAAAGATAGAATTCATTGCCCTTTGATAAGTAGCCCCAGCATTTTTTAGGCCAAATGGCATCACAATCCACTCAAAAGTACCAATTGACCCAGGACATCTAAAAGCCGTTTTATGAACATCTTCCTCGGCTAAATAGATTTGATTATAACCTGAATGGCCGTCCATAAAAGACAATATTTCATGCTTAGCGGCCGAATCAATAAGTTGATCGGCCACAGGCATTGGATATTCATCTTTTGGAGTGGCATTATTTAAATTGCGAAAATCCACACAAACTCTAAGTTTGCCATTCTTCTTCATTACCGGAACAACATTAGACAGCCATTCAACATACCTAACTGTTCGAATAAATCCTGCCTTAAGAAGTCTCTCAATTTCTTCTTTAATTTTGAGCATTACTTCCGAAGACATCCTTCTTGGTGGTTGTTTATATGGCTGAAAATCTTTCTTGATCGGTAATCTATGTTCTACCAATTTTCTAGACAGGCCAGGCATCTCTTCATAACTCCAAGCAAAACAATCCTTATATTCATTTAATAATTTAATCAAATCGGCCTGGAATTTAGGCTCAAGCAAAGCACTAACAAATAATAGCCGATTATCTTTTTTAGTACCAACATTTATTTCCAATAAAGGATCTTGCACCTCTGCTTTATTATCTTCCATCCTGGAAGGGGCTGACTCCAAATCTTCAAGTTGGATTGCATCCAGCTTTTCGAAACCTTCTTCAATTATATCGGCCGTGCTGGCCGATACCTCTTCATATAGCTGTTCTTCTCTGGCCAATCTCTTCTCAGCCAGATATGCTTTCAGTCTTATGCAAGCGGCCCTGAAAGCTTGCCGCTTCTTTTCTTCATTGGTTTTGTGATCCATCAGTAACATCTTCAATGTCATTGATGGGCGACCTGAAAATATCAATTTTCGGCCGAGCTGCTTCTGACAATAATTCTTTAATATCAGCATTAATTAAATTCTTCTTCATTGTTGCCGCCGCTGGTCGTCCCATCCTGTTAATGCCAACAAATTTGATAGGTACAACAGTTTCATCATAAAATGCAGCCTCAACCGAATACACCCTAGCTATAAAGGGTTTGTTATCGACCTCAACAATTTTTACCTCATTTCCATCCCAAAAAATCAACATTTGATGCAAGGTTGATGGGATGCACATGTTAGGATGAATCCAATCTTGGCCTAAAAGGAGATTATAGGCCGCGGTTGAATCAATGATAAAGAAAGCCGTAAAGGATGTCTTACCGCCAATAGTAATTTCCAAAGGTAGAATACCTTTGGTGTTACTAGATCCTCCATTAAAACCACTGATGGCCACATCGGTTGGAACTACATCGTCCATGGTTTTACCCAATTTCTTCAAAGTAGTTGCTGGAATGACATTCACCACCGAACCATTGTCAACCAAAACCCTATTGATTGGCTGACCCTCAACCCATACTTTAACATACAACGGCCTCAATTGCTGTGTCATGGACAAAGGTGGTTTTTCGAAATGATTTTATCAACCTTAGATGGCTGATCCTGAGAGATCAATCCTATCCCGGCCGATGAACTTGTCGAATCGTTCTTAATTTCTGAAGATTCAGCCTTTTCCTCCTGCTTGGCTGACTCAACATCCCTGTTCATCGTTGGTTCTATCCTTGCTTCAAATACAGAAGGCAAAACAAATACCATGTTACAATTTACCTTATCCGGGAGAGAACCAAAACGAATTCTGTACTTGGCCGCATGCTTTGGATCCTGGTCGGGCTGATCATCTTTTTCTTCATAAAAGCATGCCTTATTCTCAAAGGATGTAGCGACCTCCATGTCTTCAGCCACCACTGGTTCATTTTTTCTTTCTAGTTGATCATGGTCGATCTTGTCTTCTTTCCTTTTGAGTTCTGCATTTTTTCTTTGCATCCTCCTTTTTTGGGTACGTGTAGGAGGCTGCTTAGGAAACTTTGGGTGACTTACTCGAGTCCATCTGCCATAGTCAACCAAAGGAGGTCTAACCGTTCTTACACGGCTAAATTCTTCTCCTTTTTGAACCCATATTTCTGACTGAATTGTTGGTTTCCTTTTGAAACTAGGATAAAAATGTTGTTCTGGCAGGACTCTATCGGCCACCGATGACCGAATGATTCTCACTACCCTCGGCCCATTTACTCTAAATATTGATCGATTGATTTCTTCATGATTCTATCTATGCTGATGGCCTAACCTTTCATGGACACTGCGCTTTCTGGTTGATTGGAAATAGTCCCTCTTGTCTGAGTCATTCCTTCAGCCTTTGCAATTTGGACAACAACCATGGTTGATGAGGGCAATTTGAGCTTCCCTTAACTGAATTTCCAAGTCCTTAACTTTCTGCTCATCATTACTGGCCGATGAACTACCAAGAACTTTTGGTAATCTTTCCTGTCTACCATTATCAGCGGCTTTTTCAGTTGCCAGGCTGATTACATTGGTACTGACAATATTAGGAAATGGATCGCCATCGACCCCCATTACATCTGGCTTCTTTTCAGGGAATTTCAATACACCTTCATCGATAGATTTCTGCAATACATTTCTAAATACATAACAATTGTTAGTAGTATGATTCCATGAATTATGAAATTTGCAGAACTCTCTTCCTTTTAAATCATTGGTCGATGGTATATTGTGTCCTTTTGGCAAAACGATTTGTTTGTCGGCCAACAAATGATCAAAAATTTGTTCTGTTTTGGCCAGATCAAACGTATAAACCTTACCAGTATCACCCGTACCCTTCCTGGCCGATGAAGTCGATGGCTGAGTACCACTAGTGGATACATTTGGTTTTGTTAAAGCGTCACATACATAAGGCTTCTTTAGAATGACTTCGGCTAAATTAGCTTCAAAATCTTCCTCTTCAACCACATCAGTTGAATAAACTTCATAGTTGGGGTCCCTATAGTACGTACCTTTAGAGGAATTTTTTCGTTCTTTCTCCTCTTTGAGAACCAACTCATACCTGGTAGCTTTCTCGGCCAGGTCATACATGTCACGAAATGGAACTCCTTCAAACCTCTTCCGAAGTTCAAAATCAAGGCCGTTCAAAGCCAAACGGATGTACTCCTGTTCTGGAAGAGGTACACGACATATTAATCTTGCTCTCCTGAATCTTGCAATGAATGTCTCGACCGATTCACTAGGCAATTGACTTAGCCTGGATAAATCGGCCAGAGTAGGTTCTATCTCCGTACGGTAGAACTGATTGTGGAATAATTCCTCCATCTGTGGCCAATTAAAAATAGAGTTAGGAGGTAGACGAATATACCATGAAAAAGCTGCCCCTGTCAAAGAGTTAGGAAAAAGTCTCAATTTCAACCACGGGCTAACACTGGCCTCTCCACATTGAACCGTGAATCGGCCAATGTGTTCCACGGTCGATTGATTCCCCTCTCCACTAAAGGTTACAAAGTCAGGGACTTTATATCCTCTAGGGAACTCAACTTGGTCTACCACTTCTGGATAAGGAGTTCTATAAATTGGTCGGCCGGCACCTTTAAGTTCCAGGCCATATTCTTCTGTAGTAAATCAGCTAAATGTCTTCTATCTAACATGACTTGAGGTGGCTGATTTAATATTGGTGGTACCTGATTAAAAACTGGCGGCTGATTAGCCGCTGGTTGATAGCAATTCGGCCAATCATGTGGCTGATTAGCCATATTCTGCCCCCCGAGCCCTACCTGTGGCGGCACATGAGTATACAGTGGGTTCGGTGGCCTCCACCTGATCTAATTGCCCCCCGAGTTCAAAGGCATCCGAGGAGGGTTTGGTGGAATTACCTGTGGCCACGAACCTGCTACTGGTGGCTGATTAGAACCTGCCAACGTAGGCTGAGGATAGCTTTCTGCCCAGGTAAGTAGCGTATGAACCGGCTGACTTGATGTTGCACCTGGTTGGAGTGTCACTACTGGCGGCCATGGCTGTGATGTTTCAATGGCCCTCTCTGGCCGAGCAGCTTGTGATAGATTCGGCTGAGAAGCCGATTCCTGATTGTTGGAGCTGCTAGCTTGAGTCGGCTTGTTCAAAATAAAGGCTGAGAGCTGGGACATATTTTCATGCAAGTCGTTGTAACGTGCTCCCATCTTTCCCATTGCATCTACCAAGGAGCTAACCTGTGCTTGAAGTACGGCTAACTCATCAGTAGGACCTGCTGCAGAGTTCTCAGCCTGTACTAGCTGATCGCCTTCCTCTAAATCTTCATCAGTAGCCACGGCCTTAGAATTTTTTGTGGGCCGCGGCATATTTGCCTCTTTTATAACACTCTAGTAGTGGTCCCACCGGGCGTGCCAAAACGCGTTCGCGCGATTTTTGGTCCCTACGCCGGTCGATGGACTCTTCGCGGGCGTGCCAGAGTATTTGTACAAAATACCCAAAATATGTGATTGAACACCAGCCTATCCCTTTTTCCGATGGTTGACTCTCAGGCGATTGTGTGGGAGAGAGACTAGTAAGAACTCCCAGCAAGGTTCTTTTATGCCTTGTTTGTAGCAAGGACTTTTTAGAGTGTTAAAAGAAATGCAACGGCTGATGAATGTTTGGATGGATGGAATGGTCGAGTGAAGACAGGCGGCAAGAACTTAATCGATCGCCGGCCGAACGTGATGGCGAGAACTTAATCAATCGCCATCAGCCAAACACAATGGCAAGAATTTAATCGATCGCCACTGAAACGTGATAGCAAGAATTTAATCAATTGCCATCAGCCAAGTAATGACAAGAATTTAATCAATTGTCACTACGATTCAATGGAAAGAATTTAATCAATTGCCATTGAATTGAAAGCCTAACTAAAATTGCGTAATTAAAATTGGCATAATTGAAATTGAAAAGAAAGTAAATGGCTGAATCGAAATAGTTGACGAGGATCTAATCAATTGCCATTAAATTGAAATAAAGAAATTGATAAGAAAATGGCGTAGAGTCAATTGAAAACATTTTTAGATGAAATGCATGTTTTGTGGTGGTGCTGGACGAATTGGAAATGGAATACAATACTTCTATTTATAGAAGTTCTATCTCAACTTATTTTCCTAATTACTTGCTAGAAAATCTCTTTGCTCCTTGATTTTCTTCACTTTATTACTCAAACTAAACCACGTTCCAGTAGTCTTTTGCGTCTCTTCTCTTCTTGCTTCAATAGGAAAGTCCTTGCTGAAATCTCTCCTTGATTTAGTCAAATGCAAGTTATCGAATTGTTGCTGAAAAGTTGCTAAGGAAGTTGCTGGAAAGTTGCTAATTTTTAGCAACTTCTTTCCTTATACTTGGTCACCGTTTCTTCCCTTAAATTGCCCAAAAGTCATTTATCGATTTTATATTCATGACGCGGCTGCCTTTCGTATTTTTCCTTGTTCCATCCAACTAGAATTCCTATAAAATAGGAATTCAGTTGTCTGATTTCCTTAAAACTTTAGTCTTTCCTTTCCTGTTGATAACCCAACTTGAATAAAGTCAAATGTTATATTTTAGCAACTGCCTTGTTAATGAAGTGGCTGAGTAACTTTCTCCAATACTTGCTCCTGATATTTCTTAACTGGCTGATTCCTTTGACGCCATGTTAAAAATACTTATCAGCTTTTCATTGGTCCACGTCATCGCTGAGATGGCTGCCAAGTTTTGGTGCCAACAGGGAGCAAAGTCAACATTTCCTAAATAAAATTTTTGTTGACGCGATAAAAAAATCCCTTCACTAGTCACAAGGGGGAGGAGACCAATTACAAACCCTAAAAGCCTCCAACTCTCTCTGGGTATAGGAGAGGCGGATTATCCACCCACTGCATACACAGCCGTCCACCACGGATGGATGAATTCACTACCCATTTCTAATATACAAATACCAATTACATTCACAAACACAGCTGAGATACAACAATTTTCCAGCCCACGACACAACATAGACAACCTCTTGCAATATATATATTTTTTTTATAAGCCTTCAATAGCCTCCACGCATGGGTAAAGAGCCGAAGTTGTGTCCGGAAATCTCTAAATATTTAGGGACAATTTTGTTCAAAGATGCTATTACTTGATTAAATCTTATAGTTCGGCTAGAAAGATGGCTGTCTCACCGTCCTACTTGCTCTGCTACAGATACTAGCCTCAAAGTACTTCAAAGGCCGAATACCTCTAATCAGGTACCTATGTTCATTACATCTTTTACTCTTGCTGACTTTGTTATATTTACATAGACTCAATAGGTTGTCCTTATATAAGTCCATATGTCACAATCTCTCTTAAGTTCATATAAGGAATGACCTTCCTATTGGCTCATAAAATATTATGGCTTTACAAGCATGATTTTTCTCATCACACACCCACTGTTTTTTTAAATAAATAAATATACAACTTTTAGCTATTATACTATCTGAACCAAGTTTTAAACTAAGTTTCCGTAAAAGAAATTTTTCGGAAACTCTCTTAAAATTGTTTTCAAATATTTTATCAGAATTATTATTTTTGGTCAATTTAAAGTCATTAAAACTATTTTTCAAAACTCTAAAATACTTATATTTTAGGTCTTGGCCTCTTCAACATTTGGTAATAAAAATCATTAAAATTCTTTTGTAAATCATGTAATACATTTGTTTAGGTCTTTATTCATTAAATAAAATTAGGCTAAATAAAATTGTCATGTTTTGTATAAAATTTACTCATGGAACTTCAAGGTTCTCATGTCAGATTCTAAGAATAGGTTTCCTAATAACCTAGAAATTTTATTCTCTCAAATTTAATTGGGTCTCTCAAGTACCTAATAATTGGCTCTTTCTTAAAAGTATTTTCAGCTGCCTTTGTTATTTGAGTATCCCATAATTGAATATTCAAAGTTCACTTTTTAGAACTAAACTCTTTTCTCTATAAAAAGGGGTGGCCGTATCTTGAAACAAAAATATATCATCCTGTTTTGGGTTACAATTTCCCAAATATATATATATAATTCTTATGAAATCCTATTTTCAAGTAACCATGCTTTTTTTTTTTACGATTGTATTATCTCCGGAAACTATTGTCCTTTATAATTGTATTTCCTAGGAAATCTTTTCTTCTTAATTTTCTCAAATAAAAAATAAAAATAAAAATAAAAATAAATTTGCAAAGATCATAAACATAAAATTATTTTCTTTTTCCTAGATTCATGTGTTCTTAAATCTCATTCCCATTTAGAAATCATATTTTCTAGATAAAATATGCCCTTAAATCATATTTCTAAAATCTTATATTTCTTAGAAATAATATTTTCTAAAACTCTTATTTTGCTTTAGAAATAATATACTTTTAAAAAATATTATATTTTTCTAATATATATATATATATATATATATATATATATATTTCTTAAATGAAATCTTTATTTAGAAATTAAATCCTCTAAAATAATTTTAAAACAATATCTTATTTTTATTTGGCAATAGTATCTTTGAAAATATTACCTAAAACCATATTTTTGGAAATCATATTTTCTAGAAATGAAATCATATACTTTTTTTTTAAAATATTAGCTTCCTAAAGCATATATAAACTTCCTTAGATATATATATATACTTTCTTAATTTACAAGTTTCCTTAGAAACATTTTTAGAGTACAAATTTCCTTAGAAATACATATACTTTCTTTAGAATTTCTATGACAAAAGATATAATTTTCGTAAAAAAATTAATTTCTTTAAATATTATCTTCTTAAAGCATACCCGTATCATTAAAAACATTGTTTCTTTAAAATATATGTTTTCTTAAAATATACTTTATTAAAAAATAGTTTTTGAAATATAAAATAAAAATCCCTCTAGAAATATATATACTTCTTCAATTACATCTTTTTGTAGAACCCGCTCTCTAAAATTATATGTTTTCCTTAGAAATATTTTTAAACAAATAAATTTTCCTTTAGAAATAAATATATATTTAATTTACAAATTTACTCATATACATATTTAAATATAAGTTTCCTTAGAAGCATATATAAACTTTCCTAAATTACATGTTTCCTTAAAAACATTTTTAAAATATAAATTCCTTAGATATGTATATGCACTTTCCTTAAAAATATACTTTGCTAAAATATAAGTTTCCTTATAAATATATATCCTTCTTAAATTGTAATGTTTTCTTATAAACATTTTTTAAATTCAAATCTCCTCTAAATATATAAGTTCCCATGGTAACAATTTTCACTTTGTTAAAAATATAGTTTCCTTTAGAAACATTTCCTTAATTCTAGGTCTCCTTAGAAACATTATATTTATTTTATTTTCTCTTGTAAAACTCATATGTGCAATTATATATTTCTCAGACTAGGAAAATATCTTATTTTCCTATAGATAAGATTATAGCCTTTAAACCATTATTCTTTGAAGAGAAATACTTATATGCTTTCAAATCTCTTTAAGAACTCTTAAGTTCAAATTTTCTAAAACCCATGCGTTTAAACACATGTATATATATATACCAAAGTAATTATATATATATATATTACATGCTTACGAAAGCATTGATCTTTTCTCTCGTAGATAAGGTTAAGCTTCCAAAGTCATATTTAGGCATCTTTAGATGCTACATTTTTACTTATATATATATATGTGTGTGTGTGTGTATTTATTTATTTTTGGAATGCAACATAGAAAGTAAGGTAATCGTGTTTCTACGGGTGTCATGGGGTGCCTAATACCTTCCCTATGCACAATCAAATCCCCTGACCCATTAATCTGGTTTTCGTAGACTAAAAAATGGAGATCAAATAATAAATATTTTCTAAAGTCCTTAGACATTTTAGGATGACCTAACACACCAATAAATCCTATGTTAGGTGGCAGCTCTAAATAAATAATAATTTGACCATAGTCACTCCGTCGCATTAAGCCTTTTCTGACCCCTAAGTGTTTTATATAATCCTTAAAGGAGGTTGCGAAAAACCCGGGCGCGACATAAATATACAATCAATATTGAAATGCACTTAAGACAACTATACAAGACACAAGTATACTAGGTTATCTAGAAGGTAAATCATCTATATACAAATGTACACACCAAGTACGCTAAGTAATATTGAAATAGAAATGCAACATATATACAAGTATACACTTACAAGTATACTAAGCATATTTTATTTACAAGGCATACAAGTATACAAATCTAAGTATACTAAGCGAAAAATGAGGTATCATACATCCTAGTACAAGTTAAAAGCAATCCAAGATTTCAACTATGAATTGAATGCGAAATCAACAATTGGCAGAAAGACAAAGGGCATAAAGTCTCAATGACCAAGCAAGTGATTCTAGGTTACTAGCCTGCAAGGTATTACCTAATGCGCAACTAAACCCGGAATAAAACCGTTATATTGGTGACTTTGGCTTACTAGCTCTCAGGGTACCACTCGGTGCACACTATATAAAATAGAGAGACTCTCATCCCCCGTACTAAAGTCATGCCCTAGCCATAACAATTTCCAATGTCCATACAAGCTTTCCAAAAAATTAGTAAGTTGTGCAACAAGTGTATCACATATACACAATACACCAAAATCAATTACCACGCACAACCAAGTCATGGAATACACAAGTCATGCCCTAGGCATTCAAGTTACAATGACTTATTAAATGTCATATAAATAAAATGTGAATACTTACAAGTTAAATCATAACTTCAACTCATGGAATACTATCATGTAATCATATTACAAGTTCCAAACTACAAATTAAGTAAGAATACAACATCAATGCCTAATTACCTTAATGGAAGCATAAAAGGGAATTTAATTATCTTAAGTAATTAAATTATCAAGATTACAAAGCAATTCCAAATATTCTACAAATCATATATGTCAAAGGTCATATCAAGGCCTATCTTAATTTCATGTTACAAGTTAATTCTACACAAGGCATCACTAGGTGAATTAAATTTCATACAAGGAAATAATTAAACAAAGTATTCAAGACTCATTTAAATATTCTCAATTCAAGGTATGTTAATGAACATATCAAGGCCTACTTTAAAACGACATTACAAGTTAATTATACACTAGTTACAACTAGGTAAATTAAACTCAATGCCAAGAAAATAAATAAATAAAGTTTTCTAAATTTATCCAAATATTCTCAATTTAGTATATATGATAAAACATGCCAAACTCATCAACAATATCAAGTTAAAAATCCATTCAAGTGACTAAAGCACTTAAAATAAAATTAATTAATCTAATTCATTAATTTTCTTTAGATTTTAAAACAACTTCAATTGCTCTCAAATTAACATAGGTTAATGTACATACCAAGGCCTATTTTAATATCACATTACAAGTTGATTTCATGCTAGTTACAACCATGTGAATTAAACTTTCATACAAGTGAAAGATTAAATAAAAAGTTTCAATACTTATTCAAATACTCCCAATTTAATATATGTTAACAAACATATCAAGGCCTAATTTAACAGTATACCACAATTTAATTCTAAGCTATATACAACCATGAGAATTAAGTCTTATACAAAGAAAATAATTAAATTAAATTCTAAATAAAATACCTAGGCATGCATTCAAGTTGTATAAGCATGAAATACATTCAATACAACATTTATATAAACCTAAAACATTCCCTACCTCAATTTGAGATAAAATCTCAAATCCCTACCGAAAGAAGTGCTCTAAATCCGATGATACTCCTAGGTTATGCTGGGGACAACGAGGGAAGCAACTTTAACCTTTGAGGCAGCATGAAATTCCAAACTCGAACTCAAAAATGTTTGAAAATGGCTTCTAATAAGGGGGAAAGGTGCGCCTCACCAAGGCCTTCGATAAACGCTAATTGAGGATCTAAGCTCAAAATGAGGTATTTTGCAATAATTTTCGTTAATTTCACAATGGCCCCTACAAAAAGGGATAATTACAAAATTTCCCAGAATAAAAATATATTCCAAAACCCCCGAAATAAAATATTTTCAAAAGATATTTACAAAAAACACCCCAAGAAACAAAAATATTTCTGAAGAACTTTGCATCCATGCCCCTATGGACACCAGGAGCAATCAGAGTACTTTCCTACAAAAGTAAAGATACGTATTTCGTAGAAACCACTTAGGATGGAGGTACATGAAGTCAAAACTCAACTCCGAACACGAAAAGTGAGGTTTTGCCAACAAAGTGAAAATGTGAATAGTATCCAAAAAGTGAAAATGTGAAAATGACTCGGTCGTTAAAGGAAGTTGTCAATCCAAACGAAAGAGTCTAGGAAACCATTTCCAAGCACTCAAGACGACACCCAGTGACTAGAAACATAACTTAGAAAAGAAATTTCAATGAAAAAAAAATTCATCCATAAAATTCTGAGGAAAAAGGAAAGGAAGGAAATGACCGGGTCATTGCAACCTACCCTCCTTAAAGAGATTTCGTCCCAGAAATTAGGAACATCACCGGAAGAACCGAACAAGGACCAAACATAAGGTTACACTGAGGAAAGGATCATAAAGCACTAAAGGACAACTCTAGAAGCCCTAAGATCCAACTGAAGGAATGCGAAACCACAAACCGAAAGACAACACCTCACCAAACGAATTGACATACAACCCAACGTTAACCTCCTAAAGGAAACTAAGGCAACAACACGCTAAAACAAATAACATGACCAGAAGCAACATGGCAGCACGAATAGCGACTAAACCTTGCACGAATAGCGTACTCAAGGTGCGGTAGCATCGACAGCGTCTAATGTCCGCCCACACTTACATTACTAACTAAGTAATGCAAGATAACATCGACGGCAACTAGTACTTGCCCACCACACACAACTTGTACTGTAGCATGACAGTATAAAGCCCTAATTTGTCACCTGCCTCAAACAAGCTTACCCGTGAATCCTACCGATACAAATGACATCAATGCCAAAACGATCATTACCCAAAACACCACGGAAACCAGGCATTTTGTGAGAGTTGAGATATGGTCCAAGATGTCTAGCCAGACCATCCTGGCTAATCCCAAAACTCTGACAACAATACTATAGGTACCGCTACGCTTAAGGCCCTAAATCCTCAATACCAAAAAACTGACAACCCCAAGTCTCAAAACACTGTTGTCAACAACACTAGTCACGAATCCAAAGCCTAACAAGCCTATGCTCTCAAGCCAATCGATTGGACTTTATGAAATCAAACAACATCATCATCGCCATAGTCACAACGACTCCCAACAAGGCAATCAACCCAAAATCCTCTAAGTCGTCCTAAAGCTGACCTACTATAAGGCTATGCCTAGGAATCAAGACACCAGATCAAGCTCACACATGCAATCTCGACAACCAAGGTCACATAACCCCACGCACAGTACAAGAATGATAAAAACATGAACTAAACAAACTAATCAGTCATAAGACATACATATATAAGGTGACTATGTCACGACTCATAAAATCAAATCATAAAAACCAGATCGCGCCATACAACTAAACACATAGTGTACTAGGGCAATCAAATATGCTACCTATCACATATGGGTCAATCATCAGAGATACGCTACACATCGCCTACGGCGCTAGCATGTTAAACAAATATAATAAATGGAAAATACATCATCTATATCATCACATAACTACAAGATAGTCACGTATCCTAAACATGTTTCTACGGCATGCTAAAGTATACAAACATGTAAAAAGGACTATGCAAATAACAATCTCACAAGTCAAAAGCAAGAAAGGATGAAATGCCTCTCAAAAGGACAAACTCACTGAAAGTGAATACCAAAAACCCGGATGGTTCCAATCTCTCACCGTGAGGAAATGAATCATCTCTTAGAGTGAACACTAAGGCTCCCGAAACAAAGAGTCTACAAGTCTTTCCTAAGACTAGCTCAAACCCAAGATGGAATCCCAACGCCACACAAGATAAAACAACGACGCGATGGATAGTTCCAACACTAGCTATTACGAGACATCAACAGAGAACTCAATTTAAGATGCCAACGAGTTCGATGAGAACTGGATAGGATTCTAACGGAACCCTAAAACACTACCCTAAGTCTTAAATGACAAGGAAGAGTAATTAATTGCACCAATGCAATTAATTACATGAAACCACGCACACACTAAGAGTAGCTCGTAAGAGCTATCTGGGCACACCAAAAGGATCCTAGGTCAACACACCTATCCAAATCCCGAAACCATCACCCTAAGAAGGTAAGACACGAAAACCTCACCACTGAGGCTCACAAGGCAACTTCCCAAATCCCCAAGGAAGGATTCGAGTCAATCCCAACTCATCGCCCCAGGATGGTAGAAATAAGACCCCAATGACGTCATCACATCCAGGTCACCACGAAACCCCAAGAGATGAAACCAACACTCCGGACACTCCCCGACCACGTCGTGAAGCCATGAAGAAAAAAGGAAATGAAACAGTGCCTCCCTAGCCCACGTCTCATTCCTCCAAACAAGGACTGCGATTCTACGCTCACATGAGCCTTACTCGTATCAACCGTCAGACCAAGGTCTCGAAACAACCAAACCGACAAGAAGTACAAGAAGGTTCCCATCGTGGGTTCCTTATAGAATGAACTTCTCCTACCCAAGGAAGAAACTCAACAAGACAATAATACATCCAAGGGATATGACAGACCATAAGAGACAATGCCCTGGCATCAATCTCTACCAACCAAGCTGGGACAACATGCAATGTTAAAACAAGACATAAAAAGTAAATAACTAGTATACAACATAGCAACAGGCTACCTACTCATACAAGTAGTAAAAATCACATAAGGCATGTCAGTGTATACAGGAGAAGGACGTAAAGCATGATGATATGCTGCATATAATCATGCTAAGATGAACAAGCATATATAACATGTTAAAGCAGACAAGTATAAATAACATGGTAACTCAGACAAGTACATACAACATGCTATGATAAACAAGCATATATCATATGCTAAGATAGGCAAGCATAAATCATATGCTAAAGCAGTTAAGGTAAGCTTCTAAACAAGTTGCCACATAAGCAAACAGACATGTTATCAATTCAAAGTATGTCATCAAGAAGTAATTAAACATATAGAGCATGACAACACAAGCATGATATGCACCCGAAACCCGTCATCCAATGTATTCGAACCTAGGAGCTCTGATACCACCTGTGATGTCCCTGGTTTTTCAAGCCAGTGCGTCCTGTGATGAACCGTAGTTTGACCCGATAATGGATCCGAAATGCAGAAGCTAAAATAGAACATAAGTCTCTAGGGATATACAACATCCCTAGGACACCAAAGTGACATTTCATAAGGCCACGGAACTCCACGAGAACCAACACGGAAGAAAAGATCAGAAAAAGACCAAATAAGCCCCCAAGGGCAAAATAACCTTTTACAAGGATGCAACGTCTTTGGAAATGTACATCATTCCCAAGACACATCCGTGACTTCCTATGAAGTCACGAAACTCAAAAGGAAGTAGCGGAAGCGAAAAGCAAGAAAAATCGGACAAAAATAGCCTCAAGGGTAAAATAGTCATTTCTAAACATATGAATTCAGGTGCCACCAAGTATACCGTTGGAAAGACAACGAAAAACTAATCAAGATGGACTTAAGAATTACATGATTTGGAGTTCAGACGAAGGAGAAACAGCATGACAAAGAAAAATGAGCACTTAAGGCTAAAAGGGTAAATTGGTAATTATCCAGGAAGATCCGAGTGTAATTGAGCACACCGTTGGAAAGACAGCGAAAAATTAGTCAATTCAGAAAAACGTTCACTCGATTTGGAGTCCGAACGAAGGAGAACGAGTGAA
This sequence comes from Cornus florida, assembly GCF_030987335.1. NCBI lineage: Eukaryota > Viridiplantae > Streptophyta > Magnoliopsida > Cornales > Cornaceae > Cornus > Cornus florida. The sequence goes on along the minus strand of NW_026775571.1, from coordinate 37,991,520 downwards.
AACAAAACTCGATGTCAGGACGTCGAGACAAGGCACCACGAGCACCCCACGAGCATCCCCACGAGCATCCTGACATGCTAGGGAAACAAAAAGGTTCAGCCAGAACTGAGAGCCGAAATGAATTTTTCTGAAAAAACATGAAGAAGAAACCCCCCCCCCCCCTAAAATCGAGTTTTCTACTCGATATCATGGAAGAAAATGAAAAAAACTCACTGCAAAATTCTCAAAATGCCCTTAGCTCAAAAGAGGTCAAGAGGGCCAAAAAGTTGCTACAAGATCTGTCCACAACTAAAAGTAAAAACAGGCTATCAAACAAATTTTTCTGGAAAAACACGAAGAAGAAACCCCTCCCGAAATCAAATTTTATACCCAATACGTGAGAGAAAACAAAAAAAAAAAAAAAAAAAAAAAAAAAATACACTATGAAATGGCCAAAATGCCCTTAGATCAGTAAAGGCTTGAAAACCCAGGGCCGTCACATATGGTATGTCATCCCTCGGGCTCCTCTGGTAAGTCTGGTGCTCAAAATGGTGAATTGTATAATTCTGAGCCGTCTCCATCTTAGTCATTTGCTACACAGCTTGCGTTACTTGTAGGGGCTAGCCAGCCCAGATTATTCGAAACTAGTTGAAGCATTAGGTCGCTGCTAAAGCTGATTCCTTGAGTTTTTGGTGTTGGTTTCGCTTAGTTGCCTGGGGTTATTAGTTTGTTCTTGAATATGTTTTGGATCTGCTATGTATCAGTTGGTTGGTTGGTTGTTTGTGTTGCCTTCACTAGAAGTGCCGTTTGGATCTTATTGCCAGGGAAAAAAAAAAAAAAAAAAAAGAAAGAGCGATATTGTAATATATGTATATATATAATTAGTTGGTACTCACACACGTCTTCAACGAGATAGAGTTTAAGCATTTTCTTATTATGTTGTAATATATGATGTATATATCAATAATAAAGTTGAAGTTAATTTTTGATTGTTCAATTCGAATTGGGTTAAGCACGAGTCCGAATGTTTCTATCCAAGTACGAGAAAAAACTACTTAAACCCATAAAAATTGTTTTTGGACTCCACTGATCCTATATCCCAACAACTTCTATTTCATTTAAGAGATATGTAAGATTTAGTGGAGAGAGTGTTTGATCAAGTAAAAGGTATCGGTGTTTTGCACATCCTTTGGATCTTGGTGGTTGTCTGTTCTTGTGGTTCTTACTACACGTTGCTTCCGTAGGTATTTATATGTTTACAATATTAATAGTTATTGATTATTGTCATTGTGTTTTAAGCATGTGTATGGTTTCCTAAATATGTTTAAACAATTATCCTAGAGAAAGGAAGTCATTGCCAAACTCAGGGAAGATCGAAAAGCAGTTGAATAAACTAAGGTCATTTCTGATCACAACTAGATTCTTCCATTCTTAGTTATTGTTCTTGATATCCAAAATAGTCATGCAATATATATTCTAAATTCTACCTGTATAAATCAATTATTGTTGTTGCAGATGAGGAAAGAAAAATACAATGGATGAAAGGAGAAAAACGAAGATTTTGCAGATAAGGAGAGAAAGGTATGGACGAGAAAGATTAAAAGGAAATATATTGCTGCAGAAGAGGGGAGAGATAGAAATATGGATGAGAGAGAAAAACTGCGCAGAGGAGAAAGAGAAAAACTGATGGGCCAAGTCAGTCGGTATAGAGTTATGTGAAAACAAGTCGTCAATTCTATCATTTTTGGAAACTAATGGAGATGATCCAAATCCTAGTAGTTGATGGAGTGAGGAAATAGAAATATAAAATATTTTTGATACAACTAATAGTTTGACATTTTTTCGATGAATCAAATTACAAGTTATAAATAAGCATAAATATTGAATAGATTACTACATAGGTGATGAGTTCTCAAATGTGACGCATTTTAGCACCTAAGCTAGGGTATTTTAGTCCATTCATCTATCTTACTTTCATACTTTAGTACTTATTTGTGTTTTTGCCTATTTTAGGTCAATAAAGTTGAAACAGGCTAAGAAGAGCCATTTAGCTCATACTTTGAGTTAAGGAGCAAATCTGGAAAGAAGTTAGAAAATTGCATCAGTGGAACTTTGATCGATTGAAGAAGTCCCAATTAATCGAAGAAAGCTACAATCGTTCGAAATCAAGGCGGTGCCAGCTTAGCAACCCGAATAAGGCCAAGAAGATATTTTCATGACACATTAACTTCGATCGATCAAAGTAAGTGTTTGATCGATCAAAAACCCTTCAATAGATCGAAATAACTGCTGACAGTGTGTTGTCTAATTCCCGAGCGCACCCGAACTCTACCTACTTTTGTAGCTGCGAATTTCCACCAATCAAAGGTAGTATTTCTGGCTTGTTGCCTACTCAAAGATGCTTGTATATAAAAGGGAATTGAACCATTTTGTAAAATATCTTTAGCTTAAATTTTATTTCATTGTAATAGTTAGTTTCTCTCTAAAAAAGTTAGAGATTAGGGTTAGAAGAAAAGAGAAGAGTGAAGGCACCAACAACACATCTCAAAATCTATACACACACTCTCTCTAGAATTCAACAAAGAAGAAGAGGAAAAAGATGGAGCCATGTTTGGGGATTGCCCTTGAGGGTTCCAAGATCACACCCACCTCTTCCATGATTGGCTAGACTTCTTCTTAGGGCTTGGATGAGCCCCAAGTTTGTAATTGAACCCTCTATCTCTTTCATACTTTTTGGGAATAATATCTTGTGATTAATGTTTTAGCCTTGTGAATTTAATGAATCTTGGGATCTCCTTTGATTTTTATGGATTAATTATTTCTATTGATTCTCTATGTGATTACATGTTGTCTTATGTGTGATTATTTGGTAATTGATCTCTACACTAATTTTTCTATATTAATTGCATGTCTATGTGTGGTTGATTGAGAATCTAGTGATGGCTAGGCATGGTTTTTATTAGATGGGTTTGTCAATTAATTTGATGGATTATGCTTATGCTTGATGGGTTGTTCTACAATTTAATTCATGCTTGTAGGTTGGTAGACAATCTTTACTTGATTTGATATTCTATGGCTTATTATTGCAAATTTCATGATTTTCTAGATTGATGTGTGCTATAATTGTGACTAGTTTGATGGGTCATGCTTGGAATTGATGGGTTGTGTTACACTTAGTTTATTTGTCGGTTAGGTAGACAATTCATTATTGCATTTGATGGTCTATGCTTAATATTACAATTAGTAGTCGCATTTTGTTCACAAGAAGGTTTTCCCCAAATTAGTTGAAAGTGTGTGGTTTGATGAATGAGCTTGGTGGCGATTCCAATGCACCCCAAGACCTCACTTCTCATCTCTCTCTTAAATCCCTATCTCAATTTAGTTTTATTTTATTTGCATTTTAATTAATTGTTTTCTAGAGTAATCAACCAACCCAACCCTCCTTTACAATCAATTGATATATTAGAGTCGAAATTAAATTTTAACACGTATAATCTCTGCGGACGATTCCTACTCGTTATACTTCATTAGTTGTAGTAGTGGTTTTATAAATGTAAATTTGACTTTTAAAGGCTTCCTAAACCACAATTATATTTTGACCTTGTGAAGCGACCTCTCGTATTACAAAGTTCATTTTCTAAACACATAGAAAGGGGCTCGTCAAATTTTGGCGCCATTGCCGGGGATTAACGGTTTTGTTGGAATTAGACTAGACAATAGTGTTCATTTGATTGCTTCTATTTTATTTTATTTTTCATTGTATATTCATTTCTCATTTTGATATTATTTGTCAATTAGGTACTTAAGTATAAGAAAGATAAACTTTGGAACTTTAAGTAATCATTGGAGCTTAAAGCTAACATTAAAATTTAAAGTTGTTTAAGGACCTTTGTGAGCAATTCTAGGAACTCTTGTATTTTAATTGTGCACTTCTTTGCATGCTTGTGATAGCCCTTGTTGAGACTAATTTCATTACTTTATTTTAAGTCCAAACATCAGCCTGTGTGGAGGCCAATTTTTTTTTCTTACATTTGGATTTTTAATGTGAATAGAGCCATTGTTTGATCCAAGTTTGGGGGGGAATTTTTTTCCTTCACCTTATGCCCCTCTATCATATTTTAATCCTTATGAGATTGAGTCCAATGTTCAACACGCATTATTTTATCATGGACTTGATCACTCTTTTAATCCTTCTTATGACTATTACCCTCCCGCACCATTTTATGATGAACCAACTCCACCACCTTCTAAGTACTTACCCGAATTTCAAGAAAAAATGTTAGTTCAACTTGATGTGCTTAATTCACAAACTCGACTTATTTTTTCACATTCTCAAATCTTAGCCAAGCTTGAAGCTCAAGTTGAGCAAATTGTAAGTACTCTTTCTTGTCAAGAGGAGGAGGAAGAGGCAAATGAAAAAATGGCAAGAACTTCAACTTATATAGATGAGGATGATGAGAGTGAAGATGAAGAAGTAGCAAGTGAGCAATTTGAGGAATTAATGAGTCCACCAATGGCTAGTCCAATAGAGCACAACATGATTAATGAGGACTTTCCTTGTGTTGATCATGATTTTATCTCGGCCTTTGATACTTTAGAGAGTGAAGAGACGGTGACCATTATAGAGGTAGGGGAGGAGGAGGAGGAACTTGTTGAAAAGGGCCTTCCTTCTATTATCTCCAAAGACCCTCTTGAGACATGCCTTTTTGAAATGTATAAAAATTGTGGTTTGACCTTGAAAGCTCAAAAAATGAAGTGAACTTTCTAATGGACTCTTTAGATAACTTAGAAGGTGAGGAGATGGTGATTATTGATGAAGAGAAAAAGGATTAAGAGAAGGTGTTTCTTGATATTCCAAATGAGTCTTTGAAAGACACTAACTTGCCAATTGACAAAGAAAATGATTCTTTGAATACACTTCAAGAGCACGAAAATAAGGCAAGGCTAACCATGATTGATTTTGTTTTCAAGACCGTGAATGAAAAGAACGAAATCATCTCTTTCATTTCTTTTCAAGTCATTCTTTTGGAGGATGATTTCATTGTTGTAAGTGAGGCATTAAATGAGAAAATGAAAAAGAGGGTCAATAAGCATGTTTTATATCCGGTTTTTGATTCGTTCAACTAGTGAGTCAAACCAACGTCTTGCTAGAGATGGTAAACACTAGCATTCGTAGAGTTTAACAACTCTATTCCTCTCCCATTTCTTTTTATTTTTCACTTCTTGTGGCATCTAGATATGTTCCATTAAGCTTCATTGATTATTTCATGCATGTTAGGCATAAGAAAAATGATTTAGGCCTTAGAAAATGTTTCAAAAAAAAATAATAATAATAATAATAAAAATAAAATAAAATTTCAACATTTTTTTGCCCAGGACTTTTCGATCGATCGAAACTCTTTTCGATCAATCAAACATGTTCTCGATTGATCAAAATTCACTTCGATCGATCGGAATTACGTTTGAAAATTTCAAGGCAAAAAGGGGCATTCTTCACAAAATTTTCGATCGATCGAGCACCCCTTTTGATCAATCGAGCACAGTTCAAAAAATAAATAAACAAATAATTTTTTGCATCCCTTATTTCCTTGCATTTTCATTCCCTATATGTCTATTTGTTTCATTTTTGTGTGTGTGTACATATTTGTTATGTCAAAAAAATATATATAAAAAAATAAAATAAAGAGTTTTTATTTTCATTTTTCATTATTTTGCTCTTGTATCCTTTCTTACTTTTTGTTTTTTGGTTTCTTGCATTGTACATATTCTTTCATTACATTTTACCTTCTTTATTTTTCTTTTTATATTTTGTTCATGCGTTTTATTCTTTGATTTTCTTGCATTTTGTATATACTTGCTTTCATTAAATGAAAAATATAAAAAAATCACCATTATGCCCTTATGTGTAGTCATGCTACTTTCATATTTTCTATTGAGTTTGATCTTATATCTCTCTTTCATCTGGTGATATATTGCCTTAGAATGCTTGATTTACTTATATTATCCCATCTGATATTTGATGTGAGTTTGCTAGTGTGGTTATTCAATTAAGTTGTTGATTCCAAGTTTAGGGGTGCACTTTTTCCCAATGGATCATTATCGAGCTTCATGATGAGCGCTGAAAAGTGCGTATTTAAACCCCTTAAGCTTAGCTATTCTAGAACCTTTATCTATCTTATTTTACCGTCTTGTATTGATTTCGTGTTATTTTTATTTTTAGGTACTTATCTCCAAAATAAGCTAACTTAGCCAAATAAGAGCATAATTGAAACAATTCTGGGATTAATCAAAGAAATGAACAAAGTAGAGCAAAAGGAAGCAAAAGGTGGAATTTCAGCAACTTCGATCGATCTCAAAAAAAGTTCGATCGATCCAACTTTCATCGATCTCAACACTTCAAGATAGATCTGAGCCATGTTTGTCCCTGTTCAAAGATCTCAAAAGTTCGATTGATCCAACTTCCTTCTCCGATCGATCGAACATTCTTGTCCTTATCCAAATAATTAATCTTATCCAGTTGTACCACCCTACCAACCACTTTTGTCCTTTTCCCAAAAATATCTTCAAAATATCTCAAATTTGTTTTTATCTAAAAAGGCACTGCCATTAAGGATCAATCCAACTTTAGTTCAATACATCTCAGCCATGTTCGATCGATCAAAGTCCAAGGTTCGATCGATCGAACTTCCTCCAGTGCGAAAAAGTTTAATTTCCAGCTCACAAAAGTTATCCTTTATCTAATCATTGGGGAATATTTGATGTACAACCCCAGCTCATTTTGGGGTGTCATTTGACCTACCTATATAAGGATAAGGATTACTTATTGTATGAGGGGAGAGGAACATTTGTATTATCTCATATCATATCATACCTAGAGAACTCTTAGGGAGGAAGAAAAGAAGTGAAGGAGGCTAGAGACACCATTGAAGACTCTTCATCAACCAAGAAACAAATTTCTTCCATGGAGCTTGCCCTTGAGGGTTGGAGGACATCATCTATGAGTGGCTAAACATCCTCTTGGGGCTAGAGTTAGCCCTAAGCATGCTTTCTACTTCTTGATTTATGTATTTTTGAGGGGATTTGTATTGTGATTCATGTCTTGACACTTATATATATATAGATCTTGTTTCTTCAATGATTTATATGATTTAATGCTTTCAATTGATCATTTCATTCTATCCATATGTCTATGTATGTTAAAATAGATGTTCATGTGTTTGTCTCTATTTCTTGTGTTATTAATGCATATCTATGTGTGTTGATACTTTAGATCTAGAGATTGTCAAGACTTAGTGTTTAATGTCATATTCTTGTGGTTTATTTGATGGTTCATACTCATTTCTTGATGGATTATGCCTCTCCCTTAGTTTAATTTCATGTCATTAGCTTAGTTGTAGTGTAGTTGTTCAATAGGAGGACAATCCATGCTTATTGTTGATGTTCCATACTTATGAAAAGCAAGTAACATGTATCTCTAACCTTGTGATGTGTTTGGATTATGAGCTTAAAGAAAGGATTAATGGCTTAATTTGATATGTTGTGCTATCCACCATGTTGTTTAGACAATATATGCTTAATTTGTCATCCATGCTTGTTGGAACAACCACACACACATACTATATTGTAATACATCTTCTTCCCCTCATTAATCATTCATTAAAGGTGTAGAAAAACTATGCTTAGTGGTGATCTCTAAATCCCAAGATCTCTCTCTATCTTTTATTCTCTCTGTTGCATTATTGTTTACTTTAGTTTAATTTGCATCTAGTTTAATTCAACCAACCAACCACTATTTTGATCACTCGACCTACTAACCCTAATTTTGATTCCTCAAGCTAGTACGACAACTCAATCCCTTGGGACGATCCCTTCTCACTCATACTACATAGTATAGGTGTTAAGCGGTTTATAAATTTAAATTATGGTGCCCACTTGGCACTAATTTCCAAACTCAAAGTTTTGTGCATTGTTTTGTGTGACCGCTTGAGAAGTCACCATAGTTTTTGGCGTCGTTACCGGGGATTGATTGATTGGCAACGTCGTATTTGTGGAATCAATTAGGAATTAGTACTCTTTTGATCGTGTCTTTACTTTGTTTTCAATTTTTGTTACTTACTGTGTTTGTTCTTGGTTGACAAGAAGCATTGAGCCAGGAAGCAAGCAAAGGAGCATTCAAGCAAAGGAGATAAGCAAGCAAGGAAAAAAGCTAAAAATCTAAAAAATTGCTAAGCTAAGCTATAAATTTGGAGTTAAAGTGCTAAAGGACCTTTGTGAGCTTTTCTTTACTCAAACTCTTAGTTAAATCGTCGGCCCACGTGGAGGCTTGTATTTCAATTCTTAGATAAATCGTGAGCCCGCATGGAGGCAATATACTTTTCTTGCATATTGTTTGAGCATAGGAGTATGGGAACATTGTATGTGGAGGAAGTTTGTTGATTGTTGATTTGTTGTGAAGGAGAGGTGCTTGCTTGTTTTGTTGTGTTTCGTGTGTCGCTAAAAGTCTTGGGTAGTCATTGTCATATCACTCATCCTAGGCATTCACATGGAAAATCTAGAGGGTAATCTTGGCTACTTAGACCCACGTTTCATGCAAAATCCCTCTCTTAATCAACATGGCCCCGGAGTTCAAGCTCTAATTCCTCCAATGGTCCTTCGTGATCATTACAATCTTCATGCGTATCATACACCTACTTGTATTGTGTTGCCTAATTTTGAAGCAAATCAATATGAAATCAAGCCTGAGACTATTCAAATATGTCCACTCTTTTATGGCTTAGATGATGAGGAACCCTATAAACATCTAAATGAATTCTTTGAAATATGTTCCACCGTAAGATATATGGATGTCCCGGAGAAAGTTCTTAGGCTACTTCTCTTCCCTTTCACACTCAAAAATAAAGCAAAACATTTGGTTTAATACTTTGGGGGCAAATTCAATAACATTTTGGGCACAAATGCAAAATGAATTTTTGAAAAAAATTTACCCTGTAAGTTTGACTAATGTAATGCGTGCTTCAATTAGAGAATTTTCTCAAAGGGAAGGGGAGTGGTTACATGAGGCTTGGGAAAGATTGAATGACTTGCTAAGCAAATGTCCATATCATGGCATTCTGAAATGGCAAGTGGTTTAATATTTCTATGAGAGTCTATCAGACATTCATAAGGACATAGTCGATACATCATGTGGAGGATCATATTTTGGAAAACATGAGGATGACATATGGCACCTCTTCGAGAAAATGAGCGAAAACTCTTTGCAAAAATATTATACTTCTCAGTTTGACCATAATACAAAGGAAAAGAAGAGAGACTTGTAAGTATGTCAAATAGAGAATCCATTAGAGATTGTAGCCGAGGTTAAGACTCTGTCTCAAAAACTTGATCAATTCTTATTGAGTTAAAAACCGGTTATAAAGTCACCTTCTTTTCATCATACTTCTCATCTTAGTGAGCCATGCATGACATATTCAAATGTTTTACATACCACTTTCGCTTGTCCCTATGGACATGCATTCAATGAGCACTTTGAACAAGTCAATGCTATATTCGCTCACCCTTACTCAAGTGCATATGTTCCAATGTGGAATGAAAATTTGAATTTCCATCAAGCTAAAAAATTTCAAGGCAAATATATTCCACCTCATAAAAGGGAAGGAGGTTCCCAAGGATTTGTTTCTTCTTCATCTCATCAAAGAACCAATCACTTTTCACATCCTCAAATTTATAATTCGCAAATTTGCTCTCATTATCCTCATGCGCTTTCTAATAATTCTACATTTGAAGATAAGGTTTTAGTGGCCTTGGGTAGCTTAGAAAGGAATACCAACTTGTTGCATTCCCACTCTCAATCCATATTAAAGCTAGAATCCCAAATTGGGACCATAGCTAATGCATTGAATGCAAGAGAAATTAGGAAATTACCTAGTCAACCCGGGAGGAATCCAAAAGCCCAATTTTGTGTGGAAGCAAACCCTACATCGAGGTGTTCTTCCCAAGCTCAAGTGCAAGCCATCACCACCTTGAGAAGTGGTAAGCAAGTGGATAATAGGATTGAACTACCAAAGGAAGATAGTGAATCTGTGCAACCTAAAGTTGTCACCCATCCAATTCCCAATTCCACTCCTACTTCCTTGAATAAAAATGTTCCTAACCGGAATTCTCAGTCATCTCCATCATCTCCCCAAATTGCAAAGTCTCATGAGCCAAAAGCTCCGTTCCCTTATGCTCTAAAAAAAACTTCGCCTTATGGGAGGCAAGAAGGGAATATACATGATATGATGGAAGTTTTTAAGCAAGTAAACATCAATCTTCCTTTTTTGGATGCCATTGAGCAAATTCCACCTTATGCAAAATTCTTGAAAGATCTTTGCACACAAAGGAGGAAGAGCAAGGGACCAAGGCCTAAAAAAGTGTTCCTCACAGAGCAAGTGAGCTTTATTATTCAACAAAACACTCCACCTAAGTTCAAAGATCCCGGTGCTTCGACCATCTCATGTGTGATTGGGAACCATAAAGTTCATAGAGCTCTTCTTGACTTAGGTGCAAGTGTTAATTTGATTCCTTACTCCGTGTATGTCCAACTAGGTTTGAATGAGTTGAAGCCAACCTCGGTGGTGCTTCAATTGGCAGATAGATCCGTCAAAACACCTCGGGGCATGGTTGAGGACATCCTCATCAAAGTTGATAAGTTCTACTTCCCGGTTGATTTTGTAGTTCTTGATACCGAACCGGTTGCCAACCCCACTAATCACATCCCAAACATCTTGGGAAGGCCATTCCTTACCACCGCAAATGCAACCATCAATTATAGATCCGGGGTTATGGACCTTTCATTTGGAAACATGATGGTCAAGCTCAATGTTTTCAACGCAAGTCGACTTCCCGTGGATGAAGACAAGTGTTGTCTTGTAGATGTGTTGGATGAGATTGTTAAGGGATCAATTCCTACCGTGGTCATGAAACAACCAATTGAGGATAACCTTTCATCTCTTCTATCTAATGATCCTCTTGCTTCTTTTCTTCTTGAAATGTATGGAAATTGTGGGTTTGATGATGAAAAATCAATGGATGAAGTAAGCAATCTCATGGAATCTATTGCAAGCTTAGATTTTCCATCTTGGAAAACTCCAATAGAACCTCTTCCTTCACTCTCTAGCACTCCACCGGTCTCATCTTTAGTTTCTCCACCAACTCTTAAGCTTAAAACTCTACCTTTCAATCTCAAGTATGCATTTTTAGGACCAAAAGAGACTCTTCCGGTTATCATTTCTTCAAGTCTTGAAAAAGACCAAGAAGACGCTCTCTTAAACGTGCTTAAAGAAAATAAGGAAGCCATAGGATGGAGTGTGGCGGATCTTAAGGGAATTGACCCTTCTATTTGTATGCATCGCATACTTATGGAAGATGATGTAAAACCCTTTAGGGATGCCCAAAGGCGACTTAACCCCAACATGAAGGAGGTAGTCAAAAAGGAAGTTGTCAAACTCTTAGATGTCGGAATCATTTACCCAATCTCCGATAGCAAATGGGTGAGTCCAACTCAAGTAGTTCCCAAGAAATGGGAGATTATCGTGGTTGAGAATACAAAGAGTGAGGAAATCTCTAAGCGTACCGCCAATTCATGGCGGGTATGCATTGATTACCGCAAATTAAATGCTGCCACTAGAAAATATCACTTCCCTTTGCCATTCATTGATCAAATTCTAGAAAGATTGGCTGGACAACAATACTATTGCTTCCTTAATGGCTATTCGGGGTATAATCAAGTAGCCCTTGACCCATTGGACCAAGAGAAAACCACCTTTACTTGTCCATTCGGCACATTTGCTTATAGACGGATGCCTTTCGGTTTGTGCAATGCTCCCGCCACATTCCAAAGTTGTATGATGTTAATTTTATCGGACACGATGGAAGAGTATCTAGAAGTGTTTATGGATGATTTTTCTATCTTTGGGTCTTCATTTGATGTATACCTCAAAAATTTGGATCTAGTGCTTAAGAGATGTCATGAAACAAACCTTGTTCTTAGTTGGGAAAAGAGCCATTTTATGGTTGAAGAGGGTATTGTTTTGGGTCATGTCATCTCAAGGAGGGGGATTGAGGTAGATAAAGCGAAAGTGAAACTTATTGCTGAATTGCCACCACCTTCAACGGTGAGAGAGGTTCGCTCCTTTCCAGGTCATGCCGGCTTTTATCGCCGATTCATAAAAGACTTTAGCAAAATTGCTCGACCCTTGTGCAATCTCCTTGCCAAGGAAACTCCTTTTGTCTTTGATCAAGCATGCCTAGACGTTTTTCATAAATTGTGTGATTTATTGTCTTCTGCTCCTATCATGCAACCTCCCAATTGGTCATTGCCATTCGAAATTATGTGTGATGCTTCTGATTATGGCATAGGAGCGATTTTGGGCCAAAGAGTAAGAAAGCTTCCTTGTGCCATCTACTATGCAAGTAAAACTTTCTCGAGAGCTTAATTGAATTACTCCACTACCGAGAAAGAATTACTTGTCGTAGTGTATGCTCTTGATAAATTTTGATCCTATCTTTTAGGCTCTAAGGTGGTTGTTTACTCCGATCATGCTGCCTTGAGACATCTTTTGATAAAGAGAAACAAAACCTAGACTGATTAGATGGATTTTGCTTCTTCATGAATTCGATTTTGAAATCAAGGACAAGAAAGGCACCGAGAATGTGGTTACCGATCATCTCTCTAGGTTATCAATAGAACCTTTCCCTAGTCCACCAATTCGTGATTCTTTTCTGGATGAACAACTTTTCTAAGTTTCTAATGGACAAATGCCTTGGTTTGCCGACATTATGAATTATTTGGCAATTGTCAAACTTCCAACTTCTTGGTCAAAGAACGAAAAGAATCATTTCTTTGCCAACATCCGGAATTACTATTGGGAAGATCCTGTCTTGTACCGTTATTGTTCGGATCAAATTGTGAGGAGATACTTTCCGGAGAGCGAAATTCCAAGTGTCCTTGTGTTTTGTCATACATTTACATGTGGTGGGCATTTTAGTGCAAAGAAGACCACCTTGAAGGTTCTTCAAAGTGGGCTCTTTTGGCCCACTATCCATAGAGATGCCTACAATTTTTGCAAGTCATGTGAAAGATGTCAAAAGATGGGTTCAATATCGAAAAGAGATATGATGCCTTTGACCAACATTCTTGTTGTAGAAATTTTTGACATATGGGGCATTGATTTTATGGGTCTATTTCCTATGTCTTATGGTTTTCAATACATTCTTCTTGCCATTGATTATGTCTCTAAGTGGGTGGAAGCATGTGCTACCAAAACAAATGACCACTCCATGGTTATTTAATTCATTAAGTCCAATATCTTTGCTCGTTTTGGTATGCCTATGGCTATGATAAGTGACGGAGGAAAGCATTTTTGTAATCAATTTCTAAGGTATTTATTTCTTAAGTACTCCGTTACTCATAAAGTGGCCACTCCTTACCATCCTCAAACAAGTGGGTAAGTAGAAGTGTCTAAGCGGGAAATGAAGCATATTCTTGAGAAGACGGTTAACACCACCCGGAAAGATTGGTCACGAAAGTTAAATGACGCTTTGTGGGTTTACCGGACGACATATAAGACTCCCATTGGCATGTCTCCCTATAGACTTGTATATGGAAAGCCTTGTCATCTTTCGGTTGAGTTGGAATATAAAGCCTTGTGGGCGGTTAAGAAGCTCAATCTTGACCTTGATAAGGCCGGAGAGAACAGGTTGTTACAATTGAGTGAGTTGGAGGAGTTGAGACATAATGCTTATGACAATGCCAAACTCTACAAAGAAAGAACTAAAGCCTTTCATGATAAGCATATTATGAAGAAGTCTTTTGAACCCTGTCAAAAAGTTTAGCTCTTCAACTCTAGACTGAAACTCTTTCCGGGGAAGTTGAGAACCAAATGGGAGGGTCCTTATGAAGTCATCTCTGTTGCACCGCATGGGGCGGTTGAAATTCAAAATTTAAAAAAGGGGAACATTTTCAAGGCTAATGGACAGGGACTAAAACCCTACATTGAAGGACAGGTCTTCCAAAGACATTTGGAAGCTTCACATCTAATAGACCCTGTGTATGAAGATATCTAGGGATGCATTGATCAATGGAAGAGTTTTGTCTGTTCGATCGATCTCAATAAAAGTTCGATCAATTGAACATCATGCCTGCATCTAACACTTAGAAAATTTTTGAGCCTGCATCCACCTACATCCAAATTGCCTCTCTGTCCCATTGATTGAATTTGTTCTCAGATCGATCATAAGTCCTTAGATAGATCCAACCTTCAAGTTCGATCAATCTTAAGTTCCAACACTTAGAAAAATTTTGAGCCTGCATCCACCTACATCCAAAGACCTCTCTGTCTCATCATTCAAACTTTTCTGCAGGTTCATGCATGTTCGATTGATCGAACATCTTTTGAGATCGATCTGCCTTGATCGATCTAAGCATCTTAGGTTTGACCTTTTTCTTCCCTCTTTGGATTTTGAACTTATTTATTCAAAGCAGCATTACGTCTAGCTAGAGACGTTAAACTTAGTAATCATTGTTCATACTTTCTTGAATTCCATCTTGTTTCTTCAAAAAAAAATAAAAAATCTCTTGTGCACTTATGTGTAGTCCTGTTACTTTTCTATCAGGCTTGATCTCATATCTCTCTTTCATCTCATGCTACATTGCCTTAGAATGCATTCTTTAATTTGATTATTCTTATCCCATTTGATATTCGATGTGAGTTTGCTAGTGTGGTTATTCAAGTAGGTTGTTGATTCCAAGTTTGGGAGAGACGTCTTTCAAAGTGGATCACTACCAGGCTTCATGCTTTTACCACCACGGTATACTCTTTCCATCTTTACCATTGTTCTCATTGTACATTGAGGACAATGTGGAGTTTAAGTTTAGGGGTAAGGTGACCTTGTTGCATTCTACTTAAAGTTGAACTTTAAATGCATGATTGAGAATTGAGATCTATAATTAGCGATGATTTTGATCCTTTGAGGACTATATTGCTTAAAATTTAAAAATTTCTTGACTTGAGAGTTCAATACTCCTTGTATGCTTTGCAGATGCCATTTATGAGTAAATTTTTCAAAAGATTGATATCTTGCTTGCACTTGTGGTCCACATCATCCTGATTTTGTGATTGTTTTGAGATTCACTCTAGTCTTCTACACTAGCACAGGCGCACACTAGTATTCATTTGTGGGGTACATGCTTTGTTGATTATTGAATTAATTATATTCCAATTGAGCTAGTAGTGCATTGAAAGCTTTCATTCTTGATAAAGGTGGATAACAACCCCTTTTCACTAAGTAGCCAGGATTCTAGCCTTATCAAGCACTGAACTTCTCGCACCGAAAGTTGCAAAAGCAATAAAAAGTGAGCACTTCTCCCAAGAGGTGAGAAGTGGGAAATGATTAGATGAATGTTGTTTTGATTTGTAGCCTAGTTGATTTGAGCTTGTAAGTCCGTAGGGGTGTTTGAACACCTAGTGCCCTAAAGCCGTCTAGTTTGGGAGTCATTGACCTAACACTCGACCTCATGAATCGCTAGAAAGCTTAATAGATCAACACATTGCACCATGTTTCCATCTTTGATCCTATATAAAAAATAAATAAATAAATAAAAAATCGAGTGAAAAGAATAAGCGCACCTAAATGAATAAAGCTTTAATAAAAGGTCCACTTTTTATCTTGATGATTGGTACTAGATTTGTGTGCTAGTTTGAGGGTAAAGACGTGATTAATTCTTTAGTTGGCTTAAATAGCAACACATTTGATGCCGGTTCATTCAAAAAGGATTCTAGAGTTGTTTTGATTTGCATGATCATTTTCTTGATGTGTGGAGGACCATATTTGCTTGCTTGATGTTGACATTTTGGGAGATTGCTTAGAAATGTTTGAAAAATTATATACTTGAGGTAGTTTTCTCCCAATGCTTGTTTGCAATATTGGTGTCTCTTTTGTGAGAATGAGCTTAATGTTTGTGAGTATCATTTCTGGAAACTCTCACGAGACTTCACTCGTCCACTAGGGGTAACCTAGGGGTTTAAAAGGCTTGTTGCATATGCTAAGTGCAATCGTGTTCCCTACAAAAGTGGCGTTATCTATTTATTACTTTCTAATTCATAGTTGTATAGTTGTTCATTTCATTCCTTTACTTTCTAGTTTATTACTAGGGACTAGCAATATTTAAGTTTGGGGGTGTGATGAGTGCTGAAAAGTGCGTATTTAAACCCCTTAAGCTTAGTTATTCTAGACCCTTTATCTATCTTATTTTACTATCTTGTATTGATTTCGTGTTATTTTCATTTTCAGGTACTTATCCCCAAAATAAGCTAACTTAGCAAAATAAGAGCATAATTGAAGCAATTTTGGGATTAATCAAAGAAATGAGCAAAATAGAGCAAAAGGAAGCAAATGATGGAATTTCAGCAACTTCGATCGATCTCAAGAGAAGTTCGATCGATCTAACTTTCATCGATCTCAGCACTTCAAGATAAATCTGAGCCATGTTTATCCCTGTTCAAAGATCTCAAAAGTTCGATCGATCCAACTTCCTTCTCCGATCGATCAAACATTCTTATCCTTATCCAAATGATTGATCTTATCCAGTTGTACTACCCTGCCAACCACTTTTGTCCTTTTCCCAAAAATATCTTCAAAATATCTCATATTTGTTTTTATCCAAAAATGCGCCGCCATTGAGGATCGATCCAACTTCAATTCGATAGATCTCAGCCATGTTCGATCGATCCAAGTCCAAGGTTCGATCGATCGAACTTCCTCCAGTACGAAAAATTTTAATTTCCAGCTCACAAAAGTTGTCCTTTATCCAATCATTGGGGAATATTTGTTGTACGACCCCAGCTCATTTTGGGGTGTCAATTGACCTACCTATATAAGGATAAGGATTACTTTTTGTATGAGGGGAAAGGAACATTTGTATTATCTCATATCATATCATACCTAGAGAACTATTAAGGAGGAAGAAAAGAAGAGGAGGAGGTTAGAGACATCATTGGAGACTCTTCATCAACCAAGGAGCAGATTTCTTCCATGGAGCTTGCCCTTGAGGGTTGGAGGACATCATCCATGAGTGGCTAGACATCTTCTTGGGGCTAGAGTTAGCCCTAAGCATGCTTTCTACTTCTTGATTTATGTATTTTTGAGGGGATTTGTATTGTGATTCATGTCTTGACACTTTTATATATATAGATCTTATTTCTTCAATGATTTATATGATTTAATGCTTCCAATTGCTCATTTCATTCTATTCATATGTCTATGTATGCTAGAATAGATGTTCATGTGTTTGTATCTATTTTTTGTGTTATTGATGCATGTATATGTGTGTTGATGCTTTAGATCTAGAGATTGTCAAGACTTAGTGCTTAATGTCATGTTCCTGTGGTTTATTTGATGGTTCATACTCATTTCTTGATGGATTGTGCCTCTCCCTTAGTTTAATTAGTTTAATTTCATGTCATTAGCTTACTTGTAGTATAGTTGTTAAATGGGAGGACAATCCATGCTTATTGTTGATGTTCCATACTTATGAAAAGCAAGTAACATGTATCTCTAACCTTGTGATGTATTTGGATTGTGAGCTTAAAGAAAGGATTAATGGCTTAATTTGATATGTTGTGCTATCCACCATGTTGTTTAGACAATATATACTTAATTTGTCATCCATGCTTGTTGGAACAACCACACACACACACTATATTGCAATACATGTTCATTCCCTCATTAATCATTCATTAAAGGTGTAGAAAAACTATGCTTAGTGGTGATCTATAAACCCCAAGATCTCTCTCTATCTTTTATTCTCTCTATTGCATTATTGCTTACTTTAGTTTAATTTGCATCTAGTTTAATTCAACCAACCAACCACTATTTTGATCACTCGACCTACTAACACAGCCAACCACTGCCAAACATCTCTTACTAGAGAACAGGTAACAAAAAGATGGTTCAGGTCATCTTCAGGAGTCATGCAATTTTGGCAAATGGCCACAGTTAGGATCCCCCTCTTCTTCAAGTTTACAAAGCACAGCAGTTTATTTTGAATGGCCAGAACCCAGATTAATGAAGCTCTTGGTCTCGAGCCACTCCAGCAGACTGCAAACCAGTCCACAGTTTGAGACTGAATTCTCACTCTATCCCACACATTCCGAAGAGAAAACACACCATGTGTCCATTTTAATTGATCACAGCCTTGTTTCAAAGTCAAGTACAGCACAAAGTTCTTGAATTGTAGCACTGAAGTAGCGTTGGTTATAAGAAGTCTCCACTGCCCATTTTGTAAAATTCTGGAAATTAAAGACTGTTTTAGAAGCCCAAAGTCTCTATACACTCTATCTCCCAGCTTTGTCAACATACACTCCCCTTATATTCAAGGGTCTATGAAAAGAAAAGTAGAAGCTCCATCTCCAATTTAAAATTCAACATTGGCCAGCATGAAGTCCCTTATCTCTACCATCCTCCTCCACAAAAGAAAGTCTGTGGGTTTGAAATGATAATTCCAATAAGAAATAATTCTAGTGTATTTCCATTTGAACCAAGCCACCCAAATACAGTCCTTTGATTGCAAAAACCTCCACCTGAAACACAAGTAGCTGCTCTATTAATGTCCTCAATTCTTCTCACCCCAAAGCCAGCCTCTGATTTAGGTATTGTCACTTTGTTCCACCCAAAAGCATGTAATTTTCTATGCTCAGAAGTTGATCCCCACAAGGAATCCCTCATTTTCTTCTCTATGTATTTAATCACAGCCTTTGGAATTGAAAACACAAAACACCAATAATATAAAAATGATGTTAAAACTGATTTTACCAGTTCTAACCTGCACAGAATTAGTGTCAAGAGAGGTTTCCACACATGTGTGCGGAGAAAGCTGCTTATCAGGTTCAGAGATTGTGTCTTGAGCAATTTCACTTCCATTTCCCTGTGTAGTCCCTTCATTATTCTGTAGCACTTAAGAGTTATTAGATATCATATCATTCTCCTTAACATTCTTCCTCACTTCTCGTTAAGTCATTTCAACAGATACTTCATCTTCATTGCACTCCACTATAACCCACTTATTGATAGGTTTCTTTGTCATTGAATGCAGAACTTGTTTTAGGCATTTAGCACTCACATGGTCAATTCTTTGGTATATAGTACACACCTGTGGCTTCCATTCATATTCAAACGTAACAGGGCAGTCGCTCCCATGAATGTCCACCACCATTGAATCCGGTAATTCCTCTTTCATATCCACTTCGACCATGACACGCACAAAATGACCTCTCTCCCTCTGCGTAGAGGAAGTATCTATATAAATTGGCTTTACAAAATTCGAGCAAACCATTGAGATCTCCTGTGGTTTCTGACAATGGAATGGTTGATTGTAAATTTTAAGCCAAATAGTATGATACCCCTCAAATCTAGAGCTACGGGTGATCAAGTTCGAGTATAGATCCGAGGGATACCAAATAATTAAGTATATAAATAAGCATTTGATTACAACATAAATAACTAAAAATAAATAAAATAGCAGAAAAAAAAAACTAAATAATAAATCTTTAAATTAATAAATAATTAATCCTCCAACTAAAAAATCTAAAACCTTTAATATAATTACAACTTAGGAATCCATCTAGTGGACCCCAATGATATCCCAACTGAAACAACTGAAAATAAACATAATCAGAAATTAAAACATAAAGAGAGTCCTACGTAGAACCGGAAGAATGACGTGGACTGTCTCTGCTTAGCACGAACAAGTTCTATGTTTGAAACTGTCGAACACCTGAAAAAATAATAGTGGGTCAGGCCCACGAACAAGTTCTTTCCACGACAACCCAACAGAGACCGGAGAAACTATATATCTATGACTAACCCATGCAATAACTACATAGTCTGTAATACATATACACACTAAAGAAACCTGACTAGACTATAAGGTTATCTCAACCTGAATAGTAAGCAACATGCAAAACGCACATATAGTGGCTATGAGTACCTAGACTTACCAGGGCACACAACCACACTATATCTAGCTACACATCCCTGGCAATATACATACCCTAACCACTGATCTTGAGGCTCAAGCTCATATTATGACATATATCTATATACATATATAATATATATCATATCCAGTATAAAGTAATCCACTATGTATCATCCAACTTGTTCAATTGACCTGACACAAATATAAGTAGGACTTAACATTTTAGTTAATTCATTTCCTTATACAAAATAGGTAAGACTTAACTGATAAGTTAATCCATCCCTAGAGTGCCACTATCCCATGCTGGTGCACTACATCCACACAATCCAATAGTTGATGTAACAATTTAAAGCAGTACATCAAATAATCCAGAAATAAATAAAATAACATAATATCATACTATCACAGAATATAAATGACTTATAATTTATTTAAGCTTCCTACACCATATATCCTACACAAACTAAATCTTAAAAATACTGATATTTTATTATATAATTAAGTAAGCACTTTTCATATACTATTCATGCTACACATTTAATCTTAATTGTTAGAACAAAATAAAGATTAAAACCATTCATTCCTCAAAGAATTCAAATAGCATGAATTGTTATATTTAAGTCTGTTTAGAATTTGTTTAAACTCATACCTAGTCCCTATGTAATGATTAGGACCTCTCAAAATTAATTTAACGTTGTTTACAAAACTTCCCCAGATAAGGCTCGAGCTTTTGTCCTAATTGCTCGAGCTTTCTTCCTAATTGCTCGAGCTTTCTGTCCAAGGCTCTAGCTTCCTGCCCATGGCTCGAGGTCTACACCAATAGCTTGAGCTTTACATCCAAGGCTCGAGCTTTTCACCTATGGCTCGAGCTTTTCTTTCAAGGCTCGAGCTTTTCATCCACGGCTCGAGCTTTGCCTCCAAGGCTCGAGCACTGTAACAACAAACAAGCACTATTTACGTGATTTAACCTAGAATTTCTACTGTGAACTCAGCATTTATTGTTTAAGGATTCTAAGGCATGTTTCTAGGTTCCATCAATAAACAGATATGAAGATACATTATTTAAACATGTAAAAATTCATAAAGAAATCAAATCAAATCCATAAATTTATCAATTCATACAACAAGAACAACTATGAAATATAATTTATAAAACATATGTCCTAGATCAATTAAATTATAAATTTCAGTTTTAATTATTCTTTAAATAACCCTAAGATTATACTAGAGATAAATATTCCACAGATCAAAGGAGAAGTGTAAAACATGAACTTGCCTTTAGCCTCGTTCTTCCTCTCTTTCTCTCTAAAATATATTACGTGATATATTTCTAGTCCTATTTTTCAACCCTATAGTTCTATATTTATAGGGTAAATAATAACCATACTCCTTTTCCCAATTCATATCAAATTAATAAAGAAAATAATAAAATTAAAATACTAAAAAGGTAACTAAAATATATGTTACGTAAAATCTATGTATATTCTTTTTATATGTTACGTATATGTTAGGTAACTAAAATATATGTTACGTATAATCTATGTATATTCTTTTTATATAAATAAAATAAATACATCAGATTATCACTAAAGGACTTTCCTTACATATATGTATACTTATATATATATATATATATATATATATATATATATAGATATATATATATATACACTATCCATAGGTAATTATCCATACCCATTAAACCCCTTATCCAAGTCCATGGAACCCAATTGGTTAGCCCATGACTACTATCCATAACCATTAAAATAAAATAAAATAACCATTTAAAACATTTAATTTCTAACCATTAATTACAAGAAAATACCTAACATTTAAGTAAACAAATACACATCATTTAACACATAATTCAACTAAACAAGTACTTCAAATAAACACATAATCAATTAATTCATATAAATAATTAAACAAATAGCTAGAAAAATTCAAATAAAGAATTAAAAACATAATTAAAACAATTAATAAAATATTGAAACTATCCTTTTAAAATTAGAGGTATTACAAACAGGCACCATCTCCAAAACCTCTTTAACTAAGCTTACATTCTTGTTCCAACGCTTGAGGATAATTGGTCTACCCTCAAAAGCATATATGCGTGATAGAACTTTCTGTAATTCCATCTCATCCGGTAATCGTACCAGAAAAAAACCCATCTTTCAGATAGAGTAAAGTGGAGTCCTTGGACCACCGACTATCAACAAAGGATTTGAAGTGATGATAGTATGGTTTCTAACCCATTACATAGCCCACTACCGATGACTTCCAAAATTGAATTTCCTCTGCCATATCTTCTTCCACTATTGAGATCTTCTGTCCTCAACTCTGACTATGGTAAGTAAGGTTTTGAAATTTAGATTTCGCTTCTGTAAAGAAACAACACCATGAAGTGTTTGGGGTCTGTAATGACCCGGTTATTTTCTTTCCTTTCCTTTTTTTAGATTTTCACGGATATTTTTTTTTCCGTTGATCTTTTCCTTTCTGAGTTCGGTTTCTCATCACTTAGTGTCATCTTGAGTGCTCAGGAATGGTTTCCGAGAATCTTTTCCGTGGATTGACAACTTCCTTCGAGGACCAAGTCATTTTCACATTTCACTTTTGTGACACTATTCACTTTCGTCTTTTTCTCGGTTGTCACTTTGTTAGCATAACCTCACTTTTCATGTTCGGATTTGATTCCGGTTCTGCATGCATCCACGATATTTAAATTCCATGCTATGTGTATTTTTACTTTTGTAGAAAAGCATGCTAAGTGCTTACTTTTCTTGTAAAGGGTATAGACGCATAACCTTTTTGTAATTTTCCTAACTTTTGGGATTTTTGTGTAATTACTGTAAAGTAATTATTTTTCGTCTTAGGGACCATTTTGCAATTTAATTTGGGAGATATTTTCAAAAAGGACCATTTTGCAATTTCTGAAAAAGTGTGACAAGTGTCACACTCTCATTGGTCCACTTGTTGACATGTGTGTGGAAACACTTTGAAGCCTTGGATGAGGACATGTGAAGGTGGAGATTTAACCACTTGTTGGCCTAGGATTGGTGCACTTGTTGGCTCAGATGGTTGACAAGTGTAGGCTTGAGATTTAGCCTAGGATGAAGCCTTGGATTTGTGACAAGTGTAGGCTCACAATTTGATCTTACATTAGTGTGTGTGAGAGAGGTAGTATAAGAGCACATAGTGAGTGGAGGATCTCTATTCCCTCCACTCACATTTCATCTTCATCATTTTTCATTTCCTCCCTCTCTTGTAAAGAAAACCCTAGCCTCTATGGATGGAGCCTAAAGCCTTAAGCTTTGACCTTGATTTTTTAGAGTCTTCCATTGATTTCCAAGCTTGAACTTGGGAATACATTTTGTTCCCCACATTTTCCTCTTCTTAACCCTAGAAGGGTTTGCCATTTTGTGTTGATTTTGCCTTCGATTCTAGACAGACATTTCTCTAGTGAGGTAGGGGGTGTTATCATTTATCTTCCAAGTAATTTAATTGTTCTTATAGTGATATCCAAGTTATATGCATGTCTTGTATTGATTTAAGAAATTGATGATTGTTGTAACTTGCATATAACTCATTTTTTACTTGGTATATGGCATGGCCTTCACTTGATCTTTGTTATATATTTATTTGGAACCATTTGAATGAGTTTTCAAATCTAGAGAATTAATGAATTTAATTTGATTTAAATTCTAGTTAATTGTACCTTGCTTGTTTTCCATTTTTGACTTGATTTATGGCATGGCCATGATTTAATCCTTGATATATATTAATTTGAGATCATTTGAACAACTTTTGACATATAGAGATTTAATTAATTTAAATTAATTAAATTTCACATGATTATATCTTGCTCCCTTTGTGAAATTAATGTAATGTTTGCAATCACCATGGAATGGACATTCACATATATAAGTTTGAGAATTTTTGGATAACTTTGATTTCTAGATAAATTGATTAATTAGATTAATTAATTTCCACTTAGTATTCTAATGATAGGGATATCTATTTCATGGGGCTTTTTCCTATTTAGCATGTATCATGACTTGTTGCAACTTGGCTCCATTAATGTAGTTAATGAACTTGAACCCTTATCTTGGAATGGTTTGATTACTCATGCGTTGCTTAGTAAGTAGTTGAATCATAAATCTTATACTTGTGGTATATCTATTTCAATGAATTTTATGTGCTATATATCTTGTTTCTAGTCTATATAGATGCACACTATGAATTCTTGACATTTTCACATGCCATGTTAGTTGATGAACATAGGGCATAACTTGTGTATTCCAAAATCTTGGTTGTGCATGAAACATGGTTAATGCATTTCTTGTATGTGATACAATCGTGGTTGCACAACTTGTTGATTTTGGGACTTGGGATATCAATCAAGGATATGGGAAGGTACCCTAGGGTTGAAAGCCCTAAAGTGATCCCAAGAACGGGGGAAGGTACCCTTGGGTTGATAACCCTAAAGTGATCCCATGACTAGGGGCAGGTATCCATGGGTTAATAGCACTAAAGTGATCTCAAGAGTACAGTTTTAATCCGGGCAATATCCAAGTATCTACTTTGGCTTGATTTCGCATTTAAATTCCAAGTTGTTAACTTTGTGACTTCACATCACATTGTGCTATGTTGAAAGTTCTAATGTCACTTTGATAACATGAATTAAATTGTATTGAATTACAAACTTGGTACAAAGATAAACCCATGCATTCCCTACGAGTAAACTTGTTTACTCACCCCTAAGTTACTGGGTGTTTTTCAAGTAAAGAAGCCATAATGTGGGATGCACAACAATCTTAGACTTGCTAGACTACTTGGAGTATCTTTTTTTGATATGTTAGAATATGCACATGTTAGCATATCTTGTTCCATTTTGTTTACTATATCAAATACTTGTGTTTATTGTTCAAGTCATGTAATGTGCACTTAAGTGCACCTTTTGGTACTTATTTTGAATGTGTAAAATGTGGCCAAGAGCCAATTTATATTTAGATTCACCTTTGTGCATTATTCATGGAAAATTGCTTTTAAAGGGGACAATAGAGAAACCTAAGGTTTTTAGGTATCATTTTTGCATTGGGAGGCATTTTTAGGTTATAAGTTTTCATTTGAGGTCTATTTACTTTATTCGAGGTGTGGCCAAGGGCCAAACACCTTACCAAATTTTGCATATGCTCTTAGTCTCCATATTTTCTGTTTTTAGACAAATTCTTGTGAAATGGAGGTTTGGAGGGTCACTTTTTGCATTGAGTGTTTACGGAGGCCGTGAACCATTGGCGCATGTCTAAATAGATATAATACGTTTGCGTGCATATTCGTTTCAGCCTAGAAGTGCATTTGGGGTCAAATGTATGTTTGATGCAAATTCACATTTTTTGCCGTTTTGAGCCTAAACTGAGCATAAGGGCATTTTGGGGTTTTCACTTAAAAATTAAAGTTTTCTTTTGACATGGTTGGCTAGAAAACATGATTTTGAGGGTAGTTTCTTCTTAGTGTTTCTTTCAAAAAGGCCCAGAAAGTCCTCAAAATTGCATTTCAAGGTTGCATTTCAGGTGCAACCTACAGCAGTTCGAGCGCTCTAAAAGGGGGTTCGAGCACTCTAACTTTGGGCAAAACTCTCGGGGCAATTTTCGAGAGCTCGAGGTACTGTTCACGAGTGTATGTGTGTCTTGATTCAGCACTGCACCTCCGACTTCAAATTATCATATCTTCTTCGTTTTAACTCCGAATCAGGCGATTCTTGAGTCTAAATTGACCGCGTTGAAGTATGCTTTCCAATGGTACCAATTTTAGATTCAGATTGTTCTTGTAGCTCAAGATATTCAAGTTTTAGTATGATTGTGTCTGTTTTTGGTTCGAACCGGGATAGGGTTTCCCTTCCTTCGACTTCAGAACTTGATATTTTTGTCGTCTGGACTCCGAATCAAGTGATTCTTGTGTCTATCTTTATTAATTTTTCTTTGTCTTTCCAATGGTGTGCACGATGGCACCCATTTCAATGTGGAATGACCATTTTGCCCCTAGGTTCATTCTTATCCGTTTTTAAAACGTTGCTTCCGCATTTTCTTCCTTTGGGTTTCATGACCTCGTTGAGGGTCACATTGGTGTCTTAGAGGAGTGTTGTATCTCCAGAGACCATTGTTCTATCTTTTGCTTCCGTATTTTGGATCCGTTTTGGGTCATCACAGGACACACTGGGTTGAAAAATCCAGGGTCGTCACAGGTGGTATCAGAGCTCCTAGGTTTGAATACCTTGGATGATGGGTTTTGGGTGCATACCATGCTTATGTTGCCATGCTCTATATGCTTATATGCTTCATGATAACATGTTTTGGTTTGATAACATGTTTATGTGCTTATGTGCTATATGTGGTATGCTATTTGTTTAGCTTGCTTGGATTCCATTGTAAAGAGCTTGACATGTGATGTATGCTAGATTAGATTTGTTTATGCATAACTGTGTTGCATATTCGGCATGACATGGGATTGGTCATTGAGGCACGAGTTGAGGTTGATGGTGATTGAAGTCACAGTCTCGTGATAGTATAGGTTATTGCCAACCTGGCATTGTCTTTGAGGTAGGTGGTGAGAGACCTTTTGTTTAGGCTCTCGTGAGGTGAGTCATTTGGCATTGTCGTAGTGGTGGATTTGTTGGTTTTGGGCCATGATGAGGTTATGGACCTCTTAGGATCCTTGGTTATTTTGGAAGGTTCCTCTGATATTGCAATTTTTATAGGCGGGTACGTTTGTGGGTGGGTGCATGGCACTGTCATGCTACCGTACTGGCTAGCTACGAGCGCAATTCAGATGGAATCAGTGTCGGTTTTTGTTCCGATAGGCGTAGTCCTTTTGGTTGGCGATGATGTAAGTTTTGTTTTGAGCGTCTGGTGTTGAGACGGTGATTGATGGTCATTTTGAGGACGATTTTGGAGATTGATTCGGTTGTCTGATTGTATGGCTAAAGTAGCCATTTTGTTTGACTTCTCTTTATGTGATGATGCTTTTGGGATCAAGTCGATTGATCGATGTTTTGGGTTGGTGGCATTGCATTGTTAGTGTCACTTGTAGTGTCACCTCTAGATTCGGAGTTGGATTGTTGGAGTCTTACCATTGTGGTAAAGGCGCACGTCTGTTTTGAGACAGGTTATTGTCGCATTGGTTTTTGGAGACAGTTATGGCTAGGACTGGTCTTTCCTTTTTCTTAAACACTCTAGGACACTATGTCCATGGGGTTCATTGTTGCATCATTTTATTTTCTGCAATTTCATTTACTACCATGTTAGTAGTATGATTTCTAATATTGTGACGCATGAGTAGGTGGAAGTGTGTCCACATTTGCTTTCTTATTGTGTGGCATTAGCATGCCTTCTTTATATGCTTACAGATACCATGTTGTTGTTGTACTTTAGTGACATAATTTTGTGCTTACATGGAGACGTGTTGCATGTAACCTTGATTTTTATCTATGTGAGTAGATTTATTTATTTGGTAGTTGCATTCCTTGTCATATGCATGACTTCTATATTTGGTTCTCCCTTTTGTTCCCTTTTCGTGTTTGTCGTGTTGACATTTGTGGGAGAATAGGGTTTCTTCTTTTTCTTAGTTCGAGTAAGGGACTTCACAAGGAGTGAGTCTCTTCTGTTTGTTGCATTGTGTACAGCTTTGAGGTTGGCTGGTCTGTAAGGATCACCATTGTTGTCTTAAGTCCTTGGTGAGGATTTAGTTGATTTTGGTCGACTTACTTCCATGTAGGGGGTGAAGTCTTTGACATTGTTGTCTTTCATTTCAGAGATAGAGTCATGGTGTTGTCCTTCTTAGGACTAGTGGTTCCTTTTCTTTCGTGTCTTCCCTTGGGAAGTTTTGCCGTAGTTGTTGACGGGTTGTGGTGCTCAGAGTGAGTGGATTGGTGTGAGATCATTTTAAGGGGACTTGTGTCCATATCAGTGAGGATTTGTTTGATTTGTGAGGTGAGCTCGATGTTCTTTTGCGAATGTCCTTTGGAGACTTGTTTTAGTTTTGGAGACCTTGATGTGGTTAACTCTTGGGAAGAGTTTTGAAAGATCGTTGTTGGATCTGGCTTGTTTGTGGAGCTTCCTCGTCCTAGTTATGACTAGGCATAGTTTTGAGGAATCGTAGTTCCAGTGGTTGTTTATGGATCGTTGGAAAATTGAGGAATTTTGATTTAGCTTGGTGTGGCCAAGTACGGTTTAGAGAGACTCATTTTTGTAATTTTGATTGTTGTCAGAATTTTGATATGTGTGCCACTTGGTGGACTTGTGTTTTGAGGATCTAGTTATCCGTGATAGGGATGTGAATCCGATGTTTAACTTCGATGTAGTTTTGTAGTTGATCTGTTTTAGGGAGATATGTAGGACTTTCGATGAAATGTCTTGTAATGAGATTCATTTTGGTTTCTAGATGTTTTGACTTGTTTTTCAGGCTTTGAATTCTTGATTAATATTGTTGATAGTGGTACTTTGAGACATTAGAGATGTTGGTTTTACTGTATTGAGGATTTTGGGCCTTAAGCATAATGGTGCCTATGACATTGTTGTCAGAGTTTGGGATTGGCCAGGATGGTCTGGAACGTCCTTGGACCATATTCCAACTCTCACAAATGCCTGGTTCCCACATTATTTTTGGCCATGATCGTTTTGCGACATTGATGTCATTGATATCGAGAGGTTTCATGGGTAGACTTAGTGGGGGGCAGGTTATGAACTAGTGCCTTATACTGTCATGCTACCATACAAAGTTGTGTGTTGTGGGCGAGTACAAGTTGCCGTCGATGCTACCTTACTGACGAGTACGTGTGGGCGGGCACTAGGCACTGTCATTGCTACCACACATTTGAGTACGTCATGGGCGGGTTCTGGTTGCTATTTGTACTGCCATGTCGTCTTTGTTCAGTACCTTGATTTGATACGTAGATATCTTGGAGTTCTTTTGGTGGTTGTTTTCAGATCCGTATGATAGTTCGTCAGGAGGGATGCTTACGGTTATGGTCTTCCATTCCTTTGTTTGACCTTGGGTTCTATGTGTGACCTTTGACTTGTTGTGTGGCCATGTAGTCACCTTTCCTTTGAGAGGTTGTCTTGTCATGAGCACGTGGGTGCAAATGACACTGGGTTATGGGTTCCTTTCAGCTTTGGGGTCGCTGGTGTAGCGTGTTGTGTGGGATACTCGGAGATGTACTCTGTAGTTTTCCTAGTTTTGCCTTTTATTGGTTGGGGCTGGATTTCGGGGACGAAATCCCTTTAAGGTAGGAAGGTTGTAATGACCCGGTCATTTTCTTTCCTTTCCTTTTTTCAGATTTTCACTGATATTTTTTTTTCCGTTGTTCTTTTCCTTTCTGAGTTCGGTTTCTCGTCACTTAATGTCATCTTGAGTACTCGGGAATGGTTTCCGAGACTCTTTTCCGTGGATTGACGACTTCTTTTGAGGACCAAGTCATTTTCATATTTCACTTTTGTGACACTATTCACTTTCGTCTTTTTCTCGGTTGTCACTTTGTTAACATAACCTCACTTTTCGTGTTCGGATTTGATTCCGGTTCTGCATGCATCCACGATATTTAAATTACATGCTATGTGTATTTTCACTTTTGTAGAAAATCATGATAAGTGCTTACTTTTCTTGTAAAGGGTATAGACGCATAACCTTTTTGTAATTTTCCTAACTTTTGGGGTTTTTGTATAATTACTGTAAAGTAATTATTTTTCGTCTTATAGACCATTTTGTAATTTAATTTGGGAGATATTTTCCAAAAGGACCATTTTGCAATTTCTGAAAAGTGTGACAAGTGTCACACTTTCAATGGTCCACTTGTTGACATGTGTGTGGAAACACTTTGAGGCCTTGGATGAGGACATGTGGAGGGTGGAGATTTAACCACTTGTTGGCCTAGGATTGGTGCACTTGTTAGCTCAGATGGTTGACAAGTGTAGGCTTGAGATTTAGCCTAGGATGGAGCCTTGGATTTGTGACAAGTGTAGGCTCACAATTTAATCTTGCATTAGTGTGTGTGTGTGAGGTAGTGTAAGAGTACATAGTGAGTGGAGGATCTCTATCCCCTCCACTCACATTTCATCTTCATCATTTTTCATTTCCTCCCTCTCTTGTAAAGAAAACCCTAGCCTCCATGGATGGAGCCTAAAGCCTTAAGCTTTGACCTTGATTTTTGAGAGTCTTCCATTGATTTCCAAGCTTGAACTTGGGAATACATTTTGTTTCTCTCATCTTCCTCTTCATAACCCTAGAAGGGTTTGCCATTTTGTGTTGATTTTGCCTTAAATTCTAGAGAGACACTTCTCTAGTGAGGTAGGGGGTGTTATCATTTATCTTCCAAGTAATTTAATTGTTCTTATAGTGATATCCAAGTTATATGCATGTCTTGCATTGATTTGAGAAATTAATGATTGTTGTAACTTGCATATAACTCATTTTTTACTTGGTATATGATATGACCTTCACTTGATCTTTGTTGTATATTTATTTGGAACCATTTGAATGAGTTTTCAAATCTAGAGAATTAATGAATTTAATTTGATTTAAATTCTAGTTAATTGTACCTTACTTGTTTTCCATTTTTGACTTGATTTATAGCATGGTCATGACTTAATTCTTGATATATATTAATTTGAGATCATTTGAATAACTTTTGAAATCTAGAGATTTAATTAATTTAAATTAATTAAATTCCATATGATTATATCTTGCTCCCTTTGTGAAATTAATGTGATGTTTGCAATCACCATGGAATGGAAATTCACATATATAAGTTTGAGAATTTTTGGACAACTTTGATTTCTAGAGAAATTGATTAATTAGGTTAATTAATTTCCACTTAGTATTCTAATAATAGGGACATCTATTTCATGGGGCTTTTGCCTATTTAGCATGTATCATGACTTGTTGCAACTTGGCTCCATTAATGTAGTTAATGAACTTGCACCCTTATCTTGGAATGGTTTGATTACTGATGCGTTGCTTAGCAAGTAGTTGAATCATAAATCTTATACTTGTGGTATATCTATTTCAATGAATTTCATGTACTATATATCTTGTATCTAGTCTATATAGATGCACACTATGAATTCTTGACATTTTCACATGCCATGTTAGTTGATGAACTTAGGGCATGACTTGTGTATTCCAAAATCTTGGTTGTGCATGAAACATGGTTAATGCATTTCTTCTATGTGATACAATCTTAGTTGCACAACTTGTTGATTTCGGGACTTGGGATATCAATCAAGGATATGGGAAGGTACCCTTGGGTTGAAAGCCCTAAAGTGATCCCAAGAACGGGGGAAAGTACCCTTGTGTTGATAACCCTAAAGTGATCCCATGACTAGGGGAAGGTACCCATGGGTTAATAGCCCTAAAGTGATCTCAAGAGTACGGTTTTAATCCGGGCAATATCCAAGTATCCACTTTGGCTTGATTTCGCATTTAAATTCCAAGTTGTTAACTTTGTGACTTCACATCACATTGTGCCATGTTGAAAGTTCTAATGTCACTTTGATAGCATAAATTAAATTGTATTGAATTGCAAATTTGGTACAAAGATAAACCCATGCATTCCCTACGAGTAAACTTGTTTACTCACCCCTAAGTTACTGGGTGTTTTTCAGGTAAAGAAGCCATAATGTGGGATGCACAACAATCTTAGACTTGCTAGACTACTTGGAGTATCTTTTTTTGCTATGTTAGAATATGCACATGTTAGCATATCTTGTTCCATTTTGCTTACTATGTCAAACACTTGTGTTTATTGTTTAAGTCATGTAATGTGCACTTAAGTGCACCTTTTGGTACTTATTTTGAATGTGTAATATGTGGCCAAGAGCCAATTTATATTTAGATTCACCTTTGTGCATTATTCATGGAAAATTGCTTTTAAAGGGGACAATAGAGAAACCTAAGGTTTTTAGGTATCATTTTTGCATTGGGAGGTATTTTTAGGTTATGAGTTTTCATTTGAGGTCTATTTACTTTATTCGAGGTGTGGCCAAGGGCCAAACACTTTACCAAATTTTGCATATGCTCTTAGTCTCCATATTTTATGTTTTTAGACAAATTCTTGTGAAATCGAGGTTTGGAGGGTCACTTTTTGCATTGAGTGTTTACGGAGGCCGTGAACCATTGGCGCATGTCTATATAGATATAATACATTTGCGTGCATATTCATTTCAGCCTAGAAGTGCATTTGGGGTTAAATGTATGTTTGATGCAAATTCACATTTTTTGTCATTTTGAACTGAGCATAAGGGCATTTTGTGGTTTTCACTTGAAAAATAAAGTTTTCTTTTGGCATGATTGGTCTAAAAAACATGATTTTGAGGGTAGTTTCTTCTTAGTCTTTCTTTCAAAAAGGCCCAGAAAGTCCTCAAAATTGCATTTCAAGGTTGCATTTCAGGTACAGCCTACAGTAGTTCCAGCGCTCTAAAGGGGGGTTCGAGCGCTCTAACTTTGGGCAGAACTTTTGGGGCAATTTTCGAGCGCTCGAAGCCTTTGCTCGAGCGCTCGAGGTACTGTTCATGAGTGTATGTGTGTCTTGGTTCAACACTACACCTCCGACTTCAAATTATCATATCTTCTTCGTTTTAACTCCGAATCAGGCGATTCTTGAGTCTAAATTGACCGCGTTGAAGTAAGCTTTCCAATGGTACCAATTTCAGATTCAAATTGTTCTTGTAGCTCAAGATATTCAAGTTTTAGTAAGGTTGTGTTTTTTTTTGGTATGAACCGGGATAGGGTTTCCCTTCCTTCGACTTCAGAACTTGATATCTTTGCCGTCCGGACTCCGAATCAAGTGATTCTTGAGTCTATCTTTATTAATTTTTTGTTGTCTTTCCAATGGTGTGCACGGTGGCACCCATTTTAGTGTGGAATTACCATTTTGCCCCTAGGTTCTTTCTTATCCGTTTTTAAAACGTTGCTTCCGCATTTTCTTCCTTTAGCTTTCATGACCTCGTTGAGGGTCACATTGGTGTCTTAGAGGAGTGTTGTATCTCCAAAGACCATTGTTCTATCTTTTACTTTCGCATTTTTGATCATTTTTGGGTCATCACAGGACACACTGGGTTGAAAAATCCAGGGTCGTCACAGGGTCGGATTCCGGCTTAAAGAACTTGCCGGCATGCTGTTGGAGGAGGGTAATCCATCACTGATCTCCCCCCCCCCCCTTCCCGGTCGTCTATGCAACCAAGAATATACAAAAACCTAATCACCTCGTATAAAGAGAAAAATGAAAGGACTACATAGGGAAATATTTTGAATAACGCTTTAATAAAAGCTCAATTCTTTGTCGTGATGATCGGTACTAGATTTGTGTACTAGTTTGAGGCCGGATGTGATCATTTCTTTAGTTGGCTTAGATAGTAACATATTTGATGCCAGTTCACTTAAAAATGATTCTAGAGTTGTTTTGATTTGCATGATCATTGTCTTGATGTGTGGAAGACCATACTTGCTTGCTTAGTGTTAAGATTTTGGGAGATTGCTTGGAAAAGGGTTGAAAAATTGCATACTTGAGGTAGTTCTCTCCCAATGTTTGTTTTATATATTGGTACCTCTTTAGTGAGAAAGAGCTCAATGTTTGTGGATATTATTTCTGAAACCCTCGCGAGACTTCACTCGTCCACTAGGGGTAACCTATGGGTTTAAAAGGCTTGTTGCATATGCTAAATGCGATCGTGTTCCCTACGAAAGTGGCATTATCCTTTTATTGCTTTCTAGTTTATAGTTACTTAGTTGTTTATTTCTTTATTTTCCTTGTTGTTCATTGCTAGGGACTAGCAATATCTAAGTTTGGGGGTGTGATGAGTGCTCAAATGTGACGCATTTTAGCACCTAAGATAGGGTATTTTAGTCCATTCATCTATCTTACTTTCATGTTTTAGTACGTATTTGTGTTTTTGCCTATTTTAGGTCAATAAAGTTGAAACATGCTAAGAAGAGCCATGTAGCTCATATTTTGAGTTAAGAAGCAAATCTGGAAAGAAGTTAGAAAATTGCATTAGTGGAACTTCGATCGATCAAAGGAAGTCCCGATCGATCGAAGAAAGCTATAATCGATCGAAATCAAGGTGGTGCTTGCTCAGCAATCCGGATAAGGCCAAGAAGATATTTCCATGACACGTCAGTTTCGATCGATCGAAGTAAGTGTTTGATCGATCAAAAACCCTTCGATCGATCGAAATGACTACTGGCAGTGTGCTGTCTAATTTCCAAGCGCGCTCAGACTCTACCTACTTTTATAGCTGCGAATTTCCACCAATCAAAGGCAGTATTTCTGACTTGTTGCCGACTCAAAGAGGCTTGTATATAAAAGGGAATTGAACCATTTTGTAAAATATCTTTAGCTTGAATTTTATTTCATTGTAACAGTTAGTTTCTCCCCCTAAAAAAGTTAGAGATTAGGGTTGGAAGAAAAGAGAAGAATGGAGGCATCAAGAACACATCTCAAAATCTACACACACTCTCTCTCTAGAATTCAACAAAGAAGAAGAGGAAGAAGATGGAACCATGTTTGGGGATTGCCCTTGAGGGTTCCAAGATCATACCCACCTCCTCCATGATTGGCTAGAATTCTCCTTGGAGCTTGGATGAGCCCCAAGTTTGTAATCAAATCCTCTATCTGTTTCATACTTTTTGGGGAATAATATCTTGTGATTTAGTGTTTTAGCCTTGTGAATTTAATGAATCTTGGGTTCTCTGTTGATTTTTATGGATTAATTCTTTCTATTGATTCTCTATGTGATTATATGTTATCTTATGTGTGATTATTTGGGAATTGATATCTACACTAGTTTTTCAATATTAATTGTCTATGTGTGATTGATTGAGAATCTAGTGATGGCTAGTCATAGTTTTTATTAGATGGGTTTGTCAATTAATTTGATGGATTATGCTTATACTTAATGAATTGTTCTATAATTTAATTCATGTTTGTAGGTAGGTAGACAATCTTTACTTGATTTGATATTCCATGGCTTATTATTGCAAATTCCATGATTCTCTAGATTGATGTATGCTACAATTGTGACTAGTTTGATGGGTCATACTTAGAATTGATGGATTATACTACACTTAGTTTATTTGTCGGTTAGATAGACAATTCATTATTGCATTTGATGGTTCATGCTTAATATTGCAATTGGTAGTCGCATTTTGTTCACAAGAAGGTTTTCTTCAAAATAGTTGAAAATGTGTGGTTTGGTGAACGAGCTTGGTGGCGATTCCAATGCACCCCAAGACCTCACTTCTCATCTCTTAAATCCCTATCTCAACTTAGTTTTATTTTACTTGCATTTTAATTAATTGTTTTCTAGAGTAATCAACCAACCCAACCCTCATTTGTAATCAATTGATACATTAGAGTCGAAATTAAATTATAACATGTATAATCTCTGCGGACGATCCCTACTCGTTATACTTCATTAGTTGTAGTAATGGTTTTATAAATGTAAATTTGACATTTAAAGGCTTCATAAACTACAATCACATTTTGACCTTACGAAGCGACCTCTCGCATTACAAAGTTCGTTTTCTAAACACATAGAATGGGGCTCATCAATAGGTTAGATAGATAGATTATTTGAATTAGATTAGATCAATAGATAATGTTAGATTAGGTAGATATAAATAGTGAAAAATATGAATGTATTTTATATAAATCATGTAATGAAAGTCTGCATTTATGATAAATTGTTCAATTTTTATAGAATTATTAAGAGTCTTTGTTGGTGAAATGAGGAAACGTAATGAAAAATAAATTTTCATAAAAACAAGGATTAATTTCACTCACACCCCCTTACGTTTGGCCAAATATCACACTCAAACATTTTTTGAAAATTACTATCACTCGTACTACAAACTCATACTACAAACGTTTATTCCATCTTTCACTCATACCCCAACTGTTATGTACCGAGATCTACTATGTAATATGACTTAAATACCCTTTGACATAGTCAAAAATGTTTTCTAACCAAAAGAATTAAATAAAAAGATTACAATACTCTTAAATATACTACAAATTTACAATTATAGATATATATATATATACACACACTATCGCCTCTCCTCCCTCCCTCGCCACCACAAGTGTCATCGGCCACAACTGAATCTCCAGTTGTGCGAATCAAAGTAAGAGGACTGGAAGGAAGAAAAAGAGAGGTCATTAACCTCGCAACAAATGTAAGATAGGAAGATTGTTGCCGGCGGCTACTTGCAGCAGGTACGACGGCGAGCACAAATTATTTGAAAATTTGTTTGGCCTCAGAACCTAAAAAACTTCCATCACGGTGTAGCCAATTTAGAGCCAATCAAAACTATATGCAAGTCTAGTAAATCACAGGGCTTTTAATTTTTTTTTTTTAATTTATTTATGTTAGTTGACATGGTTTCTTCTTCTCATGTCCAATCTGTTACTTAGCTTTCAGTGTTCTTGTTCTCTTCAATTACATTATATATATATATATATATATATATATATATATATATATATATATGGAACAACAGTTACAACCAAAAGTCGCCGGAATTATTGACTCTCTTTTAACCCAAAGGACTTCATAGCTTCTTCAAGGCTCTGCTTTATTTGTTGCTCCAAAGTCTGAATCTTATTTTTAGACTCCGCAACAGATGTCTTTCCTGCCTTTGCTACCTCCAACTTCAATAGCTCAATCTTGTTCTTCAAATTTGAAGAATTTATAACATC
The DNA here is from genome assembly GCF_030987335.1 of Cornus florida. Lineage (NCBI taxonomy): Eukaryota > Viridiplantae > Streptophyta > Magnoliopsida > Cornales > Cornaceae > Cornus > Cornus florida. Next base: position 37,954,780 of record NW_026775571.1, on the reverse strand, counting down.
TTCGATTCCCTAATTTATCCACAAAATTCCTCCATCTTAATTTTGGAGTCTGAGAATGCATTCAATTTGCGGCGACTTTTGGTTGGTAGTGGGTAGGTAGGAATATAATTAGGGGTATAATAGTTATTTAAATTATTTGATATTTTGGAATAAATTTGATTAAAAAATTAAGGATAAAGATGTCTTTTTTCATATTTTTAACGGAGACCGTGATGGAAAAAGAAAAAACGGACCTAAATGATAGTTATTTTTGAAAGATATTTGACGCTAATATTTAGTCAAACCTAAGGGGTCAGTGAAATTAACCTTAAAAATAAATAACTTAAAACTCTTTAGGCATTTAATATTTATTAGGAATATGCATATGCGATGCACGTGATGAAAACTATATAATTAAATATATATATATATATATATATATATATAAACATAATTGTGAATTCAATATCAATTTATGGCTACTATATTAAACAATAAAACCTTATATAAACCATTAAAGATTACACATATAACATTTGTTTTCTTTTCCTTGTTTAATAAGATGTGATTTAACTACACATCTTTATATCCATTACCTAAATTTTTGAGTGAAGTACATTGACACCCCTTGAGATTTGCCAAAAGGACACTCAGATAAAAATTGGCCTATTTTGGAACAATGACACCCCCTCAAGTTTGATATAACTACCAAAGATACCCCAATGTTAATGAATTGACATTTTTGCCCTTTGACTTTTATATTGACAAATTTAAATGTTAAAATGACAATTATAACCTCATACCCTTAACCCTTTGTTTCCTTCTCCTCTCTGTTATCTCTTCCTCCCAATGCCAACACACACACACAAATTGTTACATAGATTCACATATATAGATACATATATATACACACACATATACACACAACCACACACACACACACATATATATATATACAGATACATATATATATATACACACAGAGGGCGGCAGGATTGTATGTTTCCTCAACTCTTTCTTCACAGCTGGAAACTCAAAGAAGGCTACCATCTCTGGCAGATCAAAGATAAGCAGATCTATGACGGATCGAAGACGGCGTCGATGAAGAAGACAAGCAGATTGGCCATGAAGTGTTGTGAAGTCCTCCTGGTCCAGGGGCAAGCGCCGGAGTTAGGGACGGTCCAAGAGCCATCGCGTCGAATATAGGCAGACCCGGAGCTGTGCCGTCGAGGACAGGCGCCGCCAATTTCTTCAACAGGTGGGTCTGGACAGATTTGGCGAATGTGAGTTCGTCGTTATTATCCTCGACTCCAAAGCCGACTTTGCGTCTCTAATGGGTGATGGCAAAGATGAATCGATGGTGGCACAGATGAGGGTGACGGCGGAGAGCTTCAGCTTTGATGATGTCGGCTGTGATGGAAGCGGCGGTGAGCTCAGTGATGTGCAAGCCTGGAGTCGGTGCTGTCATGGTTCGGCCATGGATGGTGGCGACGGCGAGATCAGCTTTGGATGATGGTAGCCGGCGAGCAAGTACGGCGATGATGGATTTACTATTCTGTAAAAAGCAAGATCAACTTTGTGTGTATATATATATGTATCTGTATATGTGTATCTGTGTAACAGTATGTGTGTGTTGGTGTTGGGAGGAAGAGATAACAGAAAGGAGAAAGAAACAAATGGTTAAGGGTATAAGGTTATAATTGACATTTCAACGTTTAAACTGGTCAATATAAAAGTCAAAGGTCAAAAATGTCAATTCATTACCATTGGGGTGTCTTTGGTAGCTATATCAAACTTGAGGGGGTGTCATTGTCCCAAAATAGGTCAACTTTCATCTGAGTATCCTTTTGATAAACTTCAAGGGGTGTCAGTGTATTTTATCCTAAATTTTTAATATCAAAAGAAAGATAAGGACTATAACATCTAAAATATAAACATTGTAATAGAAATATATATTCCATTGGACTATTAATAAAAAAAATAAATAAATAAATAAGCTCAATATTTTATTCTCTTGGCTTCATTTTGTTCTTCAATTGTATGGTATTCAAAAGGAACTTTTCAATGCTTCTGCTACGAGACTATCAGAGACCACATCATCTTTGTTTAGAGCCCAAATCAATAAAAATTAAAATTCAAACTCAAAATAAGATTTTCCCCAAAAAAACAAATTACCTTGATAGAAAAATGTCACATGCAAACTTGTAATTGTTGCAGCACAAATATTCACGTTTTTGGCTTTTCTGGTTAATGAGGACAGGGAAAGAATTGATTGACCAAAAAAAAAAACCAAATCTTTATGAGTTTTTGAACCCCTCGGTCTTCTTTTTTTTTTTTCTTTCTTAGAATACTAATTAAAGAATTTTTAAAACAAATCATTTATTGATTATTGATTCCTAGCTAGATAAAATCTTTAAAGAACCTAACAAAAATCATATCTAATATCTTCATATTCTGGCATTATGTGTTAAAGAATTCCAAAAGCCAATGCCAAGGGGCCAGAATTAGGGATTCGTAGAACAAAAAATTGATAGAAAATGTAGACTATAGATGTGTAAACAATGCAGAAAAGGGCATATTTTTTTAAGAAACATGGCCTGTTATTTATTTATTTTGGTTTGCAATATTGTGGAATAGGATTGTACAATTTTGGAAAGTAAAACAAATCATTTATAGGACTGTAGAATTTTGGGGAGGTAATGGTTTTTTTTTTTTTTTTTTTTTTTTGTTAAATTTTTAAAAATAGAAAAAATCATAAGGGGTTTTATATTGTGGAAAAGAAGAGAAAATCATCAGGGGCTTGAATGCGGTATGAATGAAATCATTTTTGAGACTTATTGTTATTATGAATAAAAAATGTTTAAAAATAGAAAAAGATATTAGGGCCTATTGTGGGAATAAAAAGAGAGAAAATCATTAGGGGCTTTAATGGGGGTATGAATGCATAATTAAGAAATAGTTTACACTTTTATAATATTAATATTATTATTATATAGATATAGATAAATAGTATAGATATAGATATATGATAGTTTAGAAATATTTGTTACAAAATTTTTTAACAACATTCACACAAATTCTTAAAAATAATAATAATAAAAGAAAATAAAAAAGAAGCAATCATTAAAAAAAAATTGAGTTGAAAATCAAGTTGGTGTTAGGTTTTACTTGCGTCGAATTGAGTTGAACTTGGATAGACTCGAACATTATATGTACAGTATGTCATTATGATGTAATATATATATATATATATATATATATATATGTAATGAACAAATCATTATGTTGTAGTATATGATGTATATATCAATAATAAAGTTGAAGTTAATTTTTTCGTATTGGGTTAGGCACGAGTCCGAATGTTACTATCCAAGTATTAGAAAAAACTATTTAAACCCATAAAAATCGTTTTGGGACTCCATTGATCCTATATCTCAACTTCTATTTCAAAATTATCGTAGTGTAACCACTTTATTTTTCATAATTTTCAAATCAAAACCAAAAATATTTGGATCTTTAATTTCTCTCTCATTTTTTTTTTTTTTTAAAAAAAAGAAGAAAAAAAAATGTCTATAGTATGGGACAGAAAATTGAAATTTCAAAATGATTATTTTTTATTGCTTTATATGTATCGTTAATTATTTGGGAGGGGGATAAATTACACAAATCTTCTCTCTTAATGATGTAAACATATAAAAATAATTTTTATTTGTCTCATACACATTTTAAGGACAAAAATAGTGATAAAGACTTTTAACTTTAGAATGTAAAGAAATATTTTTATTTGTCTCGTATATGTATTATATTCCTATATTTATTTTTATATCATTGGCATGGCTTTATATCAATAGAAGTAGGTTGGGCTTAACAAAGATGTGGTTGTTGAGCCTATAGCAATTTATTGTTTCTTCGAAGAATTCAATGCTCCTTTTTTGCAAATCTCAACCAACTTCACCAATGCTTGAATTAAAGACCTAATACCTACTAATTAGATGCCCCAACTCACCATATGCACATGAATATCAGGAAACGTCTTTGAAAGTACATGGATGTAGATTAGGTATTCCAGTCACTCCATTTTCTGTTTGGTGGGGGAGAAAATAGATTAGAAAATTATGAAAACTTAAAGGCCTTCAGGTGTTTAAAAGACGATAGGCTGGGTCCAATCTTTTCAGCAGTCAAAAAAAGCCTAACAATTCTTGGATTAAAATCTTCCCTCTGCACTACGGTGCATCTGTCCCAACCGATGAGAACACTGAGATACACGTTAAGAAAATAATGAGATGCAAGGCCAAACGTTACAACATTTTCGTAACGTGTATCACAAATTCTCCTTACCGGCTGGGACAGATGCACTATAGCGCTGGAGAGGATTTTAATCCAACAATTCTTTCCGATATTGAAGACTCTTTTGACAACCAAATCTCCAACATTAACCTTCCTTGGCTTGTTAAGCAAGAGGGAAGAACTCCGGGACATAAGTTCGTGTACACGATTTAATGTTGACAATTCTCTACGGTCGTAATATCATGTGGACGTAACCCTGATTTTGGGCGAACCACGTACATCTTGTGTTTTTGCTCTCTAAGTGCTTTATTTCTTGCCTCCTATGTGCCCAACATAGCTTGTGTACATTATGAGGTGCAAAGCAATACATAAAATGACAAAGGAAGAACTATGCACTACAAGTACAATATGCCTCTTATTGTTTCATTTCCCTTGCAACCATATTTTTTCCTATAGATCATTTCTGATGCAATATAGTATGACACACTAATGGTAAATTGAGTAAAATCACATCTAAAAAGACCTAGCTTCAAGAAGTACTCTAAAGTCAGCACAGAGTTTTCTTCTTTCCAAAAAATTTTACTGTCACTTTGTGGTGAAAACTTTGTTTCAACAACACAACATTTAGAAGATAAGTGCCTAGTTTACAATCAAAAGTGGTAATATAATTACATTCCAAAGTCGAATTATTAAGCAATATTGTTTTTGAAAAACGCGGATAAAATGTACACAGCATCACAGCCATAGATATTTACGCCCCAAAGCTAACGAAGAAAATTCTGTGAAACAATTACGATAATAGTAACGAATGGCTGTTAAATATCTAAATCAGTATACTACAACATTCAGTTTCATATAAGATACACAAGTAACACAATGTAGGAGCACTTCTTAGTTATTACATTGATAGATAGGAACACGCAGTGCAACCAAAAAAGAAAAGAAAAACTTAATACAAGAATGCATTTCATTTTGTTTCGGTGATCACAACTAAATTTCAAAAATCTCAAAATGTAAACATTGCAGGTTCTGTGATATATTTATTAGATTGTTTACTAGTCTAAAAAGAGTTGATAAAAAGAGTTTGTCAACACAGAGAGAAAAAAAAAAAATCAACATATACATTACTGGAGAAGCTCCAACCATTCAAAAATAGGACGAAAACAAGAAATCTGAAATGAAAAATACTATACCTCTCAATGAAGTTTAACAATTTTCCCGGTTCGCATTGAAAATATACTGGTCCAGCCACATTTGCAGCTTTGTATATTAAGGCTCCCGTGAGTAGAGAACCAAACAATATATTACATGGCTTCCTTGTCCTTCACCCGAGCAGAATTCCTATCCTTGTGAGGATCCTTATGTTTCTTTCTTCTTGGAGCGCCAACGGCAGAATCTACCAATGGGCCAGACCAAGTTTGGATGGGCACCTTTGGATATGAGAAATTTGTGGAACTGAATGGGACATCAGGAGGGTCAAAAGCTGGATCAATGTGATGTGAAGAACCTAAAGGATAACCAAGTGTTCCATCCTGGTGCGGAGGAGGAAACTTCTCACTCTTGCTCTTTGCATTTGCATGTGTGATTAGACGCCGCCTCTGCTTTAGAAAGGGAAATGGCATGGTAGTAAAATCAATAAAATGTATGAGACAAGGCTTTAATCGTGAAAAATCAAGTGTAATCAAGATTTTTAAAAATAATCATCAAGAAACAGAACAAGAACTGCATCAACAAACAAAACCTGAACATTTTCATACAAAAAAGCATTTCCAGTTCTTGTTTCTGCAGATACACACATATCTAGCTTGCATGTGACAGAACATGCACAAAGCCACATGTTGTAAGAGCAGGGCACTATGCTTTTAGAGGACTAAATCAGCACATAAATGCTTAGAATCATATCTTGTCAATCTACATCCCACGACTCTGCAGATATCCGGCTAATTACTCCCAGTCAATTAGATGCTCTATCCTAACCCCATGTTCCCCCTTACATAACAGGATGTCAAAAAAAATTACATAGTACTGTGCTCAAAATGCAACAACTCATCAAAATTTCTATTACATAAATTCCAATAAGTTTATCTTTTCTTTTCAATCAACATCTTCAACATGCCTTCTCACAATTTATTACAACAACACGACTTTTTATCTATGATCACAAGTTCCTAACCTAGCAAGAGCCATCCTCTCTAACCAGACTAGATAATAAAAAAATTCAAACAAATATAGGAGCTTGTGAGCGGAACAAGAACTAAGGCCAACCAAATTTGATCTTTAAGCCAAACCCTATCTAATGTGGCATCTCCCTATAATGATGAGCACGGCTAACACATTGTTGACATGAAACATCACGTCTACACATAATGAGCAGTAGTTTGCTCATCCACAAATGCACCCACGATTATTTAGTCACAAAATCAACCAATTAAGCATTCTTCTTTTTGGTGGGGAGGTAAACAAGTAGAGCATGTGTGGTGATATTATTTTGTTCATTCTGACCACAAGTTTCTTTCCACGCAAGACATTAATGGAGAGTGGAAAACTAGAAATGGATTACTTTAAATTGAACTAAATTAGTATTTATAATATATCTTGGAGGGAATGCCTTGTTTTGTCTTCTGGATTTGGGATTGCACTCCTAGATGTCGTGCCTGGGCTATGCCCCTTGTAATTGTAATCTATGTTCACATTAATACAAGCTCTTGCTTAATTACCAAATAGAAGGATATATAATGTGAAAAACTACAATTGAAAATATATTTTCATCTATATGAACAAATGGAGCCCCAAAGGGTTCATATTGGGCAATTCAAATAACCAAAGTACAAAAAAATGTTGCTAAAAGAAGCAGCTTATCTGACATACATCAAGATTGGCTTGCAACTCAGCATTGGCTTCTGGGGCAGGGAATGCCCTAACAGCTCGATCACGTGTACGAGTTTTCTTGACACCATCAGCGTTGGCTTTACCTGCAGCTCTCAGTCTACAATCAAAAAGGTCAGGTTACAATTAGGAGGATTGTGGGACATCAACATTCATCCAATCTTGTCTTAGCTTATAAGAAGAAATGATTTTCAAATGGGGAGAGGGGAATTCAGAAAAGCTTAATCTTTTTTTAGTATGAAATTTCTAAAAAAATTAGCAGTAAGATTGTTCTTCAGTAAAAAAAATTAAACAGTTTTGTTCTCCATAATTTCTGCATTCTCGGAACTATTCACCTCTCAAATATCTGCATTATGGTTACTTATATTAAGTCTTATGTTATGAGGGGAAAATTGTAATTTGAAACATAAGAATCTGAAGGCGTTAAGTATGTACAAGAAAGAGTAAAGTCATCCGCAAACCTTCTAGCTTCTTCATCCCGTAATTTCACATCCATCTCCTTGCTGGGAGGATATTTTGGAAGGCTGGAAGATTCACAAGCATATGGTTTGGTTGTGAAGAACTGCAAAAAAGAAAACAACATAAAGCCATAAAAGAAAGAAACATGAGAAGTATAAGAAACATGGAAAGAAAGAAAAGAAAACCAAGTGTTTTTCATACATGAAAAAGAAAACAGATAAAGTGCTAATACTTAAAAGACAGGTTATCAAAAAAAAAATTTTAAAAAAAATCGGTAAGATGAAACAATTCTGCTACTTTTTATTTTATAAGTTTGCTTCTTTTTGGAAAGTAGTTCCAATGTTAAGGTAAATAACGTATTTTGAAGTAATAAGCAAAAGGAACATCATAACATACTTTTATTTACAATTAGAAAAGTGATATTTGCACCACCTAAAAGTACTCACACTACGCCTGATTTTTTACTTCAATAACTGACACAATAACCCTTAAAAGTAGAGTTTTGAGAACTTTTCGGTACAATTGTGGAGGCGACAATACTTTGAATGAGAATTTTTTGTAGAGGTGAATATCATTTTTTTATAATTGTGTCATAAAGTCGAACCATTTTATAAGCATTCAGTGCATGTCCAACCAAACATGTAAAATATGTAGCCCATACCCGTGAGCAGTACTAGTGTGCCCAACACAGATATCTCAGTCATTTACAAGAGTCCATGTACCATAAACACACATACGTGAGTCACAAAAGCAGGAAAAGACAAAAATATATTAGCGCATTGGTGCAACCATTGCATTAGAAAGGGAGGAGTAGGATCAAGGGTTGATTCTTTCCCATTGATAAAAAGCCAACAGGAAAAAGGACATGACCCAGTATTAGTCCCCTTAGCCGAGGATTCCCAGAGGGACAAATTAGGAACAAACCTAACATTCATTATTTGCAAAAAGTGGTAAAAGTTCAAGCTTTCAAGCATGAGAACACAAGTTCAACTCTAAAAATACAGCCACTTTGTTCAAACATTGCCAGAAAGTACGTTTGTATCAAGTTTTTTTTTTTCCCGATAAATATGGTTGTATCAAGTTCATTCCTCCAAACATCGTCAATTAACTGGGGACCACAAAAGGTACCAGACCTTAAGTAACAAGGACATTTCATGTAATTGACGCACATTGATGTATGATGAAATATAATGCATTGTAAGATCACAAAGTACAATTTTCACATCACCAGTAATTTGATTTGACCACCACCTTATGACATGAAGCTTAAGTTTTATGGATGATACAGCAGGAAACTAAGGTTGATTAGGCATAATTAAATTTTGAGGGATAATGAATTAAGCACATTACTCTGCAAACTTAGAAACTCAAAGCCATTAAGATACTACAAAAGGTAAGTAAGAAGATAACTTGGCAAGACCTAGGAAAATAATTCAGATTTATAGCAGAAGAATGATCGCACGAACATTACAAATTGATAAAGAACAACTGATAATCCTTAAAAACTTTCTATCAAAATAAAGTACTCAATTGATCAATCTTGAAATTATGGAACATGCTCTCATGAAGTGCCTAAAAGCACCAATCTCTAAGATAAAAGCCTAACAATATGGCAACAACTTCAAAGAACTCCTTGGCAATGGCAATCCTTGCTAGTTTTTTTTCGGTTGAATTCTATGAGAACCCATAAGCCTCATTTTTCATCTGCTCTTGGTTCCTTTATTCATATGATAAAAATGAAAATAAAAAATAATAATAATAAAAAGGCAACTTCTCCCCAAACAAAGAGAAAAATGATAGAATTACTCAAAAAGCTATTCTACCATAAGCTCAGTTAAAACTAACAAAAAAGCATGTGGAACTTGGCCAAAACAGAGCCTATTTTGCAAACAGAGTAAGTAAAGAGCGGCGACAGAAGGTCAATCTGTTATTGGAATATAAAAACTCACTTCACTCCCTAACGCAGCTGTGGCAGTTTGACGTTCAGCGGGGTCAATTGCAAGAAGTGTCTCAATTAATGGCAGTGATGAAGGTGGAAAATCTTTAAATGTCTCTGCTATGCATCGTCTGTATGATTGTTGGGGCTTAAATATAGTTGCATGTGGTAGCTTTGACTTTTTCCAATATTCTTCAGAAGGAGAACCACAAAGCTTAAATATTTTGTGCAGCTGTTCCACCTATGTAATATAAAATGATATTAGTTACAAGAGAAACAATAGACTTACAGTTACACTCTAATTTTAACATCCAATTGCGATGCAGGCATAAAATGCCAATAAAATTATAGAATTGCTGTATCTCTTGCATACTTAAATAAGAAGCATGCAACCTGCAATATAAGCATAAGAATATTAAGATAAAGCCATTGCGCTCTTCTAAACTCTACAGAAGTAACAACATTGGATGAGTGGCTAATGGCAGGTTAAAGCACAGGTTTCTATGGACTGCACATGAGTACGAAAAAATTTAACTCTTAATGAAGATAAACAAGCATTTCTGATAGGAATTAGGACAAACAAGCTAAAGGTAGTATAGATAATTTTTCCTGTCAGACTCCAAAAACAGTGATGATCAATCACACCCTGGTTTGCTCAAGTTATGTGGGGCAAGCCTAATTTACAGCTCACCAGTATCACAACCAAAATGACACTTTGCATCATAAAATAGCATTCACACATCTAATGTTACAATTCTTTTCTCCATCAAAACAATTGGGCAGCTTTAATGTAAAGGCATACGAAAGGCAATTTGACGTATCACAAACTTTGCCATCAAATATACAAAATACAAAACACCATTCTGCCAATTAGGCATTTAACTTGTTAACATGAGGTGAAACAGTAATGAAGTATTTAATTTGCTGCAAACATTTAGGTATCAATGAAACAATAAACGCATTGCAATATCAAATGGCCCAATCAAGGCATCTTAAAGTCTTGGAGGGATAACTGGAATAAATAAAGTCAAAGAGTGCAGGTTACCTCAGTGCGACCAGGCATAATAGGCTTCCCATACAATAGTTCAGCAATAATGCAACCTGCACTCCAAAGGTCCACTCCTACACCATAGTCAGTGGCCCCAAGAAGAAGCTCTGGGGGCCGGTACCATAGAGTAACCACCCGACTAGTCATGGGCTGTTTGTGATTAGGATCAAAGAAAGAAGCCAACCCGAAATCAGCAATTTTAAGAACCCCTTCATTGTCAATAAGAAGATTTGACCCCTTAATGTCCCGATGCAGCACATGGTTGTTATGACAGTGTTCAAGCCCTGACAATAGCTGATGCATGAAACACTTGACCTACCATATTCATAGATGTATAACATAAGAAACCAACCCAATCTAAAATTAGTAAGCTAACAAAGAAAAGTTCAAATATTTTTAGTTGAACACTTCAAGAATCAGGAAGCAAACAAATAGAATCTAACCTGAGGTTCTGTAAACTTGATTCCTGGGCTCGCTGCGAGTCCAGCCAAATCATGCTCCATATACTCAAATACAAGGTACAAACTACATGACATCCTCGATGTCACTAAACCTTCCAGTTTAATAACATTGGGATGATCCAATCTTCGCAGGATCAAAATCTCTCTAGCCATAAATTTTACACTCTCGGGCTCCAAATTGTCAAATCGAACCTTCTTCAAAGCAACAACTTTCCCTGTTATAGCATCCCTAGCTTTGTACACATTACTATATGTACCTTGCCCAATCTAATCACAAAATCCAAAGCATACAACAAAGAATAAGACATTAACAGTTTAAAACTATTAGAACATAAAAAAAATATTGGAACCAAACCAGCAGATACTTGCCTTACAAATTTTCTCAAATGTGTCGGCCCGACGAGGCGTCCACCCATTGATTGCCTCACCTGCCACAGCCGAGAGCCAAGAAGGCCACCCAGCAGCCACTTGCTCTCCGTGCACATTCTTGGGTGGGTTACTCAACCTCGGATTCGTCCTGGACCGCCTCCTCTCCCCCCTCGGCCGCGTACTCCCTTCCTTCTGTTCCTCCTTCTGATCCCCACCATTCTGAACCTCACCACCACCACCCTCCGCCTTTTCAACTGCAACTTTCTCTCTCCTCCCCGAAGGAACCGCCAAATCCCTCTCTCTCTCCTTCTCCCTCCGCTTCTCTACTACAATCTCCGAGCTGGGCGGCCCTGACGACGAAATCTCTCTTCCGAACACACACCCCATCTCTCATATAACCAAACTCCAACCCTAGCCCTAACCCTCATTTCTCATCACATTCTACACTCCGGGCCTTCATTCAAAACCCCAAACAACCCGATCAATCAAAACTGCAAACAAACACACAAATCTTCCAACAAACGCTAATTAATTCCGCAGCAATCAAAGGCAATGTTTGATTAATACAAAGAATATACGCTAATTCAAGAACCCTAGCTTTTTTGCCCCACAAAGTAGAGGTAGTAATGATTCAGAGCTAGAGCCCACAACTTATGGCGGTCAAAAATGAGCTATAACAAAGCAAGAAAAAAAAAGTGAATACACAGTGAAATAAAACTAGCTTTTTTTTTTGGTGCTTTTTGTTGGTGATTGAAGATCAGATGTTAAAGCTTTGCAAAGTTGAGTTCCACTTAGAGGAAAAGAAAAAATATATATATATATATATAAAGAATTAACTTACTGCTACCGAATTGAGGATTTGCATTGAAGTGTAGAGTGAGAGAGAATGCTGATCTCTCTTTCTGCTCAACTTTCTCTCTCTACTGTAGTGTATTTGTGAATTTTTGACTCACGGAGTGAGAGAGTGAGAATGTTAGAGAGAGAAATTGACGGAGTAGTGTTTTTTTTTTTACCAAATTGTATACAGATTACAGACAGCTCAAGTCAAAAGAGTTTCTCTCTCCTAACTCTCCTCTTGTCCATTTGCTCTCTCTAAATTTTCGAGTTTTCACTTCGCTGCATTTAATTATTTTACGAAAATAAATTAATTAATTAATTTTTTTTTTCATCTTCAATAAATACTGAAAATAAGAAATAATGATTTTAGTAATAATAGAAAAATAATCCCATCATGGAATTTTTTTTCTAAATTAAGAAATTCTTTATTATATTATCAATGTTGTCAAAAAAACAAAAAACAATACTACTAATAGATAGTGTTGAAAAATATATATTTTGACATAAAAATCTCTTCTAACATTTTTTAGACTTTTGGCTGTATAATTTAGACTCATGCATTTCTTACAATAACTCTTTTTTATAAAATATATACTTGGAGCTCATTTGTCCAAACAATAAATATGTATTTTATACATAAATGTAAGAAAATATTAGACTAAAGCATTATTCAAAGTAATTATTTAAAATACTTGCATCATTATCTATCACCAAGGGCGGAGCCAAAAATCTAAATTTGGGGGGCGATTTAGTATTATGTAAAATTTTTAAAAAAATGTAAATAATTATAATATATATTTTTATATAAATATTGATCTTAATAGGTGTGTAAATATACTTATATATTGAAAATATATAATTCAAAAAAAAAGTGCAACCTAAAAATATATATATGGAAACTAATATAAGAAAGAAAATTTGATTTTTGATTTTTTTTTTTGAATACTTTGATTCTAATTTGACAAATATATATCATTATTAGGTTGATGAAAGATTTAAAAACTCTAATAAATAATTCTAACTAAACAAATCTTACAAGTTTTAATAAAACGAAATTATTATTATTAAAATAGAGAAGTACTTTAATAAATTATATAGTGAGCAGTAGTTATAAACTTTTTATTTATAACTAAAAATATTAACATATATAATATCATTATTGTTGTTGGCATTCTTACTATTGTGTCTCACAATATTTTAGTTTTTTTTTCTTCTCATCCTCTCGAGACTTGTTAATAGAGATTTATATATAATTCTAAATAATTTTCTTGTAAAAACCATCTTTAGGTTTCATTTGGTTAGATGGAAATAGTATGAAAATAAAGGAAATGGAATTTTTTTAAATATTTTAGGAGTTTGGTTAGTAGGAAAAGGAAAAATTTTGAGGAAAATCACTTTCCATAACCATTTAATTTTCCCATAAATTTTTTTTCCAAAAATCACAAAAAAAAAAAAATAAAAATAAAAATAAAAATAAAATTGATTTGCAGAGAAAGTTTTGTGAACTTACAATATTAATGCGCTTTCTTTTATGGAAAATTATATGTTATTTATTAAATAATATTTAACCATAAAATGATAATTTTACAAAAAAAAAAAAAAAATCATTTTTTTTGAAGTGCTAACCAAATTGACTTGGAAATTTAATTTTCCTTCACTTTCTTTTACTTTCACTTCACTTATTAATGTCCAGGAAGAAAATTTTATTTATTTTATTAGACATGAGAGACATTGGTATAATTTTCTTCTTTTTCTCTCCTAAACTTATATAATGAATATTATATATTTCTATATGCAAATGAAGTAACATTCTTTTTTTCTTTTTTTTCTTTGTTTTATTTGGTGTATGGATTGCAATAATAATGAACTTACATTTTTTATTTCACAAGATTTAAGTTTTCAAAAGCATATATAATTTAAGTTAAATTTATTTTCACTCTCTATTTTTGGGCTGATAAATAAATATTTTGAAAATATTTAGGGAGGGGGGAATTAAGTTTATCTATAATATAAATATTTTGGGGTCTACTAAAAAAAATTTTGAAAATTTTTGGGGGGGCCATGGTTACCCCTGCCCCTACCAGCTCTGCCCCTATTCATCACACTTTCATGGTGACCTTAACTGTAAGTGCAAAAATTCGTTCGACTTTGACAAGTCAACGAAATTTCTACAATTATTACACTCAAAATAATAATATAGAACAAACAATGAACTAGATAAATTATATAGAGATGAGGGGGTATTTTGATGATATGACCGAACATAGGATTACCTAGATTGCCTACGTATCCCGCATGGAGCATGGGAATCAGGTCAAAACGTAGTTCTGACAAGGAGAGTTGGATCTCTATTTTTGAAGGCTTTGCCCTTTTTTGTGTGTGTCCCCTATTGAGGGTCCTAAGCCATTTTTATATAGGGAAAACCATAATCGATTCCTTTTAGGACTCGCATTGCTTGTCCCTTAAGAATCTTAATTACATCATATTTTCCTTATAACAAGGATTTACATTATTTGGTTTCCATAAATTATAATTCTTCTTCTAATAGAACTATTACTAAAATGGGTTTAGTAATATATTCGTACCTGGGCTCGGGCTCGGGGTCTCATCATCTCGGGCCTTCTTAATAAGTTCAGCCCATTATGATTAGTTAACCTAGCCCATGCTTCTTGTAGAAGCCCAATATGAAAGTTGAATAGTCTCAGTATTTGTGGTGGTCCCCTTATGTGCTGATGTGTCTTGTCTTAATTGGAAGGGGAGATTTTTGCCCTCCACACTTTGCCCTCAATTCCCTTTTGTTTGACGTGATAGCCATAACTAGAGGGAATTAATCGTAGCTAATGAATTGTAATGGTAATTGTAGTAAACCAAAATGCCCATGGCTTGAGGTTCCTTGGCTATATGCCTGAGGAATTTTTGATGTCTTCGGACTCTTGAGATCCGAGGTATTTGATTGATGCCTTCGGGCCTTTGGGGTCCGAAACATGTATTTTACTGATTCCTTTGAAGTTTTGTGGTCCAAATCATGTTTTTCCTTGACAGTGATATATGCCTTAGAGTAGTTTATTAATATCTTCGGAATATTGAGGTCCGAAACATGTAATTCCTCGGCCTCTACATGTGCCTTAAAGGAATTTACTAATGTAGGACCCTTAAGATTCGAAGTTTATAGCTCTTCGGCTTCTGTATTCGCTTTAGAGGAATTTTATTGATGCCTTCGGACTCTAGAGGTCCGAGGCTTGTATTTACATTGATACATTCGGACTCTTAGGGTCTAAAGCTTGTGCTTCCTAGGTTGTGCGCCTTAAAGGAATTTATTGATTCTTTCAGAATCTTGGGGTCCGAGGCTTGTGATATCCTTGGCTTCATGCCTAAGAGGAACTCTTCGGACTTGTGGGTCCGAAGATTCAAAAGTGAGAGAAGGTCTTCGGATTCGTGGGTCCGAAGATTTCAAAAGTTCGGACTCGTGGGTCCAAAGATTCAAAAGTGAGATAAGGTCTTCGGACTCGTGGGTCCGAAGATTTCAAAAGTGAGAAAAGGTCTTCGGACTCGTGGGTCCGAAGATTCAAAAGTGAAATAAGGTCTTTGAACTCGTGGGTCCGAAGATTCAAAAGTGAGAGAATATATTTTCTTCGGACTCGTGGGTCCGTGGATTTAAAATTGAGAGAATATATTTTCTTTTCTTAATAGTTCTTTAGGGCTACTTATCTTGCCCTCATTATGGAAGGTATTGCCCCCATTAAGGAAAGAAAAATATGTCTTGTTTTTGTTTTGCCTTTGTTATATGTCACTTGAAAAGCTGGGACAATATGCCTTGATGGAAGCAGTGTAGGTAATTTAACCTTCGACTTATTTGAGTTCGAGGTAATTTGCATGAAGTTTATTTATCGGCACTGTTTTGTGCCTTAGAGAATTTTTTCATGAAAATTTAACCTTCGACTTATTTGAGTTCGAGGTAATTTTCATATAATTTTATTCCTCGGTAGCTCTTTGTGCCTTAGAGGAATTTTTAAATCCTCGGACTCTTGAGGTCCGAAGATGAATTTTATTCCTCTTTGCAGCTCGTTATGCGTTAGAGGAATTTTGAAGTCCTCGGACTCTTGAAGTCCAAAGATGAATTTTATTCCTAGGCAATCTTTGTGTCTTGGAGGAAAATTGAAATTCTCGGACACTTGAGGTCCGAAGACGAATTTTATTCTTCGGCAGCTCTTTGTGCCTTAGAGGAATTTTGAAGTCCTTGGACTCTTGAGGTCCAAAGAGGAATTTTATTCCTAGGAAGCTCTTTGTGCCTTGGATGAAAATTGAAGTTCTCGGACACTTGAAGTCCGAAGACGAATTTTATTCCTCGGCAGTTCTTTGTGCCTTAGAGGAATTTTGAAGTTTTCGAACTCTTGAAATCCAAAGACGAGTTTTATTCTTCGGCAGCTCTTTGTGCCTTAGAGGATTTTACATGACAATTTAACCTTCGACTTCTTTGAGTTTGAGGTAATTTTCATGTAATTTTATTCCTCGGCAACTCTTTGTGCCTTAGAGGAATTTTGAAGTCATCGGACTCTTGAGAGCCGAAGACGAATTTTATTCCTCTACAGCTCTTTGTACCTTAGAGGATTTTACATGACAATTTAACCTTTGACTTCTTTGAGTTCGTAGTAATTTTTATGTAATTTTGTTCCTTGAAAGCTCTTTGTGCCTTAGAGGAATTTTGAAGTCATCGGACTCTTGAGAGCCGAAGACGAATTTTATTCCTCGGCAGTTTTTTGTGCCTTAGAGGAAAATAAAAGTCCTCAACTCTTGAGATCCTTTGGACACAGGGCTTGGAGATGGCTTGTGGGCCGCCTCTGTTACCAATGGGCCCTCTTTGCAAATGTTTGAGTGTTTCCTTATCTAAAGAAGTCGATAAAGTTGTACTTTATCGATGCCTAAAGAAAGAAAAAGAGAGAATATATTTTCTTTTCTTAATATTTCTTTAGGGCTGCTCATCTTGCCCCATTATGGAAGGTAAGACTTTATTTGCACTATTTCAACACCATTTGAATTTATATGGACCTGGCATGGTCTGTTTCTGCGTTGCTCAAGCGCCTATACAGCATTGGCTAATGGTGGAAAGCTGTTGTGTGAAATCGGTGATTGAGATGGATCGAACACTACACTTGAAAAAATCGTCAAAATGCTTGACATTCAGCTTTTGGTACCGCTACCACTTTTTTTCTTTTTTTCTTTTTTTTTTCTGTTTTTTTCTTATTGATTTGCTCTAGGCAACTCAATGACAAATTCTACAATGATGAAGTATGCAGAATCAATAGGTAACAAGATCAATAGTAAACCAGTTCGTCAAATTAAATTGTGCTTTAAGTTGAAATGATTTTACATATCTTTTTGATGAAAGCACTTCACGTCTCAATTTGCAGCCTCTACAAATCTTGGATCTGCTTCTGGATTAGATCTGAAAGAGCACGATGGTGTTGATTGTACTCATGCATCATGTGGTCGACATGATCGTGTCGAGATCCTGGCCTTCCAACTAATACTTGAAACAAACCTCGGTGTCTTAGAGAGCTGAGAGCTTCTAAAAAAGTGGTGGTGACGGCAACGAGGAAGGTGGCAACGGCCCAGACGAAAGCGCCTAGTCCGATATCGTGGGCACGGTTGTGACGCACAGACAAGTAAGCGGCAAGTAGGTAATAGAGGACTGTACCATGGATCTGAAAAGAGTGAGTGAGCCCAGGCCCATTAGGTCGGTGTGAAGGGTCGTTCCGACCTCCTTGTACACTCCCGGTAGTAGAGACTCACCGGCTCGCTCCATAATTCCCGCCAGACTCACCAGTATCAGAGTTAGTGTCTCCGATCTCATTTCCTTTACTTCACTTTCATCCTAGACATATCCTATATATTTTTTCGCTCTGGGAGAGAGAATCGACAGGATGGAAAAATCTTTTAGTTGTAATTTTTGGTTGAAATTCCATGTGTTCGTACGCGTTTTGGAACATGGGTGAAGATCTCCCTGTAGATCCTACAGGGAATCATCAATACGTGGTGGTTGGAAAAGGGCTGGGTTCAAATCCCAAAGAATCACGTTGCTGGAATGCATCACGTTAATTTAAAGTGTTGTGACTTTTGGTGTGTTACGCGTTGTGGTTGGACGGTTGCACTTGTTGTACAAAGATCTGATCGTGAGGAACATGGGCTTCGGAGTCTACCAAGCTTGGAGACCTTTGGTACCGGCTGGTGGTTAGAAAGGATTTGCTGGATTTGAACACGCACATCAAATTACTGGACTTTGCCTGGATGAACACCGATGGTAATTTCGGTGGTTGGAAAGGGATAGGTTCAAATCCTAATCACGTTGTTGGTGTAACGTGATCTGAGCCATCTGAGCCAGATAACTAATCACTCGTGGGGGTATATTTCTATACGTTCCCACAGACGGCACCAAAGTGTAAGTGCAAAAATTCATTCGACTTTGACAAGTCAACAAAATCTCTACAATTATTACACTCAAAATAATAATATAGAACAAACAATGAGCTAGAGAAAATATATAGAGATGATGGGGTATTTTGATGATATGACCAAATCTAGGATTACTTAGATTGCCTACGCATCCCGCATGGAACATGGGAATCAGGTCGAAACGTAGTTCTGGCAATGAGAGTTGGATCTCTATTTTTGGGGGCTTTCCCCTTATTTTTGTGTGTCCCTTATTGA
Source organism: Cornus florida (assembly GCF_030987335.1). Taxonomy (NCBI): domain Eukaryota; kingdom Viridiplantae; phylum Streptophyta; class Magnoliopsida; order Cornales; family Cornaceae; genus Cornus; species Cornus florida. The sequence goes on along the minus strand of NW_026775571.1, from coordinate 37,935,813 downwards.
GGGTCCTAAGCCTTTTTTATATAGGAAAAACCATAATCGATTCCTTTTAAGACTCGCATTGCTTGTCCCTTAAGAATCTGAATTACATCATACTTTCCTTATAACAAGGATTTACATTATTTGGTTTCCATAAATTATAACTCTTCTTCTAATAAAACTATTACTAAAATGGGTTTAGTAATAGATTCATACCTGGGCTCGGGGTCTCATCATCTTAAACCTTCTTAATGAGTTCAGCCCATTATGATTAGTTGACCTAGCCCAGGCTTGTTGTAGAAGTCCAATATGAAAGTTGAATAGTCTCAGTATTTGTGGTAGTCCCCTTATGTGCTGATGTGTCTTGTCTTAATTAGAAGGGGAGATTTTGCCCCCACACTAACTCTTTTAATCACCCCACTCTTCCTAACATTCTTATTTATGCTGTTGTTCTTGTTTCTTTTTTAAGGGTCCAATACTCCATTCCATGCAACATAGTTGATCTAAAAATGGTCCTATAAAATTTTCCTTCGAGTCTATGTGTTATTATTTTATTATATAAAATCCCATTAGTATGTCTCCCTTTTGTCCAACCGGCTCCAATCCCACCCACCCCCCCCCCCATTTTTTTTGTATCAATTGTTTCAAAAAAAAAATTGGAGAGATTGATGATGATGTGGGTAGTAGGGTTGGAATAGGTTGAACAAAGTGGATAAACACTAGTAGGGTTTTATGCAATAAAAGATAGTGGATTCTTTTGAAATAGTGAATTTTCTCACTCAAGACGGCAGTGTCTCCGTGATTTTCTTGATTGGGTTTTCACGCTAAATCATGGTATCATCTCCACTTTATTTACTTTATAACACTTTATTTTATCGCTCTGTGAATTGATTTTAGTTTTATTTTAATAAAATTAAAATAAGTAAAAATCCAATAAAATTACAAGTTGAACATATTCACTCCCCTCAAGGTTATTGTTTTAAACTAAACCAAATAAGTTTAAAGAAAAAAGAGAAAACTATATTTAGGTCGAGTTAGGAGTTCTAAATTACAAATTGCATATGCATTACCGACTATTATTTAGGGCCAAAATACCCTCCAAACTCTTATACTAAAATACCAATTTATCCTTCTTAAATTAAATAATTTGTTCGCTCAAAAAATTTAGAAAAATTCACTCAAACATAACTGATTTTTTTAATTGTTTCAAATATGCCCTCCATGTTAGTGAATATTCAATTAACTAACAATTTAATTGAATATTAAACTGTTATCATAAGGATCAAATGATCCGTGGTACAGGCACTGTTTGTTATTTAAGACTCCAAACTCTACTTCTTTTTAGGGAGGAAATATCATACATTTTTTCAAATTTTTATTTATTTATTTATGTCTAATTCAATCAAAGTGAAATAAAAATTTAAAATAAACTAGTTTGTGTTCTATTTTCCAAGATAAAATATATAGACCAATCATTCAATTGGTTACTTTATATGAGCAGAATTTTGGACATTAAAAAGGAAACACAAACAATAAATTCATGTGGCAAAATAAGTATATTAAAAAAGTAAAAAAGATTAATAATTAAAAGAAAATCGATGTGCCGGATGGAATAAAGACAATGAAAATATACATAAATTTATAAACAAATGTGTGTGTGTGTGTGAAAGCATATGTGCCTGTAAAATGGTTATTTATTGACGTGTCTACACTAATATAATATGTTAATAGAGTTTAAGATCTTCAATAATACAACATGTGTACCCTGTCTAAGTGAGTTTCGGTGCCAGCCAAAAAAAAAACATGTGTTTTGGTCCCTTTTGGACGGCTCCTATTCCTAAGTATTCTATGTATAAAATAAAAGTTAAGATAAAATCATATATATAAAAAATATTTATATCACAACATTTGGGGAAAATAATAGGTAGAAAAATAATAGACATTACGAATTATTTTTCATGATTTTATCATTAATGAAACATGACATAATTAGTTTTTTTTTTTAGAAGTCAGAGAGAGAAATTCTCACTCAAATTTCTTTTTAGGAATGAATTTTCTTTTTCTTTTTCTTTTTCTTTTATCATTCTTAAATTTCCTTTTGGAAGTTGTCCGTCATTTAGGGGCCTTGGTGTTCCGACTGTTCCCTCTTGACAATGAAGCTTATCTCCCATCGTCTCATCGGGCGACTTTGACACCTGTTATTTTATTAAAAAATATTATTTTTGACGACAAATATATACCCATAAAAAACCGACTTCCACTTGGCAAGAGACTATTTGTTTACAACACTCTCTCTTCCTCTACTCACAGCCCTTCCGTCTCACTCCTCTGCAAAACCCTCTCCTCCTTTTTTACGTGTTTTTCAACGATGGGCGAATGATAAGGAAGAATTGCACCTGCGAAGTAGTGATTCTGTCAATCTATTCTGTTTTCGACGATCACCAATTGCTTTGGTGGAAAACAATATAAACCAGTGGAAAAAAAAAAAAAAAATCTAAAGTCCTACTTTTTCCCCCTGAAGAAAAATATAAGTTTGCAAAAAAAATCAAAAGTAAAGCAGAGCACGAAATTCTTCTTAGAGCATGCACAAACCAAAGAAATTGTTTCAAATCTCTCACACTAATTTTACAATCTCATATACATACATGTTATACCTCTTAAATTAATGCTCAGATCCATAGTACCTCTTTCATTCGTTTCAATCTCCGATCATCCTTCTTCTTCGCCGGTGACCATGGCGTCCGTTGATTCCCGCTGCGATCTACCATGTGTTTGTGGAGGAATGAATCGACTGCGTCAGCGATTTGTGGCAACGCAGTAGGAGGATTGGGTTTGGAAACAATTGCAGATCATCTTTATGGGCGAATCAATCTGCAGCAACGGCAATGATTGGTGGCATTTGTCGTGGCAATCTGTAATTTTTGTGTTGAGAGAGATGATCGTCGTACGGCTTTCCCAACATATTCATTTCGTCTTTGAGCCTGTACCTTATCTTTCTTTCCCCATCTACACTCTCGTGGTTCATCCTTTGCCTAAGGTAAGTTCAAGAATGGACTTTCTTCTTCCTCCCTCAAAAAGAACCTCTGCATTGCTCTCCGGTTCCTAGATCTATGATCTGACTTTTGGTATTGATGATTATAATTTAATTACCCGTGGATAGGGGAAGATCGTTAAAGTAACGCGCTATCTCATAAGATTGAGATAGGCTCTACAGACTAAGATAAGGACTACGACTAAGATAAGGGTTACAGATTACGATAAGAATTGCAGAATACGTTAAGGATTAGGCCAACAGATTATGATAAGGATTAAGGACGACGTAGACGCTACGTAACATCCTAACCCAAGTCCTATAAATAGGGAGGGCTAATCGACGTTTGGGGGTAGGCAAAAAACCCTAACTCAATATCTCGATTTCTCCAGAGAGATTATCATTCACACTGACTTGTTCGTCGGAGCCTATTCCACTGGTAACACACCGGTGTTTGTAGGATCACTTTTTCTTCTCTTTATTCAGGAAGTCAGATCAGATCCGGGTTGCGCAGAATCCATCTTCAACAGTTGGCGCCGTCTCAAGGGAAGAAAGTCCAAAACTTAGCTCCGATTCCTAGGTCTCCAGAATAGAGCGACTTGAAAAAGAAAGAGACGGAGACATTTGATTGACTTCTGGCTGGTTTGATAGTCCAATGATCCCGAATTCCATCTTTGACCTATACTACGAGAATTTCCTGTTCGCTGTCACTATGACCGATGATTCAATCAATCAGGGACCCTTCTCTTTGTCCGATTGCAAAAGTGTTGTCGGCTATAGCTGCCAAATGAGTAAAATTCTCTTACATAATGAAATTTATTTTACATGGTTTGGCATATGAAGTGGCTATGGATATTTCCAAAGGAAAAGAAAAAGCCATGGTGCTTTGTTCTCTAAACAAAGCATGGTTCTATTGCGATCTGGTCTGGCTGCTGGCGAGGGCGAAGGGTTGCAGGCTTCTGATGCAGGGACTTCAACGGGGCAACCCCCCGTCGTCCCAAATGATCAGGAATGCGTCGCAGCGTTGGAACAACTGGTGAACCAGTTAGTCATGCAAAATGCGATGATTCTGCAACGCTTAACCGCCCCCAACGAGGAGAGAAACAGTGAAGTACCCAACGATGACTCCCGTAGGGTTAACAACGATGTTGAGCTTAGTCAAATAGGGGGTCAACAGAGGAGCCATCACCATCGGTCCCCTGAACGGAATACCACCAGGCTCCGTGGAGATACTTCTAGTTATGTTAGAAACAAGACTGAGGATGCCACTCAGTTCGATCTAGAGTTGCAGGATTTGAAAGCCAAGGTTGACGATGTCATACAAGTGATGAAAGGGAAGGGCCAGGCTGTAGTGTACGATATGGTACAAAAGACTAACCTAGCTTTTAGCCTAGCTGTTATGAGTTGTCCTCTACCTAGCAAATTCAAGATGCCAACTCTTGAGAGCTTCGATGGGACGCGGGACCCTCTCGACCATTTGGAGACCTACAAAGCTCTTATGTATTTGCAAGCCGTACTGGACGAGATTATGTGCAGGGCTTTCCCTACCACACTCAAGGGTTGGGCTCGTCTCTGGTTCAATAAATTAAAGCTAGGCTCCATTGAAAACTTTGAAGAGTTGAGCAAACAATTAATAGGACACTTCATTGCTGGGCAGAAGCATAGGAGACTAGCAACACATTTACTTAATGTGAAGCAGCAGAAGGGAGAGTCCCTTCGTGATTACATAAGTCGTTTTAACACTGAAATGCTGCAAGTTGAAGAGGTGGACGACAAGGTTGCCCTCACAGCCTTTGTGGGAGGACTACAGACTTCTAAGTTCCTATTTTCCTTATCAAAGGAAGCCCCTACAAGCATGACAGAGTTGATGGTTAGAGCGCGGAAGCACATGAACGCTGACGATGCTATGAATGCACGAAAAAACAAAGATGGTGAAGATAAGAGGTCGGATAAGAAGAGGCCAGCACCTAGCACTAGGGAGGAAAGGGAATTGAAGTACAAGAAATTCTCAAACAACCAGGCTGACAGATCGTTTCGCCGCCCAGCGAGCCCAGGCAGGTATGATAACTATACCCCCCTAAATACATCTGTAGAGCAAGTCTTTCTGCAGATTCAAGATGACGCATCATTGAAATGGCCACCAAAGCTAAAAGCTGATCCAACAAAGAGGTCTTGAGATAAATACTGTAGGTTTCACCGGGACCATGGACATAACACAGAGGATTGTTTCGACCTCAAAAACCAAATTGAGAACCTTGTTCGTAAAGGTCATTTACGCAAATTCACAACTAGAAATGGAAAAGGAGGCTCCAACCCAGCCCGGGAGGGCCGAGATGATCGCCCTCCTCAACACCAACCAATGGGTGAGATCAAAGTTTTATCGGGTGGCTTCGCTGGTGGTGGTGAGACGAGTTCAGCTCGGAAGGCTCATACTAAGAGAATTCGGAGTTTTTCAGAGGTGAATGAAGTTGGAATGACAAGTCCTCCAACCAAATTACCTCGAGTTGAGGAGCCGGTCATAACCTTTTCTGAAGAAGATGACAAGGGAATTCACCAGCCCCATGATGACCCTCTGGTAGTTTCCATGGTCGTTGCTAATTTCACTGTTCGACGAATACTAATAGACAATGGTAGCTCGGCTGACATACTATTTCTTAGGGCGTACGAGAAATTGAAAATTGGCCGAGAGAAGCTCCGACCCATGAAGTCACCACTGGTGGGATTTTCAGGCGACAAAGTATATCCACTGGGGGCAGTTACCCTTCCAGTTACTGCAGGAGCCAATCCAAAGCAGGTCACTGTAATGGTGGACTTTGTAGTGGTGGACTGCTCATCATCATATAATATTATCCTGGGGAGAATGACATTGAATGCTATGAAAGCAATCACGTCCACTTACCATCTCCTGATGTATTTCCCAACTGAATATGGTATAGGAGAGATAAGAGGGGACCAAACAATGGCTCGCGAATGTTATGTCGCCTCTCTTAGAAAAATAAAATCGCAAGAGGCATTTACGATTGCAGGGCTGGAAGGGAAAGATAGACCAGACTTTCATAGAGCGGAACCTACAGAGGAGCTAGAAGAGGTCATCCTTGGTGAGCCCAAGAAAAAAGTGAGTATAGGGTCTTTACTCCCCCCAGGTATCAAAGATGAACTTACTCAATTCCTCAGGAAGAATCAAGACGTATTTGCATGGGTACATGAAGACATGCCGGGTATAGACCCCACTATCATGGAGCACCGCCTAAATGTAAATCCTGACTTCAAACCTGTCAGACAAAAGAGGAGGACTTTTGCTCCAGAAAGGAATCAGGCTATATCAGAAGAAGTGGAAAAGCTCTTAAAAGCCGACTTTATTCAAGAGTTGTACTACCCTGACTGGCTGGCAAATGTGGTCCTAGTGAAGAAGGCAAATGGAAAATGGAGGCTAGGTGTGGATTTCACTGACCTTAACAAAGCTTGCCCGAAGGATAGCTTTCCTCTCCCAAGAATCGATATGCTCATTAAGGGAACGGCTGGACACAAACTATTAAGTTTCATGGATGCATATTCTGGATACAACCAGATATCTATGTACACCTCAGATAGAGAAAAAATGGCCTTCATCACTGATAGAGGTTTGTACTGTTACAAAGTAATGCCGTTTGGGCTCAAGAACGCTGGTGCAACATACCAGAGGCTAGTGAATGCAATGTTTAAGCATCAAATTGGTAGAAACATGGAGGTATATGTTGATGAAATGTTGGTGAAAAGCTTAAAAGCTGAAGACCATTTGACTGACCTGCAGGAGACCTTCGAGGTACTTAGAAGTCATAAGATGAAACTCAACCCCAGCAAGTGTGCCTTTGGGGTTTCCTCAGGAAAGTTCTTGGGATATATGGTAAGTAGAAGAGGAATTGAGGCCAATCCAGAGAAGATCCGAGCAGTCATTGACATGAGATCGCCAAGATCAACCAAGGATCTACAACGACTAACAGGGAAGATTGCTGCCTTGAGTAGGCTAATCTCTCGGTCAACTGACAGGTGTCTACCTTTCTTTCGTGTGCTAAGGAAGGCTTTTGAATGGACCCCAGAATGTGAGCAGGCATTCAAAGAACTAAAGCAATACCTTAGTTCTCCCCCACTACTGTCTCGAACCATACCGGGAGAGGAACTATACATATACCTTGCAGTCTCCACGACAGCTGTCAGTTCAGCTCTGATACGAGAAAAAGAAAGGGTCTAAAGGCCAGTATACTTCGTGAGCAAAGCACTTAGGGGTGCGGAGGAAAGATATCCAAGGATGGAACAGTTGGCCTTTGCTTTAATTGTGTCCGCCAGGAAACTGAGACCATACTTTCAAGCGCATACGATAGTGGTCCTAACAGATCAACCCCTTCGACAGGTCCTACATAAGCCAGAAAGCTCTGGTCGACTGATGAAGTGGTTAGTAGAGTTAAGGGAGTTCGACATTCAGTATAAGCCAAGAACAGCAGTAAAGGCTCAGGTGTTGGCTGATTTCTTAGCTGAGTTTACCCCTCCAGAAGAGGAGAAACAACCCCAATTTTTGACAGAACCAAGTTTAAGTGAGCAGATGGGCCCAGAAGTAGTCTGGGACTTGTTCGTGGATGGGTCATCTACTGCTCAGGCTAGCGGAGCCGGGCTTGTTCTTGTCTCCCCAGAGGGAGAAAATATACAGTACGCACTTCGGTTTGGTTTCAAAGCAACCAACAACGAAGCAGAGTACGAAGCCTTGATAACAGGATTAAAAGTGGCAAATGCTCTAGGGGTTGAGCAATTAAAGGTGTACACCGACTCCCAGCTGGTCGCTGGACAAGTTCAAGCAGAATATGAGGCACGAGACGAGAAGATGAAGAGTTATCTACAAAAGGTGAAGGAATTAAAGAATCACTTCCAAAGATTCTCAATTCATCAAATACCACGAGAAGAGAATGGGAAAGCAAACGCTTTAGCCCGGCTAGCTACTGCATTAGAACCTGAGATCAATAAGAATATACCACTGGAATATTTGGATGAACCATCTATATCTCAGGAGAGACAAATTAAAGTGCAATAAGCGATATTGAGTGTGGAATGGGCAGATCCTATCATCAGATATATCAAGGATGGGGTGCTACCAACAGACCGAGCAGAAGCTCGAAAGGTCAAGATGCGGGCAGCTAGGTATACGCTTATCAAAGGGGTGCTCTACAAGAGAAGCTTCTCCATGCCGTATTTACGATGCGTTTCTAGCGAGGAAGCTGACTACATTTTGAGGGAGATCCACCTAGGAGTTTGTGGAAACCATGCTGGGGGTAGGTCACTTGCAAACAAGGCCATCCGACAAGGATACTATTGGCCTACCATGCAGAAAGATGCACTTGACTTCGTTAAAAAGTGCGACAAGTGTCAACGATTTACCAACATCCCGAGACAACCGTCAGAGGAGAGGACTCCCATGTCAGGACCATGGCCATTTGCTTAATGGGGAATGGACTTGATTGGCCCTCTCGTCAAAGGCAAAGGGCAGACTAAGTATGCCATTGTTATGGTTGATTACTTCACTAAATGGGTAGAAGCTAAGCCTCTGGCCAAGATCACAGAGAACAATATAAGGAAGTTCGTATGGAAATCAATAGTTTGCAGATTTGGGATTCCTAGAGTGATTGTCACAGACAATGCAAAACAGTTCGATAACTCTGACTTCAAAAATTTTTGTTCCGAGCTCGGGATTCAAATTCATTTATCATCGCCAGGACATCCCCAGGCGAATGGACAGGCCGAAGTCACTAACAGAACAATCCTTCAGATGATCAAGACTCGACTTGATGCTGCAAAGGGACTATGGCCTGAGCAGCTGTCGAGTGTACTGTGGGCTTACCGTACTACTGCAAGGACTCCCACAGGGGAAACCCCTTTTCTTTTAGTGTTTGGAAGTGAGGCAGTAGTACCTGTAGAGATTGGCCTAACAAGCTTTAGGACGGAGCACTACGAGCCCAAGCAGAACGAAAGGGAGTTGGAAGTAAGCTTGGACCTAATCGAAAAAAGGAGATACCTAGCCCAGATTAGGATGGCTACCTATCAACAGAAGGTTTCCAAGTATTACAATGCTCGGGTCAAGCCTAGGAGGTTCTCAGTAGGAGATTTAGTACTCCGCAAAGTTACTCAGGCAACTAAGGATTTAACCATAGGGAAACTAGGTTCCAAATGGGAAGGGCCTTACAGAGTTACGCGATGTCAGCGACCAGGAACATACTGGTTGGAGGACTTAAAGGGAAAGCCACTGCCTCACCCATGGAATGTTGAGCATCTATAGAAATATTATCAGTAAACAACTTCAGTTTAGTCTTAATTTATTATTTATTTTTGCTAATACTTCTAGTTGCAATAATTACTTCATTCTCTACGAATGAATGTCTTCAATAGCCTTGTTATCAACTTTGGCTTTAATAAAGTATTCCCTACTTGGATCAGTTGTTTCAAATAATTCATTATCATTTTGATATGTTAAGATATTCATGTTAAATGGGTGAGCTGGGTGAAACTCATAATAATCTACTTCCCTTGTTAAAGGGTGAGCTGGGTGAAGCTTTTAGCAATCTACTTCCCTTGTTAAAGGGTGAGCTGGGTGAAACTCATAATAATCTACTTCCCTTATTAAAGGGTGAGCTGGGTGAAGCTCATAGCAATCTATTTCCCTTGTTAAAGGGTGAGCTGAGTGAAGCTCATAGTAATCTACTTCCCTTGTTAAATGGGGAGCTGAGTGAAGCTCGTATACATCTACTTACCTCATTACATAGACGAGCTGAGTAAAACTCGTCTTAATCTACTTTCCTTATCAAAGGGATCAGCCGACCAAAGATGTCAATAAAATAACATAATGCGGCAGTCGCAATGGCAAAACATAACTGTCCTTCCTACTTATCAACCCTACAAATATAAATGGAAACTGATTGTAAAGAAAGAGAAGTGTCAAGCACAAAGAGAAACATGGGAGCAAATAAATGAATGGCTACACATCTATCCTATTCGGAATCACTCGCTTCATCTAGTTGAATGACAGAGAAGTCTTGGTCTGCAAATTCAAAAGCATCACGATTCCGAAAATCTTCGAAGCCGTCAAAGTAGGCCTTCGACATAATCTCCTTGAAGGTGGGTGAGGCTTTAAACTCACCCACTGCATTGGCTCTTTCCACCATTAGTTTCTGGGACATCTCCTTGTTGAGTTTTTGCACATAAGATGCATGACAAGCTCGTTCTGTTTCTAACTCAGCACGCATTGCTTGTAGAGCGACCTCATGTTTATCACGTTCCACTTGTAAATCGGCTTGGTGTTAGGAGCGAGTAGAAGCCAACATATTGGTGTAATGCTCTCCTTATTTTACAGCTAGACACGACAAGTAATACGCGTGTGTATTCACCTGTACGCACGTGGGAATAAAAAGTTACAATGAAGAGGAAAAGAAAAGCTAAATAAAAACAGAGGATGGTGCGAGAGTTAACCCGTGCGAGATCATGCATGAGTCGGTCTACAATCTCAGTTGGAAGGCGTGAATTCAGATACATCATATCCTCCTTCGACAAAGACTAGCTTATCTTCTTAAAAGCAAGTTGAGCATTGCCTAGAATAGATGCTGCTGAAGAGTAGGGATCTGCGGGGAGTACCGCTGCTTCAGTAAGGAGTGGCATAGTCCCATCCACAAGCTGATGAGGGAATTGCGAGTCGGATTCGTGTGGAGAAACAACTGAAACAGGTAAGACCCTTTGTGCTGTAATAGTAGGCTTCTTTTTTTTCCTCTTGGCGAGGAAAGTAGGTGGGAAGTCACTTGAGCCTTCTTTGAACTGAGCTAGAAGCCTCTTATTAAGTTTTCGGAATATAGTTACAGAGGACTTGCCAACTGGCTGAGGACCAATCCCATGGGTACACAAAGTCTGAGGTGTCACGAGTGAAGACCAGTCCCTCACTGGGTAGTTAAAGGCTTCCTTTATTCGCTGGAGATCATCAGATGAAACGACAATCTCTTTAACGCCTGAAAGAACAACAACTCTGTTAATAACTCAAACAAAATTTACTTTGAGTTTTAAAACATAAGAGGGTATCATTATGGACAACTCACCGGTGGAATTCTGATTACACCACGCACGAGGAATGGAAGTCCCTATTCGTAGGAAAACACTTTCTTCAGGAAAGAACTCCCAGCCATCACCAGAAACGAAAAAGAAACTGTTTTTCCATGGTTTGTGCTTAAGGGGAATTCCAGAGATAAGAATTTTGTCCCGTGGGGAGAAGTACAGCCAGTCACCCCTTTTGGGAATGTAGCAATGAAGAAACTCTTGGATAGTGAGCGAGGTATTACAACAAGCTCGCCACAGAACTAAACAACCCATCATTGTTTTCCAGGCATTCGGGGAGAGTTGAGTCGGAGCAAGATTAAGGTGACGCAACAGTTCCCTAATAAAAAGAGGGATTGGAAAACGCAATCCGGCAATGAAAGCAGACTCATAGAAACAAATCTCAATTGGGTAAAAGGAGGACGCTCTATCATCAAGTGAAGGAAGTCTGAGAGCAACACTGTCTGGAATTGAATAAGTTTGCCTGATCCGATCCAGATCCTGTGAGGTAAGGGAGCCTGCTATATCCTGTACCAGATGTGTCTCTGACGGAGCCGAATCAGACTGGCGATGTTCCTCATCTGACATAGTGTTAAATTCTGGGTAAAACATACTGGCAGTAACACACGCTACTGTATGCAAGAACCTAGCTTCACAGTGATCTATAAAATTTTCTAACTTTGGTCTTGGTATACTGAGTTGGAGGAAAAAGCAACAACGAATTAAATAGAAGCAGGAAGAAAACGAGGGCATGGAACTTACCACATCACTATGACTGGCACTACCTTGCTTTCTGGATGATGGAAGTAATTTGAATGAATTTTACTCGAACCATCTCGGTTTATAGCAGAAGAACATAAACAGATAAGGAAAGTATTTCTGGTGGAATTCTAATAGAAATCTGTTTCGTGAGGGACAAGCAGCTCTCAGCGGGCTATTTTGCGGGCTATTTTACTTTTACAAGGTAGAATAGGATTCGGAGTTCGAATAGGACAACCACACTGGCAACCCTTCATGAGTTACCTATGTGCCAAAAGGTAAGCTGCCAGCATGGCAGCCTGCCATATATACAAACTGTCAATGTGGCACTACGGTCCTGCTAATGAGGCACTACGACAAATATTTCAAAGGCAACTACGGTCCAGCTCGACCCCCGACTGTATCCGCGAAGTGGCAATCTAAGTCAAGTTAATGGATAAGGCTCTACTATTTCATAATCAAACCAACTTATTGTAGAAATACAGGGTGAACGGTTCTACAATTCCAGCTATTTGTTATTATGTCATATTTGGGAATTAACGTTCCGGTGGTTTGACAAGCAATCCTCCGAAACGGGGGGCAATTGATGATTATAATTTAATTACCCGTGGATAGGGAAAGATCGTTAAAGTAACGCGCTATCTCATAAGATTGAGATAGGCTCTACAGACTAAGATAAGGACTACGACTAAGATAAGGTTTACAGATTACGATAAGAATTGCAGAATACGATAAGGATTAGGCCAATAGATTATGATAAGGATTAAGGACGACGTGGACGCTACGTAACATCCTGACCTAAGTCCTATAAATAAGGAGGGCTAATCGACGTTTGGGGGTAGGCAAAAAACCCTAACTCAATATCTCGATTTCTCCAGAGAGATTATTATTCACACTGACATGTTCGTCGGAGCCTACTCCACCGGTAACACACCGGTGTTTGTAGGATCACTTTTTCTTCTCTTTATTCAGGAAGTCAGATCAGATCCGGGTTGCGCAGAATCCATCTTCAACAGGTATAATCATTCTTTAGGTGAGAATATTGTCAACAGAACCCATCCTACTATTTTCCCATATTCTCTAACAGAGATTTGAGGACGAGTTTTGTGCTAGTTTCCGGCGGTGGCATTGGTCCTGGCACAATGCAATTTTGTGTAGAGAGAGACATGGTTGTTGTATTGTACTAAAAAAAAAAAAGAAAAAAGAAAAAAAGAAAAAAAGAAAAAGAAAAAAAAAGAAAGGAATGCCGTACAGTGATTTTTAGTGGGCCATGGACACGTGGAATCGGTTTTTTTGTCGGGTGTTTAGTAGTCGGGGAAATAGCAGCTCTCTATTTTATTTTAAGGTCATATCTAGTGTTCAGAGTTTGCCTCGATTTGGTACCATTATTGCGGCCAGTACCGAAATAGTGCTTTACCCCTAGATATCCAGCCAACTGATGTGTCAGCCTCAACGCATTTCAGGGAGAACCAATTAGCTTTGGGTTCAAGTGGCATTTCACCCCTAACCACAACTCATTCGTTGGTTCTTTAACATTAGTTAGTTCCGACCTCCACTTAGTTTCACCCAAGCTTTAATCCTGGTCTTCTATACTTTTAGAAAGAAAAAAAAAAAAAAAAGTGCTCATTTTATGTGGATTTGGACTTAAAAGGAAATAACTAATGGTATATAGGATGTACATTTATATATTGAAGCTGTGTATAATTAATTAAGTATAGAATCGAAAGATATATAAATAATTCTTGTGTGTTGGTTTGAAACTATAACTCCAAAATTTATAATTATGTTTGTATATGTGCATAGATAGGGTTTAGGATTACAGATGATCACTAAAAAAAAATTAAAGCACTCATAAACAAATTTAGTCATGGACAATTGTTTGATGCACATGTAGAGGATACTATTTTGATGGACTTCAATGTTGATGTCTGTGATGATTATGGTAGAGGAAGGCTATGGATCTTTATAATTTTGGAAAGAGAATATTGAGAGAGAAACTAACCTAAGAAAGAGGAGAGAGTGACGCTGGTAAAGAAATACATATACTATTTGTAATACAATCTTGAATATTTTTACGTGAAGTCTAGCACGACCCTAAAAGGTATATCACTTATGCATGCATAACGTATATAATATTAGATATGTAGATATAATATTATAAAAATAGACAATATATATATAAATGGAACAATAAATCATTTTTATTAGAGGCCTAACATTTTTTTGATAAATGAATTCTAATTTCCACTATTTTAGGACTTCAAAAAACAGGGTTCTTCAATTTGGGAACATATCGAAGCAATTTTAACATCTGACACATTATTTTTATAGTTTTTCACCGAACATATAAATAAAATAAGGAAAATTAGTCTTTCGTTTTGATCAGTATTATTCTAATAATTTTTTTCACCAACTCAAACTTGTATCTTATTGATTGTACGAATACAAAATTTACAATATTATTGGTGACATAGAGATCCAAAACCATGAACTAAAATACTCGAAAACCATTGATGGAAGAGTATTACGTGCATGGACTCTTGAGCTTTGTCTGCCTATTATTTTAATGGAGAGTAGAGAGAGTATGCAACTTACTTCTATATATATATATATTCATATTGTTGGCGCCATTGGAACTACATGGAGTTGTTTGTAAATCACTATTTTGAGATTTGGACCTACCCTTTTATATAATATAAAATTTCCTTGAGATCTTATGTTAAAATCTTACATGGAATGAAGCAAAAATAACAGTCATAACAAGGGCATGTTCTGTGGTTATTATTTTTTATTTTTCTATTTTTTAAAACCACATGTTCTGTGGTTATGGATAGCCGTAGATTGCTAAAAAAATAAATAAATGATCTCTATTTATTTCTGATTTGTATGAATTCGATCATTTCATTTAATAGGTTTCCTTTCAATTGCAAATCTAGAAAAAGTAAAGAAAAAAATCGAAAGAAGATATATAGCATGTAAATTTATAATTTTAACGCTTAATTTCCCTCACAATTTCTTTTTATTATTATTTATTTTTCATGGTAATCAAATAAGTGCTTTAGTTTGGTCAGAACCACACAATGTTGATACACCATCTAAAGGAAGGATGACAAAATACCTAGCCTCGTCCTTTCTCGTTTAGAACGGTAAGGGATGGTTAAATGGTTTTGGAGCAAGGATATATGTTAAGATTGAAAATCTGCATGGTTATAGGACAGGGATGGAAAATGATCTTCCCGTCCCACCCCGCTTCATTTATAATGATAAATTATAATTTTGTCTTTATAATTTATTTTATATTCAATAATATTAGGTATATATTAAGTAAATCTTAATTTATTCTATTCCAATTAATAAATATCCTTTTGTATTATTCTTATTTGAGAACTTCTATATATTATTTTGATGTTCTAACAATAATTTAGTCTTAAGTTTCAATTGAGATGTTGAATCTTATTTTTATTCGCGTATGAAAAAATAATTATTATCATAGTTGAACATTTGTTTTTGTTAGAAATATAAAAGAGAAAAACTGTATATGGTATTGATGTATGAGATATGAGATATATAGGGATTTATATCGGTGACGAGATGTGTGGAGAGTAAGAAACCTAAATCCTATATAGTAAACCTATACATGATTAGAATATATTACATAATATAATAATATATTCTACAATATATTCTAAAGTAATTTACATGATACAGGAAAAAAGTTCATACACTAAAAAAATCCTAAAAACATAAATTACAATATATCGGTCAACTATCCTAATTAATTACTAAATCAATTTAGGAGAATTTACATAAATATATTAGGAAATACAGCTCATGCTAACACTCCCCCTCAAATTGGAGCATAGATATCTATCATGCCCAACTTGTTAATTACACTATGGAACGCCCTTCTTGAAACTGCCTTCATGAGTACATCAGCCAATTGACCTTCAGACCGAACAAACGAAATTGTATAACTTTTTCATTAAGATTATCTTTAATAAAATAATGATCAACTTTAACATGTTTTGTACGGTTATGTTAAACAGATTATGTGCAATTTCAATGACTGCTTTATTATCATAATGTAGACTCATCGGTTTCTCATAATCAATCCTCAAATCTTGTAATACATGTTTGACCCATAGCAATTCGCACACACATGAGTCATACCTCGGAATTCAGTTTCCGCACTTGATCTAGAAACCACATTCTGCTTCTTGCTTCTCTAAGTGACAAAATTACCTTCCACAAAAGTAAAGTAACCCAATGTGGACCTTCTATCAATCTGACTCCTTGCCCAACCAGAATCTATATATCCTTCAATTCCATGGACCCCATTTTTAGAGAATAGGAATCCTCTTCCTGGTGCACTCTTCAAATACTTCAAGATCCGATACACTGCATTCATATGTTCATCACTCGGTGCATGCATGAACTGCCTCACCACATTTACTGCATAGGCTGGCTCACCACATTTACTGCATAGGCTATGTCCGGCCTTGTGTGTGACAAATAAATTAGTCTCCCAACTAACCGTTGATAATGTCCTTTGTCAGTTGGGACCTGATCCACAGACTCTCCAAGCTTGTGATTCATTTCTATAGGTGTCTCTACAGGTTTGCAAGCTAACATTCCAGTCTTAGTTAAAAGATGTAGCACATATTTCCGTTGTGATAGGGAAATTCTAGCCTTTGACCTTAAGACCTCAATTCCTAAGAAGTACTTGAGTTGACTGATCTTTCAGTTCAAAATTTGTTGCCAGGTACTTTTGTAATGCTTTTCTCTTACTTGGATTATCTCCTGTCAAGACCATATCATTTGCATATACAATCAATGCTGTTACCTTCCCCTTTTTGTGTTTTATAAATAAAGTGTGATCTGAATTACTTTGCTTATAGCCAAATTTCTTTATTGTGGAGGAGAATCTTCCTAACCAAGTCCTGGGTGACTGCTTTAGATCATACAACGCCTTCTTCAATTTACATACAGACCATACAACGCCTTCTTAAATTGGTTACTCGTATTTTTCGAAGGGCCAGATGGTGGTCCTTGTTGAGTTTGGTTGGCTATCATTGCTGAGCTCTCAGAGATTGGATGAGATCTTTCCATTGTCTGCTTCTGCTGATACTTTCTCCGGACATATGCAAACGCACTCTCGAGGTCAATCTTTGGATCTTTTTGCAAGATTTCTCCACGAACCTGTTCAAACTCAGAGTCAAGTCCACTTAAAAAAAATATGAACTTAAAGCCTCACCATGGCCGAGTGCAATTACACCACTCCTTCAATTGTTCCTGCCTATGGCACAGTCCTGTGATCAATCTCCTGAAAAATAGCAACAAGTTCATTATAGTATGTTGGCAGAACGCGGCCATTCTGCTTGGTAGAAAAAGACCTCTGATTCAATTAAAAAATACACGTTTCATCCAATCCGTCATAGAAGGTTCTAGACACCGCCTCCCATATCTTCTTAGCGATAGGAAGACGAATAAATCGCTGCATCAATGATGGGATCATCGAGTCAATGAGCCAACTCTTAACTCGATGATTTTTGGTTATCCATGCCTCCAATTTCGGATCTCCAGGTGCGGGTTTTTTCGCTTCTCTGGTGAGATACCCAGCCTTGTTACAAGCGCCAATCCGCATTTCCATGAGTTAAGACCATAATAAGTAATTAGTCTCATCAAGTATAATTCCAGTTGGAAATACAAAATTGTCTTGGTGGACTATGATTTGCGGTGCCGGAGTGATACCATGTTAGAAATATAAAAAAGCAAAACTGTATATTGCATTGATGTATGAGATATGAAATACACGAGGGTTTATATAGGTGACGAGATGTGTGGAGAGTAAGAAACCTAAATCATATACGGTAAACCTATACATGGTTTGAATATATTGCACAATATAGTAATAATATATTCTAAAGTAATTTAGAAATTATAGAAAAAAAACTTTCTAAACTAAAGAATCCTAAAAACATAAATTACAATATATCGGTCAACTATCCTAATTAATTACCAAATCAATCTAAGAGAATTTACATAAATATATTAGGAAATACAGTTCTTACTGACAGTTTTATTATTTACTTTCATTAGATTCATATTATAATTACAAAGATACTGTACAAAACTTGCCCTCGCCCTGTCCCGTTTAATAAATGGTTTTGGGGCGAAGATGGGAGTAGCTATTCTAAACAAGGATAATGATAGGGATGCCGTTCCCCGCCCCCATTGCCATCCCTAATCTAAAGGGAGAGAGAGGTTTAAAGATTTGTTTCATCTTGTTAAGAAAAATATATTTATTTCTATCTAAGTAAATTTGTGGTAAATAAAACTTAATTAAACATTTATTAGTTTGTCAATTTAATGAGAATAGGACAAAAACAAAAACAAAAAAAGAGAAGAGGGTGACAAGAAAAATGAGTGTCCTTATAGTTGTGTGTATATATATATATTTGTGAAATTTTACAAAATAAGTTTACAATCCTTGATGAAATGATTTTTTTATTTATTTCAATTTTTTTTTTTTTTTTTTTGTAAGAAAATATAGGATGAGAGGAGTAAAAATAATTATTGTAGTAGAATCTTATACGATAAAAGAAAATGATTGAAGAATCTAGTCTATAATATATTCAAGCGAATTTTACCCATGCTTGGACTTGAGCCCCTCTCCTCTTCTTTGAGGATAGGGAGATTGTAATGCTAGATAAAACGCGAAAAGGTTATTCAAAGGTATTAGATTTTTTTTTTTTTTGTTTTGGGGGTAATTAAATTCGAACATTTAACCCCTAAATAAATAGTTTTGCTTCTTACCTAAATAAACCCTCTTTTTTTTTTGGCATGCTTATAAGGCCAACTATTCTTCACAATGTGTCCTCATGTCCTTGATAAAGAGTTTGTTCCCAATACCAAGACATTTTTTAGTCATGATGACCCACAATTGAAGGACATCTATGTTCTTGCGTGTGTATATATATATACATTTCTCCTTCATTAATTTGACTTTTACGTGACAAAGCATGCAAGTCCCTTGTCCAAAATTGTTTATGTATTACTTTAAAGGTTCATACTTAATTGCTTATAAAAGCCAAAATAAATGTTTTCGAAAAGTGACAACACAACATCTTATAACATAATTATTAATTTTTTGTTTTCTTTTACAATTAACCCTATCAATTTCAATCACAAAAACTCTATTATTACTATGGGGGCGGACTCACGAATTTTTACTTTGGGGGCAATAAGAAAACAAAATTGAAAAGGTAGATAGAAATTGTAATTATTTGCTTACAATAGAATTTTATTTTCCCCCTTCTTCTTGATGTTTTTGTTCACAATAAAAGTTTTAATATGTATTTTTGATATAAAATTAATCAAAGACAGTATTTAGTAATTAAAAGTGTAATTGTATCATGAGTTTTGATTCATAATAGTTGTCGCAATATTATTGAGCACCATAGGTAAAGTTATCATATGTTTTTGTTCATAATAATTGTACATGAATTTTAATAAATTTTAATTGTATAATCTTTAAGTTAAATGAGTGTATTGACAAGAAGACAAACCTTTCATGACAAATTTTGTGAGGACGATTTCATGGTAGCATTACTCTAAATTAAAAGTAATTCACGGAATTATATAATTTATTTTCAAAATAAAAACTTTTAAAAATAAGTTGTTTGGTTTATAATTATGAAACCAATTTTCTATTATCTGAAAACAGAAAATCGTACAAAAAATTCGGCTCTGTTCAGTTTTCTGGAAACCAATTATAAAAATGTATGTTTTCATATAACAGTCTTTTATAGTTATATGAAAATTGTACAAAAAATTCGGCTTTATTATGAGTTTCTGAGAACTGTTTTCAGAGTTACAAACCAGACATGCCTAGATTTTTTTTTTTTTTTTTATTATTATTTTTTGATGCAATACAATAGTTAAAATATAAGGTAAAAGGAGCCCAAATTGTTGGCTTTGGAGGGGCCATAAATCATATTTCACACATTTAGAAAATCTTTCATTTTATATACTTATTTAATATTAGGATTTTTTCCAATTTTTTTTTTTTTTTTACATTCCAATCCATTCCACAGGCTTTTAATTAATTATGTATTATTATTATTTTGCCTTTGTAGCAAAAGAGGGAAGATAATTTTTATTTTATTTTTTTCATAATTACTTTTGGGGATAACAATTAGTTTTTTTTTTTTTTTTTTTTTTTTTAAATGTATGTCTTTTGTAGATTTTTAAATGGTCTTACACCTTGGAAGTCTCGAGCTTAAATTCCATTTGGGCCACTTTTAGATAATTTTTTCTATAAAATATGAGGTGTTACAAGATGCCACACCACCATTTTTTATTAAAAAAAAATATAGTAAAAGAATCCCTAAATTAACATTCTAAAAAAACAAAATCACTTAACATATCAAAATAATAAAATAAAAAGCTTTGTAAATGTTTGTGTTGATGACCTTCTCACACCACTTTTGTTAGTTGTTACAAAAAACAACAAGATGAAAGATAACTGTAATGTGAGAGGTGAGGGCTTAAATCCTCCCTTCTTTTAAAGATCATTTTCTCTCCCTACTTCTCCCTCTCTCTTACGTCCTTATCCATTCAACATCTAAATGAATAAAAAACAAGAATGTCACTCCATTTTATATGGTCCTCTTTTATTATTTTTTTTTTAAAAAACAAAATCTCACACATTTAGGTGTGGTTTGGCAATTATTTTTGCTTTAATCCGAAGCAAAAATAGTATTTCTTTTTTAGAATGTGTTAAACATTATTTCAAAACTTGTTTAGAAACGTAAATTTGTTACAAAATTTTTAAAAGTAAAAACATGCAAACATATTTGGTAAAAAATGTTGCAAGTTGAAAAATTAAATGACTAGTTAAAAATGTTTAAAAATATCTTCTATTTTGAAAAGTAAAGAAATACAGTAAATAAACCCTAATGCCCCCCCTCTCTTTTTTTTCACGCTTTTTTTTTATGAGATAAAAGATATTAAAATTATAAAAAAGATTGTCATTTCCTCCTTTATGTTATTTTTCATTGTATCAGTGTTAATAAAACAACGTTTTCAACTTTTCGTACCGTTACCTTGTGGCCTAATTTGTAAAACACGTAATTCTTGGAACATGTGCGTTCATATTTGATAAGCGCTGAAAAGTACACATTTAAATCTCTTAAACTTGAGTATTTTAGAACCTTTATCTATCTTATTTTCCCGTTTTAGACTAATTTCGTGTTATTTTCCTTTTTAGGTCAATAAAGCTAAAACGAGCTAAAAATGGTTGCTTAGGCCTTTTTGGAGTCAAACTAAGTCTTAGTGATGATCCGGAGCAAAAAGAGGCTGATGCTGAAAATCTGCCAAGTTGGATCCATCCAACTTTCTGAGATCGATCGCAACAAAAGTGAGATCGATCGAACTTTTCTGAGATCGATCAAAGTTGGATTGATCGAAAATCAAAGTTGGATCGATCGAACATTTGCTGGCAGTGAGCTGTCTTATTCCTGTGCGCGCCCAAAAGTCCACCTACCACATAGTACGTGATTAGATATTTTTTGGGCTATATTCCTGACTTAGTGACTAAGAAAATGACCTTCTATATAAAGAGAAATGACCCATTTGTAAAGGAGTTTTTTATTTTTTACATTGTATTTTTTATTTCTCTTTCTAGAAAAGTTAGAGATTAGGGTTAGAAGAAAAGAGCGAAGTGAAGGCACATCTCAAGATCCATCTCTAAACCACTCTCTCTCTCTCCATCTCTAGAGCTTCAAAGAAGAAGAAGAAGAAGAAGAAGAAGAAGATGGAGCCATATTTGGAGCATGATTCCATGACCACATCCACCTCCTTTATGATTGGCTAGATCTATACTTAGGGCTTGGATGAGTCATAAGTCTTGTGTAATCTAAACCCTTGTTTTTCTATTTTTGGGGATTTATATATATTATTGTGATTAGTGTTCTAGCCTTGTGAATTTAATAAATCTTGATATATTTCTATGATTTTTATGGTTTAATTCTTCTTATTAATTCTCTAGTTTATTTACATGTCTATGTGTGATTAAATTAGGAATTATTTCTTACATGATTCATATGGATTAATTCTTTCTATTGATTCTCTATTTTAATTACATATTGTCTTATGTGTGATTATTTGGGGAATTGATCTCTACACTACATTCTCTATGTTGGTTGTATGTCTATGTGTAATTAATTAACGATTTAGTGATGGTTAAGCATGGGTTTTCGTTGAATGGGTTTGTCAATTAATTTGATGGTTTATACTTATGCTTGATGGGTTGTTCTACAATTTAATTCATGCTTGTAGGTAGGTAGACAATCTATGCTTGCTTAGATATTCCATGACTTATTATTACAAATTCCATTATTCTCTAGATTGATATGTGCTACAATTGTTGCTACTTAGATGGGTCATGCTTAAAATTGATGGGTTGTGCTACACTAAGTTTAGGTAGATAATTCATACATAAATTAGATGGTCCATGCTTAATATTGTAATTGGTAGTCGCATTTTGTTCACAACAATGTATTCCCCATTAATGGAAAGCAAGTGGTTAATTACATGAGTTTAGTGGTGATTCCAATACCCTAAGACCTCTCTTCATATCTCTTAAATCCCTATCTCAATTTAGTTTTATTTTAATTGTATTTTCATCAATTAAAGTAGTTTAATTACCTCATTAAATCTCTTTGCAATCTTGTGATACATTAGAGTCAAAGTTAAATTCCAACACGTATAATCCCTTGGGACGATCCCTATTCACTCTTGCTATGTTAATAGTAGTGGTGGTAGTGATTTTTATAAATTTAAATTTGACCTAAAAGGCTTTTCTGAATATTTCCTCCCCTCAATTTGCCGGAATTGAAAAAAAAATAAAAAATTCATGATGTTGATTGACACATACACACATACAATGCAGCAAAACATATGCTGACATTCGAAGATAGGGTGCAGCAAATGGAGTGAAATTAAAGTGGGGGAACATGGATAATCATATAAAAACAGAGTTGTTGAGGCAGGTATGTGTATGTTGACAACATATTTTGAATCTCTTCTCATGATGCAATATGTTTAGGATTGGTTAGATATAAACACCTACTAGTTATTCAGATGAAATCAACTTTTAAAATGATGTGATTCTTCTCTGTATATAAATCTAAATGTAATCTTAAAAATGATTGACTGCCAACTAAGTCATTAAAAAATAATTTTTTATGATGCCAATTACAACCGAGAAAGATTAGTGATAACAGAAGGTAAAAAAGTGAGAGGGCCACCAAAATTAACACCAACCAAAGTTATTAGATATGACTTTAGAAAGTTGAATATAAGAGGTGAAATGACACGTAATAAAAAAAAAAAAAAAAATAGATCGAAAATATTCATGTGTCCGGTCCTATTCATATGAGATTAAAATAAAATAATAATTACAAAATTAAATTTATTGAGAGTCATATATTTCGTGAATTGAAATGATTTGTCATATATAAGTATGTAAGTTTATTGTATATATGGTAATAAATACACACCAATGCTTCTTGGTTCATTTATTCATTATTAGGAGTGAATTATGTATAAGTTGGGAAATTCCAACATAGTCATGTTATACAGATACATATATATCTACATGCATTTCTAATTGAAATATCACTTAAGTGCATGATTGAATGAATTACGAATAACCATCAAGCTCTCCCATAAGGTTTGAACTTGTTTCGTAACCATCAAGCTCTCCCATAAGGTTTGAACTTGTTTAGCAGTTTACTTGACGGTGTTAAAAAATAAAAAAATTAATTGATTTGAAATGACTATTTTTTATTTTTCCTACAATACTTTTGGGGGAGAGTCCAACCTTCAACCTTTTAAGAGAGATATCACACTAGGTCACATGTTTTGGATTGTATATGAGAACAGTTTTCAAAGAATCAGAATAGAAAATAGTTTTCAATTTTTTCAGATTTTAAACCTGCTTGGTTAAGAGAATTTACAAAACAGTTTCCGAAAAAAAAAAAAAAAAAAAAAAAAAAAAACCTACTTAATTGTATGAATTTTTGAAAATAGTTTTCTGAACTAAGAAAATAAATAAAAATATTATTGTACCACTCTTTTATTTCTTTAATTTATGATATTAACTATTAATGTAAATATATATATATATATATATTTAAATAAGTGTTGGAGGTGAATTTATTTTAGCTAATATTCTTAACTTAATAAAAGTTGCACAAATATAATATATCAAGTTTAATTAAAATTTGACTAAATTTAAATACAATAAAAGAGTTACATGAATTATTTCAAGTGTCATATGCTCTTTTAGTTGTACAAACATTTATTTTAGTCATAAATAACCAAAACAAAATATTAGAGAATTACACAAATAGCTAATCAAAGCAAAACATTGGAGAATTATAAAAGTAACTTCATCTAGCATTGTCTCTGAATGATGCCCATTTTTGATTCGTCAAATGAGTTCTAAGGACTCCCATTTGTGCTGTACCATCATCAGATAAATTAAGTGCATTCAGTACACCAACATTACTACTCGTATCATTCCCCCCATTAGTGACATTAACATCTTCTTCCCCATACTCCATAAAAAAATGATCATCTAATATATTTTGACGAATGAAATTGTGAATTGTGCAACAAGCAGTTATTAATTATGAGTCGTTGTCTAACCAACTTATAACTAGGCATAAGCTTTAAAATGGAAAAACGAGCCTTTAGTACTCCAAAACAATGTTCAATGACATTGCGAAGTGATGAATGCCAATAGTTAAACAATTCCTTTGCACCACGCGATTGTCGATTGTTATCCCTATAATCTTATAAATGATATCTTTGATCATAATACGGAGACAGCAATCCTTTTGTGCATGGGTAACCAGAATCAACTACATAGTATTTCCCTGCAAAAAATTATTTAAATTTTATTAGGGTTAGTAGCATGCTATTATTAATACTAAAAAGACAAAAATAATAGTAATACCATCAGCTAGTATCGAGAATCGTGCAGCAGCTCTAGTAATTGCATCAATAAAAACTCTCGAGTCATTTGCTGTACCCTCCCAACCCGCGTAAACGAAAGTAAATAACATATCAAATGAGCAAGCACACACAACATTTTGTGTCATTATAGATTTTCTTCCTCTATAAGGAGTTTGGTTGATGGCAAGTGCAAAAATACTTATATGTTTTCCATCAATTGCTGCAATGCAATTCATAAACCAAGGATAATATTTGGGATTATGAAGTATATGAGAAGGAACATCATTGCTTTGTGGTGGATGCATGATGAATTTCCCAAGGCGACATATTGCTCTCAATACGAGCTTAAAATGTCTAGAAACTGTTTCGCCAGAATGTTGAAATTGTTCAGCTACCACTGCATGACGAATATTATGTCTTATAATGAACAAAAACATTGCCACCGACTCCTCAATTGAAATTGTATGTGTGTCTTCCAGCAATTTACGTTTTCTAAATATTCAACATAATTTCAGAAAGACTTCTCTATCCATTCGTAATAAATCAAAACATAGACTGGCATGGTCATTCAACAATTCCTGAACATACTGATGACCTGTTAACCCTGAAGTTCTCGTTGGTACCTTGGATTTAAAGGTATCTTCATACTGTTGCATCAAATTTAAATACATACAATCTACAAGGTCATCAAAATCTTCATCTGAATCACTAGATGATGAAGATGATGTGTCATTCCAATTTGTGTCCATCTTTATTTTCCAAGAACCTAAACAAATTTGCAATAACCATTATAAATTAAATATAGTAAAAGGTATACCAAAACAAAGTTTTCATAACATAAATAAAAGAATTACAATATTTCTTTATTTGTGCATTAGGCAAAGAATTACAAGTAATAAAAACCAATATATAAATAAAAAAATTGTAAGAAACTCTATCAACTGTCTCTTCCAACCCTTGTGCCTTCTCGAAGGGAACAAAGAGGAACAAAGAGGGAACTAGGGAGGGGAAGTGCCAAGATCAGTTTGTATTGCACCAAAAAATATTTAAAAAGGGAGGTCAAATTTTAACAACCTAGGGCATATTTGTAACTATCGAAAACAATGATTGCTGCATATTGCACCACAAACAAAATCAACTTAACGATCTCTACTGGTGTTCCTCAACTGTCGAGACCATAATTTTACATCCAAAAACAAGTGATTAGCCAATGTCAAAGGCATAGATTAAAAAACAATAACAAAGGAAAATAATATAAGAGTAACCATCAGCACTAAGTAGAAGAATTTGAGGAATGGATTTATAACCACAGCTTCCTTAAATTATCAAAATTTTATAGAGCCCAATAAAAGAATAACGGAAGATCCCATTTAGTACTATTGAATTACTAATATAATATCTTCAGAGGACTCATCTTCTAAACTGTCCTTACAACTGTGTAATCACACACTAATAAAAAGATTCAAATTTTCTTTTTTAATTAAGAAAAAAGAAATGTCAGAAAACAGGACATAATGTAAATGCTAAATTGTGAATGCATAATGAGTGGATTCTTAATGACTTAAGTAATGACAATAAGAGTATGAGCAATATTGTATTGAATCAATATAATTTAATCTTATTTAATTTAATACAAGCATTCAAAGATGACACTAACCAGTTCTTTGTTGCCATTCCCACTTTCAAGATCCCTAGTCATAACATCTATGGCTATGTGCTTAGAACGGCCATGAACTAAAAAGTAATACCAGGGACAATCCCTTATTTTGGCTATTTGCTTAGAAAATTCCAATATAATCAATCAATTATTCCAAGGCAATTAACACGGTAATACCCCTAATTTTAAAAGGATAGTCTTGGCATTTTAATTATGGTTTTATTGCATTTTTTGTTTGATTAATTGATTATTTGTTAAATTGTTAAATTATTTTGTTATTTATTTTATTTAATTGCTGCATTGTATATTTAATTATATTTTTGTTTAATTGGTGGTTTAATTGAATTAATTGTATTTTTATTTTCATTAATGTATGCTTATGTGGTAAATGCATTTAACTGTCTTATTTATTTTATTTAAATTAATTGGTTTGTTAAATTAGGAATTTATTGTCTTATTAGTTTATTTAAATTAATTGGTTTGTTTAATTAGATTAGGTTTTATTCTTTTGGCCAACTAGGGTTCAGTTTAGGGTTTTAATTGGACTTAAGTTTAGCAATTGCCTATAAATATATATCATACGTCTGCCTAGGGTTTTAGAACCCTATTCACAGCATAGTGAAGGCAGAGACATAACAGAGAGGTTTTGAGAAAACAGAGCACGTTCAGTGAGGGTTTCGGCTGTGGCTTAAAGGTTAAACCTAGGAGGAGGGAAGGTTGAGTAGTAAGAGGTTGAGTTGACAGTAAATGGACGTCGTCGGAAAGCTTAGGAAGATGGCGACAAGGTTTTGATTCCAAACTGCACAGGCAAGTTATTTTCTTTCTCTCTCCCATTGGCCTGTGTTCTGTGCATACCTAGATAGTCTCTAGGGTTTTAATGGATCATTAACTGAATCTTGAATGCTCATTATATGTTAAATTGATCATCTGTATGCGTTGAATTAACTCTGTTACATTCTTGCAAGTTTAGGTTTCAGTGTTTGTTTTCTTAAGCATGTTTAATCGGTGAGTATTCTAAGGTTCTTAATAATGCAAACTGATTTAAGTAATAGTCTGGGATGATACTGGACACACTTAGGACTCTTAGGAACAGTTTTAAAAACAAACAGAAAGGTTGAAAGTTGCCGGAGTCGAAGTAGATGGTCAGAAACGGAGCTGGAACGGAGCAGAGGCTCTCAGAGAGGGAGAGAGCCGGCTCCATGGAAGTGGGAGCTAGCTCCCACCCCTTTAGAGCTGGCTCCAAGAGGCATGGAGCCGGCTCCATGCATTAGGGAGCTTGCTCCCAAGTCCAGAGAGCAGGCTCTCTCCTGTTGCACGTTCTGGAATTATTTTTTCAACATGTTTGAGCGAATTGGATTTTTCTAATTGGTTTGGGACTTCACAGAGGGTTTAAATATTTAACTTTGGATGTTATTAAGTCATCTAATTGCATAAGTTATCCGTTAAATTAATTGAATGAACGGTATGAAATAAAACCACTTTGCATGATGATTAACGGTTGGAGGGAAATTAATCGCTTAGTTTAATTCGGCGATGTAACGGATCATAGCATGAGTTTAAATCTTGTTTTAAATGCATAGTAGGGTCATTTAATTATCAGATTTAACCTATGCATGCTCTGGATTTTAAATTGCTGAAATATTAGTTTTCTGCAATTACATGAGTAGAGAATGGAATTAATTACTAGGATATTATACACTGTTCTGCAATTAATTGGATTATGGTTTTGAATTGGATTATGGTTTTGGATTTTAATTGTTGAAATATTATACACTATTCTGCAATTAACTGGATTATGGTTTCGAATTTTAATTGCTAAAATACTACACACTATTCTGCAATTACCTGGATTATGGTTTTGAACTGGATTATGGTTTTGGATTTTAATTGCTGAACTATTATTTAGAATCTGTAATTTACATGGATGTGGTGGATGGTATACACCGGTATGGGACGGTGGCATATTAGGGATGGTTTAGCTCAGAATGCTAAGACCTATCCTATTGGAATAAGGGAATGGATTGTAAATATTGAATCCTACTTATATTTAAGTCAGATCAACTGAGTAAGTTGAGCAACTACATGGAGTAACTGTTGTTGTAGTTAAGTCATATCAACTAAATAAGTTGAGTGACTAACTGGATTATAAATCATATGTCAGATTAATATATATTTGAATGACATACTCTGGTTGTGGACGGACTTTAGATATATGGTTATAGTACCGCGAGATGAGCTTGAGTCTCAGGCTCGTTGGTTAGGGTGCGTATATGTAATGGATGCGTAGCTGGCTATGATAGGTTGAGGTGTATCCTATTAGGTCTAGGTATTCATGCCCACCTTTGGGTGCGTTTTTGCATGTTGCCTTTTATTCAGGTTGAGACCCCCTTTGTAGTCTAATAAAAGTCCCTTAGTGTGGATATATATATATATATATATATATATATATATATATATATATATTTATGGACTAGATAGATATTGTGAGATATCTATGATGTATCTGCGTATCGGGTTACTGTATGGATTGCAGTTAGATTAAAACTTGTTCGTGGGCTTGACCCACTCTAATATTCTTTTCAGGTACGGGACGGTTCCAGCATTAGAGCTTGATCGTGCTTGTCGGAGACAGTCACTCATTCATCTGTTACGTAGGACTTCTCTCTATGTTTTAGTTTGGGATTTTATTTTCAGTTATTCAGTTTAGTTGGGATTTTTATTTAGGGGTCCACTAGATGGATTCCCGAGTTGTACTCTTGTCACGCCCGAATTTTCCCTGCCCTTTATATAAGGTTATACTAAACACTTAATGGGTCAGAAAATGGGTTTAATGCGACGGAGTGACTATGGTCTATATTTTTTATTTTATTTGGAGTAAGGTCAATTTATTAATATTTGGAGTCGCCATCTAGCATAGGATTACGGTGTGTTAGGTCACTTATGGTGTCTAAAGACTTTAAAATAGATAAGATTACTTGATAAGCTTACCTTAAAATAGATGGACACTTGAGAGGTCTAATTTGAGCCCTAACATATTTGACATCCAATTAGTCTATGAAAACCAGATTAACGAGCTCGGGGGTTTGGTTGTGTATGGGGAAGGTGTTAGGCACCCCACCACACCCGTGAAACACGGTTACCTTATTTTTATATTGCATTCCAAAAAGTACTATATCGGCAATTTAATAATTAAAGATAATTTATTTGAATGACTTTGAAATTTAATCTTACCTATATGAAAATAAGATCATTTCTTTTATAGGGATAGCTTATGCATAAACATACGAGTTTTGTAAGAAAATATATATTTTTGATATTGATGTGACCGAGCCTAGGAGTGACCTAGGTTGCCTACATACCTCATTTCATAAAAAGGTGAGGATCAAGTCAAATGCAGTTCAATTAAGCATTCATTTTAGGAGAAATGTTAATAAAGGAAACTTATAATAAATATATATATATATATATATATATATATATATATATATATATATTCTTAGGAATTTGTATCTTTAGAGTGTTTCTAAGGAGATTTGATTTTTAAAAATGTTTCTAAGGAAACTTTAGAATATATGCATATATATTTCTAAGGAAGCTTATATTTTAATAAAGTAAATATTTATTTCTAAAGAAATCTATATAAAATATATTTCTAAAGAAACTTATAGTTTAAGTATATATATTTGTTATTAAGTGCATATGTATTAAATAAAATTTTATTTCAATGAAAACCTGTATTTTAAAGATCAAGTTTTAAGAAACACATATTTTAAATAAATTATATTTGTAAGGAAACTTGTATGCTTTAGAAAATTTATATTTAAAAAAAGTATATGATTTATTAAAAAAAAATGATTTCTATAAAGATATTTTTTTACAATATATTTTAAAAGATATGATTGCTAAACAAAAATATGACTTTAGAAGATATCATTTCAGAAAAGTTTGACTTTTTAGAAAATATGATATTTAGAAAATATTATTTCTAATGTCAAATTAATTTGTAAAAAAAATACTATTTCTACAGAAAAATAAGATTTTACAAAAATATTGGATGATCTTAATGACGAAGTCTTATTTTATAAAAAAGAAATTGTTAGGAAAGATTTTTCTTAAGAAAATAGCATTTAAGAATGCTTTAATTTTAAGAAAACTAAGGAGATATTTGATTTACGAAAGATAGCATTTAGGAAATATTTAAAAAAATATATATGACTTTTATGAAACTTTAATTTTGACAAAGTATTATTTGAAACAAACATATATCTTTTAAAAGGATGTGACCTACGAAGAATATGTAATATTTAGAAAATTCATATTTTAAGAAACATGAACTTGGAAAGTTTTGTTTAAGAAAAACATACCTTGTAAAAGAACGGCTTTCGTTAAGAAAGCCAAGTTTAAGGACCGAATTTCTTCAACTTAAACTTTTTAATACTATTTTGAAGTGAGTTAAAAAGAACCACACTGATACTTTTATTATATATATATATATATTAGGACAAATTATTATTTTTTTACTCTAAAGATTATTTGACGAAAACTATCTATATATATATTTTTATATAAATACATAGCAAGCATGCTTAGGCTTCTTAGACTGAGAACTAAGGTTACTTGAAACTAATCTATTCACAAATTACTTTTAATGTACTGAGTCAAGAATATAACCAATCAACCTAAAAACCATTTATTTCCTTTTACGGTTCCAATTGTTTCTTTATACTTCTAAAATAAAATTCAATTCCAGAATGTTGTCCACAGCATATGTATATTCAACACCCAATATAATAATGAGGTTATATTTCTCCAAAATTATTTTCGTCGGTCATATTAACAAGGCTGTGTAGCGTACAATGAATGACGTATCATGAACAAGATGTGCTTGAATGATTAAGAAAACAACTATATATACTCAGGGATATGACCAATAAAATAATGACTAAGAAAAATAATAATAATAATAATAAAAGGGCTAGCAGATATTCATGAACATACAAGCAGTGTATAAGAGAAAGAAAATAAAATGCAAAGCAAAGTTCCTAGAAAGAATACCTGTTAAACAAAGCACAACTTGATTTTATTTTTATTTCTTTTATTTTCTAAAAGCAGCACCTTTACTCTGAAGATTGCAGAAGGCCTCTGGCCAGAACTTCAGCGGAACTTTGGCTCCTTTTGAATGCTTGGAAGATATCAGGGCTTATGAGAGTAGTGAGAAAGATACTAAGGCTTACGAGGGTAGTGGTGATTATATCAAAATATGGGTAGAGATTTTCTATACTAGGGTTTAGTGGCGGATTGGCAATGGAGTGTATGTGTCCTCGGCCCCCTAAACAGAGCAGTGATTGGTCTCTTTATAGGACTTGGTGGATAAGTATTTATTCTTGAAAAATTGACTCACTCATTTATTTTTAAAAAGATCACGAGGATAATCGGAGATATTAAATTTGTGAACTTACTAACAAATTTATATTATCTATTTTATTATTACATTATTTTTTGGGAAGTGATATTTACGGATCAATTCAGTTACTCGTATATCATTAAGATGTTTGTCCAGAACATTCTAGTTTGGCAATCCACTACAACACAAATAATAATTAATTATTATTATTGTATTATGTATATATTTAATCTATATTCAATCTATTAGATAAATAAATATAAGAGATGGGGTCGTAAGCATGCGACCCCTTAAGCTTGTTTGTCCAGAAGATAATATTCTGGGTAAAGCTCTGTTACTTTCCTATTGTATTTTATTTTCTTTTTATTATCATTGTATATTTTCTATTTTTATTTTTGTATATTATATTTATTTTTTCTATTTACGTATTTTCATACTTTAGTGTTTTGACTCATTTAGGACATAATGGCATAGTCCATTTTATTTACTTGAATACTAAATTTATTTATTTTTGAATTGCTCTGGGTGCGAAAAGTACGATTTTGCCCCCTACCTTGATGGATTACTAGAAAACGCTTTACGAAGTGGACTTTAGATGTATCTTATGGTTTCGAGACGTTTCAGATCCAATGGCGACATCCATTTTATGATCCGGTGGTCGGATTTTCTGATCTTTCTAGCTTGGCCAAACTAGTTTTCCCGGAATACCCTTACAAATGGGTAGGAGCAAAATTGGGTGTCTACAACTCTTGGAGGTTTTAGAGAATTGGATTATTATTATTCATTATTGTTTTGAGGATTTTATATTTAATAATTCTTTTCAGCGTATTTATTTAATATTTAATTCTTAAATCTTTTATATTCTGTGTTCGTTTATATATTAATTGTTTGATATTCTCTTGGGTTTGGGTTTGGGCCTGATCAATCCATATATCGGATTCGAAGGTATCACAAACACCAATATATTATTCCAAGGCAATTAACACCATCAAATTATTTAAGCATTTTGTTGTGAAAAAATAATTAGATAATGCCAACAACATTCTGTGAAAATGACTAAAGTAAGATAGACCTTTCCATTATCTTTGCCTGAATTAAATCCCAATTGATACAAGTCAATTAACACCATTGTTTTGTTGTGCTGCATAGCTTCTGTTCACATTGTTACAATTTTGCATATAAATATTGCTCTAAACCCCACAACATTACCACTTGAGAGAAATTCACACACTTGCAAAAATAAGTTCGCTAAGAATATACAGTTCGGTTTGGTTTTCAGGGGCAGAGAATCCAGGGTCAGGTGTATGCAGTTACTCCAGCTAGTGCTCTAGCCGAGTCATCATTTGGTCTATTAGTTGCTAGGGGTATGTTTCTTGTGCCTCATTCATGGGC
Organism: Cornus florida; assembly: GCF_030987335.1. Classification (NCBI taxonomy): domain Eukaryota; kingdom Viridiplantae; phylum Streptophyta; class Magnoliopsida; order Cornales; family Cornaceae; genus Cornus; species Cornus florida. The sequence goes on along the minus strand of NW_026775571.1, from coordinate 37,902,474 downwards.
CAAAGTGTTGTTTCATTTTGGAGATGTCATTCTTGGGATGAATTGGTTGACATTTTTTTCGGCTGTCATCAATTGTTTCCGACTTCGACAATGCCAACCTAACAGTATCAAGAGCCTTCCAATCAAGTAACTACCAATCCACATCCGTCACCTACGCTGACCTTTTTTTTTTAGCCGTTGATACATATTCTTCAATCATATATATCTTATCTTCTGACATTATTATTCCTACTCGAACGAACATATGGATTCGAAAGTTTTCATAAAAATTTCATCAAACACCTGCAGAGCTTAAGGTTCTCAACAAAAGGCTGATAGTAATGTTACAAGAAAAAACGAAAAAATGGAAAAAACAAAGGTTTATGGTACAGATCATCCCATCAACTGTGAACAATCTAAGATGTAACGTGTCAGTCCATGATTGGAGGAGAAATGCAATTCTCGATTTCTCTGCAACCGGCACGATAGCTAAAGTAAAATAATGGCTGTCATTGGACAAATAAAAAAATCCAGTGTTATATCATCCCTATCTATTTCTATGGACACCATTACTAACATAGCTTTTGCTACCAACAGAATCATCGCTCCGTGGATCACGACGACGACGGCCACACCTCGATTTCTCTATCCTCACACCTCCAAACGCCCAATTCCGATTCTCTCTCTCTTCTTCAGAAACCCTAATTTCAACACAAGCCGTTCATCAATGGCCACTTCTCTGCAAGTCAACGCCTCCTCTACCGTAGGTGAGAGTTTCAATTCTCCCTCTACAGTCCCCCGCCACCAACACACACAAACAATTTTTTTTGCCATTGTTTTGAGTCATTTCTATCGTGATTGCATGAATTATATTCGATAGTTGTGTTTATCATGCTTTTGACTGTTTTTTCTTATGTGTATCTGCGATTTCAATGAAAAATTCGTGATTGAATTGTCAATTTGTTGAGGCATTTGGTTTGTTTTTACAATGGAAATGGCGTCACTGAATAAATTGATAGTCAGGGCAATGTCTCTGTTAGTTGCATGTTATGACTACGTTTTTGAATAAGAGTTTGTTTGTTGATTTGGGGGATATTAAAGATGCAACAAATGATGAATTGGAGGCCTCGTCCTCTGGCATGGTTGGAGCGAATGATTTGATGATTGTTGGACCGGGCGTGCTCGGTCGTTTGGTTGCTGAAAAATGGCGGGAGGTACAATTCTTACAATCAAATTATATGGAATATCTGTCTCGAATTCTACTCGGTGTAACTGAATTGATTCAACATTGTTTATACTAGTCATTCCCTGTATCTACATGGTTTGTATTGTTTACACGCCCTTGTTTAAGACTGCTGCTTGATGGATCAATTTGTTATTAGATCGATTTGTTAGATCTCGTAGCGTTTGAGAACTGTGTTATATTTTTGGGGACACAATGAAGAAAAGTTTAATGGGTTTGTGTTCAAGTATGTGTGTATCTGAAAGAAAATACTCAGAACTATAGGTTATTCATTTGGGCAGGAACATCCAGGGTGTCAGATTTTGGGGCAGACATTTACTACGGATCACCATGATGAATTGATTAAAGTAGGGATCAATCCATCTTTGAAAGGAACACAAGTGAATCACAAGTTCCCATATGTGATTTTTTGTGCTCCTCCATCCCGAACGTCAGACTACCCTGGTGAGGTGAGGTAGGATGAGAATCAATATCTAGCTACTTTTTATGAACTATTTTGATAATTCCGGGCTTGTTGTTAGGCTGTTAATTATCCTGTCTCTTCTGTAAAATCGTGGCAGAAAATAGTTTAGATGCTTCTTCTGAAAAATCCTTTTTCATATGCATGTTCAAATAGATGTTTTCTGTGGTTTATTCTTGATTTTCTCTCAACATCTTTCTTAACTTAACATCAATGAAGTTCAATCTCATGTATGACTCAAGTTTTAACCGTTGAGCTTGATTTGTTCTGTCACTGGATGTCCTTAATGCATTATGATCCCACTTGAACTTTCACTTTGTATCTTTAATTTCCTCTAGAAGATGTCATGGGGTACACTCACTGTCCTAGTGAGTGTCTTTTCTTTCATTTTTCTTTATTTGTTTAAAAGTTGGATTTTTGAGGACAACATTGTTCATTTGATTACTGTAGGGAAATTCCATACCAATCACGTTATAAATTTAACTAAATATAACTTGTCAGGTATAACATTAAATAATAAATAACAATAATTTTTGTTGAAAAAATTGAAGATCCACAATTACAAAAGAAGTATTTTTTAAAACTAAAAGAAATATTTAAAGAACAAGATATTACCAATAAAGACTAGGAAAAACTTACACTTAAATTTACAATTAAAAATCCTTGCAACTTAAAAAATATACTTCAAAGATTTGAACATTCAAACAAAAATCAACCACCTACAATTCAAGATTTACAGAATAAAATAATAAATAATAATAGTTAACTTGAAATTTTCATAGAAGATTAATTGAAGATCAGGAAAAGTTGGTCTTGGGACAGTTTATTTATTGGAAGCCTAAATGACTTGACTGAATATTTTCATTAAGTCAATCAACAGATACACTGGTTAGAAACACAAGTATTTTTCACTAACCAAGGAGCACGGGCATATTATTAAACATTTCTGGACACTCAATTTACAAAATCAAAGTATAAATCGTAGGAGTAAATCGTTGATAGCTCGGGCTTGTTTTATTGCTCAAGTAGTGGTATCATTTATATTTTGAATTTATTATTTATTATTATTGTAATATTAGTATGCCTTTTCTGGTATGTTACATGGGATAAAATGTTTAGAAAATTATCCGCCTTTTGGAAAGAATTACCCAATTTATTTGCTGACAAGGTTAGAACCAAACTTAGAGAACAATATGATGGTCAAATCCATTATGATAAATTAACATATGGAGATTTAGTAACCACAATCAATGCTGAAGGATTAAAAATTTGTACCGATCCGAAACTAAAAGAATAACTCAAAAGAGAAAATCTAGATTTCCTATTTTCTTTACAAATTTATTACTCACAACTGAATGTATGTCATCTATTGCAGATGACAGAGACATCAACAAAGAAAGAAACACCATTTATTTTTGGTAATTATGAATTATTTCTTATTCCAATGAGAAGCAAAAGTTCAGGTGCACAAGAGAGCTCTCACCGGGACAAGATCTTTAAGAAGTTCCCACTCAAAAAACAAAAAATTCTTTACTAGAACAATTAATAGAACATCCTGATGGAAATGTTGAGATTAGATTCTCTTCTTCCAGAAGAACAACTTTGAATATGATAAACTTTGATAACTCATCTAAGTCTTCAAAATCTTCTTTTACTCCAGCACAATCTTCTTGTACTGGAAGAATACAAAGCAACATTGAAGGCATTAGAATGGGTGAAATACCCCTAACCACACCAAATCCCAAAAAACCTATTAAAAAAATTTCAAGACAAAGATATGGTATCTTGAATAGATAATAAAATAGGTCAATTAGACCAACTCTTTATTGTTCTTGATACACTAGAAACTTCAAATAAAAAATGATTTCTCCATTAGAAGAAATAGAAAATGATTCAATTGCAAAACATTTTATAGGTGATCCTTTAAAACTAAAAGATAGGACTTCCACTTACATAAAAGTCAAAAGTAAATAGTTAATTATGATCCCTTAATAGTTGCTCTTTATAAGAGAGAAATCTCTCGGAAGACATGGAGGAGGAAAATTTGAGAGCCAAATACACAGTTGACTATTTACTTTTTGACTTTTATGTAAGTGGGAATCTTTGGGACATTGGTGCATAATTCATATATATATATATATATACACACGCACACACACACGTCTATGAAGGAAGACTAAGAGTGTTGGCGATTGAGGGACTGGATAATTCAGGCCTCAGGGTATATAGCTTTATAGCCATTTATGAAATTCATGAGTAATAGTAGATCATTGACAGTCAGAGTATCACTTTGTCTGATATGAGTTTTACTGACATTATCATAACAACCAATAGAAAAAGAGATGTTTTAATGTGTCCCTATTTTCTATTTTTATGTTTTGTTGGAGAATTTTTGTTGTTTCTATCTGCCTTTGTTATTTACAATCTGATTTTGTGCATCTAGTCCTTTAATGTTATGAGATAATGTATACGCCTTCTAAACTATGCTTTTCGTTCGGACCTCCAATTAACAAGCAGGGAAGCTGCATTAAACTGGAGTGGTGAAGGTTCTTTCCTATTTACTTCAAGCTCTGCACTATATGATTGCAACGACAATGGATCATGTGATGAGGTGTTACATCTAACATAACACACTGTTATGCTGGTAACAGTTTTTGTTCTTATTTTATAACTGTAAAGACTGTCTAATATGAGATAAAAGCACATCATATGAATATATTCTGCCTCTGATTACACCAAATGTCTTCTCCAATTTAATACCCTTTCTTGTTAACATATCAAATGTATTACTGTATCATTGACCTTTCCTTTTGTTTATAATCTGATACCCACCTCCCATATCTTTTCGCATTTCATGAAATCATCTAGGGACCGCTTTGCTCCTTCCTATAGCTGTTGGATTATGTAATGACTGTACCTTTCTTTCATTATTCATGAGTTGTAAGCATAACTAGGCACACGTGTATGTGAGCTAGCTCAATCCCACTAGTCAAAATTTAAGTTGGGTAAAACTGTCATCATGAATCATGATCAGATAACGCTGTACCATTTGATTAGATAACTTTGCTTATTTGCTTTTCTCAGAAATTTTTGTCATCAAGAATATAATGAAAAAGCAGAGGGTTGTGTCACTAGGTCGTTTCATTTTATACTATATGGATTTAATATAGGGTAAATTACTCTGACTTCCCTTGAGATTTGCCATTTGCATTCATAGATTAAACTTGGTAAAAGTTGTGGTCAATCTGCACTTAAAATTTTTAAGTGGCAGGCCAATATTGCCCTTCACTACAAGAATGATCTATATTTATTTGTAGTGACTGATATATCCTAGTGCATGACAAAACTGCCCTTAGATAAATTTGAACATATTGATATAATTTTTTTATTTTATTAAATATATAACTAAAATTATATATATAAAAGTAAATTGTATTTAATTTTAATATTCATGTTGAATCTACAAATTTATTGCTAACGATCGTGAGCAGCAGCTGAAGGGATCAAAGGATTGTTGGGGGTAACGCGTAGGATCGCCGGAAGTTGCAGAGAAGTCTAGAGTACAGAGATCGTTGAGAATGAGACGAAAAAGGAGAGTTGAGAAAGTGGCTAAGTTGGGTTTTTATATCTTTCTCTCTCTAAGTTGAAGGTTATTATTTTACTAAAATTATATATTTAATATTCAGTTAAATATACATTTAATTTACCAGCTTTAAAATTACACACGCTCATTATTTTACTTGCATTTTAAATTCCCACTTACAAACTCAACATTTTGAATATAATAAAAAATATATTAATTATATATGTTAGATACACATTTATTTTTCAAGATTCAATTTTTTTAAAAAATGTAAATTATATAATTAAAAAAATTGACCTACTGTGGAAAATTTGTAAATTTTGCAAAAATATTAAAACACAGACCAGTTACATTTTAATTTACGTTTTACAAGTATTTAGTACATGTATATTGCATTTAGGCTAATTAATATCAAAATTATTAATGATATATCATATAGAATAATTAGTATAATAAAAAATTGTAAATTAATTTGCAAACTTTGTAAATTAACATGCTACTCAAGACTTAGAAAAACAAAGTTTGCAAATTAATTTGAGTCTTGAGTATAACATTCTACTCAACACTTTGTAATTTGGAAAATTTTGCACTCCAAAAATTGCCTATAAGGTGCTCCATCTATTTTACAAATTTTTCCTTTGCCTCTTCGACACTATGCTTCCTTATTGAAGGGATCCCTTAGCTGGGGGAACTCAATCTATTTTCTGTCTCTCTATAATGAAGTCTTCTCTCTCTCATTGTAAAATTGAAGCCCTAAATGCTTCATTATCTAAAAAGAGCCCTAAATGCAGTTAAAGCTACAAGTTTTGATATAGTCTTCTTGTTGACTTGCACAAATGGAGAGAGCCAACAATTTATTTTAACACTTCTTGATCATCAATGAATCAAGTTAAGATCCAGAAAAACCAACCAAAACTATAAATTTGAAACAAAATAGCACCATTAGAGAACTAAACAAATCTTTTACTAAAATTAAACTTTTTTACCCTTGGCTTGTAAATGTCATAATATCTTTTACTGAGGTCAATTTATGAATATTTGCTGCATGGGAATTAGGAAAAAGCATTTCACGAATTTTTTATTTTATATATTCCGCTTTTTTAATTTCTCAATATAGGATGATCTAACTAGTTTTAATGAACTAGGGTTTCTTCTTACAAGAAAGAGGGAGAGGAGGGCAAAGTTAGTAGCTTTGAGACCTAATTCTTCCTCAAATCCAATTCTAAGCTTGAATTGATGCATTGAAGAGGCGGAGAGGGAGGGAGAGGGAGGGAGGGAGAGGGAGGGAGAGAGAGAGAGAGAGGTTAGTTATGTATTTTGATTTAATTGCAATGACATCTGCTATTCACATTTTTATAATTACAATGTTAATGAGGATAATTTGGTCATTTCACATGAGCCACTGAAAATCTGCAATGACATCTGCAATTCACAGTTCACATAATTACAATATGCTTTATAAATTTTGACAAGATTATTTGTTTGCGTCTTTATTTATTTATTTATTTTTGTGGTGTTCATGATAAATTAAACTTGTATTTCTTCTACACTGGGTTTTAGCGGCTGTAGAATTAGATGTATGTTCAGTGCAGTATGCAAACTAACCATTGGGGTCTGGTGCTTGTAAATTTGATAATGAGAATGTGAAAGAGGAATTCATCAACTTACAAACTTTTAGTAATTTGATAAGTTTACTCGTGACATCTTTTATCATCTATATGAGGAAACACTTCTGTAAAGAGTTGCATTACATATATATATATATATATATATATATATATATATATATTTGTATTTACTTACTAATATGGAGAGGCAATTAATTTATTTTGTCTATACAATGAGAAATCATGAGTTATTTAATTATTACAGAACTTATAATCTGTTTAATCTTTTAATTTATTGAATGTACTGTGTTTTTATCAGGTTAATTTATTGAATGTACTGTGTTTTTATCAGGTGACGCTGAGTTTCTTGACTTAAATTCTTCTGCATGGCTATGCAGGACAGTCCAGTGGTGCCAATTGGGAGGAGCCCTAGGACAGACGTCCTTTTAAAAGCAGAAAAAGTAGTGCTGGAGTCTGGCGGTTGTGTGGTTAGATTGGCAGGACTGTACATATCCTTTTTAAAAATTGAGTTATGAGAGTTGCATATATTGTAGGAGAAAGTTTGCAAATTCATCACATAGATCTAATTTTTATGGATGTGCATGTGACACGCCTTAACTCTTTAATACAAAGAAGATAGAGGCGCTCATACTTATTGGTTGGGAAAAGGGATTGTTGAAGCTCGTCCAGATCACATCCTCAATCTTATACACTATGAGGTGATTACTTATCTGTGTGTACTTAGTTGTTTCTGTTCATGAATTACAGTAAATATAGTTTTACTCTGCAGTTAATTGTTGCTTTTTATTTGATGACTTTGAATAGATCAATATAAAATTTTGATGGTTGAGAATTCTTTCTTTTGTTGAATCTTGTTAGTGGGGTGCTGGGAAGACATTTTGATACGGATTATTTAGATACAATTCCTTTGCATCGGATATTCGTATGCTATTTTTGCATTTTCAGTGGTTAATTTTTTTTTTTTTTCTTGTGCCCCCAAAATGTGTCTACATTTTCAATATTGTTTCACATTTATGTACTAAATTTGGTGCTTTTGTTGTATTTAGGATGCTGCATCCCTCTCAGTTGCAATCTTGAAGAAGAAACTCAAGGGTCGGATCTTCATGGGATGTGACAATCATCCTTTATCTAGGTATTTTCTTATTAAACATGCATTTTGAATTTAATGAATACACTCCAAACCTTTCCGGAAAGACCATTAGGACAAGCAATTGATGTGGATTTGTTTCATTTAGCCGTGTGAGAAATTTCCCTACCTTGTTACTTCCTTCGCAGGCAAGAAGTGATGGACTTGGTTGAAAAGAGTGGGAAGTTCAGCAAAAAGTTCGAAGCTTTTATGGGTAAGATCCTCCCTTAATAGCGGCTGGTAAAACTGATGTATGGTGAAAGATCGAAATGCTTATCGAGCATTCGATATATAGTTGATCCTGCCTTTGATGCTGAGCATTGAATAAAATGTGTGCGACAATAATCATTGACGTCTGTTTTTTGCAGGAACTAATGATCCTTTGGGTAAGAAATTAAACAACTCGAAAACTCGAAAGGAAATAGATTGGGAGCCAAAATATCCAAGCTTCTCTCAGTTCCTTGGAGTTTCTGAATAACTGCTGCCTCTGTGTCTTCATCTTTTGGGATTTAATTGGAACTGCAAGGAAAAGATTTCCAGAGCGTATGATGAAGCGGCTAATGTCCTACTTCCGTTGTTTGGTTGTGATTTTTGCTGTAGGACAAGAGTCTTAAGCATGTACACAAGGATGATTTACGAATACTTTATATAATTACAAAAATAAAGTTCAAATTGAATTCAATTTGAGTTATGGTGTTGATGGGAGGCATGATATTCTGTCCGACCCAAGTGGCCGTGGCCGTGGCCGACAAATTGTCCGAATCTCATGTGGCAATGCCACGTCATTTTCTCCTTTTTCCCTCTCTATTTATGTCCCTCTTTATTTTTTCTACTTTTTTTCGTTTCTGGCTCTGTCAATCTCTATCTAAATCTCCAATCTTCCCAAAATTAATTTAATGCTCTAAACTCCTATCAAATCGAATCAGTTTAATCTATTATAGAAGACGATGTCGGACTATTTGATGATATGATTGAAGTTCATTAACATGTCCCCAATTCCTCTAGAAAATAAATCGATACTCTTCTCAGAAAACTTGATTTTTCCGTAATCAGAGAAGGAATAGACTAATCAAAGAAATTCTAGATTATATATATATAGTGATGGAGAAATTCAGAGGATAGTAGATGGATAGAAACGAAAGACACAATATAAGATAATCAAGGAGAGAGAATGAGCTGTGTGATGCGACCTAGTTGTGTTCCTACAAAAATGTGTTTTAATTTAGATTAGAATGTATCAAGTGGGCATCAACTTTTACATTTATGAAAATTATAAAATACTTATACGTTAGCATAGTGAGAAGGGAGCGAACATGCAATTGAAATAAAAATTAAATGAAGATTGAGTTAAATGACAGGAAGATAGGCTTAGGGCATGAAATGCACCACTAAGCTCATGCAACTAAACCAAGAGTCTTCAATTAATGGGAAAAACATTTCGTAATCAAAATGTGGCTAAAAACACACATCAATAATCAAGCGGATAGTACAAATTGAAATGAATGAGCATGGATTATCAAATTCAAGCATGAATTGCTTACCTAATTACAATTACTCTGAGGTGTAGTACAACTCATCAAGACTACGTATAACCCATCAAACTAATTAGCAATTGTATCCAATAAAAACCATGGATGGCCATTATTAAGTACAATTACAAAAAAACATTTAGTGTAAAGATTAATCCTCAATTAATTACACATAAGACAACATGCAACCAACATAGAGAATCAATAGAAAGAATTATCATAAATAAACCTTGGTACAACCAAGTTTGAATTCACAAGACTATAGCACTAATTGTGAGATATATATTTTGTATTGGCTAATTTTGTTGCCAAAACAAGTCCGATCGAGTTGTAATTTTTCGGTTCAAAATTTTAAGATAGAAGATTGGATGCAGATTTGAAGAATTTCAAGTGTTTGTGGTTTCATACACTTCGGGATGTTGAGAACAATACTTTAGAAATGTATATGAGTGAGTGAGGACACTTAGGGAGACTTAGAAGATTGAATAAAAGAGCAGATCACTTCTGTCCATTGAGAACCGGTAACACTTTCCTTGTACAGGTAGCCAACTTTTACACAGCCAACTACTGTGTAGAAGGAATTTGTCATTGGAGTTTTTGAATCGGTAGTCAAAGTACATCGGAATTGACTCTGTCATTTTTGAACCGGTAGCCAACTCTGGTACTGGCTAAAAAGCCCGAGTCAGTTTAGGTAACTTTGATTTCTTGTTTCTTTTTTATTCTTTTTTGGTTTAGACTTCCTTCTAAAACCTATGCACAAATTTTATGTGTTTTATAAGTATGCTTAGGTCTTCTGAACTTTTATTTTTAGTGTTTGCTTGTGAATTTTCATATGCAGAATAATTTTTGTGAACCTATTAAATGTTAAGCTAATAAATGTTAAGAAGCCCCCCAACTCACAAAGCACTTCATGAAGCCGATTCACAAAATTATTTGAGATTTAGTTTCATTATGCTGCCATTTGAAAATGTGTGTAGTTGTAACCTTTTGGACATTTTGTTGTACGAAAGTGTATAGTCTATTTGGTTCACCTGGATTTTTACTACTTTACCATGTATTGTAAGAAAAACAAATACTTCATAACTTAGTTTTATACTTTAAACATTATTTGAAAGATAATTTTTAAAACATTATTCGAAACATAAATGAAAAATAAATGTATGATATTAACGTATAGGCTAATGAAAATATTATTGTATATAACATTCCAAACAGAAAGTAAATTTTGTTAATGTAAGTTGTACGAGACATCCCAGCATAATCATACTATTAAGAGTAATTAATTTTCATACACACACTACTAACACAATCACTTTATTTTTTTGGAGACTCGAATCTTCATCATCTACTCTGGAAGGTAGAGGAGATATCATTGGACCACAAGGCCCTTTCATATAAAAATTAAAATCCTTGGTTTTCAACTAAATTCTTATTTTTTACCATTTCTTACCAACTTTATAGGCTTGTGCAAATTGTAATGTACTTAACATCTAGGGAAAATTACATATAAATGGAGTCAAAGTTTCATATTTACTTAGAGGCTGAGTCAAAGTTCCATATTTCTCTAAAATGGATTGCTGAGGTGGCACATGGTTTTTTACTGTTTAGAAATTGTGGTGCCTAAAATACCCTTCCACGAAGGTACTACTTTTTCTTCGAAGGTACTACTTTTTTGAACTGAAGGTACTACTTTTTGGCGTCCAGGTACCATGTTTTTTAAACACCCGCGAAGGTACTACTTTTTCTCCGAATGTACTACTTTTTTGAACTAAAGGTACTACTTTTTTGTACTGAAGGTACTACTTTTTTGTTAAGGAAGGGCATTTTAGGCATTACAATTTTCTAAACAGTAAAAAACCATGTGCCACCTCAGCAATCCATTTTAGAGAAATATGGAACTTTGACTCAGTCTCTAAGTAAATATGGAACTTTGACTCCATGTATATGTAATTTTCCCTAACATCTAAAGTAGTACTATTTTGTTCTTTATTTTAATTTTTATTATTATTTTTTTTTTTGAAAAATTACATGTTTAATGAAGCCTTGGTATTTACCAACATTAACTTATGTTGTGCAAACTATATATGAACCTACAACGTAGTTTTCAATCTAGAAATTATGATGCAAGGTTTATAAGAGAAGTTGTATATGCTATAAGATTGTAATATTACATATTCCAAGCAATACATAATTTTTGTCAATATAAATTGTACGAGACATCCCAACATAATCGTACTACTGAGAGCAATTGAGTGTCATTGCAGTAACACCATTTCAAATTAAAATGTTGGTAAATGTATTTTTTTAAAAATATATTTTCAACCAAAACCTTGTTTCTTACCATTTCTTACCAACCGTGCAAATTATAAATTACATAACATTTCAAGGATTACGTATTCTGTTTTATGCTTTGCTTCCTTTAAAATTGACTCCCAACAAAGTTTTTAAATATAAATGGTAGTTACTCATCATATAATATTGTTTCTTAATATTAAATGTATACCATCGAAAAACTATACATTTACATACCAATGATTTATTAAACACTTAGATTTTTTTTTTTTTTTTTTCTTTCATGAAACAAAAAACTTGGTATTTTATGAAAACCTTTAGAGTGATAAATTGTAGGATTTTGTTGGAATTTTATATTAGGTTTTATGCTTTATTTTACGTTGTTTTCTATATCCCACACAATTGACCAAGTAATTGAGGTGACTTGTTGGATGCAATTCTTATTATATTATGATAAATCAATGAAGCAAGAATTCTTCAGACAAAGGGAAGAAATCTTACGAATTAAACAACAAATTGACATCGGGCAAAATCGGTTATTGTGAGATTGGAGAGGATTTTGAATCGGTACTTTTTTCAAAAGGTGAAAGATTCATGAACCAATTTCTAGTCAAACTCGTATTTAATTTCTTTTCCTTCTTGAAAAGGAAAAGATATAGTCAAATTTCAAATTTATAATCTATCTTAATTTACTACTATAGTATATAATATTGTTTGTTCTAATAAGTAATAAGTGGTGAAATATGTTCCGACTCTAATAATAAGTTGTGAGAAGAATATTTATTGTAAAAAATTTGGGGCACAAAATGTAGCCGTTTTTGTCAATCGATCACTTGTTTCATTATTAAAAGAGGATAAATGGGTAGACTGGTCCTGAATCATAAGATGGCTCTTGGGTTTATATGAAAGCCATATATATATTTTTATTAATAGCTTAAGGGCACTAATTTTTAGGTTGATATTAATGTTTGAGTAATTGAATCTTATTTTTAAAATAATTACATAATCGTGATGTGGTTTGACAAATCTCCTTTATAATTTTTCGCTTAAGTTGGAGGAAAAAATAAAAGAATAAAAGCATGCTCAATGGTATTGTGGATATAGAGAAAGACAATGATATGAAGATATGGTGATTAGATACACAAATCTGAGATATATATATATATATATATATATATATATATATATATATATATATAAATATAAATATATATAAATTTTTACAAATTAAAAAAGTTAAATAAGAACATATTCTCACAACAATATCGAGCCGGAATTCACATTTCCTCTAGGCTTTATAAGAAGTTTTCTCCTCCAATAACTATTCAATCGTTACTCTCTTTTACAATTTTTGAAAGCAAGAATTAAGGCAAAATATGAAATCGATATGGTAATGGTAGAATGGAATAAATTGGGTTTTTTTTTTTTTTTTTTTTTTTTTTCTTTTTCTTTGTATAAATCTTTGTGATCTATCATATGGAATCACTAGCATACAAAGTCCAAAGAAAGTCAAAGTAGTAGACTTACAAGATCTCCAAATTAAATAGAAGTTTTTCTGAATAATGGAGTCTTTGCTTATATCTAAAAGGCGAGGTGTTCAAAGACAGATTTTTTTTTTTTTTTTAAAGTCTGATGTGATTAATCCATCTCCCGATTCGGTGATTATTTCGAAAATATTTTTCGAATATTCTATCATTTTCCTTAATGTTTTGTTTGTAAAAATTGAATCCTCTTTCTTCTGTCGATATGAATGCTACAGGGTTCGACCGAGTCTTAATTTGGTGACTTATTTTATTATTCTATTGGAAGTAACCTAATTCTTCTAGTGGTCCTCGATTGATTTGGTCCCGAAGGCCTTCATATTATCTCAACATCAACCCAACATCTAGCAATACAAGTCGTTGAATCAACAAACACCTAGCAATACACCTAGCAATACAAGTAGTTGAAGCCCACGTCATCACCAATTACGCCTCCATTATTTATTAATTATGTGCTCCACATGATTTCAACATGTAATATATTTAGTAAATAGATATATTAATATTATATTATTTTGTTAATTTATAAATTATTTTTTGATAATTAATTATTAGAGAAGTGTTTTTCGTGGAATTAAGGTTACTAAAAAGAAAACTAATTCTCCCTCTCTTTTAATAAAAGTGCATATTTCCATCAGTTATGTACACTAATAAAATAACACGCGTAAAGTTTTATATGTGCAAAAAAGCAAAAGAGATAAATCAGTTTCCGCATAAAGTTTTACCTATTATTTGGAGTTGGAGCTTAGTCCATTGATAAACGATCTTAACGTTGGACTTATTTAACTACTTTATTTATGCATTATAGATATATAAAAATAATGAAGTTATAAAATCTTCTATTCATATTTATTTGTGATTAATAACTCGACACGAATTATTAAAGTTTAATATCATGTTCTTCCAACTGCGTAACACATAATTAATTTTTACAAATACATATATATACACACACATATACATATACATATATATTAATTTACATATCCGCTGCCATCACCAATGGCATCATTAGTTGGGATGGGATCATGATGATATCTTCTTTGAGTATTCCACCTATTTACTAGTCCAATATTGGTGCAAATTAAAAATATAAAATAAAATCCTACTACTACTAGAGCAATGTGGTAGATATATGCGAAATTGTTTCAACTTTCAAAAGATAAAAATAAAATTCATATTCATTATTGAATCAAGTTATACACGTATACATACAAGAAATTTAAATTTAGGCTCCCTTTGCTTGAATGTAAAATAGTTTTTAAAAAATATATTTTTTTGATATTTGATTATCGTAAATATTTTTCGAAGAAAAAAGATATTAAAATCTAACAAAAAAATAATTTATTTATTATTTTACATGTTTGGTCCGATGAATTCGATCTTAGCCTCAATTTAAATCTTTTCAAACACTAAAAAATAAAAAATAAAAAAATATTTTATCTAAAAGAAAAAAATCAGTGACGTGGAAACAAGCTGAGCCATATTTCAAAGTATTGCACAAGTGGATAAGAATGAGATTCAGGGGAAAGGAAAAAATAAAATAAAATAAAATAAAATACAAGTAGATAACAATGAGCCAAACACATACGAACAAGTCAACAACATTGTCAACTATGCTTCAATGCACATGACACATCATACATGATTGATGGAATTTACATAAACATACAAGACAGCATTTAACTCCTAGTACTGCATAAGCAGACAAGGAAAAATTAAGTACATATATCCACAAACAAGACATAATTAAATTGATGAATACATAAGTTCTGACTCTGAATGAAAGGCAGTAGTACTCTCTAGTTGATTACTTGGGGATCTTACGGGAGAGAGAGTAAACTGAGAGAAGAACAAGCAATAAGAGGAGGACAGAAGCAAACAATGAGAGGAAAATGGAGGCTCCTACGTGTTCACAGAACTTGTCATAGTTATTGCACACTTTCTGCCAACCCACATGTTTATTTCCTCTCAATCCTATATAAGCCACACCACCTGCAGCCCCTGTGGCTGAAGCTACAATCCCCAACATCACCTGCATCATCATCATCATCATCATCATCATCATATATATATATATATATATGCAAAGAGAGAGAGATAAAGGAATAAAAATTAAAAAAAAGAATGGGGTTTAATTAAGAGCTTACCACATCAATTATTACAAAATGGAATAACAATTTTGTTGAGCAACCTGGCTTCAAGAGGGCAAAAAAGGATACAACTGTGGTAATGATGCTGTAAAAGCAGGCAACGGAGAGTGCTGCTACAAAGTATCTGCATCATGAATTGTTAACCTAAAATTAAGTTTATGAAAATTGAATCCAAATTATTATTATTATTTTGAAATTTATTTTATTATCATTATTTACTACATATATTTGTGATTAAAATTTAAAAAATAATTTTAGAGTCTAGGAGTTGAACATAAATCTTTAAACCAATCATTTTAATTGACTAATATATGTCAAATATAAGAAAGTACGACTCTCAACTTTTTTATCTTATATGTTAATGACCAATTATATATACTTGCTCTAAAAATTCTGCCCAACTCTTCCAACTCTTCCCAACTCTTCGACCTAAATATCAGTATTCTAAAATTTTAAGGTGGTTCTTTAAAAAGAAAAAGTAAATGTGGCCAATTTTCACTTGATTTTTAAAGTTGAATTGTGTGTTGTCTTTAAGCATCGAAAGTCCACTTTCAGTAAATAATAGAGAAGTAATGAATGGATGGTGAAGTCTAAGGTCGCTTACCAACTTTATTTTATATATTTATTGAAAGGACAGGGAGTCGAAGTTCGAAAGCACTAAATTACTAGGCGATTGAAGTATTTACTAAAATACATTAATTTGTCCTACGTATTCGATGATGATATGATGATTACCTAGTTGTAAAAACATGACTTTACAGTAATCAATTTGAACCTCTCCTCTTAGTTTGAATCTGTCCAAATAGCTTCTTTTAAGATATGTTCTAAGGAAATTGAATTGTATTTTAATAACTTTTTAATTAGTGTTGAAATTAATTTTTTTTAAGGCTTTTTTAACAACCAACCGACTTTTATGAATTTTAAGTTTGAAATTCTTTTATAAATTTCCAAGAAAAATTTGACTAAGTGGCCCAAGCTAATTTCAGGGTTAGATTGTTGTTCTCACTAGATTTTATGAAATTGAAAATTTTCTATAACCATGGGTTTAGCTTCAAATTTCTAGCAGCTTTTAAGGGTTAGAACACTAGTTCATTTGAAAAAGGAAAAAAAGAAAAAAATTAATAAAAAAATTATCATCTAGTTCGTGCTCAATCCAAAAAAAAAAAAAAAACTATGTTACCTATTTTTTTCATGATTAACTTCATCTCATAGGCTCATAGATACAAGATTAATTTATTTATTTAGAAATTTTATAATATGGTTATGGTACCTCATAGTATATGACCATATAGGCTTAATTTAATATATATATATATATTTCAATATTGTCCGTAACTTACATGAAGGCTGGTGAGTGATTAAACTTGGCTGAAAGTAGCACCGGAAATGGAATACCCATCACCGGAATCAACTTCGTTTGCTTGCTGGTGACCATCACCACCACAGAGATTAGCGTGGATGCGAAAAGTAAAAACCTTAGTACCAAATCCACCACCACAAAGTACTCGGTTGGAGGGGGCGCTTTAGACACGGGCGGTGGTGCTTCCCGC
This sequence comes from Cornus florida, assembly GCF_030987335.1. Taxonomy (NCBI): domain Eukaryota; kingdom Viridiplantae; phylum Streptophyta; class Magnoliopsida; order Cornales; family Cornaceae; genus Cornus; species Cornus florida. The sequence goes on along the minus strand of NW_026775571.1, from coordinate 37,885,390 downwards.
GGTGGAGCCACCTTCTCAGGTTCCGGTGCCGGTGCTACCGGTGGTGGAGCCTTCTTTTCAGGCTCCGGTGCCGGTGCTACCGGTGGTGGAGCCTTCTTTTCAGGCTCCGGTGCCGGTGCAGGCGTATCGGTAGAAGCCATGAAAGTTTAATTTATAAATTTTCCTTTCAATAGTAAGTTGGTAGGTGTGGTAGATATGTGTGTGTTATGTGATGAGATGATAGATATGAGAAGAATATATAGGAAAATTTCCGCTGCACATCCAAGATGAGTTGGATGGAGTTGGATTGCCCAACACGTTAAGAGATTTGAAGAATGTCTTGTTCATATATATATATATATATATGGGTGTGACATGAACAAGATATGTATAAATTGTTACAATTTTTAAGCTTTACGGCTTTGGGATTTTTTTGACTCGGCATTGCCTTCATACGGGGGCCACTTTATTATTTAAATTGGAGTACTTGTGATGAATAGGGCCAATGTTTAGTACAGTGTTAAGCAAGTTCACATTGAGAAATTGTACTTACGGAGAGAGTGATTTATAACTAAGGTCATGTCAAGTTTCTTTAGATTTTATAAAAACTTTTACGGATAAGTGGTGGTAGCAAAACTATATTACTATTGACGTAATTTGTATATTTATTATATGATGAATTAAAGGTAGACACAATCTTTTTTAGAAGCTAAAATTATATTTTCACCCCTAAAGTTTATGTTATACACAATTTCTTCGAAGAAGACCTTTTACAATTTCTAAAATATTTTCAAATAGCACTCAAGAAACTATTATGCTTCATAAGAATAGGGAAATACAACACACACTCTTCGACTAAGAATAGAAGAATTTAGATTTAGAATTATTCTTATATAGAATATTCTAGAAGCTAAACGACAAAGATTTTAATTAGGTTTATGAACAGAATAGATTTTAATAATCTAGATATCTCGATAAAACGATTAGGAGAAAATCTAGATTATATTAAAGTAACAGTTGAACAAAAGGCTAATAACTTAGATAAGAAAATTATAATTTTTGCCATTAAAGATATAAATACTGATATAAAAAATATAGCATAAAATTAAAAAATAATTATAGACTATTTAAAATTATTAAAAGAAGATATCCAAAGGTTATTACAATAATTTATGAGCACTAGTAATCCTGATTACCTACAAGCATTAGCCGACCTTTATAAAATAGATAAAAAACCTATAGGATTTACAAGTTTCACGACAGACGTAAAATCTACCAATATATATGTTAGACAAAATAACTTTTTAATCCAGCTATTACTCCAGTTATTTGAAAAGGTTAATAAACTCGAAGAAAAATTAGAGGCATTGTGAGAAAGTATTCCTAGAGAATCTTCTAAAGAAATAGCTGAACTTTCAAACAAAATAAAAGATATAAAATTATCAACTAATCCTTTCTCGACTAAAAGCACCAAGGAATAAATTTATTACAACCATATAAAGAATGGCCATTATTCTTAGAAAAACCAAAGAGATAATGCGTGTAGAAGATTTATATGATAATGAATAAGATGCTCAAAATTATATAGAAAAAGGAATGAAGAAAGTATCCAATAAAATTAATCTTTATTCCAATAATTTGTTGGATTTTCAGAGTAAACTATATAATCATCTTAGCCAAAGAAGAATAAGTGTAATTAATAATCAAGTCATATTAGATCTCATACCACCAGAAGTTTATCATGAATTAGAAAAAACTAAATTAGATCTAATGCATTTAGGTGTTATAATGATAAGAATAGTAGGATTAAATAGATCAGAGGTAGGAACCAAAACACTTGTTTATATTTATGATGATAGATGGACTAACCATCAACAAGCACAAATAGCCAACGCATAAGTAGATTTAGCAGTTAACGCAGCTATTATAGGATGTATTACTAATTACATAATGACTATTAGAGAATTTAGTAAACATATTAAGATAGCAATATCTACAAAAGGATATAATATGGCAGGTCAATATGAAAACCTATTAATTAATACTTTATTTATGGGAAAAATAGTTAATCAGTATAACCTAGAGTTTAAGGCACAATTCGATGAAATGGTTAAGCCATTTAGTAGTAAATATATTCAAATGATTGAAGCTAGGAAAGTAAGTAGTGAAATTTACGAAGGAACTGAATGGGAATTATCAAATCTTAATAAAATAATCTAAAAAATTTATGAAAATAATAAAATTTATGTAAAGCATACTGGTGAAGCCAGTGTACGTTTCAGTAATTATAAATGACAAGATAATTTAATAGATAACAATAACGAAGAAGATTTTATAACTATTCTAGTTAAAATAGAATCTCCTGAAGAAATTAATGTTCTCTATGATAGATTAGAAGATGAAATTCTAGATAAAATCATGTATGATTTTGATAATTTAGAAATAGATGATTTGAATGATAAATATTCAAAACCTAAGTATTAGCTACTAGAAAGTATTTATCTGGCTAGGGCAAAGAAATAATGAAGACATTAAAAGAAATATTTTGATTGTAGGATTTGACTCTTTTTACACGAGGAATGAATTAAACACCTTAAAAGAAGAATTAAATGTAGTAGAACATAGAGAAGGAAAAGAAATAGTAGAAACATCAACCTTTCAATGCCAACCTACAGGGTTAGTTGACTAAGAAATGCCTAACGCCATAGGTAGTACTAATACCATAAACGATGACTATACCACTGGACAATGGTTAAATCCCAAACAAGAAATCTATGTAGAAAATAGAAATATGCCAAACATGTATATATGGACACAAAATCGTAGACGTTATGATAATATACCTGCACAACAAGCAGGAACAATTTAGACATATCACGACATGATCCCCAAAATGGGGCAAAAGTAATCAAAAATTGGGAACAAGACTGTATTAGGCAATCTATTCTAACTAATTTTGATAATAAAACACAAGCCCTAACTTATTGTGAAACTTTATTAAGGGGAACGATTTATGATTGGTGGCAATCGTACAAAGTGACTTATCTTAATGATTATGCCCTCTTATGTGATAATTTTACAATTCAAGGTTTTACCAGCCTAATAATAAAGGTGTTAGTTGGCGAAGATAGATTATTAGACGAAACCCTAAAAAAGCATAACGATGCCTTACGTAATTTAGAATTATTATAGATTTGTGATTTTAGATATATAAGGGATTATAGTAATAAGTTTTTCAAGTATTTCACAGCCATAGGAAAAATAGGAGATATAACCCTAATCGATAGGTATCTTCAGAAATTACCCGAAAGTGTAGGAACTAATGTGATACCCTCGGATTTCCGGATGCGGGTTGGCCAGGCCCACGCCCGATTACTCGAGGATATCAAACCAATTAGTAATAAACAAACACAGAATATAATTAAGAAAACATGAATAAATAAATTGCTGAAAAGAGACTAGAATAATAATCTAAAAACCTCAGAATAAAATTTTATTAATAAAATTATTCTGATACATCCAAATTCTCCATTTCTAAAAAAACTCGGGAATCCATCTAGTGGACCCGTAAAAATCTCAATTAAAATTTTACATAGCTGGGAAGAAACTCAAGTCTAAAATATGAAACAAAGTCCTACAGCATCGGTGGAGTGAATGACTGTATCTGCTCAGCATGATCCAGCTCTAAGACTGGAACTAACGAACACCTGTAAAAATAAGAGTGGGTCAGGCCTACATGAAAATTCTTCTCTAACTACAATCTAAACAGTGACCCAATACGTAGATATACCCTAGATATCTCAACAATAGCTATCTAGTCCATACATATATATATATTCACACTAAGGGACATTCACTGAACTACAGCAGGGGTCTCAACCTGAATAGAAGGCAACATGCGAAAACGCACCCAAAGGTGGGCATGAGTACCTAGACCTAACAGGGTACACCTCAACTACTATAGCCAGCTACGCATCCACTGCATATACGTACCCTAACCAACGAGTCTGAGACTCAAGCTCATCTCGTGGTACCATAACCATATATTTAAAATCCATTCATATCCATCCATAGGAAATCCAATAAGTCGTTCAGCTTATTCAGCTGCACAAACTTAAATAAGAGATCCAATACGTCATTCAGCTTATTCAACTGCACAGACTTAAATATAAGGAAAATTATGTTTTTATAATTCGTACCCTTAATCCAAAATAGGTAGGACTGAGTATTTTGAATTAGTCTGTCCCCAGTATGCCACCGTCCCATACCGGTGCATACAATCCACAAAATCCATATAATTGATTGAACAGATAAAACGGTTTACCAATTAAAATCAATAAGGTAGGAATTAGCGTTTTGAGCTAAACCATACCTAGTATGTCACCGTCTCATACCAGTGCATACAATCCTCCATATCCATGTAAATTACAACATATAAATAATAAACAAGTAATTTACAGTTCAAAACCAATTATCCATATCATTGCAGAATAGTTTATACAATGCTACAACAATTACAGGTCAAAACCATAACCTAATTAATTGTAGAATAATATATAAGATTCCACAATTAACATCCAACCAATGTAAATTACAATACATAATTAACAGTGTAGCAATTTACAATCCAAAACCATCCCAAATAATTGCAGGAGACTATTTACAGTTTCAGCAATTTAAATCCAAGAGTTAAACCATGTATTTGCAGGAAATGGTTTAAAGATTCAACAACTAGCATCCAAAGTATGCGTAGATCACATCTAATATATCAATGACTCTATCATGCATTAAAAATAAGTTTTATAATCATATTATAGTCCAGTAAATTGTGTGATACCCCCAGATTTCCGGATGCGGGTTGGCCAGGCCCATGCCCGATTACCCGAGGATATCAAACCAATTAGCAATAATCGAACACAGAATAATTATATCAAAAGAGATAAATAAAATTTGCTGAAATGAAAACTAAAAGAGTAATCCAATATTTGAAAACCTCAGAATAAATAACTCCATTGATAAATAAGATATTTCAGATACAACTGATTCACCACGAACACATATCGTTCTCCAACTTATACAACTTGGGAATCCATCCAGTAAACCCCTAAAATAACCCACTGAACTCAAAAGACTGGAAACAAAACCCAAGTCTAAACACAAAATATATTCCAATGTCATCGGTGGAGTGAACAACTATATCTGCTCAGCACGATTAAGCTCTGCAGCCTGGAACTGACGAACACCTGTAAAGAATAATAGAAGAGTGGGTCAGGCTCACGAGCAAGTTCTAATCTAGCTGCAATCCATACAGTGACCCGATACGCAAATACACCATAGATACCTCACAATATCTATCTAGTCCATACATATATATATCCACACTATGGGACATTCACTGAACTACAATAGGGGTCTCAACCTGAATATAAGGTAACATGCGAAAACGCACCCAAAGGTGGGCATGAGTACCTAGACCTAACAGGGTACACCTCAACCTACTATAGCTAGCTACACATCCACTGCATATACGCGTCCTAACCAACGAGTCTGAGACTCAAGCTCATCTCGTGGTACCATAACCATATATTTAAAGTCCATTCAAATCCATCCATAGGAACTCCAATAAATCGTTCAGCTTATTTAGCTGCACAGACTTATATAAGAGATCCAGTAAGTCGTTCAGTTTATTCAACTGCACAGACTTAAATATAAGGAGAATTATGTTTTTATAATTCGTACCCTTCTTCCCAAAATAGGTAGGACTGAGTATTTTGAATCAGTCTGTCCCTAATATGTCACCGTCCCATACCGGTACATACAATCCACAAAATCTATATAATTGATAGAACAGGCAAAGCTGTTCACCAATTAAAATCCATAAGGTAGGAATTAGCATTTTGAGCTAAACCATACCTAGTATGCCACCGTCCCATACCGGTGCATACAATCCTCCATATCCATGCAAATTACAACATTCAAATGATAAGCAAGTAATTTACAATGCAAAACCAAACCCAGATAATTGACAGAATTTTAATGTGAGAATTCAGCAATTAAAATCCAATACATAATTCCAAATAATTGGCCAAATTTAATATAAGAATTCAGCAATTATAATCCAATATATGATTCCAAATAATTGACCGAATTAAGTATAAGAATTCAGCAATTATGTTCCAATACATAATTCCAGGTAAATTACAAGGCATAAATAATAAGCACGTAATTTATAGTCCAAAACCAACCATCCATATCATTGTAGAATAGTATTTAGTATTTCAGCAACGTAAAACCAAGCGTTAATCTATGTAAAGTTTAATATTCCAACAACCACCTCCAAAATCATAATCCCACTCCAAGCCAAAATTCAGTTAATTGCTTAACCGTGTGTATATTACCCCAATAAAATCCTACAATACCATTCCGTTCAAAACCATGCAAACTACAGATTTATAACAGAGTAGTTTAGCAACCAAAGTCTGAAACATGCATAGGACCAACTCTGTTCACTAGAAGACCCTAATATGCATTTAAAACAAGTTTTAAATTCATGCTATACTAATTAAATCACTAATTTAGAATTAGGTAATTTAAATCTTTTCCATCCGTTAATCGCATGTAAATAGGTTTAATTCCGTATTATGCATTCTACTTGTCTACCTGTATAAACCACGCACGGAGAACCATTAAGAACACCCAAGTGACATGTTAAACACCTCAGTTTACTTCCAACTCAGTCCCAGACTCACAACCCTCCAACAGTAACAGGTAATTCGTAATAAAAAAAAAAAAATCAAAAATGAAATTCCAAGAGAGCCTGCTCAATTTTTGGAAAGAGCAGGCTCTTTTAGAGCCTTGAGCCGGCTCCATTACTTCATGGAGCTGGCTCTTTACCTAGAAAAGATGAGGGAGCCGGCTCCCTCATTCCATGGAGCCGGCTCTCTCCCCTTCTAAGAGCCGTCTCCAACCTCTGCAATTCCTGCGACTCTCTACTTTGCTTCCGGTCACTTTCCACCTCTACCAGCCTTTCTATTTGGCTTTAAAACAAATCCTAATAGTCTTAATAACACCCAATAGCATCTCAATGGTTTGTTTATAGTTCGTTGGAATCAATTACAGAGATTGGACTTTCAACAGTTTTAATAGGCATACAGAACCAACACTGAACCCAGATTTGCAACTACTGTAACAGAGTTATTTTAACACATATAGATTATCAAAATATCATATAATAAACATGTATTCTCAGTTAGCGATGAATTAAACCCTAGAGAACATCTAGGTGCACAGAACACAGGTCAGGGGAAAGAGGAAGAAAAGAACTCGCCTTTACAATTTTGGATGAAACCATGTCGCCGTCTTTCTAAGTTTTTCCAGCGATCTTGACTGCCGTCAATGACTCTCCTACTCCGGTTCTAACCCTCGAATAGCCCTCAACCATCATCCTTGGTCCAGCCCAAATCCCTTGTGCCAAAACCTTCATCCTCTTCTCTTTAAACTCTCTGTTTTTCTCTCTAACTTATAAGTACGTGCAAAGAGTTTGCTAACCCTAACAGACCACTCTATTCTCTATATATATGCTAGAACAGAACCCCGTCCATATATAATTAGAGTAAAACCCTAATTAAATCCTAGTCGGCCCATAGAGCAACCTAGGTTACAATACTTAGCCGCCTATACTTGAATTGCTATCAAAACTATAATTGAACTTAAATAAACTAACTTAATTTTAATTAAACTAAATAAAGAATAACACAATTAATTAAAATAAACAAACAAATAAAAAAGATAACACAATGAATTAAAATAAACAAACAATTGGACACATAAGCATATAGATACAAAATCAATTTAAAATGCACAAAAATAAAATTTAAATTTCATTTTTATCCCTTTTGAAATTAGGGGTATTACATTCTTCCCCCCTAACAAATGGAATTCCGTCCTCGGAATTCACGAAATTTTGAATTATATTTTAAAATTCATTTCCGTTCCGTTGTGGACTTTGCCTCTGTGTATAGGCTCCACCACATTCCAAAAATAAGATATATATATATATATATATATATATATATATATATATATATATATATATATATATGTCCGATATAAAGGACACACAAAAACTATCCAACACATAAGTTGTATTTAGCAACCAATCATCCGTACCCAAATTTTTAGACAGGGTATAGATCCATATTCAACTAAGTTCCATAGCATAGATGTGTAAAACGTCTATGCAACCAATCCTAATGTTTTAAAACACTAATCGATAAGCTACCACCTAAATGGAGAAACACCATCCATAAGAAATCAATTTAATTAATACAAAAAAAACTGACCTTCCTTAATAACGCTCCTTGCTTCGGAAATGGAAAACATCCCAATCAACTATATCCTAAGAGGAAAACTGTAGTGTACGAGTGGAATAGTTACCACATCCTAGTACTGCCTCCAAACTGCGCGCAATCCAATACAAAGAAGAGTATTCCTCTCTGATGTTGCCGTTAAGGAAGCTAGGGTCTTATTGTATAACCAATGCGACTATTACAAACCAACAGGTAAGAGGTATGCACCATATAAAGTACAAAACCTCCTTCGTTGTCAGACTAACCTCCTTGTGCTAACAATATGAGAAATGAAAGAAGCACTTCCAACTTCCCATAAAAACCTAGGATATCTATCCCAAGTATCTCCTCCATGATCGAATATACATTCCCGATCTAATCCTCTATCGGGAGATATGAAACATAGCTATACCTCCGTTATCAGTGCAATGTAGAACTAATGCGAGGTCCAAAAGTGAACATTACGAGAATTAGACCCAGCAGTAAACGTGTTCAATCCATCACTCCTAATCTGTTTGGAATTAATAATTCCAATCAACATCGATACGTTCCACCAACCATCTGCTCCAACTTAGTCCTACTCCCAATTTTGATTTAGGAAGTGACAAAAAAAACACCAATGAGATCTGTACTTAGTGCAAAATGTGAGTCACCACGTTGATGCATTCTAAGTCATCTTGTAGTCCTCTTTTATTCATATGATTATATATCTTACCAGTTTAAAATAAATCAGTATAGAAAATGACTACAAAGATCTAGTGATCTCTGTTGGTCCATCTCGACCATCTGATTATAGTAGACTGGAACTCAAAATCATGTTGTACCTCCTCTTGGCCCTCAAAGATTTGTTCCAGATCTGGAATGTATCCTATTATCTGCCAAAATAAAGAATTGACTAAGTATTGCGAACCTCAGTCCCGACATCCTCTTCCTAATCCGTCTACCAAAAGTACCATTAGTCTGGTACCACCAGCTTCCGTCTGCACCAATACTTAATTTGGAGCATCGCCAAAAGCTAACCCTGCAGTATGACTTTTTTTTCACACACGCCGTGCACCGCTTCCTCATGATAGGTGACCGGTCTGACCTTCCTATCCTCGACACACCCTACCTTTGTAAAATAAGTAGTGTTAATTTAACTCATTTTCCTACTTCAAAAGCTTATGAAACTTTTCCCCATCCTCCATAAGGTCATCCATGTCTTAGCAACAACTAGTTGTTGCAAATTATGACCCTAAAAAAAAAAATATTTCCATATTTTATACATTGTAGAAACTTTGGTTTCTCATCTAAGTGCAACACCAGCAACCCCTCCAAATGACACCCTCGTGAAAAGTGCCTTAATTATGGATAGACTGATAAAGATTTAATCAGTCCACCATCCTCTCTCGGCATCATTTTAATAAATACCCAAACTAGCACGAAATCCTCCTTCCGTTTTGGTGGTCACCTCAGAAATTTCCCTGAAGATATTCTGCACCTCTGACACCTTTTACAAACCACGGTGGCATCACGGTGGTCTTTATCTATCACATCCCCATGAATACAATCATAATGATATCCACCAATCCTAGGGTGTTGTAAAAATGAAATCCTATCTAGTGTAAAGCATAACACACGAATCATTTTTAGATTAGTTAACACGTACTGATAGGTTAACTATCCCATCCCAAGTAGCATCCCATATTGATGTAGATCCAGGTCTAATAGATTGGCTAGAAATTTGCATTTCTACCTAATCCCATGACCATACTTTCCCAAATCCTAGCGTACATAGCGCTATTATCCATGTCATTAAAATAATAGTTGATTGATCACATACTTGTGTCCCTAACCAATCCATACTCCCAATCCGAACTAATTAACAAAAATAAAACATGTAATAACAAAACCGAAACACATAGCAATCAAAGATGAAACACGTAGATACACACAACACATAAAACAACCAAAATATAATCCTTTTTTAAGATATCCTCCATTCCAAAGAAGAAAACCTCCTTTGAACTCAAGTTCGCAAAAGTCTGTTCCATAGTTTCGTTGGTAATTATCCAACCCTGAAACTGATCCATTAACCGTAGCTTAACTGCACAATCGTTTGCTTAAGCAAATATCCAATGGCTTAACCCTCATCCACCTAATATGCAAACTGTCTATCGTGGCTTTATTAAAGCAACTTAGCACATTACATCCTAATTCCTGTACGCTCCAGAATGTGATATAAAATCACATCTTTGTTCTGACAAGAACTCCATCCGATTCCCAAACTCCTAAAGAGTACTTTTCAATTAACTCCTTAAGACATGATATGAAAATTCATCCATATGTAGATTGGTTCACACCAACTCTACCAGTATCATTCACTATACTACTTATGAATGAAAACACATTTATGCGATTCGTCATCCTCAAATTTCAATATCCCTTTTCTTGGATACGCCGAAATCTTCTTCCTCAGGATCCTCTCAGAATCCCACTCTTCGCTTCTCTCCTCTTTGAACACAACTGAAATTGTGTTGGTCCCGATAAACGGTGACCTACCACCTACACCTTAATCTTTCCTTGGCGTATACTTTCTAAGCAATGCTAATCTTGGAACTAAACCTTCAATTCTAAGTTCTGTTTCTTGCAAAGAACTCGACAACATATTCCTTTACTCCGTTAGGTCCGTATCGCTTTCGTCGTGGACCCCATCCTCCTCCTAGTGTCAACCATTCCATAACTATGGAATAAAATTGACATCCGTTCCTCCTAACGAACCATAAGTAGAGTACAACCAATCCTAATATGGCTCTAAGTTTTAAGAGACGCAACGCGGAAGTCCTATAATGAAAACACTCCTAAGGACACTAGAACCTGGAGTGCTCTGATACCAACTGTGATACCCCCAGATTTCCGGATGCGGGTTGGCCAAGCCCATGCCCAATTACCCGAGGATATCAAACCAATTAGCAATAATCGAACACAGAATAATTATATCAAAAGAGATAAATAAAATTTGCTGAAATGAAAACTAAAAGAGTAATCCAATATTTGAAAACCTCAGAATAAATAACTCCATTGATAAATAAGATATTTCAGATACAACTGATTCACCACGAACACATATCGTTCTCCAACTTATACAACTTGGGAATCCATCCAGTGGACCCCTAAAATAATACACTGAACTCAAAAGACTGGAAACAAAACCCAAGTCTAAACACAAAATATATTCCAATGTCATCGGTGGAGTGAACAACTATATCTGCTCAGCACGATTAAGCTCTGCAGCCTGGAACTGACGAACACCTATAACGAATAATAGAAGAGTGGGTCAGGCCCACGAGCAAGTTCTAATCTAGCTGCAATCCATACAGTGACCCGATACGCAAATACACCGTAGATAACTCACAATATCTATCTAGTCCATACATATATATATCCACACTATGGGATATTCACTGAACTACAATAGGGGTCTCAACCTGAATAGAAGGCAACATGCGAAAACGCACCCAAAGGTGGGCATGAGTACCTAGACCTAACAGGGTACACCTCAACCTACTATAGCTAGATACGCATCCACTGCATATACGCGTCCTAACCAACGAGTCTGAGACTCAAGCTCATCTCGTGGTACCATAACCATATATTTAAAGTCCATTCAAATCCATCCATAGGAACTCCAATAAATCGTTCAGCTTATTCAGCTACACAGACTTATATAAGAGATCCAGTAAGTCGTTCAGTTTATTCAACTACACAGACTTAAATATAAGGAGAATTATGTTTTTATAATTCGTACCATTCTTCCCACAATAGGTAGGATTGAGTATTTTGAATCAGTCTGTCCCTAGTATGTCATCGTCCCATACCGGTATATACAATCCACAAAATCCATATAATTGATAGAACAGGCAAAGCTGTTCACCAATTAAAATCCATAAGGTAGGAATTAGCATTTTGAGCTAAACCATATCTAGTATGCCACCGTCCCATACCGGTGCATACAATCCTCCATATCCATGTAAATTACAACATTCAAATGATAAGCAAGTAATTTACAATGCAAAACCAAACCCAGATAATTGACAGAATTTTAATGTGAGAATTCAGCAATTAAAATCCAATACATAATTCCAAATAATTGGCCAAATTTAATATAAGAATTCAGCAATTATAATCCAATATATGATTCCAAATAATTGACCGAATTAAGTATAAGAATTCAACAATTATGTTCCAATACATAATTCCAGGTAAATTACAAGGCATAAATAATAAGCACGTAATTTATAGTCCAAAACCAACCATCCATATCATTGCAGAATAGTATTTAGTATTTCAGCAACGTAAAACCAAGCATTAATCCATGTAAAGTTTAATATTCCAACAACCACCTCCAAAACCATAATCCCACTCCAAGCCAAAATCCAGTTAATTGCTTAACCGTGTGTATATTACCCCAATTAAATCCTACAATACCATTCCGTTCAAAACCATGCAAACTACAGATTTATAACAGAGTAGTTTAGCAACCAAAGTCTGAAACATGCATAGGACCAACTCTGTTCACTAGAAGACCCTAATATGCATTTAAAACAAGTTTTAAATTCAAGCTATACTAATTAAATCACTAATTTAGAATTAGGTAATTTAAATCTTTTCCATCCGTTAATCGCATGCAAATAGGTTTAATTCCGTATTATGCATTCTACTTGTCTACCTGTATAAACCACGCATGGAGAACCATTAAGAACACCCAAGTGACATGTTAAACACCTCAGTTTACTTCCAACTCAGTCCCAGACTCACAACCCTCCAACAGTAACAGGTAATTCGTAATAAAAAAAAAAAAAAATGAAATTCCAAGAGAGCCTGCTCAATTTTTGGAAAGAGCAGGCTCTTTTGGAGCCTTGAGCTGGCTCCATTACTTCATGGAGCCGGCTCTTTACCTAGAAAAGATGAGGGAGCCGGCTCCCTCATTCCATGGAGCCGGCTCTCTCCCCTTCTAAGAGCCGTCTCCAACCTCTGCAATTCCTGCGACTTTCTACTTTGCTTCCGGCCACTTTCCACCTCTACCAGCCTTTCTATTTGGCTTTAAAACAAATCCTAATAGTCTTAATAACACCCAATAGCATCTCAATGGTTTTTTTACAGTTCGTTGGAATCAATTACAGAGATTGGACTTTCAACAGTTTTAATAGGCATATAGAACCAACACTGAACCCAGATTTTCAACTACTGTAACAGAGTTATTTTAACACATATAGATTATCAAAATATCATATAATAAACATGTATTCTCAGTTAACGATGAATTAAACCCTAGAGAACATCTAGGTGCACAAAACACAGGTCAGGGGAAAGAGGAAGAAAAGAACTCGCCTTTACAATTTTGGATGAAACCATGTCGCCGTCTTTCTAAGTTTTTCCGGCGATCTCGACTACCGTCAAGGACTCTCCTACTCCGGTTCTAACCCTCGAATAGCCCTCAACCATCATCCTTGGTCCAGCCCAAATCCCTTGTGCCAAAACCTTCATCCCCTTCTCTTTAAACTCTCTGTTTTTCTCTCTAACTTATAGGTACGTGCAAAGAGTTTGCCTAACCCTAACAGACCACTCTATTCTCTATATATATGCTAGAACAGAACCCCGTCCATATATAATTAGAGTAAAACCCTAATTAAATCCTAGTCGGCCCATAGAGCAACCTAGGTTACAATACTCAGCCGCCTATACTTGAATTGCTATCAAAACTATAATTGAACTTAAATAAACTAAGTTAATTTAATTAAACTAAATAAAGAATAACACAATTAATTAAAATAAACAAACAAATAAAGAATTACACCCTTAATTAAAATAAACAAACAAATAAAAAAAATAACACAATGAATTAAAATAAACAAACAATTGGACACATAAGCATATAGATACAAAATCAATTTAAAATGCACAAAAAATAAAATTTAAATTCCATTTTTATCCCTTTTGAAATTAGGGGTATTACAAATTGCTAAATTAATTTAAGCAATTTAATCCGTCTTCCACCTGTTAACAACATAGAAAGTTTATTAAATTTTACACTGTTTGTCCCATTGATTTAAAAATCAACTTAAATCGATTCAAGGTCTTAATCACACCCAAAACTAACTATTTAATCTCTATGTGAAGTCCCATTAAATTTCTAAAATTTAATCAAGCCATTCAGTTCCTTTCTTCGGTTAATAGCATGCACCATTGTATATTTTTACACTGCTTCATCCTTAATCATAGAGACCTAAACCACGCAACAAAAGGTTTAATATTACTTAGAGTTAACCCCCTTAAACCCTCTGTGAAGTCCCCACAACCCATTGGAACCATTCAAAAGCCCAAACAGTGCTCACACTATCAAACAGTCGTAGAAAAACAATTCAGCAAAACACTATTCAAAAGAGCCTGCTCTAAAAATTAAAGAGCAGGCTCAATAGAGCCTGGAGCCGGCTCTAAACATCTTAGAGCCGGCTCAATGAGTGTGGGAGCCGGCTCCCACATCCATAGAGCCGGCTTTCACCTCCTTTGAAAGCCTCTGTCCCCGTTATGCTCCGTTTCGACTTTCTGCTTCTTCTCCGGCATGTTTCTACCCTTCAGTTGGTTTCAAAAACTAATCTTAAGGGTCTTATTAATATCTACTAGCATCCCAAAGGTTTGATTACAACCATTTAAATCAATTACATAGATCAAATTTGATACCGAACTAGACATGCTTTAGAGACAACATTGAAACTATTTTGCAATAACAGTTCTATTCCAACCCCTCTGTTCCTCCTCACTACTGATCTTAAGATTCCTATAACACCCCATAATCATCCCCCATGATTTGTTTACAGAGGTTAAAAACAGTTACAAGAACTAAAATTTCTAACAACAAAACATGCTTAAAACAGAGAACTGAAACAAGACTTGCAAGCATTAAACAGAATTGATTTTTTTAACACATAAAGACCATCAATATAACATATGATAAGCATATACGTTTCAATTCATAATTACTTAAACCCTAGAGACTATCTAGGTGCACAGAACATAAGCCAAAGAGAAGGAGAAAGAGAAGAACTTGCCTGTGATTTTAGTTATGAAATCCCATCGTTGTCTCCAAGTTTTCCGGGGATTCTGAATGCCGTTAAGCTTCCTACTACTTTGTCTCTAATCCTTAATCAACCTCCTTGGTCCTCTCTGTACAATTCCTCTTAAGCCTTGCTCTGTTTCCTCACAACTGTTCTTTGTTTCTCTCAAAAAACCTCTCTCTGTTTCCTCCTAATACCCCAGAACGTGAATAGGGTCTGTGTTTTGTTTTTCAACCCTAACCAGCCATATTACAAAATATATATAGGTGTATTGGAAAACCTTATCTTAATTCTAGGAGAAAACTAAAAACAAAATAAAATAAAACAAAATATAAAATAAATAATATATAAGTCGGCTACAGATTTCATGGTTTTACACAACCCTAAAATCCTATTAATTTGATTTACCCCATATACACATATACCCAAAAATATATGTATAGTCATCCATGGGTATTAACTGTATCCGTTACTCTCCTATCCAAGTAGTCCATGAGACCCAAACGGTTGGTCCATCGTTACTGTCCAAGCCCATCTTTTTAAACTAGAAATAAAATACACATTTAATCTAATTAAAAATACCAATAAACAATTAAATAAAAATTAAGTATATAATTAAATTAAATTCAAACAACACGTATTTCAAATTCCACACATAGCCACCTAAGCACTTAAAAAGGATAAAATAAATACTGAAAATAATAAAATAAATAATAAAATTTTGATTATATCCCTTTCAAAATTAGGGGTATTACAACTAAGATATGGGAAAAATGGTTAGAAAATTTTAGATTAGATAGGTTAACCATAGGAGATAGAGTAAATCATGTTTATAATATGTTAAAAGTAGAATGTAGACAACGTAAAGAATCTAAACAAATTAAAAAATAATTTTATTATACGTATAAGTAAATAGACTTTCCACCACAGTATGATTGAATGTCTCAGAAAAATTATAATTATAAGCGTAAGAAACCTAAAATATATAATCTACGCAAAAGCAAGACCTATAAGAATTATCGTAATAAAAAACCTTATTTCAAAAATAACCCCAGACAATTCAGAAAATGGTTTTGGTATAAAAGGTAAAAAAAAATAAAGATAATAATAAAAAGGATAATAAAGTAAACACATTACCTACAAAAGAAAGAAATTGCAAATATTTTATTTGTGGTGTTCTAGGTCATATAAGACCAAATTGCCCTTATAGATACTAATAGAATCTTATTAAGAGGATATAGGAAAAGATCAATATACTTGAAGATATTGAAGAGCAGATAGAAGAATTCTATGAACTAGAAAGTATTTATGATTTCGAAGATGATAATGAAAGTATATATAGTATCGAAAGCATAGATAGCAACTTCGATAATGATGAATATTTTGAGTAAGGACTTTATTTAATGGAAGATTTCATTTACACTATAAGCAATCTATCATGTCAATTTACTTTTGTTAATTTTCATTTTTCATCTTACAATTGTAAACAATGTAGTACATATATTAAAGAAGGTCATTACTGTAGAGACCATTGTAAAGATTTATTATGTCATGACTGTTACACAAAATACGAAGATAAGCAAGAAGACACTCTAGTCGAATCTATAAATTCAATATATAAACCATTTAGTCTAATCTAATTCCCGGTAACGTTAGAATTTAAACAAAAATTAGTTCAAAACTCAGTTATGTTAGATACTGGAGCATCTAAAAGCATTTAGTAGCAGAGGAATCATTAAAAAAATTAAACTATAATGTTAATATAAGTCAATATAATAATAAAAAACTCCCAATAACTCATTGTGTTCAAAATATTCCTATACTAATTAACAATGAAAAATTTATTTTACCACAAACCTATGTAGTTAATAATATTCCTAGTACTTATGATTTTATTTTAGGATTAAATTTTATAAATTCACTCACTGGAGGATTCACGTATACCCCTACAGGTTTACAATTTTTTTAAAAAGGAACATTTATTCCATCCAGCCTTCTTTATATTCCTCAGAAAGAAAAATGAGTTATTACGTATGTCAATACTTTACATATGACAGAAGAAACAACATAAAACTTATTTGTTGTAGAAGATATTTCTGAAGCATTAATGTTTCTCAGTCATTTCGATGAACTAAAAATTTTCCTTAATAACAAAGCTATACTTTAAAATCCTAAATTAAACATAGATGATCTTTTAAGACTAACTGAAACCATTGAAATTTTAGGAGAAGATCCCCAGAAACACTTGTGATACCCCTCGATTCTAGAGCCATTGGTAATCAAGTCCGAGCACAGATCCGAGGGGTACCAAACAATTAATATATAAATAAGTACGGAATACAAAAATGAAACAAGAATAAAATAATAAGCTGGAAAGAATTCTAAAATAAAAATCCTCAAAATTTAAATAATAAATTCCCAATTTCCTAATATCTGTATAACTCGGGAATCCATCTAGTGGACCCCTATTCAAATCTCAAACTGAAAAGTAAAACCACTGAAATAAAAATACAAAGCTAAACATGGAAAACAGTCCTACATAGTTGAAGGAATGAGTGTCTGTGTCTGCTCAGCACGATCAAGTTCTAAGCCTGGAACTAGCGAACACCTGAAAAATAAGGGAGTGGGTCTGGCCCACATGCAAGTCCTATCCTACTACAATCCAAACAGAAACCCGATAAGCAAATACATCCTAGATAGCTCAACAATAACTAAAGTAGTCCATATAGATATAAATACACACTATAGGACGCTCATTAGACTATAGTATAGTCTCAACCTGAATAGAAAATAACATGCAAATCGTACGTAACGTGGTCATGTATACCTAAACCTACTAGGGAATAACAACTATGTCTATTTATCCATCCTAGGCGATATACACACCCTAACCATAATCCTGAGACTCAAGCTCATATCACGGCACCATAAAGATATATATATATATATATATATATATATATATAAACCGTTCAAGGTATGACATTCAAATGTTTATTGACCTGTCATATATATAAGTAGGACTTAACTTTTATAGTTAATCCAACTTATTTCAGAATAGGTAGGACTTAGTATTTTGAACTAATCCATCCCTAGAATAGGTAGGTCTTAGTGTTTTGAACTAAACCGTCCCTAATATGCCACCGTCCCATACCGGTGCATATACACATATGTAAGTAGGACTTAACTTTTGTAGTTAATCCAACTTATTCTAGAATAGGTAGGACTTAGTATTTTGAACTAATCCGTCCCTAGTATGCCATCGTCCTATACCGGTGCATACACACACAACCAATCCAATAATTGACAAAACAGTACAAGAAGTTCATCAATTATAATCTAGAACAATATAATAATAATCAGAATCATTACTGAACACATTATAGTAAAATTCTTAAACGTAAATTTCATAACAGTCCATAAATCCAACAATTGATGCACTCAAAACCGTTAAAACATCAATTAACTCTATATAAGCATACTACAGTTTCAGTTAATCAATTATACTTATTTCAATGCTTAAACATGATTAATACTATTTAATCATACATACACAAAATGCTAGAATTATAGTAAGCAATTAAATCCTCCAAACAACCCAGAAATTGATACCTTTAATAAATTAAATATTCATTTAATCTAAACCAAGCCTAGTTAATTGCCAGTATTCCATCACCCTTATAACACTATTGAAATATGATTAAATATTATTAAATCATATGCAAAAGATTTAGTAAGTTTCAGTAAGGAAACAACTTAACAAAACAATGCTCAATATGTAGGCTTTTCTTTATCTTCATTTTGCTTCATTCTTTAATTCACTACTGTGATAATGCTTCCTAATATTTTCATAGGTCAATCATAATTAATTACATCCTTTAATGCAATTTAAACGGATTAAAAATACTCCAGATAGCCTAAACAGCCCTTAAAAAGACCAAAACTGTGCGTTTCGGGCGAGAGTAGGCTCTCATGAGTTGAGAGCCTGCTCCATTAACTTGGGAGCTTGCTCTAAGGATTTGGGAGCAGGCTCCATACTCCTTGGAGCCGGCTCCATCAATGAGGGAACTGGCTCCCTCCTTTTGGGAGCCTGCTCTCTCACTCCCTGAAGCTATTATGTGATTCTGCTTTGTCTTCCTTGCCTCTGGCTATACTCAGGGCCTCTGTAATGTTTTACATACTTGTTCTAGTGTTCATTCAACATCCCAGATTAATTATAAGACATCGACATGCATCAACAATCTCAATTAAACAAAGCGTAAACTTAAAGACAGCAAAAACCAGTTAACAGAACTTTAAGGATTTGCAAACCAGTTTAATTCAACGAGTTTAAATATAGTTTAAACATGCATAAAAGATTTGTTTTAGCATTAATTAAACCCCTGGAGTCTACCTAGGCATGCACATAATACAGGTTTAGGGGAAAGAGTTAGAATAGAGACTTGCCTTTAGGTTTCCGTTCAAAACCTTAAACCATCGTCTTTAATAATTCCGGCGACCTTACTACTTTCACCGACCACTGTTGCTCCTGGTTCAACCCACGAGTAAGCCAATTTTCCCTCCTTGGTTTAGTCTTAGTCTAAGCCAAACCCTAGTCTTTTTCTCTCTATGTCTCTCTGTATACGTGAACAGGGTTTACAAACCCTTGGTTATGTAAAGGTGTATATATAGGCTTACACAAATACCAACCCTAATTCTAATTATATTGAGAAAAAGAAAAGAAAACTAACCTACTTACATAACCAAGTCGGCTACACCCGTGAAGAAAATAATACCCTAAAACTATTAAAACATTTAATTCACTAATCCACATAAGCATATAACAAGGAAAACATATATTTAAAACAAACAATTAAACAGAACATTTAAATAAAATAAAGAATACAATTAATTCAATTCAAAAGAAAAACAAGTACAATTAAATAAACACTTAAATAAAACAGTTCATTTATAGAACATAATTCACAATTAATTCAAATAAACAAGCAAATAAACAATTAAATAATTTTAAAAAATGCAATTAAACAATACTTAAAATGTCAAGACTATCATTTTAAAATTAGGGGTATTACAACACTGGTATAAAAATAAAATCAAAGCAAAATTGAATATAATAAATCCTTTCATAACTATAAAAACTCAAGATAATCTTCATGCCCTAGATGATCAAGAAGAGTTCCAAAAACAAATCAAAGAACTTCTATTACTAAAGATCATACGAAAAAGTAATAGTAGACATAAGAGTTCAACTTTTATGGTTAGAAATCATGCCGAAATAAAAAGAGGGAAAGCTCATATGGTCATCAGCTATAAAAGATTAAATGATAATACTTATGATGACAGTTATAAAATCCCTAATAAAGATGTTTTAATAAATAGAATACAAGATAGAAAATGGTTTTCTAAATTTGACTGCAAATTAGGATTTTGGCAAATCCGTATGACTGACGAATCCATTGAATGGACTGCATTCAATGTCTTGAAGGATATTATGAATAGTTTGTTATGCCTTTTAGATCAAAAAATGAGCCACAAGAATTCCAACGAAAAATGGATATCATATTCAATAAACAATCAAAATTCTATTGTGTTTACATAGATGATAATCTAGTCTTCAGTCAAACCAAGGAGGAATATAGAAAAAAATATTAAAATTATACTAAATGAATTTATAACGCAAGGACTCATTATAAGTAGTAAAAAGATGATATTAGAAAAACAAGAAATCGAATTCTTAGGCTTATTCATAAAAGGAGGAAAAGTTGAATTACAATCATATATTGTTCAAAAGATTTTAAATTTTCCTGATAAATTAGAAGAAACCAAGTTATTACAAGCATTTTTAGGATTGTTAAATTATGGTCACAATTTTATTCCAAAATTAGGACAACTAGTAAGACCATTATACTCTAAATTAAGAAAAAATGGTTAAAAATATTTTAATACTCAAGATATAGAACTAGTTAAGAAAATTAAATCTTTAGTCACTCAGTTAGAATCCTTACAACTCCCACTTGAAAATAGTTACAAAATAATCCAAACAGATGCATCAACATAAGGATGGATAGGTTTACTTCTTCAAAGATCTACAAAAGAATCTTCTCGAAAAGAAGAACTAATTTGTCATCATGAAAGCGGAACATTTAATAAAGCACAATCAACTTTACCATCAACGAATCTAGAAATCCTAGGAGTAATAAACTCTATTGAAAAATTTCAAATAGTCCTTAATAAAGAATTTCTTATAAGAACAGATTGTGATAATATAGTTAAATTTGCAAATAAAGCAAAATAATAGCGGATATTTGCAAAAAGATAGATTTCTTTTATTGACTGTATTACTCGAAGAGGTTTTAAAATCATATTTGAACATGTCAAAAGAAAAGATAATTATTTAGTAGATATCTCGTTTACGAATTGATTGCTAAATTTTACAGGAATGGAGATGAGTAACAACTGGTGTGTCGTGAGACCAAAGCTTGCAAAGTGGACTAAGATGAGTGTGGCCAAGTTTTACATTTATAATTTGCCACTACTACCTTTCACTAAAAATATAGTTAGGGCGAGTAGGGATCGTCCCAAGGGATTGGTGTGTTGTATTAGGTTATGGAATCGAGATTAGGGTTAGTAGGTCGAGTGATCAAAAGATTGCTTGGTGATTGAATTATACTAAGATGCAATTTAAATTAAAGTAAACAATTAAATGCAATGGAGGGAAAATAAGAGAGAGAGAGATCCTGGGGTTTAGAGATCACCACTAAGCATAGCTTTTCTACACCCTTAATGAATGATTAATGAGGGGAAAAACATGTATTACAACAATAGTGTGTGTGTGGTTGTTTCAACAAGCATGAATGACTAATTAAGTATACATTGTCTAAGCAACATAGTTGATAGCACAATATATCAAACTAAGCCATTAATCCTTTCTTTAAGTTCACAATCCAAACACATCACAAGGTCAGAGACATATGCTACTTGTTTTCATAAGTATAGAACATCAAACAACAAGCATGTATTGTCCTCCCATTTAACATCTAAACTACAACTACATTACAATTAAGTTAATGACATGAAATTAAACTAATTAAACTAAGGGAGAGGCACAATCCATCAAGAAATGAGTATGAACCATCAAATAAATCATAAGAGCATTCTATTAAGCACTGTGTCTTGACAATATCTAGATCTATAGCATCAATATACATAGACATGCATCAATAACACAAAATCTAGAGACAAACACATGAATATCTATTCTAGCATACATAGACATATGGATAGAATGAAATGATCAATTGGAAGCATTAAACTACACAAATCATTGTTTAAACAAGATATATATATATATAACAATGTCAAAACATATATCACAATACAAATTCCCTTAAAAATACATAAATCAAGATGTAGAAAGCATGCTTAGGGCTAACTCTAGCCCCAAGAGGATGTCTAGCCACTCATGGATGGTGTCCTTCAACCCTCAAGGGCTAACTCTATGGTAGAAATTGCTCATCTTCTTGGTTGATGGAAGAACTCCAAGCTTGTGTCTCTAGCTTCTTCTATTCTTTTCTTCCTTACTAAGAATATGATATGGAAATTGTATCAAAAGTATTTTTGTAAAAGTGGCTCATATTCCTTATATAGGTAGGTCAAATGTCACCCCCAATCGTACACCAATATTCCTCTCAATGATTGGATATGAGACAACTTTTAATGAGCTGGAAATTGAATTTTCTCGTACTTGGGAAAGTTCGATCGATCGAACATTCTCTGAAATCGATCGAACATAGCTGAGATCTATCGAACTTAAGCTGGATCGGTCCTCTATGGTGGTGCCTTTTTGGATAAAGACAAATCTGAGATATTTTGGAGATATTTTAAGGAAAGAGACAAAAGTGGTAGGTGTGGTGGTACAACTGGATAAGATGAAATCTCTTCGATCGATCTGAAAAAAGTTGGATCGATCGAACTTTGTGGGATCTTTGGATATGGACAAAATAGTTCAGATCCATCTTGAAGTGCGGAAATTGATCAAAGTTGGATCGATTGAATATTTCCTAAGATCGATCGAACTTGCTAAATTTGTTGAATTTCCACTACTTGCTTCCTTTTGCTCCCACTTTGCTCCTTTCTTTGATTTATCTCAAGATTGCTTCAATTATGCTCTTATTTAGCTTATTTTGGGGATAAGTACCTGAAAAGGGCAATAACACGAAATTAGTCTAAAACAGGAAAGTAAGATAGATAAAGGTCCTAGAATACCTAAGCTTAAGGGGTTTAAATGCGCACTTTTCAGCGCTCATCACACCCCCAAACTTAAATATTGTTAGTCCCTAGTAATGAACTATAAAGTAAAGGAATGAAATGAACAACTATACAACTATGAACTGGAAAGTAGTAAATGGATAACGCCACTTTCGTAGAGAACACGATTGCATTTAACATATGCAACAAGCCTTTTAAACCCCTAGGTTACCCCTAGTGGACGAGTGAAGTCTTGTGAGGGTTTCCAGAAATGATACCCACAAATATTAAGCTCAATATTATAAAAGAGGCACCAATATTGCAAACAAGCATTGGGAAAAAACTACCTCAAGTATTCAATTTTTCAAACATTTCCAAGCAATCTCCCAAAATTTCAACATCAAGCAAGCAAGTATGATCCTCCACACATCAAGAAAATGATCATGCAAATCAAAATAACTCTAAAATCCTTTTGAGTGGACCGGCATCAAGTATATTGCTATCTAAGCCAACTAAAGAAATGATCACATCCTTACCCTTAAACTAGTACACAAATCTAGTACTGATCATCAAAACAAAGAGTGAACCTTTTATTAAAGTTTTATTTGATCTAGGTGCTCTTATTCTTTTCACTCGATTTTTTATTTTATTTTTATTTTTTTTTCAATTGTCTTAGAGGATTAAAGATGGAAGCATGGTAAAATGTGTTGATCTATTAAGCTTTTTAGCGATTCATGAGGTCGAGCGTTAGGTCAATAACTCCCAAACCAGACGGCTTTAGGGCATTAGGTGTTCAAACACCCCTACGGACTTACATGCTCAAATCAACTAGGCTACAAATGAAAACAACCTCTATCTAATCATTTCCCACTTCTCACATTTTGGGAGAAGTCCTCACTTTTTATTTCTTTTGCAATTTTTTTTTTTGAATAAACAAGTTCAATTATGAACCTAGATTGGGCCTTCCACCTTTCGTCGTGAAAAATTCAATGCTTGATGAGGCTAGAATCTTGGCTATTCAATGAAAAAGGTTTGTTATCCACCTTTATCAAAATAAAAGCTTTCAATGCACTACTAGCTCAATTGGGATATAACCAATTCAATAATCAACAAAGCATGTACCCCACAAATGAATGCTAGTGTGCGCCTATGCTAGTGTAAAATCCTAGAGTGAATCTCAAAACAATCACAAAATCAAGATGATGTGGACTACAAGTGCAAACAAGATATCAATCTTTCGAAAAATGTACTCTTAAATGGTTCATAAGGCATACAAGGAGTATTGGACTCTCAAGTCAAGTAATTTTTAAGTTTTAAGCAATATAGTCCTCAAAAGATCAAAATCATAGCTAGTTATGGACTAATCATAGAAAATTCCTCAAATACACAAGTCATGCTTAAAATTTTGAATTGAAAGCAAGTACTGCAGTTAACACTATTACCCCCCAAACTTAAATAGCACAGTGTCCTCAATGTGCAAAGAGAACAAAGGAAAGAGTATACCAGTGTAGCTAAGCAAAGAATGGCTGGGACACAAGTATCCACAGTGGGTGGTATAACCCCCCCAAACTTGGGATTAACTATGGTCCTGAAAAGATGGCACTGGATAAAAGTTCATTAGACAACAAAGGGGATAATAATAGGTGCACAGTGGACATGCAAGTGTACATGGGATAAGAAATGAAGTAAGGAGAGAGAAAAAAGGTGGTCCTCAAAAATTCGGGCAGCACTCTCTCACTGAAGTCACTGGAATGTACTTGATAAATGGAGTCAATTACAAACAGATATATTAATATAAAATCCAGACATCCAAAAATATTATGCATAATATAGAAAATGGAAACAGTATATAGTATATCACAGTAATAGGGCCGACAGACTGGCCTAAAAAGTATAATATAACAGTATCAGAAATATCACAATCAAATCATAGATATAAAATGAGAAGGAGATATAAAAATCATGAAGAGGAGGTAGGACGGGGAGGGCGTGCTCCGAGGATGTCTCTTGATAGACCTCGCAATGCGGCTATGACATCCATACGGAGTGAAGCAATATCAGTCTGGATGGAAACCATGCCATCCTCCAAAGTCTGTAGACGCTCTTCAAAGCTGGGTATCTGAACTAGAGCCTCAGGTGCTGCTGGATCGGGAGAATGATGATCTTGAGCCTGCTCCGGGAAATGTACGAGCGACCCAAGCGGAGAGTGATGCTCTGGGTCCTTTGTGGGCTGCTTTAAATCAATGTCCATATGCATGGCAGTCGGATCGACTGGTACATCGTCCGCTGCCTGCTCTGCTGCTGCTGTCGCTCTCTCCTGCTCCTCAAACTCCTCAGCTGCCTCTACAGTATCCTCCCGTAGACTCTTGATAAGAGCCTTATAGCTCTTATCCCAGTCTTTCTTCTTGAACGAGCAGGCCCCAGCCTCAGGTCGCTCCTGGTGGTGGAAGGGATAGCGTTGGTCCCGCAATATCTGTGTAATGAGATGGCCAAATCGGAGAAACTTAGCCCGTCTGGGCTTGGCCTTGCTGATGTAATCAACATATAACTTCATCATAACCCTCCAGATGAGCGCAAGAATGGATAGCCAATGCCCTATATAGAAGGCGTACAGAGCTGTCAGATAGTTGCCGCGCCTCTGTATCTTATGGCCGGCCATGAATACATTTTGGAATGAAACCGAATCAAAAAACCACAGGTTGTCTGGCAGATAAGTGCGTGTGGAAAAAGTCTCACCAGTTGCATAGTGACCTGCGAGTGCTATTGCCATGTTGGCATAGGAAAGCCTCCATAGAGTAGGATATGTAGCCTCGAGATCAGGAGGGCAGACATGTGGACACCGGCAAGATCTGGATAGAGTGTCCACAGTGATACTGATAGGGTGGTCGTCAATGGTAGTCCGCAGCTCCCTCAGGTTACTCGGGGTAGGATGGAGGTTCTGGAAGAACATCCGGACCAACCTCGGGTACACTAGATATGTAACAGGGGCTAATATGGCTGAAATGCCCCTTCGATCTATGTCATCATTACTGCTCTGGTAAGAATAGACCGGGAGAAGAAGTCGATATCGAAGACCGACTCATGCGCCACTGAAAGGCATGAGTATTTCGGTAATGGTCGGTCTAAGTCCTGGGTTGGCTGAGCTGGTGGTGGTGATGGAGATGGTATGTGCTTAGTCGCAGCATCAGCCTGTGAAGAAGAAGATGCCTCAGCAGAAGAGTGCAATCTGCTATCAGATAGTGGAGACTGAGGTGGAGTAGGCTCTGCTGGCTCCTCTGTCCTCTGCCTAACTCTCCTCTGCGGTCTATGTTGCCGCTTGACAATAGTCTTTACTCGAGTCATGGCCTACAAAAGAAAAGAAAACTCAAAAAGGAATTTAGTGCCGGTATAAAGAATTAAAGCACAGTTTATAAAATCATGTATGTCAAATAAGATAGACAAAACAGATAAGGAACATGAATCTATGCAAGTGACAAGGAATAAGTGACATGATGTGAAGCATGCTAGACAGAATGAGTACGAAATGCATCCAATGTGGAAAACACAGGCATTGGGCATGTATAAGATAACATGGAATACAAGAGATGGTGTGTGAAGTGTGATGCAAATCTGTGAAGTTTGATCGATCACAAAAATGTGAGATCGATCTAACTTGGATCAATCTAAAATGAGTGAGATCGATCTCACTCAGATCGATCTGAGAAAAATGTTCGATAGATCAAACTGGCATAAAGAACTTGAAAAGTCACAGATCTGTGACGTGGATGGCATAGGGGCCTCCCGAGCAAGCTCGTGGGCCCCTCTACATAACATATCAACAAATTTGGTCACTTTCCTTGGCCCGTGACCCCCAAAATCAAAATTAAAATCAAAATCCTAACAAAACCGATATATACATATATACACAGAGGTTCAAAGTTTTATAAATGGCAAGAATTATCATCATAACATCATAGATCTGACATGAAAGCATGGATTCATCAAAATAAAGCTTGAAATCAAAAGGGAAAAGCTCGAATCTTACCAAAACCGAGAGAGAAGTGGATTGAAGGAAAGAGAGATGAAATCTGAGATCCGAGATGAGGGAGAAAGATTCGGGCACGATGGAATCGCCGGAGCACTCGCCGTAAGATGGGAATAGTGGGGTTGCAGCGGCGAGGGGAATCTAGTGTTTTTTTGGATCGATATTTGAAATCGATAGAATGACCCTAGGTTCGATTTTTAAAAACATTTCCTTTTCAGTTCGATCTATCGAACTGGAATCGATCTCTCCTCTTAAATGACAAAATTATTTTTGAAATTTTTTTGGAATTTTTTTTTAAATTAAAAAACTAATTAAAAATTAAAACTATTAATTAAAAAATAAAAATATTTTTTTTTTTGAATTTTGGAAAATTAAAATTTAAAAATTAGAAATTAAAAATCAAAAATGTTTTTTCTTTTTTCTTTTTATTTTTTTTTCTTGAATTTTGAAATTGTTTTGAAATTAAGTAAAAATAAAATCTTTTTGGAATTTTTGAAAATATTTTTGTAAGTTTTATGAATTTGAAATTCAAAGTCAAAGTCAAAATCAAAAGAGTATAGATCGATCAAACCAAGATCGATCTCAGATAGGCTTTGATAGATCGAACATTCAAAAACCTGCAGACATGTTCGAACGATGAGACAGAGAGGCCTTGTGATGCAGGTTGGGTGCAGGTTAAAAATTTTCTAAGTGTTGAGATTGTATATCGATCCAAGATGAATCTGGATCGATCGAAAAATTTACGATCGATCAGACAGAGAGCTGAAATACGCAGGTTTTCTTCGAACAATTGGACAGAGAGGTGATTGGATGCAGGTTGGATGCAGGTATGGAGTTCAATCGATCGAACCTCTTTTGAGATCAATCGAATAAGAACAATGTAATGACCTAGTCATTTGACTCATTTTCCTTTTTTCTGAAATTTTACGGATAAATTTTTTTCGTTTAAATTTTCTTTTCTGAGTTTTGTTTCTTGTCAAATAGTGTCGTCTCGAGTGCCCGGAAATGGTTTCCGAGACTCTTTCAATTGGATTGACAACTTCCTTTGAGGATCGAGTCATTTCCGCATTTTCACTTTTCGGACACTATGCACTATTTCGTCCTTTTTCCTATTCTATCTTATCTTCGTTTGTCAGTTTTTGGCATAACCTCACTTTTCATGCTCGGAGTTAGTTTTTGACTTCACGTGTCTTCATCTTCAGTGGTTTCCTCAAAATACGTATATTTACTTTTGCAAGAAAGTACTCTGGTTGCTCCCGGTGTCCATAGGGGTATGGATGCATAGTTCTATGGAATTATTTTCCTTTTTTGGGGTGTTTTTCGTAAATATCTTTTGAATATATTTTATTTTAGGGGCATCTAAGAAAATATCTTTTGGAAGATATTTTCATTCTGGGGCAGTTTCACAATTAACCCTTTTTGTAGCGGCCATTGTGCAATTAACGAAAATTATTGCAAAAATATCTCGTCTGGAGCCTGGATTCTCGTACGAAAATCATTTTCACATTTCGTCGAGTCGTGTACTCTTAGAATTCCGTTCTGGTCATTTTCTACAGTTTCAGAGTTTCTGGACCTGGTTGCCGCCGAACTTGTTTGTGGCATATCTCTCTGCTCGGGACTCAGTTTTTGATGCTGTTTCTTCCGTTGTTCATATTTTCTTATTTTGAATCTTTTTTATTCATGGAGTTTTGCTGTTTGAGCGCGTCTGCTCAAATTCCACTTTTCTAGACCTGGCAGGGCCCTTTTGGGGCACTTTTTGAGTTTTTCTATAAATAGGGGACTTAAGAACAAAAAATCAGATTTCACTCTCTCTCACCCCTCTCTTGCCCGGCCCTCCATGCAGCCATGGCTGCTATCCTTCTTTCTTCTTTTCCGGCCACTTTCCTCGAGTGAAATGTTGTCGTGCATTAGTGTTTTGTGTTCGCCTTGACGACGCACACCTTTCACCCTTATTAGAACCCATTTTTGACCAAATTTTGAGTTTGGGTTTGAAGTCAAGTTGTGGTTTTCATGGGGCTTCTTGGGGATTCTTGTAGATCGTGTTGTCCTCGACAAAACCCTTCGGTATCGTTGGATTCGGAGCATTTTTGTTTCGGTGGGCCTTTGAGGTTTTCATCTCAAGTTGAGGTAGGGGGTGTTACAATTTATTTTCTTGCTATATTACATACTTGTGATGCTTATACAACTTAATTACATCCTTGAGTAACAAAATTTAGAGATTTTATTATTTATTTTTCTTGTGAAGGATCTAATTTTCCCGATTGTACATGGCTTTGTTTAAATATGTGGCATGATAGAATATTACCCCTTGATATGTTGATTAACATATATTAAATCTAAATTATTTGGACATGTATTGACGATTTTATTTAATATTTATCTTGAATAAAATATTAAATCATGTGGCCTTAACTAGCTTGAAATCAATGTGTGTTAGCATATTATATTAGGCCCTAGCATGCTCTTCAACATAGGTGAATTTGAGAGTAATCAGAAGTGTTTTGAAATCTAAAAATATTTAATTAATTAGATTAATTAAATTGCTCCAAGTGCATTATTCATCCCATCGGATTTCCGACTTGATATTCTTGATCTGCATGTCATATAGTTTCACATATATTAAATCTAGAATATTTGATTAGGTTTTGAAACCTTTCAATTTTTTTTTTTTTTAGTATTAAAGTTTAATACTCATGGTCGTACGTTGCATGGAAGTCACTTATATCATGCTAGTAAATCAAGTCTTGACATGCTTAATAACATACATTAATTTGAAATCATTTGGACGAGTTTCAAAATATAGGGATTTTAATTAAATGAAATAATTCAAATCCATTCAATGGTTCTATGCATTTGATTAAGTTTTTAACCTTGTATTAATGATTTCCTTGATAAGTTCCTTCACGTGTATTACATTGAGTATAATCGGATAAGTTTTGAAACTTATATTTATTCATTTCTCTTGTATGGAACTTAACTCACATGGTTGTGTTGTGTATGAAATGAACTCGAAACTTGACATTGAACTTGGCCTTGACACGATCCTTGAGATAACTTATTCGTAGAGCATTTGGACTTGTTATGTAACCTTGATAATTTAATCCCTTAAGTAGATTAAATTTTCTTTTATGTCTCCCTCGAGTTAATCACGTTTTGATATCATGTATCTAGACTTCTTGTATCTTGGTTTCATTAATATACTTAATGTACATGCTCATTTGTCTTGGAACGGTTTATATACACATATGTTGTTTTGTATACAATTGAATCATGTATCTTATACTTGTGGTATATTTGCTTCGATGGATTTCTCGTGCTATATATCTTAGTTTTAGTTATATGGGTGCGCACTTTGATTTCTTGACATTTCACATGCTATCATAGTTGAGAACTTAGGGCATAACTTGTGTGTTCCAAAATTTGGTTGTGCATGAAATTTGGTTAATGCATTTTCTTGTATTTTGATACAACCTTGACTTGCACAACTTGTAGATTTTGGGACTTGGGATATCAATCAAGAATTGACATAGCTAGGATTTGGTTCTAGTACGGGGGAATGTCCCATGGGTTAGTAGCCCTAAAGTGATCTCAAGAGTACGGTTTTAATCCGGGCGATATCCGAGTTTCCACATTGGTTGATTTCACTCTTTAAATTTCAAGTTGCTATTCCTTGAAGATTTAAACTTGTCGTGTATGTGAAATGCTCCAATCTTGTCTCATTGCATAGATTTTATGCTTCATTTGTGATTTAACTCCTTAAATTTCAAATGTTGTATTCCTTGAAGATTTAAAACTCTTTTCGTGTTATATGGAATGTCCCATCCTTATTAAATTGCATTGATACTATGTCTTGTTCTTGGTTTCATGTATAACTCTTATCTTGTTAATTGGAATGTTCCAATCTTATTTCATTGCATAGATATTATGTATTATCCTTGATTCCATGTACTTTTCTTGTCTTGTTAATTGGAATGCTCTAACCATATTAATTGCATTGATAACTGAAATCCTTGTATTCTAGTATCCTTCTTGTTATGATCTTGGATTATCCCAACTATGACTTGTTTCACACATGTATGTATATCATGATTCTTGTTGTTTATACTCTAAGGTAGCTTAGGATGCTCCCTGAGTCTAACCTTTGACATAGACATTAGGTGGCATGATCCTTTTTGAACTATTCATGTCAGTTTAAAAATCTTTAAAGAAATCGAGTCAATGCATGCTTATTCTCTATGAGTAAACTTGTTTACTCACCTCGAAGTTATTGGGCGATTTGTTCAGGTATGAAGACTAGGTTCGTGATGCTTTTCGTTCATGGGGGTGGCCTGTAGCTTCAAGTTTCCATTTCATGCAAGTGTTGGCATGAAATGCCATTTTTGTAGCTTTTTATGTCAAAACATGTATTCTTGATTCCATTTATGTAAAGTGTATATAAGTACACTTTTTCAATGTATTTGATATGTATGATATGAGGCCAAGGGCCAAGCATGTTTATATTTGCACTTGCACTCATTTGGTGGCACATTTTGTTTTGAAATGTATTTTTATCAACCATGGAGGTCTGACATGTCAAATTTTGTAAATGAGATGTAATGAGGCCATTGGCTATTGTAGCATGTTTCAATATGTAAAGTACACTTGAGAGCATACTTGTATAGCCTAAAATATTATGTTCTGGACCAATTCCATGTTGGGGTTTGAGGCATGGGTGAAGCCTCAACAATTCTTGCTCATAATAGGAGTTTTAGCACCATTTCAAGGAGTTTCGGTTGACCGAAACTTTAGTTCGGTTGACCGATGGCCCAAAACGGCCAACCGAACCTTACAACCCTAAAAAATCACTATTCATGAAGTATTCTGTGAGTTTCAGTCGACCAAAACTCACACCACCTCTATTTCAGTTGACCGAAAGTTGCCCCACGCGCCTAACTTCCAGATTTGCTTTAGCACTGAAGTTCCAACTTCGAATGGCCATAACTTCCTCATTTCTAACTCAAATGAGGTAATTCTTGAGCCTAAATTCATGGATTTTAAGTTAGATTTCCAATGATACCAATTCCATTCTCAGAATCCAATCACAGTGAGAGTTATTCAAGTTTTAGTGAGAGGGTGTCTGTTTTCGCTTAAATCGGGAAAGGGCTTTTCGTGGGATTCTT
Organism: Cornus florida; assembly: GCF_030987335.1. NCBI lineage: Eukaryota > Viridiplantae > Streptophyta > Magnoliopsida > Cornales > Cornaceae > Cornus > Cornus florida. The sequence goes on along the minus strand of NW_026775571.1, from coordinate 37,852,539 downwards.
GTCCAAAGTTCTTAGAACCTCTTGGAATGTTGTGAAATGATTAGTCTAGGTTGTGTGGACCTCATTTGAATTTTTTGAAGTCAAATTTATCTTCTTAGTTGCAAATTGACCATTTTTCCCTTGATTAACAAGTTTGGCCCGCTCTTCTTCATTCTGTCGTTTCTCCTTCGATCGGACTCCGAATCATGTGATTCTTGAGTCCATCTTGATAAGTTTTTTATTGTACTTCCAGTGGTGTACTCGGTGACATCTGAATCCATACTTTCAAAAATGACTACCTTGCCCTTGGGGGCTTAATTGTTATTTTTCCGATCTTTGCCTTCATACTTTGTTCCTTTAGGTCCAGTGACCTCATGGAAGGTCATTTTAGGGTCTTAAAGGTGTGTTGTGCCTTGGGAGACCATTGTCTTGTTTCTTGCTTCCGCATCTGGATCCGTTATTGGGTCAATCTTCGGTTCATCACTGATCCACCGGGTTAAATTAAAACCCGGGTCGTTACAAGTGGTATCAGAGCGCCCGGGTTCGAATACCTTGGATGACGGGTTTTGGGTGTATGTCATGCTTGTGTTGCCATGATCTACGTGTTTAAATGCATCTTGATAGCATGTCTTGTATGATAACAAGTTCACATGCTCAGGTGTTTTGAGACATCTATTGTCTGTTAAACATGCTTTATGTGTATATATGCTTCTTGATAACATGGTCTACTTTGTTATCATGTCTTGGTGTGATATTATGTCTACGTGCTTATGTTAGCATGACCGTATGCGACGTATGTCGGCATACCTTTCGCTTTTCATTCACGTGTATTGTCGTACCATGTACTTACGTGCTTCTTGATAACATGTTTGATTTGATAACATGTCTGTTTGCTTATGTGGCAACCTGTATAGGAGCTTACTTTGACTATTTTAACATATGATATATACTTGTTTGCCTTGCACATGGTACCTGTTTGTTGTCTTAGCATGTTGTAAGTGCTTGTCTGCCTGTGTACATTGTGTACACTTGTTCATCTTGACATGCTTTATGTAATGACCCGGTCATTTTTCTTCCTTTTCTTTTTCTCAGATTTTAACGGATATTTTTTTTCCGTTGTCTTTTCCTTTTTGGGTTCAGTTTTTCATCACTTGATGTCGTCTCGAGTGCTCTTGAATGATTTTCGAGACTTTTTTCCTTGGATTGACAACTTCATTTGGGGATTGTGTCATTTCCATATTTTATTTTTCCGAACACTATTCACATTTTGTCTTTTTCTAGTTTATCCTTTTTCCTTGCACAACCTCACTTTTTGTATTCGGATTTGATTCTAGTTTTGCATGCATTCATGATATTTGATTTCCATGATAATGGTATTTTTACTTTTCTAGAAAAGCATGTTAATTGCTTACTTCTTTCATAAAGGGGCATTAATGCATACTTTAGTGTAATTATTCTTAACTTGTGGGGTTTTAGTGTAATTAAATAAAGTAATTATTTTTCATCTTGGGGACCATTTTGCAATTAAATTTGGAAAATATTTTCAAAAAGGACCTTTTTGTAATTTTTGAAAAGTGTGACAAGTGTCACACTCTCGTTGGTCCACTTGTTGACATTTATGTGGAAACACTTTAATGCATTGGATGATGACATTTGGAGGGTGAGGATTCACCCACTTGTTGGCCTAGGATTGGTGCACTTGTTGGCTTGGATAGTTGACAAGTGTAGGTGTGGGATTAAGCCTAGGAAGGAGTCATGGATTGGTGACAAGTGTAGGTTCACAATTTAGTCTTGCAAATATCTTTGGGCAACTTTGGGATTATAGTTTTAAAGGAGAGTTTTTGTGCAATTGACTATAGATGTGTGTGTTGACCATGGTGTAAGAGCACATAGTGAGTGGAGGATTTCTATTTCCTCCACTCACACTTAACCACATTATTTCATTCTCTTCCTTACAAGAAAACCCGAACCTCCATGGATGGAGCTTGAAGCCTTAGGCATTGACCTTGATCTTTGAGGCTCTTCCACTTACTGTAGACCATAAAACTTGGAATACTTTTTGTTCCCCTCATCCTCCTCTTCAAAACCCTTGAAGGATCTAGCCTAACTCCTAGTTTTGCTTTGGTATCTCAAGATTCAATTCTCTAGTGAGGTATTGATCTATTATTTTGAAGTATTTTTATGTTATTATTGAGTGTTTTACATGCATGGAAGAGAAGGACTTGTATTTTGCCTTTAAACTATTTTAACTTGAAATTAATCTTGTCAAATTAAATATAGAATATGAAAATATACTCAATTAGCTTTCATTTAGTTTTGGTTTCATATAATTTGGATTTAAAATGAATTAGTTATGAATTTTTGAAGTTGCAAGCTAGTTGCTGGAAATTTGAAGCTTTTCCTTTTCAGTTCGGAAATGAATTTTTTATATGGAGCTGTGTTGCTTCAATTTCCTTGAAATGTTTACTGGAACTTCCCCCATGGGTTTTACACTACTCAGAATTTTTTTTATGATTTTAGAGCATTTCTAAATTTTTTTAAAAATCCAAAACTATCTGCTGTCCATGTTTTTATTGCAGCTGGAAAACATATTTTTAGATGATTTATTTCACTAACCTTTTGACATTGGATCAGGGCTTAAATTTCCAGTTTTAGACTCTCATATGTTTACTTCCAAAATAAATTAGGTTTGCCCAATTTTGATGTCAAATGAATTTTTCATGAATTTTCAAAGTTGGAAGCTACAGGCTGAAAATGTGTTTTCTGGGCAGAATTTGTTTCAAAGTTGTGGGGCAAAACTATTTCAATTGGAAAAATATTTTGTTAAACTAAATTGATATTATCAAATTACAGTGTTTAAGCTTTCATTGGGCTTTGGATTCATTCAATTTGAGTTAGAATTGAATTTTTTTTGAATTTTACAAGTTGAAGGTAGCAAGCCGAAAAATCTGTTTTGCGAACCGAAAATTTGGGGCGATTTCATTTCGGTGGTAATTGGAATTTTCATTCCAATAGAGGTAGGGAATGTTTTAGGATTATTTGTATGTTGTATTGTGTGTTTGCCATGATTATACAACATATATGTATGCCTTGTTTCAAATCTAGAAAGTTAGTAATTTTTATTTCTTTGTATAAGATTTAAAATTTATGATGATGTATAACTTTGATTTGAATTGTAACATGCTAGGAAATTATGCTTAGATATGTTGGTTAACATATATTAAATTTGGATCATTTGATTAAGAATTATAACTTTTATTTGATATTTATCTTTAGTGAAAGTTTAATTTACATGGTTGTATCAAGTATTAAATCAAGTTGTAATATGGTATTTAAATAGGCCTTGGCATGTTCTCTAACATAGATTAAATTGAGGACATTTGGAATTGTTTAAAAATCTAGAGGAAATTAATTAATTAGCTTGATTAATTTTGTGTTAAGTGTTTTAATCACTTAACTTGTCATTTGATCTTATATATATGATGACCATGACATGTCTTTCAATATATATTAAATTGAGGTTACTTGGATTAACTTAGAATTTAGAGAATTTAACTATTTATGTTTAATTAAATTCTACTTTATTACTCCATAGATTTAATTGTATTTTGGAAGTTGTTTCTATATTTAAATCATGGATTTGGATTTGATGTATGTTCACTTGATTACTTTTGAGTATTAGATAACATAGTTGTTACTTGTATATTCATGAGAATATGTTTTTCCTTATTGAATATATTGTTGCTATGTGTAAGGAATTGCACACTTTGTATTTGACATCTTACATGCCATAGTAGTTGTGAATTTTGAGCATGTATTGTATAAGTTTCCAAAATTTGGATTGTGCTTGGTAAATAGTTGATATTTTGTATATACATGTTGATATATATACGTTGTTGCACAATTTGTTGATTTTGGAAACTTGGGGATGTGGTTGTTTGGCTACGGCTAGGACATGGTTCTAGTACGAGGGATTATCCCTCTATATAGTCTAGTGCGCACATACGGAGGTTACCTATGGGTTAGTAACCCTAAAGTAACTATGTTGTCGGTCTGATCCGGCGTGACGTCCGAGTATCCACTTTGTTTGATTTCGTATTTCATTTCAAGTTGATAACTAGATGATATTGTAACTTGTTGTTCCTTATTTGATTTCCTATTCTGAGCTTAAGATGTAACTTTGTGAAAGCATGCTTCATGCGTTGTATTGGAAGTTCTATTGTTGGTTAAATTGCATCGATATCATAATTTGTGTTTTGATGTTCAAATGTAGTTTAGGAATGACCTTATAGATTCATTTTGAACATAGACGTTAGGTGACATGACCCACACTTGTTGTTTTCGTATTTTGGATTTCAAGTTGAAGACTTTGAGAATCTATATCTTGTTGCCTTGTATAACATGTTTCCATGTTGTTTGAATTGCATGAACAATGTGATTATGATATAAATGATCTAGGTAGCTTAGGATGCTCCTTGGGTCTCATCTTGACATAGACGTTAGGTGGCATGAGCCCCTTTAACATGTTTCACCATAAGGTGATAAAATTGTAAAATTCTAGGTCGATGCATGCTCATCTCCTACAAGTAGCTTTATGTTACTCACCCCTGCGATACTGGGGCATATTTCAGGTACAGGACTCAGGATTTGAAGATTCCATTGCTCCTTGGATGGCTTACAGTTTCTAAGTTTCTATTTTATGCAAGTGTTAGCATAAGATGCCTCTTTGTAGTCTTATTTGTTTAAACTTTTATTCGTTGATTCGTATATGTAAAGTGTACGTAAGTGCACTCTTTTCAATGTAATTAACATGTATGAGATGAGGCCGGAGGCCAATGACATGTATCTCGTTTTCTATGCACTTTTGTTTTCAAAGTTTATTATGAAAATATTAGAAAATGTTAAGTTATTGCTTCATAACTTTCGCATCGGGTGTTGGAATTTCATATATTTTCTGCCCGGACTCAGAATCAGATGATTCTTGAGTCTAATTTTGTTCATTTTTCGTTGCCCTTCCAATGATGTGCATGGTGGCACCCTTTTCAGTGAGAAATGACCATTTTGCCCTTAGTTCATCTCTTTTCGGGTTAGGCATTCTTGCTTCATTTACTTGGCTCATTTGAGTTCCGTGGCTTCATAGAGAGTCATTTTGGGGCCTTAGGGATGACGTACATCTCTTAAGGTCATTTGGCTTCTTTCGTTTCCGCATTTCAGATCTGTTATCGGGTCAACTTCCGGTTCATCACTAACGCACCGGGTTGAGAAATCCGGGTCGTTACACTTTATGTGATTTTTACTGCTTATGTGAGTAGGTAGTTCGTTGCTATGTTGCATGCTAGTTGTTCACTTTTATGTTTGGTTTTGGCATTGTCTCTTAGGATCTGTCGTATCCCTTGGATGCATACTTGTTTCATGAGTTTCTTCCTTGGATAGGAGAAATTCATTCCGTAAGGACTTATGTAGGGAAACTTCTTGTCTGTTCTGACGGTTGATGCGAGTAAGGCTCATGTGAGCGTAGAGGACTGCGATTCATTTCCTTTTCCTTGTCTGGTGGAGTGAGACGTGGGCCAGAGAGGCACCGTTTCATTTCCTTTTCCTTCGTGGCTTCTGGATCTAAGGCCTTAAGCATAGCGGTGCCTATCGCATTATTGTCAAAGTTTTGTGATTAGCTACCCCAACTCTCGCAGATGCCTGGTTCCCGTGGTGCTTTTGGTATTGATCATCTTCTACATTGATGTCATCCGTATCAATAGGTTTCTTAAATTTAACCTGGTTTGGGGCATGTTATGAACTAGTGCCTTATACTGTCATGCTACCTTGCTGACGAGTAAGTGTGGGAGGGTTCTGGTCACTGTTTGTACTGTCTTGTCACTCTCTTCTTTTATCGTGTTCCAACGTTTCGTTATCTTGGGATTCTCTCGGTAGTTGACATTGAGTTAACGTACCGATTCGTATAAGGTGTCGTCTCAGTTCGTGTTTCGCATTCCTTCAGTTGATCTGGAAACTTCTGGTATTGTCCTTCAGTGCTTTGTGAGCTGTCCTTCGTTTGACCTTTTTTCGGACCATGTTCTGTTCTTTCTTGTATGTTCCAAATTTCGGGGACGAAATTTCTTTAAGGAGGGTAGGTTGTAATGACCCAGTCATTTGACTCCCTTTCTTTCTTTCTAAAATTTTACGGATAAATTTTTTCTGTTTGAATTTTCTTTTCTGAGTTCTGTTTCTTATCACATAGTGTCGTCTCGAGTGCCCGAAAATGGTTTCCGAGACTCTTTTAATTGGATTGACAACTTCCTTTGAGGACCGAATCATTTCCATATTTTCACTTTTCGAACACTATGCACTATTTTGTCCTTTTCCCTATTCTGTCTTATCTTCGTTTGTCAGTTTTTGGCACAACCTCACTTTTTGTGCTTGGAGTTAGTTTTTGACTTCACGTATCTTCATCTTTAGTGGTTTTCTCGAAATATGTATCTTTACTTTTACAAGAAAGTACTCTGGTTGCTCCCGGTGTTCATAGGGGTATGGATGCATAGTTCTATGGAATTATTTTCTTTTCTTAGGGTGTTTTTCATAAATATCTTTTGAATATATTTTATTTCAGGGGCATCTAAGAAAATATCTTTTGGAAGATATTTTCATTCTGGGGCAGTTTCGTAGTTAATCATTTTTGTAGGGGCCATTGTCTAATTAACGAAAGTTATTGCAAAAATATCTTGTCTGGAGCCTGGATTTTCGTACGGGAATCATTTTCACATTTCGTCGAGTCGTGTACTCTTAGAATTCCGTTCTGGTCATTTTTCTCCAGTTTCAGAGTTTCTGGATCCGGTTGCTGCCGAACTTGTTCAGGGTATATCACTCTGCTTGGGACTCAGTTTTTGACGCCGTTTATTTGATTGTTCATATTTTCTCATTTTGAATCTTTTTCGTTCATGGAGTTTTGCCATTTGAGCGCTTCTGCTTAAATTTCACTTTTCCAGACCTGGAGGGGCCCTTTCGGGCCACTTTTTGAGTTTTTCTATAAATAGGGGACTTAAGAACAAAAAATCAGATTTCACTCTCTCTCACCCCTCTCTTGCCCGGCCCTCCATGGCAGCCATGGCTGTTGCCCTTCTTTCTTCTTTTCCGGCCACTTCCCTCGAGTGAAATTTTGTCGTGCCTTAGTGTTTTGTGTTCGCCTTGACGACGCGCACCTTTCACCCTTATTAGAATCCGTTTCTGATCAAATTTTGAGTTTGGGTTTGAAGTCAAGTTGTGGTTTTCATGGGGCTTCTTGTAGATCGTGTTGTCCCTGACAAAACCTTTCGGTATCGTTGGATTCGGAGCATTTTTGTTTCGGTGGGCCTTTGAGGTTTTCATCTCAAATAGAGGTAGAGGGTGTTATAATTTATTTTCTTGCTATATTACATACTTGTGATGCTTAAACAACTTGATTACATCCTTGAGTAACAAAATCTAGAAATTTTATTATTTATTTTTCTTGTGAAGGATCTAATTTTCCCGGTTGTACATGGCTTTGTTTAAACATGTGGCATGATAGAATATTATCCCTTGATATGTTGATTAACATATATTAAATCTAGATCATTTGGACAAGTATTGAAGATTTTATTTAATATTTATCATGAATAAAATATTAAATCATGTGGCCTTAACTAGCTTGAAATCAATGTGTGTTAGCATATTATATTAGGCCCTAGCATGCTCTTCAACATAGGTGAATTTGAGAGTAATCGGAAGTGTTTTAAAATCTAGAAATATTTAATTAATTAGATTAATTAAATTGCTCCAAGCGCACAATTCATCCGAACGGATTTCCGACTTGATATTCTTGATATGCATGTTATATAGTTTCACATATATTAAATCTAGAATATTTGATTAGGTTTTGAAACCATTCAATTATTTTTTTTTTTTAGTATTAAAGTTTAATAGTCATGGTCGTACGTTGCATGGAAGTCACTTGTATTGTGCTTTTAAATCAAGTCTTGACATGTTTAATAACATACATTAATTTGAAATCATTTGGACGAATTTCAAAATATAGGGATTTTAATTAAATGAAATAATTAAAATCTTTTGAATGGTTCTATGCACTTGATTAAGTTTCTAACTTTGTATTAATGATTTCCTTGATAAGTTCCTTCACGTGTATTACATTGAGCATAATCGGATAAGTTTTGAAACTTATATTTATTCATTTATCATGTATGGAACTTAACTCACATGGTTGTGTTGTGTATGAAATGAACTCGATATTGAACTTGGCCTTGACACGATCCTTGACATAACTTTTTCGTAGAACATTTGGACTTGCCATGTAAGCTTGATAATTTAATCCCTTAAGTAGATTAAATTTCCTTTTTGTCTCCCTCGAGTTAATCACGCCTTGATATCATGTATCTAGACTTTTTGTATCTTGGTTTCATTAATGTACTTAATGAACATGCTCATTTGTCTTGGAACGGTTTATATACACATATGTTGTTTTGTATACAATTGAATCATGTATCTTATACTTGTGGTATATTTGCTTCGATGGATTTCTCGTGCTATATATCTGGGTTTTAGTTATATAGGTGCACACTTTGCTTTCTTGACATTTTACATGCCATCATAGTTGAGAACTTAGGGCATGATTTGTGTGTTCCAAAATTTGGTTGTGCATGAAATTTGGTTAATGCATTTTCTTGTATTTTGATATATCCTTAACTTGCACAACTTGTTGATTTTGGGACTTGGGATATCAATCAAGAATTGACATGGCTAGGACTTGGTTCTAGTACGGGGGAATATCCCTCTACATTATAGTGCGCACTAGGGGAAAGGTACCCATGGGTTAGTAGCCCTAAAGTGATCTCAAGAGTACTGTTTTAATCCGGGCGATATCTGAGTTTCCACATTGGTTGATTTCACTTTTTAAATTTCAAGTTGCTATTCCTTGAAGATTTAAACTTGTCATGTATGTGAAATGCTCCAATCTTGTCTCATTGCATAGATTTTATGCTTCATTCGTGATTTAACTCCTTAAATTTCAAGTGTTGTATTCTTTGAAGATTTAAAACTCTTTTCGTGTTATATGGAATGTCCCATCCTTATTAAATTGCATAGATACTATGCCTTGTTTTTGGTTTCATGTATAACTCTTATCTTGTTAATTGGAATGTTCCAATCTTATTTCATTACATAGATATTATGTATTATCCTTGATTCCATGTATTTTTCTTGTCTTGTTAATTGGAATACTCTTACCATATTAATTGCATTAATAACTGAAATCCTTGTATTCTAGTATCCTTCTTGTTATGATCTTGGATTATCCCAACTATGACTTGTTTCATACATATATGTATATCATGATTCTTGTTATTTATACTCAAAGGTAACTTAGGATGCTCCCTGAGTCTAACTTTTGACATAGACATTAGGTGGCATGATCCTTTTTGAACTATTCATGTCAGTTTAAAAATCTTTAAAGAAATCGAGTCAATGCATGCTCATTCTCTACGAGTAAACTTGTTTACTCACCTCGAAGTTACTGAGGGATTTGTTCAGGTACGAAGACTAGGTTCGTGATGCTTGTCGTTCATGGGGGTGGCCTGTAGCTTCAAGTTTCCATTTCATGCAAGTGTTGGCATGAAATGCCATTTTTGTAGCTTTTTATGTCAAAACATGTATTCTTGATTCCATTTATGTAAAGTGTGTATAAGTACACTCTTTTCAATATATTTAATATGTATGATATGAGGCCAAGGGCCAAGCATGTTTATATTTGCACTTGCACTCATTTGGTGTCACATTTTGTTTTGAAATGTATTTTTATCAACCATGGAGGTTTGACATGTCAAATTTTGTAAATGAGATGTAATGAGGCCATGGGCCATTGTAAAATCTTATGTTCTGGACCAATTCCATGTTGGGGTTTGAGGCATCGGTGAAGCCTTAACAATTCTTGCTCATAACAGCAGTTTCAGCACCATTTCAAGGAGTTTCGGTCGACCGAAACTCTAGTTCTGTCGACCGATGGCCCAAAACGGCCTACCGAAGCTTACAACCCTCAAAAATTACTATTCATGAAGTATTGTATGAGTTTCAGTCGACTGAAACTCACACCACCTCTATTTCGGTCGACCAAAAGTTCCCCCACGCGCCTGACTTCCAGATTTGCTTTAGCACTGAAGTTCCAACTTCGAATGGCCATAACTTCCTCATTTCTAACTCAAATGGGGTAATTCTTGAGCCTAAATTCATGAATTTTAAGTCCGATTTCCAATGATACCAATTCCATTCTTAGAATCCAATCACAGTGAGAGTTATTCAAGTTTTAGTGAGAGGGTGTCTGTTTTCGCTTAAACCGGGAAAGGGCTTTTCGTGGGATTCTTGTCCAAAGTTCTTAGAACCTCTTAGAATGTTGTGAAATGATTAGTTTAGGTTGTGTGGACCTTATTTGAATTTTTTAAAGTCAAATTTATCTTCTTAGTTGCAAATTAACCATTTTGCCCTTGATTAACGGGTTTGGCCCGCTCTTCTTCATTCTGTCGTTTCTCCTTCGATCGGACTCCGAATCATATGATTCTTGATTCTGTCTTAATAAGTTTTTTGTTATCCTTCCAGTGGGTTACTAGGTGGCATCTGAATCCATACTTTCAAAAATGACTACCTTGCCTCTGGGGGCTTAATTGTTATTTTTCTAATCTTTGCCTTCATACTTTGTTCCTTTAGGTCCCGTGACCTCATGGAAGGTCATCTTAGGGTCTTAAAGGTGTGTTGTGCCTTGGGAGACCATTGTCTTGTTTCTTGCTTCCACATCTGGATCCGTTATTGGGTCAATCTTCGGTTCATCACTGATCCACTGGGTTGAATTAAACCCGGGTTGTTACAAGTGGTATCAGAGCGCCCGGGTTCGAATACCTTAGATGACGGGTTTTGGATGCATGTCATGCTTGTGTTGCCATGCTCTACGTGTTTAAATGCATCTTGATAACATGTCTTGTATGATAACAAGTTCACATGCTCAGGTGTTTTGAGACATCTATTGTCTGTTAAGCATGCTTTATGTGTATATATGCTTCTTGATAGCATAGTCTAGGTTGTTATCATATCTTGGTGTGATATCATGTCTACGTGCTTATGTTAGCATGACCGTATGCGACGTATGTTGGCATACCTTTCGCTTTTTATTCACGTATATTGTCGTACCACGTACTTACGTGCTTCTTAGTAACATGTTTGATTTGATAACATGTCTGTTTGCTTATGTGGTAACCTGTCTAGGAGCTTACTTTGACTGTTTTAGCATATGATATATATTTGTTTGCCTTGCACATGGTACCTGCTTGTTGTCTTAGCATGTTGTATGTGCTTGTCTGCCTGAGTACGTTGTGTACACTTGTTCATCTTGACATGATTTATGTGATTTTTACTGCTTATGTGAGTAGGTAGTCCGTTGCTATGTTGCATGCTAGTTGTTCACTTTTATGTCTGGTTTTGGCATAGTCTCTTAGGATCTGTCGTATCCCTTGGATGCATACTTGTTTCATGAGTTTCTTCCTTGGATAGGAGAAATTCATTCCGTAAGGACCCATGTAGGGAACCTTCTTGTCTGTTCTGACGGTTGATGCGAGTAAGGCTCATGTGAGCGTAGAGGATTGTGATTCATTTCCTTTTCCTTGTCTGGTGGAGTGAAACGTGGGCCAGAGAGGCACCGTTTCATTTCCTTTTCCTTCGTGGCTTCTGGATTTAAGGCCTTAAGCGTAGCACTGCCTATGGCATTATTGTCAGAGTTTTGGGATTAGCTCCTAACTCTCGCAGATGCCTGGTTCCCGTAGTGCTTTTGGTATTGATCATCTTCGACAATGATGTCATCCGTATCAATAGGTTTCTTAGATTTAACCTGGTTTGGGGCATGTTATGAACTAGTGCCTTATACTGTCATGCTACATTACTGAGGAGTAAGTGTGGGCGGGTTTTGGTCACTGTTTGTACTGTCTTGTCACTCTATTCTTTTATTGTGTTCCAACGTTTCGTTATCTTGGGATTCTCTCAGTAGTTGACATTGAGTTAGTGTGCCGATTCGTATGAGGTGTCGTCTCAGTTCGTGTTTCGCCTTCCTTCAGTTGATTTGGAAACTTCTGGTGTTGTCCTTCAGTGCTTTGTGAGCTGTCCTTCGTTTAACCTTTTGTTCGGTCCCTGTTCTGTTTTTTCCTGTATGTTTCAAATTTCGAGGACGAAATTTCTTTAAGGAGGGTAGGTTGTAATGACCCAGTCATTTGACTCCCTTTCCTTTTTTCTGAAATTTTACGGATAAATTTTTTCCGTTTGAATTTTCTATTCTGAGTTCTGTTTCTTGTCACATAGTGTCGTCTCGAGTGCCCGAAAATGGTTTCCAAGACTCTTTCAATTGGATTGAGAACTTCCTTTGAGGACCGAGTCATTTCCGCATTTTCACTTTTCGGACACTATGCACTATTTTGTCCTTTTCCCTATTCTGTCTTATCTTCGTTTGTTAGTTTTTGGCACAACCTCACTTTTCGTGCTCGGAGTTAGTTTTTGACTTCACGTGTCTTCATCTTCAGTGGTTTCCTCGAAATACGTATCTTTACTTTTGCAAGAAAGTACTCTGGTTGTTCCCGATTGTTCATAGGGGTATGGATGCATAGTTCTATGGAATTATTTTCCTTTCTTGGGGTGTTTTTCATAAATATCTTTTGAATATATTTTATTTTTGGGGCATCTAAGAAAATATCTTTTGGACGATATTTTCATTCTGGGGCAGTTTCACAGTTAACCCTTTTGTAGGGGCCATTGTGCAATTAACGAAAGTTATTGCAAAAAGATCTCGTCTGGAGCCTGGATTCTCGTACGGGAATCATTTTCACATTTCGTCGAGTCGTGTACTCTTAGAATTCCATTCTGGTCATTTTTCTCCAGTTTCAGAGTTTCTAGACCCGGTTGCCGCCGAACTTGTTTGGAACATATCTCTCTGCTCGGGGCTCAGTTTTTGATGCCGTTTCTTCCGTTGTTCGTATTTTCTTATTTTGAATCTTTTTTGTTCACAGAGTTTTGCCATTTGAGCGCGTTTGCTTAAATTCTACTTTTGCAGACCCGGCGGTGCCCTTTCGGGGCACTTTTTGAGTTTTTCTATAAATAGGGGACTTAAGAACAAAAAATCAGATTTCACTCTCCCTCACCCCTCTCTTGCCCAGCCCTCCATGGCAGCCATGGCTGTTGACCTTCTTTCTTCTTTTCCGACCACTTCTCTCGAGTGAAATGTTGTCGCGCCTTAGTGTTTTGTGTTCGCCTTGACGACGCGCACCTTTCACCTTATGAGAACCCATTTCTGACCAAATTTTGAGTTTGGGTTTGAAGTCAAGTTGTGGTTTTCATGGGGCTTCTTAGGGATTCTTATAGATCATGTTGTCCCCGACAAAACCCTTCGGTATCGTTGGATTCAGAGCATTTTTGTTTCGGTGGGCCTTTGAGGTTTTCATCTCAAATTGAGGTAGGGGGTGTTATAATTTATTTTCTTGCTATATTACATACTTGTGATGCTTATACAACTTGATTACATCCTTGAGTAACAAAATCTAGAGATTTTATTATTTATTTTTCTTGTGAAGGATCTAATTTTCCCGGTTGTATATGGCTTTGTTTAAACATCAACCATACCCTTATAACAAAATCTAGAAATACGTATTTTTCTTGTGAAGGATCTAATTGATTAAACCTTTGAGATAATGATTTCATCTTGACGGCTATTTCATTGGAATGGTTGACTTAATGTAAGCCAACACTCTTCCTTCCACTTGAATTCCTACCATTCTTAGAAGATAAAGTTCGATGCAAAGAATTTTCACTCATGCTCTTATAATGACACCACACGTTATCCTCATGCCTATTAATGTAAGAGCCACCCATGGAAGCATCAACCATGCCCTTATAATTATCGGATAAACTATCAAAGAAATATTGAACTAATTGCCATTTGGGCATGTCATGATGTGGCACTTCCTAAGCAATTCATTGAATCTTTCCCATACCTCATGGAATGTTTCCCCATCCCTGTGTGAAAACTCTCGAATTGTGGTTCTCATGGCATTGGTCTTAGAAACCGGATAGTACTTCTTCAAGAAATTTGTTGCATTTCTGCCTAAGAAGTTATTGAAAAAAGCCTAAGATTGTTAAACCAATATTTTGCCTTGTCTTTAAGGGTGAATGGAAAAATTTTAAGCCTTAAGACCTCTTCCGGCATGTCTGTGTATCTCACGGTGGAACATACTTCAAGAAACTCATCCAAATGCTTGTAAGGTTCTTCACGTCGAAGCCCATGATAGTTAGGAAACATTTGAATGGTTTATGGTTTGATTTCATAATGGTGTGCTCTAAATGGTGGCAATTGAATGCATGTGGGCTCATTATATTCATTAGGCACATAGTGATCTCTTAAAGCAAGGGGAGGGTTAACAATTAGAGGTGCAACATGGGCACCTTGATTGCCTTGAACTATGGGAGGTTGTGGAGCAAACATTGGCCTAGGCATTCCCAATAGAACTTGGCTTTCTTATTGCGGTGGGTGAATGAATGGCCTCGGCATGCCCAATGGTACTTGTATATTATCATAATGCACATTGGGGTGGAGGATACCTTGTTGGTCTATGTGACCAAGGTCCTCCACATGGTCCTCATTATGTACTTCCATTGTAGAAGTAGAATGATTAAAATTACCCCTTCCCCTAGGTGTACGAACAATGGATTCTAAATTCAAATTAAGAGGGACAAGAGTAGGATTTAATTACCTTCGACCATGCATGCACAAGCAAAATACAAACAAGTAACAAACAATTAATAATCACTTTACCTTCACAATAATTCAACAATCAAGAAACTTTCTCCACATACAATGATCCCATACTCCTATGCTATCAACAATATGCAAAGAATAATAAAATTGCCTCCACATGGGCTCACGATTTATCTAAGAATTAAAATAAAATAGCCTCCACGCGGGCCGACGATTTAACTAGAGATTGAGTTAAGAAACAGCTCACAAAGGGTCTATTAGCACTTCAATTCAATTTTCAATTTTAGCCTTGCAAATTTTTTTAGATTTTAGGTTTTTTCTTGCTTTTACTTAGCTTCTTGCTTAAAATGCTCCTTTGCTCACCTTCTAGCTCAATGCACCTAGTCAAACAAGAATCAACACAATAAGTAACCAAAATGAAAATGAAAATAAAGTAAAGACACGATCAAAAGAGTACTAATTCCTAATTGATTCCACAAATACGACGTTGCCTTCAATCAATCCCCAGCAACGACGCCAAAAACTTGGTATGTCGCGAGACCAAAGCTTGCAAAGTGGACTAAGACAAGTGTGGCCAAGTTTTACATTTATAATTTGTCACTACTACCTTTCACTAAAAATATAGTTAGGGTGAGTAGGGATCGTCCCAAAGGATTGGTAGGTCGTATTAGGTTGTGGAATCAAAGCCAGAATTCCCTATGTCATCCGATCTCCCCAAGAGATTGAGATATCTCCAAAGATTGTAGAAATAATAAATGAAGAAAAGGTGTTAATTGAGTAGTACGAAATAGCTTACAGAAATGAAGGAACCAGCTTACCAGATAGAACTGATGCATACGTGGCCCGCATGTATGAAAAAAATGACAGCCCACTAGATAGCGATACTGACAGAAATTTGTCCAATATGCTAGAAGTTTAATAATTGCCATATCATCCAAAGAGCATCCAAAGAAAAAGCAGATTCTCCATCATTATACAGACTCTCCAATAGTATCAAGATAAAAAACAGGTCCAAAAGCAGATTTTAAAGATAAGAATCCACCGAAAACATATTCTAAAGCCACAATTTTCTAAAAGGGCAACAGTTTAAAGATAAAGTTGTCTCGCAATAATTTAAAGAACTTTATCTCCAAAGCATCTTATATCTCAGTCATCTATGCAGCATCTGTAATCTCAAACGTCGATCTATATCTCAGACACTTTATAAAAGTCAGCCTTCAGCTCAAGAGAGGATCATCAAGCCTTAACAATATTGAGTTTAGAGCAATCAGGTCTAGAACCATCAAGCATTCCAGCCTTCAGCTTCTTAGTGTGTTTTCTTTTGTGATTTCTTTTAGTGTGTTTCCTTTTGTAAAATATTGTGTAAGAGTATATCTATATATAAATAGTGTGTATCCATGTATATATTTCGCATGAAATAAATCATCCAGTTTACTCTTATTCAAAAATTCCTTTTCTTTATTTAGTATCTTCAGTATTTTCGGGTAAAAGACTTCGGTCGACAAAAAGATCAAATATATAGATTTTATTTACTCAGATAGTGTGGATCCTAGAATTTTCTTGAATTCAACCATTACAAGTAGCCTTAGTTTTAATTTGGCAATTTTTTCTATGAGTTGACTTGAACTGTTAGCTTGTTGGCCTGTTCTTGCCGGCGTTCAGGCGTTTTTACAAGGCGTTACCAGAGTGTTATTAGGTTTGGTAGTCATTTCTATGAATTAATTGTTAAATTTATCTCTATGATATTGCATGCTTTTATCTTGGTAACGTTCGATTTGATTTTGGTATCAGAGCTATACTGTTTCGTTAAATTTAATTTATATATAAGATATTTTATCTAAAGAAGTCTATAAGTCCATATTAATTTACTGTTAAATTTTAATTTATTGTGAAAAAAATTAAATTTTTTTAAAAAATATTTAATAGTTTGTTCGAGGATCTTTTCGTAAGTTTATTTCATGTTTTAAGGCTTTTATGTTATAATATTATATTATTTTGGGTCATTATAGTAATATAGATTGTTGTGTGGTCCAAAGTAGAATATAAGTTCATTTTATAGAAATACTGTGTGTGGTCCTTCCATTTTTAAGAAAAAGTTTGTGTGGTCCTCTCATTTTCTAGTTGTGTCCAAAGTTTAACCTCATTATATTGTAGTATTTGGGTCTTAATCCCATGTATTGGTAAAAATCCCTTTTATAAAAGGTAGTAGCTTACTTTATCAATAATGTCGCTTGAAATTTGAGTGCACAGATGAAAGGTGGTAAATTTTATAAAACCCTAATCTAATAAATGTTCTTTCAATCCACATATTTATTTGATAAGTTGGCTTCTAGCCTGAAAAAGTCCACAAGGTCCGTTAGAGTCAATTTGACACAAGTATGCAACTACATAACATTCAACAGAATTAGAAACATATATCATCATTCTCATTTTTGTAGGAATTTTTTTGGTTCTCAAAGTTTTGAGTTTTTTCTCGACGGTTGTAAGTTTTTTCGTGGGATGGATTTCCTCCATTCTTATGTCAGTTGTGCTTTTGGTGTGGGATGAGAAATTCATGTGGGTTTGTATACCATGCTAATCATCGGTGAATCGTTGGTGGTAACACCGGACTTTTTGTGACTTGGATAGACTTCTGAAGCGCGTTGGATGCTCTTTTCTTTTAATTCGGGTGTTGGTAAAGTTTCCTTTGTGCGCCTTTCTCTCCTAACTTTTTTATTTTTTTATTTTTTTTTATTTTTTTTATCTTCAACTATAGTCATTGATGTGTGTCAAATTATACCACTTGCAATAGTAAGAATCCTTGTAGGATAGGGCTATATTGAGGGTGCCGAACCACAGAGATTGTTGCAGTTTATTTTAGCATCCAAGTAATATGATTTTGATTCAAAGAGAAAAGTTAATTGATTTGATTGTTTGTCATGAATATAAAATAAAAACTAAATTAAATTAAGGATAAGATCAGGAGAGAGAAAGTCTTAAGGATTGACTTCATGACGAATCTTGTATTATGATAAATCATTCAACCTTGGGATTTCACAGTTTATGTATCTAATGAATTAAACTCAATAACATTCATTTAATTCAGTTTTTAAAGAAAGATATTCCATGAACTTCAAGTAACTATAACCTATCTTTGGTTGGCACGAATTATCTACCTATCTACTTCTAACTAATGTTGCAGTATAACTTGTCTTCCTTAGGCATAGATTATGAAAATATTCATTCATGAAAAACATTTGAACACCATTGCATAATCTCCATTATGTCCGATAGGCCTCCACCATACCATCTAGTAAGAACATGTTGAGAATAGTTTAAAAGTAATTATATCTAAGGCAAAGTAATAATCATTCAAAAACCATTAATTCATTAAAATACCAATTGATCCGTAATTAGTTGCTCATAATTATGCAATCAAGATACATAAGCATATAAATCCCTAAAGTTAAGAATGATCAAACCATAATACTCAAATTCAGGATACATCAATGCCCTAAGAGAAGAATTAGCCACTCATGACGATGTCCGATATCATCTGTATTGTCGTGGTCTTCATTGCCATGCACCACAATTCTCTTTTTGGGATCTCCACCTTCAAAACCCTAAAATCTGCCACTAATTAAGAAAAAATAACTAAGAGTGAGGATCCTTTAATCTGTGGCCTTGTGTTTCCTTTTATAGAAAAATTAACTTCTAATAAGGATTGGACGGGCTTTTAGGTCTTTTAGGGTAATCTAGGCCCATCTGGGATGAACAAGGTCTTCAATAAGATAAATCCCGCATCAATTAAGTTTAACTAATCAGTAAGGGCTTGAACCTTTTGACTCTAGGCTCAAGCCTTAGGGTTTGGGCTCGAGCCTCTTGGGATAGGGCTTGAGCATGACTTTAGTACTTGCCATTTTTGTTCAAATAATTTTCGAAGTGTCTTTTTCTTTAACACATAGAATATTTTCGGGATGAATCTTTAACAGTGCTCGATCACTATACATTGGGGCTCGAGCCTTATGGACAAAGGCTCGAGTTCTAGCAACTTGGAGTTCTTTAAAGTGACTTATGATATTCTGACGTAATTTGGGTTCAAGCACTCTTGCAAGGGCTTGAGCACCTTAAGTTTGGGCTCAAGACTTAAGATCCTAGGCTCGAGCCTTATTTGCCTTGGTTGGAAGTCTTACTTCTTTTGGTTTGGGGCTCGAGCCTTAGGAACATGGGCTCAAGCCTTGACACTTGAACTTCTCTAAAATCAACCTTTTTGACTCTTAGGTTGCTTCAAATGCCCTGCAATGACTCTGTAATCTTTAATATTAATCTTGTATTCAACGAGTGCATACCCCTTGACAAATCCAGTTCGCCAATCAAGATGATATTAGTCTTTTCATCACAAGAACTTGGTTTTAACCATTTCACTGGGAAAGTACCTAAAAACACGAAATAAACATAAATTAGTCTAAAACTGGATAGAAGTATCACTTTAGGTCTTAATATATGCGTATTTAGGGGCTCGAATATGCAATATTCAGTGCTTATCAGTCATCCTCTCTTTGGTTTCCTATGGCGGTTCAATAGGTTGTTAGCGAGTCGTTTCTTCCTGTTGCCCGTACCTATGGTTTATGGATGGGTGTTTGATAAGTGCTGAATGTTGCACATTCGAGCCATTAGATTTGTATATTTTAATACCTTAATAATGTTTATTTCATGTTATATGTGTTATTTTCTTAATTTATGTTATTTTCAGGTAATCTCCAAAAATGAAGTCAATTCTGTCGATGAAGACTGCAAGAGTTAGAGTATCTAAGGTGACCGAATGGCTAAGATAATTCAAGTATAATTCTAGAATAATTTTAAAGGAGTTTCCAACAAGTTAAATTTGTTTTTGGGTCATTATATGAAGAAAAAAAAGGTTTTTTTATTCTAATAAGGAAATAACTTAAGTAGGAAATTTCGGATCCACTTCAGTATTTTGGGCATAACTTTTTACCCGAAACTCGAAGTTGGGCAAACTTAGCTGTTCTGGAAAGAAGACTTAAAGCCCGTTGTTTTTGTGTACAATAGCAGTTCACGATTCATACTCCAAATAGGTTAAAACAACATTGCAAACTGACATAAATATAGAAAACTGTTTGGACTTCTTTCTTTTGCCAGAATTTTTCTATTTCATATATATAGGAGATGTCTAACAGAAGAGGGAAGGATACAAGAGAGAGTTCTTGGCGGCTTTTGAAGACTTTCATTGAAGATTGAAGAAGAAGGTCCTAAGGAATTTTTGGTAGTCTATGGAGATGGTTTTTATCTATAACAACAATAAAGATAATATTCCTCTCCACGAGTCGCTAAATTTCATCTTAGGGAATTGATGTAACCCTAGCTGAGTAGTATGGTTTGATTATTCTTAACTTTGGGAATTTTTCTGAATTATGTATATTGATTGCATGGTTGTGAGTAATTGACTTAGTTATACTAAGTAATTGGGTTTTAACGATTATAATCAGTTTAATAAAATTAATATTTTGCCTTAGAATTGATTTTATTATAACTAAATTCAATCTTCTTTTATTGTGAGAGATTACCAGCTAAGGGTTTTTCTTAACAGTAGGAGTAGTGATCATGCAATGGTACTTAACGAATGTATGAATGAATGTTTTGATAATTCATGTATAGGGAAAACGAGTTGTACTACGCCCTAAATTAGAGTAGTTAGGTAGACAATTTGTGCCAACCGAAGATGAGTTATGGCATAGTGTTTATTCATATATATCTTCTTAATTGAATTAAAGTACGCTTGTAACCACTTGGTTCCTGAATATACATAAGTATGAATTCCCTATAGTTGAGACAATTGACCACGTTACGAGGCTAGTGGTGAAGTTAATACCCTAAGTCCCTTATCTTTTGATATATATTCTTAGCAGCTTAGTTTATTTTTAGTTTTTATTTTGTTTGCAATTTAGAAATAGAAAACATCAAAATTATTTCTTCTCTTGAATCAAATTAGTAATTAATTTTATACTTGACAATCCACCACAGTTCTTAAGGCTCGACACCCTCAATATAACCCTATCGTATAAGGATTTGTTATATTGTGAGTGGTTTATCATTAAAAACATACATCAGTGTTGCCAAATATAGCGGTCATGTTGGTAAGAATTTACAGGTGTGCTCTTTCTGGATTATACTAGCGGCTTAACAGGGACTCAGCGATGAGTTTGCTAGTAGGCTTTAAATATGGCTGGTGGTTAGCTAATGCATGTATTATTGGTTAGCCGGGCATGCTTTCGATGTGTGAAGTTTTGCTTGATAGACATCATGGGAATTGGGTCTATGTTGATGACAGTGATTTCAATGGCAGTTCACTCGTGAAATTTCATTACTTTTTGGTTAGGGCTACTGTGATCACATGATGTCCTTGAGCTTTGCAATGTACTGTATTGTGTCATGATACGGCTTCAATGTCAAAGGCCATCATTTTTCAGTCAAGTATTCGTATCGTAGCCACCACGCAAGCTAGAAAGCTTTAGTATATTTGTGGAAAAGAAGAAACAAGATGAAAAAATAATCTGTGTATATCTTTTTAGAGAATAGGATATAATCTATTTATAACACACTCTTAAATAGCCAGCTATACAAAGTCAATGACAACTATACAATCCTGAATTAATTTCTAGAGATCCTACCTACCACACAAAATAAGAAAACTAATTAAAAGACACAAACAAATAGTTAATACACAGTAACTACAGCTCAGCAATACAACTGTTATGCCAATTAGTGAATAATTCGACTGTAATTCTAACACCCCCCCTCAAGCTAATGAGTAGATGTCAACCATTCCCAACTTGCTTCTTAAATCTTCAAAGAGTACCATTGTAACTCTTTTTGTGACTATATCTGCCAATTATTGATGAGTTGTTATAAACGGAGTAGTAATCTGTCCACTTTCAATTTTCTCTTTGATGAAGTGTCTGTCCACTTTGACATGCTTAGTGCGGTCATGTTGAACGGGGTTGTGAGCTATACTTATTATAACTTTATTATCACAAAACACTTTTATAGGAGATGTAGATTCCAGTTTAAGTTCTTTTAACAACTTTTGTATCCATAGAATCTCACAAATTCCCAAAGCCATAGCTCTGTATTCTGCTTCTGTACTAGACCTGGTAACTACATTTTGCTTCTTGCTCCTCCAAGTAACTAGATTGCAACCTACGAAAGTATAATAACTTGTTGTAGATCTCCTATCAGTGATTGAACCAGCCCAATCGGCATATGTGTAAACTTTCACAAAGAGATGTTCAGATTTTTTAAATAGAAGTCCTCTGCCTAGTGTAGCCTTTAGATACCTCAGAATTATTTGAACAGCTTCCATATGACAATCCAAGGGAGAGTGCATAAATTGACTTACAACCCTTACAACATAGGCAATGTCTTGTCTTGTGTGGGATAGATAAATCAGTTTCTCAACTAGCCTTTGATATCTCCCCTTGTCAACTAGATTTTCTTCATTGTTAAGTCCCAATCTATGATTCGGATCAATTAGAGTCATTGTTGGTTTACGTCCTAAAGATCCCATTTCCTTAAGCAAATCAAGAATGTATTTTCTCTTAGAAACAAACATACTATCCTTTGATCTTGCTATTTCTATACCTAGAAAATATTTAAGATTTCCTAAGTCCTAAATTTCAAATTCTTTTGTAAGTTGAGTCTTCATATCTTTAATTTCTTCGAAGTTGTCCCCTGTCATAATAATATCATCAACGTAGACAATAAGAATTGTAATCTTCTGATGAGGAGAATGTTTGAAGAATAATGTATGATCTCCTTGACTCTGTAAAAAGCCACAATTTATGAGAAACTTTAAGAATCTTTTGAACTAAGCTTGTCGGTCCTTTCATGATTACAGATCGAGTTGGAGCTGTAGCTTATCGGTTAGTACTTTTTATACCATTTACATCAGGTCCACAATGTGTTTCATGTTTCCATGTTGCGGAAATTTTTATGAGATAAAGATCGTTATCTGCATATTGATGTTGGTGAGATTGAGTTGCAGCCAGATGCAACCTAAGTGGAACCACCGTGTCGTATTGTAGACAATAGGGATCAGATTCTTCATAATAAGGTCATCCTTTTAGTGTGTGTCTAGTGGAGTCATCATAATAAAACTGAGTCTACTTGGGAACGAGAAAATATAATTCGCTCACGGTTTCCAGATATAATGGAAGAAGGTAAGGGTAAATTCTGAGGACGAAATTCCTTTTGTTATGGGAGAAGAATGTAATACCCCTAATTTTAAAAGGATAGTCTTGGTATTTTTTTTTTTTTATTGCGTTTTATATGATTAATTGATTTAATTGGCTAATTGTTTTTATGTTATTTGAATTATTTGTTTAATTTAATTATGTGCTTAAATGGTTTATTTTGATTTAAATATTGTATAATTGTTATATTAATTAATTGCTTATTTGGAATTTTTGGCTTATATGTTGTATATTTAGTTGCAAGTAATTGTGTGAATTAAGTGGTTTATTTTATTTTATAAGGATTTGCGTTATAACCCATGGACCACCTAAATGGGTCTTAGACTATTTGAGTGGGATCTTAATGGATTGGATAGTGACCCATAGGGATTAGTGTGTGTATATATATATATATATGTATATATATATATATAAAGAGGTGTATATATGTATCAGTATTATTTTCATTAAAAATAATATTTTATTAAATTAGTTACCTAGCTTGTGAATTGTCAGACGTAGGTTAGGTTTTGAAGAATAGGTAGTATTTTATCTATATATACGTATATACCTAGAGAATAGGTTTAGAAAGAGAAATAGAGAGAGAGAGAGAGTTAGAGAGAGAAGGCGGAAGAGGAAGGTAGAAGGAGGAAAAGAACCATTAGAGAAGAAAATCAACGAAGAAAGAGTTTAACTTGCGATCCTTCTACACTTCTCCCTTAGATCAGTGATCTATATATCTTTAATATAACTTTAGGGATGTTTAAAGAACAATTAAAACTGGAATCTATAATTTAATTGATCTAGAACATAGGTTTCATGAATTATGTTCATGGTTATTCTTGTTGTATGAATTTGTTGGACTAGGGGGGGGGGGGGGGGTTGAATTGGTATAAGGTACTTTATTCCTTTTTCACTTGAATGCAAACATACTTAACGTATAAGCAATAAACCAACACAATCAAGCAAATCACATGGACACAAGATATACAAGGAAACCTAATCAATAGGGAAAAACCTTGATTCTTGGCCTCAGCCAATAAATGCTTCTACTAGTAGTATGAACCTTGTTACATACTAAGCTATCTCACTCCCTGCACACACCCTTGTACAAGAATAGATACTAGCTTTCACAACCAATCCACACTCACTAGCTCACCATCTTCACTTACTGCATGCAAGCAGTTACTAACTCTGTTGCTCCACTTTCCAACCACCTTGTACTCACTAAGACACTGACTTTCACAGCCTCTACACACACAAAAGATAAAACAATGTGCACACAGGCACACCCCCAGTCCACAGCCCCAATGCTTAGACACTAAAGCTCTCAATAGCTTAATCAACAATGAATGAAGGTGTCAACACACCAAATATAATCTACTTAAACTACAATAGAAGATAAGAGAGAATACACAGCCTAAGCAACACAAGAAACCCCAGCTTTACTTTTCTGCAACAAGAGGGGTAGAACTGTCAAATTACTATACAGCTTTACTTGATGATCAAACTAGATTCCCACAGCCTTAAATAACTCAGATATAGTTACTTGTATAGTTAACAGAAGTAGATAAGCAAAGGTAAAACAATAATAACTTCCAAAAGGCCAAAGCCCGGGTAATGAAATAACTTCACAATACAGCTCAAGAATAGCCTACAATAGACTTCCACAGCTCTGTATAGCCAAATAACACTAGTTTAAATGTCTTCCTCAATAAACTCAGCAAGGTAGAATAAATTTGATGCTCAATAGAGTAAAACCATAAAACCAAGGGTAAACCAATAATTTCACAATGTGGCTTCAGAATTGACCTGTACTTGTCACTCACAGCCTTGATATCTTCATTATACTTTGCTCAACAATATTCATAGTGATTGGAGCAAGATATAATAATGTCACTTCACAAAGGCTTAAACCACAATCTCATGGGTAGAATGGTCTCTTCACAATGTAGCTTCTGTTCAGGCTTGTAAATTGCTTCCACAGTCTTGTATCACCAAAATACACTTGCTCAATTGATTAGGACAATTTAATTGGCAAGGTAACACAATATAGCAACACAAAAGACTTAAGCCTAGCAAACCCTAGCTTACTAGCTTTCAAAGGTGATACTGCAATGTAGCTTCAATTAGGGCTCAAACTTGACTCCCTAGTCTTCAATATGTATAGTACACTTGCTCAGTTGATAATAACAATTCAAACAACAAGGTATCAACAATTTAAACTCATAGCAGCAATATCAGGTTCTCAATATTAGTTTGATAGCATAGGCCAAACACAGCTTTGGAACAACTCAAATTCTCTACAGCCAAAGGCTCCTACAGCTTAGACATATTGAATAACACTTGTACAAAAGCTGAGACAAGTTATATCAATAATGGTGTTGCACAATAGCTCAAAACACAGCAAGCAAGTACTTCACAGCAGGTGCATTTTTTAATTCTGTAACTTTTGGATTGAGGGGTAAATTTGTAACTTTATGGTTAGACCTCCCTGTTTTTAGTTCTCACAACTTTCAATCAACATATTAGATATGCCCCCAATAACCACTTCACAGTTTATAGCAAGTGAATAATAAATCACAATTTAAATTAGGCTCAAGACCATTTTTCTACTGCAACACTGTCTTGGGGGTATTTATGGTATTTCATAGCAATATAACTTTGGACTTTGATACTCACAAATGTATTTTAACTGTATAATTATTCTCAGATGTACAGATCAATAATCACAGTAATATATCTCAATCTTAATACTCAAAACCAAATTTACTCACTGTTATATTTTGAAACCAGTGTGGTTCACAGTACTAAAACGAAACTGGTCATTCCTCAAGCCAAACCTCAACTAAGATAGCCTCAAATCAATAAACTAAGCATGCTCAAATGATAAACCTTCTTAGTATAGCAAGATTATTGCATTTTAAGTTCAGTTTCGAAGATTTAAACAGAAAATCAAAATATGCTTTGAGGTTTGAGGTATCAAAAATTATAACAGCTGCAATAAAAGGTCTATAGCACCTTTAGCAGATGTTAATCACCAAAACATATTTGCTCAGCCCTTTTTGAAGCTCCAAAAACAACCCTAGAAACATTAAACCACTTCAGCCGCCTCTTGTACCATAAATTCAGCTCTTAACAGCCTCACTCATCTTCACTGCAATTATGCTCCCTTTAGGCAAATTTTAGAGATTCATTTAAGCTCAAACATCATACAATATCTATGAAATTGTTGTTCATTCACAGCTCTCGAATAAGACTCTCTCTCAGCTGCTGCATATTTACTTTTTTTTTTTTTTTTTTTTTACTTAGAGACACACACACAAAATTCTATAACAGCCCTTTTATATGCTTCATTGTAAACCCTAGTGAGGATGAGAATTGCTCACCATTACCCAATAAATTCAGTGTATAGTTTTCTCTTGCAGGACCACAATACCACGTGGCAGTGGTGTATTCTTACAGCACTATACACTCTCATAAGAACCCTTTGGCTATCACATTTTGTACATTATAAAAATGCTGAGAATAATCAATGAATATAAACTGTTTCATACAATGCACCACCTATAGTGAGTCTCATACTGTGTCAGTAATTTGGATTGACCAAGATACCCTCAAGACCATTGGCAGAATTACACAAATACCCTTCACTAGATATACGAGAGAACTTTGCTATAGCTTGTATATCTATATGCAACTCATGAAAATAAGACCTATGATGCAATGTATAATTCCTAGAAAGTATAATTAGGTTGCACACATGTGTAGAAAGACTAGAAATACCCTTGTGACTATGAGGAATAAGAATATAGTTTGCTTATGCAGAACTATGAGCTTCATTACTTTGTAATTAGCCTTGACAGCTTATTGTAACTCTAAATTGATAATGCTGTACTTTCCCATCAACAAGACATAGTGAGATAATGACTAAAATCCTCTCAAGGTTATAACACATTTAAAGTGCAAAACACTTGATCAAACATGAATCAACAATCTCCCCCTTTTGCACTTTCAAATATTGAAAACCTATTAGTCCATTTCTCCCCCTTTTTGACATTAGAAGTCAAAAGGTGGATGAGATCAACAGTGAGGGACATCATCTCCCAATTAAGTAGTATCAGAGCTGATAGGACACAAACTTTGAGGTCAGAGATAGATGAAATCTGAGTAAGGAATTGCCAAAATAATTAACATACTTGTTTGTTTAATTTACAGATCCTTATCTTTGAGTGGAGGATGGCTGAGATTGTTAACCCTTAAGATTGGTACATATAAAGAGTGAAGTTTGAACACTTTGACTGACACATGTATTGATTGTTTGCAACTCCAACTAAGTATAATTTTTGAAGAGACATAATAAATTGACTGAGCTGCTAGATTAATCACCATACCTATAGTGTTGGTTTGCAGGTTCTTGTCTCTTAGTGAAGGAGGTCTTAGAGAGAAAAGTGAATTTGAAAAGCTTTGAGATAGAGAACCTATGTTTTACATTTTCATCTTCATCCAACTATACTGAGAACAAGTATGTGAAGAACCAAAAATCTTGATTGTATAAGTGACTAAGGAGTGATTTGATTCAAACCAGTTTGTAGCACCCTTAATTTCACATGAATTTTGGATTCATTTGAGAGATATATCATAGAGTGATTGTCTTCTTCATCTATTTCTTCTTCAAGAGACCTTAGATTCATCTTGTTTCTGGATTTCAGCTTTAATAAGGTTATGGAAGGTTTGAGTTCTTGAACTTTTGAGAATTCTATAAGACTTCTCTTTCTTGAAAGACTTGTAGTTGTGAGAACAATCATCTCTAAGGCTTGAAATCCACTTACTTTAATATAACAACCAGTTTTTGACATTAAAGAGAATGTGTTGATCCTGAAACTTGAATACTTGAACTTTCTCACTGAGTATAACTTCTTTGGATTGCTGAAAGAAATACTGGAAGAGGAACTATGAACCTTTATGTATTCAACATCAGATGGTCTTCTCTTTAGAGGCTTAAAAATAGAAATGATAATGTTTAGGATAATTAGAAGATCTTTGTGAACAAGGACAGCTTTATCCTTTGAAGCTGCTGACTGAGCATGTTTTAAACATCTTGTAACATTACCCTTGTGAACAATCTTCCATTCTTCTTGAGGTTTCAATAAGCTTTCTACAGAAGTACAAGAAGTGGGACTCTACAGATGCAATTTTCTACATTTTCTAAGTCTTTTCAATGAGTCTTTTGATCTGAAATCTGTTAGGTAGTAGGCTGCAATTGAGAAGGAGCTCTCAATAGATGGATTGGCTTTAAGTGGATCAATAGAGATATCTCTACACTTCATTTTAGCTTGTTGCTTCACTAATTCACCAGCTCTAGAAATATTTTCAAAGATAAAGGTTTTCTTTAGACAAATCAGAATAAAGTTTCCTTGAGTTTTCACTGAGGGAATCTTCTTCTTAACTTCATACTCTTGTAATCTACATCTTTCAAGGATCTATCTTCTATGTATATAATATACCCCTTTTTTAACTTGACTTTTCTTCTTAAGCTTAAGGATGTAGAGATCCTTTGGATTAGGATTAATCTCATCAATAGAAACAAGTTTAGCCTTACTTTCATCTACCAAACTTGTTGTGTAACTACCTTTAACAATGTTGCTCTTTGATTTGAGCTTTACTATGTTACAAACAATAAGTGAAAAAGAAGCTAAGACTGAGAACTTAAACTTGAAGTCTTCAACACAAGTGTCATTTTTAGCTTTTTCTTTTTGAACAAAAGAGTTAGTATCCTATGAGATCAAATCCTTGATTATCTCTAATGCTTCATAGTTCTCTTGAGAAGTGTATTCTCTCCCAAGTAAATCCCACACTTCCATAGATGAATTACATCCATTTACCTTCATGAGATCCTGATGGTTTAAACCACTGAATATAAACTATTTTTCCCTTGAATCATTAAACATATCATCTTTGTTAAGCATAGATAATCCCTTAATGGTAGCATACCACACCTCATATGACTGAGCCATTAGATAAACCTCCATTCTAATTTTCCAATCTTCAAAGTTTGTGTTATCAAGACATGGTGCATTGTTAATACATAGACCTTCTTTACTGCAAGCTTGTTAATTCTTTGGTTGAGCAGACCAAGGCTCTGATACCAATTGTTGGACCAAGAAGGGGGGGAGGGGAGGGGGTTGAATTGGTCTAAGGTACTTTCTTCCTTTTTCACTTGAATGTAAACATACTTAATATATAAGCAATAAACTAACATAATCAAGCAAATCACATCGACACAAGATATACAAGGAAACCCTATCAATAGGGAAAAACCTTGGTTCTTGGCCTCAGCCAATAAATGCCTCCACTAGTAGTATAAACCTTGTTACACATTCAGCTATCTCACTCACTCATTACACCTTTGTACTAGAATAGATACTAGCTTTCATAACCAATCCACACTCACTAGCTCACCATTTTCACTTGCTACATGAAATCAGTAACTAACTTAGCTGCCCCACTTTCCAACCACCTTATACTCACTAGGACATTGACTTTCACGACCTTTATACACAAACAAGATCAAACAATATACACACAGGCACTCCCCCAGTCTACAGCCCCTATGCTTGGACACTAAAGCTCTCAATAGCTTAATCAACAATGAATGAAGGTTTCAACACACCAAATACAATATACTTAAGCTACAACATAAGATAAGAGAGAATACACAGCCTAAGTAACACAAGAAACCCTAGCTTCATTTTTCTGTAACAATAGGGGTAGAACTATCAAATCACTGTGTAGCTTCACTTGATGATCAAACCAGGTTCCCACAACCTTGAATAACTTAGACACGCTTGCTTATATGGTTAACATAAGTATATAAGCAAGGGAGAACAATAATAGCTTACAAAAGACCAAAGCCCTAAGTTTAAAATGAAGTAACTTCACAATGCAGCTCCAAGAATGGCCTGCAATGGACTTCCACAGCTCTGTATAGCCAAATAACACTTGCTCAAATGTCTTCCTCAATAAACTCAGTGAGGTAGAATAAATTTGATGCCCAATAGAGTAAAACCCTAAAACTAAGGGTAAACCTATAACTTCATAATGTGGCTTCAGAGCACTTATCACTCACATCCTTAATATCTTCATTAAACTTTGCTCAAGAATATTCACAGTGATTGGAGCAAGATATAACAATGTCATTTCACAAAGGCTTAAACCACATTCTCAAGGGTAGAATGGTCTCTTCACAATGTAGCTTTTGTTCAGGCTTATAAATTGCTTCCACAGTCTTGTATCACCAAAATACACTTGCTCAATTGATTAGGACAATTTAATTAGCCGGGTAACACAATATGGCAACACAAAAGACTTGACCCTAGCACCTAGCTTACTAGTTTTCAAGGGTGATACTGCAATATAGCTTCAATTAGGGCTTAAACTTTACTCCCCCAGTTTTCAATATGTGCAGTACACTTGCTCAGTTGATAATAACAATTCAAACATCAAGGTATCGACAATTTAAACTCACAATAGTAATATCAGGTTCTCAATATTAGTTTTTATTGATAGTGTTTTGCACTTTAAATATGTTGTCTTGTTGATGAGATGGTTAAACACATGGTCCAACACTTAAAGCACTCACAGGGGTTGGCACTTACAGGGTTTGGCACCTACATAGTTTGGCATCTAAAGGTTCGGCAAGCTCATGGTTCAGCACCTAAAGGTTTGGCAAGCTCATAGTTCGGCAAGCTCATAGTTCGGCAAACTTATGGTTTAGCAAGCTCATGGTTCAGCAAGCTTATGGTTTAGCAAGCCCATGGTTAAGCAAACAAGCTGCAGGAAAGTTCTTTTATATATCTACTGAAGGCTGAAGGCTGAAGGCTGAAGGCAGTACTATACAAGGATGAGGCTGAAGGCATTTGTAGCTAAAAGCTGAAGGCAGTACTATACAAGGATAAAGGCTAAATAGGCTGCAGTGAGCAATATATGGTTTAAGAAAATAATTTTCAAGTTAAAGGGTGTGTCTAGAAAGCCCATATACAATTGTGGTCACAAGTTTGTACAATGAATATTCAAATGACATGTGTACAATGCTCCTTTAGAGAGAGTGTGATACAAAGCTGTACAATGAATATACCTGTGACATGTGGCTGTGGTCCATGAAAATATTGTCCTCCAATGATGCTGCAGAACTTTGAGGCTAAGCAAAGATAAAAGTCATTGTGGTCTCACCTGTATAAATTAATTTTACTGATGTACAAGGTGTCATTATATAGTGAGAATAGTGGCAAAATAGCTGAGGTGGCAGGCCAGCATTGGTGCATTGCTCTGAAAAATATCTGAATCATTCTTGTCAATGATTGGTGGAAGGTGACAGGTGTATTGGAACTGTTGTAATAGGGTTGCTATGTGTGTACTGATATATATATACTATTATAGGGCCTTTTAGGTAGTGCCTTCAAGAGTGAAAAAACAAGTATTCAGCAGCTAAGAGAGAGAGTCCTATTCGAGAATTGAAAATGAACAATAATTTCAAAGATATTATATGATGGTTGAGCTTCAATGAATCTCTAAAATTTGCCTAAATGGAGCACAGTTAAAGTGAAGATGAGTAAGGTTGTTAAGAGCTAATATTCTGGTGGAAGAGGTGGCTGAAGCAGCTTAAAACTACAGTGTACATTTATGAAGCTTGAACAAAGTCTGAGCACACTTAACTTAGTGATTTACAACAGTTGAAGGTGCCTGAGACTACATATTGATGCTGGTATTGAATTTCATATCTTGAACCTCTAGTTTTATTTGATTTAATGGTCTAAATTTGTGGAACTGAGCTTAATATGTTTAACCATGCTATACCATGATTGTTTATCATCTAAGCATACCTAGAATGTTGATTTAAGGCTCTCCAAGTTAAGGTTCGATTTGAGGTATGACCTGTTCTATGTTAGTACTGTGAATCACCTTAGCTTCAGCATAAAGTAGGTCTTTCAAGGCTAGTTTGTGTACTGAAATTGCAATATTTGGCTGTGCTTTTGTATTACTGTATTAATCATATCTCTACAGTCAATATACACTTGAGAGAACCAAAATCTAGAATTTATTTGCTGTGAAATACCAAATATACCCTAAAATCAGTGCTGCTACAGAAATAGTCTTCTGAAGCATTATTTAAACTGAAAATTAATATTAACTTGCTTTAAAATGAGAAACGATGATTTGAGCAAGTGTATTATGATGAAAGAAATTTGTGGGAACTATACTCAAGAAGCTTTAGCCTCGGATTGACTCTTTTACCCTACAGAACAGAAAGCTTCAGGTGCAACTAAACACATCTGCTATGAGTTGTAGTTTTGCTGTTGTTTGTACTGTTGATTCCTTCTGTTGAACACTGAGCTGAAGACTGTCACTGAGCAAGTTTATATTACTAAAAGAAGACTGAGGTTATTTAGTTTGAGATTAATTTGAAGCTGCATTGAAGGAAGCCTTTCTATTCTTTAAGGCTCGAACTTTAAGTGAAAACAAGCCTGTTCTGTACTATATTTATCATACCTTGCTTTATAATTTTTTCTAATCAACTGAGCAAGTTTATTTATCCTATTAAAGAATGGGGGAGTGAAGTTTGAGCAGGTTCTGAAGCATGGGAATAGAGATTGCAGAGGTTTGTACTAAACGAAGGAACTACATTGTTGCTGAGTCTATTTGTTACTAGTTTATAGTGAAATGTCCTAATCTTGCTTAGTGTAATGAAGACATTGTTTGTGCAAATGTGCTATGATTATATAAAGACATTGGAAGAGGTTCTTGAAGAAGATATACTGTGAGTTGACTGATTTACCCATTGAGGAGGGTTTGAAGTCTAATGAGCTGAATTGTTGAAGGAACTTGCTAATCACTGTCCAATACTTAATTGAGCAAGTTTGCTGAGCTAAATCAAAACTATGGGATCCTAGTATGAGCATCAGTTGAAGCTATATTGTGCTGAGGGAGATTTATCCTATTGATTGCAGAAGAAAGAAGCTATGATTGCACTATGTTCTTTGTTCTAGGTTGAGTTATACATTCTTATCTTGTGGTGCAGCTGAAGTAAATTGTAGTTGGTGTGTTGACACTTGTTGTAAATGGCAGTGAGGCATTATCCCTCACCCCATTGTTGAGTGGCAGTGAGGCTTTATATCCTCACCCCATTGTTGAGTGGCTTTAAGGCTTTACATCCTTACCCCATTTGCGGTTAAGCTGTTAAGAGCTTATTGGGTCCAAGCGTGGTTGGTTTAGATAGGGGGAGTGCGTGGATGCACTGTGGTGTCCTAGTGTGTGTGTATTGGTTGTGAAAACTAGTGTCTACTTTGGTGCATGTGTGTATGTAGTGTAATACCCCTAATTTAAAAAAGGACTTAATTGGAATTTACTTATTTTATTTTATTGTGTTTCAGGTGCTTACGTGGCTTCGTGTTTATATGGTTTCATGCTTATGTTTAATGGAATTAATTGTTTAAATTTAATTGGGTGCTTAAGTGTTTTGTTTAAATTAAGTGTTGAATGAAATTAATTATTAATTGACTTTGATGTGTTTTTTTATTTTATTTTATTTTTATGTTTTAAAAGGATGGATTTGGATATAATAATGGACTACTTGGATAGGGTGTGAAAAGGGTATGGATATATTACCCAAGGATGTATGTTGGTACATATATATATATATATATATATATATATATATATATATATATATATATAAGTATATATGTATAGTTAGGGATTTTGTACTTATTAGTATATTAAATAATTATATTAATAAGTATAGTTAATTTATTTATATATATATATATATAGTATAAGTGAAATTTTTAATTATATATATATATTTAAGTGCCGACTTGAATATATGTATTATGTTTTATTTTTACTTTCTTTTATTATTATTATTTTTCTTTCGTCTCTTAGTATTAGACGTAGGTTATGAGTAGGATTAGGGTTTGTTTTAAGCCTATATATATAACCTTATGTATCTACCAAGGGTTTAGAACCCTGTTCGTGGAGTAATGGAAGCAAAGAGAATTATAGAGAGGTTTGAGAGAAAATATGAGAGGAAGCTAGGGTTTTGGCTGAGGGTTGAAAGGCCAGACCACGGAGGAAGGAAGATGGTCTGCTTGTGGAATAGGATCAGAGCAGTAAGGGGCTTGACGACAATCAGAAGTCGCCGGAAAGTCTAGGCAGAGGACGATTAAAGGTTTCGAATCGAAACCTTACAAGGCAAGTTTTATTTCTTGCTTTCTCTTTTTGACCTGTGTTTTGTACATGCTTGGATAATCTCCAGGATTAACTCAGACGTTAAAACTGAACATGTATGTTTATTAATTCACAGTTGTAATTGTATTGTCTGCTATGAACTGAAACTGGGTATCACACAAGTTGTTGCGTTCTATATACTCTAAATTGTTTATGAAGCATACTGTGTTTTTTTTAATTGTTCTGGAATAAATTCGGGCATAATTGAACTTCTAGGAACCCTGTTTAAAAGTTACAGAGATGTTTAAACTTGCCGGAGAGGGGGACGAAGGAGCAGAACAGGTGGATTTTGGGTTACCACTCTCTGTGGGAGAGAGAGCTAGCTCTCCATGAGGGAGACCCGGCTCCATGATGGGGAGAGCTGGCTCCCTCTTTAGGAGAGCCTGCTCTTTTGCTCAAAAACACAGTAAGTGTATTTTTGGGCAGTTTTGGACTTTTAGGGGCTGAAATGGAATTTTGGGTTTTCAAGAGGGGTTTTAAATGTTTTAAATTAACTTGTTAAAACCCTAAAACAGTTAATATATGCTAGTATGCTAATATTACTGGACATCATCAAATTTAATTAATTATTTGCATGCTGTCAGTGGAAGTGGACTAGTTATTTTCTTGTTGTTGTGCTAGCAAGTTAATTGGTTGTGTATGATTATATCTAAGTATAGTTGAATATAATATGCTTAGTTGGCAATATGATGTATAATATATCATTCCTTGGATTTTAATTGATGCACTATTGGTTATTATTTTGTCAACTATTGGACTGGCTTGTGGTTTAATTGAAATTTAAATCTAATTATTTAAATTGTCAAATATATGGATATTATTCTGGAATTTAATTGGTTGGATTTGTGGATAAAATAAGCATGTTGATTAATATAATTTCTATTATGCTTATTAGGAATTAATTGATGTTACATTCTTTGTATGTGTTGTCAATTATATGGACATTGTTGGAGTAATATCAAATAAGCATGTTAACTTAATTATTTTGTTATGCTTATTATGGATCAATTGATGGTTACATTTAATGTCTATATTATCTATTGTTGGACGGATGGATTGTATGCACCGGTATGGGGCGGTGGCATACTAGGGACGGATTAATTTCAAAATACTAAATCATACCTATTTTGGAATAAGGGAATGGATTGTAAAAATAAATCCTACTTATATTTAAGTTAGATCAGCTGCATAAAGTTGAGTAACTTACTGGATGATTGGTTATTTGTGGTTAAGTCAGATCAACTGAACAAGTTGAGTGACTAACTGGATTAGTTAATCTTATGTCAAATCAATAAACAATTGAATGACATACTCTGCTTTTGGACGAACTTTAGATATATGACTATGGTACCACGATATAAGCTTGAGTCTCAGGATCGTTGGTTAGGGAGCGTATATGCATTGGGATGCATAGCTGGTTATGATGGTTGAGGTGTACCCTGTTAGATCTAGGTACTTATGCCCACCTTTGGGTGTTAAATAGCTGGTTTTTGCATGTTGCCTTCTATTCAAGTTGAGACCCCCATTGTAGTCCAGTGAGAGTCCTTTAGTGTGAATATATATATATGTATGGACTAGATAGATATTGTTGGGATATCTAGGATGTATCTGCGCATCGGGTCTCTGTTTGGATTGTAGTTAGAATAAAACTTATTTGTGGGCCTAACCCACTATTATTTTTCGGGTTTCAGACTGTTCCAGTCTTAGAGCTTGTTCGTGCTGAGTAGAGTCGGTCACTCATTCTTTCGATTGCGCAGGACTGCTATTTATATTTAGTTCTGGATTTCCTTTTTAGTTTAGCGTGTCTTCAGTTGGGTTTTGAATAAGGGTCCACTAGATGGATTCCCGAGTTGTATTTGTATTGAATTTGGATGTACCAGAATAGTTCTTATATATAAAAAGTATTCTGGGGTTTTCATTCCTGGATTATCATTTTAGTTTTCTTTCAGCAATTTTTATTTATTCCTATTTTATCATAATTGTATTCTATATTCGTTTATTGCCATTTGTTTTTGATATCCTCAGGTGTTCGGGTGTGGGCCTTGCCAACCCGCATCTGAAAATCCAGGTGTATCACATGTAGAGAGTGAGACAGCTGAGTGTCTAACAAGATATATACAATTAGTGGATGCTTTTATTGGCTGAGGCCAAGAACCAAGGTTTTTCCCTATTGATAGGGTTTCCTTGTATATCTTGTGTCTATGTGATTTGATTGATTGCCTTGAGTTTTATCTACTATTGTTAAGCATGTTTGCATTCAAGTGAAAAAGAAATAAAGTACCGAAAACTAATTCAACCCCCCTTCTTGGTCCAACAATTGGTATCAGAGCCATGGTCTGCTCAACCAAGGAATTAACAAGCCTGCAATAAAGATTCTTGGAACATAATGGAAGGTTTTTGCATTGACAATGCACAATATTTTGATAACATAAACTTTGAAGATTGGAAAGTTAGAATGGAGGTTTACCTAATGTATCAATCATATGATGTGTGGTGTGCTGCCACTAAGGGATTCTTTGTTCTTCATAAAGATGGTATGTCAAGTGATTCAAGGGCAAAACAAATAATTCTCAGTGGTCTAATTCCTCAGGATCTTATGAAGGTCAAGGGCTGTAAATCATTAAAGGAAATGTGGGACTTACTTGGGACAGAATATACATTTCAAAAAGACTATAAAGCTTTAGAGACAACCCAGGGTATGATCACTCAGGATGCAAAAACTCTTATTCAAGACAAAGAAGCAGAAGAAGATTCTTATGTTAAAGA
Source organism: Cornus florida (assembly GCF_030987335.1). Classification (NCBI taxonomy): domain Eukaryota; kingdom Viridiplantae; phylum Streptophyta; class Magnoliopsida; order Cornales; family Cornaceae; genus Cornus; species Cornus florida. Next base: position 37,815,483 of record NW_026775571.1, on the reverse strand, counting down.
CTTTATGCCTAAGCTCTCAATCTTAACCTCTTTTTCACCTATTGTCTATAGCATGATGAAGCTCAGTTCTAAGGAAGCTTTGACGAAGATCAATAGAGACAAAGATAGTTCTGTAGCACTTGAGACAAAAGAAATTAAGGCTGAATAAGATTTCAGTGTTGAATGAAATTACATTGCAAAGGATCTCTACAAGGGTTCAGCTCTGCAGAGTTTTAAGAAGTTTCCCTTAGTAAAAATTCCAGGAAACTCTTGTCTAAGTTGTCTAAAGAAAGCTTTAATATGTGAATTGATTTCTAAAACTAGTGGATCATTGAAGCAACAAACTGAAATAGGAAGCAAAGTTGTATTCAAAGAAGAGAGTGTTACATTTGAAGATATTGATGTCAAACTGAACTCCAATTGGCAACTTTCAAGAAGTGTACCTCTTCGTTCACCTAAAGCTAATCTATTTGTTACAAGCTCCTTCTCATTTGTAGCCCACTATCTAACTTATTTCAGATCAAAAGATTCTTTGAGAAGATTTGAAAAATGCAAAAAATTACATCTATGGTGTCCCACTTCTTATGCGTCTGAAGAAGACCTATTGAAACCTCAAGAAAATTGGAAGAATGATCCTAAATTGACTAAAGAAGCTGTCATTGTGCACAAAGATCTTTTAACAGTTCTAAACTTAATCAATTCAGTTATTAAGCCTCTAAGGAGAAGACCACTTGATGTTGAATATATAGAGGTTCACAGTCCCTCTTCTATTAATCCTTTCAGCAATCCTAACCAGCCATACTCAGCGAACAAGTCAGAGCATTCAAATTCTAGGATCTTCACAGTTCTTTCAAGATCAAAAACTAGTTACTTCTTCAAAATAAAATGTCTTCAAGCCTCAGGGATGATTGTTCTCACACCTACATGCCCTTCAAGAATAGGAAAATTTGATGAAATTTCAAAAGTTCAAGAACTCAAAGCCTTCTTAAGTCTATCAAAGATGAAATCTATAAACAAGGTGAATTCAAGGACCTTTGAAGAAGAAATGGATGAAGAAGACAATCACTCTACAATGCAACTCTCAAAAGAATCCAAAATTCAGTGGGAAACTAAGGGTGCTGCAAACTATTTTGAATTAAATCACTCCTCATTCTCTTTTACAATCAAGATTTCTGGTTCTTTACAAGCTTGTTCTCAAGATCATTGGAGGAAGTTGAAAATTTCAGAAATAGAGTCTCAATCTCAAAGCTTATCAAGTTCACTTCTCCCTTCAAGACCTCCTCCACTAAGAAACAAGAATCTAAAAATTAATCCTGAAGGCGTGTTGATTAATGTAGCAGCTCAATCAATCTACTATGTTTCTTCAAAGAATATACTCAGTTGAAGTTGCAGACAACCTACGCCTACGTCAGTTAAAGTCAAAGCCTTCGAGCATCTCTCTCTATGTTTACAAAACTCAAGTGCTAATAATCTCAAACCACCTTCACTCAGAGACAAAAACTTGAAAATTCATTATGAAGGTGTGGTGATCACTGTAGCAGCTAAATCAATCAATCTCAAGCCTTTTCCTTTCAGAGACATGGATCTGTAAACTAATCCTACAGGAATGATGCTTAGTTCGATAACTCCTTGTTCAGAATTCTCTATATCTTGCTTCAAAGTTTGTACCTCATCTCCTCTGATACTTCCCAATTGAAAAGGTTCTGCCCTTCAATTCTTCATTGATATATGTATTCACCTTTTGACTTCCAATGTTAAAAAGGAGGAGAAATGGACTAATAAGTTTTTAACATTTGAAAGGGCAAAAGGGGGAGATTGTTGATGGTGTTTTGCATTTTAAATGTGCTATCTTGTTGATAAGATGGTTCAGCACATGGTTTTTTATATATCTACTAAAACCTGAAGGCAGAAGGCTGAAGGTAATACTATACAAGGATGCGGCTAAAGGCATTTCCATACAAAGCTAAAGGTACTATACAAGGATAAAGGCTAAATAGGCTACAGCGAGTAACATATGGTTTAAGCAAATAATTGTCAAGTTGATGGGCGTGTCTGGAAGTCCATATACAATTGTGGTCACAAGGTTGTACATTGAATATTCAAATGACACATGCACAGTGGTCCTTCAAAGAGAGTATGATACAAAGCTGTACAATGAATATACCTGTGACACGTGGCTGTGGTCTATTAAAATATTGTCCTCCAATGATGTTGCAGAACTTAGAGGCTAAACAAAGATAAAAGTTATTGTGGTCTCACCTGTATGAACTAATTTTACTGATGTACAGCGTGTCATTATATGGTAAGAATAGTGACAAAATAGCTGAGGTGGTAGGCCAGCATTGGTGCATTGCTCTGAAAAATATCTGAATCATTCTTTTCAATGATTGGTGGAAGGTGACAGGTGTATTGGAGCTGTTGTAATAGGGTTGCTATATGTGTACTGATATATATATATATATATATATATATATATATATATATATATATATATATATATATATGTTATTATAGGGCCTTTTAGGTAGTGCCTCCAAGAGTGAAATAGCAAGTATTCAACAGCTGAGAGAGAGAGTCCTATTTGAGAACTGAAAATGGACAACAATTTCAGAGATATTGTATGATGGTTGAGCTTCAATGAATCTTTGAAATTTGCCTAAAGGGAGCACAATTAATGTGAAGATGAGTGAGGCTGTCAAGAGCTAATATTCTGGTGCAAGAGGTCTCAAAACTGCAGTGTATGTTTCTGAAGCTTGAACAGAGTCTGAGCACACTTAACTTAGTGATTTACAACAGCTAAAGGTGCCTGAGACTACATATTGAAGCTGGTATTGAATTTCGTATCTCGAACCTCTAGTTTTATTTGATTTAATGGTCTAAATCTGTGGAACTGAGCTTAATTTGTTTAACCATGCTATACCATGATTGTTTATCATCTGAGTATGCCTAGAATGTTGATTTAAGGCTATCTAAGTTAAGGTTCAGTTTGAGGAATGACCTGTTTTATGTTAGTACTGTGAACCACTTTTGCTTCAGGATAAAGTAGTTCTTTCAAGGCTGGTTTGAGTACTGAAATTGCAATATTTAGCTGTGTTTGTTGTATTACTCTATTGATCATATCTCTACAGTCAATATACACTTGAAAGAACAAAAATCAAGAATTTAGTTGCTGTAAAATACCAGATATACCCTAAAATCAGTGTTGTTGCAGAAACAGTCTTCTGAAGCATTCTTTGAACTTAAAATTGATATTAACTTGCTTTAAAATGAGAAATGATGACTTAAGCAAGTGTATTATGATGAAAGAAATCTGTGAGAACTATACTCAAGAAGCTTCGGCCTCAAACTAACTCTTTTACCCTTTAGACCGAAAAGATTCAGGTGCAGCTAAACACACCTGCTATGAGTTATAGTTTTGCTGCTATTTGTACTGTTGATTCCTTCTGTTGAACATTGAGCTGAAGACTATCATTGAGCAAGTTTATATTGCTGAAAGAAGACTGAGGTTATTCAGTTTGAGATTAATTTGAAGCTGCATTAAAGGAAGCCTTTCTATTCTTTAAGGCTCGGGTTTTAAGTGAAAACAAGCCTGTTCTGCACTATATTTGTAATTCCTTGCTTTATAATTTGTTCTAATCAACTGTGAAAGTTTATTTAGCCTATTAAAGAATGGGGGAGTAAAGTTTAAGTAGGTTCTGAAGCGTGGTTTATATTGAAATGTCCTAATCTTGCTAAGCCTATTGAAGACATTGTTTGTGCAAGTGTGCTATGATTATATGAAGACATTAGAAGGGGTTCTTGAAAAAGATATTATGTGAGTAGACTAACTTACACATTGATGAGGGTTTGAAGTCTAATTGAGCTGAATTGTTAAAAGAACTTGCTAATCACTGTCCAATACTTAATTGAGCAAGTTTGTTGAGCTGAATCAAGACTGTGGGATCCTAGTATGAGTATCAGTTGAAGCTGTATTATGCTGAGGGAGATTTATCCTATTGACTGCAGAAGAAAGAAGCTAGGATTGCACTGTGTTCTTTGTTCTAGGATGAGTTCTACATTCTTATCTTGTGGTGCAGTTGATGTAATTTGTATTTGGTGTGTTGATACTTGTTGTAAATGGTAGTAAGGCATGATCCCTCACCCCATTGTTGAGTGGCAGTGAGGCTTTACATCCTCACCCCAAAGTTGAGTGGCAGTAAGTCTTTACATCCTTACCCCATTCGTGGTTAAGCTGTTGAAAGCTTATTGGGTCCAAGTGTGGTTGCTTCGGAAAGGGGGAGTGCGTGGATGCACTGTGGTGTCTTAGTGTGTGTTTATTGGTTGTGAAAACTAGTGTCTACTTTGGTGCATGGGTGTGTGCAAAGAGTGAGACAGCTGAGTGTTTAACAAGATACATACAACTAGTGCATGCTTTTATTGGCTGAGGCCAAGAACCAAGGTTTTTCCCTATTGATAGGGTTTCCTTGTATATCTTCTGTCCATGTGATCTGATTGATTGCCTTGAGTTTTATCTACTATTGTTAAACATGTTTGTACTCAAGTAAAAAAGAAAAAAAGTGCCGAAGACCAATTTAACCCTCTTTATTGGTCCAACAGTTTTTAGTATAGGCCAAACACAGCCTTAGAACAACTCAAATTCTTAGTAGCTAAAGGCTTCTATAGCTTAAACATAACGAATAACACTTGTACAAAAGATGAGACAAGTTATATCAAGAATGGTGTTGCAGAGTAGCTCAAAACACAGCAAGTAAGTACTTCATAGTAGGTGCATTTTTCAATTCCATAATATTTGGATTGAGGGTTAAATCTGTAACTTTGTGGTTGGACCTCCTTGTTTTCAGTTCTCATAACTTTCAATCAACATATTAGACATGCCCCAATAACCACTTCACAGTTTATAGCAAGGGAATAATAAATCACAATTTAAATTAGGCTTAAGATCATTTTTCTATTGCAGCACTGTCTTGGGGGTATTTCTGGTATTTCACAGCAAAATAACTCTGGATTTTGATTCTCACAGATGTATTTTAACTGTATGATTATTCTCAAATGTACACATCAATAATCATAGCAATATATCTCAATCTCAACACTCAAAACCAGATTTGCTTACTGTTATAATCGGAAACCAGTGTGGTTCACAGTACTAAAACTGAACTGGTCATTCCTCAAGCCAAACCTTAACTAGGATAGCCTCAAATCAATAAACTAAGCATGCTTAGATGATAAACCTTCTTACTATAGCATGATTATTGCATTTTAAGTTCAATTTCAGAGATTTAAACAGAAAATCAAAATATGCTTGAGGTTTGAGGTATAAAAAATTATACCAGCTGCAATAAGTGGTTCGAAGCACCTTTAGCAGATGTTAATCACCGAAACATATTTGCTTAGCCCTTTTTGAAGCTCCAAAAACAACCCTAGAAACATTAAACCACTTCAGCCACCTCTTGCGCCAGAAAATCAACTCTTGACAGCCTCACTCATCTTCACTGCAATTGTGCTCCCTTTAGGCAAATTTTAGAGATTCATTTAAGCTCAAACATCATACAATATCTATGAAATTGTTGTTCATTCTTAGCTCTCGAATAAGACTCTCTCTCAGCTGCTGCAGACTTACTTTTTTTTTTTTTTTTACTTAGAGGCACACACACAAAATTCTACAACAGCCCTTTTATATGCTTCATTGTAAACCCTAGTGAGGATAAGAATTGCTCACCATTACCCAATAAATTCAGTGTATAGTTTTCTCTTTGCAGGACCACAATGCTACGTGGTAGTGGTGTATTCTTACAGCATTATACACTCTTACAAGTACCCCTTGGCTGTCACATTTTGTACATTATAGAAATGCTGAGAATAATCAATGAATATAAACTATTTCATACAATGTACCACCTGTAGTGAGTCTCACACTGTCTCAGCAATTTGGATTGACCAAGATACCCTTGAGACCATTAGTAGAATTACACAAATACCCTTCACTAGATATATGAGAAAACTTTGCTGCAGCTTGTATATCTATATGCAACTTATGAAAATACGACCTATGATGCATTGTACAATTCCCAGAAAGTGTAATTAGGTTGCACACACATGTAGAAAGACTAGAATACCCCTGTGACTTTGAGGAACAAGAATATAGTTTGCTTATGTTGAACCATGAGTTTCATTAGTCTATAATTAGCTTTGACAGCTCATTGTAACTCTGAATTGATAATGTTGTACTTTCTCATCAACAAGACACAGTGAGATAATGACTGAAATCCTCTCAAGGTTATAACACATTTAAAGTGCAAAACACTTGATCAAACATGAATCAACAGAATTGAAATTCATAAGTTAGATTTGATTTTTTTATAGATTTTTACATGTTATAATGATGTAATTTCATGCTTGTGTGTTGATGGGACTTTGTAATATGCCTTAGAACCCTTAACATTGAAGTACAGGCTTATAGTTGGATTTCTGGGCTGATTCGTGTAACAGTGCTCAATCCATTGTTACAATGCTCGAGGCTTGGAAGCAAAGCTCGAGCCATGGGCGAAAAGCTTGAACCTTGGATGCAAAGCTCGAGCTACTGATGAAAAGCTCGAGCCATGGATAGAAAGCTCGAGCTATCAAGATAAAAGCTCAAGCCTTACCTGGGGAATTTTCGTAAGCAGTGTATAAATTAACCTTAATTGATTTTGAGAGGTCCCGAACATTAAATATGGACTAAGTATGAGTTTAAATAAATTTTAAATAGACCTAATCATAATAATGCACGCTATTTGAATTTTTTTAAAGAATAAATGGATTTAATCTTTTTAATTTGTTCTAGAATCGAGGGGTATCACAGTGTGCGAGATGGGTAGAATGTATATGGTTAGTGCGTGTCGCTCACCAACAAGTTAAAATGTGTTAAAATGTGGCCAAGTTTAAATTTGTGAAGTGCCACTACTACCTCTAACTATTAAATATAGCTAAGGTGAGTAGAGATCGTCCCAAGGGATTGGAAGCGTACTTTGCTTGGAAACAATGTGGATTAGTAGGTCGAGTGATCAAAAGATGGTTTGATTGGTTAATTAAACTACAATTTTAAATTAAATTAAAGTAATGTAGAACAATTGAAGTAAGTAAAGTATAGAGAAATAAGAGAGAGAGGTCTTAGGACTTAGATGTCACCACTAAGCATCACCTTCCTAGATATTCAAAGTATAACCAATGAGGGGAAGAATGTATGTTGCAATACTAGTATGTGAAATTGATTGACTCAACAAGCATAAATGGCTAATTAAGTATACATTGTCTAAACAAACTAATTAATAGCACAACATATCAAATTAAGCTATTGTTCCTTCTTTTAAGTTCACCATCAAAACACATCAACAAGCTAGAAAAATATACTACTTGCATTTATAAGCATGGAACATCAAACAACAGGCATGGATTGTCCTCCCATCTAAGAAAGTAAGGCAACTACACTACAACTAAGTTAGGGAGATGAAAATTAAACTAATTAAACTAAGGAAGAGGCACAATCCATCAAGAAATGAGTATGAACCATCAAACAAGCTACAAGAGTATTCCATTTAAGCACTATCCCTTGACCATCACTAGATTCATGATATTAACACACATAGACATGCATCGATATAGCAAAATCTAGAGATAAACACATGAACATCTATTCTAGCATACATAAACATATAAATAGAATGAAATAATCAATTGGAAGTATTAAACTACATAAATCAAGATAAAAACAAGATTTATATATATCAAAGGTCAAGACAAGTATTACAACATAAATCCACTCAAAATACAAAGCATCAAGGTCTAGGAAACATGCTTATTGCTAACTCTAGCACCAAGAAGATGTTTAGCCACTCACTAATGTAGTCATCCAACCCTCAAGGGCCATTCCATGGTATGAATGATCTTCTTCTCCTTGATAGAAACCCTAGATGAGTGGAAGAACTCTCAAATGGTGTGTATCTCTCTAATCTCTAGACTCTTCCAACCTCTCTTTTCGATTGTGTATGATTGTATATATGTAAAATGGCTCAAAATCCTTATATAGGTAGCTCAAGTGTCACACTTTATGGTCAGGACTCATGCACTTGAGCTGGAACTCTGTTTTTCTCGCACTTAAGGGGGTTCGATCGATCGAAGTTTGGTGAAATCGATCAAAGTATAACTAGATCGATTAAAGTATGGCCAGATCGATTAAACCTTGGCGGTGCCTTTTTGAAATAATGACAAATTTGAGATATTTTTGGGATATTTTGGGAAAAAGATAAAAGTGGTAGGTGGGGATAAGGTCAAAGAAGTTCGATCGATCGAAAGGAAGTTGAATCAATCGAAGATGAAAATTCTCGAGGATAAGGACAAGGGGTTCGATCCATCTTGGTGAGGCTGGATCAATCACTGTGAGATTGATCGAATATTGGTCTGATCAATCGAAGCTTGCTGTTTTCCACCACTTTACTTCCACTTTGCTCATTTCTTATATTCAGTTTGAGATTGCTTCTTTTATGCTTTAATTGGGCTGAATTAACTTATTTTGGGGATAAGTGCCTGAAAAGGGCAATAACATGAAATTAGTTTAAAACGAGAAAATAAGATAGATAAAGATCCTAGAATACTCGAGCTAAGGGGTTTAAATGCGCACTTTTCAGCGCTCAACACACCCCCAAACTTAAATATTACTAGTCCCTAGCAATGAACTATGAAGTAAAGGAATGAAATAAACAACTATACAATTATGAATCTAGAAAACAATAAATGGATAACGCCACTTTCATAGGAAACACGATTGCATTTACCACATGTAATAAGCCTTTTAAACCCCTAGGTTAACTCTAGCGGACGAATGAAGTCTCGTGAGGGTTTCCAGAAATGATACCCATAAACATTAAGCTATTCTCACAAAAGAGGCACCAATATTGCAAACAAGCATTAGGAGAAAACTACCTCAGATATACAATTTTTCAACCATTTCTAAGCAATCACCCAAAATTTCAACATCAAACAAGCAAATATGGTCCTCCATACATCAAGAAAATTATCATGCAAATCAAAACAACACTAGAATCCTTTTTGAGTGGATCGGCATCAAATATGTTGCTATCTAAGCCAACTAAAAAAATGATCACATCCTTATCCTCAAACTAGCACACAAATCTAGTACAGATCATCAAAACAAATAGTGGACCTTTTATTAAAGCTTATTCAACTCGGTGCGCTTATTCTTTTCACTCAATTTTTTTATTATTATTATTATTTTTTAATCCTAAGGATCAAAGATGCAAACATGGTGCAATGTAGTGATCTATTAAGCTTTCTAGCGATTCATGAGGTCGAGCGTTAGGTTAATGACTCCTAAACTAGACAGCTTTAGAGCATTAGGCATTAAAACACCCTTAAGGACTTACAAACTCAAATCAACTAAGTTACAAATAAAAACAACCTCCATTGAATCATTTCTCACTTCTCACCTTTTGGGAAAAGTCTTAACTTTTTATGGCTTTTGCAACTTCTTCTTTTTTTTTTTTTTTTTTCAAGTTATTAACCTAGCGTTTGGGCGATCCACCTTTCAGCACGAGAAATTTAGTGTTTGATGAGGCTAGAATCCTGGCTACTCACTGAAAATGGTTTGTTATCCACCTTGTCAAGAATGAAAGCTTTCAATGCACTACTAGCCCAATTGGGATTTAACTAATTCAATAATCAACAAAGCATGTACCCCACAAATGAATGCTAGTGTGCGCCTATGCTAGTGTGGAACCCTTGAGTGAATCTCAAAACAATCACAAAATCAGGATGATGTGGACTACAAGTGCAAACAAGATATCAATCTTTTAAAAAATTTACTCCTAAATGGCATCCACAAGGCATACAAGGAGTATTGGACTATCAAGTCAAGCAATTTTTAAATTCTAAGCAATATAGTCTTCAAAAGATCAAAATCATAACTAACATGGATCTCAAAATCTCAATCATGTAATTAAGTCTTAAACTTAAGTAGAATACAACAAATTTACCTTACCCCAAACTTAAACCGCACATTGTCCTCAATGTGCAATGAGAACAATAAAAAAGATGGAAAGAGTATACCGTGGTGGCAAAAGATATGAAGCCCGGCAATGATTCAATTCGAAAGACGTTTTCCCTAAACTTGGAATCAACAACCTATGTGAATAACCACACTAGCAAACTCACATCAAATATCAAATGGGATAAGAATAATCAAATCATGCATTCTAAGACAATATAACACAAGATGGAAGAAATATATGAGGTCAAACCCAATACCAAGCATAAGGTATGCATGACTACACATATGGGTACAAAGATGAAACAAATTTTTGTATTTTGAAAATTTTATATATTTTATTATTATTATTATTTTAAGATAGAAACAATTAAATAACATGCAAGAAAATTAAAGAAATAAAAATACAAATGAACATAAACTATACAAAAGATAAAAGACACAATGTGTCATGTAGGTGCTAAGTTTAACGTCATTAGCAAGACGGAATGCTGCTTTAAAGTGTTGATTGATTTTTTATTTTATTTTATTTTATTTTTTTAGATACAAAATTGGAGAACATCCTGATCGATCAAAGAATGATCGATCGATCTAACTTCGATCGATCCAAAACTTTAAAATCTGCAGATAGCTTCAAATGATACACAGAGAGATGAAATATGCAGAGATTCAAAAAAAAATTCTAAGTATAGAACTCCGATTGATCCAAGGGAAATTGGATCGATCTTGGAATTTTCAGATCGATTAGAAAGATAGTTCGCATAATACACAGAGAGCTGAAATATGCAAGAAATTTTGCATGATGGAATAGAGAGATGATTGGATGCATAGATAACTGTTTGATCGATTGAACTTATTTTGAGATCGATCGAACATGCAAGAATATGTAAGAAATTCTTGAAAATATTGAGTTAAACACTAAATCTCGTCGTAGATTGGATCTACTAAGAGGGCGGCTTTTACGTGTCTTTGAAAACTTATCCCTCAAAGTAGGGTTTTAACTTTTGTCCATTCACTTTGAATGTAGTTCCATTTTTTAAACTTTGAATTTTAACCGCCCCATGAGGTGCAATAGAGATGATGTTATACAGACCTTCCCATTTGGTTCGCAACTTCCCGGGAAAGAGTTTTAATCTAGAGTTGAAAAGCCAAGCTTTTTAACCAGGCTCAAAAGATTTCTTCACAATGTGTTTATCATGAAAAGCTTTAGTTCTTTCTTTGTAGAGTTTGGCATTATCATAAGCATTGTGTCTCAACTCTTCCAACTCACTCAATTGGAGTAAACGATTCTCTCCGGCTTTATTAAGGTTAAGATTGAGTTTTTTAATCACCCACATAGTTTTGTGTTCTAGCTCAACCAGAAGATGGCAAGGCCTTCCATAAACAAGTTTATAAGGAGACATGCCAATGGGATTCTTATATGCCATTCGGTGTGCCTACAAAGCATCATTCAATTTGCGTGACCAATCCTTCCGGGTTGTGTTAACCGTTTTCTCAAGAATATGTTTAATTTCCTGGTTTGAAATTTTTACTTGCCCACTTGTTTGAAGATGGTAAGCAGTGGTGACTTTATAAGTAATGGAGTACTTAAGAAATAATTGCCTTAAGAATTGATTGCAAAAATGCTTTCCTCCATCACTAATTATGGCTCTTGGCATACCAAAACGAGTAAAAATGTTGGATTTAATGAATTGAACAACCACGGAGCAGTCATTGGTTTTGGTAGCACAAGCCTCCACCTACTTAGAAACATAGTCAACGGCAAGCAAAATGTATTGAAATTCATAAGACATAGGAAAATGACCTATAAAATGAATGCCCAAATATCAAAGATTTCAATAACAAGAATATTTGTCAAGGGCATCATGTCTCTTCTCGACATTGATCTCATTTTGACATCTTTCACACTCCTTGCAAAAATTGTAAGCATCTCTATGGATGGTGGGCCAAAATAGCCCATTTTGAAGCACCTTCAAGGCGGTCTTCTTTGCACTAAAATGCCCACCGCATGCAAGGGTATGGTAAAACACAAGCACACTTGGAATTTCAATCTCCGGAATGCATCATCTCACAATTTGATCTGGACAATATCGAAACAAGACAAAATCTTCCCAATAGTAATTCTAGATATTGGCAAAGAAACGTTTCTTTGCTTCCTTTGACTAATTAGTTGGAAACTTGCCAATTGCAAGAAAATTCACAATATCGGCAAACCAAAGCATTTGTCCATTAGGGATTTGGAACAGTTGTTCATCTGGAAATGAATCATGAATTGGTGGACTCGGGGAAGACTCTACTACCAACCTTAATAGATGATCGGCAATCACATTTTTGATGTCTTTCTTATCTTTGATTTCAAAATCAAATTCCTAAAGAAGCAAAATCCATCTTATGAAACGAGGCTTTGTTTCTTTCTTTGTCAAAAGATGCCTCAAAGCAGTATGATTAGAATAGACGACTTTTGATCCTAAGAGATAAGACTAGAATTTATCAAGAGCATACACTACGAACAAGTAATTATTTCTCTGTACTGGAGTAATTCAATTGAGCTCCCGAGAAAGTCTTACTTGCATAGTAGATGGCACATGGGAGTTTTCCTACCCTTTGCCCCAAAACTACTCCCATGGGGTAATCAAAGGCATCACACATGATTTCAAATTGTAAAGACCAATTGGGTGGCTGCATAATAGGGGCAGATTTTCATAAATCATGTAATTTATAAAAAACATCAAGGCATGCTTGATCAAAGATGAATGGTGTTTCCTTGGTAAGAAGATTGCACAAAGGTCTAGCAATTTTGCTAAAGTCTTTGATGAAATGGCGATAGAAGCCAGTATGACCTAAAAAGGAGTGAACCTCTTGCACAGTAGAAGGTGGAGGCAATTCAAAAATGAGCTCAACTTTCACTTTATCAATCTCAATTCCCCTTTTTGAGATGACATGACCCGAAACAATACCTTCTTGAACCATAAGATGGCTCTTTTCCCAACTACGAATGAGGTTTGTTTCACAACATCTTTTAAGCACCAAATTTAGATTTTTAAGGTATGCATCAAATGAAGACCCAAAGACTGAAAAATCATCCATAAAGACCTCTAGATACTCTTTCACCATATCTGAGAAAATTGACACCATACACCTTTGGAATGTGGCGAGAGCATTGCACAATCCAAAAGGCATCCGTCTATAAGCAAATGTGCCAAAAGGACAAGTAAATGTGGTTTTCTCTTGATCTAAAGGGTCTAGGGTTACTTAATTGTAACTGGAATAACTATCAAGAAAGCAATAGTATTGTTGCCCAGCCAATCTCTCTAGAATTTGATCAATGAATGGCAAAGGAAAATGATCTTTTCTAGTAACGGCATTTAATTTACGGTAATAAATGCATACACGCCATGAATTAGCGGTACGCTTAGAAATTGCTTCATCCTTTGAATTTTCAGCCACCGTAATCTCTGATTTCTTGGGAACTACTTGAGTTGGACTTACCCATTTGCTGTCAGAGATTGGATAAATGATACCAATATCTAAGAGCTTAACAACTTCTTTCTTAACCACTTATTTCATATTTGGATTTAATCTCCTTTGGGTATCTCTAAAAGGTTTTGCATCCTCTTCTATAAGAATGCGATACATGCAAACAGAAGGGTTAATTCCTTTGGATCCGCCACACTCCATCTAATAGCTTCCTTATTTTCTTTAAGCACATTTAAAAGAGCATTCTCTTGATCTTTTTCAAGACTTGAAGAGATGATGACTAGAAGAGTCTCTTTCAGGCCTAGAAAGGCATACTTAAGATCGAGAGGGAGAGTTTTAAGCTCAAGAATGGGTGGAGAGACTAAGGATGGGACTGGTGGAGTGCTAGGGAGTAGAGGAAGAGGTTCTTGTGGAACTTTCCAAGGTGGAAAATCCAAGCTTGCAACGGATTCCATTAAGTCATTAACCTCACTCATTGACCCTTCATTATCAAACCTGCAATTCTCATACATTTCAAGGAAACAAGATGCAAGAGGATCCTCAGATAAAAGAGATGAAAGATTATCCCCGGTTGGCTTTTTTATAATCATAGAAGGAATAAACTCCTCCACAATCTCATCCAAGACATCTATGAGACAACACTCATATTCATCTATGGGATGTCGACTTACATTGAAAACATTAAGCGTAACCATCATGTTACCAAAAGAAAGGTCTATAACTCTGGATTTACAATTAATGGTTGCATTTGAAGTAGCAAGGAATGGCCTTCCCAAGATGATTGGAATGTGATTGGTAGGATTGGCAACCGGTTCGGTATCAAGAACCACAAAATCAACCAGGAAATATAACTTGTCAACCTTGATAAGTATGTCCTCAACCATGCACCTAGGTGTTTTGATGGATTTATCGGCCAATTGAAGCACCACCGAGTTTGGCTTCAATTTATTCAAACCTAGTTGGACATACACGAAGTAAGGAATCAAATTAACACTCGCCCCTAAGTCAAGAAGAGCTCTACGAACTTCATAGTTTCCAATCACACATGAGATGGTCGCAGCATCAGGATCTTTGAACTTAGGTGAAGTGTTATGTTGGATGATGGAACTCACTTGCTCCGTGAGGAACACTTTTTTATGGCCTTGTCCCTTACTCTTCCTCTTTTATGTGCAAACGTCTTTCAAAAATTTTGCATAAGGCGAAATTTACCTAATTGCATCCAAGAGAGGAAGATTTATGTTAACTTATTTAAAAACCTCTATCATATCATAGATTTTTCCTTCTTGCCTCCCGAAAGGCGAAGTCTCTTTTAAAGCATATGGAAATGGAGCTTTTGACTTATAAGACCTTACAACTTAAGGAGACAATGACGAAAAAGGTTGAGAATTCTTAATGAAAACATTTTCATCCAAGGAAGTAGGAGTGAGATTGGGAATAGGACAGGTGCTACCTTTGGGTTGCATCGGTTCACTATCTTCACTTGGTTGTTCAACCCTATTATCAACTTGCCTACCACTTTTCAAAGTGTTAATTGCTTGCACTTGTTCTTGGGAAGGGCACCCTAATGTAGAGTTTGCTTCCACAAAATATTGGGCTTTTGGGTTCCTTTCGGGTTGGCTAGGCAATTTACCAATTTCTCTCGCATTCAATGCATTAGTTATCATCCCGATTTGGGACTCAAGCTTTGATATCGATTGAGAATGAGAATGCAATAAATTGGTGTTCATTTCCAGACTACCCAAAGCCATTAAGACCTTATCTTCAAATGTGGAATTGCTAGAAAGTTCATGAGGATGATTAGAGCTACTTTGAGAATGATAAGCTTGAGGATGTGAAAAAAGATTCATTCTTTGAAGATAAAAAAAAGATAAAACAAATCCTTTTGAACCTTTATTTCTTTGATGAGGAGGAATATATTGGTTTTGAAAATTGTTAGCTTGAAAAGGATTTGAATGTTTATTCCACACCGGAACATAAGCATTCGACAGAGGGTGAGCAAATGTGGCGTTGACTTGTTCATAGTGTTCATCAAGCACATGTCCATGGGGACAATTGGAAGTTGTGTGCAATACACTTGAATTAGTTATGCATAGCTCACAAGAATGATAAAAATGATGATTAGGAGATGACTTTGTAGCCGGTTTTTGACTTGATAAGAATCGATCAAGTTTTTGTGAAAGAGTTTTAACTTCGGCTACATCTCCATCAGATTCTCAATTTGACATACTTTCAAATTTCTCTTTTTGTTAATAGAATCATAACTCAACTGAGAAGTGTGAGACTTATGCAATGAATTTTCACTCATTTTTTCAAAATGGTGCCAAACATCATCCTCATATTTTCCAAAATATGAACCTCCACATGATGTATCAACAATGTCCTTATAAGTGTCGGATAGACTTTCATAAAAATATTGAACCACTTGCCATTTAGGAATGCCATGGTGTGGGCATTTCCTTAACAAGTCATTCAATCTTTCCCAAGCCTCATGAAAAAGTTCTCCTTCCCCTTGAGAGAATTCTCTAATGGCAGTTCCCATTGAATTGGTCAAATTCACGGGGTAAATTTTTAAAAAAAATTCATTTTTCAAAAATCTCATATTGGTCGGCTCCAAAATTAAGAAGTATGATACAAATTGGTGCGTGGTACTCATGGAGATTATAATGGTCATGAAGGATCATTGGAGGAATTGGAGCCTGAGCTCCGGGTGGATGTTGGTTAAGAGGGGGATGTCCCATGAAATGTGGGTCTAAATAGCAGAGATTACCCTCTCGATTTTCCATTAAAATGCCTAAGATGAAGGGTAAGGAAAGTACCACACAAAGCTTTAAGTAACACACCAACTAAACAATAGAATCAAGCACTTCTCCTTCGCAACAAATCAACAATCAACAATCTTCCACATACGATGATCTCATACTCCCATGATTTGAACAATATACAAGAAAAATTAAATTGCCTCCACGCGGGCTCACGATTTATCTAAGAAATGAAATACTTGCCTCCACGCGGGCTCACGATTTATTTAAGAAATGAAATACTTGCCTCCATGCGGGCTCACGATTTAACTAGAAATTGAGTTTAGAAAAGCTCACAAAAGGTCCTTAAGCAACTTCAAATGATTTTTTAATTTTGTTTCTTTGCCTTATTTGCTTTGTAAATTTTTTTATTTTTGAGCTTTTTATGCTCTTGCTTAGCTTCACTTGGCTTCTTTGGTTTTTCCTTGCTTTTCAAATTCCCTTTGCTTCACTCTCTTGGCTCAATGCACCTAGCCAATCAAGAACAAACACAATAAGTAACCAAAATAAAATAAAGTAAAGACACAATCAAAAGAGTACTAATTCCTAATTGTCTTCAAAATACAACGTTGCCTAATCCCCGGCAAAGGTGCCAAAACTTGTTGCGTGTCGCTCACCAACAAGTTAAAATGTGTTAAAATGTGGCCATGTTTAAATTTGTGAAATTCCACTACTACCTCTAACTATTAAATATAACTAGTGTGAGTAGGGATCGTCCCAAGGGATTGGAAGCGTACTTTGCTTGGAAACAATGTGGATTAGTAGGTCGAGTGATCAAAAGATAATTTAATTGATTAATTAAACTATAATTTTAAATTAAATTAAAGCAATATAGAATAATTAAAATAAGTAAAGCATAAAGAAATAAGAGAGAAAGGTCTTGGGACTTAAAGGTCATCACTAAGCATCACCTTCCTAGACATTCAAAGTACAACCAATGAGGGGGGGAGTGTATGTTGCAATACTAGTATGTGTAATTGATTGAATCAACAAGCATAGATGGCTAATTAAGTGTACATTGTCTAAACAAACTAATGAATAGCACAACATATCAAATTAAGGCATTGTTCCTTCTGACGATGGGCTGCTCCGACACGCTAAAATAATGTAGTGAATGTGCGGTTCAAGAAAAGCCTTTTAAGTCAAGTTTAAATTTATAAAACCCACTACCACCACTACAACTAACGTAGCAAGAGTGAGTAGGGATCATCCCAGGGGATTGTGAGGATTAAACAAGGTCGTGGAATCGCTATTAGGGCTAGTAGGTCGAGTGATCAAATAATTGGTTGGATGGTTGATTATAGAGCAACTAAATTAAACTAAGTGATAACAAAAGAATGCAATTAAGAGTAAGTAAGAGAGAGAGAGATCTTGGGGTTTAGAGATTACCACCAAGCAATGCATTTCTATACCATTGACAAGTGACTAATGAGGGCAAATAGTGTGTTGCAATATTGGTGTGTGTGTGTGTTTGGTTGATTCAACAAGCAAGGATGATTAGTTAAGTATGTATTGTCTAAACATCATGTGAAAGGCACAATATATCTAAGCAATGAAGCATATATTATCTAAACAACATGTGAAAGGCACAATAGATCAAAACAAGTCATTAATCCTTTCATTAAGCTCACAATCCAATTACAACACAAGGTTAGAGACATATGCTACTTGCATTCAAAAGCTTGGATCATCAAACAACAAGTATGGATTGTCCTCCCATTCAACACTACACTACAACTACACTATTAGCATGAAAGTAAATTAGGGGAGAGGCACAATCCATTAAGGAATAAGTATGAACCATCAAGAAAGTCACAAGAGCATTCCATTAAGCACTATGTTTTGACAATCTCTAAATCTACAGCATCAATACACATAGACATGCATCAATATCACAAAATCTAGAGACAAGCACATGAACATCTATTCTAGCATACATAGACATATGAATAGAATGAAATGATCAATTGGAAGCATTAAACCACATAAATCATTGAATAAACAAGATCTATATATATCAAAGTGTCAAAACATTAATTACAACACTAATCCCTCAATAATACACAAGATTAAGATATAAAAAGTATGCTTGGGGCTAACTCTAGCCCGAAGAGGATGTCTAGCCACTCATGGTGATGTTGCTCCAACCCTCAAGGGCTAACTCCATAGAAGAAATCTGCTCCTTGTTAATGAACAATTCCAATGATGTCTCTAGCCTCCTCCTCCTCTAAACTTGCTCTCTAGTTGTGATATGAAAATGATATTAGCTCCTTTTGTAAAAAGCAATCCTTATCCTTATATAGGTAGGTCAAATGACACCCAAAAATGAGCTGGGGTCGTGCACACAATATTCCCCAATGATTGGATAAAGGACAACTTTCAATAAGATGGAAATTTAACTTTTTCGCACTGGAGGAAGTTCGTTCGATCGAACCTTGGACTTGGATCGATCGAACTGGCTTAGATCCATCGAACTTAGGCTGGATTGATCCAACTAGTTGAGCTTTTTGGGAAAAGACAAATCCGAGATATTTTGTGAGATATTTTTGGGAAAAGGACAAAAGTGGTTAGTGGGTGGTACAGCTGTGGATAGGATCAATCATTTGACTAAGGACAAAAGTGTGCGATCGATCGAAGTGTGGTGTTGGATCGATCGAACTTTGGACTTTTTGGTTTTGGGTCAAGGCTTGGATCTATCTTGAAGTGCTGAGATCGATCAGTGTTCGATCGATTGAACCTTGAAGTTGGATTGATCGAACTTTGCTGCTTCCCACCTTTAGCTTCATTTGCTTCTTTCTTTCTCCACTTTGCTTCTTTCTTCATTTAATCCCAGAATTGCTTCAATTAAGCTCTTATTTGGCTGAGTTAGCTTATTTTTGGGATAAGTGCCTGAAAATGAAAATAATACGAAATCAATCTAAAACGGTAAAGTAAGATAGATAAAGGTACTAGAATGCCTAAGCTTAAGGGGTTGAAATACGCACTTTTCAGCGCTCATCACACCCCCAAACTTAAATATTGGTAGTCCTTTGCAATGAACTAGAAAGTAAAGGAATAAAATGAACAACTATACAAGTATGAACTCGAAAACAAGAAATGGATAACGCCACTTTCGTAGGGAACACGATTGCACTTAGCATATGCAACAAGCCTTTTAAACCCCTAGTTACCCCTAGTGGACGAGTGAAGTCTCGTGAGGGTTTCTAGAAATGATACCCACAAACATTAAGCTCATTCTTTTAAAAGAGACACCAATATTGCAAATAAGCATTGGCAGAAAACTACCTCAAGTATTCAATTTTTCAAATATTTCCAAGCAATCTTCCAAAATCTCAACATCAAGCAAGCAAGTATGGTCCTCCACACATCAAGAAAATGATCATGCAAATCAAAATAAATCTAGAATCCTTTTGAGTGGACCGGCATCAAATATGTTGCTATCTTAGCCAACTAAAGAATTAATCACATCCTTACCCTCAAACTAGCACACAAATCTAGTACCAGTTATCAAGACAAAAAGTAGACCTTTTATTAAAGCTTTATTATTCTAGGTGCGCTTATTCTTTTCACTCGATTTTTTTTTTTTTTTTTTTTACTTTATTTATATATAAATATAAATATATATATATATATATATATATATATATAGGATCAAAGATGGAAGCATGGTGCAATGTGTTGATCTATTAAGCTTTCTAGCGATTTATGAGATCGAGCGTTAGGTCAATGACTCCCAAACCAGACGGCTTTAGGGCATTAGGCATTCAAATACCCCTGCGGACTTACAAACTCAAATCAACCAGGCTACAAATCAAAATAATCTCCATCTATTCATTTCCCACTTCTCACCTTTTGGGAGAAATCCTCACTTTTTATTACTTTTGCAACTTTCTTCTTTTTTTTTTTTTTTTTTTTTGAATAAAATTTCAATTATTAACCTAGAGTTTGGGCCCTACACCTTTTAGTGCGAGAAGTTCAACGCTTGATGAGGCTAGAATCCCAGCTACTTAGTGAAAAGGGGTTGTTATTCACCTTTATCAAGAATGAAAGCTTTCAATGCACTACTAGCCCAATTCGGATATAACCAATTCAATAATCAACAAAACATGTACTCCACAAATGAGTGCTAGTGTGCGCCTGTGCTAGTGTAGAATCCTAGAGTGAATCTCAAAACAATCACAAAATCAAGATAATATGGACCACAAGTGCAAGCAAGATATCAATTTTTCGAAAAATTTACTCATAAATGGCATCCACAAGGCATACAAGGAGTATTGGACTCTCAAGTCAAGCAATTTTTAAATTTTAAGCAATATAGTCCTCAAAAGATCAAAATTATAGCTAAATATGGACCAATCATAGAAATATCCCTCAATTGCACAAGTCATGCTCAAAATTTTTGAATTTAAAACTAACTAACACAGTAAAATACCATCCCCCCCAAACTTAAATGGCACAATTTCCTCAATGTGCAAAGAGAACAAAGGAAAGAGTATACCAGTGCAACTAAGCAAGAATGATCGGGATTGAAATATCCAAAGTGGGTGGCATGGCCCCCTCAAACTTGGGATTAACTGTGGTCCTAAAAATTGGCACTTGGATAAACTTATCAGATAACAAAATGGGATAATCAGTGCACAGTAGACATGCAAGTGTAAATGGGATAAATAGATAAAGAAATGAGAGAGGTATAAGGGTGGTCCTGAAAATTGGGTAGCACTCTCTCACTAAAGTCACTATGATGCACCTGATGGAGTCAAACATACAAATATGAGAATATAATCATATGACATCCATAGCAAAAACAGATATATAAAATAGACAAAGTGCAGGTATAACAAAAATATCAAAGCCGACAGACCGGCTGTAAAAATAATAGTACTATACAGTGACAAAAATAAAGTATCAATATGAGAGAGGGATTATGAGATAGAAGGAATTGGGAACTCAGGAGGATGAGGTAGGACGGGCAGGCCGGGCTCTGCGGATATCTCTGGATAGATCTTGGAACATAGTCGCGATATCCATGTGGAAGGTAGCAAAATCAGCTCTGTGGGTTGTGAGATCAGCTCGTATGGTAACAACAGCATCCTCAAGAGTCTGCAGGCGTACTCCAAAGCCGGGGGTCAGATCTGGAGCCTCAGGCATAGATAAATCAGAAGAAAGCTCCTGAGTCAGCTCCTGCTCGTGAATAGGCGACCTAGCTGGAGAGTACTGCTCTGTATCATCTGTAGGGCGCTCTAAGTCAATATCTATATGCTCGGTAGCTAGATCGACTGGTGCGTCGTCCGCTGCGGGATCTGCTGTTGCTGCCTCTGCTGCTGCCAGTGTCTCTGCTTGTGCCTTCTCCTCCTCTAGCTCCGCTGCAGCCACTATTGCGTGGTCCTGCAGGCGAGTAATGATGGCTCGGTAGCTCTTGTCCTAGTCCTTATTCAGGAAGTGACAGGAACCTCTCTCGGGGTGCTCCCAAAGATGAATAGGGTAACGCTGGTCTATAAGAATCTGGGTGATGAGGTAGCCGAAGGGAAGAGATTTATTCCCACGCTCATCTGGAAGGAATGTGCGGGTGGCGAAAGTCTCGCCATCGGCATGGTGACCTGTCAGAAATACTGCCATTTCGGCATAAGAAAGCCTATATAGCCTCGGATATAACTCATGTAGCTCTGGAGGGCATCTGTGTGGACAGCGGCAAGAGCGGGCTAGCGAGTCCACTGTGATGGTGATCTGATGGCCATCTATAGAAGTGACTAGCTCTGCTGTGGTACGCAGGGATGGTCGGAGGTTCTGGTAGAACAACCGTACCATTCGCGGGTAAACTGACTCTGTAACTAGGGCAGGAATGGCTGCAAGGCCCCTCTGAATAATGTCATGGTAGGCTGATCGGGTCAGCACCGATCTGGAGAAAAAGTCGGTGTCGAACGCTGACTTATGGTCTACTGCCATATGCGCATATCTAGGCGCGGGCCTATCACGCTTCAGATGAACTGGCTGAGTTGGCTGAGTTGTTATAGGTGAATGCTCAACTCCAGTATGCGGTGGAAATGGTGATGGTGTAAATGCAGGATGAGCCGCAGAGGTGGATGGTATATGGTCATCCTTAGCCTCATGAGATTGTGACTGAGGTAAGGTAGCCTGTGCTGGCTCCTTTGTCCGTAGTCTAATGTGTCGGTGGGGCCCGTGTTACCTATTGGCAACGGTCTTCCTCTTAACCATGGCCTGCAAAAAGAAAAACTTACAATGGAAGTTAGTGCCAGAATAATAAATTTTTAAGCACAATATAAAAACATGAATGTCAAGTAAAATAGATAAAACAAATATGACATGAATCTATGTAAGTGACAGGATATGAAACATGCTAAACAATGTAAGCATGAAATGCATCCAATATGGAATATCACAGGCATTGGGCATATATGACATAGCATGAACATAAGATATGATGAATGAAGTGTGTGTGTGAGATCGATCACAAAAGTTGGATCGATAAAAAATAAGTGAGATTGATCTCACAACTTTGATCGATCTGAGATATAAGTTCGATTGATCTCTCAAGATCGATCTGAGATACAAGTTCGATCGATCGAACTGTGCGACGAATGTAAACAGTCATAAATCTGTGACTTTGGAAGCATGGGGCCCACACGAACGTGTTCGTGGGCCCATCAACACAACACATCAACAGATATCATCACTTTTCAAAGCCCAAACTCCCAAAATAGATCAAACACATACACGTATATACGAAGCATATACATATATATATATATATATATATATATGTAAACTCAATGCTTCGAAGCTTCAAAAATGGAGATTCAATCATGTATAAAGTAAGAATGCAACATATAAAGCATCTAATCATCATATTGAAGCTTAAATCATAAGTGAGATCTCGGATCTTACCTAAATCGAAGGGAGAAGTGGAGATATGAATGAGTGAAGATGAATCCGAGAAGGGAGAGAGAGATTGGCGCTTAGATCTCGCCTGAGATGAAATTGTTCAGTGGTGACGAAGAGGGGTTGGGGTTTTGGAGGGTTGGATCGATCTAAATGATCGATCTTGAGACCCTCCTAGTCCATTTTTAAAACATTTCCGACAGAGTTCGATCGATCGAACTGAGACTTTAGATCGATCGAACTTTGATGAACTCTCTTCAAAGTATTTTTGGATTTTTGAAATTTTTTTTTTTGAAAAATGCAAAACTGAAATTAAAAAATAGAATTAAAATTAAAAAGAAGTTGTAAAATAAAATAAAATAGAATATTTTTGGGTTTTTTTTTTAATCATTGAATAAACAATAATAATTAAAAACTAAATAAATTAAAATATTTTTGAATTTTTGAAAACTATTTGAAAAATAAAATAAAATAAAATAAATGAAAATAAAATAAAAGTGAAAATATTTTTGGATTTTTGAAAATTTGAAAAGTCAAAATAAAGTCAAAATAATGAAATGAAGAGCTGAGATTGATCGAAACAAGAGTTCGATTGATCAGACAGAGAGCAAAAATATACAGGTTTTTGGCTCAGATAATTGGCCAAGTGTTGGAACTTAAAGATCGATCGAACTTGGAAGTTGGATCGATCGAAGAACTTCAGATCGATCTTGGGATGTTTCGATCGATGAGACAGAGAGGTGAACTATGCAGGTTGATGCTGGCTTAAAATTTTTCTAAGTGTTGAATCATGAGATTGATCGAACTTGGAAGTTGGATCGATCGAAGGTCTCCTGATCGATCTAAGAATTAGTTCGAACGATAGGACAGAGAGGTGATTTGGATGCAGGCTTCTGCAGGTCAAAAATTATTCTAAGTGTTGGATGCAGAATGGAGTTCGACCGATCGAACTCAGGTTTGAGATCGATCGAACTATGCAGAATGCTCAATAATGACATGAAAGCTCATGCAATCCTCACCAAAGTTCCTTTCATTGCATATAAGAACCAAAAGCAAGTATCTAGACTTTGCAAGATGTAACGACCCTCGTTTTTAGGCCAGCGTGTCATGTGATGAACCGTAAGGATGATCCGATAACGGATCCGAATGCGGAAACGAAAATAGAAAACAAGACTCTAAGAAGTTAAAGTGACCTTCCATGAGGTCGTGGAACTCAACAAGAACTGATGCGGAAGCAAAAGATCAAAAATATGACAAATAAGCCCCCAGGGGCAAAATAGTCATTTCTAAAAACTGTAGATTCGGGTGCCACCGAGCACACCGCTGGAAGGACAACGAAAAACTAATCAAGATAGACTCAAGAATCGCATGACTCAGAGTCCGGACGAAGGAGAAACGGCATGACGAAGAAAAACGAGCACTTAAGGCAAAAAGAGTAAACCGGTAATTATCCAGGAAGAACTAGGTGCAACCGAGCACACCGTTGGAAAGACAGCGAAAAATTAGTCAAGTTCAAAAAAAAAAATTCACTTGAATTGGAGTCTGGACGAAGGAGAAAAGCCCAAAAGAAGAGTTGACATCGCGGCGGCCCGACGAGGGGGCCATGACAGCCCCCATGCACGCCCATGCGCGCGCCCATGCACGCCGCGTGCGTGCTGGGTGCACCATGGCTGGCAGCAGCAGCCTATAAAGCTGTTGTGGGCTTATTTTCCAGAAAAATCCCAACCAGAGGCTGAATTTGGAGGCCTAGATGAATTTTTTTGCAAAAACACAAAGAACAAACCCCCCTCAAAATTGAGTTTTCTACATGACTCTTAAGAGAATTAAAAAAAAATGCAATGTAAAATGTCCAAAATGCCCTCCCAAGAAATCTGGTCCAGAGGGTCGAAAAAGCTGCTATATAGAAAACTGAAAACTGAACTTCGTAAGCGATTTCCGATGCCAAGACGACATTTTCTGGAAAAACACGGAAAAAAAACCCCCCCTAAAATCATGTTTTCTATTCAACCATATTGAAAGAAGAAAATAAAACCACCGTGAAAGGTCTATAATGCCCCTAGATCAGAATATGCAAAAAAAATGCAAAATGAATTCACAAGAGGCTCAAAACACAAACGATAAGGTTTTGCCCGGAAATGACCATGCATGCAAATGTAACCTACCTATTTGGACGTGCTACAATGGTCTACGACTTAAAAATACCACTGATACAAAACCCGACCCCCCAACGGGCAAAAAGGCAAAAATGGAACTTGGAATAAAAACTCGGAATCCAAAAATACAAAACAGGATCAAATGACCATTTGGCCCTTGGCCACACTTCATACAAGATTAATAAGACCCTATAAAAGAATGAAAATGGAATTCCCACACCCGATGCAACCATGGTGAAGCAATGACTTGCGATTTTTTAAGATTTTCACAACATTTCATAAAGTTAAAAAGTACATAGAACACAATATACATGTCATTGGCCTCCGGCCTCGTCTCATACATATCAATTACATTGAAAGGAGTGTACTTAAGTACACATTACATACATGGAATCAAATATACATATTTTGACATATAAGTCTACAAAATGACATTTCATGCTAACATTTGCATGAAATGGAAACTTGAAAGCTACACGACATCCAAGGAATGCTAGGCTTCACGAACCAAGTCTTCGTACCTGAAATATGCCCCAGTATCGTAGGGGTGAGAAACATAAAGCTACTCGTAGGAGATGAGCATGCATCGACCTAGCATTTTACAAATTTATCACCTTAAGGTGAAACATGTTAAAGGGGTTCATGCCACATAACGTCTATGTCCAAGTGAGACTTAGGGAGCATCCTAAGCTACCTTAGAGTCTAAGCAACTAGAATCATGATATACATACGTGTATGAAACGAATCATGGTTGGGATAATCTAAAGAACACGACAAGAAGAATGCTTGAGCATAGATTAATATGAACTGCATTTTCAATACAATTGAACTAGGTCTAGAGTAATCCATACAACATGACAAAAGCATATTTGAATACAAGTTAACAAGAATCACATTATCCATGCAATTCAATAACAAAAGAGCATGTTATACAATACAACAACGTTTAAGTTCTTAAAGCCATCAACTTAGAATCTAAAGCACAAAATAACAGTAGTGGTTCATGCCACCTAATGTCTATGCTATAAAAGAATCAATAGGATCAATCCTAAGCTTTATTAGAACGTCAAAACACGATTTTCAATATCGATGCAATTTAACCAACATTGGAACTTCCAATACAACGCATAAAGCATAATTTCGCAAAGTTAACATCCTGTAACTTAAAATGGAACAATAAATAAGAAACAACAAGTTACAACATCATTTAGTTATCAACTTGAAAATGAAATGCGAAATCAAACAAAGTGGATACTCGGACGTCACGCCGGATCAGACCGACAACATAGTTACTTTAGGGTTACTAGCCCGTGGGTAACCTCCCTATGTGCGCACTAGACTATATATAGAGGGATTATCCCCCGTACTAAAACCACGTCCTAGCCATAGTCAAACAACGACATCCCCAAGTTTCCAAAATCAACAAGTTGTGCAACAACACATATATCAACAGGAATATACAAGATAATCAACTATCTACCAAGCACAACCAAATTTGGAAACCTATACAATCCATGCTCTAAGTCCACAACTAATATGATGTGATGAATGTCGAATCTTCAGTGTGCGATTCGTTACACGCTATGCATGAATGATGTTAAATACGAAGTGTGTAAATCATTACACAAGGCAACAATATATTCAATAAGGAAAACATATTCTCATGAATACAAACATAGCAACTATGTTATCCAATGTTCAAAACATAACCAAATGAATATATAAAAAGTCTAAGTCCATGATTTGAATATAGAAACCACTTCTAAAACACAACTAGATCATGGAGCAAATCGATAGAATTTAAATAGATAAACACAATTAAATTCTCTAGATTTCCGATTCAATTTCAATTAACCTCAATTTAATACATGTTAAAGGGCATGGCGAGGTCATCACCTATATTCATTCTAAAACTCAATTAGGTTGTTAGAACAACAAAGTAGAACTTTAATTAAATCATGCTAATTTAAATCCCAAGGTTCTAAAACAACTTCTAATAGTCTCAAATTAATATATACTAGTAAATAAGTCATGGCCAATACAAATATCAAGTTAAAATCTTAATTAAGCTAATGGGACCACGAAATAGATTTTAATTAATTCTTTTAATTAAAATCTCTAGACTTTTCAAACTTAACCAAATGCTCTCAATTTAACATATCTTAGAGAACATGCCAAGGACTAATGTAATATTATATTTCAAGCTTATTTCATGCAAGTTACACCTATGCAAATTAAACTTTCACTAAAGTTAAATATAAAATAAAGGTTGCAATTCTCATGCAATTAATCCCAATTTAATACATGTGAACAACCACACCAAAGTTTAATTTTCTAGCATGCCACAATTCAATTCCAAGTTGTATATCACCATAAGGATTAAATCTTAAACAAGGAAATTAATTAAATGAAAGGTTTCAAAACCTCACCGAATATTATAAATCAAATATATGTGAAGCTATATGGCATGTAGATCAAGAATATCAAGTCGGAATTCGAATAGAGTGAATAGTGCACTCGGGGCAAATTAATTAATCAAATTAATTAATAATTACTAATTTTCAAAACACCTCCAATTACTTTCAAATTCAACTATGTTGAAGAGCATGTTAAGGCCTAATATAATATGCTAACACATATTAATTTCAAGCTAGTTAGGGCCATGTGAATTAATCTTTCACCTAAGATAAATATTAAATAAAATCTTTAATACTTATTCAAATGTTCCAATTTTAATACACGACAATGAGCATATCAAGGGGCAATATAAAATCATGCTACATGTTTAAACCAAGTCATGAGCAACCGGGAAAATTAGATCCCGTACAAGAAAAATAAATAATAAAATCTCTAAATTTTATATTTAATCATGTAAACTAGTATAAGCATCACAAGCATGCTATATAACAAGAATTAAAACCTAGAACATCTCCTACCTCAATTTGAAATGAAAATCCCAAAGGCCCACCAAAATAAAAGTGCTCCGAATTCGACGATATCGAGAGGTTTTGTCGTGGACAATACCGTGAACAAGAATCTGCAAGAAGCCCCATGAAAATCATAACTTGACCTCAAAACCAAACTCAAGAAATGGCCAAAACTGAATTCTAATAAGGGGGAAAGGTAGAGCACTGCGAGGGGAATAACAAACGTTAAGGCCGAAGACTTTCCATCAAGGAAAAGTGAACCAAAAGAGGAGAGAGAAGATGGCAGCACCCCTTGGGCTTCCATGGGAGCTCCAGGTCATGCATGAAGAGGGGAGAAGATGAAAAATGAAATATCTCACCCCCTTTTTATAGAAATCTCAAAAAGTGCCCCGAACGGGCCCCGTCGGGTCCGAAAAAGTAAAATTTGAGCATATGTGCTTAAATGGGAAAACTTTGTGAACAAAAAAGATTCAAAATGATAAAATATGAACAATGGAAGAAACGGCGTCAAAAACCGAGTCCCGAGCAGAAAGTTATGCCTAAAACAAGTTTGGCGAAAGTTGGGGCCAGAAACCCTGAAACTGGAAAATATCGATCAGGACGAAATTCCAAGAGTACACAACTCGACGAAATGTGAAAATGAATCCCGTACGAGGATCCAGGCTCAAAACAAGACATTTTGCAATAACTTTCATTAATTGCACAATGGCCCCTCCAAAAAGTGAAAACTGCACTTATGGCCCAGAATGAAAATATCTTTCCAAAATATTTTCTTAAAAACTCCTGAAATAAAATATCTTCAAAAGATATTTACGAAAAACAGCCCAAGAAAAGAAAATAATTTCAAAGAACTTTGCATCCATGCCCCTATGGACACCGGGAGCAACCAAAGTACTTTTTTGCAAAAGTAAAGATACGTATTTTGTGGAAACCACTCAAGATGAAGCGCGTGAAGTCAAAAACCAACTCCGAGCATGAGAAGTGAGGTTGTGCTAAAAACTGACAAACAGAGAAAAGACAGAATAGGGAAAAGGACGAAATAGCGCATAGTGTCGAAAAACAAAAAATGTGAAAATGACTCGGTCCTCAAAGGAAGTTGTCAATCCACGGAAAAGAGTCTCAGGAACCAATTCTGAGCACTCGAGATGATACTAAGCGACACGAAACAGAGCTCAGAAAAGAAAATTAAATGAAAAAAATTCATTCGTAAAATTTCAGGAAAAAGAAAAGGAAGGCAAATGACTGGGTCGTTACACAAGAAATAAAATGAAAGATAGAAATGAGAGAGGAATAGGGTTTTGACACCCTACGAAATGTCTTTGCTAGTCTTTAATGTCTCTAGCAAGACATTGGGCTCTTTTAGCCCGGATTAAAGATCTTATAATTCATCCCCTCCTTGTTGGGGTTATAGATGCTTTGAACTCCACCCAACAAATGGTTCTTTGAAGAACTTATTGAATTAAGCTCAAAAGAAACTTTCGATTCTTTGTCTATGCAATTACAACCTTTGGGCTTCCATGCCCTTTTAAAACAAGAATTTGAAACAAGACTTTTAGAATGCAAGGTTGAAGATGATCCTTTGGAAGTTTTAGTTTTACACAAAAGCTCATTTCCTTAACATTGAAGATCATGACATTTATCTACAATATTAACATTTCCTTCATATTTGTCAAATGAATTGGGTGTGGGATTAAAGATATTCAACTTCACCTTCATGTGGCCAAATGAGATCTTCATTATCCCCGTCCTACAATTGATGTTGGCATTAGCGGTTGCCAATAAGGACGGCCAAGGATAACGAGAATTTGGCTCTTAGGATTGTGGACTGGTTCCGTGTCGATGACAACGAAATCAACGGGAAAGAAGAATTTGTCAATCTTTATTAAAACATCCTCAATTATACCCCTGGGCTTCTTAATGGATCGGTCGGCAAGTTGCAAAACTACCAATGTCGATTTCAATTCCCCTAGGCCTAATTTGATATAAATCTAGTATGGAAGAAGGTTAACACTTGCTCCTAAGTCAAGAAGCGCCCGATTAATGATATGATCACCAATAATGCATAATGTAGTGGGTGAACTGGGGTCCTTAAACTTTGGAAGAGTGTTATGTTGCAAAATTGAGGTTACTTGCTCGGTCAAAACCACTTTTCTTGGTGCTTGGCTCTTGTTCTTCCGCTTTTGGGTGCACAAGTCTTTCAAGAATTTGGTATAAGCTGGAATTTGCTTGATTGCATCCACTAGTGGAAGATTAACTTTCACTTGCCTAAACATTTCCATAATTTCATTGGTTTTTGCCTTTTGCTTGTCTTTTGAAATGGATCCTTTTAAGGCATCCAAAAATGGAACTTTTGGTTCAAGCACTTTTTCAGAATTTTCTTTTGAACTCTTTTCAACACAAGAAGTTTTCAAATAATTGTGTTCCAAATCATTTTTTAGCAAAACTTTTTCAACCTCATTTTTCAAAACTTCTTTTTTGAACACATTTTTCAAGACTTTTTTCAATGAATCATTTTCAAAATCACTTTTCAAATCACATTTTGACGATTTCTCATTCATAAGATCATACATATGCAATGAAGGAGGAATGAGATGTGAAACGGGACGGGTGACAACTTGAGGTTGCACCGGTTCACTCTCTTTATTAGACATTTCTACTTGATTGTCCACAACCCTACCACTCCGCAAGGTAGTCACGACACTAACATGTTCAATGGTTTGGCCTTCCAATGAGGAATGAGTTTACATAACACATTGTTGCTTAGGTAGGGCATTAATAGGCATCTTTCCCTTTTCTCTTGCATTGAGAGTGCTTGCTATTTGCCCTACTTGGGTTTCTAGCTTCACAATAGATTGAGAGTGAGAATGAAACAATTGAGTATTAGCCTCTAAAATGCCCAAAGCATTTAAAACTTTTTCTTCAAAGGCGGGACTTCTACTATTTCCTTGAGAATAAGATTGGTTGGGAAAATGAGAATTAGCAAATTGATTCCCTTGTGATTGATAAGGTCTATAACTTTGGGATCCTTGGTTTTGAAGTGGAGGTGGAATGTACTTCCCTTGAAAACCGCCTTGGGAAGGGTTTGAGCCATCTCTTTGGTTTTTCTAAGAGAAATCCGGATGATTCCACCAATTTGTATTATAGTGAGTACCATAAGGATTGTTCCCTTGGTTCACAAAAGCTGCATTGACTTATTCATTAGGTTCATTTTGCACTTGTCCGTGAGGACAATGAGAAGTAGAATGAAGAACACTAGAACAAGTCATACATGTTTCATTTGATGCACGATGAGAATGGTTAGGGAAGGAAGATACTTGGTTCGCCAAGTTTTGGTTAATCAAAAATTGATCAAACCTTTGAGCTAAAGACTTCATTTCGGCGGCTATTTCATTTGAATGGTCGACTTGATGTAAGCCAACACCCTTCCTACCTTATGAATTTCTACCATTCTTGGATGATAGTGTTCTATGCAAAGAATTTTCACTCATGCTCTCATAAAGACGCCACACGTTATCCTCATGCATATCGATGTATGAGCCACCCATGGAAGCATCAACCATGCCCTTATAATTGTCCGATAAGCTCTCAAAGAAATATTGAACTAATTGCCATTTGGGCATGTCATGAAGTGGACACTTCCTAAGCAATTCATTGAAGCATTCCCATGCCTCATGAAACGTTTCTCCATCCCCATGTGAAAATTCTCGAATTGAGGTTCTCAGGGCATTGGTCTTTGAAACTAGATAGTACTTCTTCAAGAACTCTTGTTGCATTTCTGCCCAAGAAGTGATTGAAAAGGGCCTAAGATTGTTAAACCAATACTTTGCCTTGTCTTTTAAGGTGAATGGAAAAAGTTTGAGTCTTAAAACCTCTTCCGGCATGTCCGTATATTTTACGGTGGAACATACTTCAAGAAATTCATCCAAATGCTTGTAAGGTTCTTCACTTGGAAGTCCATGATAGTTAGGAAATATTTGAATGATTTGTGGCTTAATTTCATAATGATGTGCTCTAAATGGAGGCAATTGGATGCATGTAAGTGCATTATACTCATTAGGCACATAATGGTCTCTTAAAGCAAGAGGTGGATTAGCTACTTAAGGTTCAACATGAACACCTTGATTTTGAATTCCTTGATTGATGATGGGAGGTTGTGGAGCATACATTGGCCTTGGCATTCCATATGGAACTTGGCCTTGTTGTGGTGGTTAGTGAATGAATGGCCTAGGCATGCCTAATGGTACTTGTATGTTCTCATTGTGCACATTAGGATGAAGGATACCTTGTTGGTCTATGTGACCAAAGTCCTCAACATGATCATCATTACAGTCATCCATTGATAGATTGGTTCTATTTGAACTTCCTCTTCCCCTAGGATTTCTAATGATGGATTCAAGATACAAATCTAAAGGGACAAGAGTTGGTCTTAATAAATGACGTCCATGCATGCACAATGCAAAACACAATAAACACAAAGAATGACAAACACTATGCCTTCACAATAATGCATTTAGACTTCTTCCACAAACACTTAATTCATACTCCCATGCTTTAACAACAATGATGCAAGAACAAATAAAAATAAGCCTCCACGCGGACCGACGATTTAACTAAGGGATTGAGTAAAGAAAGTCTCACAAAGGTTTTTTAGCCCTTCAACTCCAAATTTAAAGCTTCGCTTAGCAAATTTTTTAAAATTTTAGCTTTTCACTTTCTTTGCTTAGCTTGAATGCTCCTTTGCTTGCTTCCTCTCCAACAATGCACTTAGTTAAGTAAGAACAACACAATAAGTAACCAAAAAGAAAAATAAAAATAAAAATAAAGTAAAGACACGATCAAAAGAGTACTAATCCTAATTGATTCCACAATTCCGACGTTGCCAAATCAAATCAATCAATCCCCGACAACAGTGCCAAAATTTGACGATGGGCCACTCCTACACGCCAAAATAATGTAGTGAATGTGCAGTTCAAGAAAAGCCTTTTGGGTCAAGTTTAAATTTATAAAAACCACTACCACCACTACTACTAACGTAGCAGGAGTGAGCAGGGATCGTCCTAAGGGATTGTGAGGATCGAACAAGGTCGTGGAATCGCTATTAGGGCTAGTAGGTAGAGTGATCAAACAATTGGTTAGTTGGTTGATTAGAGAACAACTAAATTAAACTAAGTGATAACAAAAGAATGTAATTAAGAGTAAGTAAAAGAGAGAGAGATCTTGGGGTTTAGAGATCACCACCAAGCAATGCATTTCTATACCATTAACAAGTGACTAATGAGGGCAAATAGTGTATTGCAATATTGGTGTGTGTGTGTGTGTGTTTGGTTGATTCAATAAGCAAGGATGACTAGTTAAGCACGTATTATCTAAACATCATATGAAAGGCACAATATATCTAAGCAATGAAGCATATATTGTCTAAACAACATATAAAAGGCACAATAGATCAAAACAAGTCATTAATCCTTTCATTAAGCTCATAATCCAAATACAACACAAGGTTAGAGACATATGCTACTTGCATTCAAAAACTTGGATCATCAAACAACAAGCATGGATTGTCCTCCCATTTAACACTATACTACAACTACACTACATCTACACTACTAGCATTAAAGTAAACTAGGGGAAAGGCACAATCCATCAAGGAATAAGTATGAACCATCAAGAAAATCATAAGAGCATTCCATTAAGCACTATGTTTTGACAATCTCTAAATCTATAGCATCAATAAACATTGACATGCATCAATATCACAAAATCTAGAGACAAGCACATAAACATCTATTCTAGCATACATAGACATATGGATAGAATGAAATGATCAATTGGAAGCATTAAACCACATAAATCATTGAATAAATAAGATATATATATCAAAGTGTCAAAACATTAATTACAACACTAATCCCTCAATAATACACAAGATTAAGATATAGAAAGCATGCTTGGGGCTAACTCTAGCCCCAAGAGGATGTCTAGCCACTCATGGTGATGTTGCTCCAACCCTCAAGGGCTATGTGATACCCCTCGGATCCGAGACACAGGTTGATCAGGCCCAGGCCCAAACCCGAGGGAATATCAAACAATTAAAGTATTTTAAAACGAACACAGATGACAAAAAGAACAATAAAGATAGAATAAAACTGAAAGAAACATTAATTATAAAATCCTCCATGTACAACTGAAAATTGAAACTCCAATCCTCCAAAACTTCAAAGTTACAACTTGGGAATCCACTGATGGACCCCTAACTAAAAGTTCAACTGAGAATGAAACTGAAAATAGATAATGCTAGAAACATCGAGAGAAGTCCTACGTAATTAGATGAAGGTGAGACTGTCCTCGACAAGCACGATCAAGCTCTAAGACTGGAACCGTCCTGTACCTGAAAAGAATAATGAAGGAGTGGGTCAGACCCACTACAAGCTCTAATCTAACTGCAATCCATACAGTGACCCGATACGCAGATACACCGTAGACACCTCACAATATCTATCCAGTCTCTGCGTATAAATATATCCACACTAAAGGACATTCACTAGTCTATAATAGGGGTCTCAACCTGAATAGAAGGCAACATGCGAATACGCACGCAAAGGTGGGCATGAATACCTAGACCTAACAGGGTACACCTCAACCTATTATAACCAGCTACGCATCCACTGCATATACGCACCCTAACCAACGAGTCTGAGACTCAAGCTCAACTCGTGGTACCATAAACATATATATAAAGTCCGTCCAAATCCAGGGTAAGCAGTTCAATAAACTATTTATTAAACTGACATACAATAAACTAACTAGTTAGTCATTCAACTTATTCAGTTGATATGACTTAACTGCCATCCGTTAATCCAATAAGTCATCCAACTTGGTTACAGCTGATCTGACTTAGTCACAATTAGGATCGATATCTTTCAATCCATTCCATTAATCCATTAGGTTAGGTTTATGCGTTTTGAGCTAAACCGTCCCTAATATGTCACCGTCCCATACCGGTACATACCATCCTCCATATCCATGTAAATTACAACATATATAACAGTTCAATAATTTACAGACCAAAAACCACCATCCAAATAATTGCAGAAAAATATTTAAAGCTTCAGCAATTTAAATCCAAGCATTTAATCATATAGTTGCAGGAGACGATTTAACAAATCAACAACTAACATCCAGAGCATGCATAGACCAAATTTAATATGTCAGGGACTCCATCATGCATGTGAATAGGTTAAATAATCCTATTATTAACCAATAAATTGCTAAAACAATTCAGAAGATTGTTTAAATATTTCAGCAGTTTAAATCCAAGCATTAACCATATAGTTGCAGTAAACAATTTAATAATTCAGCAACTAGCCTCCTAAGCATGCATAGATCAAAATTAATAATTAAATGACCTTATCATGCACTTGAATGCATTCTAAAACAAGTTTTGTAAACACATTATGTTCCATCAAATTGCTGAATTTTAATTCAACAATTAATTCAACTTCCATTTGTTAAGTGCCTTAATTTTTACACTGTTTGTCCCGACAACTTAGAATTAAACTTTACTCAATTTAGGGTCTTAATAACACTCAAAATTCATTCCTTGATCCCTCTGTAAAGTTCCAAATTCATTCAAACAGTCTCCATGCTCTAACAGTGAACATAGTGCGTAGAAAATTAAAAAAAATAACTTAAAATAAAACAAAAATAGCAAGGGAGCCTGCTCCAGAATTTGGAGCAGGCTCTTTTCCATCCTAGAGCCGGCTCTAAGACTCCCTAGAGCCAGCTCTACTTTGTTGTGGGAGCTGGCTCCCACTTCTATGGAGCCGGCTCTCACCTCCTTTGAGAGCCTTCGTCCCCGGTGCGTCGTTTCAGCTCTTGTGCTCCTTCTCCGGCTTATTCCTAACCCTCTGTTAGTTTTTAAAACCAAACTTAGGTGTCATATTAATACCCAGTAGCATCCCAATGGCTTGATAACAACAATTAAAAACAATTACAGAGATTAAATTTGCTACCGAACTAACCTGCGTTAGGAACAAAACTGAAATTATAATTCTATTCCAACCTCTCTGTTTCTCTTCACAAACTGATCTTAGGAGTCTTATAACATCCCATTAACATCCCTAGGGTTTGTTTACAGAAGATAGAGGCAAGAATCATAACTAAAACTCAACAGATTTTTAATATGCTCTAATGAACAGAACAGGAAGCAACAATACACGAACTATAAACAGATTTGGATTCAATGCAAACAAATCATCAACAAGCATACATTGAACACATAAGTTTCATTTACTAATTAGTTAATCCCTAGAGACTATCTAGGTGCACAGAACACGAGCCAAAGGGAAGGAGAAAGAGAAGAACTTGCCTGTGATTTCAATTGTGAAATCCCTGTGTCGTCTCTAAGTTTTCCTGCAATTCTGAACGCCGCTAAGCTTCCTATAACTCTGTCTCTAATCCTTACTCAACCTCCTTGGTCCTCTCTGTACAAATCCTCTTAAGCCTCACTCTGTTTTCCCACAACTGCTCTCTATTTCTCTCTCTCTGTATCTCACGGTCTCTGTTGTTTTTACAGAAATTACGTTTAATTATTCTCAAACCCTAAACCACCGTGACACACATACTTATAGGCTTAGTGATTAAACCCTAATCCATGTAACCTTAAAGCCAGAGCCCATCTCGTCCCATAAACCGACCTAAGATAAATACCTACGTCGGCCACCTATGTAATTGCAACCCTAAATTTAACTGTAACTTAAAATAGAATTAAATGAAAAAAAAACTAAATAATTAAATCCACTTAACTAATTAATTCCAATCAAATAACCCAATTAAATAATTAAAAACAGTTAAACAATAAAATGCCAATTAAAGAATAAAAGATAACTTAATTCAATTTAAAACATATGACACATAGGTAAACAATTACATCAAAACAATAAATAAAAATAATTAATCCAAATAATCATGCAAAAATACAATAAAAATAATAAATAAATGCCGAGACTATCCTTTTAAAATTAGGGGTATTACAGGCTAACTCCATGGAAGAAATCTACTCCTTGTTGATGAAGAACTCCAATGGTGTCTCTAGCCTCCTCCACCTCTAAACATGCTCTCTAGTTGTGATATGAAAATGATATTAGCTCATTTTGTAAAAAGCAATCCTTATCCTTATATAGGTAAGTCAAATGACACTAAAAAATGAGTTGGGGTCGTGCACACAATATTCCCTAATGATTGGATAAAGGACAACTTTCAATGAGATGAAAATTTAACTTTTTCGCACTGGAGGAAGTTCGATCGATCGAACCTTGGACTTGGATCGATCGAACTAGCTGAGATCCATCGAACTTAGGCTGGATCGATCCAACTGGTTGAGCTTTTTGGGAAAAGATAAATCCGAGATATTTTGGTAGATATTTTTTGGAAAAGGACAAAAGTGGTTAGTGGGTGGTACAGCTGTGGATAGGATCAATCATTTAAGTAAGGACAAAAGTGTTTGATCGATCGAAGTGTGGTGTTGGATTGATCAAACTTTGGACTTTTTGGTTTTGGGTTAAGGCTTGCATCTATCTTGAAGTGCTAAGATCGATCAGTGTTCGATCAATCGAACCTTGAAGTTGGATTGATCGAACTTTGCTGCTTCCCACCTTTAGCTTCATTTGCTTCTTTTTTTTTCCACTTTGCTCCTTTCTTCATTTAATCCCAGAATTGCTTCAATTAAGCTCTTATTTGGCTGAGTTAGCTTATTTTTGGGATAAGTGCCTGAAAATGGAAATAATACGAAATCAATCTAAAATGGTAAAGTAAGATAGATAAAGGTACTAAAATGCCTAAGCTTAAGGGGTCTAAATACGCACTTTTCAGCGCTCATCACCTTCCCTTAAGTTCACCATCAAAACACATCAACAAGCTAGAAAAATATACTACTTGCATTCATGAGCATGGAACATCAAACAACAATCATGGATTATCCTCCCATCTAGGAAAGTAAGGCAACTACACTACAACTAAGCTAGGGACATGAAAATTAAACTAATTAAACTAAGGAAGAGGCATAATCCATCAAGAAATGAGTATAAACCATCAAATAAGCTACAAGAGTATTCCATTTAAGCACTATGCCTTGACCATCACTAGATTCATGATATTAACACATATAGACATGCATCAATATAGCAAAATCTAAAGATAAACATATGAACATCTATTCTAGCATACATAGATATATGAATAGAATGAAATGATCAATTGGAAGTATTAAACTACATAAATCAAGATAAAAACAAGATTTATATATATCAAAGGTCAAGACAAGTATTATAACACAAATCCCCTCAAAATACAAAGTATCAAGGTCTAGGAAGCATATTTAGGGCTAACTCTAGCCCCAAGAAGATGTTTAGCGACTCATTGATGTAGTCATCCAACCTTCAAGGGCCATCTCTATGGTAGGAATGATCTTCTTCTCCTTGATGGAAACCCTAGATGAGTGGAAGAACTCCCAAATGGTGTGTATCTCTCTAATCTCTAGACTCCTCCAACCACTCTTTTTTATTGTGTATGATTGTATATGTGTAAAATGGCTTAAAATCCTTATATAGGTAGCTAAAGTGTCAACCCAATGGTTAGGACTCGTGCACTAGGGCCCTTTCAATGATTGCACAACGAGCCATCTTTTAATGAGTTGGAACTCTGTTTTTCTCACACTTGAGGGGGTTCGATTGATTGAAGTTTGGTGAGATCGATCGATGTATAACTAGATCGATCAAAGTATGGCCAGATCGATCAAACTTGGTGGCGCCTTTTTGGAATAATGAAAAATCTGAGATATTTTTGGGATATTTTGAGAAAAAGACAAAAGTGGTAGGTTGGGATAAGATCAAAGAAGTTCAATTGATCTAAAGGAAGTTGGATCGACTAAAGATGGAAATTCTTAAGGATAAGGATAAAGGGTTCGATCCATCTTGGTGAGGCTCGATCAATCACTGTGAGATCGATCGAATATTGGTCTGATCGATCGAAGCTTGTTGTTTTCCATCACTTTGCTTCCACTTTGCTCCCACTTTGCTCCTTTCTTCCATTCAGCTTAAGATTGCTTCTTTTATGCTCTAATTGGGCTGAATTAACTTATTTTGGGGATAAGTGTCTGAAAAGGGCAATAACATGAAATTAGTCTAAAACGGAAAAATAAGATAGATAAAGGTCCTAGAATACTCAATCTTAAGGGGTTTAAATTCGCACTTTTCAGTGCTCATCAATGGTTGTGTAAAGTGAACACCAAAGATGGGAGGGAGTCTCATGGAGTGGTTAACACTGTAAGGTATGGGTATTTGCAATTACCATGGGACTATGAGTTTATTTACATGTTTTGGTGTTGGTAATTCTCTACTATTGTAACAACTACTCATCATAGTGGAATTTTCTCATCCATGGACTTTGTGAGATATATATTTTGTAATTAGCTAATTTTGGTGTCAAAACAAGTTCGATCGAGCTATATTTCTAAGTTTAAAATTTAAGTTCGAGATCGATTGTGGAATTAAAGAGTTGTTCACATTTGATAGCTTGAAGTCTATGAAAAGGTAAGAATAACAGTTTAAGTAGATGAGTTAAAAGGTTAGGATACTTGCATACATTGTATGTTTTTCAAAATTGCATATTGCCAAAAAATTTCTAAGTGTTAAACCTTTTGTTCAAGTCTGGCCAACTTGAACTGGTTCTATGCAGTTAAACCAGTATTTCAATTTTCTTAAAACAAAATCAACACTCGCCAACTTAAACCGGTTCAACCACTCTGAACCAGTTCAAGGTCTTTAGATAGTTTTGGTAAGTTATTTCTTGATCTGTGTTAACTTCCTATTTGGTATAAACTTCTTTCCGAAAATCTATGCACGTATACTTATTTTTCAAGTATATATAGGTTTTTAAAAGTCTATATAAACATATTTTCTAATCTAGGTTTATTATGTAGCTTTTTGTATTAAATTTTTGATTTCTTTTAAAAGCCTTTCTGTGAGATTTTTAAGAGGATACACACTATATACACGAGTGAATTTAGGGTGTTGTTCAAATTCTGATCATATTCAAGTCTATTGAATATTTCATTTATAACAATTAAAGAAAACAAATATATTTCTTCTACATCAAATTCAGATTCAAATTAGAAGAATTTCCAGATCACACTTTGAAGGGATCAACACACTTTTGGCTCTACCAGCAATCCTTCTATAGGGTTCGAGGCATAAGTCTGAAGTTAAGAGTTGTTGAATGGGAATTTGCAAAGTCAGAGACATTCAGTAGATTGAGTCTTGGTAGAGCGAAGGGGTTTGAGTTTGAGTCAAAGTTCGGTGTACTTTTCTTCATACATAGTGGATCTTTTTACGCTTGGGATAGCGCACAAAACCTCAAGGTTTTCTAATTGGTTTCCTCGTTAAAATCTGGTGTAATTCTGAATTTTACTTGCTTTTATTTTCTATTTGATTGTTTAATTAATCGATATTTTTAGTAGAGTTAATTGAATAGAAACACACTTGATTAAATACTTTATAGATAAAAACTTAAACTTTCCATAATAGATTCCGCTGCACAACTCACAGACGTAACCATCATTTAGGGTGAACCACGAATATCTTGGGCTGTGATTTATTATTAATCTTTTTCATATCCGTGTTTATTGTTATTTGTTTCTGTTGCACACAACACTTATGTCATTTAGAAAAATATATTGTGTGTGTCGTGGAAACATTTTGATGGTCAGCATCAATTTTCATGTGGGATGGAGAATGAGATTAATTTAAAAACACTCACTTTGGGTAGATAATGTTTAGCAATCTTAAAAACTCTAATGAAAACCAAACTGGCTTTTCTTTTTCTAGATGAGTACATTAGTTTGAGCAAGCACTCTACCATAAAAATGTCAAATGTATATATATCTGAACAATAATACTTCTCTCCTTTTTAACTAATTATCTGTCATGATGTCATTAAATTAAATATCTTAATAAAATATTTAAAAGGGTTAAGTGCAAAAAACCCCCTTCTATTATCGATATAGTGCAAAATAGTCCCTATGTAGTGTGGAACACCCCTATACTATTGATTTGGTGCAAATAGTCCCCTAGGGACATAAAATGATGATAATACCCTCATTTTAGTAGAATAACTCAATTAATTGAATTAATTATAATAATAAAAATACTCTTTTACCCTTCATCTTTTATCTTCTTTCTCCTCTTTTCTACTCTCATAAACCAACCCAACCCAACCCTCGCTGGAGAACCACCAACTGGGTTGAACCCATTCGCATCGTAGTCTGGCTTCACCGACACTAACTATTCCCACTGAGGACAGTGCCGATCAACAGCTCTGAATCGCCAATCAAGTTTGAGCCCAGTTGAATCAATCGCCCAAAAGACCCCCAACAAGCCTAATAAGGGCAAACTATCTAGTCCAAACACCTCAATCTCTTCTGCACTTCCTTCTGTCAGAGCACAGTGGACTAACACAAATAGTACCAAAATCAAATAAACCCATACACGAAGTTCATGGTGAACTCAACAATCGATGCCTCTATGGTCGTCAATCTCCAAAAACTCTATCGTGGGTGACCTTGACTCTATTATCTGGGATGATTGGATACCCCCAGTGCATCTCACCATCAAGGTTAGCGGAATTCCTCCAATAGAACAATCCCAAATGATTATTAAAGAAGCAATTTCGGATACTATTATTAATACACCGTTAGCTCTTCTATCTAATGAGGAAGTAGCAACTAGGCAAGAGGTGTCACCCTCATTAGGATAGAAAGATGAGATGGAATTGATTATTGAGATGTTTGAATGTAGCGTAGGCTTTTATATCATGTTATCCCATCGAGTGGACCACTTCTAATTGAAATGAAAAAGAAAGAGATTACTTTCAAAACATGGAACCAATGAGAGATTAATTTGACCCACTGTTTCATGCTCAGGCGACATAGCCTGTACTATTAGAAAATCTAGGTTTGTGTAACCCCTTTTCAAAAGAAGGAGCGACAGAGCCAAAGATTGTAATTCTTAGTTTAGACAATTCAGCGAGTATGTCAAGTTTTGGGTGATGAGGTAGCTGTCTTGTAGTTTGGCTGAGGAGGTGGTTGTCTCGTGGCTGTCTTGAATCCAGGGAATGAGGCAACGGCTCTCGTGTAGGTTTAGGTCACCGCCAATTGTTGTGACAGTGATGCGGCTATTGGGAGTCCTTAGAAAAAGGACATAATAGGAAGAAAGAATGGCAAATTAGTGTTTTAATATTTACTTTATGTCAATTTTGATCAAAAAGTTGTCAGATGGACTTATTTGCACATTTTTAAAAAGAAGAGACTATTTGTGTACAAAACTTATATTATAGGGGGATTTTCTACACTTAATCCATATTTAAAAATAATAATAGTTTATTATTCTAAATGGATGAAACTGAT
Source organism: Cornus florida (assembly GCF_030987335.1). NCBI lineage: Eukaryota > Viridiplantae > Streptophyta > Magnoliopsida > Cornales > Cornaceae > Cornus > Cornus florida. The sequence goes on along the minus strand of NW_026775571.1, from coordinate 37,772,755 downwards.
ATCAAATTTATTAATGGAGTTCAATTATATCATATCCCGTTAGTCATGAGGAAAAAATTCCTTTTTACCGGTCACTAAGAAAGTATTGTCGTTTAAGTTGGTATAATTGATTTTCCTTGCCGCCGTTGAGGTTCTCCTTCTCCTTCTCATAGGTGATTTCTCTGTTTGTCGGAGTGGCGTGTTGGGGATTTTCTTAATATGTTTTCCCTTTTTCCTTCATTTTCTTCACTTCTTCTCTATGTTATATTGTCCAGTCCTGGTTGTTTCTGGTCTCTCAATCGTGTCTAATGTGTGTTGGGGGATTGTCTTGCTCTGTTTTCCTTTTTCCTTCCCGTTCTTCACTTTTTATCTCTGTTATGTTGTATAGTCCTGGTTGTTTCCAGTTTCTCAATCGTGTCTAGTGTGTGTTGGGGTTTTGAATCCTTTTTTTTGTCATGTCATTTCTTAGTGGTTATTCCCAATTTCGCTTAACTTTTGGTAAAGTTCTTATCTTTTAGTGGATTTGGTAGTGTACTATTCCTTTGTTTCTTTTGTCAGAGTTTGCCCTATTGGCTCTCTTTGTCTGTAATACCTTCTGGATGCTTCGATTTGGTGGTTTGTTGGTTTTGTGGGTTGAGTGGAGAGTTGTGCATCAGCTTTGGTTAGTTTTTCTTCTAGGATTTGATCGCTTTTGGGTGTTTTTGCGATCTGGAATGATCTCAGTTTTTAATGTTTTCATCCGATGCCGAATTTGGTTGGGAGATCTTCTTAGGTGTGTGCCATACCAGTGGCTTTTCCGTCCAGTATATGGGTTTCGGGTTTGATTTTTATAGTTACCTGTAGAATGGTTGCGGTTAGGGTTTTCTTGGCTGACGATGCACTGTTCTGGTTGGGCCGAAGAGTGGTTGTGGTAGTATCTGGCAAGCTTGGAATGGCCTTTTGTGCACTGATTTTATGTAAAAGGAATGTTTTTATGTATGGATTTTCGTGTTTTTCTGATCTCGGAAGGTTGGCTGTGGCTATGTATGATTGATTCATTAAGGCGCTTCCTTAGTGGGTGCACTTGGCAATGGCAAGTGGATGTCCCGCCGCTGTGTAATTGGCCTGAGTTCGATGTCCTTGGTGCTTCTATGGGCGTAATAGGCGAGTCTTGGCTGAGTCGGCTATGGTAGTCGGCTTCTGTTTGGTTGGAGGCTGACTTGGTAACGTCATGTGTGACGTTTCTTCGAGATTTTTTAGTAGATATTGGTTGTTTTTTATGGGGCCTTCTCTTACAATTTGTTCCATCTTTGTCTAAGGCGGTGCTGTATCTAGTGACGTCATGTATGTCGTGTACTAAAGATTTTCTCAATGCTCTTATTTACTTGATGTGAGGCCCTTTCCTTGACTTTTCTTACATTTTGATTAAGCCGATGCTGCATTTATGTTCTCAAGTTAGTGGCGGTGCCTACTTGGGAGTAATTCTGGACCTGTTTAAAATGTTGGCTTTAAGTGGGCCGTGTTGCATTTTGCCTTCTAAGCCCATTTTATGGTTTCCTTTTGGGTTCTTTCTTGGGAATGTTGAGGCCAATTTTGTCTTACTTTTCATTGATGGTCTGTTGGATATGTCTTGGAATGGGCTGGTCGCTTCTCTGGTAGTGGTTTTTTTGGTCATCTATGCTTGCCGATCGATGGATTTACGTTGGGTTCCTAGCTCCTGGTATCTTGGTGGTGTGTATTGATGGTGTTGCTCTTTGTCCTTTTGCTATCCGTCTGATGCTCCAGGTTCTCCCCTTGAATTGGGTTCCCTCTGTGTATAGATAGAGGCCAGAGGTGGTTAATATTGTTATCCAGCTTTTCCGAAGTCATGCTCATACGGATTGGTGGGCTGCAATGGTTTTGGATCTTGGAGTGCTGTTGGGATGGGCTTCTATGTTTAGTTTGATGCTCTATAATGCAGTGGCAGTTATCGCATGCCTTTTGAATGTTGCTAGTAGCATCATACCATTTTATATTGTCTGGCGTCGTCCTATAAAAGCTCCAAGCAATCATATGGTAGAGTAGACTAGGAAGGTTGCACGCACACATTTATGTACTTGACTCTATGTTTGCAATGTGCTCTTCATGTATTTGTGACCTTGATGAATATAAAATCTTTCTGTTTGTTAGGGTAGAAGTTTAAAAAAAAAAAAGAAAAAGGAAAGAAAGTATTGTCATTTATGTTTAGGGTTTCTTGTCACGGAGGGCAACAAAGATGTCAATTTATTTGCCTATTTGGTATTGATAATCTCTTATTTTATTCTATGCCTCGTTAAAAGAAAAAAAAAAAAAAAAAAAAAAAAGGAAAAGATAATCTCTTATTTTAAAATAAGATTCGAAGCTTGTCATATCTATTAAAATAATTAAAAGTATTAATATTTTGAGTGGTGACAATTATTCAGGTCCCATTATGAGCTGTTTGACGTGAAACCACCATATTGCAGCCATCACTGGCCTTTGTGGTCCCTTGCTACAGTTAAATATCCAAAGGATCTGTCTTCTTGGCTAGCTAAAGACCAAACATAAAATTAAATTGTCAGTTCATGTTAGTTCCCTCAAGTTCTTTGGTATAGGAATACGAGGCTCGAACTTTTGAAATTTCTTTAAAAAATAGGAGTTTAGTGACCTGTTGATAACGTAGTATTTAAACAAGATATGATATAACAATGAGGAGAGTTTTTGGAACATCTTCTAAAACCTTTTTGATAGGAAATGAATGGTTGAATATATATATATCCATTCATAACAATCCTAACTGTGAAATAACTTCTTACTTTGTTTTGGCCACACCTTTTGTTAAGAAAATATGGCAATCATCCATAAAGATAGTTTACCTTAATAATTTTTGACAATGAATTCTCGTCGGATTCTATAAGACTCGCTCAAATAATCAATCCCGCGTTGTAGCATTACTCCTTTGTAAAATAGAAGTCATTGGGTGTGTGCGTTCACATATATTATTAGTTTCAATCTTGAACCCTCAAAGCCTTGGTCAAATTAATAAAATAAAATACAAAAATGCCCAAAACAAAAGGTTAGATGTATAAGGCCACTTTGGTTGGAGATAAATGAAAAGAATGTAACGGATAATAGAGGGAAAAGACGTGTTGTGTCTAAGTATATAATTTTGGAAATGAAAGAAAGAAATTTGAGAAATTTGAAAGGATACAAATTAGGCCTGATAAGTAAATTTTTACAATCCTCTAAAAAATGGAAGGAAATAAAAGGATTACAGAGTTTAATAAAACTTTTTTTAATACCGATAAATTTTTAGCACAACGGTGTACCACTTCTTATTAATATATTTGTCTTCTAAATGTAAAAAACTGTAGTGATAAATGTTTTGAAATAGTTTAATTTTTTTTTTCTTTTTCCAAAAATAAATAACTGTTAAGACTATGATATCCTTTTATGTTCTCAAAATAAGTGTATTATATCCTTCTTCTTTTTTCTTCATAATTGGTGTTTGTATATAAAAGAAAAATAAATATTTACAAGTGTACAGAGAGCATACCTTTAGAAAATGATGGAATTGATCTTGACATAAATAATGAGAGAAAGATCAGCTCCAAACAAAAATAAACAAAAGTATGCTAGCTTAAGAGATCTTGAGTAGCAACATTATAAATATCTAGAACTTCAATTAATATTTGCCTTGCAATTTCTTGAGGTGTTTAAGATGAGTGACCATGAAGCCTTCTATTTCGTTCTTGCCAAATACTCCAAAGAGCAGCCACAAAAATATCGTGTAACATCTTATTATATCCTTTCTATTCATATTAACACTATCTTTTCCTTTTTTTTCTTCAACATGATAAGTTCATCATTATGTTCGTCTCGCATACACAAAACGTTACCAGGGAAAATACTATTTTGAGAATATTATACTGAATGGGGTAGCATTTGAAGAAAAAGAAAAAATTGTAGAGTTTGAAAATAATTTCTAAGTTTCTAACCTTAGCACCGGTAATAATTTGAGACTGGAACGATTTTTTCTTTCTTTGCCAAGTTGTTAGAACGATATATGTCACTGTTAAAATCAGTTGCATCACATATATATTCTTATTATAAAGTCTAAAATCAAAGTTCTTTTTATATTTCAAAAATGATTGACAGGAATAAAAAATCATAGAAGGGAAACTCCTTGAAAGATTTATGTGACTTCCAACAAACCTTTCACCATGAAATGAAATCACTTATAATTAGATTACAATCTTTTAACACTAGTGATTTGTAGACTCTTCTTCAATTATAATAATTTTTTTTCTTTTTCTTTTTTTTTTTCTTTTTTTAACAAGAAACACATTACAATTTATTTTCATAAAATTTTGAATTATCAATTTTTTACTCTAAAAACAGTATCAATGGATTATAATATTTGTTGGTTCAATCTCATTTAGTTGTGGGTTATAACAATAACAAAACAATGGGCCTAGCTACAAATCAATTGGCTAGTCGTCTTCCTTGTTTCTTTTCTTTCTCAATGATTTACCATCTTGTCTATATCTATCTAGTGGACTGTTTAATGGACTGTTTGTGCATAAAACTTACTTTACAGGAAGGTTTTTTGCACTTAATTTATATTTAAAAATAATAATAATTTATTATTCTAAATGGATGAAACTGATATCAAATTTATTAATGCAGTTCAATTATATCGTATCGCAAATTTCTTTTTACCGGTCACCAAGAAAGTAGTGTTGTTTATGTTTAGGATTTCTTGCCAAAGAGTGCAACAAGATGTTAGATGTCAATATATTTGCCTATTTGGTATTGATAATCTCTTATTTTATTCTTTGCCTTGTTTAAAAAAAAAAAAAAAGAAGAAAAAAAAGAAAAAGATAATCTCTTATTTTGAAATAAGATTCGAAGCTTGTCATAGCTATTAAAATAATTAAAAGTATTAATATTTTGAGTGGTGACAATTATTCAGGTCCCATTATGTGCTGTTTGACGTGAAACCATATTGCAGCCATCACTGGCCTTTGTGGTCCCTCGCTATGGTTAAATAACCAAAGGATCCCGTCTTCTTGGCTAGCAAAAGACCAAACATAAAATTAAATGTCAGTTCATGTTTTGTTAGTTTACTCAAGTTCTTCGATATAGACATTAATTTTTTTTTGGGTAAGTATAGACTTATTTTAGAGAAGGAAGGTAAACCTTCTGACGATCCTCTGAAAAGTATGTGTTTGGTGGCCGGTTGGTAAAGTGGTGTTGAAACAAGATATGATATAACTATGAGTAGTAGGCACGGATTTGTCGTCTGCCAGTGAAAGCAATCGTCCTTACTGAATAATTTTTTTTTTTTTTTTTTAATATTATATATATACAATTGCCTCCTTTGAAATTAGTGAAAAAATTAAGTTTCCCCCCTTAACTCGTGTTTCTCGATCCGTCCATGACTATGAGGAAAGTTTTTGGAACATCTGTAAAATCTTTTATTTGACAGAAAATGAATGGTTGAATATATATATCCATTCATAACAATCCTAGTTGTGAAATAACTACTTGGTTTGTTTTGGCCACACCTTTTGTTAAGAAAATATGGCAATCATCCATAAAGATAGTTTATCTTAATAATTTTTGACAATGAATTCTAGTTGGATTCTGCTAGACTCACTCGAATAATCAATCCCGCGTTGTACCACTACTTCTTTGTAAAATAGAAGTCATTGGGTGTGTGCATTCACATATATTCAAAGTTTCAATCTTCAACCCTAAAAACCTTAGTCAAATTAATAAAATAAAATACAAAAATGCCCAAAACAAAAGGTTAGATGTATAAGGCCACTTTGGTTGGAGATAAATGAAAAGAAAATAATGGATAATGAAGGGAAAGGACGTGTTGTGTCTAAGTATATAATTTTGGAAGTTAAAGAAAGAAATTTGAGAAATTTGAAAGGATACAAATTAGGCATGATGAGTAAATTTCTACAATCCTCTAAAAATGGAAGGAAATAAAAAAATACGAAGTTTAATAAAACTTTTTTAATGCTGATAAATTTTTAGCACAATGGTGTACCACTTCTTATCAATTTATTTGTTTTCTAAATGTAAAAAACTGTAGTGATAAATTTTTTGAAATAGTTTAATTTTTTTTTTCTTTTTCCAAAAATAAATAACTGCAAAGACTATGATATCCTTTTATGTTCTCAAAATAAGTGTATTATATCGTTTCTATTCATATTAACACTATCTTCTTCTTCTTCTTTTTTTCTTCAACATGATAAGTTCATTATCATGTTGGTCCCGCATACACAAAATGTTACCGGGGAAAATACTATTTTGAGAATATTCTACTGAGTGAGGTAGCATTTGAAGAAAAAGAAAATATTGTAGAGTTTGAAAATAATTTCTAAGTTTCTAACCTTAGCACTAGTAATAATTTGAGACTGGAACGATTTTTTCTTTCTTTGCCAAGTTGTTAGAAGGATTTATTGTCACTGTTAAAATCAGCTGCATCAGATATATATTCTTATTATAAAGTCTAAAATCAAAGTTCTTTTTATATTTAAAAAATGATTGACAGTAACAAAAAATAATACAAGGAGAACCACTTGAAAGATTTATGTGACTTCCAACAAACCTTTCACCTTGAAATAAAATCAGTTATAATTAGATTACAATCTTTTAACAGTAATGATTTGTAGACACTTATTCAATTATAATAAAATATTATAATGTAATTTTTTTTTTTTTAACCTTAACAAGAAATAAACTTACAATTTATTTTCATAAATTTTTGAATTCCCAAATTTTTACTTTAAAAAGTATCAATGGATTATAATATTTGTTGGTTCAATCTCATTTAGTTGTGGGTTATAACAATAACAAAAGAATGGGCTACAAATCAACTGGCTAGTCGTCTTCCTCTTGTTTCTTTTCTTTCTCAATGATTTAACATCCTGTCTATATCTATCTATCCACGTGTGTGTATATATTTATATATATATATATATATATATATGTACTGATCTAGTTGCCCTAAAAGTGAGGTTACCAACCATCCTTTAAATCATTCAATGAAGACTTCAGAGACAGAGAGAGAGAGAGAGAGAGAGAGAGAACATTTTGTAATCTCATTTCACTTCGTTGTCATAGAACCTTCAAGAGAGTCGTTTTACAAGATGACACGAAAACCGAAATTCAACAGTGGACTGGGTCATTTGGTCACCTTGACACACGTCAGTTGTGTACAGAGTGCTTATCCAAATTGGGTGTCTCTTGTAAAAGTCCACGTTAGTTAAATACAAATCCCTATTCCTTTGCCTGGGATTCGTGTAAATAACTCAAACCTTTTAGTGGTTTAGTGGGTTGATTGGTAGAATCAGAAGAAAGTGGGAGAGTGTATAAATGACGGAAAATTATTGAATACCCCGGCACATACCTCCTGGGCATACCAACTCTTGGTGGCGGATCCCACCACATCTATAATCCAATGACCCTCACTACCCCAGGGTGCCATACCTCCGGGGTATTCAATAACTGCTCATAAATTAGTTGGAAAAATATTTATTTTTTATTTTATTTTTTTTTTCTTTTCCTGACAACAAACACCATACAGAACAACAAAACACAACCAACAACAAAATCCTTAACCATTAACATCAACCAAAGCAAGGCGTAATATCCGAGATGGAATAAAAGGCAACAGTCCATCAGCCGCCACTGAGGCACGAGAAAGCATCGCCAAAGGCATGAGCCACCTGATTACCTGTACGCCCCACATGACTTAAGGAAGCCCAACGAAAAAGCTGAAGATTCGCCTTGATATCAAAATAAAGAAAAACAATTTCAGATGGATAATGCGCTACATCCCCCACGGCTTCAACAACCACCTTAGCATCGGATTCAAACCATAAAGAAGAATAACCCAAAACTGAAGTCCAATAAATAGCTCGTTGACAAGCTATAGCCTCCGTTGCCATGGCCGACGAAGCATAGAACAGGCAAAACACAATCGCCTGAAGAACCACTCCTATAGCTCCTCCCCCACCCATGGATGATCTCGGGCTAAAACTTGCATCGAAATTACATTTAATCTTACCTGGACGAGGAGGAACCCAACGAACCATCGATGGCGAGTCCTGTGCCTGGACAAAAGCTTTACACTGGGACTTAGCGTCCTGAAATTCCCAAAAACTCGTAACGGCCTTATCCACCACTTCCTCCGGCCTCCATAACACCCCTTCAAAAAACTAAGCGATTCCTCGCTTTCCAAATACACTAAGCACAAAACGATATTAATCCAAGAACCCCTGAATAATCTATTGACGAAACAGCCTGCTTCACCAAAAAACACCACCCATCCACGAAAGAATGAAAACAAATGCTGAAAAATCAAAACGAAACGAGGACAACTTCCACACCTTTATGGAATGAGGGCACAAGAACAAAAGATGCACAATCTGGACACAAAGGCGACACATCACATCCACTCACCAACAAAGAAACCCCAATAGGCAATGCATGATAGCAACACTTCCACAAAAATGGTTGCACTTTTGATAATGTATTGCACCATAAATTGAAGACCAAGAAAAATTAGTCGAAGCAGCAACTGAAGACAAACTCATCCAGATAGCAAGATAATAAACGGAACGAACAGAAAATTTACCCGTCATCTCAGGCGCCCAAATTTGAACATCCGGTTTGTCCCACCGGTTAACATGCATTCGCAAAATTGCCTAAACTTCAAGTAGAGAGAAAAGTTGGTGCAACACATTCACTTTCCAAGTCGACTGTTGGTGATTAATCAAATCCGCAACATAACAACAAGGAACATCCCCCTGTGGTGGTAAAAGTTTCTAAAGGAGCGCTAAGACCCAATGATCATTCCAAATATGCGTAGATTTACCATTTCCAATCAACGATCGCAACCCCCCACGTAACAGTGTCTGAGTATACCAAATACTACACCATCCCCAAGATGGATTAGATCCCAACAAAGTGTCCAAAAATGAGCATGAAGGAAAATACTTTGCCTTATATAACTAGAACACCAATCCCTACTGATCAACCTGAAAGCACCAAGCATGTTTCGCTAGAAGCGCTAAATTAAACGCCTCAAAATCCCAAAACCCAAGACCACCACTTTTCTTATGCTGACATAAATAATCCCAAAGAATCCAATGAATTGCACGATGTTTATCCTTATTACACCACCAGAAAGAACGAATATGCTTCAACAAATTAACACACAACGTACGGGGGAGCTTGAAAGAAGACATCATATATGTAGGCAAAGCACTCAACACTGCCTTAATCAATACTTATTTGCCACCCGCCGACAGAGATTTTGCTTTCCAAGATGATAATCGCTCTTGTAATCTAGTTAACAAAAACTGAAAGACATCCCGATTGGACTGACTTAGAACAACCGGTAATCCTAAATATCGACTATGCAACCCTTCCACCTGTAGGCCCAAGCACTGGCTAAGAAGGCGGGGTAAAGAACATGGAGTATTCTTAGAGAAAAAGATAGAAGATTTACTAAAATTCACTTATTGCCCAGATGCTCTCTCATACTTTGCCAATTTTTTTTTCAGAAACTGAACCTCAGACTCCACCGCCGCATAAAAAATAATTAAATCATCTACGAAGAATAGATGAGAGATGGAAGGAGTTCTTCTACAGATTTTAATGCCAGACAACAATTGGGTTTGTTGCGCACGCAGGAAAGTAAGTGAGAAGGCTTCAGCACAGATAAGAAAAAGATACGAGGATAGCAGATCACCCTGGCACAACCCCCGCGAAGGGTGGAAAAACCAACCGAATTCCCATTGATTTTAAGAGAGTAAGAAACAGTAAAAATACAAGCCGAAATCATTTTGATCCAATGAGAATTCAACCCTAACTGATGCAGCATTTGAAACAAAAATTCTCACTAAACTCGATCATAAGCTTTACTTATGTCAACTTTCAGAGCCATAAAAGCTTTCCTCCCCTTCCGCTTATTTTTAAAAAATGCTGGAGCTCGTGAGTAATTAGGATATTATCCGTAATATGGCGACCTGCAACAAAAGCACTCTGAGATTCACTGATAAGGGATGAAATAATCCCTTTCAATTTGTTAGTCATAACTTTAGCGATAATCCGATAAGAAACATTACATAACGATATAGGCCGATAATGACTGACTTGAGTAGGAGACTGAATTTTAGGAATTAAAACAATATTCGTATGATTAAGGCAAGATAACAAGTGCACAGTGGTGAAAAAACTAGAAACTGCATGAACAACATCAAATTTAATTATCTCCCAATATATCTGATAAAATAATGGTGTCATTCCATCAGGTCCAAGGGCTTTCATCGGGGCCATAGAGAACACGACCTGCTTCACTTCCAACTCCGACGGAGCTAACAGAAGACTGGTGTTCATCACCTCAGACATTCGCCCAAGAATATACCGCAATATTTGTAGGGTTAGATGAGTGGAATAAGTGCTGAAAATAACGTAGAAACACTGAATTAACCGAAGTCTCCTCAGTCACCCATTGATTTCGTTCATCAAAAACACCAGAGATCGTATTTCGAGCTCGCCTCCTCTTTGTAGTGGCATGGAAAAATCTAGTATTACGATCCCCCGTTTGCAACCACAAAACACAAGATTTCTGTTTCCAAAAAAGCTCTTCCTCCAACCAACAAGAGCTTAACACTTTTTCCATCAAAGCAACCTTTGCATGGCAATAATCGGCAGTCCTAGCTTTCAACTCCTGAAGCCGACTGACCGCACTATCAATATGGGCTTTGGAATTAAAATTTTTAATTTTAGCCCAATGGATAAGATCAGCTTTGCATTTACGCAATTTTTGAGCCCACCTAAATTGATAAGAACCACTAATCGGAGTAGACCAAGTTGCATCAATGATGTGCGCACAATCACTCATACAAGTCCAACGAGCATCAAAGTGAAACTGCCTTTTCCGAGGTTGGCACAAAGGTTGAAGGTTTAGCAGCAACGCAAAATGATTTGATCCCACCACTGTAAGATGGGATAATTGAGCTTTTGGGGAAAAAAAAAACCCAGTCTTGTATAGCCAAAGCCCGATCAAGGCGCTCCTGAATACTAGCTATCCCATCCTGCTGATTGGACCAAGTAAAAGAAAGACCCACATACCCAAGATCCAGCAAAGCATACTGATCAATCAAAGATCGGAATGAGCGAAACTGCTAGATTTGTTTGGCCCTTCCCCCATACTTTTCAGATACATGTGAAATATCGTTAAAGTCTCCAATAAGCACCCAACGACTAGACCAAGAATTAGCCCTAGTTGCTAAATACTGCCACTGCCAAGTCCGCACCCGATCATTTGTACTAGCATAGATAATAGTCAAATTCCAAGGAGGCCGAGTAAGCGATAAAATAGTAGCAGTAATATAAAACCTTGTTTTATTTAACACTTTCAATTGAACAGTATCATTCCACCAAAGAGCAATGCCCCCTGCAAGACCGACCGGTTCAACCGTACAGCCATGTGAAAAGTCCATCATGTTTTTTAAGTAGAGTAGCCGCCTCCAACCATTCTTTGTTTCAATAAGGCCAAAATTATTAGGAGAAAACTAAGCCTAGAGCTTATTAAGTTGCTATACAGTCGAAAAAGAACCCAAACCTTGACAATTCCAAGCTATAATTTTTAGAGTTCCATTGTTTGAGTTAACGGGACTCGCAATCGTAACAATCTCCGGCCTAACCAGCACTCTTAAAGAAGTAAAGGAAGAAGCAAGCGACTAATTAAATTGAGACTGAGAAGTGACAGAGGAAGATATTACCTGTGCCTGCGAACAGAAATCAGTAGAGAGCTGTTGACGTGTATTAAACCCCATATGGCGCACAACCGGCCCATGTTCAAAATTTGCCTATGCAGAGACTCTAGAGCCATAGATCTGCCGAATAAGTTGGGCTTAAAAAGACTCATTAGGCCCAAAAGCACTGAAAGCCCAACCCACAAAATTAGGGTAGCGAATGGGGCGCAAGAAAAGGTTGGAAAATTTAATCAAATCTCTTTGACAAGTGCCTAATATGTTTCTCTTTTCTAATTTTTTTTTTTTTTTTTTTTTTTTTCTCTTTTCTAAGTTTTTTTCTTCCCCTCTTTTATTTAATTTTTCGTTCATTGTCAAATATATGGTCTAGAATGAACTTTTAAAATTTTAAGCTACAATAAAACATTAAAAGAATTACAAGATGCCTAATATGTTTCGCCTTTTTTTTTTCTCTCTCTCTCTCTCTTCTAAGTTTTTTTTCTTCCCCTCTTTTATTTAATTTTTTGTTCATTGTCAAATATATGGTCTAGAATGAACTTTTAAAATTTTAAGCTACAGTAAAACATTAAAAGAATTACAAGATGACACATTTGACGTGAGTAGGGCGGTGTGGAAGTTGTTTTGTTGTAAATTGTACTCCAATGACTTAGAGGGGGTGAATAACTCAACTTACTCAATTCATTCTTGTGACTGATCAATTACTCACCATAATTACCAAGGTCACATCCACACTCACAAAAATATAAACAATAAAGTAAAACAATTAAAGTAGATACCGAGTGGAAACTCTTGTTGGAATTAATAAATCTGACCATCTATGATGAAAACCACGTAAAGTTTCACAGTCTTGAACGAAACAATTCACTAATGTCAAAGTAAGTACAATAGACTCTGACTCAGGCTTACATGCACTTCGCTGGACTAAGTACCAATCGATGAACATCTTTCTGACTTTGCTATTCCTCCACCTAAACATGCTAGACTTCAGGTTTACTCCTTGATCTTTGCATAATGGTTGCTAGTACATCAACACTCCTTGAATGCTCTGACCCTTTGTAGTGTGATTGACTCCCTCCTCTACCTTCAAATCGGAATTTTGTAAAAGTTAGAAAAAAATCCTGCTAAACTAATTAGTTTCTGAAGATTTCGTATTGATCAATACGAGAACATCACGCTAAATCACTCTTGCGATAAACAATCAGATTTTTCTAAAAAAATCTCTTAAAAAGCTTTAATGTTCATGTAAAAGATTTAAAAGTTATTTTTACAATTGAAGAAATCAATCTCCTATAGGGTTAGAGATAGATGATGTACTTATATGTTAAAGAGTTCTTGTAACGAGTAAAAAGGAGTTTTAAAATCGTACAAGACATCCTAGATGTTTTGATAAAAATAGGAAACTCAAAAGTTACCAAAAGTTGAAAATCCACATGTTCAGAAAAACACAAACCGGTTCTATTTAGAATGCAATCGGTTGTGTTTAGACTGAGACCAAATATTTCAAGCAAAGAGTGCAACCGGTTATGTTTTGAAGTGCAACTAGTTATGTTTTTACTAAGGGCTGTTTTAAGGCCTCTGGAAAGTGCAACTGGTTCTGTCTAAAGTGCAACTGGGTATATAATTTTTTTTTCCAAAATGTTAAAACAACAGTATATTTTAAAGTCTATGTACAGTGAGGGCCAGAGGCGAAATTAGAAATGGGGCCTTGAACCGAAGTAGGTGAAAGAAACCCACCAAACAAAAGCAAAAAGACCAACAGGTCCAATACAAGGCGTACAAATTTAAAAGGATACAAATTATAATTCTTTAAAAAATGGAAGAAAAGAAAAAGATTACAAAGTTTAATAAAACTTTTTTTAATATCGATAAATTTTTTAGCACAACGTGTACCACTTCTTGTCAATATATTTGTCCTCTAAATGTAAAAAGGTGTAGTGAAAAATTCATTAAAATAGTTTAATTTTCTTTCTTTTTCCAAAAATAAATAATTGTTAAGACTATTATATTTCTTCTGTTATCAAAATAAGTGTATTATTATATTATATCCTTCTATTCATATCTACACTATCTTTTCTTTTCTTCATTTTCTTTTTTTCTTCAACGTGGTAAGGTCATTATCATGTTGGTCTCGGATACACGAAATGTTAGCAGGGAAAATACTATTTTGAGAATATTCAACTGAATGGGGTAGCATTTGACATTGAAAGCAAGAAAAAGAAAAAATTGTAGAGTTTGAAAGTAATTTCTAAGTTTCTAACCTTAGCACTAGTAATAATTTGAGACTAGAACGATTTTTTTTTTCTTTGCCAAGTTGTTAAAATGATATATTGTCACTGTTAATATCAGTTGCATCACATATATATTCTTATTATAAATCAGTTGCATCATATATATATTCTTATTATAAACTATAAAATCAAAGTTCTTTTTATATTTCAAAAATGATTGACAGGAAGAAAAAATCATAGAATTAAGGAGAACTACTTGAAAAATTTATGTGACTTTCTGTTAGAATGTATTGTAAAATATATTATTATTATATTGTATAATCTACTGTAACTTTATATAGGATTAACATATATCCTACACATCAATACAATATAGAATTTCACCCTCTTTTATTATTTAACATCTTATCAGAGCCTTTCGATCTCTTGTAAAAAATTTTACTAATTTATCGTAGTCACCGCCAGAAATGGCACCATTAGCCCCAACGGCAGCGGTTAATTGACAAATTATGCTTGCAGACTAACGCTTCCGCACTCCAAACTGCAACACCGTGCTCCTCATGTGGTAATTCCACTCTTTCATGTGCTTTCACACACACCAGCGATAAATCCCGCACCTTAATGTGTCAGATTAGTTCCGTCGTTGCACCACCACGCATCATTAGTGGTCATCACACACGTGCCAAAGCGCGTTTGATTCAGCCGCCAAGCGCCCAGGCACATTAGATCCACACCCACTTCCAACACCTTTCACCTTAAGATGGAATCAATTATAAGATTACAATCTTTTAACAGTGATTTGTAGACTCTTATTCAATTATAATAAAATATTATATATATATTTTTTACCTTGATAAAAAATACACTTATAATTTATTTTTATAAAATTTTGAATTGACAATTTTTTTTGTAGCTAGGCCCATTGTTTTGTTATTGTAATAATCCACAACTAAATGAGATTGAACCAACAAATATTACAATCTCATGAATTGTAATATTTGTTGGTTCAATCTCATTTAGTTGTGGAATTGTAATATTTGTTGGTTCAATCTCATTTAGTTGTGGATTATTACAATAACAAAACAATGGGCCTAGCTACAAAATCAACTGCCTAGTCGTATTCTTCTTGCTTCTTTTTTAACCATCTTGTCTATATCTATCTATCCACGTGTGTACAAGTGTGTATATATATATATACACACACTTACTGATCTAGTTGCCTTAAAATGACGTTACCAACCGTCCTTCAAATCATTCAATGAAGACTACAGAGAGAGAACCTTTTGGAATATCACTTAATTTTTTCGTCATAGATCCTTCAAGAGTGTCATTGTACAAGATGACACGAAAACTGAAATTCAACAGCGACTGGGTAACACACGTCAGTTTGTGAAGAGAGTGCTTATCCAAATTGGGAGTCTCTTGTAAAAAAAGTCCACATTAGTTGAATACAAATTGTATCTTTCCAATATGTATTTACTTTACTAACCCTATTTCTTTGACTGGGATTCGTGTAAATAACTCTCACTTTATGTTTGATGGGGCATTTAGTGGGTTGATTAGTAGATAATTCGAAGAAAGTGGAAGAGTGTATAAATGTGTTGGAAAACTGATGATTGGGTGCAAGAAAAGGTGGGAAAATTTAATCAAATCTCTTGGACAAGTGCCCAATCTGTTTCTTCTTTTCTTTTTTTTTCATTTTTGTTTTTTTTTATCCTCCAAGATTTTTTTTTTTTCTCTTTTGTTTAATTTTTTTTTTCATTGTCAAATATATGGTCTAGAATGAACTTCTAAAATTTTAAACTGCAGTAAAACATTAAAATAATTACAAGATGACACATAAGAGGAGTATAGAGGCATAAAGTCAAGCCAGAAAAGACCTACAAATCTTGAAGCAAAGCAAATAAATAAAGAACTGAAAAGATGGAAGAAAGAATGAATTTGCTTGAATGAATATTATTAAGATGGAAGAAAGATTGAATTTGCTTGAATGAATATTATTAATACTGAATCGTGTATTTGTACATGGAGATTTCTAATCATTCCTACAAGTCAGGAATCTATTACTACATTACAGGTTGTCTAGCTATAAGTTAGGCATTACAATAGGAAAGATAATATATACAAGATTATCTATTCTTAATATAGAAGATACGAAAGTTTGACTTCCTAACATAATACCCAATATTTTAAAAGGATTTATTAATTATTTTTATTTTATTTTTAAATGACTTGTTTTATTTAATTAAGTGCGTGGATAATTGTGATTATTTTAGTTTATTAAGTGAGTAGATAAATTGTATTATTTTAATTAAATTATATTTTGTAATTTTATTTGTTAAATTTATATAGTCTTTGATTTGTGGAATGCTAATTCGTGAATTGTTTATTTGATTTGTGTGATTTTATGTTTGTGTAACTTTATTGTTAATTATTGGTAACTATTAAATTAAATTTAATTATTTTATGTGTTTAAATTATTTGGATTGGGTTTAAGGGAAGTTGGACCAACTGATGTGGTATTGGACTTGAAAGAACCCTTGTTGGGTAATTATTAAAGGCCCGTGGTTATGAAGATATTTAATAATTATTTTTGCATAACTATATCTACATAATTATATGTATATAAATTTAATTAATTAATAATCATTTGTAGGGGTATATATGTCAATATATATATTGACATATATATAGGTATATATAATTTATTTAACTAATGATTATATATGGAAGGTAATGTACATAATTATATTAAAATATGTGTGTGTATATATATTATTTAAAAGATAGATATTATTTATTTTATATGGTAATCATAATGGGAAAATGATTTAGATTTTTGATGTGTATAAATAGACACATAAGACTTTAGGGTTAGGAGTTTTTCTACGTTAAAAAAAAAAAAAAAAAAAAAAAAAAAAAAAAAAAACAGAGAGAATTAGAGAGAGAAGAAGAAGGGCTAACGAAGAAGAGACCGGATCAAAGAAAGAGAAGACCGAATTTGGAAAAGAAAGGCAAGTTCTTCCCTACTTCTCCTCTTAGGGCTCATAAGCCTATCACCTGATTATCGAAATTATAGTTTATGTATTTATTTATTTTCAATTAAATTAATTTATTAGTAGGATTATATGAGCATGTTTAATCTTTACAAAATTATAAGTTTAAACATATGAATGTATGTATGTAATGTTCTGATAATGTAAAATCTTGTATGTAAGGTTAGATTAATTAAACTTTAGTTTCAGAAATTTTTATAGATTGCTTTAACCTTTGTGTACCATGATGAATTGAATTAAATAGATCTTAATTTAATTATATATGTTCAATTAGGTTCAAAATAATTAAATTAAGCTTGTGGGATTTTTCTAGAATTTTCTGGAATTATTTTATGGTTTTAGAAGTTATTTTATATATTCTGTATATATATATATATTTACATATATATTGTGTATATATTATATACTGGAGACTTGAGATCGGCGCACCCAAATAAAGGGGCTGGAATTCGGTGTGGCAAGGTGTACAGCGCCTTGGTGCGCTTAAATCAGGACCATTTAATGGTCCTAATGATAAGAAGCTATTGTGGTGTGATACGGCGCATAGAATTTAGGTGCACAACAGATCTGGACCATTGGTAAGGTCCAGTCAACAGCTGGAAGATCTGATGCGCGGTCCATGAAGAGATGGTGCGCTTGCATGATTTGGCCACTAGATGCAATTTAAAGGGTGGATGAAGATCCAGTGTGGGCGAGCTCACCATGACAAGGAAGGGCAACCAATGAGGAGAGGCCAGCACGCGCGGAGGGCCAAATCCGGCGCGTGTGCAGAGCGTGTAGGCGCGTGAGGACAGCAGCCAGTGGCTGGTGGCGCGTGGAGGTGCGTGCAGCAAGTCTAGGAGTGTGTGGTGGCGCATGGAGGCGTGTGGGACAATGTTTGGGGTCCTGGTAAGTTCCTGGGGATCTTAGTGAATTCCCAGAATTGGTTTTTAAACTGTTAGGGTTGAAAACATCCATCAGCGGATGCGTTCGTGGTGTTTTGGGAGCCAGAGAGTATCGCTTGGGTATTTAATGTGCATATATAATTTTAATTAGTAGTTGGGGGTGGAAGGAAGTGTGTATAACTGTCTATATATATATATATATATGGTTAGTAAGGAAGGACGTATATATATAAGTACTTGTATATATATATATATATTTAAGAATAATATATATATATATATATATATATATATTTATTATTCTTAAATGGTATGCTTATTATATGCATGGAATGTCTAGGTATGGTTTGGTATGTGGTTAAATTAGTTTTAAGATGTGGTACATGGTTGAATTGTAGGCATGGATGAGTTGCCAACGGCTTAAATATATATGGCCTTATTATTTTTGAATAATTTCATGTAGAGGAAGTATGGATGAATTGCTATTTAAAAGTATAAATAAATATACTTAAAGAAGCATGGTTGAATTGCTAATATTTAAATAAATATATCTGTAATGGCATGGTTGAATTGCTATTACATAACTAAATTGTTATGTGTTAGATGATTTAAAATTCATCTGTGGATGTCGTATGTACAAGTTGGATTAGGATTGGATTATTCTTATTAGAATAATCTAGTAACTACAGGCCAATTATTATTTTATCATATCAATAAAATAATATTGGTGGAGACATGGATGATTTGTCAAAGCCTAGATATTGGTTTAATGATTTATATAATTAAAGAAAATCATTATTAGGTTTTGGATTATTTATTATATTCCCTTAATTATGTTTTATTATTTAATAGATTAAATAATTGTCTAGGATGAAGTTAAGGTTAAAGGAGTTTGTTTAAAAGAAATATATACTGGTGGATTGGTTTAGGTATAATTATTAATTAATTATTGGTTAAGGGTTTTGACAATGTAATGAAACCATTAATGGATAGGATTTACTGTGTTGTATATATATGTAGCAAGGTACTTTAAGGTTTAAACTTTATTAGGATTGGTTTTGGTATAAATGATTTGTTTATTGGTTTTCAAAAGCTTGGTAGAGAGAACTTGCTCGTAGGGTTTAACCCACGATTTATTTTTCAGGTTATTAGAAGTTCAAGTCTCAAGGTTGAGGATCCGCAGCTGGAGGACTTATCCACTCTTTCGCTTTAATTAAAAGTAAGATATTATTATCATTTCATTTGATATTAGTAATCAGTAGTGAACTTTTGGTTAATGGATTTTGGTTACGGGGTCCTTGAGTTACAGGATTCCCGAGTTGTAAATGTTGGAGAATTATTAATGGATTTAGTATTTATTAGTTTTTTTCAGCGTATTAATTATTCTTTATTCCATTTTGTAATATGTGCTTGTTTAAATACTTTAATTGTTTTGATATCCCCGAATTTTGTGTATGGACTTGATCAACCCGTATTCCGAAATTAGGGGGTATCACATAGGAACAAAGATCTCTTTCCCCAAAGGCTTCGTCAAGACGTCTGCTAGCAGATGTGCAGAATGTACATATCTTGTCTCTAATGTAATGGCAATCTATCTCAATATGCCTAGTTCGCTTATGAAAAACTGGGTTGGCCGCAATGTGTAAGGCAGCCTTGTTGTCGCAATATAGCAAGGCAGATTCATGATGTGAAAGTCCCAAGTCCCTCAATAGATATCGGAGCCATGTCAACTCACAGCAGGCTCTTGTCATTGCACAGTATTCCGCCTTGGCAGAAGAGAGAGAAAATGTTTTCTGTCGCTTCGACCTCCAAGATATTAATGAAGGTCCAAGAAAGACACAATATCCGTAGTAAATCTCTTAGTGAGTGGGCAACCTGCCCAATCCGAGTCACAGTAAGCCCTCAACTTGAAATCACTATTCCAGTAGCATCCCAATGGTTTGTTTGTAATAGTTGGAATTAATTACAATGATTAAAACCGCTACTGATTTAACATGCATAAAGACCAAACTGAAACGTAGACGTGCAAGCACCATGACAGATTAAATTCAACACATTCAGATGATCAATTTAGCATATAATAAACATGAAAGATTCAATTAATGTCCAATTAAACTCCCAGAGACTATCTAAGTGTACAAAACACAGGCCAATGGGAGAGAGAAATAAAAAAACTTGCCTGTGATTTCAGTTATGAAATCTTGGCATCATCTCTAAGTTTCTGGCAATTACTGAATACCGTCAAGCCTCCTATTATTCTGGTTTAATCCACAACAAAACCTCATTGGTCCTCTCTGTTTTCCTCCTTGGTAACCCTTACGACGTCTCTGTTCTCTCAATCCTCTCTCTGTTATGTCTCTACTTCCACTGTGTCGTGAATAGGGTTTTAAAACCCTTGGCAGAACTAATACACGTATATATATAGGCACCAATAAAATCCTAAGTCCAACTATTAATCTAGGACGGAAACCCTAATTAAACGAGAGTCGGCCGATACGTGATAAAAAGAATTAAACCTACTTTTTTAACATTAAAACAGTTATACTAATTTAATCTAATTACACAACTAATTCCCAATCTAAAATACAATTAGTCAATTAAAGAAAATAAAAACCATTAATTCAACCAATTTAATTAATTAACAATTAATCCATTTAAAGAAAAATCATAACATAATTTAAATAAAACAATTCATTTAATTAATTTACATAACCTTGCAAATAAACAATTAAATTCAAAATGTAACAAAATACTTAATTAAAATACCGGGACTATCTTTTTAAAATTAAGAGTATTACACTTTTAAGGCCTCTGGAAAGTGCAACTGGTTCCGTCTAAAGTGTAACTGGGTATATAATTTTTTTTTTACAAAATGTTAAAACAATAGTATATTTTAAAGTCTATGTACAGTGAGGGCCAGAGGCGAAATTAGAAATGGGGCCTTGACCCTATGTAAGTGCAAAAAACCCACCAAACAAAAGCAAAAAGACCAACAGGTCCAATACAAGGCTTAAGCATAACCCAAACCCAAACCCAAATACCCAATATATACATTTAGCCATGTCAAAACAATTATCTCCATTTCCTATGAGCTGCCATCTTCAGGCGATCTTAGGCTGAGCCTTTGATAGCCTTCATTGTAATCATCTCCAGGAGGTGGTCAAATGAACGAAGATGGAAGATCCCAAAAATTACGGGCACGCTGAGCTGCCACGTCTCAAAGATTTTCAGAAACAAATGTTCTTGAATTACATTTAGCTTTCCTTTAGCGTTTTTCACTTTTAGTTTAGCTCTTCTTTGATAATCCAATTCGTCATTTACGGGTGAATACTTAAATGATAGTATAAGAATTTATTTTCTCCGATAAATAATAATCTAATATTAAGTGTTCACTCTAGCTTTTTATTTTTTATTTTTAGTTGAGCTATTCTTTGATATTTCTAAAATGTTCTTAACTTCTTAAGGGTATTTTTCAAAATTTCATATAAAAAAATTAATCAAGATTGACTATAGAAAATTTGCTAAAAAAATTCACTTTATAAAATAGAGAGTGTTTCTTGCACATTTTTTATATGGATCATGTTTTTTTGCACTTTACTCTTATTATTATTATTATTATTTAAAAAAAAAAAAAATCTTACAATGCCCTTTTTTTCCCTTGCCAAATTAGGAGGAGGGAGAACTCAAACACGGGCACACCTGTTTGGAGAGTTGGGTGCTCTACCAACTAAATCACTCCATAATGCCTCCAACAATGCTATTGAAGGGATTTGAATCATCAACCTTTTCTACTTGGGACTACTCTAAATAAATTTTGATGTGGGACAGGGGACCCTATTGTCTTATGGTGGATTATGGGTTCTAAGAGATGCCTGACACTACCACCGTCCTAAAAACATAAAAATAAAAATTCTACCTTGCACTTAAAAAATAAATAAGATACTACTAAGTCCCGTAGCTTAATCAAATGGTACAATTTAAAATTTAAAAATTTAAAATCGATTATGCTATGCTTGAGTGTTGATGTTATAAATTATATGCTAGCCTCGGTTATGCTAAATTTTCTCTAATTCTAATATACCAATTATATGCAAACCAACATAACACACATAGATTATTTACTTTCATTATACTTTAGTCACAAAATTGTATACAGATACTAGCATTAGAAAGTATATTTTTAAAATTTTTAAAATAGTGAGTTGTTTCCCCTATGAAATGATAAGAACAATACCAAATATCATATGATAGACCAGTGTTAACCATCAATGGAATTCTTAAGAGATCACATATCATTTATTTTCCACATTGGATCACCCAAAAAAAAAGTTTTAATGTTTGTAAAATGAAAAAAATTAATAAATAAAAAATAAAAAATCATCAAATAAGGTTAATCTTTTAGTCAATAGGAAAACAAATTGGTCAATCATATCCCAAATTCCCAATCGTCCCCACCAAGTGTAAACCAAAAATGAAGCATTACACTTCGCACCAATGATTAAACCACTAATACGTCCTCTTCCCCAAAAACAGAAACTCGTAAAATGTCACCAATATGGAAGTCATTCCCATTCCTCTCCCCTTCACACCTCCTCTTTAGTATCTCTCTCTATATAAGCATCCCCACATCTCTCTCTCTCTCTCTCTCTCTATATATATATATATATAACCCGTTAATGTATATTCCGATCAATTTTCTTGGAAATTATTCTTTTGCGTCATGGAGTTTAGCAATGGGGTGAGATCAGAGGGTAATATTGAAGTTAGAGGCCAAGAAATGAATGTGGGTAATAAAAGTAGTTTGAATTGTTCAGAATTTATGTTGAGGCTTTTGGCCTTTGCATTCACTCTGGTGGCGGCAATTGTTCTTGGGGTTGATAAGCAGACCACGGTTGTGCCTATACAGGTGGTTCTCGCCTTCCCACCTTTAAATGTTCCGGTCACCGCTAAGTGGAATTACATGTCTGCCTTTGTGTGAGTTTTCTCTCCCTCTCTCTCTCTCTCTCTCTCTCTCTCTCTCTCTCTCTCTCTCTCTATATATATATATATAAATATATCAAATGAATGTGTGGGAGTCTTCAATTTCAGACTCTCCATCATCGAGTCTGAATCCTCTTGCATAGCCTGTTTTAAAATTTTCAAAACTAAAAAATAAAATGTTGAAACATAATTTAATTTTATTGAAATCTCTTTTCAATGCTAGTAACAGCGCATTAAACCATTGTCCTAAAAAAGTGTACCATTTGAATTGTATGGGTAATCATGCAATAAAAAGTTGAGAAAAATTAAATTAACCATTCAATATATACATTTTTAAAAATTAGCAGACATTAAGTGTCACTATTACCAGCTTTTATTTGACTAAAACTTGTGACAAGTTTCAAATTTACTTGAATATATTGATGCGTCAAACAAAGCCAAGCAAGTTACTTTTGGGTTCCGTATGATTTAATACAAACCACTCAAAAACTTGTCCAAGATCATCCAATTAATGGTTGGCTAAGTTGCATCCAACGACATGTCCCAGTTCTCACTAGCATTTCTTGAATTAAAATTAGTAGTAGTAATGTAGAACAGATTGCTTGCTGACAATGATTTTGGAGTCCGCTTGGATAGTCAAAAGGTCAAACGGGCAGGCTGAGATAGTTTTTTTCGAAATAATTTTGACGAGTCCGTTTTGACCCTAGTATGATCGGAAGCAACCTAAATTGAAAAAATCAGTAGCAAAAACTATTAAGGTAGGACGCATTTTGGCCGAATTCAAAAATTACGTTTTCCCAATTTTAAATATTTAATAATTAAAAACATATTTGGATTACTTTCCTTTTTAGAATTTAATAATTTTTTTAGTTAGTGTAATTAGATTTTTTTCTTTTTTTTTACAGAATTTTTGGAGTAAGTTGATTTTTGAATAGTTTTCTTGTTCTACTAGCTAGTTCCGTATGTTTTTAAGGTTTCTTATGCTGATTTCTTTATTTATAAATACATGTATTGGAAATGTGTAACGGGTGGGCGCTTGCCCATTTACCCAAAAGCTCAAAATATTGGGTAATGCTGCATACCCACCCATTTATACCCAATTACTTTCCCATCCGATTCCGATGTGGGACAAATGACCCTTGTTACATTCTCCCCCACCCAAACTCGTGACGCCCTCATTGCGGTTCAGGCCACCCTGCCTACCCGGGATGTTAGCCCGAACGCCTTCCGGGTCGGGCGCTTGGCGTGACACCGGATCAAGGATTGGGTCTGGCTCTGATATCAATTGTAATGGGTGGGCGCTTGCCCATTTACCCAAAAGCTCGAACTATTAGGTAATGCTGTATACCCACCCATTTATACCGAATCACTTTCCCATCCGATTTCGATGTGGGACAAATAACACTTATTACAAGATCCGATCACCCATTCAATTATCAATAATATTTCAAAATCCTCTGCAAATTTCTTCTACTTTGTGAATTCAAAATTCTTTGTGAACCATACACAGCTTTCTGCTAAGTCAAGTAGTATGAGAAAATGGAAAGGCTTAATTGATATTTCACCCAACCCAACCGAATTGATTATGGGTGACATAGATTCAAGCCAAAGTCCCAAAGCCAACTACCTGTGTTATTACAAAACAAAAATAAATAAAATAAAATTATAACAAACTAATTTTGTCAAACTCTTCTAATAGGTACTTGGAGGTGACAAATGCCATAGCATGCTCATATGGAGCACTCTCTTTGATCCTCACATTGGCCATAATGGGTAAGAAGAAATGGTTTTATCTGATGATCGTCATCCTTGATTTAGTGGTGTTGGTACTACTCTTTTCTAGCACCGGAGCCGCCACTGCAATCGGCCTCATTGGCTACCGAGGCAACTCGCATGTGCGTTGGAGCAAAGTATGCGACGTCTTCGATAAATTCTGTCACCAAGTGGCTGCTGCCATAGCCATATCTCTTCTTGGCTCATTGGCATATCTCTTACTGGTTGTGCTTGCTATTTTGAAACTTCACAAGAAATATGAGTAGAATTTGATGGACTACTTTGATCTCTCTTCAGCCTGTTTTGGTTTTTATTTGTGGCTAAGTGAAGTTGTCCAGTGAGTGTGACCAAAATCCATAATGTAATGCAGAATTTTTTTTTTTTTTTTTTTATCCAAAAGGGTTGTGTATGTTGATTTCTCGTGCTGTTGTTTCATTCTCTTATAATCTTTCATAAATGTAAAATGTTCCTTGTCACAAATGTTTCCTCTTCCTAATATGTCGAATTGCTTGATTTGTTCACTCAATGAAAGAGCCTAGGTGCCAGAAGTTTTGTTGACCAGGGATAGTCAGATAGAGCCTCTCCAATCAACGCTCACTACTATTAATGAAGAAAACAACTAGAAATTTGCTGACAAAGTTTTATGAGAGATAGTACATCTTTTATTGAAGGTTATCAATAACGACAGCTCAATGGTACAATCTCCTCATATTCAAAGAGGAGAGTCAAGGTGTAAGGCATAAACTGTTTGGGTAGGCCTATGGGTTTCTTAACATGAAATAAATAAATAAAATAAAATAAATTGAGGGGTGTAGGTGCAAAAACTCCTTTAACTTTGAAAAGTCGACGTATTGTCACACGACACTTAAATAATATGAATTAACAAATAGAAAGAACTATTAACTTGAAACTAAGATTGATAATGCGGAGCTTGTGTATCTTTATTCGAGGTCTTAATCTCTATTTATAATAAATTCTAAGAGATAGAATCTTTTTAGGATTCGCATTGCTTGTCCCTCAAGGTTGTCAATTACACTACACTTTCCTTTTGATCAGGATTTTAGTGATTCAGTTTTCTTGAATGATAATCATTCTTCTAATAAAACTGTTATAAAAAATGCATTTAAAACGTGTATTCATGATTGGGCTTAAAATCCTATTTATTTGGGCCTTCCTTAATGAATTCCACTGGGTTTGATTGACTTGACACATTCTTCATGTTGAAGGCCAAGCATGAAGTTTGAATAGTCTTCATAATTTCGGTGGTCCCCTCTCATGCTGATGTGTTAACCTTTTACTGGTAGGGAAGTATTTTCCCTCCACACTTTGCCCCCATTTCCCTTCTAAATTGGGTAACGGTCCCTATTTAGAAGGGAATTGAATTTGCGCAGTTGCTAGAATTGTAAATGGCGGTTTAGAGCGTGGCTATTGACATTTTGACGCAACTTTTCTCAACATTTTGCTTCCACTATCATCGTGCTTTACAGACTCGTCATTTTCTAGGTTAGTTCATGCTTCCTTTGTAACTTTTATACTATGAATTCTTCTCCTGTTCAAGATCAAATAGAGATTATAGATTCTGAGGCCACTCCTTCGGCATCTCCCATTCTCATTAGATATCTGTCTCCCCCAAAAATCCTTAATTCTCATGACTTTTCAAGCGATTCTGCTGTGAGAGGGAATGATCAAGAGGAGGAATCTACCTCTGGATCTGAGGAAATATTTTCTAAGGCTGAGAAAGATATGATTGTATACTCCATCACCTAAAATTCCTTATTAACTCTGTCATGGAGGAGTTTGAGATTCCTGAAGGGGTAGAAATAGAAAAATATCCTTTTGATGCCGACTTTAGTTCCAGTGAGGGCATCGCTGAGAACGAGTTGCTTATATTTGTTAGTCACCTCCATGCCCTTTATTTTCCCCTTCATCCTTTCTCAGCCTTCAAGTAAACCCCAATTTTTTTAGAGTGATTTCCGCCCTTCTCGTATGTTGAAGGTTGGAGGGGATTGAACTGAACATGGCTAATTTCTTATTCAGCTACACAATTTGTAAGCACCAAACTGAGATAGGTTTATAATGACCCGGTCATTTTCTTCCATTCCTTTTTCCTCAGAATTTTACAGATGAATTTTTTTCATTGAAATTTCTTTTCTGAGTTTAGTTTCTCGTCGCTTAGTGTCGTCTCGAGTGCTTGAAAATAGTTTCTGAGACTCTTTTATTTGGATTGACAACTTCCTATGAGGACTGAGTCATTTCTACATTTTTCGTTTTTCGACACTATTCACTTTTCGTCATTTTTCCTGTTTTGTCCTCTTCCCTATTTTGTCTTTTCCCCGTTTGTCACTTTGTTGGCATAACCTCACTCTTTGTGTTTGGAGTTGGTTTTTGACTTCATGTACCTTCATCCTAAGTGGTTTCCACGAAATACGTATCTTTACTTTTGCAGAAAAGTACTTTGGTTGCTCCTGGTGTCCATAGGGGCATGGATGCATAGTTTTTTAGAATTTTTTTCTTTTCTTGGGGTGTTTTTCGTAAATATCTTTTGAAGATATTTTATTTCAGGGGTTTTTAAGAAAATATTTTTGGAAGATATTTTCATTCTGGATCATTAGTGCAGTTTTCACTTTTTGGAGGGGCCATTGTGTAATTAATGAAAGTTATTGCAAAATACCTTGTCTGGAGCCTGGATCCTCGTATGGGATTCATTTTCACATTTCGTCGAGTCATGTTTTTTTTTTCCAGTTTTAGGGTTTTTGGCCCCGATTGCCGCCGAACTTATTCGGGGCATGTCTTTCTGTTTGGAACTTGATTTTTTACGCTGTTTCTTCCGTTGTCCATATTTTCTCATTTAGAATCTTTTTTGTTCATAGAGTTTTGTCATTTGAGCGCGTTTGCTCAAAATTCACTTTTCCGGACCCGGCGGGACCCTTTCGGGGCACTTTTTGAGATTTTCTATAAATAGGGGGTCTTAAGTCAAAAAGTCATATTTCCATCATCTTCTTCACCCTCTTGGCCAGCAGCCATCGGTGCCCAAGGGTCTGCCTTCATTCTTTCTTCTCCTCCACTTGATTTCCTTAGTGGAAACTCTTCGGCCTTAACATTTATCGTTCCTCTCGACGTGCTCTACCTTTCCCCCCTATTAGAATTCATTTCTGACCGTTTCTTGAGTTTGGGTTTGAAGTCAAGTTGTGATTTTGATGGGGCTTCTTGGGGGTTCATGTAGATCGTGTTGTCCCTGACAAAACCTAGGAGTTTCGTCGAATTCGGAGCGGTTTCATTTCGGTGGGCCTTAGAGATTTTTATCTCAAATTGAGGTAGGGGATGTCTTAGGTTTATATTATTATTGTATTAATTGTTTTATAAGCATATGCAACTTGTGAGCATGCCTTGTTCAAGTTTTTAGAATTTAATTTATTTATTTTCTTTATTTTGGATTTAATTCTAATGATGGTATATAGTTTAGAATTAAATTATGGAATGCTAGTAAATTAGGCCTTGGTGAGTTGTGTAACATATATTAAATTTGAGATATTTGAATAAGAATTGCAAAACTTATTTAATATTTATCTTTTGTAAAAGATTAATTAACATAGTTGTATCTAGTATGAAATCAACTTGTAATGTGATATTAAAGTAGGCCTTGGTGAATTCTTTAACATATGTTAAATTGAGGATATTTGGATATGTTTGAAAATCTAGAGAAAAATTAATTAAGCTAATTAATTAATTTTGTTTTAAGTGTGTTGGTCACTTAAATTGATATTGGATGTAATAGGTTGATAATTCCTTGAAATGTAGTCCATTTAATTACCTTGTGAGCATGCTACTAACTTGTTGTAGAATTAGTACTTGTAGCCCCTAAAGATGGTAATTTGACTTAGCATGATAGGTGATATCATTGTCTTGAATAACTCGTTTAAATATATCTTGTGTAGGTATATACCTTGTTAGAATATTACAATTGCTTACCATGGGAGCTTGTTACTAAATTGTAGCTTATTTAGTACTTGTGGCTTAGGATAGTAATGTGGTTCAATTGTTATAAAATATTCTTACTTTGTGTATAAATTGCATAATGGAAACTTGACATGTCATATGCTATCTGGACTTAAATTCTAGGACATGGTTTGTGTAGATTCAACCTTACTTGTGCATGTAAATTGATTCCTAGACATTATTTGAAATGTATAAGTTTGGTTTAACTTATTAATTTTGCATAAGTTTTGAACTTATTGTTTTTGGAGGCTTGTAAGGATCATGTTCATATGAAGGCTAGGGTCTAGCCCTAGTACGGATTCGTGAGTTTCCTAAGTCATATGAAGTGCGCAGTAGGTAATAACTTGTGGGTCGTAATTACCTGGAATAACTTATACACATGCGCACTAGGTAGTACCTTGCGAGCTAGTAACCCGGAATAACTCGATTAGTGTGCAGCCAAGGATCCTAGTCTTTCCTCTATTTGATTTCGCATTTAATTTCAAGTTGTTAATCATGGATTACTTGTAGCTTGAGAATTGATGCTTACTTTGGGTATTTGAATCCTATCTAGCATACTTGAACTTGTATACTTGCTCCGTGAGTTTAAATTTCATTTAGTATACTTGTGCTGTGTATACTTGTCTTATGTGTGTTTTATTTAGCTTAGTATACTTGTGTTTGTATACTTCCTGAGTTCATGAAGGATATTTTTGAGCCGATTGCTCTTATTCGGGATTGTGACGGCCCAAGTTTTGTAAACCCGGTGCGTCAGTGATGACCAAAAGATGATCCGATAACGGATCCGAAATACGGAAGCGAAAGGTGAAACAACGGTCTCTAAAGATACAATGCGTCTCTAAGACACCAATGTGACCCTCAATGAGGTCATGGAACCCAAAGGAAAACAAATGCGGAAGTGTCGTTTCAAAAACGGACAAAAAGGAACCTAGGGGCAAAATGGTCATTTTGCAAAAAAAAAAAAAAAAAAAATGGATTCAAGTGCTATCGAGCACACCACTGGGAAGACAATGAAAAACTAAGGATGATGGACTCAAGAATTTTCATTATCCGGATTCCGAACGAAGGACAAACGACAAAACAAAGAAAAACGAGCAACAAAGCTAAAAGGGTAAACTGGTAATTATCCAGAAATATCTGGGTGCAACCGAGGACACCGTTGGATAGACAATGAAAAATTAATCAATTTTAAAAAAAAAACTCACTTGATTTGGAGTCTGGATGAGGGAGAAAGGTCAAAAACAAAATCGACGTCGCGGCGGTCAGATGAAGGCCGTGACAGCTACAGTGCTATCAACCCACTACTGCTGCAACTGAGAGTAAAAACGGGCATCTAAACGGACTTTTCTGGAAAAATTCAAAGAAGAAACCCCCCCCCCCCCCAAAATCAAGTTTTCTACCCGACACGCGGACGAAAACCAAAAAAATGCAGTGTAAAATGTCCAAAATACCCTCAAGAAAATCAGGTCTAGAGGTCAAAAATCGTTCCAAGCTACTGCCCAAAGAAAGGAAATGGGGCTTCGGAAGGTCTTCAAATTGCTTAAATTAAAAATGCAATCTTAAAATACACCCACAAGACCCCCGGAAGTTTCGGATCGGTCGTCGCGCTTTTAAAAAAAAAAGTCGATGAATAGTACCAAGTATATTTGCACGAAAGTCGGCAAAAACTTGGCAGCAATGATTTTTCGGAAAAAAATCAATTTTTGAGGGCCAAGATGGCAGTTTATGAAAAAATACAAAGAAGAAACCTCCCTCAAAATTGAGCTTTCTATGTCACTCGCGAGGAAAAATGAAAAAAATGCATTTTTAAATACCTGAAATTCCCCTAGAACAGAATAGGGTAAAACTCCCTATAAATGCTACTTAGAGTCTTTGTTTCATCAAGGATGGTTTTGTTTTCCAAAGTGAGCATGCAAGCAGATGTAATGTGATAAAATAGATGTGTTGCAATGGCCTATGGCCTCTTGGCATCTCATATGCAAAATAGAACCCTTCAATGCATTAATCCACATATCTTCCATAGGCAACAATGAAGTTCAAAGTTAGCATACATTTCACATAAGTGTCTTTGGCCCTTGGCCTCATTACAACCACATTCTTAGAGTGTCAAAAGGTGCACTTAAGTGCACATTACATAACTTAGACAATAAGTACAAGTTTTATCAAAATAAGCAAAAGTAGGACAAGATATGCTAACATATGCATATTCTATGTCATCAAAATATACTTCAAGAACTCTAGTGAGTCTAAGAATGCTGTGCATCCCACACTAAGGCTTCTTTACCTGCAAACACCCATTAACTTAGGGGTGAGTAAACAAGTTTACTCATAGGGAATGCATGGGTTTATCTTTGTACCAAGTTAGAATCCAATACCATTTAATTCATGCTATCAAGTGACAATAGAACTTTCAACATAACACAATGAGATGTAATTTTACAAAGTTAACAACTTGGAATTTAAATGCAAAATCAAACCAAAGTGGATACTTGGACGTCACGCCGGATCAAACCGACAATGTGGTTACTTTAGGGTTACTAGCCCATGGGTAACCTCCCTATGTGCGCACTAGACTTGTAGAGCGACTTTCCCCCGTTCTAGAACCATGCCCTAGCCATAGTCAAAACAACGACATCCCCAAGTTTCCAAAATCAACATTTTGTGCACATTACGTATATGTATCAACATAACATATATATATACAATGTAAAGCCATCAACATGCACAAATTAATTTTGGAAACACAATACATGCCCTAAGTTCTCAACTAAAATGGCATGAAGAATATTGAATGATCATTATGCTATTTGCCACTAATTACAACAATATCATTCAACAACAAGAACATAACCTCACAAGTATGATATAAGTTTAAAATCATAATTTAAACAATTTAATAAAACAACTAAATTCCCTAGATATCACTTCTCATCCAAACATGCTCAATTTAATATATGTTGTAGTACATGTCATGATTATTATATAAATCACTTCAAAACTTGATTTAAGTCATGGGAGCATATAAATAAAAATTAATTAAATTAATTCATTAATACCTCTAGATTTTAAAACAACTCTAAATGACCTCAAATTAACAAAAGTTATGAATCAAGCCATGGTCATGTTATTTATCAAGTCTAAAGTGAATTACATACAAGTCACAATTAATCATTTATTTCTCATTTTAATACAAGACAAACATATAACTTAGATATCACTATAGGAACAAATAAAATCACTTGGAAGATAAATGATAACACCCCCTACCTCAATAGAGAATTGAATCTCTATAATCTAAGCAACCAAGCTCAAAATGGAAAACAAGTTTAGGGTTAATGAAGAGGGGAGTGAGAGGAAGCTTTTGTCTTCCAAGGTTTTATGTCTAAGGTAAGTGGAAGGAGGCCAAAATGAAGAAAAAAGCTATTAAGCAAGCTTTTCTCCAATGGTGGCTAGGTTATGGTTCTTGAAGACAAGTGAAAATGAAAATGATAAAGTGTAAAATGGTGAGTGGAAGGGCTAGAAATCCTCCACTCACTATGTGCTCTTACACTACCTCTCTCACACACATAATGCAAGACTAAATGGTGAACCTACACTTGTCATGAATCTATGGTTCATTCCTAGGCTTAATCTCAAGACTACACTTGTCACCATCCTATGTAAACTTCCCAAGACTTAATATTGAACCTACATTTGTCAACCAACTATGCCAACAAGTGTACCAATCCTAGGCCAACAAGTGGGTGAATCTCCACCCTCCACATGTCATCATCCAAGGCATCAAAGTGTTTTCACACAAATGTCAACAAGTGGACCAATGAGAGTGTGACACTTGTCACACTTTCCGAAAATTACAAACAAGTCCTTTTTGAAAATATCTTCAAAATTAAATTACAAAATGGTCCCTAAGACGAAAAATAATTACTTTACTTAATTACATAAAAACCCCTCAAGTTTTGGATAATTACAAAAAGTCTTGTTTTCATGACTTTTACAAAGAAAGTAAGCATTTAATATGCATTTCTACAAAAGTAAAAATGTAGATGTCATGGAATTTAAATACCATGAATGCATGCAAAACCGGATTCAAATCCGAGCACAACAAGTAAGGTTATGCAAGGAAAAACGAAAGAAACGGGAAAAAGATGAAATAGGGAAAAGACAAAATAGGAAAAAGACGAAAAAAGAAAATCGCCAAAAATGGAAAAGGAGAAAAAAGGCCGGGTCATTACAGGGATTGTATGTGCACTGCTCAGAATAAGAAAAAGAGCTATGCTGATCGTCGCACTCGTGTTTTAGAGTTTCAGGTTAGGGATCATCGCACTCGTGCTTTAGAGTTTCAGGTTGGATTGAGTTGCAGCCAGATGCAACATATTTGGCGTCACCATGTCGTATTGTCGACTGTCGGGATCAAATTCTTCGTAACAAGGTTATCCTTTCAGTTCGTGTTCCGTGGAGTCATCACAATGAGGCTGAGTCCACTTGGGAACAGGAGGATGTCTTTCGCTTGTAGTTTCCTGAATTATGGGAAGAAGGTAAGAGCGAATTCCGAGGACGGAATTCCTTTTATTAGGGGAGAAGAATGTAATAGCCCTAATTTCTAAAGGATAGTCATAGTATTTAATTTATTGTTTTAATTGAATTTTAATTATTTATTTATTATTTTAATTGAATTTGAATTATTTAATTGTTTATTGGCGTGTTTATTTGAATTAAATGACGACTTGTATTATGATATGTTCTTTAATAGAATTAATTGTTTTCTTTAATAGTATTAATTGTTTTCTTTCATAGAATTTATTGTTTTCCTTTAATTGAATTAATTATTAAATGGTTTAATTAATTATTAATTATGAAAATATAATTAGGATTTTAGTTCTGTTCAGGTTTAGGTTATGAGCTGACATAGACTTTAATTAGGATTTTTTGTGGGCCGACCTAGATTCAGTTTAGGGCTTGAATTAAGCTTAGGTTTTGTATAAACCTATAAATATATGTAATAAGACTCTGCCAAGGGTTTTAGAGCCCTATTCACGGTTGTGGAGGCAGAGAGAGAACATAGGAGGATTTCAGTAGGTGGTTCGCTGGAGAACTTAGGAGGACGACTGTGCAAGGCTAAAGGAAAGTTTTATCCTTACTCTCTCCCTTGGACTTTGTGTTCTTTGCATCTCTATTACAACTCTAGGAGTAAATAAACTGCTAAGTTAATCTGGTTGCATGTTTAGGTTCGTTGTTGACTGTCTGTGTTTACATGTCTCTATATTTGTTTATTTAATGGTTCTGTATGTATTTCTTTTTCATATTTATGTTGATTAGTGACTAATGATTTTTATGGTCTCTAGAACTTTATTTTTAATCAGTAGAAACATTAAAGAGGGAGGACAGTTCAACTGGTAGTCGCCGTAGATCAAACCAGTGAAGGAGAAGGAGAGAACTGAGCAAACTAGAGAAGGAGACGGCTCCCCACAAGGGTGGAGCCGGCTCCAAGAGAGGTGGAGGTGGCTCCACATGGGGAGGAGCTAGCTCCACTCAAAGGCAGGTGGCTCCCCTTTGTGGGGAGACGTCTCTTTTCCCACTTTCTCTTGATTTTTGATATTTTCTGACTCTAAGGTGGTTTTTTTGACCCGTCTGAAGTGAACGGGGACTGTACATGAGAATTTAAAAGTAATCTAAGGTTATATTGAGACTTCAGAGGATGTGGGAATGGAGGATAAACCACTTAGGGTTTACAGGTTGAGCAGTGAATGTTTCTTAACAATTATGTAAAATATCAGTGTATGCGAGTGATTAAAATAGCTTGTGTCATTTTAAATAATTTTTCAAGAATGATTATCCAATTTTAATCATGTAACAGTCGTGTAAAATGAGCATATTAAAGTCTATCTTATTTTAATTACGCTTGTTAATATTAATTGATGACTAAATCTTAGTACTTGTTCATCGATTGTTGGATTAGATGTATAAGCATGATAGTCTAGGTGTATTGTCTAGGTGTATTGTGCTTGTCATTAAATTAATTGAGGTGCCATGTTCCAGTGATAAAATATAGGCATGTCAGATTACAGAATTATTATATGCTTATAAAGGATAAATGGCGGTATACATGTGTTAAATGTAATATCAATTCTTGGATAATTGTGTAGCGGTATTAAGTAAGCACGTTCAAACATATATTTGGATTATGCTTATCATGGATTAAAGGATGTTTATACTTGTTCATTGTGCTATAAGTTATGAGAGAATTATGTAATAGTGGTATAAGACAAACATGTTAGTTTACGAAATTTTGTTATGCCTTGTATGCAATTAATGGATGTAAACATTTATTTATGTTCTGTCAGTTATATAGATGTTGTGGATTAGTTGGTATTTATATTCATTATGTGTATTATCAGCTATTGGATGGATGGATTGTATGCACCGGTATGGGACGGTGACATACTAAGGACGGATTAGTTTCAAAATACTACATCCTACCTATACGGAATAAGGGAATGGATTATGAAATCAATCCTACTTATAATTAAGTCAAAGAAGCTGTACAAGCTGAATGACTAAATGGATTACTTGTTATCAAAGTTAAGTCAAAGAAGCTGAACAAGCTGAATGACTAACTGGACTGGTTTGAATGGATAGGAGAGGACTTTTAATATATTTTTATGGTACCGTAATATGAGCTTGAGTCTCAGAGTCGTCGGTTAGGGAGCGTATATGCAGTAGGATGCGTAGCTAGATATGAGAGGTTGAGGTCTACCCTGTTAGGCCTAGGTACTCATGCCCACCTATGGGTGCATTTTCGCATATTGCCTTCTATTCAGGTTGAGACCCTTTCCATAGTCCAGTGAGAGTCTTGTAGTGTGAATATATATATATATATATATATATATATATATATTTATTTATGGACTATTAGCTATTGTTGAGTTGGTTAGGGTGTACATGTGTATCGAGTCTCTGCTTGGATTGTAGTAGGTTAGAACTTATTCGTGGGCCTGACTCACTTTTATATTTTTTTCAGGTGTTCGACCGTTCCAGTCGTAGGCTTGATTGTGCTAAGCAGAGACCATCACTCACTTTTTCGATGACGTAGGACCTCTCTCGATGGTTTACTTTGAATGTACTTGTTGTGGTTTCATTTTAGGTTGGATTTATTAGGGGTCCACTAGAGATGGATTCCCGAGTTGTTTAAACTATTGAAGGTTTCGAATTATCGATTTTAAAAGGATTATTTTTAGTTTCTTCCAGCTTGTAATATTTATTCTTAATTCATTTTGTCATCTGTGTTCGTTTTAAAATATTAATTGTTTGGTATTTCCTCGGGTTTGGGCCTGGGCCTGATCAACCCATGTCTCGGATCCGAGGGGTATCACCCTTAGGATGGTAATTTGGTTTAATTGTTGTAAAATATTTTTACCTTGGGTTATAAATTGCATATTGAGGACATGATATGTCTTATGCTATATAGACTTGAATTATAAGACATGGTTTGTATGGATTCAAACTTACTTGTGCATGGAGTGTGGTAACTTGCATTTGATTTTCTATAAGTTTTGAACTTATTAATTTTGGAAAGCTTGTAAGGACATAATTTATGTGATGGTTAGGGTTTGGCTCTAGTACGTGGACAAGTGTCCTCTAAGTCATAAGCACGCACTAGGTAGTACCTTGTGGGTCGTAATTACTCGAAAATACTTGTTTGGTCTAGTGGCCGCATGTCTTAGTCTTTCCACTATTTGATTTCGCATTTAATTTCAAGTTGTTAATCATGGATTACTTGTAGCTTGAGAATTGATACTTGCTTTGGGTATTTGAATCTTGTTTAGTATACTTAAACTTGTATACTTGTTCCATAAGTTTAAATAGCATTTAGTATACTTGTGTTGTGTACTTGATATACAAGATTCCACATTAAATGTACACTTGTGTGAATATACTTAGACATTGCATGACTTGTCTTAATATGTGATAAGTGCTTAAATGTTGCACATTTCAGCACCTAAGTTAGGGTATTTCAGTCTTTGCATCTATCTTAAGTTTATGTTTTAGTCCTAATTTATGTTTATGTGTATTTCAAGGCAATAAAGTTAAAATGAGCTAAGAACAGTCCAATTAAGCCTTTTTGGAGTTAAGCAAAGATTTTCAGAAAATGGCACAAAGCAGTCAATCTGGGGCCTTTGATGATATTCCCAAAGATGGAGAAGCAAACCAAATAGCCCGGGGCAAAAATGGAGCTGAATAAGGCTTAAAGGAATTTTCCAACTCTGGGGGATCGATCCCCCAGGACTTGGCAACATTGCATATTTTTATATTAATGTTTGGGCTTATTTTGTAACCTAGTGGGCTTTAATAGGTTTATTACTTAAGCCCAGTGAGGCCCATTGTTTTTAGGGTTAGTATTTATTAGTTTAGTGATTTATTATTAGAAAGAAAAAAGGGAAGTTTTGATGATTATTTTTTAATCTGTATCGTGATATCGTTCTCTCTGGAAGAAAACGAAAGGAAGAAAAAAAAGCGAGGGTTTGAAGAACATTTTTACAGAGGCTTTGTCTACAATTGAAGGAAGAAGAAGAAGGAACCAAAAGATGGAGATGGAGCTTGTTGACACCATGATCATCTTCTCCATGAGCTAATTCTTCACTTAGGGCTTGGATGAGCCCTAAGTTCATGTAACCCTAACCTTTGTATTTCTTTTCTTGGGGAATTATTATGTTGTAATTAAATTGTATGGCCTTGCGATTTCTTAATATATACATGCTTGATTTGATAAATTAGGGTTTGTATTGATAAATTCTTCCATTGAAATCTCCAATTGATTGTATGTCTATGTATGATTAATTAGGGATTTTATTCTTCATTAGATGATTAGAATTTAATTCTTCCATTAATTCTATATGAAAATTACATGTCTAGGTGTGATTGATTTAGAATTATACTCTACACTAGATACTTCTTTTAGTTGTGTTTAGTGATGGCCATAGCATGAGACTTAGTTGATACAATTATCAATTAATTTGATGTATAAAGGCTTAATCATGATAGATTGTTTTACAAATTAGCTTATTTGTCATTAGTTAATTGTAGTAAAGTAGGCAATCTGTGCTTGATTATTTTAATCCATGCTTCTAATTACAATTAGTATTATCTTCTTGATTAATGTGTGCTCTTATTGGATACATTTGTGAATGTGTATGGTGGGTTATGACGTAGTCTTGAATGGGTTCTACACTTTAGTTTAATTGTCATTAGGTAGACAATTCATTCTTGATGTTGATAATCTATGCTTACAATTGTGATTTGTGATGATAATGTGACCACATCTATAATTACACTAATAAATTCCCCATTAATTGAAAGCACATGGTTAATTGCATGGGCTTAGTAGTGAATCCTAACCCTAAGATTCTCTTCCTATCTCTTTAATTCTTAGTTTAATGTCATTTCTATTTTCATGCTTTTGATTGAATTTTAGTTTAATCACTCCACCAAAATATTTTTCTCTCACACTCTTTCTCTCTCTCTCTCTTCTCTCTTTTACAATCTAATTAGCATTAAAATCAAGTTTAGTCGCAACACGTGTTCAATCCCTTGGGTTCGATCCCTTCTCACTTCATACTACATAGTATAAGTGTCTAGCGGTTTACAAATGTAAACTATGATGCCCGCTTGATACCATTTCCAAAACCAAAGTGTTGTGCATTATTTTGTGCACACGCTCAGGTCGCATCATAATTTTGGCGCCGTTGCCGGGGATTGACGGTTTAGTTGGAATTAAATTAGGCATTAGGGCTAATTTAATTGTTTTCTTAAAATTACTATTTTCTTACTAATCCCCCTTGTTCAATTAGGCACTTGAAAAGAAAAGGAGCAAGCATTGGATTTTAGCACCTTTGTAACATTGCTGCTAGGGAGTTTTGTAAGCTTCCTTGAATTTCTTTTATTATAATTGTTCAATTCTCTGTATGCTTGCGTGATAGCCCTTGTCGAGGCTATCACATTGTTTAAATTCTTGTCCAAGCATAAGCCCAAAAAGAGGCTATTACTTTCTTGATAGAAAGCATCGGCCCGTGTGGAGGCAATTTAATTTTGTACATTAATATAACATGGGAGTATGGGAACATCGTATGTGGAGGTTGTGAATTATTAATGATTATTGTTGTGGTTTGTTGTTTCTAGGAGAATTCTTCCCATTCTTGATTATCCCACATTTAATGGAAAACCAATTCTAAAATCTAGGGCATATGGATAATCTAGGTGAGTATCACCCTCTTAATGGGCATCCACCTCAAGGTGTGCATCCATCCTTAAGAATTCCACATCCTAATGTGTTTCCACAACCCAATCAAATGCAACAACCTCCAATAATACAAATCCATCCTCAAGATCATGTAGTTTATCCCCCAAATCCTAAATTATCTCTTCGGGATCACTACACTCCAAATGAATACAATGCACCAACATGCATCAGGTTGCCAAACTTTCGGGCAACCTATTATGAAATCAAGCCCGCAACCATCCAAATGTGCCACATTTTCTATGGGGTAAATAATGAAGAACCATATAAACATTTGGATGAGTTTTTGGAAGTTTGTTCAACCGTGAAAATCACGGACCTTCCGGAAGAAGTCTTAAAAATGAAGCTTTTCCCTTTCACTCTTTGGGAAAAGGCTAAATATTGGTTCAATAACTTGAGGGCAAATTCAATCACATCTTGGGCTCAACTACAATATGAATTCCTAAAAAAATTTTACCCTGCAAGTAGAACCGATGCTATGAGAGCTTCTATCCGTGAATTCTCCCAAAATGAGGGAGAACCTTTGCATGAAGCATGGGAGTGTTTGAACGATTTGCTACGGAAGTGTCCACATCACGACATTCCTAAGTGGCAATTAGTTCGTTGCTTCTATGAAAGCTTATCCGATACCCAAAAAGGTATCGTTGATGCTTCATGTGGAGGAGCCTATTTGGCAAAAATGAAGATGATGTGTGGCATCTTTTTGATCGCATGAGCGAAAATTCAATGCATCGTTCTTCACCGTCCCGATTTGGCCAAAACTTGAATGAAGGAGGGAAGAAAACCTCCAGTCTTTCTCAAGTGGAAAGTTCCATGGAAATTGCCGCCGAAGTCAAAAATCTTACTCAAAGGTTTGATAAATTTCTTTTGAGCCAAAACCCAGTAATTCAATCATCCAACTCTTTCCATTCTCAAAATGTGATGTGCATGACTTGCTCTAGTTATACTCATAATACTTTCAATTGTCCTCTTGGACAAGTTTTTCCGAGTGAGTATCAAGAACAAGTCAATGCTGTTTTCATTCATCCGGGAAGTAATCCAAATTCTAACTCCTACAATTCTGGATGGAGTGATCCTAACTTTTCTTGGAGAAATCAAGGAGGAGGTATCATTCCTCCTATTCATAAAAATTCCCAAGAAAAGTATGTGCCTCCCCACCTCCGAAATGCAAATTCTCAAGCATACCACTCTCCATCTTATCCTCTTCCAAATGTGAATCAATTCTCTAATTCTCATTCTTCAAATCATCAATCTTATTCTCATCCACCTCAAGAGCCTCCTAGGAATCCCACTTTTGAGGATAAGGTTTTAGAAGCTTTGGGTGATCTTCAAAAGGAAAATCAAGTGTTTCATTCACATTCTCAATCAATTGCAAAACTTGAAGCCCAAATTGGGCAAATGGCTAAATCAATAAAAGAGAAAGGGCCTATTCAACTTGAGATTAACCGAAAGGCATACTCCATTTCCACCTTGAGGAGTGGGAGAAAAATTGATAATAAAGTTGAGACCTATTGAAATAAGTGTTCCAATGCAACCAAGTGTTAGCTCGTCTACAATTCCCAATTCCATTCCTACTTCACTAGAGTCAAATGGTCACATTAAGGAGCCAATTCCATCATCATCATCTTCCTCCCATGTAGAGAAGCCTTATGAGCCAAAAGCTCCATTTCCTCAAGCTTTAAACTCTACTCCATTTTCGAGGCAAGAAGGAAAAATCCATGACATGATGGAAGTTTTTGAACAAGTTAAAATCAACCTTCCTCTTCTTGATGCTATTCGCCAAATTCCACCATATACCAAGTTCTTGAAGGACTTGTGTACTCAAAAGAAGAAGAACAAGGGACCAAGCCCAAAGAAAGTACTTCTCACGGAGCAAGTAAGCTCTATCATTAAGCTTAGCACCCCACCTAAGTTCAAAGACCCTGGCGCTCCAACCATCTTTTGTACCATAGGGAACCATGAGGTAAAAAGGGCATTTCTTGACTCAGGGGCTAGTGTTAACGTTATTCCTTACTCCGTGTATCTTCAATTAGGTTTGGGAAATCTTAAGCCAACTTCGGTAGTTATTCAACTCGCCGATAGGTCTACAAAACAACCAAGGGGAATTGTTGAGGACATCCTCATCAAAGTCGACAAATTCTATTTCTCGGTTGATTTTGTTGTGCTTGACACTGAGCCGGTTCCCAATCCTACCACTTACATTCCCATCATTTAGGAAGACCATTTCTTGCCACTGCTAATGCGACAATCAATTTTGGGTCCGGCATTATGGACATCTCTTTTGGTAATATAATGGTTAAGCTTAATGTGTTTAACACGAGCCAACATCCTATCAATGAAGGCGAGTGTTTCATGGTGAATATCTTGGATGAAATTGTTGAAGAAGTCATTCATTCCATTCCTTCTGAAGATCCTCTTGAGGCATGCCTCTCTCACTTCAATATAGACGCATTTGACATTGAAAGCTCCATATATGAAGTTAATTCTCTAATGGACTCCGTGGCTATCTTAGACTTCCCGCCATGGAAAAACTCAAAAGAACCTCTTCCTCCAATCGCAAGTACTATTTCTTATCAAAAAGAGGAAGAAGTTGTAAGTTCACCAATGGCCAATCCAATTTATGAGGACATTCCTTGTAATATTGAGCATGAAGTCATTGAGGCGACCTTAGTGAAGGAGGAGAAAGTGATCAATGTGGAAGTTGACAAAAAAGATGAAGAGATTGAGTTTTCTAATAATCCAACCGAATCTTTGAAAGACATTACCTTGCCAAGTGCAAGGCCGATCATGATGGACTTTATCTTCAAGACCGTGGATGAAAGGGACCAAATTGCGTCTTCCATCATTTCTTTCCAAATCATTCTTTTAGGAGATGTATTCATTGTTGTGAGAGAACATCCATTGGGGAAAATAGATAAACGGATCAATGAGGATGTCTCATATCCGGTTTTTGATTCTTTCGACTAGTGAGTCGCCTCAACGTCTTGCTAGAGACGTTAAACACTAGTTTTTCGTTGATTTGAAAAAATTTAAAAAAAAAAAAAAAAAATTGCATTTTATTTTTATTTTATTTTCTTTTCCGTTTGTACATTTATGCATTTTTAAATTCAAAAAGAAAAATAAATAAATAACAAAATAAAATAAAAAAATGTTGTGATGGGTAGTTTAGGTTAGTATTTGATTTTATTATAATTTTTAGTACTATTATTTATTTTATTTTATTTTTATTTTATTTTTATATATATTTCATTTTAGTATATATATTTTTCGTTTTGCTTAAATTAAAAAAAAAAATTTTAAAAAAAAGAGTAAAAAAAAATAGTACTAGTTCATATAGGTTGCTTTGTAATTTTATTTATTATTATTTATTTTATTTTATTTTATTTATATTAGTGTATATAGTATTTTTAATTTTTGCTTAAAAAAAAAAAAAAAAAAAAAACAAGAAAAGAAAAAAGAAGATCGATCCCTAAAATGGGTGGGAAATCGATCCCATTTTTCTGACACAGACTAGCAAAAAAAAAGGCCACGTGGATCGATCCCCAAACCAAGGGGATCGATTCCCTACCAATTTATCACATTACACAGTGAGAGGAGAACTTTCGGCATAAAAATATCGATCCCCAAGTAAAGGAGATCGATCCCCATTCATTCCCTGCCTTACCCTATCTCTTAACCCAAATCCAAACTCTCCAGTTCTTCGACCATCTCTCTCTGTTCGATCCTCTCTTCCACGTTGTTGACGGCTCAACGGCGATTTTGATTTCCAGCGTCCCTGTTCAACGGCGGTTGCTGCTGGGTCTTTGTGGCACTATGGTTCTAGGTTGCCGAATTTGAGGGTCGCCGAGTTCTCCAGCGATCTTGGCTGGGTCGAGGCTATTCGCTGTTCTTTCCGGCGATATCAAGGCTGGTTCGTACAGCAACGACCGCATCGGCGTCGCTGTTCGCCGGCGATTTCTTTTCCATCGTCCCTCTC
This sequence comes from Cornus florida, assembly GCF_030987335.1. Lineage (NCBI taxonomy): Eukaryota > Viridiplantae > Streptophyta > Magnoliopsida > Cornales > Cornaceae > Cornus > Cornus florida. The sequence goes on along the minus strand of NW_026775571.1, from coordinate 37,729,809 downwards.
AACGCCGTCTCGACTGCTTCTTCCCACGTCGTCACGGCTGAATCGCCGTTTCATCCAGCGAGTTTTTTGGGTTCGTTAGCCGGCAATTCCGGCTGGTTTCTTCGCCGCACCTGCTGCATCGGCGTCCCTTTTCTTCCAGCGATCACGGCTGGTCGCTGCTGCATCGGCATCATACTCTGGCGTTACGGCTGCTTCTTCTTCAGCGATTCCGGCGTCTGGTTCTTCCAACAGCGATCGCGGCGGCTCTTTCCGGTAATTCCGGCTGGGCTTAAATTCCGGCGCTGTTTGAGACTCGCCCTTTATTTTTCCGGCGTGCAATTGGCTGTTCCCTCCAGCGATTTTGGCTAGATTTTGATTTGGTTTCTTCATCGTTTCCGGCGGCTTTTGACTGGGTTTTCTCTGGCAAGTATGTGGGTAAGTGCTGATTTTGGCAAGTTTGGCAAGTTTGTGAGTTGTTAATTGGGTTCTAGATTCCATTTTTTTTATTTTTTTTACATTGATGACTTAAAAAAAAAAAAAAAAAACAGTTGAATTGTTGTTAAAAAAAAAAGTGCATAAAAATTTGAATTGATGATTTAAAAAAAAAATATTTGTCATTGAAGTAGGGTTATTGATTTTGGACTACTTCCCATATATTTCAATCTTAAGAAATGACTCGTGTTTCTTCTTCCAAACGTTTCAAACCCTCCAAAGAGACTCCCAAAGTTGTGTGGCGCAACAAACGTCTGGATTTTGAGACTACCTTCGACATTGAAGGTACGTTTCGCCACAATGACACGACTGAATGGGCGGTGTTAGAATTTGAAAGGAGGCGTTTGTCCTGCCTTTTTAGACCAGCTGCAGAGGTTGTCTATCCCCGTATTGTGCGCCTGTTTTATCAGAATATGGAATGGTTTAGTGATGCGCCGGACATATTAGTTACAACCATTGATGGTGTCCGAATTCACTTTGGTGTCTTGGACATAGCCCAGGCATTGGGGTGTCCACATTTGTGCCCCACTGACTTGCTAGCAGAGAATGGGGAGCTACGTTTTGGCAAATTCTCGAAAAAACCTACTGTGCATTCTATTGTTAAAGATATGTGTGACGGGAAGTATGGTGACAAGAAGAAGAAGAATTGTGCCAGTGAGTCCTCACTACCTAAGGATATGTGGTTTTTTGATCAGGTTCTGAAACGGAATGTTTTTCCAATAGGTCATAAGGTACAGCGGGGACAAGAGTTCTTAATAGCGTTGTATGCTACCCACACTGGAACATGGTTTTCTGTTCCAGCTTTCGTCTTTAACCAGATGCATAAATATTGGAAGCATTTAGTGGCAAGTGGGGATCCGAATGCGAAAAAATGGAAACTTTCGTTTCCGTATCTTATTACCCAGCTCCTTGTCCTTCGGCGCTTCGTGGTTGATAATGATGAGATCTCTGAGGCTCCACAGGTGACTTTTAGGCTAGCACAGTGGAACTTAAGCCTTTCTCATATGCCTAGTGCCAAGAAGAAAGGTGATGGCATGGTAGCAGGTGCTAGAGAGGACGTGAATGCCCTGGTTGAGGACGTCGTTGGGAGGTCTGAGGAGCAGATTGCTGATGGTGCTACTTATGAGATAGCACAGGTTGTGTCACCACATGCAGAGGAGTTTGCAGGGGTGACTAGGGCAGAGTTCAATGCCATTGTGGGGCAGTTGAGGACCGAGTTGGCTGAATCTCGAGAGCAGCATCGAGTCGAGCATGCTGAGCTTATACAGCAGCACACCACTACCCAGCGCATGCTACGAGATCTATATGAGATTGTTTCATCGAGCCTCCCACGCACTTCCACATTGCCACCTGATGTATGATTTCTTTTGTCTATTTTAAGCTGTTCAGATTTTTTGCAAAGTATCATTCCGTTTTGCTAGAGACGTTAAACTTAGCCCATTATTTATTTATTTATTTATTTTCTAGGTTGTATATACATGTTTTTTTTTCTTTATTTCTTTTCAAATAAAATTAAAAAAAAAAAACAAAACAAAGCAAACAAAAAAAAAATGATAATAATAAAAAATAAAAAATTTGAAAAATATGCATTCCCGTTATGCCCTTCTGCGTAGTTATGCATGTTTTCATCTTTTACAAAGGGCTTGATATCATATCTCTTTACATCTTATTCTATATTGTTTTAGAATGTATGCTTTACTTATCCCATTTGATATTTGATGTGAGTTGCTAGTGTGGCTTTTCTAGTAGGTTTTTGCATCCAAGTTTGGGGGAGGCCTCTTTCGTCATGGATCATTGCTGGGCGTCATTAACTTTTGCCATCACGGTATACTCTTTCCATTTCTTTCGTTGTTCTCATTGCACATTGAGGACAATGTGCAGTTTAAGTTTGGGGGTAAGGTAGCCTTGTTACATTCTACTTTAAGTTGAGCTTTAAATGCATGATTGAGATTTGAGATATATTTGGCAATGATTTCGAACTTTTGAAGCATAGTGCCTTTAAAAATAAGTTGTTAGAGTCTAATACTTCTTGTATGCTCTAGGATGCCATTTAGGGGTAAATTTTAATTTTTGACATCATGTTTGTTTTTGTGGTACACATCATCTTGTTGGTTGAAAATGCTTTGAGAGTTGATTCTAGAATTTTACATTTGCATTTGCGCACACTAGCATTCAATTTGTGGGGTACATGCTTAGTTGATTATTGTCTTGGTTTATCCCAATTGAGCTAGTATGTTTTGAAAGCTTTCATTCTTCATAAAATGACCTTGCAAAAAAGAAATAAAAGCACTCACCAAAGGTGAGAAGAGAAAAAAAAAAAAAAAAAAAAACTGCATTCTTTCAACATGTCAACTGATTAAAAAGGAAGACAAGGAAAGAATGTAAGATGTATGATTAGTTTGAGTTTGTAGCCTAGCCATTCCGAGTCATTACGCCCTTAGGAGTGTCTTTACACTTAACGCCCTAAGACCATCTGGTTTGGGAGTCGTTGGCTCAACGCTTGTTACATGGGGTGATTAGAGAGCTTAAAGAACTTGAACATTGCACATGGTCATACATAAAAAAAAAAATAAAAAAAAAATAAAAAAATGTTTGATTGAATAACAAGGTTCATTAAATGTCTTGATGTCTGGTACTATATCTGTATGCTAGTTTGAGGGTAAGGCTACGCCACTACTTTGATTTGCTAGGATGGTAACACATTTTGATGCTGGTTCACTCAAAAAGAATGATAGAATTGATTCAATTTGCATGATTAATTGCTGATGTGTGGAGGACCATTCTTGCTTACATGATGTTGAAATGTTGAAAATAGCTTAGAAATGGCAGAATTTGCATACTTGAGGTAGTCTACTTTCAACGCTTGTTTAGTATGTGTCGTTGCTTCTCAAGTAAGAAAGGGCTTTTGATGTTTGTGGGTACCATTTCTGGAAACCCTCACGAGACTTCACTCGTCCACTAGGGGTCACCTAGGGGTTTAAAAGGCTTGTTGCATATGCTAAATGCAACCGTGATCCCTACGAAAGTGGTGTTATCTTTATTTGCTTAATTAGTTCATAGTTGTATATATGTTTGTTTCATTTCCATGTTGTAGTTCATTGCTAGGGACTAGCAATATCTAAGTTTGGGGGTGTGATAAGTGCTTAAATGTTGCACATTTCAGCACCTAAGCTAGGGTATTTCAGTCTTTGCATCTATCTTAAGTTTATGTTTTAGTCCTAATTTATGTTTATGTGTATTTCAGGGCAATAAAGTTAAAATGAGCTAAAAACGGTCCAATTAAGCCTTTTTGGAGTTAAGCAAAGATTTTCAGAAAATGGCACAAAGCGGTCAATCTCGGGCCTTTGATGATGTTCCCAAAGATGGAGAAGCAAACCAAATAGCCCGGGGCAAAAATGGAGCTGAATAAGGCTTAAAGGAATTTTCCAACTCTGGGGGATCGATCCCCCAGGGTGGGGGATCAATCCCTCAGGACTTGGCAACATTGCATATTTTTATTTTAATGTTTGGGCTTATTTTGTAACCTAGTGGGCTTTAATAGGTTTATTACTTAAGCCCAGTGAGGCCCATTGTTTTTAGGGTTAGTATTTATTAGTTTAGTGATTTATTATTAGAAAGAAAAAAGGGAAGTTTTGATGATTATTTTTTAATCTGTATCGTGATATCGTTCTCTCTGGAAGAAAACGAAAGGAAGAAAAAAAAGCAAGGGTTTGAAGAACATTTTTACAGAGGCTTTGTCTACAATTGAAGGAAGAAGAAGAAGAAGCCAAAAGATGTTGATGGAGCTTGTTGACACCATGATCATCTTCTCCATGAGCTAGTTCTTCACTTAGGGCTTGGATGAGCCCTAAGTTCATGTAACCCTAACCTTTGTATTTCTTTTCTTGGGGAATTATTATGTTGTAATTAAATTGTATGGCCTTGCGATTTCTTAATATATACATGCTTGATTTGATAAATTAGGGTTTGTATTGATAAATTCTTCCATTGAAATCTCCAATTGATTGTATGTCTATGTATAATTAATTAGGGATTTTATTCTTCATTAGATGATTAGAATTTAATTCTTCCATTGATTCTATATGAAAATTACATGTCTAGGTGTGATTGATTTAGAATTATACTCTACACTAGATACTTCTTTTAGTTGTGTTTAGTGATGGCCATAGCATGAGACTTAGTTGATACAATTATCAATTAATTTGATAGATAAAGGCTTAATCATGATAGATTGTTTTACAAATTAGCTTATTTGTCAATAGTTAATTGTAGTAAAGTAGGCAATCTGTGCTTGATTATTTTAATCCATGCTTCTAATTACAATTAGTATTATCTTCTTGATTGATGTGTGCTCTTATTGGATACATTTGTGAATGTGTATGGTGGGTTATGACGTAGTCTTGAATGGGTTTTACATTTTAGTTTAATTGTCATTAGGTAGACAATTCATTCTTGATGTTGATAATCTATGCTTACAATTGTGATTTGTGATGATAATGTGACCACATCTATAATTACACTAATAAATTCCCCATTAATTGAAAGCATATGGTTAATTGCATGGGCTTAGTAGTGAATCCTAACCCTAAGACTCTCTTCCTATCTCTTTAATTCTTAGTTTAATGTCATTTCTATTTTCATACTTTTAATTGAATTTTAGTTTAATCACTCCACCAAAATATTTTTCTCTCACACTTTTTTTCTCTCTCTCTCTTCTCTCTTTTACAATCTAATTAGCATTAAAATCAAGCTTAGTCCCAACACGTGTTTAATCCCTTGGGTTCGATCCCTTCTCACTTCATACTACATAGTATAAGTGTCTAGCGGTTTACAAATGTAAACTATGATGCCCGCTTGATACCATTTCCAAAACCAAAGTGTTGTGCATTATTTTGTGCACACGCTCGGGTCGCATCAATATGGTTTAGTATGCTTATATGTTGTATATCGTGTTTTAACATCGTTTTGTATACCTGAGTATGTATACTTGTATGCCGTTGTTCGTTTCAATTGCATGAGTAGCTTAGGATGATCCCTGAGTCTCACTTATGACATAGACGTTAGGTAGCATGGTCCCTGATTTGCTTCATGTAAATGTAATAACCTTGTAAAATGCTAGGTCGATGCAATCTCATTTCCTACGAGTAGCTTTATGTTACTCGCCCCGAAGTTACTGGGGATTTGTTTCAGGTATGAAGACTTGGTTCGTGATGCTCATCATTCCTTGGATGACTTGTAACTTTCAAATTTCCATTTCATGCAAATGTTAGAATGAAATATCATTTTGTAGCCTTATACGTCAAAACTTGTATTTTTTGATTCCATACATGTAATGTGTACATGAGTACACTCTTTACAACATATTTGACATATATAAGATGAGGCCATAGGCCAATGGTATCTAGTTTGTATCCTATGTAACTTTCAACTTCATGAAATATTATGAAAATATTGAAAAATGTTAAGTCTTTGCTTCACCATATTTGCATCGGGTGTGGGAATTCCATTTTTATTCTTTCATAGGGTCTCATTAAACATGTATGAAGTATGGCCAAGGGCCAAACGGAAATTTGAGATCATTTGTTAATTTTGGTTTTCAAATTTTCCATTTTTAGTTCATTTTAGCCATTTTGGCTATCGGGAGGTCATATTTTGCATCGGCGGTATTTTTACGCCATGGGTCATTGTAGCGCATCCTAGTAGGTAGGTTACGTCTGCGTGCATGAAAGTTTTCAAGAAAAACCCTTTCCTTTGTGATTTGAGCCTCCTATGGGCTCATTTTACAATTTTATTGCATAATCCAGTTTAAGGGTATTCTGGGGTTTTCCTTCGGGAAATAAACTCCGGCCTTGACATGGTCACTTAGAAAACGTGATTTTAGGGGGGGTTTTTTCTTCATTTTTTTTCAAAAAATGTCGTCTTGGTGCCGGAAATCCCATGTAAAGTTCAATTTTTTGTTATACTTGTAGCAACTTTTTAACTCTCTTGCCCTTTTCTGATCTAGGGGCATTCTAGGTATTTCGATGTGTGTTTTTTTCATTTTCTTCCACTTTTCCGGGTAGAAAACATGATTTTAGAGGGGGTTTCTTCTTTGTGTTTTTACAAAAAAAAATCGTTTTGATGCCGAAAACAACTCGCAAATCGGAAACCTGGTGCGTTTCAGGTTTTTCCGGAAAAAGTTATAATCTAAAGGGCATTTCAGGTATTTCACTTGAAAAATAAAAACTTCTCTTGACATGATCATGTAGATAATATGATTTTGGGAAGGGGGTTTCTTCACAACTTTTTTCGAAAAAAATGTCGTTTAAGCCCTCAAAACCCCATTTGAATTCCGAAAATCTGTGCAGGCCCTACACATGCTTGAAACCCAGAAAGTTGGTTTTTTTGAAACTTTGACGCTTCATATCTTCTTCATCCCAACTCCAAATCAAGTGATTTTTTAGTCTAAGTTTATTAATTTTTGCTTATCTATCCAACAGTATGCACGTTGGCATCCAATTCTATCTGAAAGGACTATTTTACCCCTTGTCAAGTACCCTTGCCGCACTGATTTGAAACCCATAAAGTTAATTTTTTTGAAACTTTGATGTTTCATATCTTCTTCATCCCGACTTCGAATCAAGTGATTCTTAAGTCCATCTTGATTGTTTTTTTGTTGTCTTCCCAGCGATGTGCTCGGGAGCACCCGAATCTATATTTTTAAAAATAACTATTTTGCCCCTAGGGGCTTAATTGTTATTTTTTTGATCTTTTGTTTCCGCGTCAGTTCTCATTGAGTTCCAGACCTCATGGAAGGTCATCAAAATGTCTTAGAGGCATGTTGTGCATTGGGAGACCGTTGTCTTGTTTCTTACTTCCGTATCTGGATCCGTTATCGGGTCAATCTCCGGTTCATCACAGGCTCACTGGCTTAAAGAACCAGGGTCGTCACAGGTGGTATCAGTGCTTCTAGGTTCGAAAATCTTAGGACGGTGGGTTTTGGGTGCATATCATGTTTGTGTTTCCATGCTCTATGTTTTTAATTGCTTTTTGATAACATGTTTACGTGCTTATGTGGGCGTATGTTTAGAAGTTTACTGTAACTGTCCCAGCATGATACATGTGCTTGTTTACCTTAGTATATTATATACTTGTAAGTTTTAGCTTGTTGTACGTACTTGTCTGCCTTAGCATATTGTATATGCTTGTCAGCTTTAGTACCTTGTTTATGCTTGTCTGTTTTAGCATTTTAATTTACGTTTTTCTACTTAGCATGTGGGTTATGCTTATTTGCCTTAGCGTATTGCATGTGCTTGTCATCCTTAGCCTGATTATATGATGCATACATTGACATGCCTTATGTGACCTTACTACTTGTGTGAGTATGTAGTCTATTGCTATGTTACGTGTCAACTGCTTACTTTTATGTCTTGTTTAGGCATTGTGGGTTGTTCCAGCTTAGTTGGTTGAGATTGATGTTAGGGCATCATCTCTTGGGGTTTTGTGGTGACCTTGATGTGGTGACGTCATTGGGGTCTTGTTTCTAACGTCATGGGACGACGAGTCAGATTGACTCGAGTCCTTCTTTACAGATTGGGAGATTTGTTTTCGTGAGCCTCAACGGTGAGGTCCTCACGTCTCTTTTTCTTAAAGTGATGGTTAGGGATTTAATAGGTGCATTGACCTGGGATTCTTCTTGTCTTGCCTTGGACAGCTCTTACAAGCTAAGGTTGGGGTATGTGTGTTTCTGTGTAATTAATTGCCTTAGTGTAATTAATTACTCTCCCTCGTCATAGGAGACTTGAGGTTGTGTTTAAGGTTCTAATAGGATCCTGTGAAGTTCTCATCAAACTCATTGGCATCTTGAGGTGGGTTCTCTTGTTGGTGTTGCTTAATGGTTAGTGTTGGAACTATCCATTACATCGTTATTTGTTTTATGTGGCGTTAGGATTCCAATTTGTGTTTGAGCCAGTTTTGGGAAAGATTTGTAGACTCTTTGTTTCAGGGACCTTAGTGTTCATTCTAGGAGATGATTCACTTCCTTGCGGTAAGGGATAGAAATCATCAGGGTTTTTGGCATTCACTTTCAGTGAGTTTGTCCTTTTGAGAGGCATTTCATCCTTTCTTGCTTGTGATTTTACGAGACTGTTATTTGCATATAGATTCCTACATGTTTATATGCCTTGTTGTTTTGAGCATGCCTTAGAAACATGTTGGGAGATGTGACTATTTGGTAGTTATGTAATGATATAGATGATATGTTTTCCATTTACTATATCTGCTTATCATGATAGCGTCATAGGTGCTGTGTAGCATGTCTCTGATGCTTAACCCCTATGTGATAGGTAGCATATTTGATTGCCCTTGTACACTATGTGTTTAGTTATATGGTGCATGGACTTTTATTTACATTTAGTATACTTGTACCTAGTGTGCTTGCCCGTTGTTTATTTCAGTTCATTTTGGTTTAGTATACCTCAACCTGTATACTTGTCTACCATGGATTTAGTACTACTTAGTATACTAGTGGATATATACTTGTACACATATATTGTATTTCCATTTCGATATTTCTTAGCATACTTGTGAATGTATACTTGCATATGTATATATATGTTTCATGACTAATTGTTTTATTAGTTTATTCATTTTTATCATTCCGCACTGTGCTTAGGGTTGTGTGACCTTGGCTGTCGGGATTGTGTGTGTATGTGATACCCCTCGATTCTAGAGCCATAGGTGATCAAGTCCAAGTACAGATCCGAGATATCAAATAATTAATATGTATACAAGCAAGAATACAAAAGAATTAAGAAATAAATTTAAAGCTGAAAGAATTCTGAATTAAAAATCCTCAAAAGATTATACATTAATATAATTTAAACTTTCCAAATCCGTACAATTCGAGAATCCATCTAGTGGACCCCTAATAATCCCAATCGAAAATAAAATACAGAACCATAATCCAAAACTAAAATATGAAAAGAAATCCTACATAGTCGGAGGAGTGAGTGACTGTATTTGCTCAGCACGATCCAGCTCTAAGCTTGGAACTGACGAACACCTGAAAAAATAAGAGTGGGTTAGGCCCACATGCAAGTTCTATCATACTACCATCCATACAGAAACCCGATACGCAGATACATCCTAGATAGCTCGACAATAACCAAAATAGTCTATATAGATATACATACACACTATAAGACGCTCACTAGCCTATAGTGTAGTTCAGCCTGAATAGAAGGTAACATGTAAATCACACATTATGGTGTGCATGTGCACCTACACCTACCAGGGAATATTAGCTATATCTAGTTACTCATCCTTGACGATATACGCACCCTAACCATGATCTTGAGACTCAAGCTCATATCACTATACCATAAATATATATATAAATACTTCTTAATACAGAAAAATAAAACAAACATCCGATATGTCGTTCAACTATTTTAGTTGACAAGATATGCATCCATGTAGGATTTAACTATTTTAGTTAATCCATTCCATATGTATGAATAGGTAGGACTTAGCGTTTTGATTCAATCCATCCCTAATATGCCACCATCCCATACCGGTGCATATAATGCATATGATCTATAAATTATGCACACTCATTTGAACATTAAATACATCTAGAGACAAACATAATAGAAATCAGATCTAGACTAGATCCTATTATGCATCCAGTATATGATTATAATCATAGAACCTCCGTTTAAATTGCTAGAGTAATGATAAACAATTTAAACTATCCATTTCCATATAATTGACAGAACATAAATTATAACAATTCAGCAATTAACATCCATAACATGATATAATGATTATCATAATTATAAACTGAGTACATTATACTAGAATTCCCAACCAATACTTTCATACTAGTTCATTTACATTACTAAAACAAAGACTAGCATCCTTCTCAATCCTTGACGGCATGCAAATTAATATTTAAATCTCATGATGTCCATTTAATTCTCAATTATAAATCCGGAGTATGATATAATGGTACTCAGAAGTATAAACTGAGCACATACACTCAAATTCTACAAACACATTCCTATGAGTCCGTTTACTTTGTTAAAACAACCACTACAATAAAACTTCCATATTCCGTGACAACATGCAAATTATTATTTAAATTTCATGGAGTCCATTAACACAGTATAGACCAACATTCCTGGGCCTTAAGTATATTATATATATCATTGATATAAAACCCCAAAAATAACTTTCATTCCAGTCCATTCAATTTACTAAAACAACTAGCAATTACATCTTCCTCCTTCCTCGACAACATGCACATTAATATTTATAATTCATGATGTTTCTTACCACAACCTAGACCAACATTTCTGGGTCTTTAACAGGTTCAGAACATCTTTTAAAAACCCCTAGATTAAGTTCCAAAATTGCTTTTTAGCCCCTGCAGTCAGAAAACATAAAAAATATACCCCCGTAGGGGTTCCAGCAAAGGAGCCGGCTCCTCCTTCATGGGAGCCAGCTCTCATACTTCCAGAGCCAGCTCTCCCTCATGGAGAGCTGGCTCTCTCACCTAGGGAGCTGGCTTCCTCCATTAGGGAGCCGGCTTTCTCCCTGAGAGTCCTGCTTCTCCGCCTCTGTTCTTCTTCTTCGCTTCTGGCGAAGTTCAACGTCTCTGTCCTAATTTTTTTTTAAAAGTTCTTAGGGTTCAATTTAAGTTCCAACAGTCCTAGAAACTCCTCAAATTCCAGTATGAATTAATTGACAAAAACTTAAATCATGAATGAAACAGTTTATGAACAAAACAATTACAGTGTAAATAAAGACATACAACGGATTACAGTTTAATTTAACATGCGTAAAACATCCATTTTAAAGTTTAATTAAATTCCCAGAGACTATATAGCATGCACAGAACATAGGTTTAAAGGAAGGAGTTAGGATAAAACTTACCTTTAGTTACAGTTTTGAAACCTTAAACCATCGTCTCTGAATTCCGGCGAATCCCAAGACTGTTCTCCACCTCTATTAACTGTTCTCCTCCTCTGTTTCCTCTTGGTTCCACCCACAAGCAACTCCCTTTATTTATTCCTTGAGCCTCTCTATTTCCTCTCAAGTTTCTCTCTCTTTTCCTCCCAAATCCCTCTTTGTTTCTCTCTGTCTCACCGTACGTGAATAGGGTTCTAAAACCCTTGGAAGACACATAACTTATGTATATATAGGCTTCCATAAAACCTAACCCTAATTCCAACCTAACTATAAGTCGGTTACTTTATCCGTAAAAACCAAAATTAAAGACCTTTAATTTAAACACCGAAAACAATTATTAACCTATTATTCCATTTAAACAAATAAAGAAAATAATGCACATAATTTACATACTGCCATACAAGCATAAAATTAATGAAAACAAAGAATTAAAACAAATAATTTCAATTAAATAAAATAAGTAATTAAAACAAATAACTTAATTAAATAAAACAATTAACAAAGAATTTAAATAAATAAAAACAATTAACAAATAGGCAACTAAGCACATAATCAAAGAAAAATGAATTTAAATTCCAACTATATCATTTAAATTCAATTATATCCTTTTGAGAATTAGGGGTATTACATTCTTCCCCCCTAACAAAAGGAATTCCATCATCAGAATTCACGAATCTCTGAATTCTATTATTTTAAATTCATTTCCGTTCCGTTGTGGACTCTACCTCTGTGTATGGGCTCCACTGAATTCCAAATCCTTATAGAAAATTTATGGTTCCGTTATTTAAGCAACACCAAAAACTACATATAGGTTGTATTACACAACAATTCATCCGTACCCAATTCCCATACCAGGGTACTAATCCATAGGCCTCCAAGTGCCATAGAATATACACACAAAATTCATAGGCATGCAGCACTTAACAAGTTGGTAACGCTAAACTATAGGCTACTGCCTGAATTGATAAACAAAATCCATTCAAAGTCAATTTAATACATAAAACTGACCTTCCTCCAAAAAGCACAGTGTTTCCTATACAGAAGACATCCCAATCAACCATGTCCTAATAGCAAACTCTAATGTATGAGTTCAACTATTCACAAAATCCGACTGCCGCCTCTAAACCGCGCACAATCCTCAACAAAAGAGAGGATTTCTCTCCGATGTATTCATAAACAAAGTCAAGGCCTGATTATATAACCCTCGTTTCCATGTCAGACCAACAAGTGAGAAATCTGCATTACGTAACATCCAAAACCGCAAATGTTGTCACACTAACCTCCTTGTGCCAACAGCACAAATAATAACTGAAAAGCGAAGTAACTCTTTCAATTACCGATGCAAACTTAGGATATATGTCCTAAGCATATCCTCCATGATCAAGTATAATGTCTCAATCAAATCTTCCGCCTAGAGATGCGAAGTAAAGTTATTGCTTCAACATCTTCAGAAAATTCCTGTGACATAGCACCTTTTATCTACTATAATGAATAACCACTTGCTATAACTCCGTTATCAGTGCAATGTAGAACTGACATGAAACACCAAAGTAAACACTACTAGAATTACTGTCCATAAGCGAACTTGCTTTATCCGCCACTCTTAATCCATATGGAATTAAAATTCCAACCAATGTTGGTAATTTCTACCAACCATCCCCTCCTGATTAGTCCTACTCCCATTTTGATATAGGAAGTGGCTAAAACCTCCAATGATATCCAAGTATCAATTTTCCATCTCGCTAACAAGTGATACACTTGGAGACAGTTATGTACGTGTCCCTATCCGTACCGCTCACCAAAATTACCATTGTATGTCATGACGCAACTCATAACCCTTTGACTGTACTGTAAAATTTATAAATTTTTACATCTCAGTCACTCCGACCTTCCTAGCATCATTAAGACAAATTACCAATCCTCCTTCAGTACCCTAAGCTCATCTAAGTAAGGTACTACCTTTGCCAAGGTCAACTCCAACATTCTAAATTAACCTCTTCAATTACCTTGGTAACAGCAAGTGTTATTTTTACAAATGCTAAAACTCAACTGATTGTGCAAATAACCACCGAAGGTTCCATTGCCATAGCGGTTGATCAGATCACCCTCCTCCCTATTATTTCCACCAGACGAAACTTAATGCAAAATGTGAATCACCATATCTATCCATCTAAGCCATCTCGTGATCCGTGCTATTCGTATAAACGGGTATCTTACCAGTTCCAAATAGACAAAATGAAGCTGATTTAATTTATCAGTCAAGTAATATCCTAACCAGAATCCTGACCTTTGTGTAGAATCAGCAATCTCTCAACTAAATCCGTGGAAACTATTTTGTCATTCCCACTCTAGTATGAGAAATGGCTACAAGGATATAGCGACCTTAGATGGTCCATCTGAATTATCTAATAGATATCAGACTTTAAGACAAAATCACTGTGTCCCTCCTCCTGCCTATCCTCCAAACATCTGCTTCATTCCGTGAAGCATCATATTTCCACCAGAATAAATAAAGAACTAAGAGTTGTGAACCTCAGTCCTTGCATCCTCCTTCCAATTTTTCTACAGAATGTACCGTTAGTCTGGTACCACCAGCTTTCATCTGCACCTATTGTTTAATTTGGAGCATCATCAAAAACTAACTCTGCAACTAAATTCATACATTCTGATCCGTGATAAACTTACCGATATAGAAAGTCAATCGGTAATTCTATTTATCATAAGTCAACTAACTACAACTTTTCCACATACATCGTGCACCTCTTCTTTATTTAGATGTTCGGTCTCACCTTTATATCTTTGACATCCTACTTCTCTAATACAAGTAAGTGTCTATTAGACTTCCTGTCTAACTTCAAAAGAATATGGACTCTTTCTATCCTCTAACTAGTCAGAAATTTCCTAGCAACAACTATTTGTTGCGAATTGTGACATAAAAAAAAAAAATTTCCATATTATTTATGCAAATGAAGAGACTTTGTTTCCTCCTCGATATGCAACCCCGACAACTCCTCCTAATGACACATGTTCATGAATAAAATTATTGATTAAGAATCGACTGATGAATAGTTAGTCCATCTACTATCCTCAGCGGTGTCATTCCAATAAATGCTTAAATCAGTACAAAATCCTCCTGCCGACTTGGGAACAACTTTTGAAATTTTCAAAAAAATGTTTAGCAAAGTCAGTACCTCCGATTAATCATCGTGGCATTAAAGCATATCAAATTAATCGTACTAGATTATTTGACTTGTACTACTGATTTAATTATCCCATCCTGAAAACATACCATAATTACGCATGTCTAGGTTCAATAGATTGGCTAGAATTATGTATATCTACCAAATCATATGACCACATGCTCACAAACCTAGCGTAATTAATGCTATTCCTTCAAAATAGTAGTTGGTTGATTACATACCTGTGTCCCCAACTAAACCACATTCCCAATCCTGAATAATTAACGAAAATGAAACATATAAGATACATACAATAACACAAAATATAATCCTACTTAAAACGTCGTTCTTTCTAGAAAAAAAGTCTCTTTTGGAATCAACCTTACTAGATTGGTTCACGATTTCCTTTTATAGTTTCGTAGGAAAACATCCAACCTCGAAACATATCCTTTAAACATATCTTAAAACCAAAATCCATTTGTCTAAGCAAATTCTAAAGGCTTAACCCTCATCCTCCTTATACACGGAATGCAAACCGTTTAACATAGCTTTATAAAGCAACTTAGAACATCACAACCTAATCACTATACGCTCCGCAACGTGATATAAAATCATTATTTTGTTCTGATAAGAACTCCATCCGATCCTAGACTCCTGAAGAGTACTTTTTATCTACCTCTTTTAAAAGTAAAACGAAAGGTTAACTATACGTAGATTGATCCACCCCAACTCTACTAATATCATTCAGTACACTCTTAGTGAATAAGATCACCCTCGTGCGATCCTTTATTTTCAAGATTTAGTATCCTCTTTCTCGGATACGTTGAAATCTCCTCCATTAGAATCTCTTTCGGCCTCATCCTCTTCGATTTTCTCCTTTTTGATAAAACCGAAATCGTGTAGACCCAAAATGTGGTGACTTATCAGACACACCTATATCTTTCATTAGCTTATACTTTTAAAAGTAGCGCCAACCGAAACTAAACCTTTGACCCAAGTTTTGTTGTGGCAAAGAACTCGATAGCGTACTCCTTTACTTCTTTGGGTCTTTATCGCTTTCGCTTCGGACCCAATCCTCCTCCCAGTGTTAACCATTATGGGATATAGAATATAATTGACATCCGTTTCTCCTAACAAACCATAAAAGAGTACAACGAATCCTAACATGGCTCTAAGTTTTAAGAGACGCAACGCAGAAGTCATAAAACAAAAGACACTCCTAAGGACACTAGAACCTGGAGTGGTCTGATACCAACTATGATACCGCTCGATTCTAGAGCCACGGGTGATCCAATCCAAGCACAGATTAGAGAGATGTCAAATAATTAATATGTATACAAGCAAGAATACAAAAGAATTAAGAAATAAATTTAAAGCTGAAAGAATTCTAAATTAAAAATCCTCAAAAGATTATACATTAATATAATTTAAACTTTCCAAATCCGTACAACTCGGGAATCCATCTAGTGGACCCCTAATAATCCTAATCGAAAGTAAAATACAGAATCATAATCTAAAACTAAAATATGAAAGGAAATCCTATGTAGTTGGAGGAGTGAGTGACTGTATCTACTCAGCACGATCCAGCTCTAAGCCTGGAACTGACGAACACCTAAAAAAATAAGAGTGGGTCAGGCCCACATGCAAGTTCTATCATACTACCATCTATACAGAAACCCGATACGCAGATACATCCTAGATAGCTCAAAAATAACCAAAATAGTCCATATAGATATAAATACACACTATAGGACGCTCACTAGCCTATAGTGTAGTTCAGTCTGAATAGAAGGTAACATGTAAATCACACATTACGGTGTGCATGTGCACCTAGACTTACCAGGGAACATCAACTATATCTAGTTACTCATCTTTGGCGGCGATATACGCACCCTAACCATGATCCTGAGACTCAAGCTCATATCATCGTACCATAAGGATATATATCCTTCCTAATACAAAAAAATAAAACAAACATCCGATTTGTCATTCAACTGTTTTAGTTGACAAGACATGCATCTGTGTAGAATTTAATTGTTTTAGTTAATCTATTCCGTATATATGAATAGGTAGGACTTAGTGTTTTGATCTAATCCATCCCTAATATGCCACCATTCCATACCGGTGCATATAATGCATATGATCCATAAATGATGCACACTCATTTGAACATCAAATACATATAGAGACAAACATAATAGAAATCAGATATAAACAAGATCCTATTATGCATCCAGTATATGATTATAATCATAGAACCTCCGTTTAAATTGCTAGAGTAATGATAAACAATTTAAACTATCCATTTCCATATAATTAACAGAATATAAATTATAACAGTTCAGCAATTAACATCTATAGCATGATATAATGATTATCAGAATTATAAACTGAGCACGTTATACTAGAATTCCAAACCAATACTTTCATACTAGTTCATTTACATTACTAAAACAAAGACTAGCAATTAAATCCTCCTCAATCCTTGACGGCATGCAAATTAATATTTAAATCTCAAGACGTCCATTTAATTCTCAATTATAAATCCAGAATATGATATAATGGTACTCAGAAGTATAAACTGAGTACATACACTCAAATTCTACAAATACATTCCTATGAGTCTGTTTACTTTGCTAAAACAACCACTAGCAATAAAACTTCCATATTCCATGACAACATGCAAATTATTATGTAAATTTCATGGAGTCCATTAACACAGTATAAACCAACATTCCTGGGCCTTAAGTATATTATATATATCATTGATATAAAACCCCAAAAATAATATTCATTCCAGTCCATTTAATTTGCTAAAACAACTAGCAATTACATCTTCTTCCTTCCTCGACAGCATGCACATTAATATTTATAATTCATGATGTCTCTTACCACAGCCTAAACCAACATTTCTAGGACTTTAACAGGTTAATAACATCGTTTAAAAACCCCTAGATTAAGTTCTAAAATTGTTTTTTAGCCCTTGCAATCAGAAAACATAAAAAATATACCCCCGTAGTGGTTCCAATAAGGGAGCCGGCTCTCATACTTCCAGAGCCGGCTCTCCCTCATGGAGAGCCGGCTCTCTCACCTAGGGAGCCGATTCCCTCCATTAGGGAGCCAGCTCTCTCCTTGAGAGCCTTACTTCTCTGCCTCTATTCTTCTTCTTCGCTTCCGGCGAAGTTCAACGTCTCTGTCCCAATTTTTTTTAAAGGTTTTTAGGGTTCAATTTAAGTTCCAACAGTCTTAGAAACTCCTCAAATTCCAGTATGAATTAATTGACAAAAACTTAAATCATAATCGAAACAGTTTATGAACAAAACAATTACAGTTTAAACAATGACATACAACAAATTACAGTTTAATTTAACATGCGTAAAACATCTGTTTTAAAGTTTAATTAAATCCCTGGAGACTATATAGCATGCACAGAGCACAGGTTTAAAGGAAGGAGTTAGGATAAAACTTACCTTCAGTTTTAGTTTTGAAACCTTAAACCACCGTCTCTGAATTTCGGTGAATCCCAAGACTGTTCTCTACCTCTATTCACTGTTCTCCTCCTCTGTTGTAATGACCTGGTCATTTACCTCCCTTTCCTTTTTCCTGAAATTTTACGAATAAATTTTTTTCGTTTAATTTGCCTTTCTGAACTCTGTTTCTTATCGCTTAGTGTCGTCTCAAGTGCTTGGAAATGATTTCTGAGACTCTTTTCCGCGGATTGATAACTTCCTTTGAGGACCAAGTCATTTCTGCATATTCACTTTTCGGACCCTATGCGCTATTTCATCCTTTTCCATATTCTGTCTTATCTCCGTTTGTCAGTTTTTGGCACAACCTCACTTTTCATGCTCGGAGTTGGTTTTAGACTTCACATGCCTTCATCTTCAGTGTTTTTCTCGAAATACGTATTTTTACTTTTGCAAAAAAGTACTCTGGTTACTCCCGGTGTCCATAAGGGCATGGATGCATAGTTCTTTGGAATTACTTTTTTTTCTTGGGGTGTTTTTCATAAATATCTTTTGAAGATATTTTATTTCAGGGGTATCTAAGAAAATATTTTTGGAAGATATTTTCATTCTGGGGTATTAGTGCAGTTAACCCTTTTTGTATGGGTCATTGTGCAATTAACTAAAGTTATTGCTAAATATCTCGTCTGGAGCCTGGATCTTCGTACGGGATTTATTTTCACATTTCGTCGAGTCGTGTACTCTTAGAATTCCGTCCTGGTGGTTTTTCTCCAGTTTCAGAGTTTCTGACCCCGGTTGCCACCGAACTTGTTCGGTGCATATCTCTCTGCTCGATACTCAGTTTTTTACGCCGTTTATTCCGTTGTTCATTTTTTCTCATTTAGAATCTTTTTTGTTCACGGAGTTTTGCTGTTTAAGAGCGTTTGCTCAAAATTCACTGTTCCAGACCCGGCGGGGCCCTTTCGGGGCACTTTTAGGGTTTTTCTATAAATAGGGGACTTAAAGAGAAAAATTAGAATTTTCCTCTTCTTCTTCCTCTCCCATGGCTGGCCAAGCTCCCTCCCATGGCTGCCACCTTCTCTCGCCTCCTTTGGACCACTTTTCCTTGGTAGAAATCCTTTGGCCTTAGCATTTGTTATTCCCCTCGTCGTGCGCTACCATTACCCCTTATTAGAACCCATTTCTGACCAAATTTTGAGTTTGGGTTTAAGGCCAAGTTTGGATTTTCATGGGGCTTCTTGGGGATTCGTATAGATCGTGCTGTCCCCGACAAAACCTAGGGGTTTTTTTGGATTCGTAGCCGTTTCAATTCAGTGGGGATTTGGGATTTTCATCTCAAATTGAGGTAGGGGGTGTTATAATTTACTTTTCTTGTCATATTACATGCTATGGATGCTTTTACTACTTGTTCACATACTTGAATGTCAAATCTAGAATTTTTAATTAATTATTTCTTTGTGTAAGATTTAATTTTTCCGGTTGCTCATATCCTTGTTTAAACATGTAGCATGATATTAAATTACCCCTTAGCATGATCATTGACATATATTAAATTTAGAGCATTTGGATAAGGAATAAAGATTTTATTTAATATTTATCTTGAATAAATATTTAATTCATGTGGCCTTAACTAGCTTGAAATCGATGTATGTTAGCATATTAAATTAGGCCCTAACATACTCTTCAGCATATGTGAATTTGAGAGTATTTGATGATGTTTTAAAATCTAGAGACAAATGATTAATTTGATTAATTAATTTATTCCGGGTGTACTATTCACCCCATTGGAATTCCGACTTGACATTCATGATTTACATGTCATGTAGTTTCACATATATTAAATCTAGAATATTTGATTAGGTTTTAGAACGTTTCAATTATTATATTTCTAGTATTAAAGTTTAATACTCAAGGTAGTATCTTGCTTAGAACTTACTTGTATCATGGTTTTAAAATGAGTCTTGACATGTTGTATAACATACTTTAATTTGAGGTCATTTGGATGACTTTTAAAATCTAGAGACTTTAATTAAATGAATTAATTAAAATCCATTCAATGGTTCCATGAGCTAGATTAAGTTTCTAACCTTGTATTCATGATTTCCTTGATAAGTTCCTTCACGTGTATTACATTGAGCATAGCCGGATAAGTTTTGAAGCTTATATTTCATTATTTCCCTTGTATGGAACTTAGCTCACATGGTCGTAACTTGTACTTCATGAAGCTTCTAGCTTTTTGTCATGTATCTAGACCCTTTGTATCTTGGTTTCATTAGTGTACTTCATAGACTGGTACATTTGTCTTGAAATGGTTTGATTTCACATGTGTTATTTTGTAAGTAATTAAATCATGTATCTTATACTTGTGGTATATTTACTTCAATGATTCTATGTGCTATATATCTTGGATTTAATCTATATAGATGAATGCTGTGTTTTCTTGACATTTCACATGCCATTGTTGTGACGGCCCAAGTTTTTTAACCCGGTGCGTCAGTGATGAACCGAAAGATGACCCGAGAACGGATCCGAAATGCGGAAGCAAAAGAAAAAACAATGGTCTCTAGAGATACAACACATCCCTAAGACACTAATGTGACACTCAATGAGGTCACGGAACCCAAGGGAAATAAATGCTGAAGCAACATTTCAAAAACGGACAAGAATGGACCTAGGGACAAAAATGTCATTTTCAGCTTAAAAGTGGGTGCTATCGAGCACACCATTGGAAAGACAATGAAAAATTAATGAATTTAGACTCAAGAATCACTTGATTCGGAGTCCGGATGAAGAAGATATGGCTAATGGAAGAAGAAGGGGCAAAAAGGTCAAAAAGTCAACCCAAGACCATCTAATCGATTAGGAGATCATTCTAATCAATTAGAAGACCAAAAATCAGTGACCAACTCACTGCCCATGCTCATCTAACCAGTTACGAGATTCACCACCCGTACACTTGTACTACAACTCAGCAAAAAACTGGCAACAGGGGTTTTTCCTGAAAAAATGGGATTTTGAGGTCCTAGATGACATTTTCTGGAAAAACGCAAAGAAGAAACCCCCCTCAAAATTGAGTTTTCTACATAAATAAAAAGAAAAATTGAAAAATAATCACTGTGAAATGCCCAAAATTCCCTCCCAAGAAAACTGGTCCAGAGGGTCCAAAAAGCTGCTAAATGCAAAAACAGAAGCTAAACTTTGTGATCGATTTCTGATGCCAAGATGGCATTTTCTGGAAAAACACAAAGAAGAAACCCCCCCTAAAATCACATTTTCTAAGTGACCATGTGAAGAACGGAATTTATTTCCCAAAGAAAATTCTCAAAATACCCTTAGGTCAGATTATGCAACAAAAGTGTAAAATGAGTCCTTAGGAGGCTCATTTCACAAAAGAAGAAGCTTTGCCCGGAAACGACCATGCATGCAAATGTAACTTACCTAATAAGATGTGCTACAATGGTCCATGGCTCAAAAATATGGCCAACACAAAATATGACCCCCCAACGGCCAAAATGACAAAAATGAAGTTTAGAATGAAAACTTGAAATCCAAAATTTAGAAATGACTTCAAAATACCATTTGGCCTTTGGCCACACTTCATACATGATGAATGAATGCTAATGGATGAGTTTCATACACAATGCATGCTCCGGTGCAAAATAGCATACTAAAACACATGAATTTTTATATAATTTCATTAAGGCAAAAATCAATATCCATGACATAAATGTGATTCTAAAAGAAGTTTGGCCATTGGCCTCATGTCATATACATAAAATGAGAATCAAAAGTGTACTTAGGCACACATTACAAGTTTAGAATCAAATATACACTTTTGACATATAAAGCTACAAAGGCATTTCAAGCCAATCTTCACAAAATGGAAATCTTCCAGTCCACAAGTCATCCAAGCATACTGAGAGTCTCAACTTTAATTCTTGTACCTGAAATATGCCACAGTATCGTAGGGGTGAGTAATATAAAGCTACTCGTAGGAAATGAGTATGCATCGACCTACGTTTTACAAGTTTGCATGATTTAATTATTGTGGTTCATTCCACCTAACGTTTATGTCAAAGGTGAGACTCAGGGAGCATCCTAACTACCTAAGATCATTTCTAGCATCAATCACCTCATTCATGCAATTTTAACAACATAGGGTCATGCTTACACAAAGCAACAACATAGGAGCATGCTTACACAAAGCAACATCATATAGATTTTCAAGGTTATCAACTTGAAGTCTAAAATGCAACATCAACTAATTATAAAAATTTAACATAATTAGAATATCTAATACCACACATCAAGACATAGATTCTCTAGGTTATCAACTAAAAGTCTAAAAGTGTGAAATCAACTAACTATATCAATTTAGTATGGATGTACTTAACAACATCAAAATCGCCAATAGCCAATAGCCAATAGCCAAAACCACAAGTCAACAAGGTAAACATGATTGTCAACTTGGAATTGAATGCAAAAACAAATAGTGGAAGACTTGGACATCACGTCTCGGATTTCCGCAGAGAACAAAATGGTTGTTCCGGGCACTAACCCGCAAGGAAAACCACCCTAAGTGCGCACTATCTCAATTGGAGAGAACTCGTACCTCCCGCACTAAAGCCGAACTTTAACCATATCACATGTAACAACAATGTCCCAAGACTCCAAAATAAACTAAATAAGTTCATAACTTATACATATTACTACTACATAATAATAAGTTAGCAATATAACTCTCAATTGTGCATAATAAGCATTTCATATCCATAATACTATGAAATCACAAGCCAACAATATATTCATATTAGAAACATACTCTCATGAATATAAATTTAATAACAATGCTCTTCAATGTATATAACACAATCAAGTGAATACATCACAAGTCTAAATCCATGCTCTTAAAATAGAAACAAAACATGATTAGATCCATGGATAAACAAGATAGAATTTAATTACATCAAAATAATTAAACTTTCTAGATTTTAAAGTATTTCCAAATGGCCTCAATTTAATATATGCTAATAGACATATCATGGTCATTACATATATTCACACAAAAGCTTAATTAGACCCATGAAACCACAAAATAGATTTTAATTAATTCTCTTAATTAAAGTCTCTAGATTTCCAAACTCAACCAAATGCTCTCAAATTAAAGTATGTTAACAAACATGCCAAAACTTAATTTAGGAGCATAATACAACTCAATTTCATGCAAGGTACGACCATGAACTTTAATCTTTCACAAAAGATAATTATTAATTAAAAAGTGCAATTCTTATTTAATTAATCCCAATTTAATATATGTTAATAAACATATTAAAACAAGATTTTCTATCATGCTACAATTCGAAACCAAGTTACACATCTTCATGAATTTTAAATCTTATACAAAGAAATAAAAATTACTAACTTTCTAGATTTGATACAAGGCATACATGTATGTTATATAATCATGGCAAACACACAATACAACACATAAATAATCCTAAAACATTCCCTACCTCAATTTGAGATGAAATCTCAAATCCCCACCAAAATAAATCAGCTCCGAATCCAACGAAACTCCTAAGTTTTGTCGGGGACAACACCACGAACATGAATCCCAAGGAAACCCCATCAAAAATACAACTTGACTTCAAACCTAAACTCAAGAAATGGCCAAAATGAGATTCCAATCGGTTCGAATCGAAGGCCTCGCCGAGGGGAACAATAAACATAGAGGCATCACCACTTTTTAGTGAGGGGAGGAAGCTCAAAAGAAGAGAGAGAAGATGGCAGCCATGGCTGCCATGAGATCCGGCCAAGAGAGGGGAGAGAGAGAGTGAAATCTAATTTTTTCACTAAAGACCTCCTATTTATAGAAAAACTCAAAAAGTGCCCTGAACGGGCCCCGCCGGGTCTGAAAAAGTGAAATTTGAGCAGACGCATTCAAATGGCAAAACTCCGCTAATGAAAAATATTTCAAATGAGAAAATATAAACAACGGAAGAAATGGTGTCAAAAACTGAGTTCCGAGTAGAGAGTTATGCCCAAAACAAGTTTGACACAAACTAGGGCCAGAAACCCTGAAACTGGAAAACATCACCCAGGAGGAAATTCTAAGAGTCCACGACTCGATGAAATGTAAAAATGAATCCCACACGAGGATCCAGACTCAAAACAAGGCATTGAGTAATAACTTTCATTAATTGCACAATGGCCCCTCTAAAAAGTGAAAACTGCGAAACTGCCCCAGAATGAAAATATCTTCCAAAAGATATTTTCTTAGATACCCTTGAAATACAATATCTTCAAAAGATATTTATGAAAAACACTCCAAGAAAAGAAAAAGTTTCTAAAAAACTTTGCATTTATTCCCCTATAGCCACCGGGAGCAACCAGAGTACTTTCTCACGAAAGTAAAGATACGTATCTCATAGAAATCATTGAGAATGAAGATATGTGAAGTCAAAAACCAACTCCAAACACAAAAAGTGTGGTTACGCAAACAGAGTGACAAACGAGGAAAAGACGAAATAGGGAAAAAACAAAAAGTGAATGGTGTCAAAAAATGAAAAATGCGGAATTGACTCGGTCCTCAAAGGAAGTTGTCAATCCATAGAAAAGAGTCTCGAAAGTCACTCTAGGGCACTCGAGATGACACTAACTGACGAGGAACTGAACTCAGAAAGGAAAAGACAACGGAAAAAATTTATCCGAAAAATTCGGGTCATTACAATTGTAGTTATGAACTTAGGGCATGACTTGTGTGTTCTAAAATCTTGGTTGTGCATGAAACATGGTTAATGTATTTCTTGTATTTGATACAATCTTGACTTGCACAACTTGTTGATTTTGGGACTTAGGATATTAATCAAGAATTGTCATAGCTAGAGCTTGGTTCTAGTACAGAGGAAGGTACCTTTGGGTTGATAACCCTAAAGTGATCCCAAGACTAGGGGAGGGTACCCTTGGGTTAATAGCCCTAAAGTGATCCCAAGAATAGGGGAAGGTACCCTTGGGTTGATAACCCTAAAGTGATCCCAAGACTAGGGGAAGGTACCCTTGGGTTAGTAGCCTTAAAATGATCCCAAGTGTACGGTTTTAATCCGAGCGATATCTAAGTTTTCACATTGGTTGATTTTACTCATTAAATTTCAAGTTGTTATTCCTTGAAGATTCAAACTTGTCGTGTATGTGAAATGCTCCAATCTTGTTTACTTGTATAAATATTATGCCTTGTTCTTGACTCATGTATAACTCTTTTTATGTTTCATGGATTGTTCCATTCTTGTTTGATTGCATAGATATTATGCCTTACTCCCGACTCCATGTATCTTCCTTTTCGTGTTTTATGGAAAATCCTATCTTTGTTTAATTGCGTAGATATTATGCATTATCCTTGATGTCTTGTGTAACTCTTTTCGTGTTATATGAATGGTTCCAACCTCGTCTAATAGCATAGATATTATGCTATGTTCTTGACTTCATGTATTAACCCTATCGTGTTAATTGGAATGCTCCAACCTTGTTTAATTGTGTTGATAATGTAATTCATGTTAATCTATGTTCAAGTATCCTCCTCATCGTGTTTTTGGATTATCCCAATCTTGACTTGTTTCATATATGTATATATATCATGATTCTTGTCGCTTATGCTCCATGGTAGCTTAGGATGATCCCTGAGTCTAATCTTTGACATAGACGTTAGGAGACATGATCCATTTTGAACTATATCATGTTAGTCCTAAAAATCTCAAAGAAATCGAGTCGATGCATGCTCATCCCCTACGAATAAACTTGTTAGTCTTGTTTATTCACCCCGAAGATACTGGGTGTTTTGCAGGTAAAGAAGTTTTGTTGTGGGATACACAACACTCTTGGACAGAGTAGGAGTCTTGAAGTATTTTTGACTATATTGAATATGCACATGTTAGCATATCATGTTTATTTTTGTTTATTTTAACAAAACTTGTATTCTTTGACTCCATATATGTAATGTGTACATAAGTACACCCTTTGTATTGTATTTGACATGTATGAGATAAGGCCGGAGGCCAATGACATGTAATTTGTAACCCATGTATTTTTCGACTTCATGAAATTTTATGAAAATATTGAAAAATGCCAAGTCATTGTCTTGCCATGGTTGCATTAGGTGTTGGAATTCCATTTTCATTCTTTCATAGGGTCTCATTTGTAATGACCCGGTCATATTTCTTCCTTTTCTTTTTCTCAGATTTTAACGGATATTTTTTTTCCGTTGTCTTTTCCTTTTTGGATTCAGTGTTTCATCACTTGATGTCTTCTCGAGTGCTCTGGAATGATTTTCGAGACTCTTTTCCTTGGATTGACAACTTCCTTTGGGGATTGTGTCATTTCCATATTTTATTTTTCCGAACACTATTCACATTTTGTCTTTTTCTCGTTTATCCTTTTCCTTGCACAACCTCACTTTTGTGCTCGGATTTGATTCCGGTTTTGTATGCATTCATTATATTTGATTTCCATGATAGTGGTATTTTTACTTTTCTAGAAAAGCATGTTGATTGCTTACTTCTTT
This sequence comes from Cornus florida, assembly GCF_030987335.1. Taxonomy (NCBI): domain Eukaryota; kingdom Viridiplantae; phylum Streptophyta; class Magnoliopsida; order Cornales; family Cornaceae; genus Cornus; species Cornus florida. The sequence goes on along the minus strand of NW_026775571.1, from coordinate 37,703,185 downwards.
CACAAAGGGGGATTAATGCATACTTTAGTGTAATTTTGGAATTAAATTTGGAAGATATTATCAAAAAGGACCTTTTTGCAATTTTTAAAAAGTGTGACAAGTGCCACACTCTCATTGGTCCACTTGTTGACATTTGTGTGGAAACACTTTAATGCATTGGATGATGACATTTGGAGGGTGAGGATTCACCCACTTGTTGGCCTAGGATTTGAGCACTTGTTGGCTTGGATGGTTGACAAGTGTTGGTGTGGGATTAAGCCAAGGAAGGAGCCATGGATTGGTGACAAGTGTAGGTTCACAATTTAGTCTTGCAAATATCTTTGGGCCACTTTGGGATTATGGTTTTAAAGGAGGGTTTTTGTGCAATTGACCATAAATGTGTGTGTTGACCATGGTGTAGGATCACATAGTGAGTGGAGGATTTCTATTTCCTCCACTCACACATTTTCACATTTCATCTCTTTCTTCCTCACCACAAAACCCTAGCTCCATGCATAAAGTTTGAAGCTTTAGGCATCAACCTTGATCTTTGAGGCCCTTCTACTTACTTTAGACCATAAAGCTTGGAATACTTTTTGTTCCTCTCATCCTCCTCTTAAAAACCCTTGAAGTATCTAGCCTAACTCCTAGTTTTGCTTTGGTATCTAGGGATTCAATTCTCTAGTGAGGTATTGATCTATTATTTTGAAGTATTTTTATGTCATTTTTGAGTGTTTTACATGCATAGAAGAGGAGGACTTATATTCTGCCCTTAAACTGTTTTAACTTGAAGTAAATCTTGTCAAATTAAATATATAACATGAAAATATAATCAATTAGTTTCCATTTAGTTTTAGTTTCATGTAATTTGGATTTAAAATGAATTAGTTATGAATTTTTGAAGTTGCAAGCTAGTTGCTAGAAATTTAAATCTTTTCTTATCCGGTCCGGAAATAAATTTTATTTTGAGCTATGATGCTTCATTTAACTTCAAATTTTACTGGAACTTTCCCCATGGATTTTACACTACTCAGAATTTTTTCACGATTTTAAAGCATTTCTAAATTATTTTTAAAATCCGAGACTATCTGCTGTCCATGTTTTTATTGCAACTGGAAAACATATTTTTAGATGATTTATTTCACTAACCTTTTGACATTGGATCATGGCTTAAATTTTCAGTTTTACACTCTCATATGTTTACTTCCAAAATAAATTAGGTTTTCCCAATTTGGATGTCAAATGAATTTTTCATGAATTTTCAAAGTTGGAAGCTACAGGCTGAAAATGTGTTTTCTGGGCAGAATTTGTTTCAAAGTTGTGGGTCAAAACTGTTTCAATTAGAAAAATATTTTGTTAAACTAAATTGATATTATCAAATTACAGTGTTTAAGCTTTCATTGGGCTTTGGATTTATTCAATTTGGATTAGAATTAAATTTTTTATTAATTTCCCAAGTTGAAGGTAACAAGCTGAAATATCTGTCTTGCGGACCAAAAATTTAGGGCGATTTCATTTCGGTGGTAATTGGGATTTTCATTCCAATTGAGGTAGGAAATGTTTTAGGATTTATATGTATTGTATTGAGTGTTTCTCATGATTATACAACTTATATGTATGCCTTGTATCAAATTTAGAAAGTTGGTAATTTTTATTTCTTTGTATAAGATTTAAAATTCATGATGATATATAACTTTAATTTGAATTGTGGCATGCTAGAAAATCATGTTTTAATATGTTTGTTAACATATATTAAATTGGTATTGATTGAACAAAAATTGCATATTTTATTTAATAATTATCTTTTGTGAAAGATTAAATCACATGGCTGTACCTTGCATGAAATTGACTTGTGATATGCTTTTAAATTATATCTTGGTCTGTTATTTAACATACTTTAATTTGAGAGCATTTGGACAAGTATGAAAATCTAGAGCTTTTAATTAAAATGATTAATTAAAATCTAGTTAAGGGTTTCATTGGCCTAATTAAGTATTTGACTTGATATTTGTGATAACTATGACTTATGTTCTAGCATATGTTAATTTAGAACCATTTGATGTTGTTTTAGAAGTTAGGGATTTGATTATCATGATTTAATTAAATTCCACTTTATTGTTCTTATGGCCTAATCGAGTTTTGATGTGGTGTATGTAATTACCATGCTATATTGTTTATCATGTATTAATTGGAGGCCATTTGATTGAGATTTGAAACCTAGAGAATTTAATTAGTTTATAGATTAAATTCCGTTTCTATAGTATTATTGATTAACTCATGTATTTGACATTGATAGTATGTTTAAAGCATGACTTTTGACTTATAATGAATTTATGAGTTTATGTTTTCAATAGTGGATTATATTGTTATAGCGTGTAACGAATTGCACTTTGAAGATTCGACATTGTCATCCTATAGTAGCTGTGGATTTAGAGCATGTGTTGTGTGGATACAATCTACTTGTGCATGGAAGGTGACTTAGTGCATTATATAAATTACGTATAAGTTGTGAACTTATTTGATTATTTTGGAGTCTTGGAACATTGTTACTGTGATATGGCTAAAGTTCGGCTTTAGTGCGGGAGGTATGAGTTCTCCCCAATTGAGATAGTGCGCACTATGGTGGTCTTCCCAGCGGGTTAATGCCCAGAATAACCAATTTGTTCTTGGTTTAGTTCGAGACGTGATGTCCAAGTCTTCCACTATTTGTTTTCGCATTCAATTCCAAGTTATCAATCATGTTTATATTGTGACTGTGGTTTTAGCTGATGTTGTTAAGTACATCCATACTAAATTGCTATATTTAGTTGATTTAGCATTTAGATTTCAAGTTAATAACTTTGAGAATCTATATCTAGTTGCTTTGTGTAAACATGTTTCTATCTGGTTGCTTTGTGTAAGCATGTTTCTAACTAGTTGCTTTGTGTAAGCATTTTATATCTTGTTGCTATGTGTAGCATGCTCTTGTGTTGTTGAAATTGCATAAAGGATGTGTTTTATGCTAGAAATGATCTTAGGTAGCTAGGATGCTCCCTGAGTATCACCTTTGACATAGACGTTAGGTAAGAATGAACCACAATGATTAAATCATGTACACTTGTAAAACGTAGGTCGATGTATGCTCATTTCCTATGAGTAGCTTTATGTTACTCACCCCTACGATACTGGGGCATATTTCAGGTACAGGATACAAGATTGGAGATTGCAATTGCTTGGGTGATTTGCTGAGTTGAGCTTCTTTAGAAGCATTCTTGTACGCATGCAAGTGTTTGCATGTCTGAGTTTGCCATTGAAATGTAATTTTTCTAACTTGGTGGTTTGACATGTTAAATGTTGTAAATGAGTTGTAATAAGGCCATGGGCCATTGTAGCATGTTTAAAATACCATTTTACACTTGCGTGTATGTTCACATCATCACACAATAGCATATAATGCAATTTGATCATGCTATGGGAGTCATTTTGATGCCTTAGGGATGACGTACATCTCTAGTGGTCACTTAGTTTCCTTCGTTTCCGCATTTCGGATCCGTTATCAGATCATTCTTTTGGTTCATCATAGGACACACTGGGTTGAAAAATCTAGGGTCGTCACAGGTGGTATCAGAGCTCCTAGGTTCGAAAACCTTAGGACGACGGGTTTTGGGCGCATATCATGCTTTTGTTGACATGCTCTATGTATTTATATTTTTGTGATAACATGTTTTGGTTGATAACATGTTTATGTGCTTACGTGCTACATGTTATATGCCGTTTGTTTAGCATTGTTTTATTGTAATGTAAAGAGCATAACATGTGACGTATGCTAGATTAGATTTGTATATGCATAATTGTGTTGTATATTTGGCATGACATGGGATTGGTCATTAAGGCACGAGTTGAGGTTGATAGTGATTGTAGTCACAGTTTCGTGATAATATAGGTTGTTGTCGACCTAGTATTGGTTTTGAGGTAGGTGGATGGTCACCTTTTGTTTAGGCTCTCGTGAGATGAGTCATTTGGCGTTACCGTAGTGGTGGATTTGTTGGTTTTGGGCCATTATGAGGTTATGGACCTCTTAGGATCCTTGATTGTCCAGGAATATTCCTTTAGAACTTGCAATTTTCGTGGGTGGGTACGTTTGTGGGCGGGTGCATGGCACTGTCATGCTACCGTATTGGCTATCTACAAGTGTAGTTCAGATAAAATCAGGGTTGGTTTTCGTTTTCATAGGCGTTGTCCTTTTGATCGATGATAATGATGGTTGTTTTGGAGATCATTCGTGGTGATTGATTTGGTTGTTATTGGTATGGCTATAGTTGTCATTTTCTTTGAGTTCTCCTTGCGCGATGACGCTTTTGGGATCAAGTCGATTGATAGATGCTTCGGGTAGAGAGAGCATTGCATTGTTAGTGTCACTTGTAGTGTCACCCTTAGATTCAGAGATGGATTGTAAGTGTCTTACCATTTTGATAAGGGCTCACGTTTGTTATGAGACAGGTTGTTATTGCATTGGTTTTTGGAGTCAGTGTATGGCTAGGATTGGTCTTTCCTTTTTACCTAGGCACTCTAGGACATGATGTCCATAGGGTTCATTGTTGCATCACTTTTGTTTTCTACAGTTTCATTTACTACCATGTTAGTAGTATGATTTATGATATTGTGATGCATGAGTAGGTGAAGGTTTATCCGCATTTGTCTTTTTGCTGTGTGGCGATAGCATGCCTTTCTTATATGCTTCGAGATGCCATGTTGTTACTGCGCTTTAATAACATACTTTTGTGTTTATGTGGAGACGTGCAGCATGTGCTTTTGATTTTCATCTATGTGACTAGACTTTCTTTCTGGTAGTTGCATTCCTTGTCATATGCATGACTTCTAGGTTTGGTTTTCCCATTCGTTTCCCTTGGTCGCACGTAGTCTGTATGCGAGTTTCCACAATGGTTTTGTGTTGGTTCGTGTTAGGGACTTCACAAGGAGTGAGTCTTTTCCCTCCGTTGCGTTGTGCACTGTTTTGGGGTTGGTTGGTTTATGAGAATCATCGTTGTTGTCTTGAGTCCTTAGTGAGGATTTGATAGATTTTGGTCGACTTACTTCCATGTAAGGGGTGAAGTCTTTGACTTTGTTATCTTTCATTTCAGAGATAGAGTCGTGGTGTTGTCCTCTTTAGGACTAGTGGTCCCCTTTCTTTCGTGTCTTCCCTTGGGGAGTTCCTGCCGTGGTTGTTGATGGTTGTGGTGCTCAAAGTGAGTTGATTGATGTGAGATTCTTTTTCGGGAACTTATGTCCATATCATTGAGGATTTGTTTGATTCATGAGGTGAGCTCGATACACTTTTGAGAATGTCTTTCGGAGACTTGTTTTCATTTTGGAGGCCTTGATGTGGTTGATTCTTAGGAAGAGTTTTGGAGGATCATTGTTAGATATGGCTTGTTGAGGAGTTTTCTCATCCTAGTTATGACTAGGTGTAGTTTTGAGGAATTGTTGTTCTAGTGATGGTTCTTGGATTGAAATTGAGGAATTTTGATTTAGCTTGGTGATGCCAAGCACGGTTTTGAGAGATTCATTTTGTGACCTTGGTTGTTAGCATTTTGATGTGAGTGCCACTTAGTGGACTTGTATTTTGAGGATTTAGTTATCCGTGATAAGGTTATGGATCTGATGTTTGATCATGGTGATTGGTCATGTAGTTGATCTGTTTCAGGGAGAAATGTAGGACTTTCGATGGAATGTCTTGTGGTGAGTTTCGTTTTAATTTTTGGAGGTCTTGATTCGCTTCTCAGGCTTTAGATTCTCGATTAATGTTGTTGGTAGTAACATTTTGAGACATTAGAGTAATCGGTTTTGTTGTATTGAGGATTTGGGGCCCTAAGCATAATGGTGCCTATGACATTGTTGTCAGAGTTTGGGATTGGCCGAGATGGTCCAGAACATCTTTGGACCATATTCTAACTCTCACAGATGCCTAGTTCCCATATTGCTTTTGGCTATGATCATTTTGTGAAATTGATGTCATTGGTATCGAGAGGTTTCCTGGGTAGACGTAGTAGGGGGGGCAGGTTATGAATTAGTGCCTTATACTGTCATACTACCGTATGAAGTTATGTGTTGTAGGCGAGTACTAGTTGCCGTCGATGCTACCTTACTGACGAGTAAGTGTGGGCGGGCACTAGGAATTGTCATTGCTACCACACATTTGAGTACGTCGTTGGCGGGTTCTGGTCGTTATTCGTACTGCCATGTCGTCTTTGTTTAGTACTTTGATTTGATTCATGGATATCTTGGAGTTCTGTTAGTGGTTGTTTTTGGTTCCTTATGATGGTTCGTCAGGAGGGGTGCTTTCGATTGTTGTCTTCCGTTCCCTCGTCTGGCCTTAAGTTCTGTGTGTGAGTTTCGACTTCTGGTTTGGCCATATGATCACTTTTCTCCTATCGTGAGCACGTGGGTGCGAATGACATGGGGTTGTACGTTGTCTTCAGTTTTGGGATTGCTTTCGTAGCATGTTGTGAGGGATACTCAGAGATGTACTCCGTAGTTATCCTGGTTTCGCCTTTTTGTTTTGTTGGGGCTGGATTTCGGGGACGAAATCCCTTTAAGGTGGTAAGGTTGTAATGACCCGGTCATTTTTCTTCCTTTTCTTTTTCTTAGATTTTAACGGATATTTTTTTCCGTTGTCTTTTCCTTTTTGGGTTCGGTTTTTCATCACTTGATGTCTTCTCAAGTGCTCTAGAATGATTTCCGAGACTCTTTTCCTTGGATTGATAACTTCTTTTAGGGATTGTGTCATTTCCATATTTTATTTTTCCGAACACTATTCACATTTTGTCTTTTTCTCGTTTATCCTTTTTCCTTGCACAACCTCACTTTTTGTGCTCGGATTTGATTCCGGTTTTTCATGCATTCATGATATTTGATTTCCATGATAGTGATATTTTTACTTTTCTGAAAAAGCATGTTGATTGCTTACTTCTTTCATAAAGGGGCATTAATGCATACTTTAGTGTAATTATTCTTAACTTGTAGGGTTTTAGTGTAATTAAATAAAGTAATTATTTGTCATCTTGGGGACCATTTTGCAATTAAATTTGGAAAATATTTTCAAAAAGGACCTTTTTGCAATTTTTGAAAAGTGTGACAAGTGTCACACTCTCATTGGTCCACTTATTGACATTTGTGTGGAAATATTTTAATGCATTGGATGATGACATTTAGAGGGTGAGGATTCACCCACTTGTTGGCCTAGGATTGGTGCACTTGTTGGCTTGGATGGTTGACAAGTATAGACGTGGGATTAAGCCTAAGAAGGAGCCATGGATTGATGACAAGTGTAGGTTCACAATTTAGTCTTGCAAATATCTTTGGGCCACTTTGGGATTATGGTTTTAAAGGAGGGTTTTTGTGCAATTGACCATAGATGTGTGTGTTGACCATGGTGTAGGATCACATAGTGAGTGGAGGATTTCTATTTCCTCTACTCACACATTTTCACATTTCATCTCTTTCTTCCTCACCACAAAACCCTAGCCTCCATGGATAAAACTTGAAGCTTTAGGCATTAACCTTGATCTTTGAGGCCCTTCCACTTACTTTAGACCATAAAGCTTGGAATACTTTTTGTTCCCCTCATCCTCCTCTTCAAAACCCTTGAAGTTTCTAGCCTAACTCCTAGCTTTGCTTTGGTATCTAGGGATTCAATTCTCTAGTGAGGTATTGATCTATTATTTTGAAGTATTTTTATGTCATTATTGAGTGTTTTACATGCATAGAAGAGAAGGACTTGTATTCTGCCCTTAAACTGTTTTAACTTCAAATAAATCTTGTCAAATTAAATATATAACATGAAAATATAATCAATTAGTTTCCATTTAGTTTTGGTTTCATGCAATTTGGATTTAAAATGAATTAGTTATGAATTTTTGAAATTGAAAGCTAGTTGATGGAAATTTAAATCTTTTCTTATCTGGTCCGGAAACAAATTTTTATATGGAGCTGTGGTGCTTCAATTACTTTGAAATTTTTACTGGAACTTTCCCCATGGATTTTACACTGCTCAGAATTTTTTCACGATTTTAGATCATTTCTAAATATTTTTTAAAATCCGAGACTATCTGCTGTCCATGTTTTTATTGCTGCTGGAAAACATATTTTTAGATGATTTATTTCACTAATCTTTGACATTGGATCATGGCTTAAATTTTTTGCTTTACACTCTCATATGTTTACTTCCAAAACAAATTAGGTTTGCCCAATTTGAATGTCAAATGAATTTTTCATGAATTTTCAAAGTTGGAAGCTACAGGCTGAAAATGTATTTTCTAAGCAGAATTTGTTTGAAAGTTGTGGGTCAAAACTGTTTCAATTGAAAAAATATTTTGTCAAAATAAATTGATATTATCAAATTATAGTGTTTATGCTTTCATTGGGCTTTGGATTTATTCAATTTGGATTAGAATTGAATTTTTTTATGAATTTCCCAAGTTGAAGGTAACAAGCTGAAATATCTATCTTGCGGACCAAAAATTTAGGGCGATTTCATTTCGGTGGTAATTGGGATTTTCATTCCAATTGAGGTAGGAAACATTTTAGGTTTTATATGTGTTGTATTGAGTATTTCTCATGATTATACAACTTATATGTATGCCTTGTATCAAATTTAGAAAGTTGGTAATTTTTATTTCTTTGTATAAGATTTAAAATTCATGATGATATATAACTTTGATTTGAATTGTGGCATGCTAGAAAATCATGTTCTAATTTGTTTGTTAACATATATTAAATTGGTATTGATTGAACAAAAATTTCATATTTTATTTAATAATTATCTTTTGTGAAAGATTAAATCAAATGGTTGTACCTTGCATGAAATTGACTTGTGATATGCTTTTAAATTATGTCTTGGCATGTTGTTTAACATACTTTAATTTGAAAGCATTTGGACAAGTATGAAAATCTAGAATCTAATTAAGGGTTTCATTGACCTAATTAAGTGTTTGACTTGATATTTGTGATAACTATGACTTATGTTCTAGCATATGTTAATTTAGAACCATTTGATGTTGTTTTAGAAGTTAGGGATTTGATTATCATGATTTAATTAAATTCCACTTTATTGTTCTTATGGCCTAATCGAGTTTTGGTGTGGTATATGTAATGACCATGCTATATTGTTTATCATGTATTAATTGGAGGCCATTTGATTGAGATTTGAAACCTAGGGAATTTAATTAGTTTATAGATTAAATTCCGTTTCTATGGTATTATTGATTAACTCATGTATTTGACATTGATAGTATGTTTAAAGCATGACTTTTGACTTATAATGAATTTATGAGTTTATGTTTTCAATAGTGGATTATATTGTTATAGCGTGTAACGAATCGCACTTTGAAGATTCGATATTGTCATCCTATAGTAGTTGTGGATTTAGAGCATGTGTTGTGTGGATACAATCTACTTGTGCATGGAAGGTGACTTAGTGCATTATATAAATTACGTATAAGTTGTGAACTTATTTGATTATTTTGGAGTCTTGGGACATTGTTACTGTGATATGGCTAAAGTTCGGCTTTAGTGCGGGAGGTATGAGTTCTCCCCAATTGAGATAGTGCGCACTAGGGTGGTCTTCCCAGTGGGTTAATGCCCGGAATAACCAATTTGTTCTTGGTTTAGTTTGAGACGTGATGTCCAAGTCTTCCACTATTTGTTTTCGCACTCAATTCCAAGTTATCAATCATGTTTATATTGTGACTGTGGTTTTGGTTATTGGCGATTTGATGTTGTTAAGTACATCCATACTAAATTGCTATATTTAGTTGATTTAGCATTTAGATTTCAAGTTAATAACTTTGAGAATCTATATCTAGTTGCTTTGTGTAAACATGTTTCTATCTGGTTGCTTTGTGTAAGCATGTTTCTAACTAGTTGCTTTGTGTAAGCATGTTATATCTTGTTGCTATGTGTAGCATGCTCTTGTGTTGTTGAAATTGCATAAAGGATGTGTTTTATGCTAGAAATGATCTTAGGTAGTTAGGATGCTCCCTGAGTCTCACCTTTGACATAGACGTTAGGTGGAATGAACTACAGTGATTAAATCATGTACACTTGTAAAACGTAGGTCGATGCATGCTCATTTCCTACGAGTAGCTTTATGTTACTCACCCTTACGATACTGGGGCATATTTCAGGTACAGGATACAAGATTGGAGATTGCAATTGCTTGGGTGATTTGTTGAGTTGAGCTTCTTTAGAAGTATTCTTGTACACATACAAGTGTTTGCATGTTTAAGTTTGCCATTGAAATGTAATTTTACTAACTCGGAGGTTTGACATGTCAAATGTTGTAAATGAGTTGTAATAAGGCCAGGGGCCATTGCAGCATGTTTAAAATACCATTTTACACTTACGTGTATGTTCACATCATCACACAATAGCATATAATGCAATTTGATCATACCGTGGGGAGTCATTTTGATGCCTTAGGGATGACGTACATCTCTAATGGTCACTTAGTTTCCTTCGTTTCCACATTTCGGATTCATTATCGGGTCATTCTTTTGGTTCATCACAGGACACACTGGGTTGAAAAATCTAGGGTTATCACATCATTAGTCATGTATGAAGTTTGGCCAAGGGCTAAATGGTCATTTGAAACCATTTCCTAATTTTGGTTTTCACTTTTCTCATTTCAAGTTAATTTTTGCCTTTTTGCCCGTTGGGGTGTCGGATTTTGACTCGGCCATTTCTGGGAGCCTCAGACCATTCCCATGCACTCAAAATCATCATTTACGTTTGCATGAATGATCGTTTCCATGATAAACCCTTTCGTTTGTGTTTTGAGCCTCCTATGGACTCATTTCACCTTTTGTTGAAAAACTCGACCTAAAGGCATTTTGGGGATTTCCTTTTGGAAATAAATTCCGTTCTTGACTCTATCACATAGAAAATGTGATTTTAAGGGGAGTTTATTAACGACATTTTTACGAAAAATGTCATCTTGATCGTGAAAACCGTGCTCCAAACTCAATTTTCTGTATTTTCTACTGTTTCTGTTGCCCTTACTGTTTCTGCTGCAGTTGAACCAGTTCAAGAATAGTTGAACCGGTTTAAGGGTCATTTTTGGTTCAGCATGGGAATTCTATCCATGTTGAACTAGTTCAAGAAATGTTGAACCGGTTCAAGTCTTCTAGAGTTTTCAGTTTTGGACTTCGAATTTTAAATAGTTGTAACTTCTTCGTTTTAACTCCAAATTGGTCCATTCTAAAGTTTAAACTGACCGCGTAGAAGTAAGCTTTCCAATGGTACCAATTTCAGCTTCAGATTCTTTTCCTAACTCAAGATATCCTTGTTTTAATGAGAGAGTGTCGGATTTAGTTCGAACCGGGATAGGGTTCTTTTGAGATTTCCTTTCCTTTGGCCTTGGGATTTCACGTGAAGTTACCAAAGGTTGTTTCTGAATATTTTTAATCTTGTTTGACTTGTTGGAAGTCAAATTCCTTCCTCTTAGGGTAAAATGACCATTTTACCCTTGGTCTTTCCTTTGGTAGGGTTTTCATACCCTTGTCTTTGTTTTGCTTCCGCACTTTGTTCCTTCAGGTTTCGTGACCTCATGGAAGGTTATCAAAGGGTATTAGAGGTGTGTTATGGCCTGGGAGATCATTGTCTTGTTTCTTGCTTCCGTATCTTGATCCGTTAACGGGTCATACTTCGGGTCATCGCTGTAGTACAGGGTTGAATCAAAACCCGAGTCGTTACATCTGTTGCCTCTTAGTTCCACCCACGAGCAACTCCCTTTCTTTATTCCTTGAGCCTATCTATTTCCTCTCAAGTTTCTCTCTCTTTTCCTCCCAAATCCTTCTCTGTTTCTCTCTGCCTTATCGTACATGAATAGGGTTCTAAAACCCTTGGCAGACATATAACTTATGTATATATAGACTTCTATAAAACCTAACCCTAATTCCAACCTAACTATAAGTCAACTACTTCATTCGTAAAAACCAAAATTAAAGACCTTTAATTTAAACACCGAAAACAATTATTAACCTATTATTCCATTTAAACAAATAAAGAAAATAACGCACATAATTTACACACTGCCATACAAGCATAATATTAATGAAAACAAAGAATTAAAACAAATAATCTCAATTAAATAAAACAAGTAATTAAAACAAATAACTTAATTAAATAAAACAATTAACAAAGAATTTAAATAAATAAAAACAATTAACAAATAGGCAACTAAGCACATAATCAAAGAAAAATGAATTTAAATTCCAACTATATCATTTAAATTTCAATTATATCCTTTTGAGAATTAGGGGTATTATAGTGTGAGCTTGATCCGATGTCTTGATTCCTAGGCGTAGCCTTATAGTAGGTCAGCTTTAGGATGACGTGGAGGATTTTGGGTGCATTGTCTTGTTAGGAGTTGTTGTGACTAGGGTGGAAGTGATGTTATTTGATTTTGTAAAGTCTGATCCATTGGCTTGAGGGTATAGACTCATCAGGCTTTGGATTCGTGATTGGTGCGGTTGACAATAGTGTTTTAGGACTTGGGATTATTAGTTTTCCAGTATTGAGGATTTAAGGCCTTAAGCGTAGTGGTGCCTATGACATTGTTGTCAGAGTTTTGGGATTAGCCAGAATAGTCCGGCTAGACATCTTTGGACCATATTGCAACTCTCACAAAATGCCTGGCTTCCTTGGTGCTTTTGGTAATGACCATTTTGACTTTGATGTCATTTGTATCGATAGGTTTCAAGGGTAATCTTGTTGGGGGCAGGTTACGAATTAGGGTTTTATACTGTCATGCTGCCATACAGGTTATGTGTGGGCAAGTGCTAGTTGCCGTTGATGCTACCTTGCATTACCTAGCTAGTAATGTGAATGTGGGCGGGCACTTGATGTTGTCGATGCTACCGCACCTTGAGTACGTTGTGGGCGGGTTCTAGTTACTGTTCGTACCACCATGTTGCTTCTAGTTGTGTTCTTTATTTCGATGTGTAGTTGCCTTGATCTCCTTTGGGTGGTTGACATTGGGTTAGTATGTCAATTAGTTGGAGAGGTGTCTCACGGTTCGTGGTTTCGTGTCTTTTCGTTAATCTTGAGACCTTTAGAGTTGTCCTTAGGTACTTTATAATCTATTCCTCGGTGTGACCTTGTGTACGGTCTTTGTTCGTTTCTGCTGGGAATGTTCCTGATTTTGGTGATGAAATCTCTTTAAGAATGGTAGGTTGTAATGACCCGGTCATTTCCTTCCTTTCCTTTTTCCTCAGAATTTTACGGATGAATTTTTTTCATTGAAATTTCTTTTCTGAGTTCGGTTTCTTGTCACTTAGTGTCGTCTCGAGTGGTCAAAAATGGTTTCTGAGACTCTTTCTTTTGGATTGACAACTTCCTTTAAGGACTAACTCATTTCCACATTTTTCGTTTTTTGACACTATTCACTTTTCGTCATTTTCCCTATTTTGTCTTTTCCCCATTTGTCACTTTGATGGCATAACCTCACTTTTTGTGTTCGAAGTTGGTTTTTGACTTCACGTATCTTCATTCTAAGTGGTTTTCACAAAATACGTATCTTTGTTTTTGGAGTAAAGTACTCTGGTTGTTCCCGGTGTCCATGGAGGCATGGATGCATAGTTTTTCAGAATCTTTTCTTTTCTTGGGGTGTTTTTCATAAATATCTTTTGAAGAAATTTTATTTCAGGGGTTTTTAAGAAAATATTTTTGGAAGATATTTTCATTTTGGGTCATTAGTGCAGTTTTCACTTTTAAAGGGGCCATTGTGCAATTAATGAAAGTTATTACAAAAAGGCCTCGTTTTGAGCCTGGATCCTCTTTCAGGATTTATTTTCACTTTTCATCGAGTCATGTACTCTTAGAATTGCCTTCTGGTCATTTTCCACCAGTTTCAGGGTTTCTGGCCCCGATTGCAGCCGAACTTGTTCAGGGCATATCTCTCTGCTTGGGACTCAGTTTTGATGTTGTTTCTTCCTTTGTTCATATTTTCTCATTTCGGTACTTTTTTGTTCATAGAGTTTTGTCATTTGAGCCCATCCGCTCAAATTTCACTTTTCCGGACCAGGCGGGACCCTTTCAGGGCACTTTTAGGGTTTTCCTACAAAAGAGGGGTAAGACATTTCATTTTTGACCTTCTCCTCTCTTCATGCATGACCAGCAGCTACCATGGCAGCCCAGGGGGGCTACCACCCTTTTTCTCTCAATTAAAACTTCCTCCCCTTGTTAAAAAGTCGTAGTGCATTTGCGTTTTGTGTTTGTCTTGACTACGCGCATCTTTGCCCCTTATTAAAACCCGTGTTTGGCCATTTTTTGAGTTCGAGTTTTAGGTCAAGTTAGGATTTTGGTAGGTCTTCCTTGGAGTTTAATATTCACAGCGTTGTCCCCGACAAAATCCCGAAATATTGTCGGATTCGGAACCATTTTATTTTGGTGGCTTTCGAGATTTTCATCTCAAATTGAGGTAGGGGATGTCTTAGGTTTATATTAATGTTATATTGATTGTTGTATAAGCATACACAACTTGTAAACATGCCTTTGTTCAAGTTTTAGAATTTAATTTAATTATTTCCTATGTTTAAGATTTAATTCTCATGAAGGTGTATGCCTTAGAATTAAATTGTGGCATGCTAGTAAATTAGGCCTTACTATGTATATCAACATATATTAAATTGGGAGTATTTGAATAAGAAATGTAAATTTTATTTAATATTTATCTTTTGTGAAAGATTAATTCACATAGTTATAACAAGTATGAAATCAACTTGTAATGTGACATTAAAATAGGCCTTGGTATGTTCTTCAACCTATGTAAAATTGAGAACATTTGGAGTTATTTGAAAATCTAGAGAAAATTAATTAATGAGTTTAATTAATTTTATTTTAAGTGTTTTAATCCCTTAGTTCGATATTTGATGTGATATATGTGAAGGCTATGCTATGCCCCTTAACATATATTAATTTGAGATTATTTGGGATTGATTTGAAATCTAGAGAATTTAATTATTTTAGTTAATTAAATTCTATCTACTTGTTCCATGGATTTAACTATGTCTTCGAAATTGTTTCTATATTTAAATCAAGGAATTGGATTTAGCATGATCTATGATATCATTGTCTTGCATGACTTGTTAAATATATCTTGTGTAGGTATATAGCTTGTTAGAATATTACAATTGTTTACCTTGAAAGGTAGTTACTAAATTGTAGTTTATTTAGTACTTGTGACTTAGGATGGTAATTTGGTTCAATTGTTGTAAAATATTCTTACTTTGGGTATAAATTGCATATTGATGATATGACATATCATATGCTATATAGACTTGAATTCTAGGACATGGTTTGTATGGATTCAACCTTACTTGTGCATGGAATATGGTAACTTGCATTTAATTTTGTATAAGTTTTGAACTTATTAATTTTGGAAAGCTTGTGAGGACATAATTTATGTGATGGCTAGGGTTTGGCTTTAGTATGTGGACAAGTGTCCTCTAAGTCATAAGTGCGCACTAAGCGGTACCTCGTGGGTCGTAATTACCCGAAAATACTTATTTGGTCTAGCGACCGTATGTCCTAGTCTTTCCACTATTTGATTTCGTGTTTAATTTCAAGTTGTTAATCATGGATTACTTGTAGCTTGAGAATTGATACTTGCTTTGGGTATTTGAATCTTGTTTAGTATACTTGAACTTGTATACTTGTTCCATGAGTTTAAATAGCGTTTAGTATACTTGTGTTGTGTACTTGATATACGAGATTCCACATTAAACGTACACTTATGTGAATATACTTTGACATTGCATGACTTGTCTTAATATGGATTAGTATGCTTGGAAATGTATGCTTATATGTTATATATCGTGTTTTAGCATCGTTTTGTATACCTGAGTATGTATACTTGTATGCCGTTGTTCGTTTTAATTACATGAGTAGCTTAGGATGATCCTTAAGTCTCACTTATGACATAGACGTTAGGTAACATGGTCCTTGAATTGCTTCATGTAAATGTAATAACCTTATAAAATGCTAGGTCGATGCATTCTCATTTCCTACAAGTAGCTTTATGTTAGTCACCCCGAAGTTACTAAGGATTTGTTTCAGGTATGAAGACTTGGTTCGTGATGCTCATCATTCCTTGGATGACTTGTAACTTTCAAGTTTCCATTTCATACAAATATTAGCATGAAATATAATTGTGTAGCCTTATACGTCAAAACTTGTATTTTTTTTTTATTCTATACATGTAATGTGCACTTGAGTACACTCTTTACAATGTATTTAACATATATAAGATGAGACCATAGGCCAATGGTATCTAGTTTGTATCTTATGTAACTTTTAACTTCATGAAATATTATGAAAATATTAAAAAATGTTAAGTCTTTGGTTCACCATGTTTGCATCGGGTGCGAGAATTCCATTTTTATTCTTTCATAGGGTCTCATTAAACATGTGTGAAGTGTGGCCAAGGTCCAAATGGAAATTTGAGATCATTTGTTAATTTTGGTTTTCAAATTTTCTATTTTTAGTTCATTTTAGCCATTTTGGCTGTCGGGGGGTCATATTTTGCATCAGCGGTATTTTGACACCATAGGTTATTGTAGCACATCCTAATAGGTAATTTATGTCTGGGTGCATGATCGTTTTCAAGAAAAAACCATTTCCTTTGTGATTTGAGCCTCTTATGAACTCATTTTACAATTTTCTTGCATAATCCGGTTTAAGGGCTTTCTAGGGTTTCCTTCAGGAAATAAACTCCAGCCTTGATATGGTCATTTAGAAAACATGATTTTAGGGGGGGTTTCTTCTTTGTGTTTTTTCATAAAATGTAGTCTTGGTGTTGGAAATCCCGTGCAAAGTTCAGTTTTCTGTTATGCTTGAAGCAACTTTTTAACTTTCTTGCCCTTTTTTGATCTATGGACATTCTGGGTATTTTAAAGTGTGTTTTTTTTCGTTTTCTTCCATGCTGCTGGGTAGAAAACATGATTTTAGAGGGGGGTTTCTTCTTTATGTTTTTACAAAAAAAAATCGTTTTGATGCCGAAAACAACTCGCAGATCTGGAAACCTGATGCGTTTTAGGTTTTTTCGGAAAAGTTCTGATCTAAGAGGCATTTCGAGTATTTCACTTGAAAAATAAAAACTTCTCTTGACATGGCCAAGTAGAAAACATGATTTTAAAAGGGGGGCCGCGGGGGGGGGGGGGGGGGGGGGGGTTTCTTAGCAACTTTTTTCCAAAAAATGTCGTTTAAGCCCTCAAAACCCTATTTGAATTTTGAAAATCTGTGCAGGTCCTGCATATGCTTGAAGCCCAGAAAGTTGGTTTTTTTGAAACTTTAATGCTTCATATCTTTTTCGTCTTGACTCCAAATCAAATGATTTTTGAGTCTAAGTTTTTTAACTTTTGCTTGTCTATCCAACGGTATGCAAGGTTGCATCTAATTCTATCTGAAAGGACTATTTTACCCCTTATCAAGTACCCTTGCCGTACTGATTTGAAATCTGGAAAGTTAATTTTCTTGAAACTTTGACGTTTCATATCTTCTTCATCCAGACTCCGAATCAAGTGATTCTTGAGTCCATCTTGATTGTTTTTTTGTTGTCTTCCCAACGGTGTGCTCAGAAGTACCTGAATCCATATTTTCAGAAATGACTATTTTGCCCTTGGGGGCTTAATTGTTATTTTTTCGATCTTTTATTTCCACGTCAGTTCTCATTGATATCCAGACCTTATGGAAGGTCATCAAAGTGTCTTAGAGGCATGTTGTGCCTTGGGAGACCGTTGTCTTGTTTCTTGCTTCCGCATTTAGATCCGTTATCGGGTCAATCTCCGGTTCATTACAAGACACACTGGCTTGAAGAACCAGGGTCATCACAGAATTGGTTCATATCTTAATCTGAAAAGATTCTCATCCCTCAAAAATTTGGTATTTTAGGTATAGAGGGATCTCCCCCGTAGTGTTCTGATTGTTTTTCCATGTCAAGTCTTACTTTTTCATCATATTTATAAGTTTCTTGGTATTTTTTTAGTGCTATTCCCATATTTGGTGACTAAGAAGAGGCTTGCTTTTCTCAAAGGAAAGGTTTGGAAGAACCCTCCGCATGTAAAAGTTCTCCTCTCTTCAACTAACCTCAAGAAGCTTACATCCGATACTTCAGTATCTGTTCTTATGGATTTATCCCTTCCTTCGTCTGAAGACTTCCCTCTGACTTATGAGGAGAAGAAAAGGGCTGAGGAACTTCAGAAAAAAGGCTGCAGAGGATGAGCCCCTAATGGTCGTACGCTCTACTGAGTAGGAGAAGGAGATTGAAGATGCTCCTCTAAGGAAAAAAACTGTGGAAAAACTCTTCCTCAAATGCTAAAGGGTGCAAAGGCATTGACCTTGGCAGGGGGAAGGAAAAGGAGGCTGAGGAGGTTAAGGCCAAAGAAGAGGTTCAGGCCTATGTTTTGGCCAGTACAAGAGATTCTTGGAGGCCAATTTATTAGTTGATTAGGTTATATTTGCTTATTTATGTGCGGTAGTATATAACACATAAATTACACAATGTAGCTAATATAACATTATATTCAATTTCCGCCAAGTGATAAAACCAATCAATATAAGATGATACACATATATTTAATTAAATAATTATACATAATATAACAGTCAAATGCATTAATGGGTTCATTAATTTTTTTAAAACCATTAAGCAAAGATTTAATCATAATCATACCTAATCCAATCATCAATTACCTCTCTCCTTTTAAAGTAAAACTCATTTAACCTTAACTCTATTTTTTAAACAATTAATTAACCATTTAAATAATAAATAACAATTCAAGGAATGTTTTCTTTAATCCAAAACCCAATATCCATCAATGTAAGATTTTATTTATTTAAATCACATAGCAAATATCTATGCCTTGACAAATCGTTCATGTCCTCGCCAACATTATTTTAATAATATTATAAAATAATACACTAACCTTGAAACACTAGATTATTCTAATATAAGAATATCTATCAGCTCCAACTCATACACACAATAATCATAGATGTAAATTTAATCATCTAATACACATACTAATTTATTTATTCTTTGGCAAATCAACCATACCCTTACAAATATATTTATTTATACATTGGCAATTCAACCATGCCTCCACATTTATATTTATTTATACTTTTAATTAGCAACTCATTCATGTTTCCCATGTATGTAATTTATTCATACAAATAATAAGACAATATATTTAAGCCTTTGGCAACTCATCCATGCCTTCAATTTAACCATGTACCAAACTTACAATTAATTATGAAATAAATCATACATAGGCACTTCATGCAAGTGATAAATTGGTTCTTCATTCTGGTGATTCTGCTGTGGAGGATCCCTCTGTTGCGTTAGCAATTGCTCGTGGGATATGACTTCCTAAAGATGAGGAATTGATAGGGAAGATGGGATTAAGACATCTTCTTCCCTTTACCCCCTTACGAGCTATGGAGGTTCATTTTATTCTTTATTTCTTACTCAGTTTCTGTATTCTTAGTATTTTTTATTTTATTTTATTTTATTTTTTTAACCTACTTGTTTTGCAGAACCTGTATCACACCATAGCCTTGTGTGCCACGGCCGAGGCTCAGTCTCTCTCTCTCTCTTCAAAAGATGGAGAAGGATCTAACTGCTGCTGAAAGAGGTAAAAAAAAATGCAAAGACTGACCTTAAGACTTGTGCTGATGCTAGAGACATCTATAAGAGGTAGTTTGCGGCCTCTGAAGATAAGGTAAAGGAGTTGGAGGCTGAGAATCAGTGTTGGAGGGAGTCGGTCTTGGCCTGTATAACGGCCGAGAAGCAGATGCAAGATCGTTACTCCACTATCGTATGCTTATCTAGTGTTAAGGCCTTCAGATCCGGCTTCATCTAGGGCTCTGGTGAGAAGCAAAGGACCCCGGAGTCCTTTGATAAAGACATGGGCGTCTCTTATCCATACGCGGATAGCCCTAAAGCTCAAGAGGCGGAGTTGATTTTTACTGAAATGGTGAAGGGTGATCAGCCAAATCTTTAGGCTTCAAGTATATCAGCTGCCCAGGCCAGTGCCTCTGGCCACAATGTTGTTGCTGCTTTTCCTCCCCTTCCCTTTGATTCCAAGAGAAAAGTAATTTACTCTTGGTCTCTTTTTTTTGTAATCGTGAATGGATTTTTTGGATAATATATATATATATATATATTTTGAATCTTTGTGATGTGATTTTTTGTTTTTATCCCCAGCATTCTCCTAAGTCTTAGAAGATTTCTTTGTCTTTACGGCTCCCGAACTCTTTGAGGTCTGAGGCTATATATATTTTTTGTTCCTCAGCACCTTTTTGTGCCTTTAGGGAATTATCATTTTTGGTTGCCTTCGGGGTCTTATGGTCTATTATTTACTAAGCCTTACGAATATCTTCATTGAGGGTAACAAGAATGTATGGTTGAGCTCACTTATCTCTCCACCTGTCATGAATCAATTTACAGCCACTACATGGAGTTTCGGATAAGCCCAGAGCTCGGGGTCCCTAAAACCACCACCACCACTACCCTCTTCCACCACCACGTTCCACCACAACCACTGCCGCCTTTCATCACCGCTACCTCAGTTGCCTTCCACCACTGTCACTGCCATCGCCACCATTGTTATCTCATTCAACCACCACACCAACGCCACTTCCATTGCCTTCCACCACCACCACCTCCATAGTTGCCACTGTCACTACCACCACCCTCCACTACTACCATCTTTGACCACTGCCACTTCCAATATTGCCTTTCACCACCATTATTGCCACCACCACCGTCACCATTACTGCCACCACTGCCGCCGTCATCACCATCATTGTATTCTACCACAACCACCTACACTAATGCTGCCTTCCATTACCATCACTGCCACTGCCATCACTATCGCCGCCTTCCACCACCTCCACACCATCGCCGCCTCCACTGCCTTCCACCGTTGTCACCACCTCCACCACTACCTCCTCCGCCTTCTACCACAAACAACCCAAATGGTTCATTATTTATTCGACAAAACTTGCCTACTTAGGGTCAAAGCCAATGTAGGCCTAGGGTGATACTTGTCTCCTTCGGCCCCACCCACTAATATATATATATATATATATATATATATATATATATATATGAAAAAATTTATATAGTGTTTTTCACTAAAATTTTTTATTTCTAAAATTATTTCTAAATTATTTCTCTCTTTTACTCATTAAATTTCTTTAATTTCCTTAAAAAGGAAGTTAAGTTTTCCTTCTTCAATCAAACTCTAAGTTTTTTTCTTTTCAAAAAACTTTAAAATCAATTGGAATCATTTACTTGCACCAAACTTTAGCAACAAAATTGTATTCGGGGACTCAAATTAAGTGTGTTTTTAAAATTAACAAAATATTGAGATGCTTTTTTTCTTGAAACTAAAAGATGAATACCAAATATCATATATATGATGTAATGTTAATTACAACGGCACCCCTAAGGTTTAGGCCAAATCTCATATGGAGAGATATTTTGAAAATAAATTTTACTCATACGTACCCTAGGTCAGTTTTTCGTCATAAAAATGTGTAAAATGTCGTATATGTCCTATTTCTTTGTGTACTTTAATAAAAATATCATAGATTTAAAAAGACAAAAATGCCCCTACTAATTACTCTTAACAAAGAGAGGTTTTCCCTTCTCTCTCGACATGTTTCTGTATAGAAATGTGTGTATGTATATATTTATCTAAAAGTAATTCCTCTCTTTTGTGAATTCCTCTCTAACAGTGATTCCTCGTCTCTTTTTGAAGCAACAACTTCAGATGATTGGCGTTGTCAAATTCCTCAATCATATTTTATACTGCCACCAATCATTATATAAACCCTTCGTATTTTTTTTTTATTATTATTTTTTTTTATTTTTTTTCGTAATTGGTACACACACCCTCTCTCTAACGAATTGTTTGCACCAAAGAGTAGTCGAACAATAGACCTAATGTACGTTTCTTGAGACACCAAGACCAAGTGACTTACCAGGCCACTTGAGCAAACCCCTTGGGTTATATAAACCCATTTTGTATAAATCTATTATGGGTTCGTACTTTATATATATATATATATATATATATATATATATATATATATGTATGTATGTACATACATGTGTAATTTTTCTATTCTAATTTGGATTTGCTCATGTATTTATTCATTTGGTACTCTTATTAAACTTGATTTTTTTTTTTTTTTTTTTTTCCCTTAGCTGATACTTACACACACATATCTCCATCAAGGCTCAAACATCTGACCTCCCTTTGGGAGGTAGGAATCTAATACCACTGTGCATTGACCCGTTGGTTTATTAATTCTAAGCAATTTATAATTTTAAGCCATCAGCAGTCTATGATTAAAGGTAGGTGATAATTGTTACTTTAATAATTAAAGGGTAATTTACACAAACCTCTCTTATGATTTGTCATAATTACAGAGACCACTCTTACTGTTTCGAAAATTACTCGAACCTCCCCTAATAATGAAAATAATCTATACGAACCTCCCTTATGTGTGACGGACCATTAAATATACAAACGAACTTGTCTAAATTACTAAAATACCCTGATGTTGGCATCTGAAATTACTAAACTACCCATAAGCTTTTTACATATGTGTGACGTCATACATACATATTTTTTCTTTTCAATTAATGTACTTTACTAAAAGACGGAAAACTCATTGCCAGCGTCTTTTGATTCGCCTCTGCGAGCTTGAGCTTGTCCCTATTATCGCCGGCGGTCTTTTGATTCACCTCGTCGCCGATCGTCATCGCCGTTTAGATCAATCCCCCGATGAAGATGATGATCTGCTGAACCAAACCCAACCCTTTTGTCGCCACAAATTTCATTGAGTATGATCTCTGCACAATGCACAATTCGCTTATGATCTTGATAAAACAGGTCAACAATTACGTGAATTGTCAAACAATTCCAATCAGCCCCTCTCGCAACCATCGCAAGATTATGCCGTTGCACGAGTGTCCTCAACCACACCCATCAATTTTGATATTGATTTATATATATATATATATATATATATATATATATATATATTTATTTATTTATTTATTTATTTATTTATTTACACACCAAATGAAGATCGATAATTCTTATACCTAGAAGATTGATTCGAATTTAGCCTGAAAAAGCTCAAAACTTGGATTATCAAATTGGGTGTGTTAGATCTTTGATTGAATTGTTGGGTTTGGTTTGCTATGCCTACAATATTTGTTTACTCTTGAATTACATGCCCAATTCGAGAGCATGGGTATACAAAACTTGTGTTGGCTTCGAGCCGGAAGTGGAAATTTCGTTCACTGGTATTACCCATGACTTCTTCGAGCTGTTTACTGGTTTTACCCATGGCTTCTTCGAGCTGTTGGGCCACCACAACCATGTCAATTTTTACTGAAAATTTCTTATATTTTTGTATAAACCTTTATTTATACATGGGTGTCAGACTGTTGGGATTTATATGCCCTGGCATAGCAAATTCCTGTTTGGATTAATTGACATATGTTCCTGACGTTTCTGAAATATTTATGTTTTATACAATTGGTGAATTCAATGTATTATATTTCGATTCACTATGAAATTGATAGTGTCCATGTAATTACAAGAAATATTTATATATATATATGTGATGGCAATCAATGCATGATATATAAATAGTAATTATAAATTGTTCATAGTCGGTAATTATGGATGGACTCATAATTAATTAAGACTTGAACTGGATCCGCGTTAGGTTGAGATATATTGCGAGAGCCGTCGTATGCAATTACTCCCTATCACCGTCATGGCATTTGACTCTTAAGCATGAGAAAAGTATAGACTCTTTTATTAATTAATAATTACTTTGATTTGTTCGGCGGATTCTTCGGGATCCTTAGACCGACACTTTGGGTAGTTATGTAATTAATAGTTAGAGGGTTATATTTTCAATATTTGCATCATTGCTACTTGTATTTATTTTGTATTGATTATGGTTGATCACAAAGTAAATTCGAAGGCCTTCGTGTGTTTTTAGACAAAATGATTTATTATATATTTATTTATTTAAATTATTATTTTTGTCAAACAAATGTTTTATTGTGATCGAGCCAGAAATAATCAGAGGTACCAAAATAGATATATTAATTAAGTAGTCGGATTGATGGCTTTATTTATCCGATAACTAATTATGCATAGAGGGGTCAAAGTGCAATATTGACTTAAAGGTTATTTATTATGTATTTGGAGTTCAATTAATTTCTTTTAGTGGAGTAGAAATTAATTTATGAATTAATTGAATTGGGTCCATGGACCGGGCCAATTATTAATTCATTGTAGCCAATAAAATAATAGGCCCAATGGATTCTCACTCATAGCCCAACTTGATATTGGAATCATATTAGATTTGAGACATATGAATTAGAGATGGAGAAGGATTTGTTGTTTCCTTTTCTTTACCTTTATGTTGCCTATAAATATACATGGTCTATGTATATTTTGGGTGTGATTTTATGAGAAGGAAAAAGGAATAAATTTTCTCTCTCTAGAAAATTAGGGTTTATGTTCTCATCTAATGGAGGCTCCCACAAGCCTAGTTTTCCAAGGTAATTCATGGAGGCTTATGAGTGATTCCTAAAGGCAAAATAATTACCAAGAAGATGGAGATCCAAGGAGAAGGCATCTTGCTAAGGGATCTACAATAAGTGAGAACATTCACTTTAGAGGAAAGTTTTAAAGGTTTACTCAGACCTTTGATGTAAGTATTCAATCCATTAATTGAATGATACATCATATTTTTATTTTTGCATAAAACTTGTCTTTATGTGATGAATCAAGATCTATGAATCAAAATCCCTAGAAAAGTTTTTAAAAACTTGCACGTTTCCCAACAGTGGTATCAGAGCATGGTTTGATTCATTACTAGAGATCATGATTTTATGAAAATTCATCATTCATGGATCCAATTTTGATATCCATATATTTATTTATTGATGTATGTTGATGTATGAATTAATATATTGATATATATTGATACATGATGATGTATGTATAATTTTGAATGGATGATGATATGTATTTTGGGCCATGGATGAAGCTTATAGGAATATTGAATGTAATTTTATCTTTGGATGAATATAATTAAAGCTTTGATTTAGCCGTTTGAAAGTTCAATGATGTAATTTATTTTTCTCACTGTATTTCAAGTTGTAAATATTTTTAAAGCCATGTAATATTTATCAAAGGATGCTATGAAGCTTCAAGAAGGTCCAAAAGGGTTAAATTAGGCTTCAGGAATTTTCTGGGATTTTTTAGAAATTTTCTGGAATTTTTCTGAAATTTTTAAGGCCTAAATTTAATTTCTGGAAATTTTTATTAATTTTTCTGGAATTAACGGCGGTTTTCCGGTGACCGGAGGCTCGCCGGCGGCAAGAGGCAAGACCGGAGGAAGAGATAGGATCCGGTGCAACGCAGGACCATGTAACCGGATCCACAACCGTTGATCAAGGGCTGCAATCAAGTGCAGCACCAACAGAATACACCTGGCGCGTGAGGAGCACGCGCCAGGGTCATCAGTTTGCTGGCGCGTGAGAAGCACGCGCCAGCACAAGTCAACCTCTTCCACGCGCGCGTGCAGGCGCGTGGAGGTGCTCCCATGCGCCCCAGGCGCGTGCAAGTGCGTGGGGGCGCGTGTCTTGACCTGGCAGCTCCCCTAGGCGCGTGGGAGCGCGTGTGGGGTCCTTCAGGCTTGTTCCAGGCACTGTTATGCTTCTTCAGGCGCATTCTTGTCTCCTACGGGTGTTTGCAAGTGGATGGAGGACCCTCGGGCAATACTTAGAGCAATTAAATGTTAAAAGCTAAATCCATTGGCCATTTAAATTGTTTCTGTCTGTGGTTTAATTATTTATTGATGTATGTGATGCATGGAATAGATAATTGATTATTAATTATTATTCATGCATTGGATCCATGATATTTATTTAAATGGCTTGATTTATATTAATTAAGTTATGAAAATTAATTGGATCTGATTAATAATTAATTTGAGGGCACTTATTGGGAAACGCAAAATTATTTTTTGTAAATTGTTTTTAAAGTGTGCTTCAAATTAAATATTAGTGAATCGTTTAAAGTCCAAATATTTTCTAAATTTAATTGGATTAAAATCAAGACGTTTTGCATGCATTATATCATGTAAATGAATAAAATGAAAACCCTAATTATGAATGATTAAAAATTGAGTGGGAGCGGGGATTTTTATACATTGCCCCATGGCCTTCGTTATTAACACCATTGTAATTAGATCTTCAAAAATAAGGCCCCACGCATGATTTGAAGAGTCTTAATATTACAAGAATGGTTGTCTCGTGAAAATACAAATATTAAATGTTCATTGTAATTAGATCTTTAAAAATAAGGCCCTACGCATGATTTAAAGAGTCTAGATTATAATGACAACATATTTAATGGTTTATTTTTATTAGAGCATTAATAACGTTATACACTCAATCTAAAATCAATAGTGTTAGCTCCCCAACGGAGTGGTCTACACTAGGTGATTTTAGAAAGGCTAAACATAATCGGGAATCATTTCATATAGATAGACAAGGCATTGTCTTAAGAAATATGGAGATGATGGGATTTGCCCGCTAATAGCAATAATGAACTTCGCCAACCGAATAAGTTATTGGTGTATTGGTTATCCGATTTTTCATGCAGTGGTTAAGGGACCCACATACTATTTTAATGGAAGTGCTCACCTAATAGTAAATGAATCTCAACAATAGTAATAATGAACTCCTCCAACAGGATAAGTTATTGATATATTGATTGGTTGATTTATTATGCTACAGAGTTGAGGGACCCGTATTAATTAAAAGGGATTGTTCACTAATAATGATAATGATCTCTTGTTCGATTGAGATTTATTATATTATGTGGTTAACAAACTCATTTTAATTTTAAATATGCATGACAAAATTAATAATTCACCTTGCATATTGTATGAATGCATTTATATTCAGATGAGTTATGTCTAATCCATTTATCTGCTTGCTTACATATTCTACGATATTGGACCTCATTTATAATGACTAGAAAAGGAATTTAGATATTTTATTCACAACGTGGTGGTATAAATGTATTTACTACTCCTAAAACCTAATCCTTTTACTTTAAGATACCCAATAGAACATTAATGCTTTGAACAAGTGAAATAAGGCAAATGAGATGAATTGGTGCAATATTCTAGAGTTTACCTCGAATACGCTCCAAAGCTAACATTTACATTATTTTATTTTCTTCAAGCATCATGTTAAAATTTAATAAGATGTTTTGGTGAGATTAGATAGAGAGTATGCCAAAGTACTATGTCAGACTTGAATAGCATCAAGATAGCCTAAGGAACTCCAGTATGAAATCGAATTTTGAAAAATGATTGTTTATTATTTAAAAATTAGCTGGAGATCAATAGGGCTGACTTGGGTGCTAAGTTTCAAGTTGACATGATTATTGCCTTGTTACCAAATTCATTCGACTCTGTTAGAGTGAACTAAATAAGGAATCAGTTTGAGTTCACACTCGCTGATATTCTTATAGAATTGGTAACAGATGAAGGGATAATCAAGAGTATGGGCGTTCCTATCAATCTAACCTAGTCTATACCATCTTCTTCTAGGCCCAAGTGGACGGGCAAAGCAAAGAAGAAGGATGATAATAGGACTAGACTAGCACAAAACATGGGTATTCAAAAAGGTTAAAGGGAATAAGGCAGTGTATGTTGAGGGCGAAGAAAACTGTTTCTTTTGTCGCTAATTAAAACACTAAAGGACGAATTGTTTAAGCAATGACGTGGCATAGGAAAATATATATTTAATCATTGAGCCATGTTATGTGGTTGTGTCTATTAATTCCTGATGGATAGATTCTGGAGCCACTAAACATGTTTGCAATTTATTGTAAGGATTTCAGGATTCCAGAAGCCTCGATGATATGGAATATATTTGTACTTAACCTGATGTCAAGGTTGTAGCTAAGTCAGTGGGAGTATTACATCTGAAAATAGAGAGTATGAGGATATTAGTATTAGAGAACTATTTTTATGCACAGAAGTTAGACGCTATCTTATTCTTGTTTCACTTGTGGTTTATAAAAACTGTGTTGTTATTTTGTAAAACTGGTTTTATAAAATTGAAGAGATATGCGATTGCTTCTGGTGCATTGAAAGATGGTTAATATACTATAATCACAAACTCTTAAGATTTGCAGGATGTAAAAACTAATGTTGCATCTTCTAGATTGAATGTTAAGAGAAAAAATTGTTATTCCTGACTCATTGTATTTTTAGTGTCTATTTTTGGGTTGTTATCAATCAAAATAAGATTCAAAGATTGGTCAAAGAAGGTTTATTACCTAGTAAGGCAGGGGAGCCTAAACCAAACTTGTGAACCCTGTTTTGAAGGATAGATAACTCTTAGGGCTTAATCAGCCAGATGAAATAGACATAAAGGACAATTGGAGTCGGTACACACTGACACGTGTGGTCTTATGAACATCCAAGCAAGATTACTCACGTTTTGGATAAGTTTATCTGATGCAACACAAGTCTTAAACTCTTGGTATTTTCTGAGAAGGTTAAGACTGATGTGGAACACATATTAGGTAAACTTATCAAGACACTTCGATCTGATCGAAGATATGAGTATTTCTTAGGATAGTGCAAAGACTATATGGTCAATGAGGGTATTATGTACCAGTTTTCCGCAATTGACGCTAAATGTATTTAGGTGTCAAATAGGAATAACATAATTCCACTTAACATGGTTAGATCTATGATCAGCTATGCTACATTATCTCTTTCATTTAAGAGTTTAGCGTTAATGACATCGATGCGCATTATGAACTGCATTCCATCTTAGTCTGTCTCAAGGATACCGTTGAGCTGTGGTTTTGACTAAATCTTAGTTTGAATCACATGCACATATGGGGTAGTCTTGCACATGTGCACTTGATATGGACAAGTAAGTTGGAAACAGATCGTACGCATGATAGATTTGATAGCTACTCTAAAAGTCACTAGAATGGATTATTTTATGATCTCAATGATAAAAGTTGATTGTTTACACTCACTGTTTATCTATAGGAGGATTATATTATGAATTATATACCTAGTAGCATAATGTTAGAGAATATGGTATGAGTACCAAATGTATCACATGTGAACACACTTATTATAGAGATTGAGAATAATAAATGAATTCCCTATTGATGCGTTAGCATCATCTACTACACAGATTCTTGCATCGGTACATTGATGTAGTGGGAGGATTATCATCCAATTCGACAGAATCATGTTTTTAGGTGAGACCATTATGGACATCCCTGTTAAACATGAGTTGGACCCAGTAAGCTACACGGAAGCGTGAACCGATGTGGCTACAGATCGTTTTGGTGAGTTACTATGAAATCAGAGTTGGAATCTATATATTCTAATAAATTCTGGGATCTTGTAGAACTTTCTAGTAAGGTGATTCCTATGGAAGGCAAGTTAATCTACAAAAAGATACCAGAAGATTTCTTAGTGAATAAATCATGAGTGTACAAGGGAATGTCATTATTTTTCTAATTCTATATATATTGATGACATCCTACTCATTTAGAATGATGTGGAAGTTTTGTCATCAATAAAGAGGTAGTTGTTCAATTACTTTTAAATGAAGGATTTTCAGGATGTAAGCTAGATTCCTAGGATCAAGCTTTTGCAAGATCAGGGTAAAAGGAAAATAGGCTTATCTTAATAATCCTACATTGATAAAGTTTTGACCAGGTTTGGTATGCATAACTCAAAGAATGAGTTCTTGCTTTATTGATATGGATGGCTCTCTCTAGTAAGTAGTTTTTCAAGACTATCAAAGGAGATTGAGCAAATGAGACTGGAACAATATGTTTCAGCATATGAGAGTCTCATATATGCCATGGTCTATACCAAACAGGACATCCGCTACATAGTAGGGATAGTCAGTAGAGATCAGTCCAATACTGGACTTGACAACTGGTCTATTGTGAAAAATATCATTAAGTACCTAAGGAGAATCAATGATATCATACTCATTTATGGATGTGATGATATGGTCCTAGTCAGGTATGCTAGTTCTGATTTTCAATCAGAAGTAGATACTATGAGGTTCATGACTTAGTGTATGTTCACTTAATGGAAGGGAAATCAGTTGGTAGATTGTCAAGCAGATTTCAACTGTTGACTCAAACCTGCAGGTGGAATATATTGCAGCCTTAAAGGTGGCAATATAAGCCTATTGGTTTGATCTCACTGATTTAGAGGTTGTGGAGCATACTAGCCTGCCTATCGAGCTATATTGCGACAATAGTGCAGAAGTAGTCCAAACCAATGACCCAAGGTTCCATAGATGAACAAAATACACTGATAGGAAGTATCATGTTCTACATGATATTATCCGGCAAGAAAATGTACTTGTAGCTAGAACATTGCATTGGAACACAACTTTGTTGATCCATTATCAAAGGTGTCATTGATCAATAATTTTGATCATCATCTGGATAACATTGGAGTTATGTGCAATTTGAATTGGCTATGAGGGCAAGTGGGAGCTGTTGGGATTTATATGCCCTGGCATAGCAAATTCCTGTTTGGATTAATTGACATATGTTCCTGACGTTTTTGAAATATTTATGTTTTATACAATTGGTGAATTCAATGTATTATATTTCGATTCACTATGAAATTGATAGTGTCCATGTAATTACAAGAAATATTTATATATATGTATGTGATGGCAATAAATGCATGATATATAAATAGTAATTATAAATTGTTCATAGTCGGTAATTATGGATGGACTCATAATTAATTAAGACTTGAACTGGATCCGCGTTAGGTTGAGATATATTGCGAGAGCCGTCGTATGCAATTACTCCCTATCACCGTCATGGCATTTGACTCTTAAGTATGAGAAAAGTATAGACTCTTTTATTAATTAATAATTACTTTGATTTGTTCGGCGGATTCTTCAGGATCCTTAGACCGACACTTTGGGTAGTTATGTAATTAATAGTTAGAGGGTTATATTTTCAATATTTGCATCATTGCTACTTGTATTTATTTTGTATTGATTATGGTTGATCACAAAGTAAATTCGAAGGCCTTCGTGTGTTTTTAGACAAAATGATTTATTATATATTTATTTATTTAAATTATTATTTTTGTCAAACAAATGTTTTATTGTGATCGAGCCAGAAATAATCAGAGGTACCAAAATAGATATATTAATTAAGTAGTCGGATTGATGGCTTTATTTATCCAATAACTAATTATGCATAGAGGGGTCAAAGTGCAATATTGACTTAGAGGTTATTTATTATTTATTTGGAGTTCAATTAATTTCTTTTAGTGGAGTAGAAATTAATTTATGAATTAATTGAATTGGGTCCATGGACCGGGCCAATTATTAATTCATTGTAGCCAATAAAATAATAGGCCCAATGGATTCTCACTCATAGCCCAACTTGATATTGGAATCATATTAGATTTGAGACATATGAATTAGAGATGGAGAAGGATTTGTTGTTTCCTTTTCTTTACCTTTATGTTGCCTATAAATATACATGGTCTATGTATATTTTGGGTGTGATTTTATGAGAAGGAAAAAGGAATAAATTTTCTCTCTCTAGAAAATTAGGGTTTATGTTCTCATCTAATGGAGGCTCCCACAAGCCTAGTTTTCCAAGGTAATTCATGGAGGCTTATGAGTGATTCCTAAAGGCAAAATAATTACCAAGAAGATGGAGATCCAAGGAGAAGGCATCTTGCTAAGGGATCTACAATAAGTGAGAAGATTCACTTTAAAGGAAAGTTTTAAAGGTTTACTCAGATCTTTGATGTAAGTATTCAATCCATTAATTGAATGATACATCATATTTTTATTTTTGCATAAAACTTGTCTCTATGTGATGAATCAAGATCTATGAATCAAAATCCCTAGAAAAGTTTTTAAAAACTTGCACGTTTCCCAACACAGACACAATTGTGAAACCCTTCTTTTATGAATTTTACTCAATTGTGAAATATATTATTGTTTTTTTTTTTTTTTTTTTTCCATGAATGGCAACTAAATTTAATCGTGAAAATTGAGGGGCAATCTCATTCTTTCTCCATTTGGTTGCCTAGAAAATGTAGGAAAAGAGAACAAATCAGGATTAGATCAGGATTTTGGCAATTGAATGAATTTGATTTGAATATTAGATTCTTCCTGTGATCAAATTAAAGCTTAGTTTCTTAAATTTGCTTTGAACTGCGAGTTGTCATATATCAGTAGCATTCGAGGTTTTGTGTTCTTATCAGAAGTTTCCATGTTTATGAGATATATATATATATATATACATACATCATTTGGTAGGGATAAGGGTATTATGGAGATTTTAGTAAAATTTGTACGTGACGTCAGCAATTTCCTTTGTTGATCGGCGTTGACTCTAACAGAAGGGAGGTCCATGTAAATTATTTTCATTCTTAAGGGAGGTCCGCGTAATTTTCGAACCAAGAGGGGAGGTCCCTTTAATTATGACAAATCATAAGAGAGGTTTGTGTAAATTACCCATAATTAAAATGATATAAAGATATATATAGAGAATATATAATTGAGAATTTATAAAGTACTTATTGGGCATATCAGTCTTTTATCTAATTCTTTAAGGTTAAAGAGTGTTTTTGAAAAGGTCAAAAGAATGTCGAAGTTATTTTACATGGTTCTAGGGTTCTAACCCTATGTACAATTGATAGATTGGTTGTGAGTAAAATGCGAAACAATGTTTAAATTGGGAGTGACAATTACTTTCAAAATCTTTATTCAGAAAATATTTACCATAGCCTCAAAAGTTGTCATTGTAGTTAGGAATGATCACGGCTCGGATCGGTTCGATTTGGGATAAAGTTCAATTCCAATTGGTTTTCACGGATTGGAGAAATTTGAAACCGAACTGATTCGTGAGGACTTTCAATCCAAACCAAACTGATCCGTGAAATAACGGATCGAATCGGATCGGTTTTGACGGATTGGGCTTTTCAAATAGTCCAATATAATTAGACTTTATGGCCATTAAAATCTCAAATTAGTAATTAAAAATTGAAAAATAAAATAAATTTGAAAATCATATACCAGGTAACATGCTAACAGTTTTAGCAATAAAAATTGTAAATCATATACCAAATAATAACAATAGATTTGTAAATTATATGCTTAATAATAGGCAATATAAATTATCCAAGTAGAATAATGAATAAAAAAAATAGAAATACAGTAAGTATATACAATATTGTATATTATATATATATATATATATATATATATATATATTATTTAGGCAACGGTTCGGATCGGTTCAGATTAGTTTTTTCAGGGCTCAATTCGTTAACCGAATCGCGAATAGCGAATTGCTATTTTTTTAAACTATCACCGAACTATGAGATCTGAAAAGCGAATCAAACCACACAGATCAAATTAGTTCGAACTGAATTGACGAATTAACAAATTATTTGTTGATCCCTAATCGTCAGTACCCCTGAATATTTTAGGCCAGAAGTGTCGTGTTTTTAAATTTATCATCTTTTATGTTTGTAAAACGACAAAAATTTCATATAAAAATAAAATAAAATATTCATTATATTAGCTAGGTTAAATTTTTAGTCAATGGGAAAACAAATTGGTCGACACCAAGTGTGAACCAAAAGTGAAGCACTACATTTTCTATCAACGACCAAACCACTAATACGTCATCTTCCCCATGAACACAAACACGTACTCACCTCCATGCCATTAAAGTCATCAATAGTTCCAAAATAATGATGAATGGAACCCATTCCCCCTTCACACCTCGTTTTACACTTTCTCTCTCTATATAAGCACCCCAGCATCATCTCTCTCTTTCTATAACTAGATTTTGTTGGAAATATACTATTTTGCTGATGGAGAGCCAAAACATGTCTAGCAATGGGGTGAGATCAGAGGGTGGCAATATTGAAGTGAAGGTGGCTAATAAAAGGAGTGTGAGTTGTTCAGAATTTGTGTTGAGGCTTTTGGCCTTTGCATTCACTCTGGTGGCGGCAATCGTTCTTGGGGTTGATAAGCAGACCAAGGTTGTGCCACCGTTAAATGTTCCGGTCACTGCTAAGTGGAATTACTTGTCTGCCTTTGTGTGAGTTCTATCTCTCTCCCTTTCTCTCTCTCTCATATATATATATATATATATATATATATATATATATATATATATAGTATGTAAATATATCAAATTAATGGTATATACTTATGGGAGAATGTTTAGGCACCGTGGGGTTGTAGCTCCGATTTCGGACGTCTATCCATCTCTGTGCCTGGATTCTCTGTTGTGGAACGCGTGATGGAGAAATTTTAATGTAATTAAATTGTGTTTGGACACTAATTAAAAAGTAATTGTGTTTGAAACTAAAAATAATAGTATTAAAATCTCATTTCAACATGATTGTGTTGAAATTTTTATAGTACTGAGGATAAATATAATTTATTATTTTACAAATATATGTTGGGGCGGAGTCAATTAAGTCATAGGGGCACATGTCCCCTGACCTAACCAAGTCCAATAGAATATATAAAGTTAATTTATAATTTTTTTTTTTAATATATATGAAAAATTATATATGTTCCATAAATTTTTAATTTTAAAATTATTTTAACTTCTTTTTTTTTTTTTTTTTTTTAAATCCTTCAATTTCTCTTTTATAAAAAAAAAAAAGTCAAATTTATCTTTTTGAATCATATTCTATTTTTTTTTTCCTTTAAAGTATTTATTAATTTTCTTTCGTTTTTTTTTTTGTTTTTTAAACTGCTTCCCTTTGAATTAAAATACTGACTCTGTCCTTTGAGTACGTGAATGATAAAAATATTTTCATGTTATTTAGCAATTCTTTAAATTATTAATATAAAGGGTTCATGGACCTTTTTCAAGAGACCATTACCCTATAGAATGGGGGCTGCATTATTTATTCTTAATTTCACCAATTTAAAAATCTAGCTATCATAGCCGACCTGGGTTATTTGGAACCAAAGTCATCCAAAATTAAGTTTCACTATTACCGGTATTTTTCTGACTAAAATTCGTGGCAAGTTTCAAATCTACTTGAATTGACCAAATGCAAACCAAATTAATTTTTCGTTGGTTTATGTTTTAAGACAAGGAGCTTGTCCAAGATTATCCAACTAATGGTGGGCCATGTTGTCAAACAATGACATATGCCAAATTGTCATTATTTCTTTAATTGAAATTAGTAGAAAAAATAGAATTGGTTAATTGATATCCAACCATATTGATTTTGAGTCGGATTGATTCAACCCAAAGTCCCAAACCCATTCTCGTGCTTTACAAAACTAGACCATCCTCATCCATCTAATTAATGGTTATATTATTTTTGTGTTGGTTTAATATATATATATATATATATATATATATATATACGTAAATGTCTTGTGTTATTATAATTTAATTTAGTATTCAAGTATGAACGAATTAAGTATTTATTTAATTAAGTGTTTTTAATAACGAAATTTGAATATCATTCAAAATGATAAGGCGTCACTAATGATAAGGTGTCACTTAAAATAAGGTAAAATTTTATTACTGATTATTGTTGAAAATTTAAAAAAATATAAAAAAATATCTACTTTTGACTACTTAAAAACTTTAACAGCTAGAATTTAGTTCAGTACTTTATTAATAAACAACTTAAGTATAGATACATATATAGATGAATACCGGGTGTGTGGTTTGTAGCAACTAATTTTGTCAACCTCTTCCTATAGGTACTTGGTTGTGACAAATGCCATAACATGCTCATATGCAGCACTCTCTTTGGTTCTCACATTGGCCACAATGGGTAGAAGGAAATGGCTTTCTCTGATGATCATCATCCTCGATTTAGTGATGTTAGTACTGCTCTTCTCTAGCATCGGAGCCGCCACTGCGATCGGCATCATTGGCTACCAAGGCAACTCGCACGTGCGTTGGAACAAAGTATGCGACGTCTTCGATAAATTTTGTCACCAAGTGGCTGCTGCCATAGCCATGTCTCTGCTTGGCTCATTGGCATATCTCTTGCTGGTTATGCTTGCTGCTTTCAAACTTCACAAGAAATATGAGTAGAATGTGATGGAGCAATTTGATCTCTCTTGAGCATGTTTTGGTTTCTATTTGTGGCTAAGTGAAGTTGTTCTCTAGTGAGTGTGGACTAAAATCCATAATGTATGGTAGGTTTTTTTTCCTTCTTTTTTTAAAAGGTCATGTGTGGTAGATTTCTTTTGTTGTTTGCTTCATTTGTGAACTTTCATAAATGTAAAATGGTCATTATCTCAAAAGTTCCATATGACTAATATATGGAATTGCATGAATATTGATTTGGATAATACGCAGCTATTCACTGGTGAGTAGGGTGAAACTTACATCATCACATAAATATATTTTAAAAAAAAAAAAACAATCATACACATCTACGCATAAAATGTTATTTTACATGAATTACAATATTTTACATGAACCACGGATGTCAAAACCATCTTTCCCCTTTTTTGTTCTTTTACTATCCTAAGAATTCCAGAACCCTTTGTTCTTTTCCGAGACTAAGAACACCATAACCGCCACACACTTTTCTTCTCAAACTACATCCTCAATAATTACATAAACTCTCTCTTCTCTTCACAGCACTAACTTTTGTCCCATTTGTGAGATATAAATTTATAATTGGCATATTTCGTTATCAAAATGAGTCTGATCGAGTTGCAAACTTTCAGTTCGATTTTTTAAGAATCAAAATCGAAAGCGGGATTGAAGAAGTTCAACTGTTCATGCTTCGATATACTCCGGGATGATAAAAACAACACTTTAAGTAGGTAAGAGAGTGTGTGAGGACACTTTGGAGGTCTAAAATTAAGCTTTTGGGAAGTTTTACTTTCTATCCAACTTGAACAGGTTCAAGTCTTTTAAACATGTTCAACTTTGAGACTTTTTTGGTATTTTTCAAGTTTGACCAACTTGAACTAGTTCAAGTGTCAAAGTTGTTTTTTCTCGAAAACTTTCTGACCAACTTGAACCGGTTCAAGCACCCTAAACCGGTTCAAGTCTTCAGTAGATTTTGGTAATGTAACGACCCTAAACTGATACGCTTTTTTTAAATATATATATATATATATTTGGCATGACCTCCCCAAAAAAAGGAACTACAACCACCTGCTCAAATAAAAAAAAAATGCAATGGCCCTTCCTGGCCTTTCAAAACACCTCCAACCTGTCCCAACACATAATACAATTAATATACTCCAACATCCCATCCATCCATTCATTATACCTCAACATGGCTCATCTCATGGTGGAATATCTACATACCGTTTAATCCAAATTATCATAATTACAGTCCCAAAATATAGTTACAATAACTAGAGTTCACAAATCTCTATACCAAATATAACAAACTAAGATTTTACAAAAATATGGGACTTAATACAAAAATAGCAAAAAGAAGTGTTTTAATCCAAATTAGGCCTGTGGTGGAAAGTCATCCGCCACTTCTTTCCCGTTTCTTGAAAAAAAATTATTAAATAATAGGGTGAGTATAAAGCTCAGTAGGTAGCACTTAAGACACGCATCTTGTGTCCTTATGAATCCATACAAAGAATAGATCAATAGGAATGGGGATCACACAATGTCGGGATAATACAACATGTTAACCAAATTCAAATACAATCAATGCAATGTCATGGAATGCAATGCATGTCGATGTTATTTCCCATTTTCAATATTCGAAACCATCACTTTCAAACTGTTAACATAACCCGCTCTTTGGTGACCCCGCAGCGACACGAGAGAAGGATTGGTTAGTGTCCCTGACCCTTGGTATCCCCGCAGCGTCATTATGGGGCCCAGCTAGCTCAACCACGCTAGGGCGACTCCCTAGTTCCCTCTAGGCTATATTAACACTCCGACCATTTGGTATCCCCGCTGCGACTGGGTTTTCATAAAACCATTTCATAAAAACTCTTTTCCAAAATTCCACTTTTTATTTCAAAGGAAAAATTCTCCCACTTCATGCCCAATGCAAGCGCACGGATGCATCAATACCATGTCATGTCCATTATTCCATAACCAATTCAACTTTAGTAATCGAAGCATAGTTTCACAAGGATTTCTAAAGAAATTACAACATGCTTTTATACAATATAATTTTAGCAAGACGAACATATATAAATCATCCCATAAACATGCTCTTTACATAACTCATTTACCACACATAGTTGCACAATTAATGAATACACATAACAACTAACAATTTACTAAAGTTCTAAACAAATTGATCATGCTAAACAACAATTTAAGAGGGATTAATTCACTAACGCACAATACTTCATGGATTAAGAACTCCTACCTTGATTTTGAACAAAATCCTTAAAATGGGTTCAAATTTTCAAAGTCCCTAGGTAGGCTCAAAGCTGGAATTTCTGGTACACATGCGTAGAGCTTGTCGTGCTCTTCATTTTGCCTCAAACGGCACTCAAAAACTCCAAGGATTGAAGATGGAATCAAGCTTCAAAGATTTGAAGTAAAATGAAAAAGAAAAAAACAAGAACAAGAGCGAGAGAGAGGAACTTATGGGAGAGAGAAATGAGAAGGCAGAATTGGGGTCTCTAGACCACTTTTGATATAGTGGTGGGCCTCACGAATTTTATTTCTTTTCTCATTAGTTTTTACTTGAAATTTTACACCATATAAAATGCATCACCATTTAAATGTCACACCATCATATAAATTAAAATGCACCAAATGTAATTAGACCCAACCACAATCCCACACGAAAAACGTGAAAAGACAGAAATACCCTTACTTTGACGAAATTCCGGACAAATGGAAAGTGCCGAAAATCGGAAACGTCACAGGTAACTTAGTTTCCTTGTCTATTTTGACTTCCTATTTTGCATAGACTTTTACCATAATGATCATGAACGAAATTGACTTGTTTTCCAAGTGTAATTAGGGTTTCAAAAGTCTATAAAAACATAT
The DNA here is from genome assembly GCF_030987335.1 of Cornus florida. Classification (NCBI taxonomy): domain Eukaryota; kingdom Viridiplantae; phylum Streptophyta; class Magnoliopsida; order Cornales; family Cornaceae; genus Cornus; species Cornus florida. The sequence goes on along the minus strand of NW_026775571.1, from coordinate 37,664,060 downwards.
TTTCTCACTTAGGATTTCACGACTTTTTGCATACAAAATTCTAATTTAATTGAGAGCCATATTTGTGAGATTTTTCAGTATTTTTCATTCAGAGCATACACACTATACACACCAGTGATTTAATGTGTTATTCTTATTTTGATTAGAGTACGAGTTTGAAGATATCATCAATATCGATTAGAGAAAGTATTATTCATTCTTTCTACAACAAATTCATATTTGAAGAAGAAAGGTGTTTAGATCACACTTTGAAGGGGTCAAGGCGCTTTGCAAAGTGGTGTTGTTCTATCAGCAATCCTTCTACAAGGTTCAAGGAGTAAGTTTGAAGTCGAGAGCTGTTGGACAAGGGAATCGCAAAGGCATGGGTGTTCAGCAAGTTGGGTCTTGGTAGAGTGAAGTGCTATGAGTCTGGGTCAAAACAATTTTTCCCTTTTTTGTTCTTTTACGGTCCTAAGAATACCAGAACTCTCTATTCTTTTCCGGGACTAAGAACACCAAAACTCCCACACACTTTTCTTCTCAAACTACATCCTAAAGAATTACATATACTCTTATAAAGGTAAATAAAATATAACAATTAAGATGTAAAGTACTAAAATTAAAGAGAGTACTATAAGGTTAGAAAATTTTCAAACTAAAGAACACTGCGATATACATGGTTCAGCACAACCTTGGCCTGAGATCTTGGATGGGTGGTGAGGTGGTGGTGACTAGGTGTGATTTTAGAGGGAGGAAGTTTCAGTTCTAGAGGGAGAGGACGTAAAAAAGAAGATGATCTGCTTAAAGGGGTATTTTGTAATTTTAGAAGGAAAAAAAAAATAATCATAAGGTCAATTTTGTCATTTCACAACTTAATTAATGGTCAGTTATGGACATAAGGGTAACTTGATAGCTTTTTATAGTATAGAGTTTTTTTTTTCTTTAATTCTAGTAGAGGTTTTATGTATAGTTTTGATGGTAAAAGGGGATTTTTTTTTTTTTTAGTGATTTTAACCCTTCATTTTTTAGATCCATTAGGCAAGACATTATTTAAGAGGTTCTTATTCATTTTTCCTTAGTTTTAATCCTTTCATTTCAGTTCTCACTTTTTAGGCCATACAAAATCAACTTAATTCCTCCTCCTTCAAAATACTATATATATATATATATATATATATATATATATATATATATATAGTACTGGTCCAAGCCGAAACTAGCTGGAACTGAAAAATAGAACTAATGAAAGAGTAAGAGTACAAAAAAAACAAAATTTAAGTTATGTAGTGTAAGAAGAAGATTTAATGCGCGCAAAGTGTTAGAGCGAAAGTATGTGCAGCCGATAAGAGCGACACCCATTTAATAAAATTGAATAACTGAAAAATAGAACTAATGCAAGAGTAAGAGTGCAAAAAGGACAAAATTTAAGTTATGTAGTGTAAGAAAAAGATTTAACGCGCGCAAAATGTTAGAGCGAGAGCATGTGTAGCCGATAAGAGCGACACTCATTTAAAAAAATTGAATAACTTAAGTCCAAGTAGCATGCGGGCCCCACTAAAGGGGATAATCTCATAATTGGATCCAGGAGGGGATCCTCGTTCCATAATCTAACCTTTTTATAAAAATCCTGCATTATTTATTCCCAATTCGTCCTTTTGAAAATCTAGCTATCATAGCCGACCTCCTTTAATATCATTTGGAACCATAGTCATCACAAATTTAAGTGTCACCTAATATTACCAATTTTTTTCTGACTAAAACTCCTGATAAGTTTCAAATCTACTTGAATTGATTGATCCGTGACCAAATGCCAACCAAATTAAATTTGGGTTGGGTATTGTTTTAACATAAACCCAACCTGGTGCACTAAGAAGCTTGTCCAAGATTGTCCAACTAATGTGGGCTAAGTTGTTATAAATGATACGTGCCCAATTGTCATTAGCATTAGTTTAATTGAAATTAGTAGAAAAAATGGAATTGATTAATTGATGCCTAACCCAAGCCAACCAAATTGATTTTGAGTTGGATTGATTGAATACAAAATCCCAACCGCATTCTTGTGCTTTAGACCAAGATCATCCAGCTAATTAATGGTTGGCTTATTTTATTCCATTAATCGAATTTGTACATGAATAATAATTCGGAGTTCGACAACTTTCGCTGATTTATGTGAGTTGAGACTGACATTATCATGATTTCGTTAATGTTCATGACGACATCGTCCTTTAATCATATAAAATTAGTCGAATTTGTCAGAACTCGCTATCATTATTTATTACTCTTCATACACATATAGTTAGAATTTTCTCTAATGACTATCATCAACACCAAGTGGCTGCTGCCATAGCCGTGTCTCTGCTTGGCTCATTGGCACATACATCTTTTGCTGGATGTGCTTGCTGCTTTCAAACTTCACAAGAAATACGAGTAATTTGTGATGGCATAATTTGATCTCCCACGAACACGTTTTGGTTTCTATTTGGCGAAGTGAGGTTTGGATTAATCATTTTCCTACTTGCTTTATTCATCTTTATGAATATTTAATTCATGTCTTATCATTTCAGATTGTGCAAGAGACATGGAGAATTTCAAGTTCTAATTAACAACATATGTAATATATATTCTTCTATTATTATATTTATGTTGGGAGAGATGACAATAAACAAATACAGCGAAATAATTCTTCTCCCTATATGCAAGCAAATATAGTATATCTATACTTTTATATGTGCTGAAAATAATAGAAAAACAATCGATCACACAAAACCACAAGAACACAAGTAATTTTTTACGTAGAAAACTTCCCCAGTGTGAGGAAAAAAAACCACGAGACCTAGTCCAGTTAAAATCTCCACTATCAACCAAATAATGGGTACACAAAGTTTTTTCTAATCGCAATTAGAGGCTACAAAACATCTCATCAAGATAGCAACAATCTTGGCAAAAACTAAAGAGAATTGGAGAGAAAATACCAAAACCCAGTTACTGTTCACAGGTACGAATCACTGTTCTTGAGCTCAAAATCCGATCTCCACCGTTCAGATTTTAACTCATTGAGTCATGAACGTCTCCTCCAAATTTCAGCTCGATCGGATCACGGACAAAGCAGAATCGGACGTTTGATGAAATCTGGGCAGAATGGAAAAAAAATTGCGTTTTTCCTTCTCTTTCTTCTGAAACTTGCGGCTAACCTTTCTCTCTTATCTTTTTTGACTTCCTTAGGGTTCTTATCCCTAAAGGCTGGGCTTTAGAATTTTAATAAAACCCACTTGGGCTTTCCTCCATATAGAAGGAAATAAATCCAACAAATCTCCCCCTTTCCGACTATGTGGAGGGAATCACCATCCCGGTGATCAAACAACAAACTTTAAGCTTCTCTCTTGGTAATGTCTTTGTCAACATATCAGAGCCATTATCATCAGTGTGAACCTTCTTAAGTTCAAGTAACTTATTGTTCAACGCATCTCTGATCCAATGGTATCGTACATCAATGTGCTTAGCTCTTGCATGAAAACTGGAATTCTTAGCAAGATGAATAGCACTCTGGCTATCACAAAACAACACATACCTCTGCTGCTTGAAACCAAGTTCTATCAAGAACTACTTTACCCATAGCAACTCTTTAGTCGCTTCCGTTGCTATAATAAACTCTGCCTCTGTGGTAGAAAGAGCAATACACTTCTGAAGTCTCGATTGCCAACCTACAGCCCCACCTGCAAAAGTGATCAAATAACCTGAAGTAGACTTACGAGTATCCACATCCCCTGCCATATCTACATCTGTGTAGCCAACTAACAATGGTTGTTCGTTTCCCAAACCAAGTCTCAAACTGGAAGTGCCTCGAAGATACCTCATGATCCACTTCACAGCATTCCAATGTTCTCTTCCCGGATTTGACAAGAATCGGCTAACAACACCAACTGCATGGGATATATCTGGTCTTGTGCAAATTATTGCATACATCAAACTTCATACTGCTGAGGCGTAAGGAACTCTTTTCATGTCTTCCTTTTCCTTATCTGTAGAAGGATATTGCTTTGTACTCAGTCTGAAGTGGGTAGCAAGAGGAGAGCTAAGCACTTTAGTGCTGTCCATATTGAACCTCTGAAGCACTTTTTCAAAGTACCCCAATTATGACAAATATAACTTCTTGGCACTCATATCACGACTGATTCTTATGCCAAGAATTTTCTTTGCTGGACCCAAATTCTTCATAGCAAATGACTTTCTCAATTGCTTTTTCAACTGGTCAATCCTTAAAGCATTCCTACTAACAATCAACATGTCATCCACATAAAGCAGTAAAATAATAAAATCATCATCAGAGAATTTTTTAACAAATACACAGTGATCAGAAGTTGTCTTCTTGTAGCCTTGCTCCCTCATAACAAACTCAAACTTCTTATACCACTGTCTCGGTGTTTGTTTCAAACCATATAGGCTTTTCTTCAGCTTACACACATAATCCTCTTTCCCTTTTACTTTGAAACTCTCTGGCTGCTTCAAATAAATCTCTTCCTCCAAATCACCATGAAGGAAGGCAGTTTTCACATCCATCTACTCAACTTCCAAGTCAAGACTAGTTGCTAAGCCGAGTGCTATATGGATCGATGACATCTTTACGACCGGAGAGAAGATCTCATCAAAGTCAATACCTTTTCTCTGACCGAACCCTTAGACAACCAATCTAGCTTTGTACCGTGGTTGTGAAGAGAACCCATTTGGCTTCTTCCTGTAAATCCACTTGTTTTCCAAAGCTCTTTTTCTTTTAGGTAGCTTTACTAACTTAAAGGTGTAATTATCATGCAATGACTTCATCTCATCTTGCATGGCCTAAATCCACTTTGTCTTGTGTTCATTTTCTATGGCTTCTGCAAAACACTAGGGCTCTCCCCCGTTAGTCAATAACACATACTGCTCTGCTGAATACCAAGTGGAAGGACGTCGGTCTCTGGGAGGCTTCTCAGATGGAATCTCTGGCGCTGTCAACTGCTCATTAGTCTCAACATCTCCCTGAACCTATAGGGGAACATCCACATCACCTGTGCACTGGTGGTCATCTTGAACATCATTCTCAACCTGAGATGACAGATTCTTCAGAGGAGCTGGATCTACATCAGTCAAGATATCACCTTGCTGAGACATAGATTTCCCTACTTTCTCAATATCCTGAATCGTCTAATCTTCTACAAACACGATATCTCTGCTTCTCACAATTTTCTTCTCAACTGGATCATAAAGCTTGTACCCAAATTCATCTTGGCCATAGCCAAGGAATATACACTGTCGCGTTTTCACATCAAGTTTGGACCTTTCATCTTTTGGAATATGTACAAATGTTTTACACCCAAAAACACGTAGATGATTATAGGAAACATCCTTACCTGTCCAAACTCGGTCTGGCACATCAAACTGTAGAGAAACACAGGGTGTAAGATTCAATACATGAACAACTGTGCTTAATGCCTCCCCCCAAAAGGATTTGGCAACTGGGTTTGTGAAAGCAAACATCTCACTCTCTCAACCAGTGTCCTATTTATCCTTTTTGCGACGCCATTCAATTGAAGAGTTTTTGGAGTTGTCTTTTGATGCCGGATACCCTACTGTCTACAATACTCATCAAAAGGCCCAGAATACTCTCCATCGTTATCAGTACGAATGCATCTCAGTTTCTTCCCAGTCTGTCTCTCAACTAAGGCTTGGAATTGCTTGAATACTGCCAACACTTGGTCTTTTGAATTCAAGTTATATACCCACAACTTCCTTGAATGGCATCTATGAAGGTCACAAAGTAGCTAGAGCCACCAAGTGTTCTCGTCTTCATAGGGCTACACACATCTGAATGTACCAAATCTAGTATCTTTGACTTTCTCGAATGAGGAGAATTCTTGAAGGTGACTCTGCTCTGCTTCCCTGACAAACAATGAGTACACATTTTCAGAAGTGTACTTTTCAGTCCACATAGTAGACTTTTCTTCCCTAGTAGAGCTAATCCTTTCTCACTCATGTGAGCCAGTCTCTTGTGCCACAACTCTGTTGTATCATTATCCTCCATCGCATTAACAATGTCATTAGAGATCTTTGCTTGCAGAACGTACAGTGCAGAGTGCTTTATGCCTCGAGCCACAACCATAGCACCCCTAGTAAGTTTACACTGACCATCATTGAAAGTGCTGCAATACCCTTCATCATCAAGTTTACCTGCAGAAATCAAATTCAAATGAATGTCAGGAACATGTTTCACATCTCTGAGAACTAACTTTGTGCCATTATTCATCTTCAGATACACATCCCCAATTTCAATGGCTTTAACCAAGCTATCGTTGCCCATCTTTACTATTTCAAAATCACCAGATTTATAAAATGTAAAGAAATCCTTCCGAAATGTAACATGAATGGAGGCACCACTGTCAATCACCCAACTGGTCTCATTGTATGCAACATTTATCGTCTCATCATTATAAACAATGAGAAAATTTGTAGGAGTGGTGGTAGCAACTCTGTCATCACCATCTTTGTCATCTCCATTCTTTGTTCCTTTCCCTTTCTCATTCTTATTTTCTTTCTTCAATTGCCTGCAATATTTTTTGATGTGTCCCTTTTTCTCACAATGATAACACTCAACATTTGCAAACTTGTTGGACTTGCTTCTGTTATTATCTCTGTTCTTTGGACCTCTGCTCTTACTTCTCCCCCTCTTTTCTGTAATCAAGATCTCTGACTGTGAAGTGGATCCCTGTGTTTTTCTTCTCATCTCTTCATTTAGCAAACAACTCTTGGCCATATCCATTATGATTACACCTTCTGGAGCTGAGTTAGACAATGAAGTTCTGAGCGTCTCCCACGAGTCCGGTAATGAACCAAGCAACCATAACCCTTGTATCTCATCATCAAACTTAATACCCATTCCAGCCAGCTGATTAATAATTCCTTGGAATGTATTCAGGTGATCAGATAAAGGAGTCCCGTCCTGGTATCTCAAAGCCATCATCTGCTTAATCAGAAATAATTTATTATTTTCAGTCTTTCTAGCATATGGCTGTTCAAGCTTACTCTATAGAGAACGTGCATTTGTCTCTCCAATAATATGGTTCAAAATATTATCATCTACCCACTGCCTAATATACCCACACACCTGTCGATGTAACAAAGTCCTTTCCACATCAGACTTTTTTTTTCTGGTTTTTCTGCACTAAACACCGGTTGGTAATAATCTTTCACATAAAGAGGATCCTCCATTTTTCCTTTCCATATGTGATAATTTGAACCATTGAGATTAATCATTCTACGCGTATTTGCTTCCATAACTCAAACTGCCAACCTGGCAATCTGTCAACCTGGCGCTCTGATACCACTTTGTTGGGAGAGATGACAATAAATAAACACAGCGGAATAATTCTTCTCCCTATATGCAAGCAAATATAATATATCTATACTTTTATATATGCTGAAAATAATGGAGAAACAATCAATCACACAAAGCCATAAGAACACAAGCAATTTTTTACGTGAAAAACTTCCCCAGTGTGAGGAAGAAAAACCACGGGACCTAATCCAGTTAAAATCTCCACTATCAACCAAATATTGGGTACACAAAGTCTTCTCCAATCGCAATTAGAGGCTATAAAACATCTCATCAAGATAGCAACAATCTTGGCAAAAACCAAGGAGAATTGGAGAGAAAATACCAAAACCCGGTTATTATTCAAAGGTACGAATCACTGTTCCTGAGCTCAAAATCCGATCTCCGCCGTTCAGATTTTAACTCATTCAGTCGTGAACCTCTCCTCCAAATTCTAGCTCGATCAGACAACGGACGAAGCAGGATCGGACGTTTGATGAAATCTGGGCAGAATGTAAAAAAACTGCATTTTTCCTTCTCTTTCTTCTGAAACTTGCAGCTAACCTCTCTCTCTTTATCTTTTCTGACTTCTTTAGGGTTCTTATCCCTAAAGGCTGGGCTTTGGGCTTTTAATAAAACCCACTTGGGCTTTCCTCCATATAGAAGGAAATAAACCCAACAAATCTCCCCCTTTCCGACTATGTGGAGGAAATCGCCATCCCAGCGATCAAATAACAAACTTCAAGCCTCTCTCTTGGTAATGTCTTTGTCAACATATCAGAGCCATTATCATTAGTGTGAACCTTCTGAAGTTCAAGTAACTAATTGTTCAACGCATTTCTGATTCAATGGTATCGTACATCAATGTGCTTAGATCTTGCATGAAAACTGGAATTCTTAGCAAGATGAATAGCACTCTGGCTATAACAAAATAGAACATACCTCTGCTGCTTCAAACCAAGTTCTCTTAAGAACTTCTTTGCCCATAGTAACTCTTTAGTCGCTTCCATTGCTGCAATAAACTCTGCCTCTGTGGTAGAAAGAGCAATACACTTCTGAAGTCTCGATTGCCAACCTACAGTCCCACCTGCAAAAGTGATTAAATAACCCGAAGTAGACTTACGAGTATCCACATCCCCTGCCATATCTGCATCTGCGTAGCCAACTAACAATGGTTGTCCATTTCCCAAACCAAGTCTCAAACTGGAAGTGCCTCGAAGATACCTCATGATCCACTACACTGCATTCCAATGTTCTCTTCCCGGATTTGACAAGAATCGGCTAACTACACTAACTGCATGGGATATATCTGGTCATGTGCAAATCATTGCATATATCAAACTTCATACTACTGAGGCGTAAGGAACTCTTTTCATGTCTTCCTTTTCCTTATCTGTAGAAGGACATTGCTTTATACCCAGTCTAAAGTGGGTAGCAAGAGGAGAGATAAGCACTTTAGTGCTGTCCATATTGAACCTCTGAAGCACTTTTTCAAAGTACTCCACTTATGACAAATATAACTTCTTGGCACTCATATCACAACTGATTCTTATGCCAAGAATTTTCTTTGCTGGCCCCAAATCCTTCATAGCAAATAACTTACTCAATTGCTTCTTCAACTGGTCAATCCTTGAAGCATTCCCACCAACAATCAACATGTCATCCACATAAAGCAGTAGAATAATAAAATCATCATCAGAGAATTTTTTAACAAATACACAGTGATCAGAAGTTGTCTTCTTGTAACCTTGCTCCCCCATAACAGACTCAAACTTCTTATACCACTGTCTCGGTGCTTGTTTCAAACCATATAGGCTTTTCTTCCGCTTGCACACATAATCCTCTTTCCCTTTTACTTTGATACCCTTTGGCTGCTTCATATAAATTTCTTCCTCCAAATCACCATGAAGGAAGACAGTTTTCACATCTATCTGCTCAACTTCCAAGTCAAGACTAGCTGCTAGGCCGAGTGCTATACGGATCGATGACATCTTTACGACTAGAGAGAAGATCTCATCAAAGTCAATACCTTTTCTCTGACTGAACCCTTTGACAACCAATTAGCTTTGTGTCGTGGCTGTGAACAGAACCCATTGGCTTCTTCCTGTAAATCAACTTGTTTTCCAAAGGTCTTTTTCCTTTAAGTAGCTTTATAAACTCAAAGGTGTGGTTATCCTGCAATAACTGCATCTCATCTTGCATGGCCTCAACCCACCCTGCCTTGTGTTCATCTTTTATGGCTTCTGTAAAACACTAGAGCTCTCCCCCATCAGTCAATAACACATACTGCTCTTCTGAATACCAAGTGGAAGGACATTGGTCTCTGGGAGGCATCCTGGATAGAATCTCTGGTGACATCTCTAGCGCTGTCAACTGCTCATCAGTCTCAACATCTCCCTGAACCTGTAGGGGAACATCCACATCACCTGTACACTGGTGGTCATCTTAAACATCATTCTCAACCTGAGATGGCAGATTCTTCAGTGGAGCTGGATCTACATCAGTCAAGATATCACCTTGCTGAGACATAGATTTCCCTGCTTTCTCAATATTCTGAATCGTCTGATCTTCTACAAACACAACATCTCTGTTTCTCACAATTTTCTTCTCAACTGGATCATAAAGCTTGCACCCAAACTCATCTTGGCCATAGCCAAGGAATATACACTATCGCGTTTTCACATTAAGTTTGGACCTTTCATCTTTTGGAATATGCACAAATGCTTTGCACCCAAAAACACGTAGATGATTATAGGAAATATCCTTACCTGTCCAAACTCGGTCTGGCACATCAAACTGTAAAGGAACACATACATGAACAACTGTGCTCAATGCCTCCCCCCAAAATGATTTTAGCAACTAGGCTTGTGAAAGCAAACATCTCACTCTTTCTGCTACGCCATTCAATTGAGGATTTTTTGGAGTTGTCTTTTGATGCCGAATACCCTGCTGTCTACAATACTCATCAAAAGGACCAGAATACTCTCCGCCTTTACCAGCACGATTGCATCTCAGTTTCTTCCCAGTCTGTCTCTCAACTAAGGCTTGGAATTGCTTGAATACTGCCAATACTTGGTCTTTTGAATTCAAGTTATATACCCACAACTTCCTTAAATGGTCATCTATGAAGGTCACAAAGTATCTAGAGCCACCAAGTGTTCTCGTCTTCATAGGGCCACACACATCTGAATGTACCAAATCCAGTATCTCTGACTTTCTCGAATGAGGGGAATTCTTGAAGGTGACTCTTCTCTGCTTCCCTGACAAACAATGAGTACACCTTTTCAGAAGTGTACTTTTCAGTCCACATAGCAGACTTTTCTTCCCTAGTAGAGCTAATCTTTTCTCACTCATGCGAGCCAGTCTCTTGTGCCACAACACTATTGTATTATTATCCTCCATCGCATTAACAATGTCGTTGGAGATCTTTGCTTGCAGAACGTACAGTGCAGAGTGCTTTATGCCTCGAGCCACAACCATAGCACCCCTAGTGAGCTTACACTGACCATCACTAAAAGTGCTGCAATACCTTTCATTATTAAGTTTACCTGCAGAAATCAAATTCAAACGAATGTCAGGAACATGCTTCACATCTCTGAGAACTAACTTCGCGCCTTTATTCGTCTTCAGATACCCATCCCTAATTCCAATGGCTTTAACCAAGCCGTCGTTGCCCATCTTTACTGTTCCAAAATCACCAGATTTATAAGATGTAAAGAAATCCTTCCGAAATGTAGCATGAATGGAGGCACCACTGTCAATCACCCAACTGGTCTCATTGTATGCAACATTTATCGTCTCATCATCATAAATAATGAGAAAGTCCGCAAAAGTGGTGGTAGCAACTCTGTCACCACCATCTTTGTCATCTCCATTCTTTGTTCCTTTCCCTTTCTCATTCTTGTTTTCTTTCTTCAATTGCTTCTAATATTTTTTGATGTGTCCCTTTTTCTCGCAATGATAACACTCAACATTTGCAAACTTGTTGGACTTGCTTCTGTTATTATCTCTGTTCTTCGGACCTCTGCTCTTACTTCTCCCCCTCTTTTCTGTAATCAAGATCTCTGACTGTGAAGAGAATCCCTGTGTTTTTCTTCTCATCTCTTCATTTAGCAAACAACTCTTGGCCATATCCATTGTGATTACACCTTTTGGAGCAGAGTTAGACAATGAAGTTCTGAGCGTCTCCCACGAGTCCGGTAATGAACCAAGCAACCACAACCCTTGTATCTCATCATCAAAATTAATACCCATTCCAGCCAGCTGATTAATAATTCCTTGGAATGTATTCAGGTAATCAGATAAAGGAGTCCCGTCCTGGTATCTCAAAGCCATCATCTGCTTAATCAGAAACACTTTATTATTTCCAGTCTTTCTAGCATATAGCTGTTCAAGCTTACTCTATAGAGAACGTGCATTTGTCTCTCCACTAATATGGTTCAAAACATTATCATATACCCACTGCCTGATATACCCATACACCTGTCGATGTAACAAAGTCCATTCCACATCAGACTTTTTTTTTGGTTTTTCAGCACTAAACACCGGTAGGTAATAATCTTTCACATAAAGAGGATCCTCCATTTTTCCTTTCCATATGTGATAATTTGAACCATTGAGATTAATCATTCTACTCGTATTTGCTTCCATAACTCAAACTGCCAACCTGGCGCTCTGATACCACTTTGTTGGAAGAGATGACAATAAATAGACAAAACGGAATAATTCTTCTCCCTATATGCAAGCAAATATAGTATATTTATACTTTTATATATGCTGAAAATAATAGAGAAACAATCAATCACACAAAGCCATAAGAACACAAGCAATTTTTTACGTGGAAAACTTCTCCAGTGTGAGGAAGAAAAACCACGGGACCTAGTCCAATTAAAATCTCCACTATCAACCAAATAATGGGTACACAAAGTCTTCTTCAATCGCAATTAGAGGTCACAAAACATCTCATCAAGATAGCAACAATCTTGGTAAAAACCAAAAAGAATTGGAGAGAAAATACCAAAACCCGGTTATTGTTCAAAGGTACGAATCACTGTTCCCAAGCTTAAAATCTGATCTCTACCGTTCAGTTTTTAACTCATTAAGTCGTGAACCTTTCCTCCAAATTTTAGCTCGATCAGACCACGGACGAAGCAGGATTGGACGTTTGATGAAATCTGGGCAGAATGTAAAAAAACTGCGTTTTTCCTTCTCTTTCTTCTGAAACTTGCGGCTAACCTCTCTCTCTCTTATCTTTTCTGACTTCCTTAGGGTTCTTATCTCTAAAGGCTGGGCTTTGGGCTTTTAATAAAACCCACTTGGGCTTTCCTCCATATAGAAGGAAATAAACCCAACAAATCTCCCCCTTTCCGACTATGTGGAGGGAATCGCCATCCCCGCGATCAAACAACAAACTTCAAGCCTCTCTCTTGGTAATGTCTTTGTCAACATATCAGAGCCATTATCATTAGTGTGAATCTTCTAAAGTTCAAGTAACTAATTGTTCAACGCATCTCTGATTCAATGGTATCGTACATCAATGTGCTTAGATCTTGCATGAAAACTGGAATTCTTAGCAAGATGAATAGCACTCTGGCTATCACAAAACAACACATACCTCTGCTGCTTGAAACTAAGTTCTTTTAAGAACTTCTTTGCCCATAGCAACTCTTTAGTCGCTTCCGTTGCTGCAATAAACTCTGCCTCTGTAGTAGAAAGAGCAATACACTTCTGAAGTCTCGATTGCCAACCTACATCCCCACCTGCAAAAGTGATCAAATAACCCGAAGTAGACTTACGAGTAGCCACATCCCCTGTCATATCTGCATCTGCGTAGCTAACTAACAATGGTTATCCGTTTCCCAAACCAAGTCTCAAACTGGAAGTGCCTCGAAGATACCTCATGATCCACTACACTGCATTCCAATGTTCTCTTCCCGGATTTGACAAGAATCGGCTAACTACACTAACTGCATGGGCTATATCTAGTCTTGTGCAAATCATTGCATACATCAAACTTCCTACTGCTAAGGTGTAAGGAACTCTTTTCATGTCTTCCTTTTTCTTATCTGTAAAAGGATATTGCTTTGTACTCAGTCTGAAGTGGGTAGCAAGAGGAGAGCTAACCACTTTAGTGTTGTCCATATTGAACCTCTGAAGCACTTTTTCAATGTACTCCTCCTGTGACAAATATAACTTCTTGGCACTCCTATCACGACTGATTCTTATGCCAAGAATTTTCTTTGCTGGCCCCAAATCCTTCATAGCAAATGACTTACTCAATTGCTTCTTCAACTGGTCAATCCTTGAAGCATTCTTACCAACAATCAACATGTCATCCACATAAAGCAGTAGAATAATAAAATCATCATCAGAGAATTTTTTAATAAATACACAGTGATCAGAAGTTGTCTTCTTGTAGCCTTGCTCCCCCATAACAGACTCAAACTTCTTATACCACTGTCTCGGTGCTTGTTTCAAACCATATAGGCTTTTCTTCAGCTTGCACACATAATCCTCTTTCCCTTTTACTTTGAAACCCTCTTGCTGCTTCATATAAATCTCTTCCTCCAAATCACCATGAAGGAAGATAGTTTTCACATCTATCTGCTCAACTTCTAACTTAAGACTAGCTGCTAGCCCGAGTGCTATACGGATCGATGACATCTTTACGACTGGAGAGAAGATCTCATCAAAGTCAATACATTTTCTCTGACTGAACCCTTTGACAACCAATCTAGCTTTGTACCGTGGCTGTGAACAAAACCCATTTGGCTTCTTCCTGTAAATCCACTTGTTTTCCAAAGGTCTTTTTCCTTTAGGTAGCTTTACTAACTCAAAGGTGTGGTTATCCTGCAATGACTGCATCTCATCTTGCATGGCCTCAACCTACTCTGTCTTGTGTTCATCTTCTATGGCTTCTGCAAAACACTGGGGCTCTCCCCCTTCAGTCAATAACACATACTGCTCTGCTGAATACCAAGTGGAAAGACGTCGGTCTCTGGGAGGCATCCTGGATGGAATCTCTGGTGGAATCTCTAGCGCTGTCAACTGCTCATCAGTCTCAACATCTCCTTGAACTTGTAGGGGAACATCCACATCACCTGTACACTGGTGGTCATCTTGAACATCATTCTCAACCTGAGATGGCAGATTCTTCAGAGGAGGTGGATCTACATCAGTCAAGATATCACCTTGCTGAGACATAGATTTCCCTGCTTTCTCAATATTCTGAATCGTCTGATCTTCTACAAACACGACATCTCTGTTTCTCACAATTTTCTTCTCAGCTGGATCATAAAGCTTGTACCCAAACTCATCTTAGCTATAGCCAAGGAATATACACTATCGCGTTTTCACATCAAGTTTGGACCTTTCATCTTTTGGAATATGTACAAATGCTTTGCACCCAAACACACGTAGATGATTATAGTAAACATCCTTACCTGTCTAAACTCGGTCTGGCACATCAAACTGTAGAGGAACAGAGGGTGTAAGATTCAATACATGAACAACTGTGCTTAATGCCTCCCCCCAAAAGGATTTTAGCAACTAGGCTTGTGAAAGCAAACATCTCACTCTCTCAACCAGTGTCCTATTTATCCTTTCTGCTACGTCATTCAACTGAGGAGTTTTTGGAGTTGTCTTTTGATGCCGGATACCCTTCTGTCTACAATACTCATCAAAAGGACCAGAATACTCTCCGCCATTATCAGTACGAATGTATCTCAGTTTCGTCCCAGTCTGTCTCTCAACTAAGGCTTGGAATTGTTTGAATACTGCCAATACTTGGTCTTTTGAATTCAAGCTATATACCCACAACTTCCTTAAATGGTCATCTATGAAGGTCACAAAATATCTGGAGTCACTAAGTGTTCTCGTCTTCATAGGGTAAGACACATCTGAATGTACCAAATCCAGTATCTCTAACTTTCTCGAATGAGGGGAATTCTTGAAGGTGACTCTGCTCTGCTTCCCTGACAAACAATGAGTATACATTTTCAGAAGTCTACTTTTCAGTCCACATAGTAGACTTTTCTTCCCTAGTAGAGCTAATCCTTTCTCACTCATGTGAACTGGTCTCTTGTACCACAACTCTGTTGTATCATTATCGTCTATCGCATTAACAATGTCGTTGGAGATCTTTGCTTGCAAAACGTACAGTGCAGAGTGCTTTATGCCTCGAGCCACAACCATAGCACCCCTAGTGAGCTTACATTGACCATCACTGAAAGTGCTGTAATACCTTTCATCATCAAGTTTACCTGCAGAAATCAAATTCAAACGAATGTCAGGAACATGCTTCACATCTCTGAGAACTAACTTTGTGCCATTATTCGTCTTCAGATACACATCCCCAATTCAAATGGCTTTAACTAAGCCATCGTGCCCATCTTTACTGTTCCAAAATCACTAGATTTATAAGATGTAAAGAAATCCTTCCGAAATGTAGCATGAATGGAGGCACCACTGTCAATCACCCAACTGGTCTCATTATATGCAACATTTATCGTCTCATCATCATAAACAATAAGAAAGTCTCCAGGAGTGGTGGTAACAACTCTGTCATCACCATCTTTGTTATCTCCATTCTTTGTTCCCTTCCCTTTCTCATTCTTGTTTTCTTTCTTCAATTGCCTGCAATATTTTTTGATGTGTCCCTTTTTCTTGCAATGATAACACTCTACATTTGCAAACTTGTTGAACTTGCTTCTGTTATTATCTCTGTTCTTCGGACCTCTGTTCTTACTTCTCCCCCTATTTTCTGTAATCAAGATCTCTGACTGTGAAGAGGATCCCTGTGTTTTTCGTCTCATCTCTTCATTTAGCAAACAACTCTTGGCCATATCCATTGTGATTACACCTTCTGGAGCAGAATTAGACAATAAAGTTCTGAGCGTCTCCCACGAGTCCGGTAATGAACCAAGCAACCATAACCCTTGTATCTCATCATTAAACTTAATACCCATTCCAGCCAGCTGATTAATAATTCCTTGGAATGTATTCAGTTGATCAGATAAAGGAGTCCCGTCTTGGTATCTCAAAGCCATCATCTGCTTAATCAGAAACAATTTATTATTTCCAGTCTTTCTAGCATATAGCTATTCAAGCTTACTCCATAGAGAACGTGCATTTGTCTCTCCACTAATATGGTTCAAAACATTATCATGTACCCACTGCCTGATATACCCACACACTTGTCGATGTAACAAAGTCTATTCCACATCAGACTTTTTTTTCTAGTTTTTCAGCACTAAACATCGGTAGGTAATAATCTTTTACATAAAGAAGATCCTCCATTTTTCCTTTCCATATGTGATAATTTGAACCATTGAGATTAATCATTCTACTCGTATTTGCTTCCATAACTCAAACTGCCAACCTGACAATCTTTCAACTTGGCGCTCTAATACCACTTTGTTGGGAGAGATGACAATAAACAAACACAGCGGAATAATTCTTCTCCCTATATGCAAGCAAATATAGTATATCTATACTTTTATACGTGCTGAAAATAATAAAGAAACAATCAATCACACAAAGCCACAAGAACACATGCAATTTTTTACGTGGAAAACTTCTCCAGTGTGAGGAAGAAAAACCACGGGTCCTAGTCCAGTTAAAATCTCCACCATCAACCAAATAATGGGTACACAAAGTCTTCTCTAATTGCAATTAGAGGTTACAAAACATCTCATCAAGATAGCAACAATCTTGGCAAAAACCAAAGAGGATTGGAGAGAAAATACCAAAATCCAGTTACTGTTCACAGGTACGAATCACTGTTCTTGAGCTCAAAATCCGATTCCCACCGTTTATATTTTAACTCATTGAGTCTTGAACCTCTCCTCCAAATATCAGCTTGATCGGACCACGGACGGAGCAGGATCGAACGTTTGATGAAATCTGGACAGAATGGAAAAAAAACTGCGTTTTTCCTTCTCTTTCTTCTGAAACTTGCGGCTTAGCTCTCTCTCTCTTATCTTTTCTGACTTCCTTAGGGTTCTTATCCCTAAAGGCTGGGCTTTGGGTTTTTAATAAAACTCACTTGGACTTTCTTCCATATAGAAGGAAATAAACCCAACAATTTACTCTATGACACGTATCATTTAAACACCACTAGAAGTTCATTATTTTTGCGTAATATGATATGATCACAAATTTTTATGTGTGTGTGAACAATGTATTTGTTTAGCTGACATAAGAATTTTCAAGAAGTGGACACTATTTCTAGTATAAACACAAAACTGAAAACGATTAAAAATTTTGACCAAAATACGGGGTTTCTCAACGGACACTGTGTTCAAGATACACTACAATGTCAAACTACAGATAAAAAAAATATGCAATGTGTAGGTGTCTGCATTATAAACTATTGAGATCAAATCACACACACACATAGTATGAAATACAAGACATGTCTCTTCTTCTTTTTTTTTCTTTTTTTTCTTTTTTTTTTCTTTTTGGCATAATGGGTATGAAGTATGAACCTAATCCTTGTGGTATGTCCATGTATAATGATAGATTGAGCCGAGGTACATCCCATTTATAGAATGTTATTGAATTGAATCCAGTTTCCTTCTTTTTGACAATTTTTTTACTTTTTAGTTTAGGGAAGGATATTTTTATTGTACTTTTCTATAATTTTACTAAAATTTTAAAGGACATGACATTTTTATTCTTCATTTTATAAATAAATAATTATTTTTTTCAAAAACCACAATTACCCTTTTAGTTATAAAAAGATATTTTTGTCTCACTCTCTCTCCCCAATTCAAAGATTTGGTTCACTTGCATCCTTTGTCAATTCTTTCTCTGCTTTTTATTAATTATATTCTCTCTTTCCTTAGGTTTAATATTGATCATTGTACGTAACAATGGAAGATTAGTACAAAATAACTATCAAAACTTTGTAAGTCATTCAACACCATCGATGTTAATAGTGATTATATTTTTTCTTTTATTTTTCTTTTCGTATTGTGTGTTTTGAGATTAATTCGAATTTTTTCCTTAATGTGATTTTGAAAAATTAATTTGGAATGTATTTAAATTAGCAATACAACTTGGGTTGGGAAACCCGAGCTCAGCCTAATTTTTCACGGGTTTGAACAATCATTTTTACAATTAAGGTTGGGTTTGGGTTGAAAATTTTCAACCCGAATTAAATTAGGGTTAGGCTTGGATTGAAGTGCTAGCAACTCGAGCCAACCCGAACCCGAATTATAATATTATTTTCATATATATTTTTACTTTAAAATACATTATATATAATATTTAAATTACGATTACCATTTTTCTTTTCAACTTCCTTTGTTAAATCTTAATTTACTATATGTTAACATTTTGGAAAATTAATTTTTTAAGAATTTGTTTGTAATTTATTAAAAATCTACAAAAAGTTTTTGAACTTTTTCTTGTTTAATAGTAATTTAATTTAAAACTAATTCAAGATCATATTAAATTTTCGGTGTGAAGATTAGTTATATGAGTAACTCGAATTAACTTGGAGCTTTAACACGAAATTTTAGCCCGAGTTACAAGCCCAAATTTAAAAGTAGAATGATGGGTTAGGCTCGGGTTGAGTAGTTAGGGTTGAAGATAGGGTTAGGGTTGGGCTTGAGTTTGGCATTTCATATGGTGGGTTGGGTTCAAGTTATACCTCAAATCCGCCCAACTCGTCCGAATTGCAGCCCTAGTTTAAATCTTAATTTTTTATTATTGATAAGAAAAATCCTAACTGTTTTGATAATAAAATTTCAAGAATAGAGATTATATGAAAAATAAAAAATAAAAAGAGATAGAGAGAGAAAAAAAGAAGAAGATATGTACCATATACAACTATGTTTGCATTTTGATGTGATATTTACTTTTGAAACTCTAATCAAGTCTTTGTATCCTTATTTTTTATCTTTACTTCTGTTGAAACATAATTCTTAATTTAACTTCGTCAAAACTTACATCCATATATATAACTCACATTTCAAATATTTTTTCCTTTGTTTTTTTTTTTTTTTTTTTCTTTGGGGTATAATTTTTTTTTTCTCGAAGTTTAACAATATATAATATTAATTGAAGATAACAAAAAAGAAAAAAAAAATCATTCATTACAACAGAGTTCTTTAAGAAAAGTTTTTTTATAGAAAGAATAATATTAAACAAAACATAAGAATAACAGTAAGAAAAAGGGTGAAGTAGATGACGATGAAAGGATAATTTTATCTACAATTAGTTATACACTTAATATGTCAGGTAAAATCTAGGAGGACAATTTTAATCAATAAATGTTAAACT
Source organism: Cornus florida (assembly GCF_030987335.1). NCBI lineage: Eukaryota > Viridiplantae > Streptophyta > Magnoliopsida > Cornales > Cornaceae > Cornus > Cornus florida. The sequence continues at coordinate 37,644,451 of NW_026775571.1, read as the reverse complement.
ATAATTTTAAGAGTAAGTAAAGAAGACAAAAAAAAAAGAGTTCATAGTGCAACGAGTAGTTATGGTGTAACGAAATAAGAGAAGATACATTAATTAAGTTAGAGACTTTTTTGTCATTTATATTAAAAAAAAAAAAAAAGAAAAAAAAAAAAAAAAGAAGTGAAGGGCAAACATAGAAAAGTAGAATTCGAATATCGCGTCCTTTTAGTTTAAGGTGTTTTCTAATAATTTAATTTTTCACTAAATTTCAAATTGATTAAGCGTTTAAGTGTGCAGTAGGAATATTATTTAACATGAGAAAAAAAAAAATTAAGTGATGGTCGTGAATACTTAAAATCTAAAAAAAAAAAATTTTAAATAAATATAATTTAAAATTAATAAAAAAAATTCAATTTATAATTACAAGTACAACATGAACTCCGAACACTTGAGATTCGATTTTTAAAATTTTCAATAGATTTTAATTTTTAGCTTAATTAAGCATAGTTAACCCATAAGTCATAAGTTATCACATGCAAATTCTTTCCATAATTGTCCAATTTATGTGGGAAGAATAACTGCATTTGCCTGATAGATTATCAAATGCTATAAGAGATCTGACACCACTATTGTCATTAAAAAAAAGGGTAAATTGCACTAACACCCCCTGAAGTTTCGGTTAATACCGGTCTAAAATATCTGACGCCAACATTATCATAAAAAAACGGGTAAATTACACTAACACTCTCTAAGGTTTCAACAACTAGTCAAGTTTTTGGACATTGACACCCCCTCTCGGTTGAAATGTCATTTTCACCCTTTATTATTTAATTCATTTATATAAAAAATTTAAAAATACCAAATGGCCTAAAATACCCTCATAGTCCTTCTTATGTGCGTGTCTTCCCCTAATACCACCACAACCACCACCATACCCATACATCTCTACAACAATCACCACACTAGACACCACCACCAAAAAAAAAATAATAATAATAATTAGAAACAACCCAAAACACCTCCACAACCAGACATCACCACCACCATAACAATAGAAAAAAACATATAGAAACAGCTCAAACACCACCACAAGGAACTAACAATGACGACAGCCATCTAGGTGCTAGGGTTTGCATTATCTGGGAAGCTACACCAACCCAAATTCAAAGAAATAAATAAGCAATCAACGGTAGAAATAAAGGCTACCAACACCACCATTGTAATGACCCGGTCATTTTCATTTCTTTCTTTTTTCTCAAATTTTACGGATATTTTTTTTTCCGTTGATTTTTCCTTTCCGAGTTCGGGTTTTTGTCACCTTATGTTGTTTCGAGTACTCAGGAATAGTTTCCAAGATTCTTTCTTTTGGTTTGACAACGTCCTTGTGCAGACCGCGTCTTTTTCACAATTTTTTTTTTGACATTTTTTTTTCCGGTTTCGTTTTCTTTCGCGTAACCTCACTTTTTGTGCTTGGATTTGGTTCCGATTTTGCATGCGCTCATAATATTTAATTTTCGTGATATGTGTATTTTTACTTTTGTAGAAAAATATGCTAGTTGCTTACTTTTTCATAAAGGGTATGGATGTATAGGCCCTGCTTGGAATATAACTCCCAAAACAGTTTTCTGTTTTGGGAGTTACAAAAAAATTGTTCTTGGTTTTTTGGTCTGCTTGGAGCCTATTTTCATAGAATAGTTTTTTAAAAACTGGGAACTGATAGTATCAGTTTTTAGAGAACACCTTTTAGGTGTTTTGAGAGTTTTGAAACTCAGTCCTCATTTTTTAGAAAACACGGAGAACGCCCCCAGACTTAAAAAAATGACGTAATTTCACGCTCATTTAAAACACTCATTCCTTCAGCTAACCTCTCTCTCCTCTCTGATAGATTTGACGGCTCACTCTTTCTCAACTCCCTCTCTCTACTCTTTAGACTTGAGGATCCAAGCTCATCTTCATTCCTCAACATCTATTTCTCGCCCCACCAGTAGATCAAGAAGCCCTTCAGGTGAGTTTTGTTGTGGATTTGATTTTCAGTTTAGGGATTTGTGATTTTCAATTTAGGGATTTGATTTTCTTCTTTTTTCTGTTTGTCATCATTAATTTAATTTTTAATTTTGTTCATAGAAGATTGTTGTGATTTTCTTTTTCATCCTCTTTTCGTTTTTGTTTTTTCTCACTTCCTGTAAAAAGGTGAAATAATTTTTACTTCTCTTTTAGGTGGTATGATTAGCATATATATGGCAAACACAAGCATAAAAAAAGGCACAATTTAGCTAGATTTGAGTCCCAGAATTCCCATATCTCGTTCTTCCCAAATATGTTTAGTATGTTCCGCTATTGTTTGGAATAACGAATTGGTATATATAATATATGTGTTTATATAGAAGGTCGACATTTAAACATTAGACTATAGATTATAAAAATAAGATGTTGGCTTAAATTCCTCTTAGTTATATGCACCTATTGAAGAACTTCACAACTGCTTGTATTTTCTGCTAATTGTCTATTATGGTTAGTGCATTATACTATTGTTCTTATTATTGTTTTTATTGTATGTTTATGTTTTATATTAGTCTATCAACTAATTTATGCATGCCAACACTGGTATTATTATACATTGAATTTGCTGATCCAAATCACAGTGGTAAAGCCTTAAACTGGTACCACATAGGTGTAGAACAACCTGTGAAAGATAAAAGAGATGGTAAAGATAAAAGAGTTTGATTAAAAGGAATTTAATCAAGTAAGAGGGAAAAGGCAAAGAAATAGATGGTAAAGGATTAAAGAGTTTGATTAAAAAGAGTTTAATAAAGTAGGAGGAAAAGAAATAGATGGTGAAAGATAAAACAAAGGGAAAGAATAGGAAAAAAAAAAAAAAAAAAGAAAGAAAAACAATGAGGGGTTCTATATAAACTTACGTAGTGTCTTTACTTTCAGTACCAAAAGAATGAAAAACTTAAAAGATGTGAAGGATTGAAATTTGAAGGTTATAGAAGGAAGAAAAGAAAAGATTAAAAAACAAAGAAGGTTACACAATCACACCCAAGTTCTTTGGCAGTCATTGAGAAGATGCATCAATAATTGAATACTGGCTCAAGGGGCTTTTCCATTCTAAGATACAAAACTGACATATTGCTACTTAGAAGATTTTTGTTTAGAGACCAACTAAAGTTGGAATTGTATGAAGGTTAAGACTTGAGACTACTTTAGAAGCCACAAACCAGTAGACCTATTAGTACAATTGATTGGAGACATTTACAATCCTGTTCAACAAACAAAACCAACAATTCATATCACTGTTAACCTGATCTATTTATTTCTCTAAGTTGATATCACTGCCTAATTCTTTGCTTGTAATTCATTTTATTGCTTGTAATTCTTTGCTTAATGCACAAATAAAGGATGGCATCTCAAATTGCTGATGTTGAGGAGTCAGCTCTGTGGTCTACACAATTAGAGAGATGTTTTGTTGATATAATGGTTGAGGAGGTTAACAAGGGAAACATGCCATCTGGGATATTTACTTCCAAGTGTTGGAAAAAGATTGCGGAGGAGTTCAAAAACAAGACTAATCACGCTTATAATGTGAAGCAACTAAAGGCAAAATTTAATCGATTACGTACAAAGCATTGTGAGTTTTCAACTCTTCTAAATGAGACAACTGGGTTTGGTTGGGATGCGGAAACAAACACTGTGACTGCTGATGAAGAAACTTGGCAAACATATTTGCGGGTAAAATATGTATTTAATTAATTATTTTACAATAGTTTGTTTAATTTTTAAACATGGTTATTCCTAACAATCTTTATATATATATATATATATATATATTTTCAGGCTCATCCCAATGCTAAGTGTTTTCGCAAAAAAGGTTGTGAAAATTACAAAATTTTGGGAGTTCTTTTTAATATGTCGACTGCTACTGGGCAACTTCACTATGCATCCACTCAAGATCCACCTAATATAGACAAAGAATGAGAGCAGGAGGATCAATTTATGAATACAGGTGTCCATGTTAGTTCAACTGCTGAAGGTCAAGATGATTCAGATAATATTCTAGTTGAAGACAATAACCCTCGTCATCGTAAATCCACATCCTCTGATCGTCGTGCAAAAAAGGTGAGTAAAAGAGATTCCATTAGTGATACTCTTGCTTGTATTGTTGAAGCTTCCAAAGTAAGGACTGAAGCTTCCAAAGCAAGGACTGAAGCTTCATTAGCTAAGGCGGAGACATATAAGAAATTGAAACATACTCAAAAGGCAACTATCCCAGACGCATACTCTCTAAGTAATTGTATTGAATGCCTTGAGGGTCTTGATGAGATAGATGATGACACATATTTGAAGGAAACTGAAAAGTTCAAGGAATTGCACTACAGAGAATTGTTTATTAAGATGAGTATTTCCAGGAAGTTTGCTTGGTTGGAGAGCTTGGACTGACTTGAAGTTTGCTTGGTTGAAGAGCTTGGACTGACTTGGGTGGTTACTGAATGCAGGGTTTAGTTTTTGGTTGCATGTGACTTGAAACACATATTTGGTTTTATGTGTTATTGAACAATTTCCTTATGCCTTGGGTTTTTTTTTTTTTCCTATACATGTGACTATATGTTATATTCATGTGGGGGACAATTTATTATGTTTTATGTTATGAAAACTTTGTTTTGGTGTACCTTTTATTATGTTTAATTTATAATGTTTCATGTAACTCTTTTATTGTATTTAAATTTAGGAAGAATGTACATGGAGTCCCATGAAGGGGAAACAAAATACAAGCACCAAACTGAACCTCCATTTTGGAGTTATACAGAAAGAGGATTGTAATTAAACTTGATATATGTATTTGTGTAACTGTTATTAAGTTAAGAATACTAGCTAAAATGAATTTACTTCCAACACTTATTTACATTAATAGTTAATATCATAAATTAAAGAAATAAAAAAATGAGTTACAATAATATTTTTATTTATTTTCTTAGTTCAGAAAACTATTTTCAAAAACCCATACAACCAAGTAGTTTTATGAGTTTTTGTTTTTCAGAAACTGTTTTGTAAATTCTCTTAACCAAGCAGACTTGAAATCTGAAAAAATTAAAAACCGTTCTCTGAAAATTGTTCTCGAGAACTGTTCTTGAGAACTGTTCTATGAAATGCAATCCAAGCATGGCCATAGTTTCTTAGAAAACATTATTGACTTTTGTGGTTTTAGTGTAATTAAATAAAGTAATTATTTTTCGTCCTAGGGACCATTTTGTAATTTAATTTAGAAGATATTTTGGTAAAGGACCTTTTTGCAATTTTTGAAAAAATGTGACACTTGTCACACTTTCATTGGTCCACTTGTTGGCATCTAAGTGGTTCAGATTTGGGAGCCTTGGATGATGACATGTGGAGGGTGAAGATTCACCCACTTGTTGACCTAGGATAGGTGCACTTGTTGGCTTGGATGGTTGACAAGTATAGACTTACGATTAAGCCTAGAATGGATGCTTGGATTAGTGATAAGTGTAGGCTCCAAATTTAGTCTTACAATTTGTGTGTGTAAGAGACATAGTGTATGTGTATGTTTATTTGACCAACCACCTTTAGTTAGTGGAGGAATAGACATTCCTCCACTAACTTTGCTTTTTCCTCACAAAAAACCCTTAGCCACCATTGAAGGAAAGCTTAACATAGGCTTAAAATCTTGGTTTTAATCTCCTTCCACTCTCATTTGACCTTAAAGCTTGGAATACAAAAGTTTTGTCTCACCTTCCTCTACAAAACCCTTAAAGGAATTCTTGAAATTCCATTGCTTCCCTTGGATTCAAGAAGAACAATCCTCTTGTGAGGTAGGGGATGTTATAGGTTTAAATTATTGGTGTCTTAATTGTTTTTAAGGCTTATATAACATGTATGCAAGTCTTGGTATATAATCTAGAATTTTATTTAATTATCTTTTTTGTATGAAATTTAATTCACATACTTGTATCTAGTGTTGAATTAACTTGTAACATGATATTAAATTATGCCTTGATATGTTCTTTGATATTAATTTGAGAATATTTGGATGAGTTTTGAAATCTTTATTTAATTATTTTCTTTGTATGAGATTTAATTCACATAGTTGTATCTAGTGTTGAATTAACTTGTAACATGATATTAAATTAGGTCTTGACATATTCCTTGACATATATTAATTTGAGAATATTTGGATGAATTTTGAAATCTAGAGATTTTAATTAAATGAATTAATTAAAATTTATTTAATGATTCTATTGATTTAATTAGGTATTTAACTTGATATATGTAATGACCTCGACTTATTCTTTAACATATATTAAATTGGAATCATTTGGAGTTATTTTAAAATCTAGGATTTAATTAATTTTTTTTTTAATTAAATTATATTTAGTTGTTCCAATGATCTAAATAAGTTTTTGATTTGATATGTGTGTTGACCATGCTATGATCTTTGGAATATATTAATTAGGGATTATTTGGATAAGATTTGAAATCTAAAGAAATTAATTATTCTAATTAATAAATTTTCATTTTAATTGTATTAATGATTTAACCATATATTTGAAATTGTTTGCATGTTTAAATCATAAATTTAGACTTGTATTATATTATTAAGGTTATGTTTTCAATATTGAATAATAATGTCATTATAGCATATAACGAATCGCACATTGAAGATTCGACATTTTATGCCTTGTATGTGTAACGAATTGCACATTGAAGATTTGACATTTCAAATGTCATTTTAAACTTGAATCCTTAGGACAAGTGTGATACCCCTCGATTCTAGAGTCACGGGTGATCAAGTCCGAGCACAGATCCGAGGGATACCAACCGTCAATATTGAAAACAAGCAGGAATAAAACTGAATTAAGATTAAAAAAATAATGCGCAGAAAGAAAACTAAAATGAAAAATCCTCAAATCTTAAATAATAAATTAATATAATTTAAATCCGTACAACTCAGGAATCTACCTAGTGGACCCATAATCCCAAATCTTTAAATAAATTTATAGAATTAAAATCCAAAACCAAAATAGAAAGGAAATCCTATGTAACCGGAAGAGTGAGTGTTTGTATCTGCACCAACACGATCAAGCTCTAAGCTTAGTACTGACGAACACCTGAAAAATAAGAGTGGGTCAGGCCCACATGCAAGTTCCAATCTACTACAATCCGTACATAAACCCGATACGCAGATACATTCTAGATAGCTCGGCAATATCTAAACATAGTCCATCTATATATATATACACACTATAGGATACTCACTAACCTATAGTCGTCACACCTGAGTAGAAAGTTACACGCAAAACGCCGTCGCGTCGTCATGCACACCCAGACCTACCAGGGAACGTCTTTAGGTCCAGTTATCCCTCCATGCGATATACGCACCCTAACCATGATCAGGAGACTCAAGCTCGTACCACGGTACCATAAGTATATATATAAATTCCTTCCTAATACTGAAAAGTAAAGCAAACATCCGTCATGTCGTTCAACTGTCTTAGTTGACAGGGCATGCATCCATGTAGGATTTAACTATTTTAATTAATCCATTCCTTATGTATGAATGGATAGGAATTAACGTTTTGATCTAATCCGTCCCTCCGTATGTCACCGTCACATACCGGTGTATACCATGCAAATGATCCGTAAATGATGCAACATTATGAGCAGTACATCAAATAAAGTCCACATAATCCATATAGTTGATAAATACAGAATTTAAACAAGTCATCAACTAAAAATCCAGAATCCATCCACGTAATTAACGAGACAAAGTTTACTAATTCATCAAGTTAAAATCCAGCATCCATCAAGGCAATTGACATAAAAATTATATTTAATTCTTCAATTAAATCCAGGTCAGCATCCAATTAAATTGACAGAACCTAAGTACTAGTTCAACAATCCAAGTCCAAACCCTAATCCAAATAATTGCAGTGTAATGCTTAATATTACAGCAACTAAAATTCCAAGCTTAAATCCTTGCATTGCCGAAAAGAATTTAGTATTTCAACCATTAACATCCAAGTTATGCATAGACCAAACTTGTTAATTAAATGAACCCAGCGTGCAACCAAAAATAAGATTTATAAATATATATATATATATATATATATATATATATATATATATATATATATCTATTCCATTAAATTGCTAAAATTAAATTAGGCAATTAAACTCCTTTCATCCGTTAACCCCTGTACCGTTGTGTACTTCCCTACGGTTAATTCCATGAGTACTAAGATATTAATTTATTAGAAGTGGCTCTAATATAGCATGGTATAATGTTTGGAATCCATGTTCCAACTCTTTTAATTACTAGACACAGTTTGAGCACTTAAATCCTTACCGTCCGTTATGTCCGTAAACAGTCTGCGACTTGTCTTAGACTTTCCCACTATTTAATAAATTAGCATATAAATAAATTAATGCATCCTAGGGCTTTAATATTTCATGAATTAATATATAAATTCATCTGCCTAACCCAAACACAGCTCAGAAAAACCACTAACGAGCCAAACAACTCACAAACCACTCCAGTATATACATAGGATCACAGAGCCTACTCTTAGAAACATAGAACAGGCTCTAACCTGCATAGAGCCGGCTCCCTTAACCCTTGGAGCTGGCTCTTTGCTTCCTAGAGCCAGCTCTCCCTCTTTGAGAGCCTCATCTGCTTCAACTGCTTCGTTATGCTTCGTCCGGTTGTCGTCTGTGATTCCGGCGAAGTCCAGTGTCCTATTCCAGACCTTTTTAAGATTTTTAGGGTTCTATTCAAGTTCTTAAAGTCCTAGAAATCCTACATATTCCAGTGTAATGTAATTGACAAAAACCAAAACCACCACATAACAGTTTATGAAACAATCCAGTTTTAATTTCAAGAATGCAGAACAGATTACTGAAATCATCTAGCATGCATAAAGTCCATTTTTAAAAGTTTAATTAAGTTCCTGGAGTTTATATAAGATGCACAGAACACAAGTTTACAGGAGAGGAATAGACTGAAACTTGCCTCTAGGTTTTAGTTGAAACCTTTCGCCGTTTCTAAATTGTAGAATTTCCAAGATTATATTTCCTCCTTTGATCACCGTTCCCTTCCTTTACTGCTTCATGGTTTCATCCAGAAGCAACTCTTTAACAAATCTCTCAAGACCCTCACTGTGTATCTCTCTTTGCATCCCAGAACCTCTGTTTTCCTCACAGGTTAATATTACGTGAATAGGGTTTGTTTTGAACCCTAGGAGACCATACTGTCTTTTATATATATAGGTTCCTTCTAAACCCTAATCCTAATTCCATGACTCAGTAACAGTCGGCTACCCTAATTATAAAATAAACCCTAAACTTAATTATACTAAACCAATGAGCACAACTGTAAATAGAATTTAAAAAAAAATACCATTAAAACAAACATATAAAGTCACGCAAATAATAATTACATTTAAAACAAATACAAATAAATAATATCCAACAAATACATAATTATAAATCAACAAATCATGCAAAACAAATAAATAATTAATTTACATAAAACCACAATTAAACAATTTGCAACTACACACATAAATCCAATTCCCATGAATAAAACAAAATGCACATAAATTAAATTCAAATTCCCATTTTATTCCTTTTGAAAATTAGGGGTATTACAACATGGTTTGTGTGGTTTCACCCTACTTGTGTATGGGAGGTGTTTTCTACGCATTATTTGATTTTGTATAAGTTTTGGGTTCATTTATTGATTTTTGGAAAGCTTGTAAGGACATATATTATATGATGGCTAGGGTTTGGCTCTAGTACAGGAGGTATGAGTTCTTCCTTTATCGTAGAGTGCGTAATAAGTAGTACCTTGTAGGTCGTTATTACTCGAAATAACTAACACATATGCGCACTAGGTAGTACCTTGCAAGTCGTAATAGATCGGAATAACTTGCTTAGTTTTGAGACCACATGCCCTAGTCTTTCCACTATTTGATTTCGCATTCAATTCCAAGTTGTTAATCATGGATTACTTATAGCTTGTGATTTGGGGTTTGCGTTTTTAAATTCCATTTAGTATACTCGAACTTGTATACTTGCTTTATGAGTATTTAAACTCCATTTAGTATACTTGTTTCGTGTATTTAAATCTCATATAGTATACTTGTGCTTATATACTTGCTTTACGCGTATTTAAATTCCATTTAGTATACTTGCACTTTGTATACTTGCTTCGTATGTATTTAAACTCTATTTAGTATACTTGTGTTTTGTATACTTGTTTCATGTATTTAAATCTCATATAGCATACTTGTGCTTGTATACTTGCTTTACACGTATTTAAATTTCATTTAGTATTCTTGCACTTTGTATTTTTGCTTCGTATGTATTTAAACTCCATTTAGTATACTTGTGATTTGTATACTTACTTCATGTATTTAAATCTCATATAGTATACTTGTGCTTATATACTTGCTTTAAGCGTATTTAAATTCCATTTAGTATACTTGCATTTTGTATACTCACATTATGTGTTTTTCAACTCCGTTTAGTATACTTGTACGTTGTATACTTGTTTCGGTATATTTAAATTTCATTTAGCATGCTTGTACCTAGTATGCTTACATGTTGCATATTTCATTTTCAATTGCTTAGATAGCTTGAGATGCTCCTTTAGTCTCACTTTTGATATAGATGTTAAGTGGAATGAACCACATGGATTGATTCATATCAACTTGCAAAACTTGTAAAATGTTAGGTCTATGAATGTTCATTCCCTACGAGTAATGTAAGTTACTTACCCCGTTGAATGCGATTTGTTTCAAGCAAGAAGACGTGGTTTTGGAATGCACAACATCTTTAGGTCATCTTGTTGATTTTAAGTACTTTTAACGTATTTTTGCTCACATGCAAGTGTTAGCATGTTTAAGTTCTATTTACAAAGTTGTAATACTTAGTTAGGTTTAATATGCCGTTTTTGCCGTGAGACATAAAATGTGTACGTATGTATACTTTTTGAGGTTCATTTTATATGTATGAGGTGTAGCCAATGGCCAAACACCATTTCGTTTACATCTTGACACCTTAGTTTTGTAAATTTTCTTTAAAGGCAATAATTATTGAAAAATGAAGAAATTGGTAGTTTTAAGTTGTCATTTTCAATTCGAATGGTGCAAAGTGTGCACGAGCACACTCATTAGGACGCATTTCATATGTATGACGTGCTGTCAAACGGTCTTTTGAATGCATCTAGGTCTGGTTGTTGCAAGTTTTCCCTTTAATTGGCATTTTTCAAGTTTTTGAGGTTTGATAGGTCATATTTTGCATTGGGGGTATTTTGAAGCCATGGATTATTGTAGCGTGTCTTAATAAGTATATTACGTCTGCGTGCATGATCCTTTTTGTGCAAAACCCTTTCCTTGGTGAAATGAGCTTCCTATAGACTCATTTTGCATTTTCTCTACAAAATCTAGTGTAAGGGCATTTTGGGATTTTTTTTTTGGAAAATAAATTCCGATCTTGACATGGTCACTTAAAAAACATGATTTTTTTTTGGGGGAGGGGGGGGGGGGGGCAGTCTCTTCACAGCATTTTTTCGGAAAACATCATCTTGGTCTCGTAAACATCGTTTCAAAATTGATTTTCCAGTTTAAGGCATTTTTTCCAAATTTTAAAACTTTAGTACTTGGCACTATTCATTAACTGTTATTCGATAATTGTGCCGACCGTTTCGGAAGTTCCGAGGGTCTTGTAGACATATTTCAAGGTTGCATATTTAGTTTGGATAATTTTTTGACCACCCGAAGCCTTATTTCCATCATTTGGGCAGCACCTCGGCTTGTTTAAAGTCCGCTAGACTTGATTTATCTTGGGGTCATTTTTGTCATTTTGCTTTATTTTTCAATTGTGGATTGGACCATGGTTGATCAGGAAACATGATTTAGGGATGGTTACTTCACAAACTTTTTCCAAAAAATCACATCTTGGCCCTCAAAATAGCATTTGTTTCCAAAATTTCCTAGCAGCAGATTTTTTTGGTAGCATCACTTGAACAACATTTTGGGTCTAATTTTATGAAACTTTAAGACTTTGTATCCTTTCCGTCTGAACTCCGAATCAAGTGATTCTTGAGTCTGAGTTTATTATTTTTTTGTTTTCTATCCAATGGTATGCACGGTTGCATCTGAATTTGTTTGAAAAGACCATATTACTCCTTGTCAAGTACCCTTGCCAATTGAAATCCTTTGCTTCCTGGCCAAACTAAAGCCGCTTGTGTATGCCAAAATGATGTAGTAGTGAGTGTGCAAATCAAGAAAGCCTTTTTAACCAAGTTTAAATTTATAAAAGTCACTACCACTACTAACTACTAACGTAGCAAGAGCAAGTAGGAAACATTCCAAGGGATTTGCAAGGTATTCCGGAATCAATGTTGAATTAGTAGGTCGAATGATCAAATAAGGGTTTGGTTTGGTTAATTAAGCTAATGGTTCAATTAAAATCATGCAAATTAACAACAATCTAAATATTAGGGAAAAGAGAATGAGAGAGAGGTCTTGAGGTTTAGAGATCACCACTAAGCTTCACTTCACCAAACATTAGCAATTGTCAATTTAAGGGGAAATTCATGTTGTAAATCAAATATGTGTGTGTCATTAACTAAAAACTAAGTATGGATGGCAAATAAGCATAACTTGTCTAAACAATCTAGTGAGTAGCATAACTTATCAAATAAGACCATTAACTATTCAATTAAACCACAATTAATGCACACACAAAAATCTAGTAAAATGTACTACTTGTACTCATAAGCATGGATCATCAAACAACAAGAATGGATTGTCCACCTATCTAAGAAATTAAAGCAATTACACTATAATTATACTAATGACATGAAAATTAAACTAATTAAGATAAGGAGGTAGCACAATCCATTAAGAAATAAGCATAAACCATCAAACAAGCCACAAGAGTAATAAATTAAGCACCATGTTTTGACCATCACTAGATGTATAATTTCAACACACATAGACATGCATCAAACTTATAAAAACTAGTGATAAGCACATGATCATTCATTCTAACATACATAAACATATGGATAGAATTAAAAGATCAATTGGAAGCATTAATTCATACAAATCATGTAAAAACACAAGATCTATATTTATTCATGGTCAAAACATCATTTACAACATAAATCCCTAAAAATCTACAAAAGTCTAAGTTAAGGAAGCAAGCCTAGGGGCTATCTCTAGCCCTAAGAGAAAGATCTAGCCACTCATGGTAGTGGCCATGGAACCTTCAAGGGTTGTCTTCAAGGTAGGCACCATCTTCTTCCTCTTTTTTTTGCTCAAAAACCCTAGTTCTAGAGAGAGAAACTATCTATTCTATATTTCGTAAAATATCAACTAGAGGAACTCTTTACAAATTGGTCCATTTAGTTTATATATAAGCCTCTTTGAGTAGGCAACAAGCTAGAAATACTGCATTTGATTGGTGCAAATTCACAGCTACAAAAGTTGGTAAAGTCCGGGCGGGCTCGGGAATTAGATAGCACACTGCCAACAGTCACTTCGATCAATCGAACAGGACTTCGATCGATCCAACACTTACTTCGATTGATCAAAGCTAACGTGACAAGATATTTTTGATACCTGGCAACCATATCCATTGAGCTGGCACCGCCTTGATCTTGATCGATTGTAGCCTCCTTCGATCAATCGGGACTTCCTTCGATCAATCGAAGCTTCACAGGTGCAGTTTTTCATGATTTTTTCTGTGTCTTCTCCTTAGCTCTAAAATTGAGCTAAAAGGCTCTTTTTAGCCTGTTTGAACCTTATTTACCTGAAATAGACAAAAACACAAATAAGTACTAAAACATGAAAGTAAAATAGATGAATAGACTAAAATACCCTAGCTTAGGTGCTAAATACATCACATTTGAGCACTTATCACTTCCACATCTTATCTCTTCATGTTCCGTGGTTTCATGCAAAGTCACATTCGTGTCTTAGGGATGACGTGCATCCTTAGAGACCTCGTTTTCTGTGTGATAGGACCATTTTGCCACTGGAGCCATACTTGGTCTATTTTCAACTTTTGCTTCCGCGTTTGTTCTCGTTGAGTTCCGTAACTTCATGGAAGGTCACTTTTGTGCCTTAGGGATGTTGTATATCCCTAGAGACCTTATTTTTGTTTCACTTCCACATTCAGGATTTGTTATAGGATCATCCTTCGGGTCATCACAAGGCGCACTTGGTTGAAAAATCCAGGGTCATCACAACTTTCGTCAGTGCAATCCCTCTCTCTCTGAACCCTATTTGCCATCGCTCTGATCAAAATTAAAGCTTTGATATCTTCACTGCCTCGTGCACGTCGACCCTAATTCTGACGCCAAGACCAATGGCAGTGATGTCGCGATGAGGACGGCATGGCCTTTGAGCTTGAAAATGAAGTTGAGGGACTGTAGATGGTGACCCTTCTTTATAACCTCTCATCGGCGGTGGACCAATTGTTGTAGCCGCAGCAATGGTGGTGGTTACACGAAGGATTTGGGTGATTTTGTTAGTGAATTAAGTGGGATTTAGTGAGATTGTTAGGGCTAGACTTGGCCCATGGTACGTGTCAAACCCTCCTTCCAAGTGGTCATCGGTTATTTTTTTGCTAGTACTTCCTCTGTTATTTTTCTACGATCGTTTCCTTAATCAATTTGGGGTTTTGGAGAGTTTTCTTCTTGGTCTCAATCCCAACTGATATTATTGGGGTTTGGATGAAAATGATAAAGAAAAAGTAAGAGGGGAGAGAAGGTGTATGGAGAAATTAATATAAATGTAATCAAAGAAACTCAAGAGGTGGTACCGGTGGTGGTAGCGATGGCGATAAGAGGTGGTGGTAGCGGTGGTGGTGGCAACATTGTGGCTAGGTGTTTGAGATGAAGAGTTATGTTGGTCTTTTAAATTTTGTTAGGAAAAGGTTAATTGGTGTATTTACATTTTTATTTATTTATTTGTTGACAAGTCAAAGGGTTAAAAGATCATTTCATAGTGTACTAAATGTCTGGAAAGGGTGTCAATGCAAATTTTTGAAATCTCAAAGGGTGATGGGATAACATGCGTGTAGACCAACTAGCATTGACCGAAACCTCAAAAGATGTTAGTGCAATTTACTCAAAAAAAAAAAAAAGTGATCGTCGTCTAATATGGACTGTGTAGTGACTAGGGGTGGTCAAATAATCCACGAATCCAATCCAATCTGATCCGTGCGAATCGATCGGATTGTTCTATCCATGGATTGGTGGCGGATTAAAAAAAAATTGAATCTATACCACACGGATTGGGCTGTTAAAAATCCAATCAGATTCATGAGTCCGATCTGATCCGATCCATGAGATTTATCTATGCATATTCAAAAAATATATTAATTAATTTAATTAGTTGATAATCATTTAATAGAATCTAAAAATGTATTAATTAATGATCATTTAAATTTATGAATTAATGGTGATAAATTGAAATTTTATCCATTGGGTTATGGTTAAAAAATAAATAATATTAGACAGGTTAGATAAAATATTAATCCGTGGATCTAATTCGATCCGATCTGTTATTCAACGGATCCAATCTCTAAGATAACGAATTGGTGATGGATTCAGATTTTTTCAATCTATTGAGAATGGATCTGATTAAGGTTGATGTGTAATTTGATCTTATTCCTACTTCTAATAGTGACTCATATATGTATCTTTTTATTATTATTATTATTTTTTTAGTTGAATGGGTAAGCTTGTATTAATGAAGAAAAAAGTATGTACAAGGTCCATTAAATGGACAGAGCACCACAACAACAACAGCAAGCCGTGGAGAACCGAAAACAACAACAAACATAGTAACATATCCATATTACATTCATCAAAACATCTATCTATCTTGTTCCAATCTTCTAGTCACTGGAGTATGATCTCATCTGGAGCACCAAAGACCAAAACTAACACTGCAATAAGTATTTGAGCAAGCACATAGTGTAACCTCAAAGAAGAAAATAGGACTGTCTGTGAGCAAACTCACATCCTTCTGTGAATAGTTTCTGCAGGTTATTCAAAGAGCCAATCACCCTTAAGTCTGCTCCTTTATTTAACTTTATAGAGGCAAGTCTTGCTCTAACATAGCTTTTAATTGCTCTAATAAGGATTTGTGGAGTGGCAGATATGTTCCTGAATGCCCTTGTATTCCTTTCTTGCCAAATGAAGTAGACTGCAGCTGATAGAAGCAATTTGTGAGTGATGAATCTGCTTTGAGTCCATAAACTTAAACACCACACTTTGAGATCTTCCTAAATGTTTGGAGAAATATAGAAACCTGCAGCATTTTGTATGAATTCCCAAATGACTGAACTATACTTGCACTTAAAGAAAAGGTGGTCCAAAAACTCCCAGTCAGCAAGGCAGAGGTAACATGCATTGGTGTAGTGTTTGTATCTCATGGGTTTTGAGTCCAAAGTGTATAGTCTGTGTCTAAGAGCCAACTAAGAAATATGACCATGCTTTGGAATGTGATGTTTAATCCAGATTAGTTGGGGCCAATTGAATAACAATGATGGTGGTGTAAAATATTCTATTGTAAGCTTGTGAGAGTAAGCAGATGGGGCACTTGGTAACCACTGAATCAAATCTAGAGTTGGTGAGGGTGTAACAATGTTGTGTAATTGAGATAAGAAGTCTTGTGATTGGAATATTGGGAGTACTTATAAGGATGGTGGAATGAACCACTGAAAGTTGGAAATTAGGCTATCAACTTTGACTTGGTAGTCCATTTGAAGAATTTTCACTTCAGAGAGTCCAAGCTGGGTTAAGATAGGACCATTTGGGAGCCAGTAATCCATCCATAAACTTGTGCTTATCCCTGAACCAACTCTATGCTTAATTAAACCCCTTGTCATTCCCCTCAAATTGAGCAGCCTTCTCCAGAATCCAGAGCTCAGAGATGAAGCTTTGACAGACCAAAAACAATTAGTTTTAATGAGATACCTATTTACTCAAGCAACCCAAAGAGAGTCTTTCAAAGAACAGAGCCTCCAAATGTGTTTGAGGCTTGAAATTCTATTTGTCATCTCCAAACAAGGAAAACCAAGTCCTCCATTGACCTTTGGCTTGCAAATGGCTGACCATGCTACCTTGGCCCCACCCTTTCTAAGCTCCACCCCAGACCAGTAGAAGCTCCTGATAACTTGGTTAATTTGATCTATGACTTTCTATGGAAGGATGAAAGCTTGAGTCCAATAGGCCTATATAGAGTAGAGTACTAACTTTATCAAAACTGCTCTACCTACATATGATAAAAACCTTGAAGTCCACAAGCCAATTCTTTTGGTAATCCTTTGAACCAAAGTCTGGTAGTCATTTACATTGATGGCGGATGAAGAAAGTGGTAGCCCTAGATATTTTATTGGCAGGACACCAACTTCAAATTGCAGGAGGGACAAAATACTACTCCTTATGTGTGTGTCCACCCTAGCAAAACACATATGACTTTTAGAGCAGTTGATTGTAAGTCTTGAGAATATCAGAAAATCATTAAGAGCTGAGAACAAGACCTCAACTAAATTAAGGTTACCATAAGAGAATAAGAGAATATCATCTGCAAAGACTAAATGGGAAATGTTAAGTTTGCTACATCTCCAGTGAAATTTGAAGGGTGCACTCTGTGAGATATTTTTGCCTAGAGCTAGTGAGAGCACTTCCATTGCCAAAACAAAAAGCAAAGATACCCCTTTTCCCCTTAAAGAAGCCAAAAAGTTCCCCATTGAGTGAGATGGAGTAGGAAGGTGTGGAAATACATTGCTCAATCCAATGTATCTTTGGTACGCTTTCCAAACATAAAGGTAAAGTAATAGTAACTTCTTATGTCAGAAAACTCTCAAATTCTATTCCACTATAACCGTGCTTTGTCAAAGTGGTACATTTATTATTATTATTATTATTATTATTGTTGTTGTTGTTATTGTTATTTAATTTTTTAAAATAATCTCGCACAAAGTTATTTTTTTAACTCCCTACCTTTCACCTTTTTTTAAAAATAACACTACTTAATTGCAGACCTTAGTCAAATGGTACATATTAAAATATAAAAAAATTGTAGGACATATCGAATGGTTTTGAATTTGGAATTGGAATTGAAGAAATTTAGTTCAAATTTTGTATTAATTTTTTTTTTTTTTTTTTTAAATTTCAAAGTCAATGTGTCAATTCGGTAGTTCAAAACACAACATTATAATTATTTGCTTTCATCAAACTTTAAACACAAAATTTTATATCGAGACTAAGATTAAGCATGCATGTTTTAAAGAATAACAAAATATTGAGTTTTTGGTCTTTGAAATTAAAAAAAGAATTACCAAATACTTCATTCCTCCCAAAATAGTGTAACTTCCCTGTAACTTTTTGAGAATCTTACTTTTTAAGGAAATAGTTTATTTATTTATATATTATATTAGTAGTGAATGACTTACCAAATTTATTCTTTAGTTAACAAAGATGTAATATTTAATGCAAGAAGGTTAAATTATTAATTTTATAAAAAATAATACACTAATTTTTCAAATAAAACACTTATTTTAAAATCGATAAAAAATAAAAAATTGAACAATTATTTTGAACTTAAAAGAGTATCATATAGTATCTATTACACCACTATTAACCATCAATAGTACTCTTCATATATCACTAGACCAAAACGCGAGTTATATATGTATCATGTTTTTCACTTTGGATCATCCAAAAAAAGGTTTGTGTCTGTAAAATATCAAAAACAATTCATTAAAAATTGATCAAATAGGGTTAAACATTTAGTCAATAGGAACAGGAAAACAAGCTGGTCAATGATTTATATCACATGGAACCAAAAGTGAAGCACTACACTTTCCATCAACGTCGACCAAACGACTAACGAAAACAAGTTGGTCAATGATATATGGAACTCATTCCCATTGCCTGGCCTGCCCCTTCACACCTCCTTAATTAATCTGCACTTTCTCTCTCTATATAAGCACCCCTACATCTCCTCACTCTCTCATTCTCTCTCTCTCTCTAAAACTAGATAGATTTTGTTGGAAATTCTTTTGCATAATGGAGACCCAAAACAAGTCTAGCAATGGGGTGAGAGGCGAAGAAGTGAAGGTGGCTAATAAAAGGAGTGTGAATTGTTTAGAATTTGTGTTGAGGCTTTTGGCCTTTGCATTCACTCTGGTGGCGGCAATTGTTCTTGGGGTTGATAGGCAGACCAAAGTTGTGCCAATACAGGTGGTTCCGACCTTGCCACCTTTAAGTGTTCCGGTCACTGCTAAGTGGAATTACTTGTCTGCCTTTGTGTGAGTTCTCTCTATCTATATATACATTCTCTATCTCTATATGTATATTATTATTATTATTTTAGATATATATATATATATATATATATATATATCAAATTATTGGTATATACTTATGGCACTGTTCCAGTTCCGATTTCAGAATCCCCATCACCGAGTCTGGATTATCTACTATAGCGTGCATTAGAAATTTTCACACATGCAATTAAATTGTGTTTCAACACTTAAGTTATGTGCCGTGCTTTGAATTTCGGATTTGAGAAAGTTTAATTTTAAATTTATGTTAAATTTTTTCCAATCTCAAATTCAAGGGGCCATTACTTGAGCTAAAGAAGTAATTGTGTTCAAGATAAGGCGGTAAAAGTGTCTTTTCAACATGATTTAATTGAACTGAAATGTCTATAACACGCTACAATAGAAGATCAGATTCCTTGGTCACCATTTATATTAATGAACATTTTTCTTATGGTGAAAATATTTTCATGATATTTAGAAATACTTTTTTCATTTTGTATGATATGATTTAAATCCGAACCTAACAAAATACTTTTTCTTTGGAATTGGTTAATGATACTAACCCCAAGCCAACCATATTGATTTTGGGATGGACTGACTCAACCCAAAGTCCTTAAACCCATTATTGCGCTTTAAAAAAAACTTGACCAAGCCTATCCAGCTAATTAATGGTTGGTTTATTTTGTGTTTGTTGAATATTTACTTATGCATGGAGTAATGATCTCTTGTATTTCGGTGAGCAAGAAATTAAATCACACCAAGTAAAATAATCAATGGATATGATTGCTCTATATATATTTTTTATATAATTATCTTTTTTTACGTACACACTTATATCATATCTAACTATTATGATGTTTAGTGTGGAGAAAATTTATTATTCACCGATGAACAAGAGATCATTACTCAAAATACACAAATGTCTAAGTATATTTCTACATTTATTAATGAATACGAGATGTAGTAGTACCAACTAATTTTGTTAACCTCATCTAATAGGTACTTGGTGGTGACAAATGCCATAACATGCTCATATGCAGCACTCTCTTTGGTCCTCACACTGACCAAAATGGATAGAAAGAAAGGGTTTTCTCTGATGATCATCATCCTTGATTTAGTTATGTTGGTACTGCTCTTTCCTAGCATCGGAGCGGCCACTGCAATCGGTGTCATTGGCTACCAAGGCAACTCACACGTGCGTTGGAACAAAGTATGCGACGTCTTTGATAAATTCTGTCACCAAGGGGCTGCTGCCATTGCCATGTCTCTGCTTGGCTCATTGGCATATCTCTTGCTGGTTATGCTTGCTGCTTTCAAACTTCATAAAAAAATATGAGTAGAATGTGATGGAGTAATTTGATCTCTCTTGAGCATGTTTTGGTTTCTATCTGTGGCTAAATGAAGTTGTTGTCTAGTGATTGTGGCTAAAATCTATCATGCATAGTAGAATTTTTTTTTTTTTTTTTTTTTTTTTTTCTCTTTTTCTTTTTTCCGGAAGTTAACCGTATGGTAGATTTCTCGAGTTATGTTTTTCTCATTTCTGATCTTTCATAAATGTAAAATGTTCCTTGTCACAAGTTTCGATTTAATTTCTTTAAACTTCTCATGCTTATCTCTATCTTGTTAAGTAGGTATTTAATTCTCTTAAATTTTTAAGGGTCACACAAAAATAAAAAATAAAAAATAAAAATTCAATGAGCACAGTATAGAGATTACAAACTATATTCTTATATGGACAAGAAATAGAAATTAAAACTTTCTTCCCTTTGAAAAAAAAAAAAAGATGTATCAATGATGAATGCTCTTCTCAAATAGGTTGTAGCGTAAAGCTCACTCTATACAAGGAATGTGTTAGCCCCTTGACGGTTGTCCAAGGGAAGACATGGGCATTTCAAGGCCATGCCATGTCTTGGGAATACTTTGACTTTGGTTAGACAGCCATGAGGATGCTCAGTGGGTTGTTAGCGTGCACAAGATGCTTAGCGTGCACACAAGATGCTTAAAATGATGCTCGGCGTACACTGGAGGTGCCCAGTGGCACTTTCGTAAATATGGCAAAAAGTGAAACTTGGAGTTTTGACTCGGGATCTTTATGGGAGGTATCTTGAGTCCATAGAAGCTGGTTGGCGCAGACAGCACTTAATTTGGATGTCGGGAAAGGCTTGAAAGGCCATTATGACTCCTAAAGCATGGGTGATGTCTACTCCTGTCAGAGTGCTAGATTTCCTTAAGACTATACTAGGGAGGGGTCTGTTGAGCACATCGGTTGGGCTATGGCATGGCTTGCTTAGAGGGCTTAGCCAACGTGCATGGGCACGTGTTGCACCACTCCAAGATGGTTGCACAAGTGGAGAGCATCCAAGATATTGAAGGGCAAACAAGTGGGCACCGACACGCGCGCTGGTGTGCAGCGGCGTGCGTGCGGGCATGCAGGTGGGCGCGCGGGCAGGCGTCCAACCTAGTGTGCGCGAGCGTCTAGCTCGGCGTGCGCATGGGCGTCCAGGTGGGCGTATAGCCACGGGCGCATGAGGGTTCAAACATGGCGCGCGAAGAAGGGCATTAGTGTGTGCGCCGGCGTGCACTTTGGTGTACACCCGAGCGTGCGCACGGGCATGCATGGCTTGGCACGCCGTGCACTCAGAGACATATATATGTCGGTGCATATTAATGGACTTAGCTTGGGCTAGGTTCACAAGGTTGACTCAGATGTGGCTAGAGCATAGACAACATAAAGTCATGGCTTGCGGTTACAAAAGGTGGTGGCTTAGTGAGCTCGGTCGGTTGGGGGAAGTTACTAGCACTTCCCACTCATAATGGGAAGTGGGGGAATGCTGAGTAACCTCCCAAGCATGTGGCACAATTCTGAGAGGACCAACACACAGGCGGTTAAGGGTGGTTTCTTCCACTATGCAGAATGTAACTTCTTGTGGTTATGTGGCATGAGCAGAACATGCCAACAAATCTAGCAGTTGGGCTTGTCAACTGCATTATAGTGCTGGCACATTTAGAGGGTGCCAGCACGACCCTAGGTGGATGGGGGTGTCATCCATCATCTTAGTGGGCAGTTATGGGCGGTTTTGAGAGTGGCCTATATAATGCTAAGGTGGGCTTTGTAGAGGGGACAGAGAGGAGGGTGTGAGCCTTGGTTGTTCCTTATACGAACTCATGTTCCTTTGTAATATGTTTAATATGAGCAAAGGTTGGGGCTTGTCCCTGTAAACTGTGTGTGCCTTCTTTACATTTTTATACTGTGTGTATTGTGTTGTTGTGTTGGCTGAGACATGGTGGCCCCAAGTGCCATTACAGAGGCAAAAATTCGTGGTGTAATTTAGCCCTGTAACAATTGGTATCAGAGCCCCGTTCTACGATGGCTGGAGGTAATACTCGTGAGAGAGTTTCCCGTTTGGAAGAGTTCGTGGGTTTTTCTACAGAAACAGAGGTACAAGATGGTGCAGAGAGCCTTGTTGTTCGAATTGAAAACTTGGCTTCTGAAGTGGAGATCTTGAAGACTGATCCTGATGGGTTTGGTGACTTCATGCAGGCCACCAAAGAGCAATTGACCCGTATCTCTGAAGATGTTGAGTCATTGACTAACGTCTTCAAGAAGAACCTGAAAGACCTTGAAGATGAAGTGTCTTTGGTGAAGAGGGCCATTCATGGGAGTTCCGAGGCGGTGGTGATCCTCTTTCGCAAAAGATCAAGGTGCCGGATCCCAAGTCTTTCAGTGGTACCCGAAATGCCAAAGAGTTGGAGAATTTCCTATGGGACATGCAGCAGTACTTCAAGGCTGCTCGAATTCCCGATGGCGAGAAGGTGACCATTACAAGCATGTATCTGTCTGGTGATGCAAAACTATGGTGGCGCACACGGACAGAGGACGATGCTTCGACGGGTAGGCCTCAGATTGAAGTTTGGGAGACCCTTAAGAAGGAATTGAAGAACCAGTTCTTGCCTCAGAACACTGCATGGATTGCAAGGGAATCTCTGAAGAAATTGAAGCACACAGGTACCGTTCGTGACTATGTGAAGGACTTTAGTTCCTTGATGTTGGACATTCGAAATATGTCAGAGGAGGACAAGCTATTCAATTTCATGTCCGGATTGCAACCATGGGCTCAGGAAGAACTCTGTAGGCAAGGTATGAGGGACCTTCCTGTGATACCCCTCGATTCTAGAGCCACGGGTGATCAAGTCCGAGCACAGATCCGAGGGATATCAGACAATTAATATGTAACCAAGCAAGAATAAAACTAAATTAAGAATAAAATAATAATGCGCTGAAAAAAACTAAAATGAAAATCCTCGAACCTTAAATAATAAATTAATATAATTTAAATCCGTACAACTCGGAAATCCACCTAGTGGACCCCTAATTCCAAAACTTTAAATAAATTTACAGAATTAAAATCCAAAACCAAAATAGAAAGGAAATCCTATGTAACCGGAAGAGTGAGTGTCTGTATCTGCATCAACACGATCAAACTCTAAGCCTGGTACTGGCGAATACTTGAAAAATAGAAGTGGGTCAGGCCCACATGCAAGTTCCAATCTACTACAATCCGTACATAAACCCGATACGCAGATACATCCTTGATAGCTCGGCAATATCTACAATAGTCCATATATATATATACACATGGTGCGACCGAGCGTGTGCACAAAATAATGCACAACACTTTAGGTTTAGAAATAATGTCAAGTGGGTACCATATTTTAAAATTTATAAAACTACTAAACACTTATACCATGGAGTATGAAGTGAGCAGGGATCGTCCCAAGAGATCTAAACAATTATAGGTTTTCCAGAATTGAATTCTACTTTAGTGCTTATGTGATTGCCAAAAGGGTTTTGTTTGTGATTAAAACTAATTTTAAACTAAATGATTGCAATAAAGAAATAGAGTTTAAGAGATTGGAAAGAGACTTAGGGTGTAGGATTCACCACTAAGCACATTCCCTAACTCACTCACTTTCAACTAATTGGGGAAATAATACTATGTAATCTATATGTGGCTAACAAGTGCAATGAAAAGTGTAAACCATCAATTTCAAGCATGAATCAACTACCTAATGACAATTAAACTAAGTGTAGTGCAATTCACCCATTCAAAGCATGATTTATCAATCAAAGTTACAAATTTAACACACATTAATCTAGAAGATAATGCAATTGTGACAAAAAGTATGGAATTCAAGCATAAGTATGGATGGTCTACTTACCTAATAATTGAATTCCAATTTAAAAGCAAATAAAAAAGTGAGGACTTCTCCGAAAAGGTGAGAAGTGGGAAATGATTAGATGAAAATTGTTTTGATTTGTAGCTTAGTTGATTTGAGCTTGTAAGTCCTTAGGGGTGTTTGAACGCCTAGTGCCCTAAAGCT
This sequence comes from Cornus florida, assembly GCF_030987335.1. NCBI lineage: Eukaryota > Viridiplantae > Streptophyta > Magnoliopsida > Cornales > Cornaceae > Cornus > Cornus florida. The sequence goes on along the minus strand of NW_026775571.1, from coordinate 37,619,722 downwards.
GTCCGGTTTAGAAGTCATTGACCTAACGCTCGACCTCATGGATCGCTAGAAAGCTTAGTAAATCAACACATTGCAACATGCTTCTATCTTTGATCCTTATGATTAGTAAAATAATAATAATAATAATAAAATAAATAAATAAATCATCGAGTGAAAAGAATAAGTACAACTAGATCAATAAAGCTTTAATAAAAGGTCCATTTTTTGTCTTGATGATCGGTACTAGATTTGTGTGCTAGTTTGAGGGTAAGGATGTGATCATTTCTTTAGTTGGCTAAGATAGCAACATATTTGATGCCGGTCCACTCAAAAGGATTCTAGAGTTGTTTTGATTTGCATGATCATTTTTCTTGATGTGTGGATGACCATACTTACTTGCTTGATGTTGAGATTTTGGGAGATTGCTTGGAAATGTTTGAAAAATTGCATACTTGAGGTAGTTTTCTCTCAATGCTTGTTTGCAATATTAGTGCCTTTTTTGTAATAATGAGCTTAATGCTTGTGGGTATTATTTCTGGAAACCCTCACGAGACTTCACTTGTCCACTAGGGGTAACCTAGGGCTTTAAAAGGCTTGTTGCATGTGCTAAATGCAATACGTTCCCTATGAAAATGGCATTATCCATTTATTGTTTTCTAGTTCATAGTTGTATAGTTGCTCATTTCATTTTTTCACTTCGTAGTTCATTGCTAAGGACTAACAATATTTAAGTTTGGGGGTGTGATGAGAGCTGAAAAGTGGGCATTTAAACACATTAAGCTCGAGTATTTTAGGACCTTTATCTATCTTATTTTTCCGTTTTAGACCAATTTCATGTTATTTTCCTTTTTAGGTCAATAAAGTTAAAACAAACTAAAAATGGCTTCTTAAGGCCTTTTTGGAGTCAAACTAAGTCTTTGTAAGAATTTAGAGCAAAAGGAGGCTGATTTGGAGCAAAAAGAGGCTGATGCTGAAAAACTGCCAAGTTAAATAGATCTAAGAAAAGTCTGATAGATCTGAGAAAACTGAGATCGATCAGAGTTGGATCGATCGAACCCAGATCAATCGAACAAACTCTGATCAATCGAAGAAAAGTCTGATCGATCGAAAATGTGGTGGCAGTGAGCTGTCTAATTCCCGAGCGCGCCGATCTCCACCTACCACATAGTACGGGATTAGATATTTTTGGGGCTATATTTCTGACTTAATAACTAAGAAAAGGACCTTCTATTTAAAGGGAAGTGACCTATTTTATGAGCGAGCTTTTCATCATTTTATTTTTACATTGTAATTTTATTTTCTCTCTCTAGAAAAGTTAGAAATTAGGATTAGAAGAAAAGAGAGGAGTGGAGGCTCCAAGAACACATTTCTAGATCTACACACTCTCTATCTCTAGAATTCATCAAAGAAGAAGAGGAAGAAGATGGAACCATGTTTGGGGATTGCCCTTGAGGGTTCCAAAATCACATCTACCTCCTCCATGATTGGTTAAACTTCTCCTTGGGGCTTAGATGAGTCCCAAGTTTGTAATATAAACCTTTATCTTTTTCATACTTTTTGGGGAATAATATCTTGTGATTAGTTTATTTATATGTCTATGTATGATTAAATTGGGAATTATATCTCACATGATTTATATGGATTAATTCTTTCTATTGATTCTCTATGTGATTACATGTTGTCTTATGTGTGATTATTAGGGAATTGATCTCTACACTAGTTTTTTTATATTAATTGCATGTCTATGTGTGATTGATTGAGAATCTAGTGATGGCTAGACAGGGGTTTTATTAGATGGGTTTATCAATTAATTTGATGGATTATTCTTATACTTGATGGGTTGTTCTACAATTTAATTCATGTTTGTAGGTAGGTAGACAATCTATACTTGAGTTGATATTCCATGGCTTATTGTTACAAATTCCATGATTCTCTAGATTGATGTGTGCTACAATTGTGACTAGTTTGATAGGTCATGCTTAGAATTGATGGGTTGTGCTATACTTAGTTTATTTATCGGTTAGGTAGACAATTCATAAATGAGTACGTTCGATTGTCCATGCTTAATATTGCAATTGGTAATCGCATTTTGTTCACAAGAATGTTTTTCCCAAATTAGTTGAAAGTGGGTGGTTTGGTGAACAAGCTTGGTGGCAATTCCAATAGACCCCAAGATCTCACTTCTTATCTCTTAAATCCCTATCTCTCACTAGTTTACTGTACTTGCATTTTAATTTCATTACATCTTAGTTTAATCAACCAATCTCTCTCTTTGCAATCAATTGGTACATTAGAGTCAAAATTAAATTCCAACACGTATAATCTCTGTGGACGATCCCTACTCACTATACTTCATTAGTTGTAGTAGTGGTTTTATAAATGTAAATTTGACTAGAAAAGCTTCCTAAACCACAATCATATTTTAACCTTGCGAAATGACCTCTTGCATTAAAAAGTCCGTTTTCTAAACACTTGGAAAGGGGCCAGTCAGACGTCTTTTTGAATAATAACAAACCTGAGATATTTTCATAATATTTTTGAGAAAAGGACAAAAGTGGTAGATGAGGATAAGATCAAAATGTTCGATCGATCGAAAGGAATGTTGGTTCTCAAATAGGGAAATTTCCTGAAGATAAGGACAAAAGGCTCGATCCATCATGGCATGGTTGGAACGATTACTGTGTGATCGATCGGAGCTTAATTCGATCGATTGAAGAGGGCTTCCTTTCACCATTTTGCTCATTTCTTCTACTCAGTTTGAGATTGCTTCTTTTATACTCTATTTCAGCTGAATTGATTTATTTTGGGGATAAGTGCCAGAAAAGGGAAATAACATGAAATTAGACTAAAATGGGAAAATAAGATAGAATAAGGTTCTAAAATGTTCAAGCTTAAGGGGTTTAAATGCGCACTTTTCAGTGCTTATCAAGAAACATGCTTTAGGACTAGAAAGGATGAAATTTGTGATGACCGTGTCATCTTTCTCCTTTTTCTGACATTTTTATTTTATTTTATTTATTGAATTGTTTATTTCTTTTTTGTGTTGCCTTAGGGTTTTGTCAAACCCAAGGTAAGGTTCAGTGTCCGGAACCGATTTTCGGCACCATGCGCATTGTATTTTTTTATCTTTTACTGTCAATGCATGATTTACTTTCATAGAAAAGTATGCTCGTTTAATTTTATTTTCTAGGGGTATGGATGCATAGTTTCTTAGAAAACATTTTCATTTTTTGGGATGCTCTGTGTAATTAAGTTTTTGAGATATTTTTGCTTAGGGACCATTTTGTAATTATTTTTATTAGATATTTAGAAGAGGGATTAACTTGCAACTTTTGAAAAGTGTGACAAGTGTCACACTTTCCTTGGACTACATGTTGACTTTTGGTTGGAACACTTGTTAGCCTAGGATGATAACAAGTGTAAGGCTTAGATTTAAGAGGACTAGGAGGGTGTTTTTGGCCATTTGGTATTTTTTGAATGAATTAAATAATAAAGGGTGAATATGAAATTTCAACCGAAATGGGGTGTTAATGTCCAAAAACTTGGCCAATCGCTGAAACCATAAGGAGTGTCAGTGCAATTTATCCCTTTTTTTTATGATAATAGTGGCGTCAAATCTCTTAGAGCGACATTAACCGAAACTTTAGGGGGTGTAAGTACTATTTTTTTTTTAAAATTTTTTATTTTTATTTTATGACAGTAGTGGTGTCAGACTCTTATAGCATCTCATAATCTATAGGCAAATGCAGGTTATTCATCCCACATAATCCGGACAATTATGAAAAGAATTTTCGTGTGATAACTTATGACTTATAAGTTAAGTATACTTAATTAAGCTAAAAATTAAAATCTATTGAAAATTTTAAAAATCAAATCTGAAGTGTTCAGAGTTCATGTTGTACTTGTAACTCTAAATTGATTTTTTTTTATTAATTTTAAATTATATTTATTTTTTTATTTTTTATTTTTAGATTTTAAGTATTCACGATCATCACCTAATTTTTTTCCACATTTTAAATAATATTCATACTGCACACTTAAACGCTTAATCAATTTGAAATTTAGTGAAAAATTAAATTATTAGAAAACACCTTAAACTAAAGGGAGGCCATATTCGAATTCTATTTTTCTATGTTTGCCTTTTAAAAAAATATATATATAAATGACAAAAAAGTCCCTAAGCTAATTAATGTATCATCTCTTATTTTATTTTACCATAACTACTCTTTGCACTATAAATTTTTATTTTTTTATTTTTATTTTTATTTTTTTATTTATTTTTTGTCTTCTTTACTTACTCCTAAAATGATAGTTTAACGTTTTAATAATTAAAATTGTCCTCCTAGATTTTACCTGACATATTAAATATACTAACTAATTTTAGATAAAATTATCCTTTCTCTTTTTTTTTTTTTATCCTTTTTTTCTTTCTATATCAGTTATTCTTCTGTTTTGTTTAATATTATTCTTTCTTTAAAAAACTTTTCTTGAAGAACTTTGTTGCAGTGAATGAATTTTTTTTCTTTTCCTTTTTTGTTATCTTCATTTAATTTTATATATTGTTAAACTTCAAGAAAAAGAAGTTATACCCCAAAGAAAAAAAACAAAGGAAAAAATATTTGAAATGTGAGTTATATATGGATGTAAGTTTTGACGGAGTTAAATTAAAAATTATGTTTCGAGAAGTAAAGATAAAAAATAAGGATACAAAGACTTGATTCGAGTTTCAAATGTGTAAATATCACATCAAAGTGGAAGCATAGTTGTATATGGTACATATCTTCTTTTTTGTTTTCTCTCTCTCTTTATTTTTTCATAAAATCTCTATTCTTGACATTTTATTGTCAAAACAGTTAGGGCTTTTCTCATCAATAAAAAAAAAATTTAGATTTAAATACATTCCAAATTAAATTTTAAAAATCACATGAAGGAAAAAATTCGAATTAATCTCAAAACACACAATACGAAAAGAAAAATAAAAGAAAAAATTATAATCACTATTAGCATCGATGGTGTTGAATGAGCCATTTTGTACTAATATTTCATTGTTACATACAAAGATCAAATATTAAACCCTAATGAAAGAGAAAAGATAATTAATAAAAAGTAGAGAAAGAATTGACATAGGATAAGTGAACCAAATCTTTAAATTGGGGGGGAGAGAATGAGACAAAAATGTCTTTGTATAACTAAAAAGTAATTGTGGTTTTTTTTTTTTTTTTTAAAAAAAATTATTTATTTATAAAATTAAGAATAAAAGTATCATTTCCTTAAAACTAAACTGTAGAAAAATTGTCAAAAAGAGAAAAACTCGATTCAATTCAATTACATTCTTTAAATGGGATGTCCACTCAATCTATTATACATGGACATACCACAAGGATCTTTAAATTGGGGGGAGAGAATGAGACAAAAATGTCTTTGTATAACTAAAAAGTAATTGTGGTTTTTTTAAAAAAAAAAAAAAAAAAAAATTATTTATTTATAAAATTAAGAATAAAAGTATCATTTCCTTAAAACTAAACCGTAGAAAAATTGTCAAAAAGAGAAAAACTCGATTCAATTCAATTACATTCTTTAAATGGGATGTCCGCTCAATCTATTATACAAGGACATACCACAAGGATTAGGTTCATACTTCATACCCATTATGCCAAAAAAAAAAAAACGAAGTGGAGATATGTCTTGTTTTCATACTGTGTGAGTGTGTGTGAATTGATCTCAATAGTTTATAATGCAGAGGATCCAACTCACGTACACATTGCAGAGTATATGTTTTTTTTATCTGTAGTTTGACATTGTGGTCTATCTTGAACAAAGTGTCCGTTGAGGAACCCCAGATTTTGGTCAAAATTTCAACCGTTTTGAGTTTTAGGGTTATACTAGAAATAGTAGTGGCTGCCCACTTCCTGAAAATACTAATATCAGCAAAACAAATACAAGTATGGAAGTCGTGTATATATATACTACGTATATGTGTACACGTTCACAGACATAAAAATTTGTGATCATATTATTTTACGCAAAAATTATGAACTTCTAGTGGTGTTTAAATGGTACATGTCATGGATTAAATACAATAATAGTTGAATATTTATTACAGATGTGTTAATTAGACCTTGAAATTCTCCATGTCTCTTACACAATGGCAAATAATATATGAACGTGTTATGGAATTTGTCACCACCAAGTACCTGATAGAAGAGGTAAAGTAAATTAGTTGCTACAATAACACGACGTATGTGTACATATATTAACGAAGAGTAATGATAGCAAATTTTACATGTGGAAAAATTCGGCTTGATGTGATTATAAATGTTATTAACATTTTTAAAATGTTAGTCTCCACTTAAATAAATCAGTTGAACTTGTCAAATTCTAAATTATTATTTATTTATAAATTCGATCGCTGAAAAAAAATAAGTCGACCATTAATTTGCTGGATGATCTTGGTTTAAAGCACAAGAATGCGTTCGGGACTTTGAATTCAATCAATCCGACCCAAAATCAATTTGGTTGGCTTGACTTAGGTATCAATTAATTAATTCCATTTTTTTCACAAATTTCAATTAAAGTAATGCTAGTGACAATTGGGCACCTGTCATTGTATAACAACTTAGCCCACATTAGTTGGACAATCTTGGAAAAGCTTCTTAGTGCACCAGGTTGGGTTTATGTTAAAACAATACCCAACCCAAATTTAATTTGGTTGGCATTTGGTCATGGATCAATTAATTCAAGTAGATTTGAAACTTGTCACAAGTTTTAGTCAGGAAAAAATTGGTAATAGTGACACTTAATTTGTGATGAATATGGTTCCGAATAATATTAATTCAGGTCCGCTCTGAATGCTAGATTTTTAAAAGGGGAAAATTAGGAATGAATAAAATACAAAATTGACTTTACCATTAATGGTAAATTAAAAAATAAAAAATACTTTCTTTTTTTTTTTTTTTTCTAAAATTACAGAATATCCCTTTAAGTGGGTCGTCTTCTTTTTCACACCCTCTCACTGGAGAACTGAAATCACACCCAATCACCACCGCTTCATCACCCATCCACGATCCCAGGCCAAGGTTGTGCCACACCATGTATATCGCGGTGATCTTTGGTTTGTAATTTTTCTAACCTTATACTCTCTTTAATTTCAGTACTTTTCATCTTAATTGTTATGTTTTATTTACCGTGAAGAGGAGGATATAATGTATCATTTGATTAAGTGCATTGTATTGTGGTTGTACCTTGAAGTAAATAAATATCTATTTGATTCTTCATTTGCCATATTTTATTATTCACCAAGTGTTTAATAAAATGTTTATTCAACGTAACCTTCTTTAATAATTTATATGCACACCTATTGTTTGATAAATTTTATATCTTTTGGATATTATTTACATCAATAATGTGCAAATGTTCATTATTATTAGTTAGTTAAATTGCAGACATGGTTACTTGAATCAATTTCATAATATAGTTGAATCATGATTACATATACTTAACTATTTAATTTACTAGAATGATTCAAATTATGAAATGAATTGACACTTGCTAAATCAACTTACTCATCAAGTGTGTTAAGTTCATTATTATACATTCTGTTACAGGGCTAAATTACACCACGAATTTTTGCCTCTGTGATGGCACTTGGGGCCACCAAGTCTCAGTCAATACAACAACACAATACATACAGTATAGAAATGTAAAGAAGGTACACACAGTTTACAGGGACAAGCCCCAACCTTTGCTCATATTAAACATATTACAAAGGAACATGAGTTCGTACAAGGAACAACCAAGGCTCACACCCTCCTCTCTGTCCCCTTTACAAAGCCCACCTTAGCATTATATAGGCCACTCTCAAAACCACCCATAATTGCCCACTAAGATGATGGATGATACCCCCATCCACCTAGGGTCGTGCTGGCACCCTCTAAATGTGCCAGCACTATAATGCAGTTGACAAGCCCAACTGCTAGATTTGTTGGCATGTTCTACTCATGCCACATAACCACAAGAAGTTACATTCTGCATAGTGGAAGAAACCACCCTTAACCGCCTGTGTGTTGGTCCTCTCAGAATTGTGCCACATGCTTGGGAGGTTACTCAGCACTCCCCCACTTCCCATGATGAGTGGGAAGTGCTAGTAACTTCCCCCAACCGACCGAGCCCACTAAGCCACCACCTCTTGTAACCGCAAGCCATGACTTTGTGTTGTCTATGCTCTAGCCACATCTGAGTCAACCTTGTGAACCTAGCCCAAGCCAAGTCCACCAATCTGCACCCACATATATATGTCTCTGAGTGCACGGTGTGCCAAGCCATGCATGCCCGTGCGCACGCTCGGGTGCACACCAAAGTGCATGCCGGCGCACACACTAATGCCCTTCTTCGCGCGCCATGTTTGAACCCTCATGCGCCCGTGGCTATATGCCCACCTGGACGCCCATGCGCACGCCGAGCTAGACGCTCTCGCACACTAGGTTGGACGCCTGCCCGCGTGCCCACCTACATGCCCGCACGCGCGCCGCTGCACACCAGCGCGCGTGTCGGTGCCCACTTGTTTGCCCTTCAATATCTTGGATGCTCCCCACTTGTGCAACCATCTTGGAGTGGTGCAACACGTGCCCATGCACGTTGGCTAAGCCCTCTAAGCAAGCCATGCCATAGCCCAACCGATGTGCTCAACAGACCCCTCCCTAGTATAGTCTTAAGGAAATCCAGCACTCTGACGGGAGTAGACATCACACATGCTTGAGGAGTCATAATGGCCTTTCAGGCCTTTCCCGATATTCAAATTAAGTGCCGTCTGCGCCAACTAGCTTCTATGGACTCAAGATACCTTCCATAAAGATCCCGAGTCAAAACTCCAAGTTTCACTTTTCGCCATATTTACAAAAGTGCCACTGGGCACCCCCAGTGTACGCCGAGCATCCTTTTAAGCATCTTGTGTGCACGCTAAGCATCTTGTGCACGCTAACAACCCACTGAGCATCCTCATGGCTATCTAACCAAAGCCAAAGTATTCCCAAGACATGGCATGGCCTTGAAATGCCTATGTTTTCCCTTGGGCAACCATCAAGGGGCTAACAAACCACCCCCACCAGAAGAAGTCGACGCCCTCGTCGACTTGTCCAAGTACTCCCTTACCTGTTTCTCAAACTGCTATAATGTCACATCCCTTTCCCAACTCGCCTCTACTTCACTGCACCCTTTCCACTGCACCAAGTAATCAGTTCTGCGATTTTTCTTACTCTGACCCTGGGTTCGGTGAGACAAAATCTTCTCCACCTCCTTGTTAAACTGCAACCGAATAACAGTTGGGGCTCTCTTAGCCTGCTGTCTTGATGTATCTGCAGTGTCCTCATGAAAAGGCTTGAGGAAACTCACATGAAAAGTAGGATGGACCTTCAGTCTCTCAAGTAACTGTAATCTGTAAGCAACATTCCCCACTTTCTTCACAACTTCAAATGAACCATCATACTTCTGAATCAGCCCTCTGTGAACAGTCTTGTTGCTTATCTTCTTCCAAATCTGTGGAGTCAACTTCAACAGAACCTTGTCTCCCACTTGGAACTCTAATGGCCTTCTCCCTTTATCTGTATACTTTTTCATCCTTCTCGCAGCCTTGGCAAGGCTGTCCTGTGCCTCTTCCACCATCTCTTGCATGGAACGGGCATATCGGTATGCTGCAGGGCATCTTCCCCCAGTCCTCTGCACTACCACCTCCTATGGTGTGCGAGGTTGTTGTCCTGTTGCCAACTCAAAGGGACTCATTCCTGTTGCTGAAGACCTGTGCAAATTATAAGAGAATTGTGCAGTGTCTAGCAACTCCAGCCAATTTTTCTGACTTGCAGTGACATAGTGCCTTAGATATTCTTCCAATAACTGGTTCATCCTTTCAGTCTGTCCGTCAGTCTGAGGATGGTTTGCTGTGGAGAACTTCAGTTCAGAACCCATCAAGCCAAATAGCACTGTCCAGAACCTTCCCGTAAATCTGGTGTCACGATCACTAACAATATCTTCGGGTAAGCCAAAATATTTCACCACAAACTTATGAAATAAACCAGCAGCAACTTCCTTTGGGCATGCATGTGGTGCAGCAATAAAAATTGCATACTTAGAGAATCTATCTACAACCACAAAAATAGATCTCATACCTTCCACCTTAGGAAAACCAGAAATGAAGTCCATTGAAACTGACTGCCATGGACGCTCTGGTATAGGCAAGGGTTGCAGTAGCCCTGCCTCCTTCTTCCTCTCATGCTTGTCTTTCTGACAGACCAAGCAAGTCTTGACATATAACTCTATGTCATCCTCCATCTTGGGCCAGTAATATGATCTGGATATCAACGCCATCATTCTATCCACCCCTGGATGTCCAGCCCACTGAGGATCATGCATTTCCCGCATTAGTTCCCGTCTCAAACCTCCAACAGGAACATATAATCTACCTCCTCTGGCGTAGAGTAGATTATCTTCAATCCAGTACTTTCTGACTTCACCATCAGCAACCTGTTGCTTAAGTTTCTGATAGGCATTGTCGGACTGAGATTGCTCTTTGATTCTGTCAAGGAAATTAGTATACACCGTTGTCAACGACGCCACATACTCCTGCACTTCTTTCCTACTCAAGGTATCAGCAACCTGATTCTGCTTTCCAGGTCTGTGAACCCACACAAAATTGAACTCCCCAAGAAACTCTTGTCAACGAGCTTGCTTTGGAGTAAGCTTTTTCTGTGTCTTGAAGTAGGTATTGGCCACATTATTAGTCACCACTGTAAACTTGGTACCCAACAGATAGTGCTTCCATGCGTCAAGACAATGTATCACTGCAGTCATCTCCTTCTCGTGAGTTGTATACCTCTGTTCAGCATCCTTAAACTTCCTGCTTTCAAAGGCACATGGGTGTCCTTTTTGGACTAGGACCCCACCAATTGCTCTATCAGAGGCATCAGTATGCACTTCAAATGGCAAACCAAAGTCAGGCAGTCTCAAGACCGATTCTGTAGACACTGCCTGCTTAAGCATCTCAAAAGCATTCTGGTACTCCTCAGACCAAACCCACTGTTTGTCCTTCTTCAGCAAGTCCGTTAAAGGACTAACCTTCTTGGAATACCCCTTTATAAACTTTCTATAGTAGTTTGCCAACCTTAGAAAAGATCTCAACTCTGTCACTTTGGTAGGTGCAGACCAATCAAGGATGGCTTTCACCTTTCTCTCATCCATTCTGACATGGCCCTTACTGATCCAATGCCCCAAAAACATCACTTTTTGGCGACAAAACTCACACTTCTCCTTTTTGACATATAACTGAAACTCCTTCAGTTTTGAGAAAACCAATCTCAAGTGTTTTAAGTGATCTTTCAATGACTCACTATAGACTACAATGTCATCCAAGTAAACAACAACAAAGCGATCGATGTAGTCATAAAACACATTATTCATTAAGTTGCAGAAGGTTGCCGGGGCATTAGTTAGCCTAAACGGCATTACAAGAAATTCATAAAACCCATAACGAGTTATACATGCAGTTTTGGGTTCATCTCCTTCTTCTATACGCACCTGCCAGTAGCCTGCACGTAAATCCAGCTTAGTAAAATAGGATGCCCTTGACAACCTGTCAAATAAATCTGCGGCATTGGGCACTGGGTACTTGTTCTTCATAATCACCTTATTCAGAGCCCTATAGTCCACACACATCAGCATTGAGCCATCCTGCTTCTTCTGGAACAACACTGGCGTGCCATATGGTGCCTTGGATGGTTGAATATAGCCAGACTCCAGCAACTCATCCAACTGTCTACGCAATTCAGCCAGTTCTGAAGGCGCCATCCGATATAGGGCCTGAGCAGGAGCCCTTGCACCCGGCTTCAACTCTATCTTGTGATCAACAGTACGTCGAGGGGGCAATTGCTTGGGTAGTTCTGGTGGCATCACTTCTGCAAATTCCTCTAGAATTTCAGTAATAGAATTCGAAACTTCAACAAAGCTGGTCCGGTTTGATCTCTATCATAGCTGCAAGAAAGGTAGAGTCTCCCCTCTTCAAACCTGTTTTCACTTGCAATGCAGAGATTATTTCGATGCAGCCATATTTACGATCTTCCTTCTTTTGGTGCCCATAAAGAGCCACTGATGGAATAAAACATGGACAACTCCTGTCCCAAATAAAAACTCCTCCCAAATATGGCACAACTACCACTCTGGCTTTCGTAAGGAACTCAATTCCAAGGATTAGATCAAAATCATCTAAGGGTACAGCTATAAGACTAACTACGCCCTCCCAACAACCAACTTTCATAGAAGTGGTGGCCACGCCTAAGATAGGCTTGGCTTCAGAATTCATAGCTTTCATTTTATTAGCATGTGGAATTAACTTTAAATTAAAGTTACTTACTTCCCTCTGCGCAATGAAGTTATGAGTGGCCCCCGTGTCCACCATTGCCAAAACTTCCTTGCCATTCAGCGTCACCTGAATGAACATGAGCCCTTTCAACTCCATGGACTGTTCTTCAGTAAGAGCATTCAGCATTTGCAGAGGATTAACTCGGGTTGGACCAGATTCCGAGTCTGAGTCTCCTTTTGAATCAGCGACAATAGCACTCAGCTTCTCCCTCTTAGGGCAGTCCCTAACACGATGGGGACCATTGTAGATGAAACAATGGTAGTTGGGCTTAGTCCCACTACTACTCCCTTTGTTATTGTAATCTGCCTTGGCCTTGACAAAGCCACCGCCTTTATCCTTCTTTTGATTCTTGTCCTTCTTCTTATCCTTGAACCTGAAGGACTGGCCTTTGTCTTTCTTCCCCTCTTTGGACTTCTTCTTGTCTTGTGTAGTAAACCTAGTCATCTTGAAATCTACAAGACAATCTGCCACTGTCATGGCAGTAGGAAGTGTAATACCCCTAGTTTTCAAAAGGATAAAATGGGAATGGGAATTTAATTTTAAATTTTGATTTGTATTTCATTTTTTTTTAATTTAATAATTGGACTTATTTGTTATTTGTTTAGCTTAATTGTTTTATTTACCTAATTGATTTATTACTATTTGTGTGTATTTAATTTAATTGTTGAATTGAGATTATTTTAATTTAATTATTTGATGATAAATGACGTGCATTTTATATGACTTATTTTGGTTAGTTGTCTACATTAATTGTTTTATTTGATCTTGTATTTAATATAGGATTAGGGTTTTATTTTTATATGGTTTGGACGCCAACTTAGGTTAGGTTTTAATTAAACCTGGGACGGCTATATATATATTCTTATAAGTCTGCTAGGGTTGAGACAAATCCTTTTTCACGTAAAAGTGTATTAAGAGGGAAGACAGAGAGGGTTAGAAGGAAAAACACAGAGGGAAAACTGGGCAAATCAATTAAGCTTTCAACTATGGACTGAGGGTGTACCACAGAGGAAGGAAGAGGTTGAGGGTGAGATAGAATTGGAACCGTAGGAGAGTTGCAGTTGCAGGTAGCCTACAGTTCATTGGAGAATTTAGCAACGGTGTTGAAAGGTTTCAAACCGAAACCTAAAGGCAAGTTTCAGTCTATCTCTTTCCTGTAAACTTGTGTTCTGTGCATTCTAAATAGACTCCAGGACGTTAATTAAACATTAAAAATGGATGTGTTATGCATAATTAAATCAAACTGTAATCCGTTGTTTGTTTTCGTTTAAACTGTAACTGGTTTGGTTTTAAAACTGTTCCGAGTGTGTTAAATTTTTGATAATCAATTCATAAGGGTTTTAAAGAGTTTCTAGGACTGATTGGATTTAAAGTAGATCCTAAGAAGTTTTAAAACAATTCGGACAGAGACTTGGAATTTTGCTAGTTTTAAATAACTGAAATCGGTTCACGCATAAACTATTTTGGTTATGTATTGAACTTCTGTAATTTAATTCCTAATGGAATGTGAGGAGTTTTTAGGCCTGTTTAGATTTAAATTAGACCCTAAGGATGTTAAAAGTGTTGGGACAGGGACTGGAAGCTTCGCCGGAAGCGCAGAAGGCAACCGGACGAAGCAGAGAAGACGCATGGAGTAAAGACGGTTCTCAAGGGGAGAGAGCCGGCTCCCTAAGTGAGGGAGCCGGCTCCCATTAAAGTAGAGCCGGCTCTCCATGAGGGAGAGCCGGCTCTGGAAGATAAAGAGCCGGCTCCCATGGGGGGGAGCCGGCTCCCTTGAACAAATACCCCTTAAGGGGTATTTTCGGTATTTATTTTGACCTTGGGGCCTTAAACAGAGTTTCTGGAAAATAAAGGGGGTTCTAAATACTTAAAAATTTACCTATTAAACTGTTGGTTTATGCTAGGGTTTAATTCTAAGGGGCATCATGAACATAAACATTAGTAATGTGTATGCTGTCCAGAAGAAAGGAAGGGAGACGGAAAGGCTAGTTGTTTCCGCAAATTCAATGAACTGATATAACAGATATTGTTGGGATTTTATAGCAATGATGTCTAGGATATATATGAGTCTCAAGAGGGTTGGTTGGGTTGTGGTTGTGGTTGATATGTAATTTTAAATATATATAGTTGCATGCTGTAAGGAGTGGAGGAAGTTCTAACTACTGGGTTATTTTCACCAGTTAAATGGGCTAGTATATTGTACCATTGGGGACTTATATGAGGTACAGTTTGACTTCTCTGTGTTATACTATATTAAGCACAGGTTTTAAGTTGGAGGATTTAAAGGACGTCATATGATGCAAACATAAATTTTATGCCGTCAGGGGGTTAAGGAGGTTTGCATTACTAGTATTTGTTTTACTGATTTAAATGAACTAGTATGAGGGTATGGTTTGGGTTGAATTGTGTGCTCAGTTCATAAGTCTGATAATCATTATACCCTGCTATGGTTGTTAATTGATGAACTGATTTAGTTTCTGTTTTGTCAATTGGATGGATGTGGATAATTTAAATTGTTTAACAGTACTATAACAATTTAACAGGAGTTTTATGATTATAATCATATACTGGATGCATAATAGGATCTTAATAATACCTGTTTTCTATTATGCTGGTTCATGGATATACTTGATGTTCTAATGAATGTGCATAACTGGTGGATCATTTGCATTATATGTACTGGTATGGGACGGTGACATATCAGGGATGGATTAGATCAAAAAGCTAAGTCCTACCCCTTCATACATATGGAATGGATTAACTAAAACAGTTAAATCCTACATGGATGTATGTCCTGTCAACTAAAACAGTTGAACGACATAACGGATGTTTGTTTTATCTTTTTGCATTAGGAAAGAATTTATATATATATTTATGGTACCGTGATACGAGCTTGAGTCTTTTGATCACGGTTAGGGTGCATATATTACAAAGGTTGGGTAGCTAGATATAGCTAATGTTCCCTGGTAGGTCTAGGTACTTGGCTGCTGAAAAGTGTGTTTTATATGTCACCTTCTACCCAGGCTGAACTATGTTATAGGCTAGTGAGCATCCTATAGTGTGTATATATATATATGGACTATTGTAGATATTGCCGAGCTACCAAGGATGTCTCTGCGTATCGGGTTTATGTACGGATTGTAATAGATTGGAACTTGCATGTGGGCCTGACCCACTTCTATTTTTCAAGTATTCGCCAGTAGCAGGCTTAGAGTTTGATTCTGTTGATGCAGATACAGACACTCACTCTTCCGGTTACATAGGATTTCCTTTCTATTTTGGTTTTGGATTTTAATTCTGTAAATTTATTAAAAGTTTTGGAATTAGGGGTCTACTAGGTGGATTCCCGAGTTGTACGGATTTAAATTATATTAATTTACTATTTAAGGTTCGAGGATTTTCATTTTAGTTTCTTTCAGCGCATTATTATTTTATTCTTAATTCCATTTTATTCTTGCTTGGTTACATATTAATTGTCTGATATCCCTTGGATCTGTGCTCGGACTTGATCACCCGTGGCTCTAGAATCGAGGGGTATCATAGTTGGTATCAGAGCACTCCAGGTTCTAGTGTCCTTAGGAGTGTCTTTTGTTAGAAGTCTTCCGCGTTGCGTCTCTTAAAAACTTAGAGCCATATTAGGATTCGTTGTACTCTTTTACGGTTCATTAGGATAAGCTCCTGATGTCAATTATATTCCATAATTATGGAATGGTTGACACTAGATGGAGGATGGGGTCTACGGCGACAGCAAATCAGACCGAAGGAGTAGATGAGTACGTTATCGAGTTCTCTATCAGAAGCAGAACTTGGGATTTAAGGTTTAGTTCCGGTTGGCACTACTTTTAGAAGTATAAGCCAATGAGGGATATAAGAGTGTGTTTTAGGTCCCCATATAAAGGGACTAACACGATTTTAGTTATTCTCATAAAGGAGACAATCGAGGAATAGGAGTCCAAAGAGGATTCTAGTGGAGGAGATTTCAACAAACCCAAGAAAGAAGGTATTAAATGTTGAAAATCAAGGATCACGTGAAAGTGATCTTGTTCGCTAATAGCATAATGAACGATACTCATAGAGTTGAGGTGGATAGTTAACCTTGTGTATTACCTTTAAATGAGATAGATAAAGGGAACTCTTCAGGGGTTTGGGAATGGGATGAAGTTCTTCTCAGAACGAAGCAAAGATTATATAGCACGTTCCGGGGAGTATGGGGATTAGGTTTTGACGATCTAAGTTGCTTTATACAGCTACATTAGACGGTTTGTATCCTGTGTATAAGGAGGATGAAGGTTAAGCCTTTGGCATTTGCTGAGGCAAATGGAGTTGGTTTTGAGCTATGTTTTGAGGTTGGGTGATTACCTCCGAAACTGTAGAAAGGAGATTGTGAACTAATCGGGTAAAGTTGATTTCTAAAAGAGATTTTCTTTACTAGGAGGAACGATGTTTTACGTAGGAGTTTATTGTGTTTTATTGTGTTTGCTTTATGTGTTTCTTTTTCGTTAAGTATCAGTTAATTACTGTTTTGGAGGAATAGCATTAATTATGCTAGGATTGTAGGCATGTAATCATAGGATTTGGTTAGTATATCTAACTTTAATCAATCAAATGAACCTAGACATACGTAGTTGTAGTATGTGTTCAGGATGGGATAAGAAAAACCAGCAGTTTTGAGTCAAATGATATAAATTCATTGGATAAGCTGTAACGTCATGCTGGTTTATCGAAGGAACTGGCTTGGCTGAATATCTTCTAGGAAAATTTTAAACAAGTGTTCCTAAGTCAGTAAGAGGATTTTGGTACTGGTTTAAGTACTTATTGGAATAACACCGACTGAGGATAGTAGACGAATTTACTAGTCATCAGTCAATTCTTAATCAAGAATTTTATTCTCATCAGGGGGTGTCATTAGGAGGAGGTGCTGGCGATGCATATCAAGGAGGAGGCAGAGTCACTCATTTGCACAAATAATATGGAAATTTTTTTTTAGGTTATCGTTCGCAACAAATAGTTGTTGCTCGAAAATTTTTGACTATTTGGAGGATGAAAAGATTTCCATATGCGGTTGCAGTTAAACGGGATGTCTAATAGACACTTACTTGTGTTAGAAAAGTAAGATGTCAAAGACTTGAAGTTGAGACCGAACATCTAATATCTGTCTCAAAGTCTGATGTTTGGTAAATAATCTAGATGGACCGTCAGAGATCATTAGATCCTTGCGGTCACTTCTCATGCTAGAGCGGGACTGACAGAGTAGTTTCCACGGTTTTAGATGAGAGATTACTGATTCTACACAAGGGTCAGGATTCTAGTTGGGAGATCGTTGACTGATAAAATTAAATCAGTTTCATTTTGTCTATTTTGGGAACTAGTAAGATATCAGTTCCTACGAATAGCGCGGATCACGAGATGGCTTAGATGGATAGATGTGGTGATTCACACTTTGCGTTAAGCTTTGTCTGGTGGAAGTAATAAGGAAGAGGATGATCTTATCAACCAGTATGGTAATTGAACCTTCGGTGGTTATTGCACAATCCGTTGTGGTTTAACATATGGAAATTATAACACCTGCTGTTACCAGGAAAATGGAAGTGGTTAACTTAGAATATTTGAGCTGACCCCACAGGAGGTAGTACCTTACTCAGATGAGTTTAAGGTACTGAAGGAAGATTGGTAGTTATCTTTCTACTTCTAGGAAGGTTAGAGTGACTGAGCTGTAAAATTCATAAATTTTACGGTGTAGTCAACTGGTTATGGTTTGCATCCCGACATACAATGTTAGTTTTGGTGCGGTACAGATAGGGACATGTACATAACTGTCTCCAAGAGTATCATCTATTAGTAAGGTGGAAAATTGATACTTGGATATCACTGGAGGTTTTAGTCCTTTCTTATATCGAAATGGGAGTAGGACTAATCAGGAGGGGATGGTTGGTAGAAATTACTGACATTTGTTGGAATTTTAATTCCATATGGTTTAAGAGTAGTGGATAGAGCAAGTTCGCTTGTGGACTACACTTTAGTGGAGTTTACTTTGGCATTTCTTATCAGTTGTATATTGCGCTGATAACGGAGTTATAGCATGTGGTTATTCAATATGGAAGATAACCGGTGCTATGTCAAAGGAGCTTTCTGAAGGTGTTGGAGCAACAACTATGCTTCGCATCTCTAGACGAGAAATGGGATCGTGATATTCTATTTAATCATGGCAAATATGCTTAGGATATATATCCTAGGTTGGCATGGGTAATTGAAAGCGTTACTTACCGTTTCAGATATTATCTGTGCTATTGTTGGCACAAAGAGGTTCGTGCAACAATGTTTGGGATTTTAGATAGTCGGGTTGTGTCGATCTCTTATTGGTTGGTCCGACATGGAAGCGAGGTTATCTAATAAGACCTTGACTTTATGTAAGGATACATTGGAGAACCATGCTCTCTTTTGGTAATGAGTGCTCACGGTTTGGAGGCGACAGTCGGATTTTGTAGCTAGTTGAACTCGTACATGGGAGTTTTCTATCAGGGAAGGGTTGTTTGAGCGGTTTTCCGTATCGGAAGCAATATGTTTTAGAGGAAAGTCAGTTTTATGTATCGCACTGACTCTTCACGGGTTTTAGTTATTGGTTTCGGCAGTAGCCTATTGTTTAGCGTTACCAACTTGTTAAGCACTGGATGCATAGGACTTTTATGTGTTAGTTCTATGGAATTGGAAGGACGAGGGATGGTTACCCTTCATTAAATATTGGGGCTGTACCACACGAAAACGGAAATGAATTTTGCAAAGACATTAATTCAGATTTTTGTGAATTCCGAGGACGGAATTCCTTTTGTTAGGGGGGAAGAATGTAATACCCCTAATTTTCAAAAGGATAAAATGGGAATGGGAATTTAATTTTAAATTTTGATTTTGATTTCATTTTTTTTTTAATTTAATAATTGGACTTATTTGTTTAGCTTAATTGTTTTATTTGCCTAATTGATTTATTACTATTTGTGTGTATTTAATTTAATTGTTGAATTGAGATTGTTTTAATTTAATTATTTGATGTTAAATGACGTGCATTTTATATGACTTATTTTGGTTAGTTGTCTACATTAATTGTTTTATTTGGTCTTGTATTTAATATAGGATTAGGGTTTTATTTTTATATGGTTTGGACGCCAACTTAGGTTAGGTTTTAATTAAACCTGGGACTGCTATATATATATTCTTATAAGTCTGCAAGGGTTGAGACAAATCCTTTTTCACGTAAAAGTGTATTGAGAGGGAAGACAGAGAGGGTTAGAAGGAAAAACACAGAGGGAAAACTGGGCGAATCAATTAAGCTTTCAACTATGGACTGAGGGTGTACCACAGAAGAAGGAAGAGGTTGAGGGTGAGATAGAACTGGAACTGTAGGAGAGTTGCAGTTGCAGGTAGCCTACAGTTCATTGGAGAATTTAGCAACGGTGTTGAAATGTTTCAAACCGAAACCTAAAGGCAAGTTTCAGTCTATCTCTGTCCTGTAAACTTGTGTTTTGTGCATTCTAAATAGACTCCAGGACGTTAATTAAACATTAAAAATGGATGTGTTATGCATAATTAAATCAAATTGTAATCCGTTGTTTGTTTTCGTTTAAACTGTAACTGGTTTGGTCTTAAAACTGTTCCGAGTGTGTTAAATTTTTGATAATCAATTCATAAGGGTTTTAAAGAGTTTCTAGGACTGATTGGATTTAAAGTAGATCCTAAGAAGTTTTAAAACAATTCGGACAGAGACTTGGAATTTTGCCGATTTTAAATAACTGAAATCGGTTCACTCATAAACTATTTTGGTTATGTATTGAACTTCTGTAATTTAATTCCTAATGGAATGTGAGGAGTTTCTAGGCCTGTTTAGATTTAAATTAGACCCTAAGGATGTTAAAAGTGTTTGGACAGGGATTGGAAGCTTCGCCGGAAGCGCAAAAGGCAACCGAACGAAGCAGAGAAGATGCATGGAGTAGAGACGGCTCTCAGGGGGAGAGAGCCGGCTCCCTAAGTGAGGGAGCTGGCTCCCATTAAAGTAGAGCCGGCTCTTCATGAGGGAGAGCCGGCTCTGGAAGATAAAGAGCCGGCTCCCATGGGGGGGAGCCGGCTCCCTTGAACAAATACCCCTTCAGGGGTATTTTCGGTATTTATTTTGACCTTGGGGCCTTAAACAGAGTTTCTGGAAAATAAAAGGGGTTCTAAATACTTAAAAATTTACCTATTGGAACCTTTAAACAGTTGGTTTATGCTAGGGTTTAATTCTAAGGGGTATCATGAACATAAACATTAGTAATGTGTATGCTGTCCGGAAGAAAGGAAGGGAGACGGAAAGGCTAGTTGTTTCCGCAAATTCAATGAACTGATATAACAGATATTGTTGGGATTTTATAGCAATGATGTCTAGGATATATATGAGTCTCAAGAGGGTTGGTTGGGTTGTGGTTATGGTTGACATGTAATTTTAAATATATATAGTTGCATGCTGTAAGGAGTGGAGGAAGTTCTAACTACTGGGTTATTTTCACCAGTTAAATGGGCTAGTATATTGTACCATTGGGGACTTATATGATGTACAATTTGACTTCTCTGTGTTATACTATATTAAGCACAGGTTTTAAGTTGGAGGATTTAAAGGACGTCATATGATGCAAACATAAATTTTATGCCGTCAGGGGGTTAAGGAGGTTTGCATTACTAGTATTTGTTTTACTGATTTAAATGAACTAGTATGAGGGTATGGTTTGGGTTGAATGGTATATTGTGCTCAGTTCATAAGTCTGATAATCATTATACCCTGCTATGGTTGTTAATTGATGAACTGATTTAGTTTCTGTTTTGTCAATTGGATGGATGTGGATAATTTAAATTGTTTAACAGTACTATAACAATTTAACAGGAGTTTTATGATTATAATCATATACTGGATGCATAATAGGATCTTAATAATACCTGTTTTCTATTATGCTAGTTCATGGATATACTTGATGTTCTAATGAATGTGCATCACTGGTGGATCATTTGCATTATATGTACCGGTATGGGACGGTGACATATCAGGGATGGATTAGATCAAAAAGCTAAGTCCTACCCCTTCATACATATGGAATGGATTAACTAAAACAGTTAAATCCTACATGGATGCATGTCCTGTCAACTAAAACAGTTGAATGACATAACGGATGTTTGTTTTATCTTTCTGCATTAGGAAGGAATTTATATATATATTTATGGTACCGTGATACGAGCTGAGTCTCTTGATCACGGTTAGGGTGCATATATTGCAAAGGTTGGGTAGCTAGATATAGCTAATGTTCCCTGGTAGGTCTAGGTACTTGGCCGCTGAAAAGCGTGTTTTATATATCCCCTTCTACCCAGGCTGAACTATGTTATAGGCTAGTGAGCATCCTATAGTGTGTTGATAAGTGCTTAAATGTTGCACATTTTAGTACCTAAGTTAGGGTATTTCAGTCGTTGTAGCTATCTTAATTTCATGTTTTAGTCCTAATTTATGTTTATGTGTATTTCAGGGCAATAAAGTTAAACTGAGCTAAGAACGATCCATTAAAGTCTTTTTAGAGTCAAGCAAAGATATTCAGAAAAAGCTCAGAAAATGGCAAAAAGGAGGTCGCAGCTCATTGCTCGTATAGTGTGTTTATTCTTCAAAAGCGGTCAATCTCAGGCTTTTGATGATGTTCCCAAAGATGAAGAAGCAAACTAATGAGTTCGGGGCTAAAATGGAGCTAAATAGGGCTTAAAGGAAATTTTCAACTCTGGGGGGATCGATCCCCAGGGTGGGGGATCGATCCCCCAGGACTTAGCAACATTACAGTTTTTATTTAATTTTTGGGCTCATTTTGGGAACTGTTGGGCTTTAATGAGATTGTTACTTAAGGCCCAGTGAACCATTAGATTAGGGTTAGTTTTAGTTTTTATTTAGGTAAAGATTATTAGAGAAAAAAAAAAAGTTTTAATTTATTTATTTTTCTGTATCGTAGTATCGTATTTTCTCTCTGGAAAAACATGCGAAGAAAGGGAAAAAGGAAGAACAGGCTAGGGTTTGGAAGAAAAGTTCAGAGAAGATGAAGCAGATGATGGGGATTGTCCTATCTTCGACTCCATCAACCATGAGTGGCTGATTCTTCTACTTAGGGTTGGATAAACCCTAAGCATGTAACCTATTCTCTCTCTCTTTTCATACTTTTTGGGGATTAATTTATGTAATTAATGTATAGTCTTGAATATTATGAATTAAATTCTTCCAATTGATTATCTGTATTAATCTCATATTGTCTTATGTGTGGTTGATTGATAAACAAATTTTACACATGAATTCTTTGTTAATTGATTCTTGTGATGGCTATGCATAGTATTGCTTAGTTGTAATTGTGTTTCAAATTGATGAAAAATGCTTCCATTTGATGGATGGTACTACATGTTTAGGTTAAATTGTTGTCTAATTAGTTTTAAATTCATGTTTAATTAGTTTAATTTAAGTTTAATTAATTTAGCACCTTCTTTTGTTTTTTTTTTTTTTTTTTTTTTTTCAAGTTCAATTATTAACCTAGAGTTTGGGCCCTTTACCTTTCGGCGCGAAAAATTCAGTGTTTGATGAGGCTAGAATCCCGGCTACTCAATGAAAAGGGTTTGTTATCCACTTTTATCAAGATGAAAGCTTTCAATGCACTAATAACTCAATTGGGATATAACCAATTCAATAATCAACAAGGCATGTACCCCACAAATGAGTGCTAGTGTGCGTCTGTACTAGTGTAAAATCCTAGAGTGAATCTCAAAACAATCACAAAATCAAAATGATGTGGACCACAAGTACAAGCAAGATATCAATCTTTCAAAAAATTTACTCTTAAATGGCATCCACAAGACATATAAGGAGTATTGGACTCTCAAGTTAAGCAATTTTTAAATTTTAAGCAATATGGTCCTCAAAAGATCAAAATTATAGCTAATATGGATCTCCACTCTCAATCATGCATTCAAAGTTCAACTTTAAGTAGAATGCAACAAGATACCTAACCCACAAACTTAAACCGCACATTGTCCTCAATGTACAATTAGAATAATGGAAAAGATGGAAAGAATATACCGTGGTAGCAAAGACATGAAGCTCGATAGTGATCCATTGGGAAAGAGTGCACCCCCAAACTTCGAATCAATAACCTATTTGAATAACCACACTAGCAAACTCACATCAAATATCAAATGGGATAAAGATAACTAAATCATGCATTCTATGACAATATAGCACAATATGAAAGAGAGATATGAGATCAAGCCCTAACTAAAGCATGAAAGTAGTATGACTACACATAAGGGCACAACGGTAAAAAGTTTTTATATTTTTCTTTTTATGAAAGTAAGTATATACAAAATGTAAGAAAAACAAAGAATAAAATACATGAACAAAATGCAAAAAGAAAAATAAATAAGGTAAAATGTAATGAAAGAATATGTACAATGTAAGAAATGAAAAACAAAAACTAAGAAATGATGCAAGAACAAAATAATGAAAAATAAAAAAGCTTTATTTATTTATTTTTTATTTATTATTTTTTTTTATTATTATGACAAAACAAGTATGTACACACACACAAAAATAAAACAAATAAACATACAAGGAATGAAAATGCAAGAAAATAAAGGATACAATTTTTTTTTTATTATTATTATTACTTTTTTTATTATATTTTTTTTTATGAAAGTATGTACAATGAAACAAAATGCAAGAAAAATACACAATGATTACTAAGTTTAACGTCTTAAGCAAGACGGAATGACACTTTGAAAAATTAATTTATTTTCTATTTTTTTCTATTTTTTATTTTCTAGAGAAAAACGTATATTTACACAAATAAAGATAAAAAGACAAGTAAATAAAAATACAAGAAGTAAAAATGTAAAGAAATAAAAAATGAATTTTTTTTTTTTTTTTTTTTAGGTTGGATCGATCAGGGAACTATTGGATCGATCATAGAAAAATTCGAACGATGACACCGAGAACATGTATTTTGGGGTTCTGAAACTTTCAGAACTTTCGATCGATCCAACATCAGGTTTGATCGATGATGAGCGCTGAAAAGTACACTTTTAAACCCCTTAAGCTTAAGTGTTCTAGGACCTTTATCTATCTTATTTACCCGTTTTAGTACTTATTTATGTTTTTGTCTATTTCAAGTCAATAATGTTAAAATGGGCTAAAAATGGATTCTTAAGGCCTTTTTGGAGTCAAACTAAGTCTTAGTGATGATCCGGAGCAAAAAGAGGCTGATTTGGAGCAAAAGGATACCAATGCTGAAAAACTGCCAAGTTGGATCGATCCAACTTTTTCTATGATCGATCTAACTTTTTCTATGATCGATCGAACATTGCTAGCAGCGAGCTGTCTTATTCCGTGCGCGCCCAAAAGTCCACCTATCACATAGTACGGGATTAGATATTTTTGGGGCTATATTCCTAACTTAATGACTAAGAAAATGACCTTCTATATAAAGGGAAGAGACCTATTTGTAAATAAGCTTTTTATCAATTTACTTTTACATTGTATTTTTTATTTCTCTCTCTAGCAAAGTTAGAGATTAGGGTTAGAAGAAAAGAGAGAAGTGGAGGCACATCTCAAAATCCACTCTAGACCACTCTCTTTCTTCATCTCTAGAGCTTCAAAGAAGAAGAAGAAGATGAGGAAGAAGAAGATGAAGCCATATTTGGAGCTTGATTCCATGACCACATCCACCTCCTCCATGATTGGCTAAATCTACACTTAGGATTTAGATGAGCCCTAAGTCTTGTGTAATCTTAACCCTTGTATTTCTATTTTTGGGGATTTATATATATTGTTGTGATTAGTGCTCTAACCTTGTGAATTTAATGACTCTTGGTATATTTCTATGATTTCTATGGTTTAATTCTTCCTATTAATTCTCTAGTTTGTTTACATGTCTATATGTGATTAAATTAGGAATTATTTCTTACATGATTCATATGGATTAATTCTTTCTATTGATTCTCTATTTGATTACATGTTGTCTTATGTGTGATTATTTGGGAATTAATCTCTACACTAGATTCTCTATGTTGGTTGCATGTCTATGTCTGATTAATTAAAGATTTAGTGATGGCTAAGCATGGGTTTTCATTGAATGGGTTTGTCAATTAATTTGATGGTTTATACTTATCCTTGATGGGTTGTTCTACAATTTAATTCATGCTTGTAGGTAGGTAAACAATCTATGCTTGCTTAGATATTCCATGGCTTTTTATTGCAAATTTCATGATTCTCTAGATTGATGTGTGCTAAAATTGTTGCTACTTAGATGGGTCATACTTAAAATTAATGGGTTGTACTACACTTAGTTTAGGTAGACAATTCATACATGAATTAGATGGTCCATGCTTAATATTACAAATTCCATGATTCTCTGGATTGATGTGTGCTACAATTGTTGCTACTTAGATGGGTCATGCTTAAAATTGATGGGTTGTGCTTCATTTAGTTTTGGTAGACAATTCATACATAAATTAGATGGTCCATGCTTAATATTGCAATTGGTAGTCGCATTTTGTTCACAACAATGTATTCCCCATTAATGGAAAGCAAGTGGTTAATTACATGAGCTTAGTGGTAATTCCAACACCCTAAGACCTCTCTTCATATCTCTTAAATCCCTATCTCTAACTAGTTTACTTTACTTGCATTTTAATTTCATTGTACCTTAGTTTAATCAAACCAATCTCTCTCTTTGCAATCTTGTGATACATTAGAGTTGAAGTTAAATTCTAACACATATAATCTCTTGGGACGATCCTTACTCACTCTTGCTACGTTAGTAGTAGTGTTGGTAGTGATTTTTATAAATTTAAACTTAACCCAAAAGGCTTTTCTTGAACCGCACATTCACTACATCAATTTTGGCGTATAAGGAACGGCATTAACTCGTCAAATTTTGGTGCTGTTGCCGGGGATTAACGTTTTTGTTGGAATTAAACTAGACAATAGTGTTCATTTGATTGCTTCTATTTTTTATTTTATTTTCATTGTATATTCTTTTCTCTTGTTCTTATTATTATTTGTTCAATTAGGTACTTGACTATAAGGAAGGCAAACTTTAGAACTTGAAGCAATAATTGGAGCTTAAAGCTAATATTAAAATTTGAAGTTGCTTAAGGACCGTTGTGAGCAATTTTTGAAACTCTTGTATTTTAATTGTGCACTTCTTTGAATGCTTGTGATAGCCCTTGTTGAGGCTCATTATATTGCTTTATCTTTGTCCAACCATAAGCCCTTGTTGAGGCCAAAATTTTCTTACATTTGGATTTTAATTGTGAATGGAGGAATTGTTTGATCCAAGTTTGGGGGGAAATTATATCCCTTCACCTTATGTCCCTCCACCATATTTTGATCCTTATGAGGTTGAGTCCAATTTATTTCAATAAGCATCATCTTATTATGGACTTGATCACTCATTTAATCCTTCTTATGACTATTACCCTCCCCCACCATTTTATGATGAACCAACTCTACCACCTTCTAGGTACTCACCAGGATTTGAAGAAAAAGTGTTAGCTTTACTTGATGTGCATATTTTACAAGCTCCACTTATTAATTCTCATTCTCAAATGTTAGCCAAGTTAAAAGTTCAAGTTGAGCAAATTGCAAGTACTCTTTCTCATCAAGAGGAGGAGGAAGAGGCAAATAAAAAAATGGTAAGAACTTCAATGTATATAGATGCGGATGATGAGCGTGAAGAGGATGAAATAAGTGAGCTAATGCCTAGCACTCTATCTTGTATAGAGGAGGAAGTGGCAAGTGAGTTAGTAGCCAATCCAATAGAGCATAACATGATTAATGAGGACTTTCCTTGTTTTGATTATGATTTTATCTATGACGTTACTACTATAGAAAGTGAGGCGGTGTTGACCACACTTAAGGTAGAAGAGGAGGAGGAGGAACTCGTTGAAGAGGGCCTTCTTTCTATTATCTCTAATGACCCTCTTGAGACTTGTCTTTTTGAAATGTATAAAAATTGTGGTCTTGGCTTTGAAAGCTCCAAAAATGAAATAAACTCTCTAATGAACTCCTTAGCTTACTTGGAAGGTAAGGTGATGGTTATTTTTGAGGAAGAGAAAAGGGATGAAGAGAGGATGTTTCTTGATATTCCAAATGAGTCTTTGAAAGACTTTCCCTTGCCAAGTGCAAGGCCGCTCATCATTGATTTTATTTTCAAGACTGTGGATGAAAGGAACAATATCATCTCTTTCATTTCTTTTCAAGTCATTCTTTTGGAAGATGATTTCATTGTTGTAAATGGGACATTAAATGAGAAAAGTGAAAAGAGGGTCAACAAGGATGTTTCATATCCAGTTTTTGATTCGTTTGATTAGTGAGTTGACCCAACGTCTTGCTAGAGACGTTAAATACTAGTATTCGTAGAGTTTCAAAACTCTATTCCTCCCTCATTTCTATTTTAAATTTTATTTCTTCCTACGTCTAGATATTTGTTTTGGGTTCATATGCATTGCTAGGAACTGTGGTTAGGATTGCATGAGCTTTCGTGTTGAAATTGAGCATTTTGCATAAGTTCTATCGATCTCAAATGAGAGTTCGATCGATCGAACTTCATTCCTGCAGCAAACCTGCATCCAAATCATTCTCTGTCTCATCGATCCAAGAAAATCTTCAGATCTTAGTTCTCTGTTAGATCGATCAGAAGACCTTCGATCGATCCAAACTCCAAGTTCGATCGATCTTGAGTTCCCACGCTTAGAAAAATTTTGAGCCTGCATAAACCTACATATTTCAGCTCTCTGTCCCATCAATCGAAAATATTTCAAGATCGATCTGAAGTTATTCGATCGATCCAACTTCATCATTCGATTGATCTTAAGTTCCAACACTTAGAAAATTTTTGAACTTAAAAACCTGCATATTTTCACCTCTCTATCAGATCGATCGAGCATTTTGTCAGATCGATCGAACATGTCTGCAGGTTTTGAAAATTTATTTTTACTTTTATTTTTATTTTTATTTTTGTTTATATTTCAAAAATTCCAAAAATATTTCTTTTATTTTATTTAGTTTATTTTAGTTATTTTATTTTATATTATTTTATTTTAGCTTTCAAAAATAAAAAATAAAAATTCTTTTATTATATTTTATTTTGCTTCATTTTATCTTATTTCCAAAAATTCAAAAATATTTTGTTTAATTTTAATTTTTAATTTTTCTTATTTTTTAAATTTTAATTTCAAAAAAATAAATAAAATCTTTCTTTGCATTCTTTATTTCCTTGTATTTTTACTTCTTGCATTTTTATTTACTTGCCTTTTTATTTTTGTTTGTGTACATATTTATTTTGTCTAAAAATAAAAATAAAAAAAACGGTTTTTCAAAGTAGCATTCCGTCTTGCTAGAGACGTTAAACTTAGCACCCACATGACACATTGTGTTATTTATCTCTTGTTTCATACATGTTCATTTTCATTTTTATTTCTTTATTTTTCTTGCATTTTGTTTCATTGTATATACTTTCCTAAAAAAATAAAAATAAATAAATAAAGAAATTTTGCATCCCTTATTTCCTTGCATTTTCATTTCTTACATATTTATTTTATTTTATTTTTGTGTGTGTGTACATACTTGTTATGTAATAAATAAATAAAAATGAAAAAAAAAATGAAAAACAAAAGGTAAGAAAATTTTGTATATACTTGCATTGTACATATTCTTTTTCATTTCTTACATTGTACATATTCTTTCATTACATTTTACCTTCTTTATATATTTTGTTTATGCATTTTACTTTTTGTTTTTCTTGCATTTGTATATACTTACTTTCATTAAATGAAAAATATTAAAAAAAATCACTATTGTGCCCTTATGTGTAGCCATGGATACTTTATGATTTATTTTGGGCTTGATCTCATATCTCTCTTGCATCTTATGCTATATTGCCTTAGAATGCTTGATTATTCTTATCCCATTTGATATTTGATGTGAGTTTGCTAGTGTGGATTATTCAAATAGATTGTTGATTCCAAGTTTGGGGGAGACATCTTTCGAATTGGATCATTACCGAGTTTCATGTCTTTATCACCACAGTATACTCTTTCCATCTTTTCCATTGTTCTCATTGCACATTGAGGATAATGCGCGGTTTAAGTTTGGGGGTAAGGTGACTTTGTTGTATTCTACTTAAGTTTGAGACTTAAATGCATTATTGAGATTTGAGATCCATGTTAGCAATGATTTTGATCTTTTGAAGACTATATTGTTTAGAATTTAAAAATTGCATGACTTGAGAGTCCAATACTCCTTGTATGCCTTGTGGAAGCTATTTGGGAGTAAATTTTTTGAAAGATTGATATCTTGTTTGCACTTGTGGTCCACATCATCTTGATTTTGTGATTGTTTTGAGATTCACTTTGGGATTCTACACTAGCACAGGCACACACTAGCATTCATTTATAGGTACATGCTTTGTTGATTATTGAATTAGTTATATCCCAATTGGGCTTGTAGTGCATTGAAATCTTTCATTCTTGATAAAGGTGGATAACAACCCCTTTTCACTAAGTAGTTGGGATTCTTGCTTCATTAAGCATTGAATTTCTCGCGCCAAAAGGTGGAGGGCCCAAACTCTAGGTTAATAATTGAATACAAAAAAAAAAAAAAAAAAAAAAAGAAGCAAAAGCAATAAAAGTGAGGACTTTTCCCAAAAAGGTGAGAAGTAGGAAATGATTAAATGGTTGTTGTCTTGATTTGTAACCTAGTTGATTTGAGCTTGTAAGTCCGTAGGAGTGTCTTAACACCTAGTGCCCTAAGGTCGTCTGGTTTGGGAGTCATTGACCTAACGCTCGATCTCATGAATCACTAGAAAGCTTAAGAGATTAACACATTGCACTATATTTCCATCTTTGATCCTCAATAATAAAAAAAAGTAAAAATAAAAAATGAGTAAAAAGAATAAGTGCACTTAAATGAATAAAGCTTTAATAAAAGGTCCACTTTTTGTCTTGATGATTGGTACTAGATTTGTATGCTAGTTTGAGGGTAAGGACGTGATTAATTCTTTAGTTGGCTAAGATAGCAACATATTTGATGCCGGTCCACTCAAAAGGATTCTAGAGTTGTTTTGATTTGCATGATCATTTTCTTGACGTGTGGAGGACCATATTTACTTGCTTGATGTTGAGATTTTGGGAGATTGCTTGGAAATGGTTGAAATATTGCATACTTGAGGTAGTTTTCTCCTAATGCTTGTTTACAATATTGGTACCTCTTTTGAAAGAATGAGCTTAATGTTTGTGGGTATCATTTCTGGAAACACTCACGAGCCTTCACTCGTCCACTAGGGGTAACCTAGGGGTTTAAAAGGCTTGTTGCATGTGCTAAGTGCAATCGTGTTCCCTACGAAAATAGCGTTATCATTTCATTGCTTTTTAGTTATAGTTGTTTAGTTG
The DNA here is from genome assembly GCF_030987335.1 of Cornus florida. Classification (NCBI taxonomy): domain Eukaryota; kingdom Viridiplantae; phylum Streptophyta; class Magnoliopsida; order Cornales; family Cornaceae; genus Cornus; species Cornus florida. Next base: position 37,588,860 of record NW_026775571.1, on the reverse strand, counting down.
TTCATTTCATTTCGTTACTTTGTAGTTCATTGCTAGGGACTAGCAATATTTAAGTTTGGGGGTGTGATGAGCGCTGAAAAGTACACTTTTAAACCCCTTAAGCTTGAGTGTTCTAGGACCTTTATGTATCTTATTTACCCGTTTTAGTACTTATTTGTGTTTTTGTCTATTTCAAGTCAATAATGTTAAAATGGGCTAAAAATGGATTCTTAAGGCCTTTTTGGAGTCAAACTAAGTCTTAGTGATGATCCGGAGCAAAAAAAGGCTGATTTGGAGCAAAAGGAGGCCAATGTTAAAAAACTGCCAAGTTGGATCGATCCAACTTTTTCTCTAATCGATCCAACTTCTCTGATCGATCCAACTTTTTCTCTAATCGATCGAACATTGCTGGCAGCGAGCTGTCTTATTCCGTGCGCGCCCAAAAGTCCACCTATCACATAGTACGGGATCAGATATTTTTGGGGCTATATTCCTGATTTAGTGACTAAGAAAAAGACCTTCTATATAAAGGGAAAAGACCCATTTGTAAATAAGCTTTTTATCAATTTACTTTTACATTGTATTTTTTATTTCTCTCTCTAGCAATGTTAGAGATTAGGGTTAGAAGAAAAGAGGGAAGTGGAGGCACATCTCAAGATCCATCTCTAGACCACTCTCTTTCTCCATCTCTAGAGCTTTAAAGAAAAAGAAGAAGAAGAGGAAGAAGAAGATGGAGCCATATTTGGAGCTTGATTCTATGACCACATCCACCTCCTCCATGATTGGCTAGATCTACACTTAGGGCTTGGATGAGCCCTAAGTCTTGTATAATCTAAACCCTTATATTTTTATTTTTGGGGATTTATATATATTGTTGTGATAAGTGCTCTAGCCTTGTGAATTTAATAACTCTTGGTATATTTCTATGATTTCTATGGTTTAATTCTTCCTATTAATTCTCTAGTTTGTTTACATGTCTATGTGTGATTAAATTAGGAATTATTTCTTACATGTTCATATGGATTAATTCTTTCTATTGATTCTCTATTTGATTACATGTTGTCTTATGTGTGATTATTTGAGAATTAATCTCTACACTAGATTCTCTATGTTGGTTGCATGTCTATGTGTGATTAATTAATGATTTAGTGATGCCTAAGCATGGGTTTTCATTGAATGGGTTTGTCAATTAATTTGATGGTTTATACTTATGTTTGATGGGTTGTTCTACAAGTTAATTCATGCTTGTAGGTAGGTAGACAATTTATGCTTGCTTAGATATTCCATGGCTTATTATTGCAAATTCCATGATTCTCTAGGTTGATGTGTGCTAAAATTGTTGCTACTTAGATGGGTCATGCTTAAAATTGATGGGTTGTGCTACACTTAGTTTAGGTAGACAATTCATACATAAATTAGATGGTCCATGCTTAATATTGCAAATTCCATGATTCTCTAGATTGATGTGTGCTACAATTGTTGCTACATAGACGGGTCATACTTAAAATTGATGGGTTGTGCTTCATTTAGTTTAGGTAGACAATTCATACATAAATTAGATGGTCCATGCTTAATATTGCAATTGGTAGTCCCATTTTGTTCACAACAATGTATTCCCCATTAATGGAAAACAGGTGGTTAATTACATGAGTTTAGTGGTGATTCCAACACCCTAAGACCTCTCTTCATATCTCTTAAATCCCTATCTCTAGCTAGTTTACTTTACTTGCATTTTAATTTCATTGCACCTTAGTTTAATCAAACCAATCTCTCTCTTTGTAATCTTGTGATACATTAGAGTTGAAGTTAAATTCCAACACGTGTAATCCCTTGGGACGATCCCTACTCACTCTTGCTACGTTAGTAGTAGTGTTGGTAGTAGTTTTTATAAATTTAAACTTGACCCAAAAGGATTTTCTTGAACCGCACATTCACTACATCAATTTGGCGTATAGGAACGGCCTCTTCGTCAGTCGATCCACAATTTTTTTTTAATCAAGAGAAAAGTAACTAAATAAAATAAAAGAAAATAACAAAAGAAAAAGAAAATAAAAAAATAAAATAAAATAAAAATAGAAAGAAGAAAAAATTAAAAAGTTAAAGGGGGCAAAACTGTGATCGATCTAAGAATGATCGATCGAACTTCAATCGATCCAAGGCGTAAAAACCTGTAGAAAGTTTCAAACGATACACAGAGAGATGATTTTCAGAGCTTCAAAAAAAAAAAAAAAAAAAAAAAAAAAAAAATTTAAGTTTAGAACTTAGATCGATCGAAAGGGAAATTGGATCGATCGAAGAGTATTTGGATCGATCGGAGAAAAAGTTCAAATGATACATAGAGACCTGAAATACGCAGAGAATCTTCGAACGATGGAACAGAAAGATGAGAATATGCAGAGATGGTGTTTGATCGATTGAATATCTCTTGTGATCGATCAAACAGGTACTAAATGCCTAATTTTGAGATGAAAGTACGGAAAATTCTATGCTAAGCCCCAATGATGGTAACAAGAATGAAGATTGAAAAATGGATGGAAGAATGTACATAAGAATGAAAAATAAAAAGAAATAATGGTGGAATAGAGTTTTGAAACTCTACGAATACTAGTGTTTATGCCTAACATGTATGAAATCTTCAATGAAGCTCAATGGAATATATCTAGACGCCGCAAAAAGTGAAAGATAAAAAGAAATGGGAGAGGAATAGAGTTAAAAACTCTACGAATGCTAGTGTTTAACGTTTCTAGCAAGAAGTTGGGTCAACTCACTAATCAAAAGAATCAAAAATCGGATATGAGACATCCTTATTGATCCTCTTTTCTATTTTCTCATTTAATGTCCCACTTATAACAATGAAATCATCCTCCAAAAGAATGACTTGAAAAGAAATGAAAAAGATGATATTATTCCTTTCATCCACGGTCTTGAAAACAAAATCAATCATGGTTGGTCTTACCTTTTGTTGTGTTCTTGAAACACATTCAAATGATCATCCACTTTAATAATTGGTGAGGTATTGTCTTTCAAAAACTCATTTGGATTAATAAGAAACAACATCTCTTCATCCATTTTGTCTTCCTTAAAAATCACCATCTCCTCACCTTCCAAGTTAGCTACGGAGTCCATTAGAGAGTTCACTTCATTTTTAGAGCTTTTAAAGTCAAAACCACAATTTTTAGATATTTCAAAAAGATATGTCTCAAGAGGATCTTTAGAGATAATAGAAGGAAGGCCCTCTTCAACAAGTTCCTCCTCCTCCTCTCCTACCTCTATAGTGGTCAACATCTCCTCACTCTCTAAAGTAACAATGGTGGAGATAAAATCATAATCAAAATAAGGAAAGTCCTCATTAATCATATTATGCTCTATTGGATTAGCCACTAACTCATTTGCCACTTCCTCCTTTATACAAGATAGAGTGTTAGGCATTAGCTCACTTGCTACTTCTTCTTCTTCACTCTCATCATCCTCATCTATATACATTGAAGTTCTTGCCGTTTTTTCATTTGCCTCTTCCTCCTCCTCTTGACGAGAAAGAGTACTTGTAATTTGCTCAACTTGAGCTTTAAGCTTGGCTAAAATTTGAGAATGAGAATTAATAAGTGGAGTTTGTGAAATATGCACATCAAGTAAAGCTAACACTTTTTCTTCAAATCCGGGTGAGTACCTAGAAGGTGGTAGAGTTGGTTCATCATAAAATGGTGGGGAAGGGTAATAGTCATAAGAAGGATTAAAAGAGTGATTAAGTCCATGATAAAATGATGCATGTTGAAATGAATTGGACTCAACCTCATAAGGATCAAAATATGGTGGAGGGACATAAGGTGAGGGGAAGTAATTTTCCCCAAAACTTGGATCAAATAATGGCTCCATCTACATTCAAAATCCAAATGCAACAAATAATGGACTCCACACAGGCCGGTGCTTGGACAAAAATTTAAGCAATATAATGAGTCTCAACAAGGGCTATCATAAGCATGCAAAGAAATAAAACAATTAAACTACGAGATTTTCAAGAAATGCTCACAAAGGTCCTTAAGCAACGTCAAATTCCAATGTTAGCTTTAAGCTCCAATGACTGGTCTAATATCCAATGTTTGTCTTCCTTGTAGTCAAGTACCTAATTGATAAATAATAATGAGAACAAGAGAAAAGAATATACAATAGAAAATTAAATAAAAGTAGAAGCAATCAAATGAAGACTATTGTCTAGTTTAATCCTAGCAAAACCGTTAATCCCCAGCAACGGCGCCAAAATTTGAATGGCCCCTTTCCAAGTGTTTAGAAAATGGACTTTTTAATGCGATAGGTCGCTTCGCAAGGTCAAAATATGATTGTGGTTTAGGAAACCTTTCTAGTCAAATTTACATTTATAAAACCACTATTACAACTAATGAAGTATAGCGAACAAGGATCGTCCACAGAGATTATACGTGTTGGAATTTAATTTCGACTCTAATGTACCAATTGATTGCAAAGAGAGAGATTGGTTGATTAAACTAAGATGTAATGAAATTAAAATGCAAGTAAAGTAAACTAGTGAGAGATAGGGATTTAAGAGATGAGAAGTGAGGTCTTGGGGTCTATTGGAATTGCCACCAAGCTTGTTCACCAAACCACACACTTTCAACTAACTTGGGGAAAACATTATTGTAAACAAAATGCGACTACCAATTGCAATATTAAGCATGGACCATCGAACTCATATATAAATTGTCTACCTAACCGACAAATAAACTAAGTGTAGCACAACCCATCAATTCTAAGCATGACCCATCAAACTAGTCACAATTGTAACACACATCAATATAGAGAATCATGAAATTTGCAACAATAAGCCATGGAATATCAACTCAAGTAAAGATTGTCTACCTACCTACAAACATGAATTAAATTGTAGAAAAATCCATCAAGTATAAGAATAATCCGTCAAATTAATTAACAAACCCATCTAATAAAACCCATGTCTAGCAATCATTAAATTCTCAATCAACCACACATAGACATGCAATTAATATAGAAAAACTAGTGTAGAGATCAATTCCCCAATAATCACACATAAGACAACATGTTATTACATAGAGAATTAATAGAAAGAATTAATCCATATGAATCATGTGAGACATAATTCTCAATTTAATCACACATAGACATATAAATAAACTAGAGAATTAATATGAAGAATTAAACCATAGAAATCATATAATATACCAAGATTTATTAAATTCACAAGGGTAGAACACTAATCACAAGATATTATTCCCCAAAAAGTATGAAAAAGATAGAGGTTTAGATTACAAACTTGGGGCTCATCCAAGCCCCAAGGAGAAGTCTAGCCAATCATGGAGGAGGTAGATGTGATCTTAGAACCCTCAAGGGCAATCCCCAAGCATGGTTCCATCTTCTTCCTCTTCTTCTTTGATGAATTCTAGAGAGAGAGTGTGTGTAGATCTAGAGATGTGTTCTTAGAGCCTCCACTCCTCTTTTTTCTTCTAACCCTAATCTCTAACTTTTCTAGAGAGAGAAAATAAAATTACAATGTAAAAATAAAATGATGAAAAGCTCTCTTACAAAATGGGTCACTTCCCTTTAAATAGAAGGTCATTTTCTTAGACATTAAGTCAGAAATATAGCCCCAAAAATATCTAATCAGGTACTATGTGGTAGGTGGAGATCGGCGCGCTCGGAAATTAGACAGCTCACTACCAGCACATTTTCAATCGATCAGGCTTTTCTTCGATTGATCAAAGTTTATTCGATCTATCCAACTTGTGATCGATCTGGGTTCGATCGATCCAACTCTGATCGATCTCACTTTTCTCAGATCTATCAGACTTTTCTCTGATCTGTCCAACTTGGCAGTTTTTCAACATCAGCCTCCTTTTGCTCCAAATCAGCCTCCTTTTACTCCAAATTCTCACAAAGACTTAGTTTGACTCCAAAAAGGCCTTAAGAAGCCATTTTTAGCTCGTTTGAACTTTATTGACCTAAAAAGGGAAATAACACGAAATTAGTCTAAAATGAAAAAATAAGATAGATAAAGGTTCTAGAATACTCGAGGTTAATGGGTTTAAATGAGCACTTTTCAGCGCTCATCAACGCCGCCATAGTTCGATCGATTGAAGCACCCTTGTGATCGATCAAACTGCCTTAAGTGCGAGAAAAACAGAGTTCCATCCAATTAAAAAGGTGTGCTCATGGTGCAATCATTTGGAGGTCCTAATGAACGAGGTCTGACCATTAGGTGTGATATTTGAGCTACCTATATAAGGATTTTGGCCATTTGGGGGATATACAATTAGATACAACCATATACAACATAGAGGTTAGAGGAGTCTAGAGATTAGAGAGAGAAGGAGAGATACACACCATTTTGGGGAAAGTTCTTCCACTCATCTAAGGTTTCTACCAAGAAGAAGAAGATCATTTCTACCATGGAGATAGCCCTTGAGGGTTGGATGACAACATCAATGAGTGGCTAAACCATTCTCTTGAGGCTAGAAATAGCCCTAAGCATGTCTCCTAGACTTTGATGTTTTGTAATTAAAGGAGATTTGTGTTGTAATTATTGTCTTGACATCTTATATATATATGAATCTTGTTTCTATAATGATTTGTGTTGTTTAATACTTTCAATTGATCATTTAATTCTATCCATATGTCTATGTATGCTGGAATGAATGTTCATGTATTTATTTTTAGAATTTGTGACATTGATGCATGTCAATGTATGTTAATATTATGAATCTAGTGATCGTCAAGGTATGGTGCTTAAATAGATTACTCTTGTGGTTTGTTTAATGGTACATACTTATTTTTTGATGAATTGTGTCTCCTCCTTAGTTTAATTAGTTTAATTTTTATGTCACTAGCTTAGTTGTAGTGTAGTTGCCTTACTTCCTTAGATAGGAAGACAATTCATCCTTATTGTTTGATGTTCTATGCTTATGAATGCAAGTAGTATATTTCTCTAATTTGTTGATGTGCATTAATTGTGGACTTAAGGGAAGGAATAGTGGCTTGATTTGATATGTTGTGCTATTCACTAGATTGGCTAGACAATGTATACTTACTTGGCCATCCATGTTTGTTAATTCAATTAATGGCACACAATTTCATTTACAACATATAATCCCCCTAATCTATTAAACATTAAATGTCTAGGAAGGTAATGCTTAGTAGTGAACTCTAAATCCCAAAACTCCTCTCTTATATTCTCTACACCTTATATTACTAAATTGCCTTACATTGCATTTATTTAGTTTAAATTGTAGTCTAATTCAACCACCAAACCATCTTTGATCATTCAACCTACTAATCCAACATTGATTTCTAAACGAAAATACACTCAATTTCCTTTGGGATGATCCCTACTTACTCTAGCTACATTAATAGTTAGTAGTGGTAGTGACATTCTATAAATTCAAACTTGGCCACACTACACACTCTATTGCTTTGGTCTGAAGACACACCAAGTTTTGGCGCCGTTGCCGGGGATTTTGGCAACGTCGTATTTTGGAAATCAATTAGGAATTAGTACTATTTTGATCTTGTCTTTATTTATTTATTTATTTTGGTTACTTATTGTGTTTATTCTTGATTGATTAGGTGCATTGAACCAAGGAAGTGAAGTAAAAAGGATTCTAAAGCACAAGAAGCAAGCTAAGCTAAGCAAAATCATAAAAAGCTAAAAAATTAAAAATTTGCAAAGCAAGGCAAAGAAAAAAAAAATGAAAGTAAATTGAAGTTACTTAAGGACCCTTTGTGAGCTTTTCTAACTCTATCTCTAGTTAAATCGTCGACCCACGTGGTGGCAAGTCTTTAAATTCTTAGATAAATCGTGAGCTTGCATGGAGGTAATTTATTTTTTTTGCATATTGTTCAAAGCATGGGAGTATAGGATCAATGTATGTGGAGGATTGTTGTTGATTGACTTGTTGTGAAAGAGAAGTGCTTGTTTTCGTTATTTTTATTGGTGCGTTGCTTAAATTTTGTGCGGTCCTAGCCCACCCTTCATCATAATCACATCAATGGAAAATCTAGAGAGTCATCTTGGTTATCTAGACACGGATTTCATGGAACATTCGCCTTTCAACCAATTTCCTCCCATAGTTTAAGCTCCGGTTCCTCCAATGATCCTTCGTGATCATTACAATTTCCATGAATAACATGCACCGACTTGTATTTTGCTTCCTAACTTTGGGGCAGACCAATATGAAATTAAGCTCGAAACTATTCAAATGTATCCATTTTTCTATGGCTTAAATAATGAGGAACCATATAAACATCTTGATAAATTTCTTGAGATATGTTCCACCGTGAAATACATAAATGTCCCTGAGGAAGTCCTTAGGTTATTCCTCTTCCCCTTTACTCTTAAAAATAAGGCGAAACATTGGTTCAACAACTTTGGGGCAAATTCAATAACTTCTTGGATACAAATGCAAAATGAATTTTTGAAAAAATTTTACCCCGTAAATTTGACCAACTCAATGAGAAGCGCAATTCTGGGGAAGGAGAACTTTTGCATGAGGCTTAGGAAAGATTGAATGACTTGCTAAGGAAATATCCACACCATGGCATTCCAAAATGGCAAGTAATTCAATATTTCTATGAAAGTCTATCCGACGCTTATAAGAACGTAATTGATACATCATGTGGAGGTTTATATTTGGAAAGCATGAAGATGATGTTTGGCACCTTTTTGAAAAAATGAGTGTCATTGCATAAATATCACACTTCTCAAGTGAGTTATGATTCTAATGAAAAAAAGAAAAATTTGAAGGTGTGTCAAATTGAAAGTCCAATGGAGATTGTAGCCGAGGTTAAAACTCTTTCTCAAAGACTTGATCCATTCTTATTGAGTCAAAAATCAGCTATCAAATCATCTCATTTTCACCACTTCCATCATTCTTCTGAGCCTTGCATGACATGTTCTGGTGTTTTACATTCTACTTCTAATTGTCCCGGTGGACATATGTTTAACGAACACTTTGAACAAGTCAATGCTACATTTGCTCATCCTTATTCAATGTTTATGTTCCGGTGTGGAATGAAAACTCGAGTCCTTTTCAAGCTAAAAATTTTCAAAATCGATATGTTCCTCCTCATAAAAGAAATGAAGGTTCTCAAGGGTTTGTTTCATCCTCTTCTCATCATCATCAAAGAATGAATCACTATTCACATCCTCAAGTGTATGATTCCCAAATTTGCTCTCATCATCCTCATGCACTTTCTAGTAATTTCACATTTGAAGATAAGGTTTTGGTGGCTTTAAGTAGTTTGGAAATGAATACTAAATTGTTACATTCTCATTCTCAAACAATATCGAAGCTTGAATCTCAAATCGGGATGATAGCTAATGCATTAAATGAGAGATAAATTGGTAAACTACCTAGCCAACCCGAAAGGAATCCTAAAGCCCAATACTTTGTGGAAATAAACTCTACATCGGGGTATCCTTCCCAAGAGTAAGTGCAAGCTATTACCACTTTGAGAAGTGGTAGGCAAATTGACAATAGGGTTGAAAAACCAAGTGAAGATAGTGAACTGGTGCAACCCAAACTTAGCACCTGTCCTGTTCCCGATCCTATTCCTACTTCTTTAGAAGGAAATGTTCCCATTAAGAATTCTCAACCTTTTCCATCATCTCCTCAAGTTGAAAAATCTTATGAGCTAAAAGCTCCATTTCCATATGCCTTGAGAGAGACTTCGCCTTTTGGGATGCAAGAAGGAAAAATCCATGACATGATGGAAGTATTTAAATAAGTTAACATAAATCCTCTCCTCTTGGATGCAATTAGGCAAATTCCACCTTATGCAAAATTTTTGAAAGACCTTTGCACATAAAAGAGAAAGAATAAGGGAAAAAGCCCTAAAAAAGTGTTCCTCATGGAGCAAGTGAGTTCCATCATTCAACATAACACTCCACCTAAGTTCAAAGATCTCGGTGCTCCGACCATTTCATGTGTGATTGGAAACCATGAGGTTCGTAGAGCTCTTCTTGACTTAGAAACGAGTGTTAATTTGATTCCTTACTCTGTGTATGTCCAGCTAAGTTTGAATGAATTAAAGCCGACCTCGGTAGTACTTTAATTATCCGATAGATCCATCAAAACACCTAGAGGCATGGTTGAGAACATCTTCATCAAGGTTGACAAGTTTTATTTCTCAGTGTACTAATTAACACATCTGTAATATATATTCAACTATTATTGTATTTAATCCTTGACATGTACCGAAGTTCATTATTTTTGCGTAAAATAATATGATGACAAATTTTTATGTGTGTGAACGTGCACACACACACATATAGATATATACACGACTTCCATACTAGTATTTGTTTTGCTGATATAAGAATTTTCAGGAAGTGGGTAAGCATTACTATTTCTAGTATAACCCCAAAACTCAGAACGGTTGAAATTTTGACCAAAATCTGGGGTTCCTCAACGGACAAGCTAGACCACAATGTCAAACTACAGATAAAAAAAATATGGTACGCAATGTGTACATGAGTTGGATCCTCTGCATTATAAACTATTGAGATCAATTCACACATATACACATAGTATGAAAACAAGACATGTCTCTACTTCGTTTTTTTATTTTTATTTTTTTGGCATAATGGGTATGAAGAATGAACCTAATCTATGTGGGATGTCCATGTATAATATAGATTGAGTGGACATCCCATTTAAAGAATGTAATTGAATTGAATCGAGTTTTTCTCTTTTTGACAATTTTTCTAATGTTTAGTTTAGGGAGGGATATTTGCATTATACTTTTCTATTATTGTACTATAATTTTAAAGAAAATGATACTTTCATCCTTAATTTTATAAATAAATAATTGTTTTTTTTAAAATAAAAAAAAAAACCACAATTACCTTTTTAGTTATACAAATACATCTTTGTCTCATTCTCTCTCCCCAATTTAAAGATTTGGTTCACTTATTACATCCTTTGTCAATTCTTTCTCTACATTTTATTAATTATCTCCTCTCCTCCATTAGAGTTTAATATTTGATCTTTGTATGTAACAATGAAAGATTAGTACAAAATAGCTATCAAAACTTCATGAGTCATTCAACACCATCGATGCTAATAGTGATTATAATTTTTTCTTTTATTTTCCTTTTCGTATTATATGTTTTGAGATTAATTCAAATTTTTTCCTTCATGTGATTTTTAAGATTTAATTTGGAATGTATTTAAACCTCAAGTTTTTTTTTTTTTTTTTTTTTTTTTTTATTGATAAGAAAAGCCCTAACTGTTTTGACAATAAAATTTCAAGAATAGCGATTTTATGAAAAAATAAAGAGAGAGAGAAAACAAAAAAGAAGATATGTACCATATACAACTATGCTTCCATTTTGATGTGACATTTACACCTTTGAAACTCAAATCAAATCTTTGCATCTTTATTTTTTATCTTTACTTCTCGAAACATAATTCTTAATTTAACTCCGTCAAAACTTACATCCATATATAACTCACATTTCAAATATTTTTTCCTTTGTTTTTTTTCTTTGGGGTATAACTTTTTTTTCTTGAACTTTAACTATATATAATATTAATTAAAGATAGCAAAAAAAAAAAAAAAATCATTCACTGCAATAGAGTTCTTTAAGAAAAGCTTTTTATAGAAAGAATAATATTAAGCAAAACAGAAGAATAACTGATATAGAAAAGAAAAAAAGGATAAAAAAAAAAAAAAGAAAGGATAATTTTATCTAAAATTAGTTAGCAAATTTAATATGTCAGGTAAAATCTGGGAGGACAATTTTAATTATTAAAACGTTAAACTATCATTTTAGGAGTAAGTAAAGAAGACAAAAATAAATAATAAAATAAAATAAAATTATAGTGCAAAGAGTAGTCATGGTATAATAAAATAAGAGATGATGCATTAATTAGTTTAGGGACTTTTTTGTCATTTATATTGGAAAAAAAAAAAAAAAGAAAAAAAAAAGAGGCAAACGTAGAAAAGTAGAATTCTAATATGACCTCCCTTTAGTTTAAGGTGATTTCTAATAATTTAATTTTTCACTAAATTTCAAATTGATTAAGCGTTTAAGTGTGCAGTATGAATATTATTTAAAATGAGAAAAAAAAAAAATTAAGTGATGGTCGTGAATACTTAAAATCTAAAAATACAAAAAATTAAAAAAAAAAATTAAATAAATATAATTTAAAATTAATAAAAAAATTTAATTTATAATTCCAAGTACAACATGAACTCCGAACACTTAAGATTCGATTTTTTAAATTTTCAATAGATTTTAATTTTTAGCTTAATTAAGCATACTTAACTCATAAGTTATAAGTTATCACATGAAAATTCTTTTCATAATTGTTCGGATTATGTGGGGATGAATAACCTGCATTTGCCTATAGATTATGAGATGCTATAAGAGTTTGACACCACTATTATCATATATATATAAAAAAAAAAAAAAAAAGGGTAAATAGTACTGACACCCCCTAAAGTTTTGGTTAATGTCGCTCTAAGAGATCTGATGCCACCATTATAATAAAAAAAAATAAAAATAAAAAATAAAAAAAGGGTAAATTGCACTGACACCCCTTAAGGTTTCAGCGATTAGTCAAGTTTTTGGACATTAACACCCCCTTTCGGTTGAAATGTCATATTCGCCCTTTATTATTTAATTCATTTAAATAAAATAAAAATAAAAATACCAAATGACCAAAAACACCCTCCTAGTCCTCTTAAATCTAAGCCTTACACTTGTCATCATCCTAGGCTAACAAGTGTTCCAACCAAAAGTCAACATGTAGTCCAAGGAAAGTGTGACAAACACTTTTCAAAAATTGCAAGTTGATCCCTCTTCTAAATATCTAATAAAAATAATTACAAAATAGTCCCTAAACAAAATATCTCAAAAACTTAATTACACAAAGCATCCCGAAAATTGAAAATGTTTCCGAAGAAACTATGCATCCATACCCCTAGAAAATAAAATTAAACGAGCATGCTTTTCTATGAAATTAAATCATGCATTGACAGTAAAAGATAAAAAAATACAATGCGCGTGGTGCCGGAAATCGGTTCCAGACAAAGAACCCTACCTTAGGTTTAACAAATCCCTAAGGCAACGCGAAAAAGAAATAATCAATTCAATAAATAAATAAAATAAAAATGTCAAAAAAAGGAGAAAGATGACACGGTCATCACAAATTTCATCATTTCTGGTCCTAAAGCATGTTGTTGCGTCCCATCAACTCTCTCTAATAAATTTCAAGCAATTCAACATGTATAACCAAGTTTATCATGGATTAACTCGTTGATTTACCCAAATCATACAAAACAAGAACTTAGATATAAACACATATAATTAACTCTGATTGAATCTGATTTCTTTATGTATACAGATTAATTAATCCAGTTACAACTCCCTAAAATCATAATAAAGATATATGGAACACGAAATCAAATAGAGGATTGTAGAACAAAGAACTTCCCTTAAGTGTGACGGCCCAAGTTTTTCAAACCCGGTGTGTTAGTGATGACCCAAGAGATGACCGAATAACGGATCCTGAGATGCGTAAGCGAAAGATCAAACAAGTCACTGACCCAAGAGAAGACCCGATAACGGATCCTGAGATGCGTAAGCGAAAGATCAAACAAGTCCTCTAAAGATGTACGTCATCTCTAAGGCACCAAAGTAACTTCCCATGAAGCTACGGAACTCAAAAGGACAAATACGAAAACTAAGGTTTCAAAACCTGACAAGAAATGAACCAAGGGCCAAATGGTCATTTTATACAGAGATGGATGCTACCGTGCACACCATTGGATAGACAACGAAAAATTAACAAAGTTTAACTCAAGACCCACTTAATTTGAAGTCCGGATGAAAGAGTTATAGTCAGAACAAGTTTATGAAACAAGGTTGCCAAAAAAGACCCTGAGACGTGCCTTGCGGGCGAACGCCAAGGGTGGCGGGCACCCGCCAAGGCCAACATTGCGAGCGGATGCCAATTCCTATAGGCACCCGCCAAATAGTAGAGTTGCTGCCAAGGAGATGAGAATAGGGGTTTGGGTGGTTTTTAAAACACCTAAATTGAATATGCAGCCCTAAAATACATCTACAAGACTCCCGGAAGTTCCAAAATGGTCGGCACGATTTTCAAAAAAAAAATTGATGAATAGTAACATGCTCTAAAATCTCAAAAGAGGTTTAAAGCAAAAAATCAAAATTGACGCAGGATTTTTGAGACCAAAACGACATTTTTTGGAAGAATGCTGTGAAGTGACCCCCCCTAAAATCACATTTTCTAAGTGATCACCATGTCAATGGAAGTCATTATTTTTCAAGTGAAGTGCCTAAAATGCCCTTAAGATCAGATTTTACAAAAAGTACAAATGCATGAGACTCAAAGTGCTCATTTCATCAAATCTGAGGTTGTGTGCAAAAGTGAACAAAAACACAAACGTAATATGCATATTTACACGCGCTACAATGGCCCGCAGCCTCAAAATATGCCAAATGCAAAATATCACTGATCAGACCTCCAATGTCGTAAATTAGCTTTCAAAAGTAAAACATGAATCGAAAAGAGCATACATGTAAATAGGAGATGTTTAGCCATTGGCCACATATCATACATATAAAAAGTTATCCAAAAAGTGTACTTAAGTACACATTACATAATCACAAGTAAAAATGACATATCAAAACCTAGCTATGCGTTACAATTTCAAAAGAAAGCATACCATGCAAACACTTGCATGTTTGTCAAAATTACACAAAAGGGATTCAAAGCTACCACGCCAACCTAGGGATGTTGTGCATCCCAAAATAAGGTCTCCTTACCTAAAAAGTATCCCAACAACTAAGGTGAGTAAACAAAGTTACTCGACCTTAGTTGTTGGGAAACAAATCATTGGCCTCAACAATATATAAATTCAATAATTACACAATTGAAAATCACAAGATTTCAAAACATCACTATACCTTCCGTTACTCAATAATATTATCAACAACAATAATATACAATTTAATAATCACAATAACCTCACAACATGTCAACATGCATTAACTCAGGCCACCACTATACTATCAACACAGTAACCTCATTTCATATGGATATACAATAAGCTTCTAAATCATAATTTAAACCACAATACAAAATCAAATATGCAATTGAATACCTAGAAACAATTATATAGAATTTAATAGAATTCTCGCAATTAAATCTCTAGATTTTAAAGCATCATTAAATGACCTCAAGTTTATAAATGTTAATAATCAAGTCTAGGCCTTAAACAACGTCTTGTCTTAGCTTAATTTCATGCAAGATGCAACAAATATACAATCCAAAAAATTAAAGAAAGACATGTATACAATTCATATAAACCCCAAGAACATATATAAAACTAAGGATATAAACATGAAAACATCCCCCACCTCACTAGACAATTGAATCTTTAGAATCCAAAGAAGGCAAAGGCAAAATGGAAAACCGGACAAGGGTTTTGTAGAAGAGGATGTGGGGAAGCTTTTGTCTTCCAAGACTTAAGCTTAAAAGTGAGTGGAAAGGGGCCAAAAATCAAAAATGGAGGCTAGGTTTAAGGTGTCTACAATGGAGGCAAGTAAAGGTTAGAGAGAAAAAGTGAGGAAGATGAAGAAGTGAGTGGAGGAATGTGTATTCCTCCACTAACTTAAGGTTGATAGTCAAACACACACATGCTTACACTACCTCTCTCTCTCTCACACACACACACTAAACAAGAAGCCAACACTATCTCTCTTACATACACACTTTAGGAATTTGCATAAGTGTCCCTCTTCCAAAATATCACAAATTATAATTTGTAAAAAGGTCCGTCCTCTAAATATCTCAATTTAAATTGCAAAATGGTCCCTAAGATGAAAAATAATTACAAAAAATAATTACACAATTGCCCCAAAAAGTGAAAATGTTTCCAAAAAAATCATGCATCGATACCCCTATGAGAAAAGTAAACAAGTAGCATGATTTTCTACAAAAGTAAAACTACGCATTTCATAAAAATCAAGTGGAATGGATGCATGCAAAGCCGGAATCAAATCTGAGTACAAACCATGAGGTTACGCGAAAAGAAATGATAAATGGAAAGTGAACGGAAAAGGAAAAATGTCGGAAAAGAGAGGAGATGACATGGTCCTCACAAGGACTTTATCAATCTAAAGGAAAGAGTGTCAGGAACTATTAGTGAGTACTCAAGACGACCAAAGGGACTAAACCCGAACTCCGCAAAAAGAACTTTAACGGAAAAAGAAAATTCGTAAAAATAGGAAAAAGTACCGGTCATTATAACCTACCATCCTTAAAGAGATTTCGTCCCCGAAATCTGGAACATCTTGAGGAAAACCGAACTAGGACCGAATGCTAGGTCAAACCAAGGAATAAATCATAAAATGCCAAAGGACAACTCCAAAAGCCTCAAGACTAAACGAATGAATAGAGAACTACAACCACCAGAAGAGCTCCTAGACAACACATATCGAAACAAGGCACTTAGCTAAAAACGACATGGCAGTATCAACAGTGACTAGAACCCGCCCATAACGTACTCAAATGTGTGGTAGAGTTGATAACGCCTAGTGCCCGCCCATACTTACTCATCAATAAGGTAGCATCAACGGCAACTGGCACTCGCCCATAACACACAATTACATACGGTAGCATAACAGTAGAGAACACTAATACATAACATGATCCCCACTAGGTTTACCCGTGAAACTCTTCGATACAAATGACATCAATGACACAAAACAAATATTGCCAAAAGCATTATGGGAACCAGGCATTCTATAAGAGTCGGGGTATGGTCCAAGGATATCTGGCTAGACCATCTCAGCCAATCACAAAACCCTGACGATAATGCCACAAGTGCCATCATGCTTAAGGCCTCAAATCTTCAGCACATGCAAAACTAACAACTCTAGTCACAAATCCAAAGCCTGACAAGTCTGTGCCCTCAAGCCAATGGATCGGACTTCACAAAATCAGAAAACATCAGAATATTCAACTCTACCTCTAAAACGAAAGATGTTAAAATCAAAGACTTCACCCCTATATAGAAGTAAGTCGACCAAATTAATCAAATCCCCACCAAGGACTCAAGACAACAGTGGTGATCCTCGTGAACCAATCAACCCACAACTATGCACAAAGATATGAAGAAATGGGACTCACCTCCTATGAAGTCCCTAACACAAAACAAGAAAAGAGGAGAAGTCTTACTCTCCCACAAGTGTCGATAAGACAAACACGAAAAACGGAGCATTCTTCCCACCTTAGAGAAGTGGATAGCCCATGACAGAACAAAATGTGATAACTCTTTCATGAGGAATTTCCACAATGAAAACAAAGGGAACACGACACCAGCTCGTGTTTTCCCAAAATGGACCAAAAGGACTCCATATGAAATGAAATACTCATAAATGATATATGCAACACGTCTCCATTGTGACGATCCTGGTTTTTAGGCCAACGTGTCCTGTGATGAACTAAAAATTAACCCGATAGCGGATCCGAAATACGGAAGCGAAAACAGAAAATAAGACTCTAAGAAGTCAAAGTGACCTTCCATGAGGTCGTGGAACTCAATAAGAACTGATGCGGAAGCAAAAGATCAAAAATATGATAAATAAGCCCCCAGGGGCAAAATAGTTATTTTTGAAAAATGTAGATTCGGGTGCCACCGGGCACACCACTAGAAAGATAACAAAAAAATAATCAGGATGGACTCAAGAATCGCAAGATTCGGAGTTCGGAAGAAGGAGAAACGGCCCGACGAAGAAAAACGAGCACTTAAGGCTAAAAGGGTAAATTGATAATTATCCAGGAAGATCCAGGTGCAACTGACCACATCGTTGGAAAAACAGTGGAAAATTAGTCAAGTTTAAAAAAAAGTTCACTCGATTTGGAGTCTAGACGAGGGAGAAACGAGGGTTTGAAGTTGAGAAGTCACGGCGGCCCGACGAAGGCCATGGCGCACACGGTGCCCATGCACGAGCCCACCAGTGCCCGATGGCATGCACATGCTGACAGCAAGAGAAAAAAAATGAGCTACCAGAACTGAGGCATGAAACGGAGGTCAAGACGAGTTTTTATGGAAAAACACAAAGAAGAAACCCCCCCTAAAATCGAGTTTTCTACGTGACTTCTGAGAGAATTCAAAAAAAACTCACTGTAAAATGCCCAAAATTCTCCTAGATCAGAACTGGTCAAGAGAGGCAAAAAGCTGCTAAAATGAAAACTGGAAGCTGAAACTTCACAAAGGATTTCTGGTACCAAGACGACATTTTTTGGAAAAACACGAAGAAGAAACCCCCCTAAAATCACATTTTCTATTTGACCATGTCGAAAGAAGAAATTAAAACTGATGCGAAAGGTCTAGAATGCCCCTAGATCAGATTATGCAACAACATTTCAAAATGAGTCCATAGGAGGCTCATTTCACCAAAGAAGAAGGTTTGCCCGGAAACGACCATGCACGCAAACGTAACTTACCTATTTTGACGTGCGGCAATGGTCCACGATTTAAAAATACCACCGATACAAAATCCGACCCCCCAACGGGCAAAAAGGCAAAAATAGAACTTGGAATGAAAACTCGGAATCCAAAAATACAAAACGGGGTTAAATGACCATTTGGCCCTTGGCCACACTTCAAACATGATTTATAAGACCCTATGAAAGAATGGAAATGGAATTCCCACACCCGATACAACCATGGTGAGACAATGACGTGGCGTTTTTCAATATTTTCATAATATTTCACGAAGTTAAAAGTAACATAGGATACAAATCAGATGTCATTGGCCTATGGCCCCATTTCATACATGTCAAATACAATGTAAAGAGTGTACTTATGTACACATTACAAAAATAGAATCAAATTTACACATTTTGACATATAAAGCTATAAATGGCATTTCAAGCCAACATTTACATGAAATGAGAATTTCAAGTGTACAAATCATCCAAGAATGATGTGAATCCCAAATCTTGATCCCGGTACCTAAAAAATGTCCCCACTACGTGAGTGAGTAACATAAAGCTACTCGTAGGAGATGAGCATGCATCAACCTAGCATTTTACAATTATATCACCTTAAGGTGAAACATGTTAAAGGGGCTCATGCCACCTAACGTCTATATCAAAATGAGACTCAGGGAGCATCCTAAGCTACTCATGCAATTTAAAGTGACCAACGGCATACAAGTATACATGCTCAAGTATACTAAACAATGTTAAACACATTATACAACATACAAGCATACATTTCCAAGTATGCTAAACCACATTAAGACAAGTCATGCAATGTCTAAGCAAATTTACACAAGTATGCATTTTATATGAAAATCTCGTAAATCAAGTATACGAACACAAGTATACTAAGCTAAAAGAGATACGCCTAAAACAAGTATACACGGCACAAGCATACTAAATGAAATCTAAACTCACAGAGCAAGCATACAAGTTCAATTACACTATATAAGATTTAAATGCACAAAACAAGTATACAGTTTCAAGTATACTAAGTAAGATTCAAATATCCAAAGCAAGCATTAATTCTCAAGCTACAAGTAATCCATGATTAACAACTTGAAATTGAATGCGAAATCAAAGTAGAAAGACTAGGATATGTGGTCACTAGACCGAGCAAGTGTTTCCGGGTAATTACGACCCACAAGGCACTACCTAGTGCGCACATGAATAAGTTATTCCGGGCAATTACGACCCACAAGGTACTACCTAGTGCGCACTTATGACTTAGAAGACTCTTGTCTCCGTACTAGAGCCAAACCCTAGCCATCACGAGAAATATGTCCTTACAAACTTTCCAAAATAAATAAGTCCAAAACTTATACAAAAATCAATAAGCTAGACTAAACTTATACCAAATCCACTAATGCGTAAAGCCATCTTCCATGCACAAATAAGGTTGAATCCACACAAACCATGTCCTAGAATTCAAGTCTAGATAGCATATGTCATGTTAAGCCTCCAATATGCAATTTATACTTCAAAACAAGAATATTTTACAACAATTGAATCACATTACCACACTAAGCCACAAGTACTAAATAAGTCCCAATTTAGTAACTAGCTTTCAAGATAAACAATTGTAATATTCTAACAAGCTATACACCCACACAAGATATATCTAAACAAGCTATGCAAGTCAATGATATTCTATATCATGCTAAGTCCAATTACCATTTCAAGATGCCTCAAGTACTAATTCTACATCAAATTTGTAATATGCTCACAAGGTGATTAAACGGACTATGTTTCAAGGGATTAATAACCTATTACCTCCGATATCAATTTAAGTGACCAACACACTTAAAATAAAATTAATTAAGCTCATTAATTAATTTTTCTCTAGATTTTCAAACATATCCAAATGTCCTCAATTTAATATATGTTAAAGAACTCACCAAGGCCTACTTTAATATCACATTACAAGTTGATTCCATGCTTGATACAACTAGGTGAATTAAACTTTAACAAAAGATAAATATTAAATAAAATTTGCAATTCTTATTCAAATAACCCCAATTTAATATATATCAACCACCATACCAAGGCCTAAATTTCTAGCATGCCACAATTTAATTCTAAGTTGTCTAGCATCATGAGAATTAAATCTTAAACAAAGAAAATAATTAAATTAAATTCTATAACTTGAACAAGGCATGCTCATAAGTTGTATATGCTCATATAACAATTAATACAACATTAATATAACCTTAAAACATCCCCTACCTCAATTTGAGATGAAAATTCCAAATCTCCACCGAATTGAAACGGCTCCGAATCCAACGAAACTCCTAGGTTTTGTCGGGGACAACACGATTTATATGAATCCCCAAGAAGCCCCATGAAAATCCAAACTTGACCTCAATCCTGAACTCAAAATTTGGTCAGAAATGGTTTATAATAAGGGGTAATGGTGCGCGTAGTCAACACGGACACAAAACGTAAAGGCACTTCAACTTTTTAACAAAGGAATGAAGTTCAAAAGAGGAGAAAGGTGGTGGCAGCCTCCCTTGGGCTGCCATAGGAGCTCTGGTCATGCAAGGTGAGTGGGGAAGATGAAAATGAAACATTTCACCCCCTTTTAAAGAAATCTCAAAAAGTGCCCCGAACGGGCCCCGTCGGATCCGGAAAAGTGGAATTTGAGCAAACGCGCTCAAATAGCAAAACTCTATGAATGAAAAAGATTCAAAATGAGAAAATATGAATAACAGAAGAAACGGCGTCAAAAACCGAGTTCCGAGCAAAGAGATATGCCCCGAACAAGTTCGGCGGCAACCGGGGCTAGAAACCCTAAAACTGAAGCAAAACGACCAGAAGGAAATTCCAAGAATTTACGAGTCGACGAAAAGTGAAAATGAATCCCATACGAGGATTCAGGCTCTAGACGAAGTATTTTACAATAACTTTCATTAATAACTTGCAGTAATGCCCAGAATGAAAATATCTTTCAAAAATATTTTCTTAAAAACCCCTGAAATAAAATATCTTCAAAAGAAATTTACAAAAAACACCCCAAGAAAGGAAAATTTTTCAAAGAACTTTGCATCCATACCCCTATGGACACCGGGAGCAACCAAAGTACTTTCTTGCAAAAGTAAAGATACGTATTTCTTGGAAACCACTTAGAATGAAGACACGTGAAGTCAAAAACCAACTCCAAACACAAGGAGTGAGGTTACACCAACAAAGTGACAAACGGGGAAAAGACATAATAGGAAAAATGACAAAATAGGGAAAAGGACGAAAAGTGAATAGTGTTGAAAAACAAAAAATATAGAAATGACTCGGTCCTCAAAGTAAATTGTCAATCCAAAGGAAAGAGTCTCAAAAACCATTTTCGAGCACTTGAGACGACACTAAGCGACGAGAAACTGAACTCAGACAAGAAATTTCAACGAAAAAAATTCATCCTTGAAATTCTGAGGAAAAAAAAAATGAAGGAAATGACCCGGTTATTACAACCTACCCTCTTTAAAGAGATTTTGTCTCCGAAATCAGGAACATTCCCAGAAGAACCGAAGAAGGACCGTACATAAGGCTATACGAAAGAACAGATCATAAAGTACCTAAGGACAACTCCAAAGGTCTCAAAATCAACGAAGAGACACGAAACCGCGAATAGTGAGACACCTCTCCAACGAATTGACATACTAACCCAATGTCAACCACCTAAAAGAGATCAAGGCAACTACATAACTAAACAAGGAACACAATCAGAAGCAACATGGCAGCACGAATACTGACTAGAACCAGCCCACAACATACCCAAGGTGTGGTAGCATCCACAGTGTCAAGTGCCCGTCCACACTCACATTACTAGCTAGGTAATGCAAGATAGTATCGACGGCAACTAGCACTCGCCCACACACAACCTGTACGATAGCATGACAGTATAAAGCCCTAATTCATCACCTGCCCCCAACAAGCTCACCCGTGAAACCTATCGATACAAATGACATCAATGTCAAACAATCATTACCAAAAGCACTATGGAAACCAGGCATTCTGTGAGAGTTGCGATATGGTCCAAAATGTCCGGCCGGACCATTCTGGCCAATCCAAAACTCTGACAACAATGTCATAGGCACCGCTACGCTTAAGGCCTTAAATCCTCAATACTGAAAAAACTGACAACCCCAAGTCTCAAAACACTGTTGTCAACCACACCAATCATGAATCCAAAGCATGACAAGTCTCTGCCTTCAAGCCAATGGATCGGACTTTACAAATCAAACAACATCATCATCGCCTTAGTCACAATGACTCCCAAGAAGACAATGCACCCAAAATCCTCCACGTCATGCTAAAGCTGACCTACTACAAGGCTACACCTAAGAATCAAGACATCGGATCAAGCTCACACACACAATCCCGACAACCAAGGTTATACAACCCCAAGTACAGTACAGGAATAATAAAAGAAATGAACTAATTTGGCAATTAGTCATGAAACATATATATATATATACAAGTATATATTCACAAGTATACTAAGAAATATCAAAATGAAAATACAATATATATATATATATGCACAAGTATATACTCTACAAGTATACTAAGCAATACTAAATCCATGGTAGACACGTATACGGCTCAAGTATACTAAACCAAAACGAAATGAAATAAGTAACGTACAAGCATACTAGGTACAAGTATACTAAACGTAATGAAAATCCATGCACCAAACAACTAAACACATAGTGTACAAGGGC
Organism: Cornus florida; assembly: GCF_030987335.1. NCBI lineage: Eukaryota > Viridiplantae > Streptophyta > Magnoliopsida > Cornales > Cornaceae > Cornus > Cornus florida. The sequence continues at coordinate 37,565,600 of NW_026775571.1, read as the reverse complement.
AATTAAGTATGCTACCTATCACATAGGGGTCAAGCATCAGAGACATATTACACATCACCTATGACGCTAGCATGATAAACAGATATAGTAAATAGAAAACATACCATCTATACTAGCACATAGCCATCAAATAGTCACACCCCCTAACATGTTTCTAAGGTATGCCCAAAACGATAAGGCATATAAACATGTAAGAATGACTATGCAAATAACAATCCCACAAAATCAAAAGCAAGAAAGGATGAAATGCCTATCAAAAGAACAAACTCACTAAAGTGAATCCCAAAACCCGGATGAGTCCAATCCCTCACAGCAAGCAAGTAAATCATCTCCTAGAATGAACACTAAGGTTTCCGAAACAAAGTGTCTACAAGTCTTTCCCAAGACTAGCTCAAACACAAGGTGGGATCCTAAAGCCACACAAGATATAACCACCACTCTAAGAACAAAGGGCACGGGAACCTCACCGTTAAGGCCTATGAAGACAAATCTTCCAATCCCCAAGGAAGGACTCGAGTCAATCTGACTCGTCGTCCCATGACGTTAGAAACAAGACCCCAATGACATCACCATATCAAGGTTACCACAAAACCCCAAGAGATGATGCCCTAGCATCAATCTCAACCAACCAAGCTGGAACAACCCACAATGCTTAAATAAGACATAAAAGTAAGCAGGTGACACGTAACATAGCAATAGACTACATACTCACACAAGTAGTAAGGTCATATAACGCATGTCAATGTATGCATCGTACTATCATACTAAGAATAACAAGTACATGCAATACGCTAAAGTAGACAAGCATAACCAACATGCTAAGTAGACAAGCGTAAGCCAATATGCTAAAACAATCAAGCATATACAATGTGCTGAAGCCGACAAACATATACCGTATGCTAAGGCAAACAAGCACATACAACATGCTGAGATCTACAAGTATATATAATATACTAAGTTAAACAAGCATATGTATCATGCTGTGACAGTTAAACATACGTCCACATAAGCACGTAAACAAGTTATCAAGAAGTAACAAAACACATAGAGCATGGCAACACAAGCATGAAATGCACCCAAAACCCGTCATCCTAAGGTTTTTGATCCTGGGAGCTCTGATACCACCTGTGACGACCCTGGTTTTTAGGCCAGCGTGTCCTGTGATGAACCAAAGATTGACCCAATAACGGATCTGAAATGCGGAAGCGAAAACAGAAAACAAGACTCTAAGAAGTCAACGTGACCTTCCATGAGGTCGTGGAACTCAATGAGAATTGATGCGGAAGCAAAAGATCAAAAATATGACAAATATGCCCCCAGGGGCAAAATAGTTATTTTTGAAAAATGTAGATTCGAGTTCCACCGGGCACACCTCTGGAAAGACAACAAAAAAATAATCAGGATTGACTCAAGAATTGCATGATTTGGAGTCCGGAAGAAGGAGAAACGGTCTGACGAAAAAAAAATGAGCACTTAAGGCTAAAAGGGTAAATTGGTAATTATCCAGGAAGATCCAGATGCAACCGAGCACACTGTTGGAAAGACAGTGAAAATTAGTAAAGTTCAAAAAAAAGTTCACTCGATTACGAGTCCGGACGAGGGAGAAACGAGGGTTTGAAGTTGAGACGTTACGGCGGCCCGACGAAGGCCATAGCGCACACGGTGCCCATGCACGAGCCCACCGGCGCCCATGCCGGTGCCCGATGGCATGCACATGCTGACAACAAGAGAAAAAAAATGAGCTACCAGAACTGAGGCTTGAAACGGAGGTCAAGACGAGTTTTTATGGAAAAACACAAAGAAGAAACCCCCCCTAAAATCGAGTTTTCTACGTAACTTAAGAGAGAAATAAAAAAAAACTCACTGTAAAATGCCCAAAATGCCCCTAGATCAGAACTGGTCAAGAGAGGCAAAAAGCTGCTAAAATGCAAACTGGAAGCTGAAAATTCATGAGGGATTTTCGGTACCAAGACGACATTTTTTGGAAAAACACGAAGAAGAAACCCCCCCTAAAATCACATTATATATTCGACCATGTCAAAAGAAGAAATTAAAACTGATGTGAAAGGTCTAGAATGCCCCTAGATCAGATTATGCAACAAAATTTCAAAATGAGTCCATAGGAGGCTCATTTCACCAAAGAAGAAGGTTTGCCCGGAAACGACCATGCACGCAAACGTAACTTACCTATTTTGACGTGCGACAATGGTCCACGACTTAAAAATACCACCGATACAAAATCCAACCCCCCAACGGGCAAAAAGGCAAAAATAGAACTTGGAATGAAAACTCAGAATCCAAAAATACAAAACGGGGTCAAATGACCGTTTGGCCCTTGGCCACACTTCAAACATGATTTATAAGACCCTATGAAAGAATGGAAACGGAATTCCCACACCCGATGCAACCATGGTGAGACAATGACTTGGCGTTTTTCAATATTTTCATAATATTTAATGAAGTTAAAAGTTACATAGGATACAAATTAGATGTCATTGGCCTATGGTCTCATCTCATACATGTCAAATATATTGTAAAGAGTGTACTTATGTACACATTACAAAAATAGAATCAAATTTACACATTTTGACATATAAAGCTATAAATGGCATTTCAAGCCAATATTTACATGAAATGAGAACTTCAAGTCTACAAATCATCCAAGCATGATGTGAATCCCAAATCTTGATCTCGGTACCTGAAAAATATCCCCACTACGTGGGTGAGTAACATAAAGCTACTCATAGGAGATGAGCATGCATCGACCTAGCAGTTTACAATTATATCACCTTAAGGTGAAACATGTCAAAGGGGCTCATGCCACCTAACGTCTATATCAAAATGAGACTCAGGGAGCATCTTAAGCTACTCATGCAATTTAAAGTGACCAACGGCATACAAGTATACATGCTCAAGTATACTAAACAATGTTAAACACGTTATACAACATACAAGCATACATTTCCAAGTATACTAAACCACATTAAGACAAGTCATGCAATGTTTAAGCATATTTACACAAGTATGCATTTTATATGAAAATCTCGTAAATCAAGTATACGAACACAAGTATACTAAGTTAAAAGAGATACGCCTAAAACAAGTATACACGGCACAAGCATACTAAATGAAATCTAAACTCACAGAGCAAGCATACAAGTTCAAGTACACTATATGAGATCTAAATACACAAAACAAGTATACAGTTTCAAGTATACTAAGTAAGATTCAAATATCCAAAGTAAGCATTAATTCTCAAGCTACAAGTAATCCATGATTAACAACTTGAAATTGAATGCGAAATCAAAGTAGAAAGACTAGGACATGTGATCATTAGACCAAGCAGCTGTTTTCGGGTAATTACGACCCACAAGGCACTACCTAATGCGCACATACATAAGTTATTCCGGGTAATTACGACCCACAAGGTACTACCTAGTGCGCACTTATGACTTAGAAGACTCTTGTCTCCGTACTAGAGCCAAACCCTAGCCATCACAAGAAATATGTCCCTACAAGCTTTCCAAAATCAATAAGTCCAAAACTTATACAAAAATCAATAAGTTAGACCAAACTTATACCAAATCCACTAATGCATAAAGCCATCTTTCATGCACAAATAAGGTTGAATCTACACAAACTATGTCCTAGAATTCAAATCTAGATAGCATATGACATGTCAAGCCTCCAATATGCAATTTATACTCCAAAACAAGAAATATTTTACAACAATTGAACCACATTACCACACTAAGCCACAAGTACTAAATAAGTCCCAATTTAGTAACTAACTTCCAAGGTAAACAATTGTAATATTCTAACAAGCTATACACCCACACAAGATATATCTAAACAAGTTATGCAAGTCAATGATATTCTATATCATACTAAGTCCAATTACCATTTCAAGATGCCTCAAGTACTAATTCTACATCAAATTTGTAATATGCTCACAAGGTGATTAAACGGACTACGTTTCAAGGGATTAATAATCTATTACCTCCGATATCAATTTAAGTGACCAACACACTTAAAATAAAATTAATTAAGCTCATTAATTAATTTTTCTCTAGATTTTCAAACATATCCAAATGTCCTCAATTTAATATATGTTAAAGAACTCACCAAGACCTACTTTAATATCACATTACAAGTTGATTCCATGCTTGATAAGGAGAATTAAACTTTCACAAAAGATAAATATTAAATAAAATTTGCAATTCTTATTCAAATAACCCAAATTTAATATATATCAACCACCATACCAAGGCCTAAATTTCTAGCATGCCACAATTTAATTCTAAGTTGCCTAGCATCATGAGAATTAAATCTTAAACAAAGAAAATAATTAAATTAAATTCTATAACTTGAACAAGGCATGCTCACAAGTTGTATATGCTCATATAACAATCAATACAACATTAATATAACCTTAAGACATCCCCTACCTCAATTTGAGATGAAAATCCCAAATCCCCACCGAATTGAAACGACTCTGAATCCGACGAAACTCCTAGGTTTTGTTGGGAACAACACGATCTTTATGAATCCCCAAGAAGCCCCATGAAAATCCAAACTTGACCTCAATCCCGAACTCAAAATTTGGTCAGAAATGGTTTCTAATAAGGGGTAATGGTGCGCTTAGTCACATGAACACAAAACGTAAAGGTACTTCAACTTTTTAACAAATGAATGAAGTTTAAAAGAGGAGAGAGGTGGTGGTAGCCTCCCTTGGGTTGCCATAGGAGCTCTGGTCGTGCAAGGTGAGTGGGGAAGATGAAAATGAAATATTTCACCCCCCTTTTAAAGAAATCTCAAAAAGTGCCCCGAACTGGCCCGGCCGGGTCCGGAAAAGTGGAATTTGAGCAAACGCGCTCAAATGGTAAAACTCTGTTTTCGAAAAAGATTCAAAATGAGAAAATATGAATAACAGAAGAAACAACGTCAAAAACTGAGCTCCAAGCAGAGAGATATGCCCCGAAGAAGTTCGGTAGCAACTAGGGCCAAAAACCCTAAAACTGAATAAAAACGACCAGAAGGAAATTCCAAGAATTTACGAGTCAACGAAAAGTGAAAATGAATCCCGTACGAGGATCCAGGCTCCAGACGAAGTATTTTACAATAACTTTCAATAATTGCAAAATGGCCCTTCTAAAAAGGTTTAACCCCAGAATGAATATATCTTCCAAAAATATTTTCTTAAAAACCCCTGAAATAAAATATCTTCAAAAGATATTTACGAAAAACACCTCAAGAAAAGAAAATTTTTCCAAAGAACTTTGCATCCATGCCCCTATGGACACCGGGAGCAACCAGAATACTTTCTTGCAAAAGCAAAGATACGTATTTCGTAGAAACCACTTAGAATAAAGACACGTGAAGTCAACAACCGACTTTGAACACAAGGAGTGAGGTTTCGCCAACAAAGTGACAAATGGGGAAAAGACAGAATAGGGAAAATGACAAAACAGGGAAAAGGACGAAAAATAAATAGTGTCGAAAAACAAAAAATAAGGAAATGACTCGGTCCTCAAAGTAAGTTGTCAATCGAAAGGAAAGAGTCTCAAAAATCATTTTCGAGCACTCGAGACGACACTAAGCGATGAGAAACTGAACTCAGATAAGAAATTTCAACGAAAAAAATTCATCCATAAAATTCTGAGGAAAAAAAAGAGGAAGGAAATGACCGGGTCATTACATCCATGTAAGCACAAAATTATATCACTAAAGTACAATAACAACATGGCATCTCTAAGCACATAGCATACATAAGGAAATCAAATAATTCACCTATCACATAGGGATCAAGAAAAGAATGACACGCCATACATCAATAATCATACTAGCATGTTTAAATAAATATTGCATACAAGAAACGCATCATTTCTATCAGTACCCAAATCAACATATAGCCACATATCCTATATATGTCTCTAAATCATGCTCAAACAATAAAGCATATAAACATGTAAGGAAGACTATATAATATAAAGCCATAAAATCACAACTAAAATGGAATGCTTCTCTAAAGGATAATCTCATAAGGAAATGAAAAACATACCCTAAAACTCGGATGAGTCCAATCTCTCACTACGAGGAAAGGAATCATCTCCAAAAATGACTACGGAATAACAAAACGACAATGTAATGGGTAGTTCCGACACTAACCATCACCAGACATCCACTAAAAGGACATACCTTAAGATGCAAATGAGTCTGATAAGAACTCTATAGGATTCTACTAGAATCCTAGCACACGACCCCAAATCTCAAGCGACAAGAGAGAGTAATTAATTACACCAATACAATTAATCACATAAAATTACTTACACCAAAAATCGTAGCTCGTAAGAGCTGTCCAAGGTAAACACAAGAAGGATTCTAGGTCAACACACCTATCAATCCTTACACCAACACTCTAAGAAGACAAAACACAAGAATCTCGCTGTTAAGACTCGCAAAAATAAATCTCTCATTCCCAAGGAAGAACTCGAGTCAATATCGACTCACCATCCTATGATGCTAGAAACAAGACCCTAATGACATTATCACATCAAGATCGCCACGAAACCCTAAGAGATGATACCAACACCTTAGATACAACCGTGACTACTTCATAAAGCAACAAAAGAGGATGAGACGGAACGGTGCCTTTATGGCCCATGCCTCATCTCGCAGAACAAAACTACAACCCTACGTTTATATGAGCCTTACTCGAATCAACCATCAACCTAAAGTCTTAAAACTCTCAAATCGACAAAACAGATAAGAAGGTTCCTGTCGTGGAGACCTTATAAAACGAATCCTTCCTATACAAGGAAGAATCCCCAAAAGATAAGGATGCGTTTAAGAATACTATGGCTGCCAAGAGATAATGCCCTAGCTTTAATCTCACCTAACCGAGCATGAACAATGCAGAAAGTAAATAAGATACGAAATAAATAGAAGCCACCAAAATCATATGCATCACATGATAGATTCTCAAAATAAAACACCTTACTAGACTACATCTCATGTTGTTACTACAATCAGGTTAAGCTCACATAATACATCCATATATATACATAGGTATACCACATAACAACAAGATTACATTCTTATACAAGTAGTGAACAACCCATATACGACATGCTCAGTCACTTAGCAAGCAGATATAAATTAAAGGAAATAGCGCAAGTAGTAACTAGTATGCTCACAACCTATCGCAAGTTAGCATAAATGTTTAATATTAAATCAGGCACAATACTTAGCACACACCATAAGGTTAAGACATGTAACATGTAATAGTATAAAATCGTCAATAAGCATACTTTTGCAAAAGTTAACTCAAATCCTAAGTGCTTAACCAACTGACTTTCAATCATATTAAGCCACATAGTAGAGGTATTTAAACAACTTAACACGTAAGCGTACACGTTATGAATGCATAAATCATATGGCGCAAAGCAAAAGCATAAAAGGTATGCAGCATACAGTCATGCTAGCATAGATAAGCACATACAACATGCTATCACCGACAAACATATACAACATGCTAAAGTAGTTAAAGTAAAGCTTTTAAACACTCAAGCATATAAACACGTAAACATGTGATCGTATCAGACATGGTATCAAGAAGTATGTGAACATATTAAACCAGTCAACAAAAGCGTCTTATGCACCCAACACCCGTTGTCCTAAGGTTTTCGAACCCGGATGCTCTGATACCATGCACATGTGACGGCTCAAGTTTTTCAAACCCGGTGCATCAGTGATGACCCGAGAGATAACCCGATAATAGATCCCGAGATGCGGAAGCGAAAGATAAAACAAGCCTTCTAGAGATGTACGTCATCTTTAAAGTAACTTCCCATGAAGTTACAGAACTCAAAAGGAACAAATACGGAAACTAGGGTTTCAAAACCCGACAAGAAATGAACCAAGGGCAAAATAGTCATTTTATACAGAGATGGATGCTACCATGCACACCATTGGATAGATAACAAAAAATTAACAAGGTTTTACTTAAGAATCACTTGATTCAGAATCTAGACGAAAGAGTTATGGTTGAAACAAGTTTGCGGAACAAGGTTACCAAAAATGACCCTGAGACACGCCTTGCGGGCGGACGCCAAGGGCGGTGGGTGCCCGTCAAGGCCAAAACTGCGAGCGGGCGCCTGCCAAATAGCAAAGTTGCTGCTAAGGAGATGAAAATGGGGGTCTAGGTGGTTTCTAAAACACCTAAATTGAATATGCAACCCTAAAATACATCTACAAGACCCCCGGAAGTTCCAAAACGGTCAGCACGATTTTTTTTAAAAAAATTGATGAATAGTAACATGCTCTAAAATTTTAAAAGAGGCTTAAACTAGAAAATCAGAATTGACACGGAATTTTCAAGACCAAGACTGCATTTTTTGGAAAAATGCTTTGAAATGACTCCCCTAAAATCACATTTTCTAAGTGACCATGTTAAGGGAAGTTCTTATTTTTCAAGTGAAGTGCCCAAAATGCCCTTAAGATCAAATTTTACAAAAAGTGCAAATGAATGAGACTCAAAGTGCCCATTTCATCAAATATGAGGTTGTGTGCAAAAGTGAACATACACGCAAACATAATTTACATATTTACACATGCTACAATGGCTCGCGGCCTCAAAATACACCAAATGCAAAATATCACCTATCAACCTCCAATGCCGTAAATTTGCTTTCAAAAGTAAAACATGAATCTAAAAGAGCATACATGTAAATAGGAGATGTTTGGCCCTTGGCCACATATCATACATATAAAAAGTGATCCAAAAAGTGTACTTAAGTATACATTACATAATCTTAAGTAAAAACGACATATCAAAACCTATATATGCATTATAATTTCGAAAGAAAGCATAACATCCCAAAACTTGCATGTTTGTCAAAATTACACAAAAGGGTATCCAAAGCTACCACGCCAACCTAGGGATGTTGTGTATCCCAAAATAAGGTCTCTTTACCTAAAAAGTATCTGAACAACTACGGTGAGTAAACAAAGTTACTCGTAGGAAATGAACATGCGTATAAGCTAAAGTTTTAACGGTTTTTCAAACTTATATAAACCGATCCATGTGGTTCATGCCACCTAACATCTATATCCAAAGTGTGACTATAGGATCATCCCTAAGCTACCTTAGAACATTTTAACTTAAACCACAATATTAATGTAATTTAACAACATCGAAAAACTAAATGTACAACGAAAAGTTACAACTTCATAATGTTATCAACTTGAACTAAAACACGAAATTAAACAAGTGAAACTATAAGTTATAACGATATAATGTTATTAACTTGAAATGAAATACGAAATCAAACAAAGTGGATATACTTGGACATCACAACGGAATAGAACCAACGAAATTAGTTACTTTTAGGTTACTAGCCCGTGGATAACCTCCCTAAGTATGCACTATAATGTAGGGAGAACTCTTATCTTCTGTACTAGAGCCTTACTCTAGCCATGTCACAACTACGACGCCCCAAGAATCCAAAATCAATAAATTGTGCAATAACGCATATACATATATACCAAATGTACGTAGCCACTTACCATGCACAATCAATTTTATTGGAAACACACAACATATGCCCTAAGTCCTCAAGCTATAATGGCATATAATAAGTTAATTTCACAATGTGAATTACTATAAGTTACAACCATGTTATCAATACATAAAGTCCATTTACGTAGGTATACAACAAGTTCCAATTCTATGATTTAAACTTTAATACAATACCAAACACATAATCAAATCACTGGCTCAATAATATATAAATTCAATAACTACACAACTGAAAATCACAAGATTTCAAAACATCACTATACCCTCAATTAGTCAATGATATTATCAACAACAACAATATACAATTTAATATTCACATTAACCTCACAACATGCATTAACTCAAGCCACTACTATACTATCAACATAGTAACATCAACTCATATGGATATACAATAAACTTCTAAATCATGATTTAAAACACAATACAACATCAAATACACAATTGAATACATATAGACACTTATATAGAATTTAATAGAATTCTCACAATTAAATCTCTAGATTTTAAAACATCATTAAATGACCTCAAGTTTATATATGTTAATAATCAAGTCTAGGCCTTAAACAATGTCATGTCTTAGCTTAATTTCATACAAGATACAACTATATATACTCCTAAAAATTAAAGATAGACGTGCATACAATTCATATAAACCCCAAGAACACATAAAACACTAAGGGTATAAACAAGAAAACAACCCCTACCTTACGGTTTTGTAGAGGAGGATGAGGGAAAGCTTTTGCCTTCCAAGACTTAAGCTTAAAAGTGAGTGGAAGCGTACCAAAAATCAAAAGTGGAGGCTAGGTTTAAGGTGTCTACAATGGAGGCAAATGAGCGTTAGAGAGAAAATGTGAGGAAGATGAAGAAGTGAGTGGAGGAATATGTATTCCTCCACTAACTTAAGGTTGATAGTCAAACATACACACACTTACACTACCTCTCTCACACACACACACACTAAATAAGATGCCAACACTATCTCTCTCCCACACACACTTTAGGAATTTGTACAAAAGTTCCTCTTCCAAAATATCAAAATTATAATTTACAAAAAGGTCCCTCCTCTAAATATCTCACAATTTAAATTGTAAAATAGTCCCTAAGACGAAAAATAATTACAAAAGATAATTACACAATTGCCCCAAAAAGTGAAAATGTTTCCAAAAAAATCGTGCATCCATATCCCTATGGGAAAAGTAAACAAGTAGCATACTTTTCTATAAAAGTAAAACTACGCATTTCATATAAATCAAGTGGAATAGATGCATGCAAAGCCAGGATCAAATCCGAGTACAAACCATGAGATTACGCGAAAAAAAATGATAAACAGAAAATGAACGGAAAAAGAAAAATGTTGAAAAAGCGAGGAGATGACACAGTCCTCACAAGGACGTTATCAATCTCCAAAGGAAAGAGTGTCGGGAACTATTTTTAAGTACTCAAGACAACCAAATGGACTAAACCCGAACTCCGTAAAAGGAACTTTAACGGAAAAAGAAAATCAATAAAAATAGGAAAAAGTACCGGTCATTACATTAAGCTTTCGGATCGAAAGTTAAACTCCTTTTTCTTTGTTCTTCTCTAACACCGACAGCCTTCGGGTTGCCGCCATCCACTTTGCTGATCCGAGCTATCCCAAAACAGATCTTCTTTCTTCTTCTTCTTCCTCTAGCCCCTTCTCTCTCTCTCTCTCTCGCAACCTCTCTCTTTCTCTCGCCTCTTTCTCTTTTCTTTTCCCAAACTAAAATATATATGTATATATATATATATATACACATACACTACTTATAGAATATAACCCTAATCCTACAGCACGTCTGACAAAAGAAAAGAAATCTAATAATAACAATTAAAATCTTATTATTAAAACATAATATATATATATACACAACATTATATATATATATATATATATATGTATGTATGTATATACATATTCCGATGAGCCAATATCCAAACCTATCCAGGATCCCTTTCAAATAGTTCAAGACCCATCTACTTGGTCCAAATACTACCAGCCCAAACCCATCCCTTAAAATAAAATAAGTCTTTAACTACACAATTAAACATTTAAAAGCAATTTAATTAAATAAATACATCACACACAACCACATAATTAAAATGCAAGAAATCAATTAAAAGAATGCACATACACAATTAGCCACGCTATTAAATTTAAATCAAACAAAAATCAAATAACTAAAAGTAAATTAACAAATAGCCACATGATTAAATAAAAATGTAATTAAAATAATTAAATAAATCTCTAGAAATTAAGGGTATTACACACACCCACACCGAAAACGTGCTAACTAGCTGGACCTTGGTACCTCCGTCGTCTCTAGGGAGAATTTGCTAGTTGTCCCTGGCAAAAGGTAACTCCCAACTATCATTTGGGGCCTTAGTTTGCTAAATTACTCACATGTACCTCCCGTACCCCTATTAACTAGTTAGCACCGCCGATAAAGGAGTACCTTCCCAACTACTGGGTTTAGGAAAACCGTTCATCAAACTTCTTCAAAATTCATCATTCACATTCCACATTTTCTCACAACACACTCAATACCCAATGACAATGCAATGCCATCAATGTCATGCTTGCAATGTATAACATGCTACAATAGTCTTCATTATGAATTCATAGTCACAATTCTAACTTCACATAACTTTGACAATTAAATACTCACATTGACAATTTTACAACACATAGCATGCATGGCATTTTATACATCATCAAAATCATACATCATTAATTTTGCTCTCTAAATCATCATATATAAAATCAAATAGTAAGAATCACCATATAATCATTTCGGAATATATAACCACACACAAATCAACATTACTTGCAATGATTACAACATACTCAAACCCTAACATGCTTCTATACAATTAACATCAAATTAGCATGTAAAAATTAAGGGAAAACATGATTTTTGACTACAAAATTAGAGGACTATGCAAGTTAGACAACTCTACCTCCATTGATGTAAAAACCCTAATTTTTAAAAAATCCTTAGGTCACCCAAATGGAACTTCGCTTCGATCAAAACGAAACTCTCGTCGAGCTCTACAACTTTGTCTCCAATGGCAAAAATTATTACCCAAAGGAAGGAGATGAAATCTTGGCTTGAAAGTGTGGCTTTAGAGAAAGAGAGAGAATATATATAGAGAGAGAAGAAGATCTCGGTTAGGTGAGAAGAAAAATGATCAAAAATTGAGTTCCCCCTCATTTAGTCACATGGCTTAGTCAAGGGGGCTCCACTTTGACCTATACATTGACTAAAATGCCCCCACATGCAATATCTACCACATATACATCACTATTGCCCAAATAACCACATATTCACATATATATACACCAATTAATAAATATGGAATGAACATGGACCAAAAAAAATTACCCGAGCACGAAAACTCCGAGTGTGGGGTCCACACGGGACCTCCCGAACCAAAACTCTGAAAAATGTTGAAATGACACGGAATGCATTTCTAATAGTTCTAAAGTCAAAAAAAATGCCCTAAATATGCTCCAGGACCCACACGACAGGCCAATCAATGATCAACACGCAAAATGAGACAAAGAATGAATACAGAAAAATCGAAAAAATGCCAAAAAAATTAAAATGACACACGAAGGGGGTGGTTGTGTGAAGGATATGAGTGATTTTTTTGGTGAAGTAAGTGGGATTTAGTGAGGTTGTCTATGGAGGAAAAAATCCCCACCAATCACAATACACCACGTGGCAGCAAAAGAGCAGCCCACTAACACCCAGAAACCCATCATCAGTCGAAGGCCAACAACAAAAAACATTCACACATGTCAAGTTGGACCGATTAGACAAAAGAAGCTCTGCTTGGCATGAAAGCCTATGGATAGCCCAATCTTGGCAAGCCCATAAGACCATAACGCTTGGCATAAAAGAAATATACGCACGATCAGTAAGCATAAATCACTATAACAAATTTGGTCTTTGGTGACAAATGAATTTGTCGCTAGAAGCACTTATTTTGTCACGATAAGATTATCGCGACAAAAAATATTTTGTTACCTGTTCGTCGCTAGAAGCCGGTCACAATATGTTTTTTGTGACAAATATTGATTTTTCGTTAGAGGTAGATATATTGCGACAAAACATATTTTGTCACAAAATGAATAAAAAATTACGACAAAATATTTGTCGTAAAATATTCAAAATTGTCGCCTTAAAACCTCCAAAACTTATGAAATTTGTCGCTGTTTGTCATTATTTTGTGACGAAAGAACTTTTGTCACTATATGTATACTCTTTTGTGACAAAAATTTTCACTATAAGCTATTTTATTATGACAAAATCTTTTATCACAATATACTTCCTAAGTTGCGACAAAAATATTGTCGCTATAAGCTGCTTTATTGTGACAAAAATTTTTGTCACAATATATATAACATGTTGCAATAAAAATTTTGTCGGTATAAAATATTTTTATTGTGACATAAATTTGGTTGCAATATATGGGTCATGTTGCGACAAATTAGTTGTCGCTATAAGTTATTTTATTGTGACAAAATCATTTGTCACAATATGTATATTTTGTTGTGAAAAATATATTGTCCCTATAAGGTTAAAATATTGTGACAAAATAAATCAATACATTTGTCCCAATATATATACCATGTTGCGATAATATTTTGTCACTATAAAAGTTATTTTATTGTGACAATTTCTTTTGTCACAATATATCTATCATGCTTTGACAAATATGTTGTCACTATAAGCTAAATATTATGACAAAATAATATGTCGTCCAACTAATACAATAATATAATTTTATTTTCACCTATTAGAAATTTGGAACCTGTAACTTAAATTAAAATATTAATAAACTAAACAATCAAAACTAAAATTCAAGCATATCATTGAAAATCAATATTTGATAATCAAATATAAAAGATAAAACACATATTCCATTAAGAATTTAAATATTAAAATGTGCAAATCATCCAAAATCTAAAATGATAATTCCATCACATATCAAAATGCTAATATCTGAATCTAATATTACACGATGCTAATTGCATACACATATCAAAATCCCAAACGAAATCTGAATCCATAAAGGGAGCTAGATTGCAATCAATATAAAACCTGCAAAAAAATAAGAAGAAAAAATGAGATTAGAATTTGAAGACTGAAATAAATTTTTAAAGAGTATTTTAGAAAACTTGATATCTTGGTGAGAATACACTACAAGAAAATAGGGGCATGCAGTCACTACCAGAAAATCATCTTTTAGTGACAGTCCTAAAACCCGTCTCTAATGGACCATCATTTAGTAACGATCCAATGTACACTGTCCCCAAAGGCCTACGCGCTCGCCCGTGAAATTTTTTTGAGAGAAGTTTAGCACCTTTTCTTTACTGCTGTAATGACCAGGTTATTTTCCTTCCTTTCATTTTTGCTAAAATTTTACGGATAAATTTTTTCCGTTTAATTTTCTTTTTTGAGTTCTGTTTCTTATCATATAGTATCGTCTCGAGTGCTTAGAATTGGTTTCTAAGACTTTTTCGTGCGAATTGACAACTTCCTTTGAAAACCGAATCATTTCCGCATTTTCACTTTTTAGACACTATTCACCTTTCGTCTTTTTCCCTATTCTGTCTTTTCTCCGTTTGTCAGTTTTTGGCACAACCTCACTTTTCATGCTCGGAGTTGGTTTTTAACTTCACGTGTCTTCATCTTCAGTGGTTCCTCAAAATATGTATATTTACTTTTGCAAGAAAGTACTCTAGTTGCCCCCGGTGTCTATAGGGGCATGGATGCACAATTCTTCAGAATCTTTTTCTTTTCTTAGTGTGTTTTTCGTAAATATATTTTGAAGATATTTTATTTCAGGAGTATTTAAGAAAATATCTTTTGGAAAATATCTTCATTCTAAGGCAGTTTTGAAGTTAACCCTTTTTGTAGGGAACATTATGCAATTAACAAAAGTTATTACAAAATACCTCGTCTAGAGCCTGGATCCTTGTACGGGATTCATTTTCACATTTCGTCGAGTCGTGTACTCTTAGAATTTCCTTCTGGTCATTTTTCTCCAGTTTCAGGGTTTTTGACCCTAGTTGCTGCCGAACTTGTTCGGGGCATAACTCTCTGTTCGGGACTCAATTTTTGACGTTGTTTCTTCTGTTGTTCATATTTTTTTATTTTAAATCTTTTTCATTTACGACCGTTTGAGCGTGTCTGCTCAAATTTCACTTTTTCGGACCCGGCAGGGCCCGTTCGGGGCACTTTTTTGAGATTTTCTATAAATAGGAGGTTAAAGCCATCTTCTCCTTTCACCAAGGACGACCAGAAGCATCCATAGCTGCCTAAGGGGGCTGCCACCCTTCTCCTCTCAAGTAAACCTCCTTCCCTTTGTTAAAAAGTCATAGTACCTTCATGTTTTGTACTTGTCTCGACGACGCACATCTTTCACCCTTATTAGAACTCGTTTCGGGCCAAATTTTAAGTTCAGGTCTGAATTCAAGTTGTGATTTTCATGGGACTTCTTGGGTATTCTTGTTCATCATGTTGTCCCCGTCAAAACCCTTCGGTATCGTCGGATTCAAAGCACTTTTCTTTCGGTGGGGATTTGAGATTTTCATCTCAAATTGAGGTAGGGAGTGTTATAATTTCATTTTCTTGTTATATAGCATGCTATGGATGCTTATACAACTTGTTTACATACTTGGATAATAAATCTAGAGATTTTATTATTTATTTTTCTTGTGAAGGATTTAATTTTCCCAGTTGCTCGTAACTTGGTTTAAATATGTGGCATGATAGAATATTACTCCTTGACATGTTCATTGACATATATTAAATTTAGAGCATTTGGACAAGTATTAAAGATTTTATTTAATAATTATCTTGAATAAAAAATTAATTCATATGGCCTTAACTAACTTGAAATCATTATGTGTTAACATATTATATTAGGCCCTAGCATGCTCTTCAACATAGGTGAATCCAAGAGTAATCGGAGATGTTTTAAAATCTAAAGAATATTTAATTAATTGATTAATTAATTTATTCCAAGTGTACTATTCACTCCATTAGAATTCCGATTTGATATTCTTAATATGCATGCCACATAGTTTCACATATATTTAATCTAGAATGTTTAAGTTTTGAAACCTTTCATTTATTATTTTTCTAGTATTAAGATTTAATACTCATGGCCGTATCTTGCATGAAATATACTTGTATCATGTTCTTAAATCAAGTTATGATATGTTTAACAACATATATTAAATTGAGGTCATTTGGATGAGTTTCAAAATCTAGAGATTTTTATTAAAAGAATTAATTAAAATCCATTCAATGGTTCTATGAGCATGTTTAAGTCACTATCTTGGTATTCATGATTTCCTTGACATATTCCTTCGTGTGTATTAAATTGAGAATAATCGGATAAGTTTGAGACTTGCAATTACCTGTTTTTCTTGTATGGAACTTAGTTCACTTAGTTGTAACTTGTATTCCATGGAACTTTTAGCTTTTCATTATATAACTAGAACCCGTATATCTTGGCTTCATTAATGTACTTAATGAACTTGCATCATTGTCTTGGGATGATTTAATTACTCATGTGTTGCTTAGTAAGTAGTTGAATCATGTATCTTATACTTGTGGTATATTTACTTCAATGGATTTCTTGCGCTACATATCTTAGTTCTAATCTATATAGATGCATACTATGATTTCTTGACATTTCACATGCCATCATAGTTGAGAACTTAGGGTATGGCTTGTGTGTTCCAAAATCTTGGTTGTGCATGAAACGTTGTTAATGCATTTCTTGTATTTTAATATAATCTTGACTTGCACAACTTGTTGATTTTGGAACTTGGGATATCAATCAAGAATTAACATAGCTAAAACTTGGTTCTAGTACGGGGGATTGTCCCTTTAAACTATAGTGCACACTAGAGGAAGGTACCCATGGGTTAGTAGCCCTAAAGTGATCTCAATAGTACGATTTTAATCCAGACGATATCCAAGTTTTCACATTAGTTGATTTCACTCCTTAAATTTCAAGTTGCTATTCCTTAAAGATTTAAACTTGTCGTGTATGTGAAATACTCCGATCATGTTTCATTACATAGATTTTATGGTTCATTCATGATTTTACTCCTTAAATTTTAAGTGTTGCATTCATTGAAGATTTAAAACTCTTTTCGTGTTATATGGAGTATTCTATCATTGTTTAAATGCATAGATATTATGCCTTATTCTTGATCTCATGCATAACTCTTTTCGTGTTTCATGGAATGTTCCATCCTTGTTTAGTTGCATAGATATTATGCTTTGTCATTGATTTCTTATATTACTTTTATCATGTTAATTGGAATGCTCTAATCTTGTTAATTGTATAGATATTATGCCTTGTTCTTGATATCATGTATTACTCTCAATTATGTAAATTACATTTGATAATGTGATCCTAGTATTCTAGTATTAGTCTTAATCATGTTCTTGGATTATCCTAACTTGACTTGTTTCATATATGTATATATATCATGATTCTTGTTACTTATACTCTAAGGTAGCTTATGATGCTCCCTGAGTCTTATCTTGACATAGACGTTAGGTGGCATGACCCTTTTGAACTGTATCATGTTAGTCTAAAAATCTGAAAGAAATCGAGTCATGCATGCTCATTCTCTACGAGTAAACTTGTTTACTCACCCCGAAGTTACTGGGGGTTTTGATCAGGTACGAAAACTTGGTTCGTGATTCTTATCATGCTTGGATGATTTGTAGACTTGAAAATTTCAATTCTTGTAAACGTCGACTTGAAATGCCATTTGTAGCCATTTTGTCAAATGTGTATATTTGATTCCAAACTTGTATTATGTGCTTAAGCACACTTTTTGGTATTCATTCTATGTATATGATATGTGGCCAAGGGCCAAACTTCATTTGTAATCCATATATATTAAAAAATGTAAAATTTTGCCTTTAATGAGAAAAACATGAAAACTTGGGTTTCAATATGTCATTTTCATACCGGTGTGTGCATTGTGTATGTAATTCATCCTTTAGCATTCATTTACCATATGTGAGGTATGGCGAAGGGCCAAACACCAGTTAGTTTTCATTTTTGCATTTTAGTTCACATATTGAATTTTTGGGCTAAAATAGTAGAAATCGAGCATTTAAGAGTTCATTTTCAAATCGGGTGATGTAAAGTGTGTTTCGGCACCTCTACTATGTCTCATTAATATCGTATGAAGTGTGACCAAGAGCCAAACGGTCATTTGAAAGCATTTTATAATTTTAGTTTTCAAATTACCCTTTTCTTGGTACCGGAAATCCCTCATGAAGTTTCAGTTTCCAGTTTTCATTTCAGCAGCTTTTTAGCTCTCTTGACCAGATTTCTTGGGAGGGCATTTTGACCATTTTGCAACGAGTTTTTTTCATTTTCTCTCACGCATTCTGAGTAGAAAATTTGATTTCGGAAGGAGTTTTTTCTTTTGCGTTTTTCCAGAAAAATTCATTTGATAGCCCGTTTCAGCTCTCAGATTAGGACAATCACTGTAGCAACTTTTGCCCTCTTGTCCAGTTCTGATCTAGGGGGATTTTAGGAATTTTTCAGTTAGTTTTTTTTTTATTTCCTTTCGGTTAGTCGGGTAGAAAACTCGATTTTAGGGGGAGTTTTTTCTTCGTGTTTTTCCAGAAAAATTCATTTCGGCCTCCATTTCAAGCCTCAGTTCTGGAGACTCATTTTTCTTTCTTGCTATCAACATGTGCATGCCATTGGGTGCCGGTGGCTCGTGCGTGTGCGCCGTGTGCGCCATGGCCTTCGTCGGGCTACCGCGACGTCTCAACTTCAAACCCTTGTTTCTCCCTTGTCCGGACGCCAAATCGAGTGAACTTTTTTTTTAACTTGACTAATTTTTTGCTATCTTTCCAACGATGTGCTCAGCTGCACCCAATTCTTCCTGGATAATTACCAGTTTACCCTTTTAGCCTTAAGTGCTCATTTTTCTTCGTTATGCCGTTTCTCCTTTGTCCGGACTCCGAATCATGCGATTCTTGTGTCCATCTTGATTATTTTTTTGTTATCTTTCCAGCGGTGTGCTCTATGGCACTCGAATCCACAGTTTTCAGAAATGACTATTTTGCCCCTAGGGGCTTATTTGTCATATTTCCGATCTTTTACTTCCGCGTCAATTTTTTTTGAGTTTCGTGCCCTCATGGAAGGTCACATTAGGGTCTTAGAGGTGTGTTGTGCCTTGAAAGACCATTTTCTTGTTTCTTACTTCCGCATCTGGATCCGTTATCAGGTCAACTTTCGGGTCACCATTGACGCACCGGGTTGAATAAAACCTGGATCGTTACAACTGCATCTCAAAATATTTTTAATTTTTTAGTTTTTGAAATAAAATAAAGAAAGAAAATGACCAGGCGTTGTCATTTTGACCTATTTGTGTATATGTGTACTTACCTAACTCATAATCTGTGGTTTCTCTTTAGAACACAGTCGATACTCACGTCTCTCTCTCTACATTCACTTTGTATTCCACTATACACCTCTTTTTCTCTCTACCATCACCCTTTCCTCATACTACACAAGATACCTC
Organism: Cornus florida; assembly: GCF_030987335.1. Lineage (NCBI taxonomy): Eukaryota > Viridiplantae > Streptophyta > Magnoliopsida > Cornales > Cornaceae > Cornus > Cornus florida. Next base: position 37,545,408 of record NW_026775571.1, on the reverse strand, counting down.
CCTCTCTTCAATCATTTTTCCCCCAATCTCAACAGATTGTCTAGGTATGTGTTCTTCTTCACGCACTGAGGTTTTTATTTATTTATTATTTTTTAAAGCTCAATCATATCCATCAAATATGATCGTCTGATTTGATCCGTTTGTTTTAGGGTAAACTTCAGGGGATGAAGTTTGGGAGAAGACTTTTCGACCAATTCTCACAGGCTTTCGTCGTTTTCCTATAGGATTCGCCATGAAAAGAGGCAGGTCGAAGGCTGAAACGAAAAAAACTGATAGCAAGTGAGTTTTTATTTTCATTCATTTTGGTGATCTGTTAAAGCTATGGTGCTACAAATCTGTGATATATATATATATATATATATATATAGATATAGATATGTATGTATTCTATGTATGTGTGTATATATCTAACGGCGTGCCAGTGGGAATCGACGATGAAGGCTGATTGCGCTTCGTATTTTTCTGGACTTATTGTTAGGTTGTCGGTGAAGAAAAGAGGAGCACTGAGCGAATAAGCCGGCAAAAAGCCAGCCAATAAGGGTAGGCCGCAAAAGATCCCAACAAGCCCAAGAGGCCTACGAGTGCCTTCTTCGTTTTCATGTATATATCATTTCTGTATATATTTTCTGAGATCTATGTTTTAATATTACATCAAAATTGTTTCATTCAATCTATTCGTAGTTTATAATCGATTATTTGGCATTTTAAAAAATGTTTTCTTTCAGTTTTGGTGAATTTAGGAAGAGGAGAAGCACCTTAACAACAAATTTGTCTCAGTTGTATGTATTTGTCATCTCTTCAGATCTACAAATTTAATTTAATTCAATTTTGTTGAGTTTAATGTTTTGAATCAGTTTTTTTTTTTTTTTCTTCCCTTTTTCTTTTTGTAATTGTTGTTATGATTATGCATTATTTTCTGTGATTAGGTTGGTAAAGTTGGTGGAGATAAATGGAAATTCATGTCGGAAGCTGAGTAAATTATCTGAAAAAATAGTTCTAATTTCTGGTTCAGATTTATTGGTTAGAGCTGAAGATAACATTTTTATCTTCTTTTTTTTCCCTTTAATTTATTCCACTTTGATTCATGGGTGCATACATGATCTAGTTGCCTTATCTATTTTGATATGGGCTTCATTTCTCTCTTTATTGTATCAAATGAGTTCACCCTAGGTCCCTAACAACTTGGTTGGGGCCTTTAATCTTGGGTTGGAATTCAAAATTTAAAGATTAATGTAATTAGCTGGTAGAAAAATAGTGTATTGAAGATATTGACCAATAAGAGAAAAATTATATAGTATTAATTTTTAAGCTTACACAGAGCTAGAGTACTATGTTTAAGCCTCTTACACATAGCTAGAGTACTATGTTTAAGCCTTACCCTATAGGTCAACACAAATTAATGCTTGTTTCCAATTTTATATTAAAATACAATGAATGAAAAGCAAACACCATCCATAACTATTTTTCGACCTCTATTTATGCACAATAATATATAAAAAAAAAATGGTCACTTAAGGCACGTAACCCCCTATACACCGCAAAATTGGTCACTTAAAGGCACGAATGCAAGATGTAATTATAAGTACTCCATGTTGAAAGGACATTAGAAGTATTCCAGCTTAAAAACTCATGAATGTAAGATGTAATTATAAGAAAAATAATAAAGAAGAATATAAAATAGTATAGAATGAAGTCATATATGAATCCCTCACCAGTTCCTGACGAAGCCTGTTACTTTGTTGAATTGCAGTAGCCTTCTCCTCCATCAAGAATTGAAATCAGAGATCTTCCCTGAAATTAAACCAGAAGTTCTGTTTTAGGCAGATTAACATAAGCTACTAAAAGTTCATACACAAGCTACTAATAGCAATTGCAGTGGAACTCCAAGCATATGGACCCTGACAGAAATCCAACTTAGCTTCAAGTTGGATTTGAGCAAAATACTGGCTCAATATGTAAAGAATGTAGGAAGATATATATATATATATATATATATTGGTCGAAAGGCATAAAGGAAGAAATATACAATAACACACAATCAATCAGTTAAAATTTAAATTTCTGATATGTTTAATAAGCAGCAACAATTAATGGATAAAAATTTAATCCAAATAATAATAATGTAAGTTATTCTTTTAAGAGACGGAACACAAAATCTTCTTTATTTATTTATTTAAATATGAAATATGTATGTCTGAATGTATATACAATAGCAAAATTGCGACAAAATTAAACCAAAAGTACTTAAATATGAAATATGTATGTCTGAATGTATATACAATAGCACAGTTACAACAAAATAAAAGCAAAAGTAATTAAATATGAAATCAATATAGAGCACATCAAAATTTAACCACAAATTGACCTTTTCATTGCAAGATCAGTTTAGACTGAGAAGGCGGCTTTAATCACTCATTAAAAACATTCATCCATTCAACATAAATATATCCCTTTTAATAGATGGGAAAAGAAAATCAAAAAAATAAAACACAAGTAATTAAATATGAAATATGGATGTCGGTATGTATATACAATAGCACAGTTGCAACAAAATGAAAGCAAAAGTAATTAAATATCAAATCAAGATAGAGCACATCAAAATTAATCTAGAAATTAACCTTGTCATTGCAAGATCAACTTAACTAAGAAAATAGTTGAATCACATACACACGCGCGCGCGCACATACATACACCCCCCCCCCCCCCCCCCCCCCCCCCAACACACACACATATCCAAAAAAGCAAACACATTAATTGATGGATAAGCAGACAGAAATTTCGAAAAAGGAACCAATTAAATCAAAGGATTAATTGATAGAATTATAAACCCAAAACCCCTAATATATATATATATATCAAAGAGGGATGTATCAAATTGTACTTGCATGTTCCAGCACCACCATATACCTCAAAAAACAATATACACAAACCTAGACTCTAATGCAGCAACCCACAAATATCCCAGACCAAATGAATCTCTTTCCTCTCTCTCTGCAATTCCATAAGAATCTTAAAAACAAGTCCATCAAATAAAAAGAAATATGTACGTTAATTTTCTTCGTGACGAAATTCACAATAATATAACAAAATAGGAAATTTTGGGTTGATAACAAACCAATTCTGGACCACTTTTGCATATAAATATTGATTGGAATGAGACCAAAAATTCAGAAGATAGAAAATCTTACCTAATTTGCGATTCTGTTTCACTTATCAGTCAGTTAACATGTGATATTTTCCTACAGTTAGGTGATGTAGTATTGTGTTGAGAGAGAGAGAGCGCGCACCCTAGGCCTGTTGAGGTGTGTAGGGCTGGGACGAATGGTGGTGGCAATTCTGGACTTCTCCTCCGATGTCGGCAATGCCGATGCGCACAGAAAATGATACACATATACATACATATATATAAACACACTCAAACCCCCACACCCACATGACCCACCGCTTTGCCCACCAAAAAGCTATAGCCTTGGTGGAAAAAACAACTTTTCTTAACAATGGAAATGAACATACCCATCACTTCCACCACATCCTTCTCTCTTTCCTCCGAAATCCATTTCTTCGAAACCCTTTCCTAGTAGGCATCCTCTTCAAATTGAAATCCCTAACCTGTTAGTAGGCATCCTTTTCAAAAATTGAACTCCTTTGGCCCAACTCTAACATCAAAATCGAATAAATGAGTCATGTATTCATCAAATGAAAAAAAAAAAAAAAAAATCAGGAATCAATTAATTAACAAATCAATACACAAAAACACACAGCGGCTATTGAGAGACAGCGGCTGTTGAGAGACAGCGGCTAAAACTTGCGACCGGCGAACTCGAACTGGAACAACGGGCGATGGAAACTGAAAGATATGGGTTTTAATTTTTTGAACAATCTGGCATATTAGATATGGGTTTTGATTAGGAAATAGATTTTGAACTTTTGATTCTTGCAGACAGATAGATAAACTGAAATATATGGGTTTTGAACTTCTAATTTTTGTAGATTGGGGGGGGGGGGGGGGGGGGGGGGGAGGGCAAGTTCAAAGTTGAGAAAAGAGAATAGAGATGGAGGCGATTGGGGAGTTGCAGAGAGAGGGAGCGGGCAAGTTCAGAGTTGAGAAAAGAGAATAGAGATGAAGGCGAATGGGGAGTTGCAGAGAGAGAGAAAGGGGGGAGGGGGCAAGTTCAGAGTTGAGAACGAGAATAAAGATGGAGGCGATTAGGGAGTTGCAGAGAGAGAGAGGGGGCCAGTTCAGAGTTGAGACTGAGAATAGAGATAGAGGCAATTAGGGAGGCTGAAGAGAAACCTAGGGCTCGGATGAGATTGGTTAAGTTAGAAACAAAATAATAAAATGAAATAATATTAGTGCCAAATTTTGGCGCACTAAATTTCGCACAAATTTTGGCGCTCTAAATTCTGTACTTAGGTTAGGCTAAAGGTAATTAGTACACAACACCAACAGTCTTTAAAAGAACGCTGGTGAAGAGCATAATTGTTGTAGTGTGATCAATTAGAGATAACTTTACTCAATAATCGATGATGGAGGAGTTGGCATGACTTGCTATAAAATTGTAATTAATTAATATATATATTTGTAAAGAACATTTGAAAAGTTTAATTAATAGCTATTACTCATAAATGTATTTATAGAGAAGGTCACATTTAAAATTTTTAATTATTAATTATATAATGTATTCAATTAATATATAAAATATGTTTTAACTTTGGCCATTATATGAAAAATAAGAAAACAAAATTCAAAATTTATCTAAAGTAAAAACATTTTGTTAGAAAAGTTTTAAATATTTAAATTTCATTCAAAAAAACAAATTTTTTAGTTTAAGACATTAAATTCCATGACACAAATAGTTTTGTTTTTTAAATAAAGATTCTTTAACAATGCTTTGTTTGGTAAAAAAGAAAAAAATTGGCATATTGACACTTGAACAACGGGCGATCAACGATGGAAAAGAAGTTGCAGAGACTAGAGACAATTTGATATAGTGATATGCGGCATATGCTGATATGGGTTTTGAACTTTTGATTCTTGCAGTTGCAGAGGCTAAAGAGAGATATAGAGAAAGATATGCATGTTTGGCTTGTAACTTTGAAAACAATTCTAAAAAATTTAGAGAACAGAAAACTGTTTTTAGAGAACTTTAAAAGACAATTATTTGAAAACAGGCCTTCTATACCTGAGTTTTCAAAAAACGGTTCTCAGAATACTTAATCGAGCAGAATTTTTTGTACAATTTTTTATTTTCAATATTCTAAAGTAGAGTTTTTTGTACAGTTTTCTATATTCAATTTTCTGAAAATAGAAAATTGTTCCCAGAATTACAAACCAAGAAGACCCATAGAGCTAGCTTGATTTGTAATTCTGAAAACAGTTCTCAATAATTTAGAGAACAATAAAAGACAGTATCTTTACGATTTCACAAATTTAGAACTATGACTATGACCGAACCAAACCATTAGCTGTGACACCCCCTAATTTCAGAACACAGGTTGGTCAAGTCTGCACACAAAACTAGGGGATATCAAGACAATTAAAGTATTTCAAACAAGCGCATAGTACAAAAAGAAAATAAAAAGAATAAATAACTCGCTGAAGGAAAATCTATTAAATAATAAATTCATTAATAATTCTACAACTCGGGAATCCCATAACTCAAGGACCCTTTAACCAAAATCCACTATCCAGAAATTCATCAATACATACTGAAGTAATAATATCCTACTTTGAAATAAAATAGAAAGACAGGATAAGTCCTCCAGCTGCGGATTCTCAACTTTGAAACTTGAAACTTCTAATAACTTGAAAAACAAATCGCGGGTTAAACCTTACGAGCAAACTCTCTTTACCAAGTTTCTGAAAACCAATAAACAAATTATCTCTCACCAAAACCAATCCTATTAAAATTTTTATCTTTAATAAACAATGATGCACATATATATAAATAATTATATATAATATACTAATCACATCCATTAATAGGTTAATTAAATTTAAAATCATTAAATAATGATTAAATTAATAATCATTCTTAAACCAATCCACAATTTCTTTTAAAGAGAAATTTCTTTAACCTTAATTCAATCCTAAACAATTATTAAACCACTTAAATAATAAAATATAATTAAGGGAATAATATATTTAATCTAATTCCTAATAATAATTGTAATTATTTAAATCACGTATCCAATATCCAAGTTTTGACAAATCATTCGTGTCTGCACCAAATTATAAAATAAAATAATATAAAATAAAATAATATACTAACCTTTAAATACTAAATTATTCTAATATAAGAATATCTAATCCTAATCTAACTTACACATTCAATAAGCATAAATAAAATTTTAATCATCTAACACACAACAATTTAATTACGCTTTGGCAAATAAACCATTCCATTATAAACATATTTATTTATATATTGATAATTCAACCATACCTCCACAAGTATATTTATTTATACATTTGGCAAATCAATTATGCCATTACAAATATATTTATTTATATATTGACAACTCAACCATGCCTCCTTTAAGTATATATATTTATACTTTTAAATTAACAATCCAGCCATGCTTCCTATGTATGTACTTTCTTCGTGCAAATACTTAAACAATATATTTACGCCTATGACAACTCATCCATACCTACAACTACCATTAAAAAAAAAAAAAAAATCTATAACTACCATTTTATAAAATGATTAACTTATTATTAGAATATTGGAGCATTTTTGACAATAGGTGGTATTAGGCACAAAATATAATTCAAGAGGGTTATTTGCAAATTCAAACATAGTTCAAGGAGTTTTTTTGCACTTTACCATATATTTATATATATACACACACTTTTATATATTAAAAACATACCTTATGATAAGTTTTAATTTTTCTTATTATTTCCCAAACGAATATATGGTGACAGAAGACTAATTTGTGTCAAGAATTTACTCTTTTATAATGAAATATACTTTGTCGCTAAAAGATAGAAATTGGCGACAAATAATTTGTTACTAAAAATCTATCAATAGCGATAAAGACAATTTTTGTCACTAGAGTGTAGTTTTTTTAGGCAAAAATTCATCGTCACTAAATGATAATTATTAGTGACAATATGTTGTCACTAAAAGTTTGTTAATTGTGACAAAGTGAGTTTTGTTACAATAACTCAATCTTTTGTGACAATGCATCATTTGTCACTAGAAGGTTGTTTGTAGCGACTACAATTTTTGTCGTTAAAATGCCATCAATTGTGACAAAGCTATATTTATCAAAATAACTCAATCTTTTGCGACACTAGAAGATTGTTGTTAGTGACAACAATTTTTGTCGTTAAAATGCCATTAATTGTGACAAAGCTATATTTATCACAATAATTCAATCTTTTGTGACAATGCATCATTTGTCGCTAGAAGGTTGTTTGTAGCGACAATAATTTTTGTCGTTAAAATGCCATCAATTGTGATAAAGCTATATTTATCACAATAACTCAATCTTTTGCGATAATGCATCATTTGTCGCTATAAGGTTGTATGTAGCAACAACAATTTTTGTCGTTAAAATGCCATCAATTGTGACAAAGCTATATTTGTCACAATAACTCAATCTTTGCATCATTTGTCACTAGAAGGTTATTTGTAGTGACAACAATTTTTATTGTTAAAATGCCATCAATTGTGACAAAGCTATATTTGTCACTAAAATCTAGTTAATCGCGATAAAGCTATATTTGTCACTATATTGTAATTAGTTGCGACAACATATTTGTCACTAAAATCAATTTTGTTGCCATACCCTTTTCCGCCATATGGTCGGGTGTGAGGAAATTCCCGGGGTAGATATTGCGACAACTTTTTGTGATAAATTTGATTTTTGTCGAGTAAAGTTAGCTTAAGGCGACAAAGTTACTTTTTGTCACAAAAGGTTATTTAATTGCGACATATTCATCTTGTCGCTATAGTTTTTGTCGCCAAAGACCAAATTTGTTGTAGTGAATACCCACGTCCGGGAATAAAGCCAAAAAATGGCTCCATATAATTATCTAAACAGAGCCTATAAATAGAGCATGAATGAGAATGAAAAGGAATCGAATTCCCAATATTGCTACTCTCTTTGAAAATTATTTGTCTCCTTATTTAGTTCTTATGTATCTTCCCTGATTTATTTCTTAAAGTGCTCGGGTGTGAGAAATTGCACCTATACTTTGGCGCCGTCTGTGGGAATTCGATATGAAAAATCCATTCTTTACCGCTTACATACAACATTGCTCTGGAATGGCGACAGGATCAGATGCCGCACAACCATGACAACAAGAAATCATGCAAAAAATACATAAAGAGATACAAGTACAACTTGACATCTTTCGACAAGCCAATGAGGCCAGTATAGAGCAGATCAACGAGCTGAGACAAACTCAAGAAGCCAACGTAGTGCAAATTAACGCTCTGCGTGAAGAAAATGGGAGACTTCGAGGTGACACTCGGTGGAACGATCCACTGAACGACCCTCAGCCAGAACAACAGAATGAAAATCCCCCTTTGGAGCTAGATCTTGATGACCGTCCTCTCCAGCAGAGGGTTCCACGGCAACAACTTAACAGAACATTGGACGATGCCAACGATACAGCAATCCAATCCCACATCCTAGGGAACTCCAGTATGAGAGGACCTCGAACCACCAGGGCCTATCCATCAGATAATGCTGATTCAAGTAGGAGAGAAGCGTGGATCCCAGTAGCTGACCAACCATCTTCAGGGAATGACTTCATCGCTAGGCTCCGAAAAGAAATGGACAAACGAATCAAAAAGCTGAAAGCCCAAACACCCGAAGACATAGTGAGGGAATTCACTACATTAATAATGAAAAATCCTTTCATAGATGAGATAAAACGGGTGGCAAGACCCAAGAAATTCACCATGCCAAAATTCACCAAATTTAATGGAATCGGAGATCCTCTCCAGCACCTAAACCATTACACTCAGGAAATGATATTGGAGGCGCACAACGATCCATTCATATGCAAAATATTCCCATCCAGTCTGACTGGGGTGGCCCTTAAGTGGTTCAAAAATTGCCCATGTAAGTCAATCCCAAACTTTAAATCATTGTGCATCACATTTCTTGCCCAGTACTGCGGAAACAAGAAGCAAAAAAAAATCATTGCCAGTCTCTTCACAATTCGGCAAATGAAAGGAGAGGGCCTGTAAGCCTTCCTCACTCGGTTCAACATGGAATCCTCTGGCATTTCAGACTGCAATCAAGATACAGCTATAGAAGCATTCAAGATAGCCATGGTGCAGGGCTCACGTTTTCACTTTTCTCTAGTAAAGAAAACTCCGACTAACATGTCATAATTGAATTCATAAGCATAAAACTATATCAGACTCGAAGAAAAAGAGGTAACCAGGCAGCAAAGGGCAACTCTGGTCACTGTGGAGAGCCGACCAAAAGAACAATTGAGCACATCAAGGGTCCAGCACGAACCCCCGAGCATCGAAGGAAGAACCCCCGAAAAGAAATCTCGAACTGACGAGAAGGTCACTCCACTCAAAGTGACACTAGCTAGACTGTATCAAGAGACTAAGGCTAGGAACATCTTTTAGATCCCACCACCAATCAGACAACCAATGGAACAGAGGGACCAAAGTAAGCATTGTGCATTCTATAGTGATTTTGGCCACTTAACCAATGATTGCAGGAGCTTGAAAAGGCAAATTGAGGCACTAATAGCCAAAGGCAAGTTAACAGACTACCTAATTAACCCGGGATAGCAAAGGCAACACGAGCGAACTCGGACGACTCCAAAGACTCTGGCAGAAAACCATCCTATTCGGGTAATTAATATAATTCACGGTCGTCCAGAGGAAGACGAGCTACCAGAAAATTCTTACAGGATCCAGCTTAAACAAGCCCATAAGTTATGAAGGATTGGCGAAATCAGCACTGTTGACTGTAAACCTAATCTTGCACAGGTTTCTTTTCATAAAGGAGATCTCAAAAGAGGACAACACCCATATGAAGACCCATTAGTAGTCAGCCTGCTAGTGGCCAATTGCTTGGTCAAACAAGTACTGATTGATCTTAGCAGTAGTGCCAACATCATGACAAAGTGGACTTTAGATCAGCTAAAATTGGCTACAGATCAAATTCGCCCTACCAGAAGCCCTTTGGTAGGATTTGATGGAAGAAGAGTGGAGCCCATAAGCGTAATCACACTATTAGTCACTGCTGCTAAAAGATCTCTGAAAGAGAACTTTGTGATTGTGGATATTCATCCAACTTATAATTTATTACTAAGCCGAGGGTGGATCCACTGCATGGAAGGAGTCCCATTGACTCTATATCAAGTCATGAGGTGCGTTAGCCCAAATGATTAAAAGGTCATCGATATTTGGGGAGATCAAGTGACAGCATAGGAGTGCTACCACACAACGGTTTATCCAACTGATAAAGGCAAGAAATTGCTAAAATAACAATTACCGAGCTCTTCCTCTCCCGAAGAGAGAGAGGAGCCAGAAGAGGAGCATTCAACTGAGGAGCCCCTGGAGGCCGTGCAGATAGTTGCGGAGGACGAGCACAAACTAACCTACATAGGGACACTCCAGCCAGCCTAGGAAAAGGAGAAGCTGATAGAAATCTTAAAACAGAATGCCGATATCTTCGCCTGGAATCACTGGGACATGCCAGAAATTGACCCACGGACAGCCTGTCATAGCCTAAACGTGGACCTTAGCCACCATCTAGTGAAGCAAAAGTAGAGAAGGTTTGCCCTCGAAAGGAATAAAATCATTGTTGAGGAGGTCAATCGACTTTTAGAAACAGGATTCATCAGAGAAGTCCAGTACCCTCAATGGTTAGAAGCAGGATTCATCAGAGGAGTCCAGTACCCTCAATGGTTGTCGAACGTAGTGGTCGTCCAAAAAAAGAATGGGAAATGGAGAGTATGCATCAACTTCACCAACCTGAACAAAGCTTGCACGAAAGATAGCTTTCTACTTTCCAAAATTGATCAGATGGTAGACGCTTCGACTGGGTATGAGAAATTAACTTTCCTTGATGCTTATTCAGGTTATAACCAGATCTCGATAAGCCTTTCGGATGAAGAGAAAACTTCTTTCATCACAGAACGTGGGACCTACTGCTACAAAGTAATGCCCTTCGGATTAAAAAACACAGGGGCAATGATAAGTACCGAATATTTCATATTCAAGCGCCCTTATTTGCATTAGTTAAGTCCATTAGTTGATCATATTGTACATATTAGCTTCATTTGCATGTTTTTGTTTACTTTCAGGTTGGTTCCCTAAAGATAGTTAAAAGTGCGGCTTTGTTGAGTTGTTGAAGAATCAGAGTATGCCGTTGCCAAGGACCTTCATTTTGTCCAAGACCAGTTCGTCAGCTTTCCATAGATATAAAGTTTGATTAATTAGATTTGAATCTAAAGAGTTATGTCATTTTTACCCTAGGTGTGCAATGCTGAAATTTACAGCCTGGCAGCAGTGAAGTTCGACTTTGTTCTTCATTTTTGACCCACCAAACTTGAGAATTGGACTTCCATTAAAACATGACATACTTGGATCTTTGAGTTAAATTTCCAAATCATCAAATGGTTCATCATTTGGAGTTCGAAGCAGAAAGTTATGGCCTTTTACCAAAGGTGTGCAGAGCTAAGGATAACCTGTGGGCGCCCGCCAAAATAGGCAGCGAGCTCGTGAAGCCGCAGGCGCCCGCAAGAAAGATGTGAGCGCCCGCCAAAACTACCAGTAGCATCGTCACTGCGCGAGCGCCTGCCGATCTTTAGACAATAGCTCGTGGGTTCATTTGTTTCTCCCAATGTTATCCCTTTGTTTGAGGGGATAGGTCTGCACTCTCTCAAGGATTTTGGGCCACGAATTTGGAGTGGTTGAGAGGTCATTTTGTGTTAAATAGAAGGCTTGAGCTTTGTATAAGGGATCAAACATTTTTGTAAGGTTTTAGAGAGGGAAATTTTGTGAGCTTGAGGGTTTGTATGTCTTGGAGCTCCTAAGTGCGAAAATGGAGGGCAAAACCGCTCTTTCTCCTTCCTCATTTGTGTCTATAGGTAACTAACTCCCTTTCTAGGGAGGTGATGAAGCCCTTCTTTGTAAACATGCCTTAGTTTCATTTAATTTAAGGAATGATTCATGTATATGGTAGTTTCATGATTTAAAGCACTTACACTCGTTGTAATGGATTTTAATGCCTATAAATGATCATTTTGAGTTCATTATCTTGTCTTAGATTTTATCCTCTCATAGATTATATAACTTGAATCTTCATAGTGAGAATGGAAATGAAATTGTGAAATGGGTTTAATGGCATGTTGTATGAGAAACTTGATATTCCATAGCTTAGGGCCTTCCTTTGATGGACTATTCTTGATTTTTGACTTCATGTGTTATTATCATTTGGTTGAGGGTTTGATAATCCCTAGCTTAGTGAGCATGTCATGGCTACACCCTAGTTTAGGTAGTTCAAGCATGTGGAACTTTAAGGGGTTATACTTAAGTCTTAATCCTATGAACTTCTTGAAGATAATGTAGCAATCTAGTATTGCTACATATCATTGCCAGACATTGACATTGTTTCCCAAGTTAATTGCAATCTAGCATATTTATGTGGAAGGTAGTGGATTCACTTCCCTAGCTTTCTTTGAAATCTCTCTTCTTTACATTCCTTGCATTTAGCATTTTAAGCACATTTTAATTTCAAATAACAAACCAAACAAAACTCTACACCTCTTTCATCAAACTAAAAGTGATTTTAGAAGACCTTGGTTGCCATAAACTAGCAATCCCTGTGGTTCGACTTACCTGAACAATAGCCCTATTTTACAATGATTTGTGCTATTGCAAAAGGGTTGATTTATAATTGAGATCGTCGACCAATCGCATCAGGCAACTTATCAAAGGCTAATCAACAAGATGTTCGATAAGTAAATCGGCCGAACAATCGAAGCTTACATAGACGATATGGTTGTAAAAAGCAAGGACAAGAAAGATCATCAGCAACATCTACAAGATGTATTTGATACTCTCAGAAAACATAGAATGATGTTAAATCCAGCAAAGTGTTCGTGCGGAGTATCCTCGGGCCGGTTCCGATCACCTGGTGAACAAAAGGGGTATAGAGGCAAGTCCCACTCAGTTAGCAAAATTGTTACAAAGCAAAGAACCACGAACCATGAAGGAAGTCCAAATCCTCACCGGGAGAATAACAACTCTCAACCGTTTTATATCCAGGTTATCAGACAAATGCAAACCATTCTTCGATATAATCAAAGCAAGAAAATGAGATATTTGGGGGGCAGAGCAAAAAGAAGCTCTCACAAAACTCAAGGAGTACATGACAAACCCCCTAATTTTATCTTACCCAAAGTCCGAAGAGACATTGTACCTCTATGTAGTAGTATCTCAATCAGTAACCAGCTCTGCTCTAGTAAGAGAGGTGGGAAAAAGCAACACCCGGTTTTCTACTCCAGCAAGGCCATGATCGACACAAAAAGTAGGTTGGATCACCAAATGGGCAATTGAGTTAAGCTCCTTTGACATTCGGTACGAATCACATACTGCGAAGAAAGGGCAAGTGGTTGTAGATTTTCTCTTAGACACTGATCCAGGAGAAGAGCAGCGAGTCACAGAAAACCCTTACTGGGAGTTATACATCAATGGTTCCTTGAGCTAAAATAGTGCCGAAGCAGGGCTGGAAATAAGAACTCCCGAGGGGACCAAACTCCAGCAATCGATTAGGCTAGAATTCTCGGTCACGAAAAATGAAGCAGAATATAAGGTGCTGTTAGTAGGGCTCAGATTGACCAAAGAACTCCAAGTAAAGTATCTCAGAGCTCATAGTGACTCACAGCTCATCACCAGACAGGTGATAGGAGAGTACACCTCCAGGGAGTGTATGCATACTGAGAAGAGGTTGAAAAACTAGCAAAATACTTTGATACAATCGAGTTTCAGCAAATCCCGAGGGAAAAAAAACCCGATAGCCTATCGCCTGGCCTGCGCAGCATCCATAGCAAACGAATCACTAACCAAGGTCATCCCCACTAATGTCCTAGATATACCGAGCATCACAAGGGGAGTACAGGTATTGGTTATTCTATGGGAACCAAGCTGGATAGATCCAATACTAGCTTACCTTGAAAGAGGATAAATCCCCAATTCTAAGGAAGCGGCCCGGCAGTTGAGGATAAAAGCTACCAAATACTCAGTTGTAGGAGGACAACTCTTTAGGCAATCTCATTCCGGGCCCATCTCAAATGTCTGACCCCTACGGAGTCCAGGGTAGTTTTAAAATAGCTGCATGAAGGGGAATATGGGAATCACTCCAGGGGCAGATCACTAGCTCACAAAAGTTCTGACTCAAGGCTACTTCTGGCCCTATATGGCAAGGGAAGCAGAAGAATATTCCCGAAGATGCGACAAGTGTCAAAGATATGTCCCCCTTGTCCATCTTCCCCCAGAAAAAATTCACACCATGAGCAGCCCATGACCAATCGCCAAATGGGGAATGGATGTAGTAAGACCTTTACCACCAACTGCATCACAAAAAAGATTTAGAATCCCAAAATCTATCATCATGGATAATGGTTCAAATCTGGATAATCAGTACACTCAACGTTTCTTTGACAAGTACAGAATCAACCAAAAGATGTTGGCCGTGTACCACCCTAAAGGCAATGAACAAACAGAAATAACTAACAGAACAATCTTTGCTTGCATCAAAAAGAAGCTTGAAGATAAGAAAGGAAGGTGGTTGGACGAATTGCCAAATGTCCTATGGGCATACAGAACTATTCCGAGACGCCCTATCAGTGAAACCCCTTTCTCTTTAACTTACGGTACCGAAGTCGTAATCCCCACTGAAATGGTAGCACCTACCATTCGAAGCTTAGCTTAGGAGTAGAAATCAAATAATCAACTTCTGGAGCACAATTTGGCCCTTTTGGAAGAGAAAAGAGAAGCTGCTGCCATCCGACTAACAGCCTATCAACAGAAAATAGTAAACAACTACAACAAAAGAGTTAGAGGAAGAAGTTTCAATCTAAGAGAATAGCGTGTCGGCAAATTGGAGCCCAACTGGAAAGGCCCATACTGAATCTCAGATGTGATTAGAAAAGGAGCTTACAGACTCCAACACCTGGATGGCACCGAGATAGCCAAGCCAAGGAATACAATGAATTTAAAAAGGTACTTTTAATAAAGTAATCGTACAATGTTTTCCAGTACTTTACTTTTTGAATAAAGTGGCCTTTTGTCTTTTTTCAGAAATCCCACATTGAATAAAAATAAAACTTTTAGTTGTTATTTAAGAAAAAAGTTGTTATTTAAGGAAAAAAAAGCACAAAATTTAAATAGTGGAGTGGACCCCTGATGGTAGGCAACCCATAATGGGACCCACCATCAGGGGTCTCCGCTTCACACTTTTTTTTTTTTTTTAATTATTATAAGGAGAAACTTTTCACTCACAAAAAACGATGTCCCGCATCATTTGAGAGATGTACTTCTAAGCTTTTCTTATAAGGCTGCTCTATTTACGTACATATCAGTGTGTGGGACCCATTGGCAATGGGAACCCATTTACGACATTGAAATGCCCCATTATCAGAGGTTTCCACATACTTCCCACATTTTTTCAAACGAAAACGTTTCCTAATTCTTAGAACTCAGGGTCCCATATCGACTAAAAAGGGAAAGATTCCCTTATTGTTAAAATATGACTTGTTGGGTATAATATCAGCAGGTGGGGCCTTGAATTATGAGACCCATGGATAGTCACAGCCCATTATCAGAGGGTTTGTAATTCATAGCCTTCCTCGCTTTCTTTACGGGAAATAGTTTGCTTTCGAATCAGTGCCCTGCATTAAATAGAAAATAAATGTTTTCTCGATTGAAAACACAAAATCACTTGTTTTTTTGTATTGACAGGTCAACTCCCTAAAAAATGAAGACCCATTACAACCAATTACTAGGTGGTAAATCCAATTTGATCACAAAGATAAAAATAAAAAAAAACCCCGAACGGTCACAAGAGCTGATCGCAAAAAACAGGCAAAGGCCTCAAAAGTCGAACGCCTGATCAGATTTAATCAGAAAATTGATCAAGTCCAAAAAAAGCCGAACGGTCACAAAAGCCGATCGCAAAAAATAGGCGAAGGCCTCAAAAGCTGAATGCCTGATCAGATTTGATCAGAAAGTTGATCAAGTCCAAAAAAGCTAAATAGTCACAAGAGCCGATTGCAAAAAACAGGCGAAGGCCTCAAGAGTCGAACACCTGATCAGATTTGATCAGAAAGTTGATCAAGTCCAAAAAAGTCGAACGGTCACAAGTGCCGATCGCAAAAAACAGGCGAAGGCCTCAAGAGCCGAACGCACAATTAGATTTGATCAGAAAGTTGATCAAGTCCAAAAAAGCCGAACGGTCATAACAACCGATCGCAAAAAAAAAAGAAAGAAAAAAAAAAGGCAAAGGCCTCAAGAGCCGAAAGCCCGATCAGATTTGATCAGAAAGTTAATCAAGTCCAAAAAAGCTGAACGGTCACAAGAGTCGATCGTAAAAAAAGATGAAGGCCTCAAGAGTTGAACGCCCGACCAGATTGGATCAGAAAGTTGATCAAGTCCAAAAAAGTTAAACGGTTATAAGAACCAATCGCAAAAAAACAAGCAAAGCCCTCAAGAGCCAAACGCCTGACCAGATTTGATCAGATAGTTGATCAAGTCCAAAAAATCGAACGGTCACAAAAACTGATCGCAAAGACGGGTGAATGCCTCAAGAGCCGAACGCCCGAGCAAACTTGATCAGAAAATTGATCAAGTCCAAAAAAGCCGAACAAACTCAATAGCCGATCGCGAAAACAGACAAGTACATCAAGATCAAGTTATGAGCAAGAGCTCAAGCAAAAGCAATCTCAGAGATTGTAAAAAGAAATTTTTATAAAAAGGTAGGAGTTTCTACAAGGGAGGCAGGACATACCCTACACCTTAAAATAAAAAAAAATAAAAAATAAACTATTTATTTGCAGGGTTATCCTCAGGTTCAGCCCTACCTTATGCATTAAACCTTTGAGTAAAAACATCAACTAGTTCCACCCTAGCCGGAATAGAAGGAGCAGTAAGTGTCAAGGAAGGCAACCCTTAAGAACTCGAGGGATACTGGAGAAGGGGCAACAAACTCAACCTCTCTAGGGCCAGCAGAGGGCTTAGCACACTCACTACTAACCAAGAGTCCCTACTCAACATCATACTCATCTACATCACCATAATCTCTCTCTTCCGAGGGGAGCTACCCTTGAGCAAATCCAAGGCTAAAACCCTTGGCATAACGAAGATTGGCAATTTGGGAAAAATGGTTGAACATATCCAAATCCCCTTCCTTGCAGGTCTGGATCAAAGAATTTGCCTTCCTAAGCTGAACATGGAGATCAGCCGCTTTATTCTCAAGTTCTTTGGCCCTCTTATCAAAATATTCAATTGATTTGAGCTGTTGGATTGTGATACTCCTCGGATCCGAGACACGGGTTGATCAGGCCCAGGTCCAAACCCGAGGGAATATCAAACAATTAAAGTATTTTAAAGCGAACACAAATGACAAAATGAAATAATAAAGATAAAATAAAGTTGAAAGAAGTATTAAGTATAAAACCCTCCATGTATAACTGAATAATAAAACTCTAATCCTCCAAAACTTCAAGGTTACAACTTGGGAATCCACTGGTGGACCCCTAACCAAAAGTTCAACTGAAACTGAAAACTGGAAATAGATAATGCTAGAAACATCGAGAGAAGTCCTACGTAATCAGATGAATGTGAGACTGTCCTCGACAAGCACGATCAAGCTCTAAGGCTGGAACTGTCCCTAAAAAGAAATAATAGAAGGGTGGGTCAAGCCCACGAGCAAGTTCTAATCTAACTGCAATCCATACAGTGACCCGATATGCAGATACACCGTAGACACCTCACAATATCTATCTAGTCCATACATATAAATATATCCACACTAAGGGACATTCACTGGTCTATAATAGGGGTCTCAACCTGAATAGAAGGCAATATACAAATACGCACCCAAAGGTGGGCATGAATACCTAGACCTAACAGGGTACACCTCAACCTATTATAACCAGCTACGCATCCACCTCATATACGCACCCTAACCAACGAGTCTGAGACTCAAGCTCAACTCGTGGTACCATAAACATATATATAAAGTCCGTCCAAATCCAGGGTATGTAGTTCAACTATTTATTAAACTGACATACAATAAACCAAATAGTTAGTCACTCAACTTATTCAGTTGATATGACTTAACTACCATCCGTTAATCTAGGAAGTCACTCAACTTAGTTGCAGTTGATATGACTTAACTAAAATTAGGATTCAATATTTATAAATCCATTCCTTTAATCTGTTAGGTTAGGTTTAGGCGTTTTGAGCTAAACTGTCCCTAGTATGTCACTGTCCCATACCGGTGCATACAATCCTCCATATCCAGGTAAATTACAATGTATACATAATAAACAAGTAATTTATAGTCCAAAACCACTATCCAAATACTTGCAGAAAAGTATTTAAAGTTACAGCAATTTAAATCCAAGAATTAAACCATGTAATTGCAGGAAACGGTTTAATAGTTTACACCAGTAGCATCCAAAGCATGTATAGACCCAATCTAATATATCAATGACTCTATCATGCATTTAAAATAAACTCTATAATCCTATTATAGTCCAATAAATTGCTAAATTAATCTAAGCAATTTATTTCATCCCATCCGATAACAGTGTACTAAGTTGTATGCTTTTATACTGTTTCACCCTTTATCTTAGAGACTTAAACCATGCAACAACAAGTTTAATCACACTTAGAATCAAATATTTAGTTCCTCTGTAAAGTCCCCACAATCCATTAGAAACATCCAATAGCTCAAACAATGCCCAGAATACCAAACAGTGCCTTAGAAAACTAAAAAAAAAATAAAATTAAACGTAAATTGAAGAGGGAGCCTGCTCCAAATTTTGGGAGCAGGCTCTTTCAGCCTAGAGCCTACTCTAGGACTCCTTGGAGCCAGCTCTACTTGTGTGGGAGCCGGCTCCCACATTCATGGAGCCGGCTCTCACCTCCTTTGGAGCCTTCGTCCCCGTTTTGCTCCGTTTCAGTTCGTCTGCTCCCTCTCTGATCAATTCCTACCACTCTATTGGGTTCTAAAACTAATCTTAGGAGTCTTAATTGAGTCTAGAAGCATCCCCAAGGTTGTTTACAATAACTGGGACCAATTACAGAGGTTAGATTTAGCCATTAAACTAGCATGTTTACAGTACGAAATTTAAACTAACTTGCAACATCTATTCCATTCCAATTCCTCTGTTCCTCTTCACCCCTGAACCTAAAGATCTTATATCATCATAGTAACTTCCCCATGATTTATTTACAGAGGTTAAAGGCAATTACAGATACTAAAATTGCTTAACAACATAACATGCTTAAAACAGGAAACTGATCAAGACATGAAACAAGCTTGCACGCATTATACCAGAAACAAATTTAACACGTAAAGATCATCAATATATCATATAGTAAGCATGCAAGTTCAGATTTAATAATTAATTAAACCCTAGAGATTATAGGTGCACAGAACACAAGCCAGAGGGAAGGAGGAAGAGAAGAACTTGCCTGTGATTTCGATTATGAAATCCCGGCGTCGTCTCTAAGTTTTCCAACAATTCTAAACGCCGTGAAGCTTCCTACTACTCCGTCTTTAATCCTTAATCAACCTCCTTGGTCCTCTCTGTACAAGTCCTCTTAAGCCTCGCTTTGTTTCCTCACAACTGCTCTCTGTTTCTCTGTTTGTATCTTTGGTACCTGAATAGGGTTTTTCCAACCCTTGATACAGATTATAAACGTGTATTTATAGGCACAAAAATAACCTAAGTCTACTTAAAACCCTAGACTGTAATTTAATCGGCTCATAGAAAACCTAGGTTATAATACATAATAGATACCTGTATGCCGTCTCTAAGAAAACCCTAATAAAAAAAATGTATTTGAATCCTTATTTATCTTCATTACATACTTAACTTATTCAAAATCAACAATTTACAAATAATTCAAATAAATTCAAATAATTCAAATAAATTCAAATAACCAAGCAACAAAACCATTTAAATAAATAAAAATACAAGTAAATACTTAATTAAAATACCAGGACTATCCTCTTAAAATTAGGGGTATTACATTCTTCCCTCCTAACAAAAGGAATTTCGTCCTCAGAATTCGCTCTTACCTTCTTCCAATATTTCAGGAAACCGCGAGCGAATGACATCACCCCGTTCCCAAGTGGACTCAGCCTCATTGTGATGACTCCACTGAACATGCACCAAAGGAATCACCTTATTTCGAAGGATCTGATCTCGACGATCGACAATACGACACGGTGGCTCCAGATAAGTTACATCCGGCTGTAACTCAGTCTCCCCAACATCGATATGCTAATACCGATCCTCATCTCGTAGAAATTTCCGCAACATGGAAACATGAAACACATTGTGTACACGATCTAAATTATCTGGTAGTGCTAACCGATAAGCAATAGCACCAACTCGATCTGTAATCATAAATGGACCGACAAACCGCGGTGCCAACTATCCTTTCTTCCCAAAGCGCATAACACCTTTCATAGGCGACACTTTGAGTAAAACCTGATCTCCAAGCCTAAACTCCAAAGCACGAGTACGCCGATCGGCATAACTCTTCTGCTGACTCTGAGCAGTGCGCATCTGATCCCTAATAAGAACAATTTTCTCAGAAGTATCCTTAATGAACTCAGGACCCAAGAATCTGCTCTCTCCAACCTCCATCCAACAAACAGGTGACCGACATGATTGGCCGTATAACGCCTCAAAAGGTGCCATCCCAATAGTCTTCTGAAAACTATTGTTATAAGCAAACTCCACAAGCGATAAGTAATCCTTCCAGTGGCCCTTAAAATCAAGAACACACGATCGAAACATATCCTCTATAATCTGATTCAGCCTCTTATTCTGCTCGTCAGTCTGAGGATGATAAGCAGTACTAAGATGTAACTCCATACCCAAAGCCTATTGAAAGCTCTTCCAAAACCCTGACACAAAACTCGAATCCCTGTCTGATATAATAGACAATGGAATGCTGTGTAGCTTCACAATCTCTGCAATATAAAGCCTCGCCAACTGCTCCATAGTGAAGTCAGTGCAAATAGGTAGGAAGTGAGCAGATTTGGTCAATCTATCCACAATGACCCAAATGGAATTATAACCCTTGGAAGAAGTGGGCAATCCCTCCACAAAATCCATAGAAATGCTCTCCCATTTCTGCTCCAGTATCGGTAGTGGCTGTAGAGCTCCTGGCGGCCTCTGATGAGCAATCTTGACCATCTGACAGGTACTACACTGAGAAACAAAAAGAGCAATATCTCGCTTCATACCTGCCCACCAAAACTGTCGCTTCATATCCTGATACATCTTATCGCCTCCTGGATGAACAGAGAACTCAGAGTGGTAAGTCTCAGTCATCACATCCTTCCTCAAATCATTAGTAGAAGGTACCACTAACCGTCCCTTGTACCTCAAACCTCCATCAGCCCCAACATAGTAAAATGGAACCTCGCCGGAAGCTATCTCTGTAACTTTGTCAATGCACTGCTGATCTGCGAGTTGTGCCTTCAAAACCTTGTGAATGATAGAAGGTGTAACTACCATACAAGCCATGAACGCATCTGATAATTCATCCACCTTCTTCAACGCATTCCACTCAGTAGTGAACAGAGCAGAAAGACTACCAACAGGTCGGCGACTGAGTGCATCTGCAACCACATTTGCTTTCCCTGGATGATACTATATAGAAAAGTGATAGTCTTTTACAAACTCCAACCATTTGCGCTGTCTCATATTCAGCTCCCGCTGAGTAAATAAATATTGCAGACTCTTGTGATCGCTGAATAATCTGAAGGACTCACCCAACAGATAATGCCTCCAAATACGTAAAGTAAAGACCATAGCTGTGACGACCCTGATTTTTAGGCCAACGTATCCTGTGATGAACCGTAAGGATGATCCGATAACAGATCCGAAATGCGGAAGCAAAAACAGAACACAAGACTCTAAGAAGTCAAAGTGACCTTCGAGGTCATGGAACTCAATGAGAACTGATGCGAAAGCAAAAGGTCAAAAATATGACAAATAAGCCCCCAGGGGCAAAATAGTCATTTTTAAAAAATGTGGATTCGGGTGCCACCGAGCACACCGCAGGAAAGATAACAAAAAAATAATCAGGATGGACTCAAGAAGCGCATGATTCGAAGTCCGGATGAAGGACAAACGGCCTGACGAAGAAAAACGAGCACTTAAGGCTAAAAGGGTAAACTGGTAATTATCTAGGAAGATCCGGATGCAATCGAGCATACCGTTGGAAAGACAGCGAAAAATTAGTCAAGTTCAAAAAAAAGTTCACTCGATTTGGAAATGAACCTTTAAAGGCTCGGATTTCACTATTTTAGCTCAAAACACAAAATATGAAACTAAAATTGAAAAAAAATGAGAACTAAATGGTGTTTGGCCCTTGGTCACACCTCACATATGGCAAATGAATGCTAAAGGATGAATTACATACACAATGCACGCACCGGTGTGAAAATGACATAATATCTCATGAATTTTCAATATTTCCATAATGCAGTTTGTAAGTAAAAGTGCATAACATACATAATATATGATATTGGCCTCCGGCCTCATTACATACACATCATTAGAGTGTCAAAAGGTGCACTTAAGTGCACATTACATGGCTTAAACAATAAGTACAAGTTTTGTTAAAATAAACAAAAGTAAACATGATATGCTAACATGTGCATATTCAATATCATCAAAAATACTTTAAGACTTCTAGCATATCTAAGAGTGTTGTGTATCTCACAACAAAGCTTCTTCACCTGCAAAACACCCACTAACTTCGGGGTGAATAAACAAGACTAACAAGTTTATTCGTAGGGGACAAGCATGATGACTCGAATTCTTTAATATTTTTAGACAACATGAATCATTTCAAAAAGGGACCATGTCACCTAACGTCTATGTCAAAGATTAGACTCAGGGATCATCCTAAGCTATCTTAGATCATTTCTAGCATAAATCACATCATCTATGCAATTCAAACAATATGGAAGCACGTTATACAAAGCAATAAGATAAAGGTTCTTAAAGGTATCAACTTGCAATCTAGAATACAGAAACAACTAAAGTGATCATGCCACCTAACGTTTATGTTCTAAATAAGTCTAAGGAATCATCCTAGACCATGTTAAACAATCAAAACACAAATTACGATTTCAATGCCATCTAACCAACATTAGAACTTCTAATACAACGCGTAGAGTATGGTTTCTCACAGTAAACATCCTGAAACTTAAAACGAGAAAACAAGTAAGAAACAACAAATTATAACATCATCTAGTTATCAACTTGAAATGAAATGCGAAATCAAATAAAGTGGATACTTGGACGTCACGCCGGATCAAACTGACAATGTGGTTACTTTAAGGTTACAAGCTCATGGGTAACCTCCCTATGTGCGCACTAGACTATATAGAGGGACTATCCCCCGTACTAGAACCACGTCCTAACCGTAGCCAAACAACGACATCTCCAAATTTTCAAAATCAACAAGTTGTGCAATAACG
Organism: Cornus florida; assembly: GCF_030987335.1. Lineage (NCBI taxonomy): Eukaryota > Viridiplantae > Streptophyta > Magnoliopsida > Cornales > Cornaceae > Cornus > Cornus florida. The sequence goes on along the minus strand of NW_026775571.1, from coordinate 37,521,669 downwards.
TATATATTAGCATGTATATACAAGATAATCAACTATCTACCATGCCCAACTAAATTTGGAAACCAATACAATACATGTTCTAAGTCCACAACTAATATGATATGATGAATGTCGAATCTTCAGTGTGTGATTTGTTACATGCAATGCATGAAAGATGATAAATACGAAATGTGCAAATCATTACACAAGGCAACAATATATTCAATATGGAAAACATATTCTCATGAGTATAAACATAGCAACTATGTTTTCCAATGCTCAAAACATAACCAAATGAATATACCACAAGTCCATGTCCAGGATTTTGATATAGAAACGACTTTCAAATACAATTAAATCCATGGCTCAACTCGATAGAATTTAACTAAATAAAAATAATTAAATTCCCTAAATTCTAATTCAATTCTAAATAACCTCATATTAATACATATTAAAGAACATGGCATGGTCATCACCTTTATCCATTCTAAAACTCAATTAGATTATAGGAACAACAAAATAGAACTCTAATTAAATCATGCTAATTTAATTACCAAGGTTCTAAAGCAACTTCAAATGGTCCACAATTAATATATAGTAGTAAACAAGTCATGGCCAATACAAATATCAAGTTAAAATCTTAATTAAGCTAATAGGACCACAAAATAGATTTTAATTAATTCTTTTAATTACAATCTCTAGATTTTCAAACTTAACTAAATGCTCTCAATTTAACATATCTTAAAGAACATGCCAAGGACTAATGTAATATCACATTACAAGCTTATTTCATGCAAGTTACATCTATGTAAATTAAACTTTCACTAAAGTTAAATATAAAATAAAGATTGCAATTCTCATGCAATTAATCCCAATTTAATATATGTGAACAACCACACCAAAACTTAATTTTCTAGCATGCCACAATTCAATTCCAAGTTGTATATCACCATGAGGATTAAATCTTAAACAAGGAAATTAATTAAATGAAAGGTTTCAAAACCTCACCGAATATTCTAAATCAAATATGTGTGAAGCTATCTGGCATGTAGATCAAGAATATCAAGTCGGAATTCAATTGGAGTGAATAGTGCACTCGGGGCAAATTAATTAATCAAATTAATTAAAAATTACTAATTTTTGAAACACCTCCAATTACTTTCAAATTTTACTATGTTGAAGAGCATGCTAAGGCCAAATATAATATGCTATCACACATTGATTTCAAGCTAGTTAAGGCCACATGAATTAATATTTTATTCAAGATAAATATTAAATAAAATCTTCATTTCTTATCCAAATGCTCCAATTTTAATATTTGTTAATCAACATATCAAGGTGTAATATAATGTCAAGCCACAAGTTTAAAACATGCTATAACTCACCGGGAAAATTAAATTTCATACTAGAAAATAAATAATCAAAAATTCTAGATTTAATATCCAAGCATGCAATTGAGTTGAATAAGCATCACAAGCATGTAATAAAGCAAGAAAGTAAATTATAACACCCCCTACCTCAATTTGAGATGAAAACCTCAAACACCCACCGAAAAAAAGTGTTCCGAATCCGCCAAAACCGAAGGGTTTTGTCGTGGACAACACGATCTATATGAATCCCCAAGAAGCCCATGAAAATCCAAACTTGGCCTCAAACCCAAACTCAAAACTTGGCCAAAAATGGTTTCTAATAAGGGGTAATGGTAGAGCACGACGAGGCGAACAACAAATGCTAAGGCCGAAGGATTTCTAATAAGGAAATCAAGTGGAGGAGAAGAAAGAGTGAAGGCAGCCCCTTGGGCTCCCATGGCTTCCAGCCAAGAGGAGGAAGAAGGTCTGAAAATCTGATTTTAAAAATTAGGGCAACCAATTTATAGAAATCTCAAAAAGTGCCCCGAAAGGGCCCCGCCGGGTCTGGAAAAGTGGATTTTGAGTAAAAGCGCTCAAACGACAAAACACTATGAACAAAAAAGATTTAAAATAAGAAAATATGAATAAAAAAAGAAACGGCGTAAAAAACCGAGCCCCGAGCAGAAAGTTATGCCCCGAATAGATTCAGCGGCAAGCCGGTCCAAAAACTCTGAAACTGGAGAAAAATGACCAGAATGGAATTCTAAGAGTCCACGACATGACGAAATGTGAAAATGAATCCCGTACGAGGATCCAGGCTCCAGACGAGGTATTTTGCAATAACTTTAGTTAATTGCACAATGACCCCTACAAAAACAGTTAACTACGAAACTGCCCCAGAATGAAAATATCTTCCAACAGATATTTTCTTAGATACCCCCCTGAAATAAAATATCTTCAAAAGATATTTACGAAGAACACCACAAGAAATGAAAAAGATTCTGAAGAATTATGCATCCATACCCCCATGGGCATCGGGAGCAACCAGAGTACCTTCTTGCAAAAGTAAAGATACGTATTTCGAGGAAATCACTCAAGATGAAGGCACGTGAAGTCAAAAACCAACTCCGAGCATGAGAAGTGAGGTTGTGCCAACAATGTGACAAATGGGGAAAAGACAGAATAGGGAAAATGACAAAATAGTGCATAGTGTCCGAAAAGTGAAAATGCGAAAATGACTCGGTCCTCAAAGGAAGTTGTCAATTCACATGAAAGAGTCTCAGAAACCAATTCCGAGCACTCGAGATAACACTAAGCAACATGAAACAGAGCTCAGAAAAGAAAATTAAATGAAAAAAAAATTTCATTCGTAAAATTTCAGGAAAAAGGAAAGGGAGGCAAATGACCGAGTCGTTACAACCTACCCTCCTTAGAGGAATTTCGTCCCCGAAATTAGGAACATACCAGAGAGAACAGAATAATGACCGAACAAAAGGTCAAATCAAAGGACAACTCACAATGCACTGAAGGATAAATCCTGAAGTTTAAAGATCAACAGAAGGAACGCGAAACCATGAACTGAGACAACACCCCATACGAATCGGCACGTTAACTCAACGTTAACCACCGAGAGAATCCCAAGACAACGAAACGTCAAAACAAGGTGAAAGAAAAGAGTGGCAAGGCAGTACGAACAGCAACCAGAACCCGCCCACACTTACTTGTCAGTAAGGTAGCATGACAGTATAAGGCATTGGTTCATAACGTGCCCCAGAAGGGAACTTTTTGATACAAATGACATCAATGTCAGAAATGATCATTACCAAAAGCACTGCGGGAACCAGACACTTGCGAGAGTTGGGGTAGCTAATCCCAAAACTCTGATAACAATGACACTGGCACCATTTTGTTTAAGGCCTTAGATCTAGAAGCCACGAAGGAAAAGGAAATGAAACGGTGCCTCCCTGGCCCACGTCTCACTCTACTAAACAAGAATTACGATTCTACACTCACATGAGCCTTACTTGCATCGACCGTCGGAATAGATAAGAGGGTTCCCTACATGGGTCCTTACGCAATGAATTTCTCTTATCCAAGAAAGAAACTCATGAAACAAGAATGCATCCAAGGGATACGACAGATCCTAAGAGACACTGTCAAAACTAAACATAAAAGTGAATAGCTAGCATGCATCATAGCAATGGACTATCTACTCAAGGTGTCACATAAGCAAACATGTCAAACAACGATGCTTTTAAACACATAAGCATATAAGTACAGAAAACATGTCATCACACCGAGCATGTTATCAAACAAAGCACGTAAACATGTTAAATACCAAAACATATTACCATAGGCATATAAATAAATCAAAGTACACCAACAAAAGCATGATATGCACTCAAAACCCGACGTCCAAAGGTTTTCGAACCTAGGAGCTTTGATACCACCTGTGACGACCCTGGTTTTTAGGCCAGCATGTCCTGTAATGAACCGTAAGGATGATCCAATAACGGATCCAAAATGCGGAAGCAAAAACAGAACACAAGACTCTAAGAAGTCAAAGTGACATTCCATGAGGTCGTGGAACTCAATGAGAACTGATGCGGAAGCAAAAGGTCAAAAATATGACAAATAAGCCCCGAGGGGCAAAATAGTTATTTTTGAAAAATGTGGATTCGGGTGCGACCGAGCATACCGCTGGAAAGACAACAAAAAAATAATCAGGATGGACTCAAGAATCGCATGATTCGAAGTTCGGACGAAGGAGAAACAGCCTGACGAAGAAAAATGAGCACTTAAGGCTAAAAGGGCAAACTGGTAATTATCTAGGAAGATCCGGATGCAATCGAGCATACCGTTGGAAAGAGAGCGAAAAATTAGTCAAGTTCAAAAAAAAGTTCACTCGATTTGGAAATGAACCCTTAAAGGTTCGGATTTCACTATTTTAGCCCAAAACGCAAAATGTGAAACTAAAATGCAAAAATGAGAACTAAATGGTGTTTGGCCCTTGGCCACACCTCACATATGGCAAACGAAAGTTAAAGGATGAATTACATACGCAATGCACGCACCGATGCGAAAATGACATAATATCTCATGAATTTTCAATATTTCCATAATGAAGTTTGTAAGTAAAAGTGCATAACATACATAATATATGATATTGGCCTCCGGCCACATTACATACACATCAAAAGAGTGTCAAAAGGTGCACTTAAGTGCATATTACATGGCTTAAACAATAAGTACAAGTTTTGTGAAAATAAACAAAAGTAAACATGATATGCTAACATGTGCATATTCAATATCATAAAAAAAACTTCAAAACTTCTAGCCTATCTAAGAGTGTTGTGTATCTCACAACAATGCTTCTTCGCCTGCAAAACACCCACTAACTTCGGGGTGAATAAACAAGACTAACAAGTTTATTCGTAGGGGATGAGCATGCATGACTCGATTTCTTTAAGATTTTTAGACAACATGAATCATTTCAAAAAGGGACCATGTCACCTAACGTCTATGTCAAAGATTAGACTCAGGGATCATCCTAAGCTATCTTAGATCATTTATAGCATAAATCATATCATCTATGCAATTCAAACAATATGGAAGCACGTTATACAAAGCAACAAGATAAAGGTTCTTAAAGGTATCAACTTGCAATCTAGAATACAGAAACAACTAAAGTGATCATGCCACCTAACTTCTATGTTCTAAATAAGTCTAAGGAATCATCCTAGACCATGTTGAACAATCAAAACACAAATTACGATTTCAATGCCATCGAACCAACATTAGAACTTCTAATACAACGCGTAAAGTATGGTTTCTCAAAGTAAACATCCTGAAACTTAAAACGAGAAAACTAGTAAGAAACAACTAGTCATAACATCATCTAGTTATGAACTTGAAATGAAATGCGAAATCAAATAAAGTGGATACTTGGACGTCACGCTGGATCAAACCGACAATGTGGTTACTTTAAGGTTACTAGCCCATGGGTAACCTCCCAATGTGCGCACTAGACTATATAGAGGGATTATCCACCGTACTAGAACCACGTCCTAGCCGTACCCAAACAACGACATCCCTAAGTTTCCAAAATCAACAAGTTGTGCAACAATGTATATATCAGCATGTATATACAAGATAATCAACTATCTACCATGCATAACCAAATTTGGAAACCTATACAATACATGCTCTAAGTCCACAACTAATATGATATGATGAATGTCGAATCTTTAGTATGCGATTCGTTACACGCTATGCATGAAAGATGTTAAATACGAAATGTGCAAATCATTACACAATGCAACAATATATTCAATAAGGAAAACATATTCTCATGAGTATAAACATAGCAACTATGTTTTCCAATGCTCAAAACATAACCAAATGAATATACAACAAGTCCATGTCCAGGATTTTGATATAGAAACGACTTTCAAACACAATTAAATCCATGGCTCAATTCGATAGAATTTAATTAAATAAAAATAATTAAATTCTCTAGATTCTAATTCAATTCCAAATAACCTCAAATTAATACATATTAAAGAACATGGCATGGTCATCACCTATATCCATTCTAAAACTCAATTAAGTTATTGGAACAACAAAGTAGAACTCTAATTAAATCATGCTAATTTAATTACCATGGTTCTAAAGCAACTTCAAATGGTCCACAATTAATATATACTTGTAAACAAGTCATGGCCAATACAAATATCAAGTTAAAATTTTAATTAAGCTAATGGGACCACAAAATAGATTTTAATTAATTCTTTTAATTAAAATCTCTAAATTTTCAAACTTAACTAAATGCTCTCAATTTAACATATCTTAGAGAACATGCCAAGGACTAATGTAATATTATATTACAAGCTTATTTCATGCAAGTTACACCTATGTAAATTAAACTTTCACTAAAGTTAAATATAAAATAAAGGTTGCAATTCTCATACAATTAATCCCAATTTAATATATGTGAATAACCACACCAAAGCTTAATTTTCTAGCATGCCACAATTCAATTCCAAGTTGTATATCACCATGAGGATTAATTCTTAAACAAGAAAATTAATTAAATAAAAGGTTTCAAAACCACACCGAATATTCTAAATCTAATATATGTGAAGCTATATGGCAAGTAGATCAAGAATATCAAGTCGGAATTCAAATGGAGTGAATAGTGCACTCGGGGCAAATTAATTAATCAAATTAATTAAAAATTACTAATTTTTGAAACACCTCCAATTACTTTCAAATTCAACTATGTTGAAGAGCATGCTAAGGCCAAATATAATATGCTATCACACATTGATTTCAAGCTAGTTAAGGCCACATGAATTAATATTTTATTCAAGATAAATATTAAATAAAATCTTCATTTCTTATCCAAATGCTCCAATTTTAATATTTGCTAATCAACATATCAAGGTGTAATATAATGTCAAGCCACAAGTTTAAAACATGTTATAACTCACCGGGAAAATTAAATTTTATACTAGAAAATAAATAATCAAAAATTCTAGATTTAATATCCAAGCATGCAATTGAGTTGAATAAGCATCACAAGCTTGTAATAGAGCAAGAAAGTAAATTATAACACCCCCTACCTCAATTTGAGATGAAAACCTCAAAGGCCCACCGAAAAAAAGGTGTTCCGAATCCGCCGAAACCGAAGGGTTTTGTCGTGGAAAACACGATCTATATGAATCCTCAAGAAGCCCCATGAAAATCCAAACTTAGCCTCAAACCCAAACTTAAAACTTGGCCAAAAATGGTTTCTAATAAGGGGTAATGGTAGAGCACGACGAGACGAACAACAAATGCTATGGCCGAAGGATTTCTACCAAGGAAATCAAGTGGAGGAGAAGAAAGAGTGAAGGCAGCCCCTTGGGCTTCCATGGCTGCCAACCAAGAGGAGGAAGAAGGTCTGAAAATCTGATTTTATAAATTAGGGCAACCTATTTATAGAAATCTCAAAAAGTGCCCCGAAAGGGCCCCGCCGGGTCCGGAAAAGTGGATTTTGAGCAAACGCGCTCAAACGACAAAACTCCATGAACAAAAAAGATTTAAAATAAGAAAATATGAATAAAAAAAGAAACGACGTAAAAAACCGAGTCCCGAGCAGAAAGTTATTCCCCAAACAAATTCGGTTGCAACCCGGTCAAGAAACTCTGAAACTGGAGAAAAATGACCAGAACGGAATTCTAAGAGTCCACGACTCGACGAAATGTGAAAATGAATCCCGTACGAGAATCCAGGCTCCAGACGAGGTATTTTGCAATAACTTTCGTTAATTGCACAATGACCCTTATAAAAAGGGTTAACTGCAAAACTGCCCCAGAATGAAAATATCTTTCAACAGATATTTTCTTAGATACCCCCCTGAAATAAAATATCTTCAAAAGATATTTACGAAGAACACCCCAAGAAATGAAAAAGATTCTGAAGAATTATGCATCCGTACCCCCATGGGCACCGAGAGCAACTAGAGTACCTTCTTGCAAAAGTAAAGATACGTATTTCGAGGAAACCTCTCAAGATGAAGGTACGTGAAGTCAAAAACCAATTCCGAGCATGAGAAGTGAGGTTGTGCCAACAATGTGACAAATAGGGAAAAGACAGATAGGGAAAAGGACGAAATAGTGCATAGTGTCCGAAAAGTGAAAATGCGAAAATGACTCGGTCCTCAAAGGAAGTTGTCAATTCACATGAAAGAGTCTCAGAAACCATTTGGAGCACTCGAGATGACACTAAGCAACATGAAACAGAGCTCAGAAAAGAAAATAAAACGAAAAAAAAAGTTCATTCGTAAAATTTCAAGAAAAAGGAAAGGGAGGCAAATGACCAAGTCGTTACAACCTACCCTCCTTAAAGGAATTTCGTCCCTGAAATTAGGAACATACCAGAGAGAACAGAATAATGACCGAACAAAAGGTCAAATCAAAGGACAGCTCACAACGCACTGAAGGACAAATCTTGAAGTTTAAAGATCAACTGAAGGAACGCGAAACCATGAATTGAGACAACACCCCATATGAATCGGCACGTTAACTCAACGTCAACCACCGAGAGAATCCCAAGACAACGAAACGTCAAAACGAGGTGAAAGAAGAGAGTGGTAAGGCAGTACGAACAGCAACCAGAACCCGCCCACACTTACTCGTCAGTAAGGTAGCATGACAGTATAAGGCATTGGTTCATAACGTGCCCCAGAAGGGAACTTTTTGATACAAATGACATCAATGTCAGAAATGATCATTACCAAAAGCACTGCGGGAACCAAACACCTGCGAGAGTTGGGGTAACTAATCCCAAAACTCTGACAACAATGACACTGGCACCATTACATTTAAGGCCTTAGATCTAGAAGCCACGAAGGAAAAGGAAATGAAACGGTGCCTCCCTGGCCCACGTCTCACTCCACCAGATAAGAATTGCGATTCTACACTCACATGAGCCTTACTCGCATCGATCGTCAGAATTGATAAGAAGGTTCCCTACATGGGTCCTTACGCAATGAATTTCTCCTATCCAAGAAAGAAACTCATGAAACAAGAATGCATACAAGGGATACGACAGATCCTAAGAGACACTGTCAAAATCAAACATAAAAGTGAACAGCTAGCATGCATCATAGCAATGGACTATCTACTCAAGGTGCCACATAAGTAGACATGTTAAACAAAGAAGCTTTTAAACACATAAGCATATAAGTACAGAAAACATGTCATCACACCGAGCATGTTATCAAACGAAGCACGTAAACATGTTATAATACCAAAACATGTTATCATAGGCATATAAATAAATCAAGATACACTAACAAAAGCATGATATGCACCCAAAACCCGACGTCCTAAGGTTTTCTAACCTAGGAGCTCTGATACCACCTGTGATGACCCTGGTCTTTTGGCCAGCGTGTTCTGTAATGAACCGTAAGGATGATCCGATAACAAATCCGAAATGCGGAAGCAAAAACAGAACATAAGACTCTAAGAAGTCAAGGTGACCTTCCATGAGGTCGTGGAACTCAATGAGAACTGATGCGGAAGCAAAAGGTCAAAAATATGACAAATAAGCCCCGAGGGGAAAAATAGTCATTTTTGAAAAATGTGGATTCGGGTGCCATCGAGTACACCGCTGGAAAGACAACAAAAAAATAATCAGGATGAACTCAAGAATCGCATGATTCGAAGTGCGGACGAAGGAGAAACGGCCTGACGAAGAAAAACGAGCACTTAAGGCTAAAAGGGTAAACTGGTAATTATTTAGGAAGATCCGGATGCAATCGAGCATACCGTTGGAAAGACAGCGAAAAATTAGTCAAGTTCAAAAAAAAGTTCACTCGATTTGGAAATGAACCCTTAATGGCTCGGATTTCACTATTTTAGCCCAAAACGCAAAATATGAAACTAAAATTCAAAAATGAGAACTAAATGGTGTTTGGCCCTTGGCCACACCTCACATAGGGCAAACGAATGCTAAAAGATAAATTACATACACAATGCACGCACCAATGCGAAAATGACATAATATCTCATGAATTTTCAATATTTCCATAATGAAGTTTTTAAGTAAAAGTGCATAACATACATAATATATGATATTGGTCTCTGGCCTCATTACATACACATCAAAAGAGTGCCAAAACGTGCACTTAAGTGCACATTACATGGCTTAAACAATAAGTACAAGTTTTGTCAAAATAAACAAAAGTAAACATGATATGCTAACATGTGCATATTCAATATCATAAAAAATACTTCAAGACTTCTAGCCTATCTAAGAGTGTTGTGTATCTCACAACAATGCTTCTTCACCTGCAAAACACCCACTAACTTCGGGGTGAATAAACAAGACTAACAAGTTTATTTGTAGGGGACGAGAATGCATGACTCGATTTCTTTAAGATTTTTAGACAACATGAATCATTTCAAAAAGGGACCATGTCACCTAACGTCTATGTCAAAGATTAGACTCAGGGATCATCCTAAACTATCTTAGATCATTTCTGGCATAAATCACATCATCTATGCAATTCAAATAATATGGAAGCACGTTATACAAAGCAACAAGATAAAGGTTCTTAAAGGTATCAACTTGCAATCTAGAATACAGAAACAACTAAAGTGATCATGCCACCTAACGTCTATGTTCAAAATAAGTCTAAGGAATCATCCTAAACCATGTTGAACAATCAAAACACAAATTACAATTTCAATGCAATCTAACCAACATTAGAACTTCTAATACAACGCGTAAAGTATAGTTTCTCAAAGTAAACATCCTGAAACTTAAAACGAGAAAACAAGTAAGAAACAAACAAGTCATAACATCATCTAGTTATCAACTTGAAATGAAATGCGAAATCAAATAAAATGGATATTTGGAAGTCACGCCGGATCAAACCGACAATGTGGTTACTTTAGGGTTACTAGCCCATGGGTAACCTCCCTATGTGCGCACTATACTTTATAGAGGGACAATCCTCCGTACCAGAACCACGTCCTAGCCGTAGCCAAACAATGACATCCCCAAGTTTCCAAAATTAACAAGTTATGCAATAACATACATATCAGCATGTATATACAAGATAATCAACTATCAATCATTCACAACCAAATTTGGAAATCTATACAATACATGCTCTAAGTCCACAACTAATATGATATGATGAATGTCGAATCTTCAGTGTGCGATTCGTTACACGCTATGCATGAAAGATGTTAAATATGAAATGTGCAAATCATTACACAAAGCAACAATATATTCAATAAGGAAAACATATTCTCATAAGTATAAACATAGCAATTATGTTATCCAATGCTCAAAACATAACCAAATAAATATATAACAAGTCTATGTCCAGGATTTTGATATAGAAATGACTTTCAAACATAATTAAATCCATGGCTCAATTCGCTAGAATTTAATTAAATAAAAATAATTAAATTCCCTAGATTCTAATTCAATTCCAAATAACCTCAAATTAATACATATTAAAGAACATGGCATGGTCATCACCTATATCCATTCTAAAACTCAATTAGGTTTTTGGAACAATATAGTAGAACTCTAATTAAATCACGCTAATTTAATTACCAAGGTTCTAAAGCAACTTCAAATGGTCCATAATTAATATATACTAGTAAACAAGTCATGGCCAATACAAATATCAAGTTAAAATCTTAATTAAGCTAATGGGACCACAAAATAGATTTTAATTAATTCTTTTAATTAAAATCTCTAGATTTTCAAACTTAACTAAATGCTCTCAATTTAACACATCTTAGAGAACATGCCAAGGACTAATGTAATATTATATTACAAGCTTATTTCATGCAAGTTACACCTATGTAAATTAAACTTTCACTAAAGTTAAATATAAAATAAAGGTTGCAATTCTCATGCAATTAATCCCAATTTAATATATGTGAACAACCACATCAAAGCTTAATTTTCTAGCATGCCACAATTCAATTCCAAGTTGTATCTTACCATAAGGATTAAATCTTAAACAAGGAAATTAATTAAATGAAAGGTTTCAAAACCTCACAAAATATTCTAAATCAAATATATGTGAAGTTATATGGCATGTAGATCAAGAATATCAAGTCGGAATTCAAATGGAGTGAATAGTGCACTCAGGGCAAATTAATTAATCAAATTAATTAAAAATTATTAATTTTTAAAACATCTCCAATTACTTTCAAATTCAACTATGTTGAAGATGATGCTAAGGCCAAATATAATATGCTATCACACATTGATTTCAAGCTAGTTTAGGTGTGAAAGCCCAAGTTTTTCAACCCGGTGAGTCAGTGATGAACCGAAAGATGATCCGATAACGGATCCGAAATGCGGAAGCAAAACACAAAACAACGGTCTCTAGAGATACAACATGGCTCTAAGACACCATTATGACCCTCAACGAGGTCACGGAACCCAAAGGAATCAAATGGGGAAGCAACGTTTTAAAAACAAACAAGATTGAACCTAGGGGCAAAATCATCATTTCCAACCTAAAAGTGGGTGCCACCGAGCACACCATTGGAAAGACAACAAAAAATCAATGAACTTAGACTCAAAATTGCTTGATTCGGAGTCCGGATGAAGAAGATATGGCTTACGGAAGAAGAAGGGGCAAAACGATCAAAAAGGGGGCAACCAAGAACATCTAACCGGTTATGAGACCTTCCTAACCGGTTAGGAAGCCAAAAACAGTGAAAAAAACGCTGCCCACACTCATCTAACCGGTTACGAAATCCCTCGTAACCGTTTAGATGTGAAGGGGCAGTAAGGGTGCGACCCAAAAACCTGGCAGCAGGGGTTTTTCAGGAAAAAATAAAAATTTGAGGCCTTAGATGACATTTTCTGGAAAAACTCAAAGAAGAAACCCCCCTCAAAATAGAGTTTACTACTGACTCGCGAGGAAAATTGAAAAATACGCAATGTGAAATACCCAAAATGCCCTCCCAAGAAAACTGGTTCAGAGGGTCCAAAAAGCTGCTAAATTTAAAAACTGAGAGCTGAACTTCGGATATGATTTCCGATGCCAAGATGGCATTTTCTGGAAAAACAGAAAAAAGAAACCCCCCCTAAAATCATATTTTCTAATCAACCATGTGAAGAACGGAATTTATTTCCTAAAAGAAATTCCCAAAATACCCTTAGGTCAGAATATGCAACAAAAGTGAAAAATGAGTCCGTAGGAGGCTCATTTCACCAAAGAAGAATCCTTGCCCGGAAACGACCATGCACGCAAATGTAACTTACCTAGTAAGACATGCTACAATGGTCGTGGCCCAAAAATATGGCCGATACAAAATATGACCCCCCCAACGGCCAAAATGCCAAAAACGAAGTTTGAAACGAAAACTTGGAATTTAAAATCATGAGATGGTTTCAAAATGCCGTTTGGCCCTTGGCCATACTTCATACATGATTAATGAATGCTAATTGAAGAATCAAAATGGAATTCCCATACCTAATGCAAACATGGTGAAGCAAAAACTCAATATTTTTCAATACTTTCATAATATTCCATGAAGTCAAAATTTACAAAGGATACAAATTACATGTCATTGGCCTCCGGCCTCATCTTATACATGTCAAATACATCGTAAAGAGTGTACTCATGTACACATTACATATAAGGAATCAAATGTACACATGTTGACATATAAGACTATAATTGGCATTCCAAGCCAACCTTCACAAAAATGGAAGTCTCCAAGTCCACAAACCATCCAAGCATAATGAAGACCTCAACTTTGATTCTTGTACCTGAAATATGCCCCAGTATCGTAGGGGTGAGTAACATAAAGCTACTCGTAGGAAATGAGCATGCATCGACCTACGTTTTACAAGTTTGCATGATTTAATCATTGTGGTTCATTCCACCTAACGTCTATATCAAAGGTGAGACTCAAGGAGCATCCTACCTACCTAAGATCATTTCTAGCATCAATCACCTCATTCATGCAATTTTAGCAACATAGGTTCATGCTTACACAAAGCAACAACATAGGAGCATGCTTACACAAGCAACAACATATAGATTCTCAAGGTTATCAATTTAAAGTCTAAAAGGCAACATCAACTAAATATAATAATTTAGCATAATTAGAATATCTAATACCACACATCAAGACATAGATTCTCTAGGTTATCAACTAGAAATCTAAAAGTGTGAAATCAACTAAATATATCATTTTAGTATGGATGTACTTAACAACATCAAAATCGCCAATAGCCAAAACCACAAGTTAACAAGGTAAACATGATTGTCAACTTGGAATTGAATGCGAAAACAAATAGTGGGAGACTTGGACATCACAGCTTGGATTTCCACCGAGACAAGGCAAATTTGGAGCTACTAACCCCTAGGCAGCCTACCCAACGCACGAACTTTATAGGGCTAATTTGGAGCTACTAACCCCCAGGCAGCCTACCCAACGCGCGAACTTTTGACTTAGAGGACTCTTGTCCCCGTACTAGAGCCAAACCCTAGCCATCACAGCTTAACAATGTCTCAAGCAATTACAAAATAAATAAGTTAACAACTTATACACATTACTACTACATAGTAACAAGTTAGCAATATAACTCTCAATTGTGCATAATAAGCATTTCATATCCATAATGCTACGAAATCACAAGCCAACAATATATTCATATAGAAACATACTCTCATGAATATAAATTTAACAACAATGCTCTTCAATGCATATAACACAATCTAGTGAATACATCACAAGTCTAAATCCATGTTCTTAAAATAGAAACAACTTCCAAAAACATGATTAGATCCCTGGATACACAAGATAGAATTTAATTACATCAAAATAATTAAACTCTCTAGATTTCAAATCATTTCCAATTGGCCCCAATTTAATATATGTTAATAGACATATCATGGTCATTACATATGTTCTCACACAAGCTTAATTAGGCCCATGAAACCACCAAAATAGATTTTAATTAATACCCTTAATTAAAGTCTCTAAATTTCCAAACTCAACCAAATGCTCTCAAATTAAAGTATGTTAACACACATGCCAAAACTTAATTTAGAAGCATAATACAACTCAATTCCATGCAAGGTATAGCCAATAACTTAAATCTTTCACAAAAGATAAATATTAATTGAAAAGAGCAATTCTTATTTAATTAATCCAATTTTAATATATGTTAACCAACATATTAAAACAAGATTTTATACCATGCCACAATTCAAAACAAAGTTATATATCATCATGAATTTTAAATCTTATGCAAAGAATTAAAAATTACCAACTTTCTAGATTTGATACAAGGCACATATATAGGTTGTATAATCATGCTAAACACTTAATACAACACATACAAAAACCTAAAACATTCCCTACCTCCATTTGAGATGAAATCTCAAATCCTCACCAAAATAAATCGGCTCCGAATCCGACGAAACTCCTAGGTTTTATCGGGGACAACACCACGAACATGAATCCCAAGGAAGGCCCATCAAAAACACAACTTGACTTCAAATCTGAACTCAAGAAATGGCCAAAACGAGATTCCAATCGGTTGGAATCGAAGGCCTCGCCGAGGGGAACAATAAACACAAAGACATCACCACTTTTTAATGAAGGGAAGAAGTCCAAAAGAGGAGAGAGAAGATGGCAGCCATGGATGGAGCTTGGACCGGCCATGAGAGAGGAGAGAGAGAGAAAAATCTGATTTTTCTTTTTAAGACCTCCTATTTATAGAAAAACTCAAAAAGTGCCCCGAACGGGCCTCGCCGGGTCCGAAAAAGTGGAATTCACGCAGACGCACTCAAATGGCAAAACTCCGTAAACGAAAAAGATTCCAAATGAGAAAATATGAATAACGAAAGAAACGGCGTCAAAAACCTAGTCTCGAGCAGAGAGTTATGCCCAAAACAAATTTGGCGCAAACTAGGGCCAGAAATCCTGAAACTGGAAAACATCGTCCAGAAGGAAATTTTAAGAGTCTACGACTCGACGAAATGTGAAAATGAATCCCGTACGAGGATCCAAGCTCAAAACAAGGCATTGAGCAATAACTTTCATTAATTGCATAATGACCCCTCTAAAAAGTGAAAACTGCGAAACTGCCCCAGAATGAAAATATCTTCCGAAAGATATTTTCTTAGATACCCTGAAATAAAATATCTTCAAAAGATATTTATGAAAAACACCCCAAGAAAAGAAAAAGTTTCCAAAGAACTTTGCATTTATCCCCCTATGGACACCGGGAGCAACCAGAGTACTTTCTCACGAAAGTAAAGATACGTATCTCATAGAAATCATTGAGAATGAAGATACGCGAAGTCAGAAACCAACTCCGAACACAAGAAGTGTGGTTACGCAAATAGAATGACAAACGAGGAAAAGACGAAATAGGGAAAAAGACAAAATAGGGAAAAGACAAAAAGTGAATAGTGTCGAAAAACGAAAAGTGCGGAACTGACTCGATCCTCAAAGGAAGTTGTCAATCCATAGAAAAGGGTCTCAGAAATCACTCCAGAGCACTCGAGGCGACACTAATCGACAAGAAACCAAACTCAGAAGAGAAAAGACAACGGAAAAAATTTATCCGAAAAATCCGGGTCATTACATAAGGCCACATGAATTAATATTTTATTCAAGATAAATATTAAATAAAATCTTCATTTCTTATCCAAATGCTCCAATTTTAATATATGTTAATCAACATATCAAGGTGTAATATAATGTTAAGCCATAAGTTTAATACATGCTATAACTCACCGGGAAAATTAAATTTCATACTGGAAAATAAATAATCAAAAATTCTAGATTTAATATCCAAGCATGAAATTGAGTTGAATATGCATCACAAGCATGTAATAGAGTAAGAAAGTAAATTATAACACCCCCTACCTCAATTTGAGATGAAAACCTCAGAGGCCCATTGAAAAAAAAGTGTTCCGAATCCGTCGAAACCGAAGGGTTTTGTTGGGGACAATACGATCTATATGAATCCCCAAGAAGCCCCATGAAAATCCAAACTTGGCCTCAAACCTAAACTCAAAACTTGGCCAAAAATGGTTTCTAATAAGGTGTAATGGTAGAGCACGACGAGGCGAACAACAAATGCTAAGGTCGAAGGATTTCTACCAAGGAAATCAAGTGGAGGAGAAGAAAGAGTGAAGGCAGCCCCTTGGGCTCCTATGGCTGCCAGCCAAGAGGAGGAAGAAGGTCTGAAAATCTGATTTTAAAAATTTGGGCAACCTATTTATAGAAATCTCAAAAAGTGCCCCGAAAGGGCCCCGCCGGGTCCGGAAAAGTGGATTTTGAGCAAACGCGCTCAAACGGCAAAACTCCATGAACAAAAAAGATTTAAAGTAAGAAAATATGAATAACAAAAGAAACGACGTTAAAAACTGAGTCCTGAGCAGAAAGTTATGCCTCGAACAAGTTCGGCGGCAACCGGGTCCAGAAACTCTGAAACTGGAGAAAAATGACCAGAACGGAATTCTTAGAGTCCACGACTCGACGAAATGTGAAAATGAATCCCGTACGAGGATCCAGGCTCCATACGAGGTATTTTGCAATAACTTTCGTTAATTGCACAATGACCCCTACAAAAAGGGTTAACTGCGAAACTATCCCAGAATGAAAATATCTTCCAAAAGATATTTTCTTAGATACCCCTGAAATAAAATATCTTCAAAAGATATTTATGAAGAACACCCCAAGAAATGAAAAAGATTCTGAAGAATTGTGCATCCATACCCCCACGGGCACCCGGAGCAACCAGAGTACCTTCTTGCAAAAGTAAAGATACGTATTTCGAGGAAACCACTCAAGATGAAGGCACGTGAAGTCAAAAACCAACTCCGAGCATGAGAAGTGAGGTTGTGCCAACAATATGACAAATGGGGAAAAGACAGAATAGGGAAAAGGACGAAATAGTGCATAGTATCCGAAAAGTGAAAATGCGAAAATGACTCGGTCCTCAAGGAAGTTGTCAATTCACATGAAAAAGTCTCAGAAACCAATTCTGAGCACTCGAGATGATACTAAGCGACATGAAACAGAGCTCAGAAAAGAAAATTAAACGAAAAAAAAATTTCATTCGTAAAATTTTAGGAAAAAGGAAAGGGAGGCAAATGACCGAGTCATTACAACAGCTGCCAACTCCAGATCATGTGTTGGATAATTAAGCTCATGAGGCTTAAGCTTCCGAGATCCATAAGAAATCAGTCACTCCTCCCGCATCAAAACACATCCAAGACCCTGCAACGAAGCATCTGTGTAAACAAGATACTCTATCCCACTCTGTGGGGTAGCCAGAACTGGTGTAGAAGTCAATTTCCTTTTTAGATCATCAAAAGCTCGCTGACAGTGCTCATCCCATACGAACTATACACCCTTCTTGGTCAGATGAGTGAGTGGTCGTGCTATCTTGGAGAACCTCTGGATGAACCGACGATAATATCCTGCCAAACCGAGAAAACTTCGAATCTCGGTAGGTGAAGTAAGCTGTCCCCACTTTACCACAGCTAAAACCTTGGCTGGATCAACCGCTATCCCCCCTTCTGACACCACGTGACCTAAAAACTTCACTTCCCGCTGCCAAAATTCACACTTCTCGAACTTGGCATACAACTGGTGCTCACGAAGCGTCTGCAACACTATCCATAGATGCCTAGCATGATCGTCCTCTGACTGAGAATAGATCAAGATGTCATCAATAAAGACAATAACAAACTGATCCAAATAAGCTCGAAAGACTCTGTTCATTAAGTCCATGAACACCGCTGGTGCGTTAGTCGTCCCAAACGGCATGAAACGAAACTCATAAGAACCATATCTCATGAGAAATGTTGTCTTAGGAACATCCTGCTCCCTAACCCTTAGCTGATGATACCCAAAACGCAGATCAATCTTGGAGAAGTATGTGGCTCCCCTTAACTGATCAAATAAGTCATCAATCCTGGGCAAAGGATACTTGTTATGAATCGTAACCTTGTTCAACTCCCTATAATCTATACACAAGCGGAGCGAGCCATCCTTCTTCTTCACAAATAATACTGGTGCTCCCCAGGGTGAAGTACTCTTGTGAATGAAACCCTAGCTGAGTAGTTGCTGAATCTGATCCCTCAGCTCGCGTATCTCTACCAGTGCCATCCTATAAGGTGCCCTAGCAATAGGCGCAGTGCCTGGAGCTAAGCCTATCATAAAATTGATCTCGCGATTAGGTGGCAACCCTGGAATCTCTTGAAAAACATCCGAAAAGTCCTATACAATCGGTATGCGATCCAATGACACCGTAATCCCCTCTTCCTTTTCCTCCTCCACGTGGAACAAATAGGTGCTACCGCCCCCTTTAGAACGTGGCATAACTACTACATTCATATCCTGACCAGGTATGGTAAATATAATAGATCTATCAAAACAGTCAACTTGGGCATGGTAGTGAGATAACCAATCCATCCCAAGTATCACATCATAAGTGTGCATGTCCAGGACCAGTAGATTGGCTAGAAATCTGAGTTTGCCAATATCTAGTATCAAAGGCTCATCACTCTCATGTATAATGGTTGTATCGCCTAATGGTGTAGAAATACCCTGAGGTCTAGTACATACCCTTGTCCTCATCCCCGGTAAAGTAACAAAAGTCCTAGCTACAAATGAGTGTGTAACACCTGTATTAAATAAAACACATCCATGTAAACCATAAATAGGAAACTTACCCTCAACAGTCTGAGGTGCCTGAACATCCTGTGGCATGGGGTTATACACTTTGCCATAGTGCAACTGCTGTGGTGCCTGTCCCTGAGTCTGCAGTGGTGCCAGTAAAGCCAGATGTGTCTATCCCTGAATTCGTGGAACCTGTGGAGCTGGTAAAGGTACTGGCGCCCTCTATCCCTGCTGTACATACTGTCCTTATCCCTGTCCTGCTTTAGGGCACTGCCTCGAGGTATGGCCATACTCCCCACAAGTGTAGTAACTACCCTGGAAAGTACCAAATGGCCTCCTCCGTTGGTTAACTGGTGGCTGACCCTGTTCTGCCTGTGGTCCCCCATTTTGCTGCCCCTGAATAGGTGCACCATTCCTGTGAGCATCTAAACCACCCTTGTGCTTCTTCCAAGGCTGTTGTCTCTGGAACTTGCCCTTGTCATTTTGTTGGTGTCCATTCCCATTCCCTTTTTTCTCTGACTGATTAGCAGAGTCTTTGTCACCTCACTTCTCACCTCTAGCCTGTCTGATATCTACAGTCAACTGATACTGCTGAAGTGCGGCGTCTACCACCTGAGCATATGTAGTATAAGCTAGACTACCTGTGATAGCTCGCTTAATAGACCACATCAATCCTTTGATGAAACTATTCCGCTTCTTTTCCTCTATATCCACCTCCTCTGAAGCAAAAAGTGATAAGCGCATGAACTGCTGCTCATACTCTGCCACTGTCATGTTCCCCTGCTATAGATTTAGAAACTTGGTCTTCATAACTGCCCTGACTACATAGGGAAAATATTTCTCGTCAAAGCGAGTGCTGAACTCATCATAAGTCAATGTCATCCTCTCCTCTAGGGTGGTAACTGACTCCCACCACTGTAGTGCATCCCCAACCAGCTTGAAGGTAGCAAGCATCTGCTTCTGCACCTCCGTGTACTAAACCAAACGAAGATGACGCTCAATGTCCTATTTCCACTGGTGAGCTGCTTTCGCATCAGTGGAGCCTGAGAACACAGGTGGACTCCCCTTTGTAAAAGAGCTCCTAGCTTTTCCCCAAGAATCTGTCTAAACCACTGGTGCTGGTACTGGTGCCTGCTGAACCTGTAGTTGGTTCCGGAGTGCAGCTGTGACCCCAGCCTCTATAGCCCGAGCAACTATAGCCCGAGCAACAAGGTCATTGAGGTGTGGAGGAATCTTTCGATCTTTGACCTGACCTTGAGCCTGTTGAACATCTTCCTTTGTAAAACTCCTGGCATTTGCTGCTCTTCCTCCATTTGCCGACGTCGTAGACGTTCCTGCTGTCTACGTGCCACTCTCCTCTATCGACTGTTCATGTTCTGTCCTCTTCCAGTATTAACCATGCTGTTAACATAGAAAGACAGACATCAGTACGAGTTTAAACGAACCGTAAAAGAATTCAACGAATCCTAAACATAAGCTCTAAACAATAGAGACCGCTACGCGGAAGTCTTAATACGAAACATCCTAGAGACACTTGAACCTGGAGTGCTCTGATACCAACTGTGATACCCCTCGGATCTGAGACACGGGTTGATCAAGCCCAGGCCCAAACCCGAGGGAATATCAAACAATTAAAGTATTTTAAAGCGAACACAGATGACAAAATGAAATAATAAAGATAGAATAAATCTGAAAGAAGTATTAATTATAAAACCCTCCATGTATAACTGAATAATAAAACTCCAATCCTCCAAAACTTCAAGGTTACAACTTGGGAATCCACTGGTGGACCCCTAACTAAAAGTTCAACTGAAACTGAAAACTGGAAATAGATAATGCTAGAAACATCGAGAGAAGTCCTACGTAATCAGATGAATGTGAGACTGTCCTTGATAAGCACGATCAAGCTCTAAGGCTGGAACCGTCCTGTACCTGAAAAGAAATAATAGAAGGGTGGGTCAGGCCTACGAGCAAGTTCTAATCTAACTGCAATCCATACAGTGACCCGATACGCAGATACACCGTAGACATCTCACAATATCTATCTAGTCCATACATATAAATATATCCACACTAAGGGACATTCACTGGTCTATAATAGGGGTCTCAACCTGAATAAAAGGCAACATACGAATACGCACCCAAAGGTGGGCATGAGTACCTAGACCTAACAGGGTACACCTCAACCTATTATAACCAGCTACGCATCCATCGCATATACGCACCCTAACCAACGAGTCTGAGACTCAAGCTCAACTCGTGGTACCATAAACATATATATAAAGTCCATCCAAATCTAGGGTATGTAGTTCAACTATTTATTAAACTGGTATACAATAAACCAACTAGTTAGTCACTCATCTTATTCAGTTGATATGACTTAACTACCATCCGTTAATCCAGGAAGCCACTCAACTTAGTTGCAGTTGATATAACTTAACTAAAATTAGGATTTAATATTTATAAATCCATTCCTTTAATCCGTTAGGTTAGGTTTAGGCGTTTTGAGCTAAACCGTCCCTAATATGTCACCGTCCCATACCGGTGCATACAATCCTCCATACCCAGGTAAATTACAATGTATACATAATAAACCAGTAATTTACAGTCCAAAACCACTATCCAAATACTTGCAGAAAAGTATTTAAAGTTTCAGCAATTTAAATCTAAGAATTAAACCATGTAATTGCAGGAAACGGTTTAATAGTTTACACCAGTAGCATCCAAAGCATGCATAGACCCAATCTAATATATCAATGACTCTATCATGCATTTAAAATAAACTCTATAATCCTATTATAGTCGAATAAATTGCTAAATTAATCTAAGCAATTTATTTCGTCCCATCCGATAACAGTGTACTACGTTGTATGCTTTTATACTGTTTCATCATTTATCTTAGAGACTTAAACCATGCAACAACAAGTTTAATCACACTTAGAATCAAATATTTAGATCCTCTGTAAAGTCCCCACAATCCATTAGAAACATCCAAAAGCTCAAACAGTGCCCAGAATACCAAACAGTGCCTTAGAAAACTAAAATAAAAATAAAATTAAACGTAAATTGAAGTGGGAGCCTGCTCCAAATTTTGGGAGCAGGCTCTTTCAGCCTAGAGCCTACTCTAGGAGTCCTTGGAGCTGGCTCTACTTGTGTGGGAGCCGGCTCCCACATCCATGGAGCCAGCTCTCACCTCATTTGAGAGCCTTTGTCCCCGTTTTGCTCCGTTTCAGTCCGTCTGCTCCCTCTCTGATCAATTCCTACCACTCTGTTGGGTTCTAAAACTAATATTAGGAGTCTTAATTGAGTCTAGAAGCATCCCCAAGGTTGTTTACAATAACTGGGACCAATTACAGAGGTTAGATTTAGCCATTAAACTAGCATGTTTACAGTACGAAATTTAAACTAACTTGCAACATCCATTCCATTCCAACTCCTCTGTTCCTCTTCACCGCTGAACCTAAAGATCTTATATCATCACAGTAACATCCCCATGATTTATTTACAGAGGTTAAAGGCAATTACAGATACTAAAATTGCTTAACAACATAACATGCTTAAAACAGGAAACTGATCAAGACATGAAACAAGCTTGCACGCATTATACCAGAAACAAATTTAACACGTAAAGATCATCAATATATTATATAGTAACCATGTAAGTTCCGATTTTATAATTAATTAAACCCTAGAGATTATCTAGGTGTACAGAACATAAGCCAGAGGGAATGAAGAAGAGAAGAACTTGCCTGTGATTTCAATTATGAAATCCCAGTGTCGTCTCTAAGTTTTCCGACAATTCTGAACATCGTGAAGCTGCCTACTACTCCGTCTTTAATCCTTAATCAACCTCCTTGGTCCTCTCTGTACAATTCCTCTTAAGCCTCGCTCTGTTTCCTCACAACTACTCTCTGTTTCTCTCTTTATATCTTTGGTACGTGAATAGGGTTTTTCCAACCCTTGATACAAATTATAACCGTGTATTTATAGGCACAAAAATAACTTAAGTCTACTTAAAACCCTAGATTGTAATTTAATCGGCCCATAGAAAACCTAGGTTATAATACATAATAGATACTTGTATGCCGTCTCTAAGAAAACCCTAATAAAAAAAAACGTATTTGAATCCTTATTTATCTTCATTACATACTTAACTTATTCAAAATCAATAATTTACAAATAATTCAAATAAATTCAAATAATTCAACTAAATTCAAATAATTTCAAATAACCAAGCAACAAAAGCATTTAAATAATTAAAAATACAAGTAAATACTTAATTAAAATACCAGGACTATCCTCTTAAAATTAGGGGTATTACATGGATCTTCTCTTTTTTTTCTTCGGCAAGAGAAGCCTCCAAGAGATCAACCCTTTTCTGCAAGACGGCAGACTGGTTCGCTTGAAGAGATTCAGCTGACAGCCTCTTCATAAAAGCAAACATCAAGAAAGAGCTCTACGAAAGAATAGCAGAGTTTCATCAAATAGATAAGCAACAAGAAAATAAAAGGAGAAATCAAAAGAAGTTACCTCCATTATAGACTTAGGAGCAAGGGAAAGCAGGTCATCAATGCTCATTTGTTGTTGTAAAATCTCATCCCTGGGTGGCCACATCCCTCGGGCTAAACCCATTAGTGTCTCAGGATCCTTGGCTCTAGAATCCCCTATAGTAATAGGAGAGCCATCAGCCTTCAACATTTTAGGAAACCACCTCTCGCCCGATCCTGCAGAGTCGCCCCTAGTGACATTTGCAGAATCTGGAACTAAGGCATTTCTGCCACCAAAGGCCCCGACCATAAGCTTGGAACGCTTGGAAGGAGGATCGTCCCCCACAGGAGGACGCTTATTCCCCTGCCTAGTTTGAATCCCCTTCTGTTTTTGAGAAAAGGAAGATTTATTAGCATCAGTCAACGCATTCTTCCTCTCCTGTAGAAGCTTGGCAACAACCTCCCTCTCTTTCCTGGTCAAACGAGGTTTTGAAGGAGGAATTTCCATTGTAGACTGAGAAAGAAGAAGAGGGGCAGACGAAGCAAGATCAGCCTCAGTTTTAGAAACCTCGAGGTCGATAGGTTCCTCGAGATTTTGAATAAACACAGGAACATCCCTAGAAATCGCCTCAATAAGAGAAGAAGAAAACAAGACCCGAGCTGAGGGAACGTTGCCCCAGACGTGCAATCGCAAGTACTCGAATCGGATATCTGCAAATTTTGAAGGAAAAAAAGTCAATATTATGGCATAAAAAGTCATAAATATAACAAAAATATTTTACGGCATAGGAAAAACAAGAAGACTCACCCGAATCATCAAAAGCGGGGATAGATAGGGCATGAAAACTTGTTCGAATAGGGAAATCCTGAGCAGAAGAGGAGCGCCATGCCCCTCCAACCTTAACAATTTTATCTTTCCACTCTTTATCAGAAGTGTTAAGATGAGTGAAAAGAGCTTTACCCGTCCTAGAATGAAAATGAAACCGACCCTCCTCACCTTTAATTCCATTAACAGTATATGTTATGACCCTGGTTTTTAGGCCAGCGTGTCCTGTGATGAACCGTAAGGATAATTCGATAACGGATTCGAATGCGGAAGCGAAAACAGAAAATAAGACTCTAAGAAGTCAAAGTGACCTTCCATGAGGTCGTGGAACTCAACAAGAACTGATGCGGAAGCAAAAGATCAAAAATATGACAAATAAGCCCCCAGGGGCAAAATAGTCATTTCTGAAAACTATAGATTAGGGTGCCACCAAGCACACCGCTGGAAGGACAATGAAAAACTAATCAAGATGGACTCAAGAATCGCATGATTCGGAGTCCGGACGAAAGAGAAACGGCATGACGAAGAAAAACGAGCACTTAAGGCAAAAAGGGTAAACTGGTAATTATCCAGGAAGAACCAAGTGCAACCGAGTACACCGTTGGAAAGACAGCGAAAAATTAATCAAGTTAAAAAAAAAATTCACTTGAATCGGATTCCGGACGAAGGAGAAAAGCCCAAAAGAAGAGTTGACGTCGCGGCGGCCCGACGAGGGGCCATGACAGCCCCATGCGCACGCCCATGCGCGCGCCCATGCACGCCGCACGCGCGCTGGGTGTACCATGGCTGGCAGCAGCAGCCCGTAAAGCTGCTATGGGGTTATTTTTCAGAAAATTCCAGAATAGAGGCTAAATTTGGAGGCCTAGATGTACTTTTTTGCAAAAACACAAAGAATAAACCCCCCTCAAAATTGAGTTTTCTACGTGACTTGCGAGAGAATTAAAAAAAAAACTCAATGTAGAAAGCCTGAAATACCCCTCCATGAAATCTGATCACGGAGGTCCAAAAAGCTGCTATGTTGAAAAACTGAGAGCTGAACTTCGTAAGCGATTTCCGATATCAAGACGACATTTTCTGGAAAAACATGGAAAAGAAACCCCCCCTAAAATCATGTTTTCTATTCAACCATGTTGAAAGAAGAAAATAAAACCATCGTGAAAAGTCTGTAATGCCCCTAGATCAGAATATGCAAAAAAAAGTGCGAAATGAATTCACAAGATGCTCAAAACAAAAACGATAAGGTTTTGCCCGGAAACAACCATGCACACAAACGTAACTTACCTATTTAGACGTGCTACAATGGTCCACGACTTAAAAATACCACCGATACAAAATCCGACCCCCTAACGGGCAAAAAGGCAAAAACAGAACTTAGAATGAAAACTCGGAATCCAAAAATACAAAACGGGGTCAAACGACCGTTTGACCCTTGGCCACACTTCATACAAGATTAATAAGACCCTATGAAAGAATGAGAATGGAATTCCCACACCCGGTGCAACCATGGTGAAGCAATGACTTGCGATTTTTCAAGATTTTCACAATATTTCATGAAGTTAAAAAGTACATAGAATACAATATACATGTCATTGGCCTCCGACCTCATCTCATACATATCAAATACATTGAAAGGAGTGTACTTAAGTACATATTACATACATGGAATCAAATATACATATTTTGACATATAAGTCTACAAAATGACATTTCATGCTAACATTTACATAAAATGGAAACTTGAAAGCTACACGACATCCAAGGAATGCTAGGCGTCACGAACTAAGTCTTCGTACCTGAAATATGCCCCAGTATCGTGGGGGTGAGTAACATAAAGTTATTCGTAGGAGATGAGCATGCATCGACCTAGCATTTTACAAATTTATCACCTTAAGGTGAAACATGTTAAAGGGGCTCATGCACTTAATGTCTATCTCCAAGTGAGACTCGGGGAGCATCCTAAGCTACCTTAGAGTCTAAGCAACAAGAATCATAATATACATACGTGTATGAAACGAATCATGGTTGGGATAATCCAAAGAACACGACAAGAAGAATGCTTGAGCATAGATTAACATGAATTGCATTTTCAATACAATTGAACTAGGTCTAGAGTAATCCATACAACATGACAAAAGCATATTTGAATACAAGTTAACAAGAATCACATTATCCATGCAATTCAACAACAAAAGAGCATGTTATACAATGCAACAAGGTTTAAGTTCTCAAAGCCATTAACTTAGAATCTAAAGCACAAAATAACAGTAGTGGTTCATGCCACCTAACGTCTATGTTATAAATGAATCAATAGGATCAATCCTAAGCTTTATTAGAACGTCAAAACACGATTTTCAATATCGATGCAATTTAACCAACATTGAAACTTCCAATACAACGCATAAAGCACAATTTCGCAAAGTTAACATCCTATAACTTAAAATGAAACGACAAATAAGAAACAACAAGTTATAACATCATCTAGTTATCAACTTGAAAATGAAATCCGAAGTCAAACAAAGTGGATACTCAGACGTCACGCCGGATCAGACCGATAACATAGTTACTTTAGGGTTACTAGCCCATGAGTAACCTCCCTATGTGCGCACTAGACTATATAGAGGGACTATCCCCCGTACTAGAACCACGTCCGAGCCATAGTCAAACAACGACATCCCCAAGTTTCCAAAATCAACAAGTTGTGCAACAACGCATATATCAACAGGAATATGCAAGATAATCAACTATCTACCAAGCACAACCAAATTTGGAAACCTATACAATACATGTTCTAAATTCACAACTAATATGATATGATGAATGTCGAATCTTCAGTGTGCGATTCATTACACGCTATGCATGAAAGATGTTAAATACGAAGTGTGTAAATCATTACACAAGGCAACAATATATTCAATAAGGAAAACATATTCTCATGAGTATAAACATAGCAACTATGTTATCCAATGCTCAAAACATAACCAAATGAATATACAACAAGTCCATGTCCAGGATTTTGATATAGAAATGACTTTCAAACACAATTAAATCCATAGCACAATTCGATAGAATTTAATTTAATAAAAATAATTAAATTCCCTAGATTCTAATTCAATTCCAAATAACCTCAAATTAATACATATTAAAGAACATGGCATGGTCATCACCTATATCCATTCTAAAACTCAATTAGGCTATTGGAACAACAAAGTAGAACTCTAATTAAATCATGCTAATTTAATTACCAAGATTCTAAAGCAACTTCAAATGGTCCACAATTAATATATACTAGTAAACAAGTCATGGCCAATACAAATATCAAGTTAAAATCTTAATTAAGCTAATGGGACCACAAAATAGATTTTAATTAATTCTTTTAATTAAAATCTCTAGATTTTCAAACTTAACCAAATGCTCTCGATTTAACATATCTTAGAGATCAAGCCAAGGACTAATATAATATCACATTACAAGCTTATTTCATGCAAGTTACACCTATGTAAATTAAACTTTCACTAAAGTTAAATATAAAATAAAGGTTGCAATTCTCATGCAATTAATCCCAATTTAATACATGTGAATAACCACACCAAAACTTAATTTTCTAGCATGCCACAATACAATTCCAAGTTGTAGATCACCATGAGGATTAAATCTTAAACAAGGAAATTAATTAAATGAAAGGTTTCAAAACCTCACCGAATATTCTAAATCAAATATATGTGAAGCTATATGACATGTAGATCAAGAATATCAAGTCGGAATTCAAATGGAGTGAATTGTACACTCGGGGTAAATTAATTAATCAAATTAATTAATAATTACTAATTTTCAAAACACCTCCAATTACTTTCAAATTCAACTATGTTGAAGAGCATGCTAAGGCCTAATATAATATGCTAACACATATTAATTTCAAGCTAGTTAAGGCCATGTGAATTAATCTTTCACCTAAGATAAATATTAAATAAAATCTTTAATACTTATTCAAATGTTCCAATTTTAATACACGACAATGAGCATATCAAGGGGCAATATAAAATCATACTACATGTTTAAACCAAGTCATGAGCAACCGGGAAAATTAGATCCGGTACAAGAAAAATAAATAATAAAATCTCTAGATTTTATATTTAATCATGCAAACAAGTAGTATAAGCATCACAAGCATGCTATATAACAAGAATTTAAACCTAGAACATCTCCTACCTCAATTTGAGATGAAAATCTCAAAAGCCATCAAAATGGAACGGCTCCGAATCCGACGAAACTACTAGGTTTTGTCGAGGACAACGCCGTGAACATAACCCCCATCAAAATCATAACTTGACCTCAAAACCAAACTCAAGAAATGGTCAAAACTGAATTCTAATAAGGGGGAAAGGTAGAGCACGGCGAGGGGAACAACAAACGTTAAGGCCGAAGACTTTCCATCAAGGAAAAGTGAACCAAAAGAGGAGAGAGAAGATGGCAGCAACCCTTGGGCTGCCATGGGAGCTCCAGGTCGTGCATGAAGAGGGGAGAAGATGAAAAATGAAATATCTCACCCCCCTTTTATAGAAATCTCAAAAAGTGCCCCGAACGGGCCCCGCCGGGTCTGGAAAAGTAAAATTTGAGCAGACGCGCTCAAATGGCAAAACTTTGTGAAAGAAAAAGATTTAAAATGATAAAATATGAACAATAGAAGAAACGACGTGAAAAACTGAGTCCCGAGCACAAAGTTATACCCAAAACAAGTTTAGCACAAACCGAGGCCAGAAACCCTGAAATTGGAAAACATCGACCAGGAGGAAATTCCAAGAGTACACAACTCGACGAAATGTGAAAATGAATCCTGTACGAGGATCCAGGCTCAAAATAAGACATTTTGTAATAAATTTTATTAATTGCACAATGGCCCCTACAAAAAGAGTTAACTGCGAAACTGCCCCAGAATGAAAATATCTTCCAAAAGATATTTTCTTAAATGCCCCTGAAATAAAATATCTTCAAAATATATTTATGAAAAATACCCCAAGAAATGAAAATGATTATAAAGAATTGTGCATCCATGCCCCTATGGGCACCGGGAGCAACCAGAGTATTTTCTTGCAAAAGTAAAGATACGTATTTCGAGGAAACCACTTAAGATGAAGGCACGTGAAGTCAAAAACCAACTCCGAGCATGAGAAGTGAGGTTGTGCCAAAAACTGACAAACGGAGATAAGACAGAACAGGGAAAAGGACGAAATAGCGCATAGTGTCAAAAAACGAAAAATGTGAAAATGACTTGGTCCTCAAAGGAAGTTGTCAATCCACGGAAAAGAGTCTCAGGAACCAATTCCGAGCACTCGAGATGACACTAAGCGACACGAAACAGAGCTCAGAAAAGAAAATTAAACGAAAAAAATTCATTCGTAAAATTTCAGGAAAAATGAAAGGAATGCAAATGACCGGGTCGTTACAACCTACCCTCCTTAAAGGAATTTCGTCCCCGAAATTAGGAACATACTAGAGAGAACAAAATAATGACCGAACAAAAGGTCAAATCAAAGGACAGCTCACAATGTACTGAAGGACAAATCTTGAAGTCTAAAGATCAACTGAAGGAACGCGAAACCATGAACTGAGACAACACCTCATACGAACCGGTACGTTAACTCAACGTCAACCACCGAGAGAATCCCAAGACAAAGGAACGTTGAATCACGATGAAAGGAGAGAGTGACAAGGCAGTACGAACAGCAACCAGAACCCGCCCACACTTACTCGTCAGCAAGGTAGCATGACGATATAAGGCACTAGTCCGTAACATACCCCAAACTAGGTCAACTCTGAGAAAACTTTTGATACGGATGACATCAATGTTAGAATGATCATTACTAAAAGCACTGCGAAAACCAGGCATCTGCGAGAGTTGGGGTAGCTAATCCCAAAACTCTGACAACAATGACACAGGCACCATACGCTTAAGGCCTTAGATCTAGAAGCCACGAAGGAAAAGGAAATGAATCGCAGTCCTCTATGCTCACATGAGCCTTACTCGCATCGATTGACAGAACAGACAAGAAGGTTCCCGACATGGGTCCTTATAGAATGAATTTCTCCTATCCAAAGAGGAAACTCGTGAAACAAGAATGCATGCAAGGGATACGACAAATCCTAAGAGGCAATACCAAAACCAGACATAAAAGTAAACAGCTAGCATGCATCATAACAATTGACTATCTACTCAAGGTACCACATAAACAAACATGTCAAACAAAGATGCTTTTAAACACATAAGCATATAAGTACAGAAAACATATCGTCACATCAAGCATGTTATCAAATGAAGCACGTAAACATGTTATAATACCAAAACATGTTATCATAGGCATATAAATATATCAAGGTACACCAACAAAAACATGATATGCACCCAAAACCCATCGTCTTAAGGTTTTCGAACCTAGGATCTCTGATACCACCTGTGACGACCCTGGTTTTTAGGCCAGCGTGTCCTGTGATGAACTGTTAAGGATAATCCGATAACAGATTCGAATGTGGAAGCGAAAACAGAAAACAAGACTCTAAGAAGTCAAAGTGACCTTCCATGAGGTCGTGGAACTCAACAAGAACAGATGCAGAAGCAAAAGATCGAAAATATGACAAATAAGCCCCCAGGGGCAAAATAGTCATTTCTAAAAACTATAGATTCGGGTGCCACCGAGTAAACCGCTGGAAGGACAACGAAAAACTAATCAAGATAGAATCAAGAATCGCATGATTCGGAGTCCGGACGAAGGAGAAACGGCATGACGAAGAAAAACGAGCACTTAAGGTAAAAAGGGTAAACTGGTAATTATTTAGGAAGAGCTGGGTGCAACTGAGCACACCGTTGGAAAGACAGTGAAAAATTAATCAAGTTAAAAAAAAAAAAATTCACTTGAATCGGAGTCCGGACGAAGGAGAAAAGCCCAAAAGAAGAGTTGACGTCGCGGCGGCCCGACGAGGGGCCATGACAGCCCCATGCGCACGCCCATGCACGCCGTGCGCGCGCTGGGTGCACCATGGCTGGCAGCAGCAGCCCATAAAGCTGCTATGGGGTTATTTTTCAGAAAAGTCCAGAACAGAGGCTGAATTTGAAGGCCTAGATGTACTTTTTTGCAAAAACACAAAGAAAAAACCCCCATCAAAATTGAGTTTTCTACATGAAATACGAGAGAATTCAAAAAAACCTCAATGTGGAATGCCCGAAATGCCCCTCCATGAAATCTGGTCGTGGAGGTCCAAAAAGCTGCCTTGTTGAAAAACTGAGAGCTGAACTTCATAAGCGATTTCCGATATCAAGACTACATTTTCTGGAAAAACACGGAAAAGAACCCCCCCCCCTAAAATCATGTTTTCTATTCAATCATATTGAAAGAAGAAAATAAAACCACCGTGAAAAGTCTATAATGCCCCTAGATCAGAATATGCAAAAAAAAATGCGAAATGAATTCACAAGAGGCTCAAAACACAAACGATAAGGTTTTGCCCGGAAACAACCATGCACGCAAATGTAACTTACCTATTTGGACGTGCTACAATGGTCCACGACTTAAAAATACCACCGATACAAAATCCGACCCCTCAACGGGCAAAAAGGAAAAAATGGAACTTGGAATGAAAACTCGGAATCCAAAAATACAAACGGGGTCAAATGACCGTTTGGTCCTTGGCCACACTTCATACAAGATTAATAAGACCCTATGAAAGAATGAGAATGGAATTCTCACACCCGATGCAACCATGGTGAAGCAATGACTTGCGATTTTTCAAGATTTTCACAAAATTTCATGAAGTTAAAAAGTACATAGAATACAATATACATGTCATTGGCCTCCGGCCTTATCTCATACATAACAAATACATTGAAAGGAGTGTACTTAAGAAAACATTACATACATGGAATCAAATATACATATTTTGACATATAAGTCTACAAAATGACATTTCATGCTAACATTTGTATGAAATGGAAACTTGAAAGCTACACGACATCCAAGGAATGCTAGGCGTCACGAACCAAGTCTTCGTACCTGAAATATGCCCCAGTATCGTAGGGGTGAGTAACATAAAGCTACTCGTAGGAGATGAGCATGCATCGACCTAGCATTTTACAAATTTATCACCTTAAGGTGAAACATGTTAAAGGGGCTCATGCCACCTAACGTCTATGTCCAAGTGAGACTTGGGGAGCATCCTAAGCTACCTTAGAGTCTAAGCAACAAGAATCATGATATACATACGTGTATGAAATGAATCATGGTTGGGATAATCCAAAGAACACGACAAGAAGAATGCTTGAGCATAGATTAACATAAATTGCATTTTCAATACAATTGAACTAGGTCTAGAGTAATCCATACAACATGACAAAAGCATATTTGAATACAAGTTAACAAGAATCACATTATCCATGTAATTCAACAACAAAAGAGCATGTTATACAATGCAACAAGGTTTAAGTTCTCAAAGCCATTAACTTAGAATCTAAAGCACAAAATAACAGTAGTGGTTCATGCCACCTAACGTCTATGTTATAAATGAATCAATAGGATCAATCCTAAGCTTTATTAGAACGTCAAAACATGATTTTCAATATCGATGCAATTTAACCAACATTGGAACTTCCAATACAATGCATAAAGCACAATTTCGCAAAGTTAACATCCTGTAACTTAAAATGCAACGACAAATAAGAAACAACAAGTTACAACATCATCTAGTTATCAACTTGAAAATGAAATGCGAAGTCAAACAAAGTGGATAATCGGACGTCACGCTGGATCAGACCTACAATATAGTTACTTTAGGGCTACTAGCCCATGGGTAACCTCCCTATGTGCGCACTAGACCATATAGAGGGACTATCCCCCGTACTAGAACCACGTCCTAGCCATAGTCAAATAACGACATCCCTAAGTTTTCAAAATCAACAAGTTGTGCAACAACGCATATATCAACAGGAATATGCAAGATAATCAACTATCTACCAAGCACAACCAAATTTGGAAACCTATACAATACATGCTCTAAATCCACAACTAATATGATATGATGAATGTCGAATCTTCAGTGTGCGATTCATTACACGCTATGCATGAAAGATGTTAAATACGAAGTGTGTAAATCATTACACAAGGCAACAATATATTCAATAAGGAAAACATATTCTCATGAGTATAAACATAGCAACTATGTTATCCAATGCTCAAAACATAACCAAATGAATATATAACAAGTCCATGTCCAGGATTTTGATATAAAAACGACTTTCAAACACAATTAAATTCATGGCTCAATTCGATAGAATTTAATAAAATAAAAATAATTAAATTCCCTAGATTCTAATTCAATTCCAAATAACCTCAAATTAATACATATTAAAGAACATGGCATGGTCATCACCTATATCCATTCTAAAACTCAATTAGGTTATTGGAACAACAAAGTAGAACTCTAATTAAATCATGCTAATTTAATTACCAAGATTCTAAAACAACTTCAAATGGTCCACAATTAATATATATTTGTAAACAAGTCATGGCCAATACAAATATCAAGTTAAAATCTTAATTAAGCTAATGGGACCACAAAATAGATTTTAATTAATTATTTTAATTAAAATCTCTAGATTTTTAAACTTAACCAAATGCTCTCGATTTAACATATCTTAGAGAACATGCCAAGGACTAGTGTAATATCATATTACAAGCTTATTTCATGGAAGTTACATCTATGTAAATTAAACTTTCACTAAAGTTAAATATAAAATAAAGGTTGCAATTCTCCTGCAATTAATCCCAATTTAATACATGTGAACAACCACACCAAAGCTTAATTTTCTAGCATGCCACAATACAATTCCAAGTTGTATATCACCATGAGGATTAAATCATAAATAAGGAAATTAATTAAATGAAAGGTTTCAAAACCTCACCGAATATTCTAAATCAAATATATGTGAAGCTATATGGCAAGTAGATCAAGAATATCAAGTCGGAATTCAAATGGAATGAATAATGCACTCAGGGTAAATTAATTAATCAAATTAATTAATAATTACTAATTTTCAAAACACCTCCAATTACTTTCAAATTCAACTATGTTGAAGAGCATGCTAAGGCCTAATATAATATGCTAACACATATTAATTTCAAGCTAGTTAAGGCCATGTGAATTAATTTTTCATCTAAGATAAATATTAAATAAAATCTTTGATACTTATTCAAATGTTCCAATTTTAATACACGACAATGAGCATATCAAGGGGCAATATAAAATCATGCTACATGTTTAAACCAAGTCATGAGTAACCGGGAAAATTAGACCCGGTACAAGAAAAATAAATAATAAAATCTCTAGATTTTATATTTAATCATGCAAATAAGTAGTATAAGCATCACAAGCACGCTATATAACAAGAATTTAAACCTAGAATATCTCCTACCTCAATTTGAGATGAAAATCTCAAAAGCCATCAAAATGGAACGGCTCCGAATCCGACGAAACTACTAGGTTTTGTCGGGGACAACGCCGTGAACATAACCCCTATCAAAGCCCCATCAAAATCATAACTTGACCTCAAAACCAAACTCAAGAAATGGTCAAAACTGAATTCTAATAAGGGGGAAAGGTAGAGCACGGCGAGGGGAACAACAAACGTTAAGGCCGTAGACTTTCCATTAAGGAAAAGTGAACCAAAAGAGGAGAGAGAAGATGGCAGCACCCCTTGGGCTGCCATGGGAGCTCCAGGTCGTGCATGAAGAGGGGAGAAGATGAAAAATGAAATATCTTACCCCCCCTTTTATAGAAATCTCAAAAAGTGCCCCGAACGGGCCCCGCCGGGTTCGAAAAATTAAAATTTGAGCGAACGCACTCAAATGGCAGAACTTTGTGAACAAAAAAGATTCAAAATGATAAAATATAAACAACAGAAGAAACGGCGTCAAAAACTGAGTCCCGAACACAAAGTTATGCCCAAAACAAGTTTGGCGCAAACCGGGGCCAGTAACCCTGAAACTGGAAAACATCG
Source organism: Cornus florida (assembly GCF_030987335.1). Classification (NCBI taxonomy): domain Eukaryota; kingdom Viridiplantae; phylum Streptophyta; class Magnoliopsida; order Cornales; family Cornaceae; genus Cornus; species Cornus florida. The sequence continues at coordinate 37,485,802 of NW_026775571.1, read as the reverse complement.
ACCAGGAGGAAATTCCAAGAGTACACAACTCAACGAAATATGAAAATGAATCCTGTACGAGGATTCAGTCTCAAAACAAGACATTTTGTAATAACTTTCATTAATTGCACAATGGCCCCTATAAAAAGGGTTAACTGCGAAACTGCCCCAGAATGAAAATACTTCCAAAAGATATTTTCTTAGATGCCCCTGAAATAAAATATCTTCAAAAGATATTTACGAAAAACACCCCAAGAAATGAAAATGATTCTAAAGAATTGTGCATCCATGCCCCTGTGGGCACCGGGAGCAACCAGAGTATTTTCTTACAAAAGTAAAGATACGTATTTCGAGGAAACCACTCAAGATGAAGGCACGTGAAGTCAAAAACCAACTCCGAGCATGAGAAGTGAGGTTGTGCCAAAAACTGACAAACGGAGATAAGACAGAATAGGGAAAAGGACGAAATAGCGCATAGTGTCGAAAAACGAAAAATGTGAAAATGACTCGGTCCTCAAAGGAAGTTGTCAATTCACGGAAAAGAGTCTCAGGAACCAATTCCGAGCACTCGAGATGACACTAAGCGACACGAACAGAGCTCAGAAAAGAAAATTAAACGATAAAAATTCATTCGTAAAATTTCAGGAAAAAGGAAAGGAAGGCAAATGACCGGGTCATTACAGTATAGCAGAAGAGAAGATCGGCGAGATTTAGAGTTAAGCCCCTAAACCTATTCAGGGCAAGAAGAAAAGAAAGAATATGAAAAAAGTTAGGGTTAACTTGAAGGGGAGCGAAATTCAATACCGACAGGACCCGAAGGTAGAAAGGGTTAAGGGGAAATCGAAAAACAGGAAAATGTAAAGCTGAAAAAAGCGTCTCGCCTTCCTCCAAACCTTCACCGATGCTACAATTCAGATTGTGATCATATGCCTCAAGGGTAACATTTGAAGGGACACGATTCTTCTTTCTCAACTGTGCAATAGAGAAATATTTCCTCTCTACAATGTCAGGAGGAAATACAATTGGCCCCTCAACTTCACCACTTGAACTCACCACCAGCGTCACTGACTCAGAGTCAGATGCACTGTGAGTTCGTTCACTACTCATTTGACTCATAATGACAGAAATAGAATGAGAAAAGTGACTAACCTTAGCAAACGAGAAGAAGGTTATGTAGCGGCGAAAAAAACTCTTTCTTAAAATCAAGAACGAAACTGCAGAGGAAAATACCAAAGTAACAAAGTCACACACATATATGGATAGGATGAAGCAGATAACGAAGAGGCAAACACGAGACCCCAAAAAACAGGGGCACAAATAGTAATGATAGGCAGTAACAGTCGCAAAAACTTCTCCACTTCCCAAAAGCAGTTACAATTCCATATATGAATCGAATTCATAAAAGGAATCGGGGGCAAAGTGTGGAGGGAAAATCTCCACCAATCACAATACACCACGTGGCAGCAAAAGAGCAGCCCACTAACACCCAGAAGCCTATCATCAATCGAAGGCCCAACAACAAAAAAACATACACACGTGTCAACTTGGACCGATTAGACAAAAGAAGCTCTGCTTGGCATGAAAGCCCATGGATAGCCGAATCTCGGTAAGCCCATAAGACCATAACGCTTGGCATAAAAGAAACATGCACACGATCAGTAAGCATAAATACCCACGTCTAGGAATAAAGCCAAAAAACGGCTCCATGTAATTATCTAAACAGAGCCTATAAATAGAGCATGAATGAGAATGAAAAGAAATCGAATTCCCAATATTGCTACTCTCTTTGAAAATTATTTATCTCCTTGTTTAGTTCTTGTGCATCTTCCCTGATTTTAAGTACTTGGGTGTGAGAAATTGCACCTACATTGTCAGGGCTAGGTTTCATCCATGGTGTCAAATCCTCCTTCTAGGTGGTCATCTGTTATTTTTCTCTGGTGCTTCCTCTATCATTTTTCTTGCTCTAGGATCATTTCCTTAATCAATTTGGGGTTTGGGAGAGTTGTCTTATTGGTCTCAATCTCTAAAGTGATATAATTGAGGTTTGGATGAAAAAGAAAAAAAGAAAAATTAAGTGGGCAGAGAGGGCGTAGAGAGAAATTAATATAAATGTAGTCAAAGAAACTCAAGAGGTGTTGTCGGCGGCGGTGGCAGCAACATTGTGACTAGGTGCCTCAGATGAAAGGGTAATGTTGGACTTTAAAATTTTGTTAGGAAAGGATTAATTGGTCTATAAGCACTATTGAAATGTGCCTTGTGACAGTGGTTCTGTTGATGACAGATCTACGATCTCAAAATCATCCCTTGAAAGCCGTCTGTAATAGGCACACGGGGGCAATGTCTAATAAAAGCTGTAATCAGAAAGAAGTTATGTGGCAGCCGACTTTGAGCGTTGAGTACTCTCTATTGTAATTTGTTTCTCTCAAGAATAATACGCTTCTACAAATAAAATAAAATAAATTTTGTTATACATTTTTAATTTGTAAAAAAAAAATATCAAAAACAATTCATTAAAAATTGATCAAATAAGGTTAAAACATTTAGTCAATAGGAATAGGGAAACAAATTGGTCAATGATTTATATCATATGGAACCAAAAGTGAAGCACTACACTTCCAATCAACGTGGACCAAACCACTAACACGTCCTCTTCCCCAACAATACAAATACTTAGTCACCTCTATCCATTAATGTCATCAATATATATATTTCCAAATAATGATACATGGACCCCATTCCCATTTCCCCTCCCCCTTCACACCTCCTTAATTAATCTACACTTTCTCTATATAAGCACCCCTACATCTCCTCTCTCTCTCTCTAAAAGTAGATATATTTTGTTGGAAATTCTTCTGCATGATGGAGACCCAAAACAAGTCTAGCAATGGGGTGAGAGGTGAAGAAGTGAAGGTGGCTAATAAAAGGAGTGTGAATTGTTCGGAATTTGTGTTGAGGCTTTTGGCCTTTGCATTCACTCTCGTGGCGGCAATTGTTCTTGGGGTTGATAAGCAGACCAAGGTTGTGCCCATACAGGTGGTTCCGACCTTGCCACCTTTAAGTGTTCCGGTCACTGCTAAGTGGAAGTATTTGTCTGCCTTTGTGTGAGTTCTCTCTCTCTCTCTCTATATATATATTTATACATGTCAAACTAATGGTATATATGGGAGAATGTTTTGTGAGTGTGACATTCACAAGGCCCCAAGTTTTTCAGTTCCGATTTCAAACCGTCCATCACCAAGTGTGGATCCTCTACTATAGCGTTCTCTATTGTGTGCTTTATAATTTTCATCGCAATTAAATCGTGTTTCAATATTATAAAGAATGGGTTTAACCACAGATTTAATTATATTGAAATCTTTTTTCAATACCATTATTTCTAATTTTAGTACCATTCATTACTTTGCATGAGCTTCAGAAGTACTTGTGTTGAAGATATGGGTGTTAAAACGCCTTTTAGATAAGATTTAATTGTTTTGAAATCACTACAGCATACTACAATAAATAAAAACATTTTCATGATATTTAGCAGTACTTTTTTCATTTCCTATTGATATGACTTAAATTCGAACCTATCGAAAAACATTACTTAGTCAACATATTGGTGTAGAACAATTAATTAGGAAAAAGAAAATCCCATCTCTTTTAACCTTGTGCTTTTTTCCTTTTCTTTTTTCTTTATTTTTTATCCTAGCAACATTTTTATTGATTTTCACATCCTTAGATGCTATATGATTAAAAGGCCCTCTTAAACCCATAAATATGTTATAGCATGTAATTAAATAAGTTATAGCCTAGTATTATCTTCTATACTTATTAATAATGAGCCGAGTCACATTAAATTGAGTGGGCTGAAATTTTATCTTATTTATATTTTTATACTCAAATTTTGGTATATTTATAAATATGCTCACACTGAACTCTTTAAGAAATTCAAAGAAGACCTTTATAGAAACTTCTAAAAATCAAAAAGACCTCTTATTTTTTCAACAAAATTTTCAAAATTCATATATATATATATATATATATCATTTCTCTTCTAACGTGTCTTACAAACTGAATTTCTACTTTGAAAGTTTAGAAGGTACCACTATGATAATAAATAATAATAATAAATAAATATTAAAAGTAAATAAAACCTGAATAAACGGCTGAGATTTAATGTGCACATATTTTTTGAGGGCAACCTATCAGTGAAGTCCACCTACCTCTAAGTTATATTTTTTATGACTCCAATAACGACATCTACAGCTGTACACAACTGCATATTCTATTATCCACAACAATGCTACAGTTAGCATTTATGAGAAATGAAAACAACTCTATATTATATTATTTATTTATTAATTATTTTTAAAGTTTTTTTGGGCCTATTTGACCCTAAAATCTGCCTAGATTTTTGCCATTTTTACTATGGTGATACCTTGTTCTTATTGTTCAAGCAAAAAAATAACTAATGAATCCATTATTTATTTAACTGTTATCAGATTAAATATTTTAATTATTGGCACAAATTTGAATTAGGATCAACATGAAATTCATTGATATGTATGTCTTAGAAAAATACAAAAAACATTATTTAAGAGATTATTGCTTGGTATGTAACTCTGAAAATAGTTCTAAAAAGTTCAGATAATAGAAAACTGTTATCAGAGAACATCTTTTATAGTTTTATAACTGAATCTTCGTTAAACAATTTTCTGAAAACTAAACCAAACAGAAATTTTTGTACTATTTTCTGTTTTCTAAAAATAGAAAACTATTTTTATAATTACAAACTAAGGAGGCCCTAAGGTATCATTCATTTTTTCTTCTTTGATCAACATAATTCTTCCTTTGGTAGTACTATGTGTGTGTGTGTGTGTGTATATATATATATATATAGGGGTGACAAAAATTCCCACCCCGGCGGGGCCGTCGCGTTTGGGGAGTTTTGGGGAACCAATTATATAGATGGGCAGGAATGGGGGCTGTTTTGAAAAACCCGACTGGTTTTGGAACGGTTACGGAATTGAAAAAATTAAACAGGATGGGAATGGAGAATGAGATCCCCGCTCCAAAACGCCCACATTGCCATCTTGATATATATATATATATATAGTAGTCTAGTTATATGGTATAAGTATATGTTGTATAAATCTTTGTTGTAGTAACATTGTAATTAGAAGGGTGTGGTGACTAGTGTAAAAGAACAGGGTTAGGATGGAGTCTCCACATGGTGTTTGGCAGAAGAGGTTTGCATTGATTCCACATGGTGTTTGGTAGGTGATGCTAAAGATTTAAAACCATGATTGAACCATGATTGTGATCTCTCTGGTACCCCACCCCCACCCCTTCCCAACTTCCTCTTTAATTTGCCCTACCTTGTAGTTGAACGTATGTATTAAAAGGGGTAGGGCAAATCACATGACTTCAAAGGGGAAGGTTGACTTACTTCCTTTAGCACTGCAATTTGGTCAACTGAGGGCCTAAAAGGGTTCAGCCAAGTTTATATGTATATATATTTATATATATTGACAAGAAATGCATACAATTATTATGATTGTAATTTTGGTTGGGCAATCCGAGTCTAGCCCGATTTTTTGTTGGTTTGGACGATTATTTTATAATTAGGGTTAGATTTTGATTGAAAAATCTCAATCCGAATTAAATTAGGGTTGAACTTGAGTTGAGTTGCTAGTAACCCGAACAAACTCAAACCCGAACCCAAATTCTAATATTATTTATATATATATTTTTAAATTTAAATACATTATATATAATATATAAATTATGATTACCTTAACTTCATTTGTTAAATTGTATGTTAGCGAGAATTAATTTTTTAAGAATTTATTTGTAATTTATTAAAAATTTATAAAATGTCCTTAAACATTTTTTTTTTTTTTTTTTTTTGTTAAAGAAAAATTTAATCTAAAACTAATTTTAAATCATATTAAATTTTCGGTGTGAAGATTAATTATATGAATAATCCGAATTTTTAATTCAGAATTTAAGCCCGAAGTTAAAAGTAGAAGGATGGGATGGGATCGGGTTGAAGATAAAATTAGGGTTGGACATGAGTTTAATATTTCATATAGTGGGTTATGTTCAAGTTATATCTTAAACCCGTCCAACTCATCCGAATTAAAGCCCTAACAATTACATAGAGTTGAACGGTTGATCAGTCTATTTTGAAATACAAGAAAATACCATTAACTACAATTTTTTGGTTAAGACTTTTACTATTATTATTTTTTAATTTATTTATATTTTTAACAAGAAACTCACATGCCCACGTTTCCTTACATATACTTAAACACTATACTTTTTTTTTTTTTCGAAAATGAAGAAGTATCCATGCATGATGAGATTGACATCTAATAGTTAATGAAAAAGTATCAATGCATGATGAAATTGACATCTAAGTAACTATTATCCTAATCTGTTGGTTGAATTCAATTCAATTCACCACATTTTATTTTTTCTCGAAGGTTCAGATAAAAGCACACCCTCGTGATACGAGTAGTGTTACACTAGAGGGATCCCCATTTCCTAATCTTACGGCTAGACCTGCATTATTCATTAACCATAGTTATCAGAAATTAAGTGTCACTCTTCCAGCCTTTTTGTGTCTAAAACTCATGGCTAGTTTCAAATCCACTTGGATTGACTGATGTGTGACCGAGAGCCAATCAAATTAATTTTGGGTTGAGTATGATTTAACATAAACCCAACCTGGTAAACTATAAAACACTGGTCCAATATTAGTGACACGTGTCCAATTTTCCCTAGCTTATTTCTTTAATTGAAAAATTAGCGGAAAGAACGGAATGGGTTAATTGATATCTAACCCAATTCAACCAAATTGATTTTGGGTGAGATAGCGTCCCAAAACCATTTTTATATTGATTGTGACGAATCTTAGGTCCTGAGAATATATTTAATTTTGATTTCTGACTATTGATATGAATCAATAACATATGAACACGTTCTTTTTAATTATCAAATCAGAAATGACTAATACATACTCACTTATCAAATCATAAATGATGTGTTAATTAAAATAGGATGTATTTGTTATTGGTTCATATCAATAATAATGTCCTATTGAAAAATAGTGTGTTATTGGAAAACAACAAAAAAGGCTTTATAGAAACTAATTTTGTGAACCTCTTTGTATAGGTACTTGGTGGTGACAAATGCCATAACATGCTCATATGCAGCCCTCTCTTTGGTCCTCACATTGTCCACAATGGGTAAAAAGAAGGGGTTTTCTCTGGCGCTCATCATCCTTGATCTAGTGATGTTGGCACTGCTCTTTTCTAGCATCGGAGCTGCCACCGCGGTCGGTTTCATTGGCTACGAAGGCAACTCGCACGTGCGTTGGAACAAAGTATGCAACGTCTTCGATAAGTTCTGTCACCAAGTGGCTGCTTCCCTAGCCATGTCTCTGCTTGGAGCATTTGCGTATCTCTTGCTGATTGTGCTTGCTGCCATGAAACTTCACAAGAAATACGAGTAGAATGTGATGAAGTAACTTTGATCTCTCTTGAGCATGTTAATTTGGTTTTCATTTGTGGCCAAGTGATGTTGTTGTTTAGTGAGTGTGGACTAAATGCAGAATGTATGATAGATTTCTCTTTGTGCTGTTGTTTCCTTCTTCTGTGATCTTTTGCATAATTGTAAAATGTTCCTCTTAATAATAAGAAATAATCATTAACCTTTGATAGGAGTACTACAATATCAACACCCAATTAGACATTGTTGTCGCCTAAAGTTTTACTAACAATACTAAGGTTGTGTTCGACTGTATAGAATTGAAATTTTGAAATTAAAATTAGTGGAATTGCAAAAAAATAACTCACAAAATTGAATTAAAAGTTTTTCCAATTCTAATTTAAAGACTCTAATTATATGCAACCGAACACGACCTAACAATAATATATTATTGGACAACATGGGACAGAATGTGTTCCAAGTCTAATCTAAATTGGATCCAAGTTTCAATCACATCCAAATTGAGTGACAAAGAAGGGTTGTCTAAACCCATCCAAAACTCGAATTAGGTTTGGATTAGTCGACGTTTCCTACTTGCTTTATACATCTTTATGAATATTTGATTCGTTGCTTATCATTTGACATTGTGCTCCAGACGTGGAGAATTTCAAAGTCTACTTAACATCATCTATAGTATATATTATTGTATCATCATATTTGATCTATGGTAAGTATATATATATCTATTTTGTTTTGTTTTTTGTGCAAAGAAAAACATGTATATTTTTTTTGACTAAAATGATATGACCACAAAGTTGTGTGTGTGAAAGTATACACAAATACATACGACTGCCATACTTGTATTTGTTTTGCTGACATAAGAATTTTGAGGAAGTGGGCAGCCACTACTACTAGTATAAACACAAAACTTAACCGTTTAGAATTTTGACCAAAAAAATGGGGCTCATCGACAGACGCGAAGGCTGAAGATAGGCCAAAGTCAAAGTACAAATTCCTCTAAAATGCGTCATGTACATGAGTTGGATCCACTGCATCTGTGCGTGAATTAGTCCGTGTGAATCAAATCTATGATCAATAGGTTGGGGCACTTTAAGCTACACCTCACTAACATTGTAGTCAGATACTTGGATCAAGAGTGTTTTGAATTAATAAAATAGTTTTTATCTTTTTATTGTTGGGATTTATATGCTCTGACATAGTAAATTTCTATTTGAATTATAATGATATATGTTTCTAACGTTTTTAATAATATATATGCTTTATACAATTGATGAATTCAATGTATTATGTTTCGATTTATTATAAAATTGATAGTATCAATTTGATTACAAGAAATATTTATTTATGTATGTAACGACGATCAATACATGAATATAAATAGTAATCATAAATTATTCATAGTCGGTAATTATGGATGGACTCATAATTAATTAAGACTTGAACTGAATCCGCATTAGGTTGAAATATATTGCGAAAGCTATCGTATGCAATTACTCCCTATCACCGTCATGACATTTTACTCTTAAGCATGAGAAAATTATAAACTCTTTTATTAATTAACAATTATTTTGATTTGTTCGGCGGATTCTTCGGGATCCTTAGACCGACACTTTAAGTAGTTATGTAATTAATAGTTAGAGAGTTATATTTTCAATATTTGCATCATTGCTACTTGTATTTATTTTGTATTGATTATGGTTGATCACAAAGTAAATTCGAATGCCTTCGTATGTTTTTAGATAAAATGTTTATTATATATTTATTTATTTAAATTATTATTTTTTTGTCGAAATAAATGTTTTATTGTGATCGAGCCAAATATAATCAATGGTATCAAAATAAATATATTAATTAAGTTGTCGGATTGATGGCTTTATTTATCCGATAACTAATTATGCATAAAGGGGTCAAAGTGCAACATTGACTAAGAGGTTATTTATTATTTAATTGGAGTTCAATTAATTTCTTTTAGTGGAGTAAAATTAATTTATGAATTAATTGAATTGGGTTTATAGACCGGGCCAATTATTAATTCATTGTAACTAATAAAAATAATAAGCACAAATGATTCTCACTCATAGCCCAACTTAATATTGGAATCATATTAGATTTGAATTAGAGATTGAGAATGATTTATTGTTTCCTTTTCCTTATCTTTATGTTGCCTATATATATACATGGTCTATGTATATTTTAGGGGTGATTTTTAATAGAAGGAAAAAATGAATATATTTTCTCTCTCTTATAAATTAGGGTTAATGTTCTCATCTAATGGAGGCTCCCACAAGCCTAATTTTCCAAGGTCATTCATGGAGGCTTATTAGTGATTGCTAAAGACAAAACAAGTACTAAGAAGATGAAGATCCAAGGAGAAGGCATCTTGCTAAGAGATCTACAATAAGTGAGAATATTCACTTTAGAGGAAAGATTTAAAAGTTTACTCAGACCTTTGATGTAAGTATTCAATCTATTAATTGAATGACACATCATATTTTATTTTTGCATAAAACTTGTCTCTTTGTGATGAATCAAAATCTATGAATCAAAATCCCTTAAAAAGTTTTTAAAACTTGCACGTTTTCCAACATTTATATCACCAAAATTAACAAAATATGAATTGTTTTCTTTTCGAAACTAAAAGACTAATACAAAACTAATGGGAGTGACCCAGAGGTATCAAATCCTTATTTTTTAGAGGGATGCCAGAAGTTAAAGCCTGAGTAAAAACATGAGTGTAATTAATAACTAAAAAAATATAAAATACCAAATATAATATATTATACCAGTATTAACCATCAATAGTACTACTCTTCAGGTACCATTAGACTAGAGCTTGAATTATATTATTATTTCACTTTGGATGACCCAAAAAAAAAAAAAAAAAAAACATAATAAGTTAGGTTAATTTCATTTACCTCACCTGAGGTTTATCAATATCTTAAATAGTCCCCCTCCACCTTTTGTAATCTCACTTACCTCTCCTAATATAATAGTTTATGTATCAGATTTTCCCGTCTAATCCATTTTGCCCTTCTAATGTTTGAAATGATTAGGGATGGCAATTTGTTGTCCCGTGGGGGCGGGTACCGGCCCATTCCAGCCGTTTAAATTGATTTCGGGGGAATCGTTCAAGGGATTTGGGTGGGGATGGATTTTATGGGGAAAAACTCGCACGATTTCGATGAAAGGGAGGGAGAGGGTCCCCCACCCCACCCCACCCCATTTAGGATTAATGTGTATTGTTTATTTTTTTCTGGAAATTAAATTAATGTGTAATGTTGTCATTATTACAATATTTTTAATTTGAATTTTATGTTAAACTACTATTGATAATGTTTTTTGAGGGGTTGTATTATTGCATACTTGTAGTCTTGTATAATTTTGTTTGGGGAGGAAAAAAAATAAAGGAAACATTTAAAGTAAACGGGCCGGGGCGAGTGCCCACGGGTGCAAAAATATAAACGAGGGCAGGGACGAGGTGACAGGGCGCCCCGCTTAGACAATTTTGAGCGGGGCAGGTTTAGGTATTTCAAACTGGGTTAAGTTGGGGTACACCTACCCAGAACCGCCCATGTTGACATCTCTATAAATGACAGTACGGACAAAATGGTAAAAAAAAGTCACCAACAAGGTAGGTAAGTAAAATTATGAAATATAGAGAGGTCTGTGTAGGATATTGACAAACTTCAAAAGAGGTAAATAAAAGTAACCCGAAAATGCTTCATACTTGTAAAAGACAAAAAGATCATTAAATAAAACAAAAATTATAAATAACCATCAAATAAGGGTTAATCTTTTTAGTCCATAGGAAAACAAATTGGTCAATCACATCCCAATTCCCAAAGGTCCACGCCAAGTGTGATCCAAACGTAAAGTACAACATTTCCATCAACGACCAAACACGAACTCACCTCCATGCATTAATGTGATCAATATTCCCATTCACACTTCCTCCCTTCCGATTTCTCTCTCTATATAAGCACCCCAACCTCTCCTAATTCTCTCTCTATATAAAGAACAAAATATATTAACTAGATTTTGTTGGAAAGATACATTGTTTTGCATGATGGAGAGCCAAAACATGTCTAGCAATGGGGTGAGATCAGAGGGTGGTAATAAAAGGAGTTTGAATTGTTGTGAGTTTGTGTTGAGGTTTTTGGCCTTTGCATTCACTCTGGTGGCTGCAATTGTTCTTGGGGTTGATAAACAGACCAAGGTTGTGCCACCGTCAAATGTTACGGTCATAAGTTCTCTCTCTCAATATATATACATATTACATATATATAAATATATCACGCATAACGTGCTCTAGAAATAGAGGATCCCTACGGTGCTCAAGAAATTACTTGTAACCCTCTTCAAAGTTTTTAGTCCTTAATAAAAAATTGTATATGGTAATTCTTTCTACAAGATACTCTCTCTCTCTCTCTCTCTCTCTATATATATATATATATATATATATATATTGTTTTTTATGGTTTAAAAAGAGAAAAAAATTAATGTTAGACAATTGATAAATTCATTTATTGGCAGTTAACCAGTCTTTTCTCCATTTATTTTTCTCATATTATATCTAGATGCAGATGGTTCTTAAAAATGTATATTAAAAATGCACCAAAACTAAAACCATTACAATTACTTTATTTTATTTTATTTTATTTTTAAATTTTAATACTATTAGATTACAACTTTTGTCATCCCCGTCCCTGCTGCCAACAGTGAGGACTATCAGCAAGTGGGCCATTAAGCCGATAGTCACCATTGACATGACATTAAACAATACTGAGAATCCCGATTCCTTAATTTTTTACTTGTTAAAAAAACACTCTAGCTAACATGGCGACTGAATCATTCAACTCCCTAATCTCCATTTATAAAAATCTAGCAGATCTACATTATTTGGTCATTACGAGCAAGGATACATCTTCTACAATAAAGCACTTATGTTGTAATACATAAGAGGAATCACAACTCTTGCATGTATGAAACCTTCCATGTACCGTAGATGTATCACTTATTAGTAAATAGTCATCTAATAACAACTTTCTCATCGACTTATTCTCACACATGTACATCCTAATTCACACGTGTGAAGACTGTGGACTCTTGGTATAATACTTGTATTGTATTATCCACTTAAAATAATCATCAAACAATAATGTTATATTTAAAAATAATAAATTGGTGTGTAAATTTGAAATGGAAGAAAATTTAATTCAAATTTTATATTAAATTTTTTTCAATCATCCAAGCACTTGTTCGGTGGCTCGAGATGTAACACAAGTGTCTTTGTTATTAACTTTTCTCTGACTAAAACACGTGAGAAGTTTCTAATGTACTCGGATGGATTGATGCGTGACCCAAAACCAACCAAATTAATGTTGGGTGGGACAGATTCAACCAAATCTTTTGCTGCAGACCAAGATCATCCAGCTACTTAATAGACGGCTTATTTAGATATGTTGGTTGAATATACATATATAGATACACATAAGTCATGTGTTATTGTAGCAACTAATTTACTTAACCTCTTCTATTAGGTACTTGGTGGTGACAAATGCCATAACATGCTCATATGCAGCACTCTCTTTGATCCTTACATTAAAAAATAAATAAATAAAAAATAATAAATAAAAAATAATAAAATAAAATTAATAGTAGTATTAGCCCCCTTTTAACTCATTCAAAAAAAATTTGCTTATGAAATTGTGTAATTAAATTTATGTTCAATACTAACTTCCATTGACAATTTCTGAATTCGCCTTCGGAAGAAACGATTTTCTCTGAGGTTCATCATCATTGATCTAGTGATGCTGGCACTTCTCTTTTCTAGCATTGGAGCTGCCACCGCCGTCGGTGTCATTGGCTGCCAAGGCAACTCGCACGTGCACTGGAACAAAGTATGCAACGTCTTCGATAAATTCTGTCACCGAGCCGCTGCTGCCATAGTCATGTCTCTGCTTGGAGCATTGGCGTATCTCTTGCTGATTGTGCTTGCTGCATTGAAACTTCACAAGAAATATGAGTAGAATGTGATGGACTAATTTGATCTCGCTTGAGCATGTGGCTAATTATAAGTGAAATTGTTGTCCAGTGATTGTGCTCTAAATTTCATAATTTATTGTAGATTGTAAAATACTCCTTGTCATAAATATTTTATATGCCTAATATGTGGAATTGCACGATTGATTAGGTTGATGACACAGACTGCCCTAATTGTACTCGTATTCTCAGACTAATTGACAGCCAAGAATCTTTACTATTAACCAAGATCAGGAGAAAATTTTGATTGGATTTATTGCAGGGGTTGTAATATTTGATACGACACGCTAACACGATACGAGATAAGCGAGTTAGGGTTTGGACTAATCGTGTTCGTGTCATAATCATGTCGACACGGATTGACTCGCTAACTAAACGTGTCGTGTTCGTATTTGACCCTATAAATACGATTATGACACAATTAACCCGATTAATTAAACATAAACGTGTCATGTTCGTGTTAAAAATGACCCATTTAGCAAAATTGGTCGTATTCGTGTCAAAAATGACTTAAATGTGTCTTTTCGTGTCGTATCAAGTCTTGACTCATTTATTAAACAGATTATGCGTGTCGTGTCGTGTTACACGTATAATAATCATGTCGTGTTCGTGTCAAAAGTCTTAGACTCGATTAATAATCGTGTCATGTTCGTGTCAACCCTAATTGTGTCTATGTCGTAATTGTGTCGACACAAATACGACACGCCAACACGAATTATCACCCCTAATTTTTTGTACGGTATAAGGGTACATCTGACCATTTATTATTATGCATGTAATAGCGCATGTATTAAACGGACACGATTCAAACATGCAATGGGCCCAACCAATTATTTCTTCAATATCAGGCCCTATCAAATGAAAAATTATAGAATACGTTGGAGTAATGACCATATAGTGCTATTATTTCTTTTGATAATAAAAAATAACTACTATGAATTATTGGTAGGAAAACTATATTGTCAGTGCCCTATCAAACACTGTTAATCTAACTTTGAATTGCTTGACATATTGAAATTAATCACGACACTTATTAGTGTTGCAATTTTTAGTTGGAAACATATATATAGCTGTCATATGTTGTGAAATGAAAGTCAGACATTCATGATGTTTTAATCATGCGACCAAATCGGCTCACCTAATATTTTTCATAATGTTTTAACTTTTCTTTTTTTCTTTTTCCTTGCAAACAAGACAAATTCAGCAACCAGCAATAGAACAGATACAGCAATCAAGCAGTGAGATCACGGGAAGAAAGGGCCTGATCAATAGCTAAAGGAATATTATCAAGAACTACATCACAAGCCAGATGCCACCTCGAAAGCTTAGCTATAGAATTAACGACCTCATTGTCATATCTACGAACATGGCTAGCTAATACGAGAAGAGGAAAGACTAAGCATTGTTGTTTTAATGTCAAAGATAGATAATGGAGTCCAGCCTTGTCGGTGTGAGATATTAATTTGTAATTGGTAAATTTTATTGTCAAAACAAGTTCGATCAAGTTGCAACTTTTGGTTTGATTTTTCAAGAATCAAGATCGAAAGCTGAATTGAAGAAGTGATCGTGTTCATACTTCAATACACTCCGTGATGATGAGAACAATATATTAGGAAGGTAAGTGAGTGCGTGAGACACATGCATGATTTCAAAATTAGGTTTTTAAAGAAATTTTCCATTCTGCCTAACTTGAACCGGTTCAACTTTTAAGGCTTACTATTAAAGTTCAAGTCTGGCCAACTTGAATTGGATCAACTTTCTCTTAACCGGTTCAAGTATCAAAAACTTGTTTTTAAAAATCCTACTAGCTAACTTGAATCAGTTAGGAGCAGCTAAACCAGTTCAAGTCATATAGATATTTTTGGAAACTTTGTTTTTTCTGTTCTACTTCAACTTCCTATTTTGTATAGACTTTTACTATAATGATTATGCACGAAATTGACTTATTTTCCAAGTACAATTATGTACATGTTTTTAAAAGTCTATAAAAACATGTTCTCTCACTTAGGGTTTTACGGCTTTTTGCATACAAAATTCTAATTTATTTGAGAGCCGACTTTAAGAGATATTTTTATTCAGAAAATCAAACTTGATTTTTCTGATTTTATTTTTTAGAGCACACACATAAACACAAGAGTGATTTAGGAGTGTTGCTTTCTATCTGATCAGAATTATAGCATAATTGAAGATTCAGAGATTTTGAGAAGCAGGATTTTAATTGTTCTTCATCAAATTCAGAATTGAAGATTAAAGGCGATTTGATCACACTTTGGAGGGGTCAAAGCATTCGTGGAGTGTTGTTTAATCTGTCAGTAATCTTTCTACGGAGATCAAGAGTAAGCATGAGGTCGAGAGCTGTTGGACGGGGGAGTCGTAAAGCTAACGATTGTCAACAATTAGTTTTTAGTATAATGATAGGTGTGAGCTTGAGTCAAAGTTCAGTGTACTTTGCTCCAAGTATAATGGATCGTTTTGCTCTAGACGGCGTAGTCTACGAGATTTTTCCTATAACAATTGGTTGATTTCCACCAGTCAGAGTTTTCTTACTAAAAATCCCGATGTCATCTCTCAAACTTACTACTTTACTTGCACTTTATTTTTGCTTTGTGGGTTTGATTTTAGTTTTATTTCGGTAAAATTAAAATAAGTAAAAATTGGATAAAGGAGCAAGAAAAATCTATTCACCGCCCTTCTACGTTATTTTTAATACAAACTTCTACATCCTTTTCCGCTGCATAACTCACAGCCGGCCCTGGATCCACCCCTTCGATGGCTTTGCATACCGATAGCAAATGGCTTTCAAAATAAACCTAAGAGAAATTCTCAGACGATGCCCACATAACAGCCTTACGGAAGCAAATGGCTTCTGCAACGGTGTCAGTTGAAGCCCGAAAATGCTGAAACAAGATCACCCTTACAATTGAGCCATCACCACTTCTAAACATAGCTCCCCCATGTGATACCCCCGGATTTTCGGATGCGGGTTGGCCAGGCCCACGCTCGATTTCCCGTGGACATCAAACCAATTAGCAATTAACGAACACAGAATACAATTAATATAATAGGAACAAATAAAAATTTTGCTGAAAAGAAACTAAAACGAATATCCTTTATTGAAAAATCCTTAGAAATAAAAATTTTATAAATAAGAACTAGTTTGATACATCCAACTTCTTCTCCACTTCTAATACAACTCGGGAATCCAACTCGTGGACCCCTACTAAAAATCCAATACTCAAAAATGAACAACTGAAAAGAAATCCAATGCTAAACCATGAGGAATACTCCTACGTCGTCGGTAGAGTAAGTGATCGTTTCAGCTCAGCACGAACAAGTCTAAGTCTGGAACTGATGAGTACCTGAAAAATAGTAGTGGGTCAGGCCCACGAATAAGTTCTAATCTACTACAATCCAAGTAGAGACTCGATACGCATATACATTCTAACCAACTCAACCATAGCTAATAGTCCATACGTATGTATATTCACACTACAGGACTCTCACTGGGCTATGAAGAGGGTCTCAACCTGAATAGAAGGCAACATGCAAAAACGCACCCATAGGTGGGCATGAGTACCTAAACCTAAATAGGGTATACCTCGACCCTCACAGCCAGCTATGCATCCCATTGCATATATGCACCCTAACTGTCAACGCTGAGACTCAAGCTCACATGGCGGTATCATAAAACTATATTTAAACTCCGTTTTTAACCATCCACAATAAATCCAGTAAGTCGTTCGGCGTATTCAACCGCACCGACTCATAAATATAAGGAGGATTTTATTTAATAACCCGTGCCCTTATTCCAAAATAGGTTGGACTGAGTATTTTGAATCAGTCGGTCCCTAGTATGCCACCGTTCCATCCCGGCGCATACAATCCACAAAATCCATATAATTGATAGAATAGGTAAAACTGTTCACCAATTAACATCCATAAGGTAGGAATTAGCGCTTTGAGCTAAACCATACCTAGTATGTCACTGTCCCATACCGGTGCATACAATCCTCCATATCCGTGTAAATTACAATAAACAATAAGCCAGTAATTTAAAGTCCAAAACCAAATATTCCTACCATTGCAGAAGAGTATTTAGTATTTCAGCAATTTAAATCCAAAACCATGTAAATTACAACCGATACGTAACAGTTTAGAAATTTACAATCCAAAACCAAAATCTAAATAATTGCAGAAAGAAGATTAAAAATCTCGCAATTAAAATCCAATATTAATCCATGTAATTGCATCAAAGAATTTAATATTCTAACAATTAACATCCAGAAAATGCATAGTTCCAATTTAATATAACAATGACTCTATCATGTATTTAAAATAAGTTCTATAATCATATTATAGTCCAATAAATCGCTAAATTAATTTAAGCAATTTAATTCCTTCCATCCGGTAACAGCGTACTAAGTTGTATACTTATCTTATGTTTTATCTTTTAGCACAGAACCACACCCTATGCCACAAGTCCAATTTATTAATTAAAAGACTTCATAGTGCATTTAAAATAAATTTAGAATCATTTTATAGCACCCTAAACTGTCAGATTAAAACTAATCAGTAAATCTCCTTCCACCCGTTAACCACACGCAAAGTTGTCAAATAGCGTACTGTTAATTCTATTAATACAAAGAGGGTATTTTATACAATATAAGACTTTAATTTCATCCTAAAATAATTAATGAAAACCCCATTAAAGTTTCAAAACTGTTCAGAAACCCCAAGTGCCCAAACAGTAGCTGAAAACCTACAGTACGCATTAAAATGGAAAGAGCCCGCTCTCTAAAAAAAAAATAGAGCAGGCTCAAACCAACATTGAGCCGGCTCCAAAACCTTTTGGAGCAGGCTCAAAGTGCTTGGAGCCGCCTCCAAAATATTTTGGAGCCGCCTCCAAGAGGGGGAAGCCCATTGGTTCGCTTCCTTCTTCGTTTCCAATGATCTGCTTCGACCCCGGCCACTTTCTACCCTTCAGTTGGTTTCTAAAACTGATCCTAAGGGTCTTATTAATACCAAATAGCATCCCAATGGTTTAAAAACAATAATTGGAATTAAATACAACATCAAAACAACAATCGACTTAACATGTCTTTATGCTCAAAAACTGAAACGAGTTAAATTCTATATGTCAGTTAATCTGTAGCTAGCAGTAATTTAAAACTTAAACATACTTATTCCTACCACTGTTCCATGATTAACATATTATAACCATCCATAGTAATCTGCTAAATTAGTTTTTTAAGCGATTAAACTCTTCATCTCCAATGACAGTATCCGGATTTTCATATTCCGACTTATGTTCTGTATCACCCTGAACAATGGTGTTTTAATACTCAGTAATAAACTCTTGAAAGTTATAATATGAACTTAGATCATCTCAAAACACCTCAATATAGCTCCTGCTAGAACTTAAAAATCCCAAAATCTGAGCACCACAGCCCAAACAGTCGCCTAAAAACTCAGGAAACTGAATAATTGAAAAGAGGCTGCCCCAAACAAGTTGGAGCCGCCTCCAACCTAGATGGAGCCTGCTCCAAAACCACTTGGAGCCACCTCCAAGTTACTTTGAGCCGGCTCCAAAACCTTTTGGAGCCGCTTCCAACTTTTCCCCTCCTCTCTGCTTCATCTCGTCAACTATATCTTCTCCGGTGACGTCTTATTTGATCAGTCCTTAACTCTAATGATTTATACTGATTAAAATTAAGTTCCAATGCCCCCGATATGTTAAAACCTTTAATCTTAAATCCATCCTAATTAGGACAGAAAAATTCAAGAAAGAAGTAAAACAAGCCAATAAGAAACATGAAAAATGTATACAGTTGCAAACGATCCTAAACATGCAAACAGTTTAAAATTAATACTTTCCAGCGTTACAAGCTAATTTAATTCCTTGTATATTCATTCACATGCATCATACATCCTGTTTCGTGAATTATTTTACGTGTTGAAATACGTAAAACCATAAAACAAGTAGTATAACTCATGGCTACCTTCAGTGAAATATAACAGAGACATGTAATCCAGTTTAAGTTTGATTCTTATTTAATCCTGGAGTTGAATTAGACATACAAAAAACACAAGTCTAAGGAATAGAGATAGGATTAGAACTTGCCTTACACCAACATCGTCCTAAAGTCTCCGGCCAACATCGTCCTCGTTGTTTCTTCCCTCTCTATTGCTTCCCAGACTTCTCCCAAATTACTTCTGCCTTTTCTATATCGTGAATATAACCCTCAACCCTAGGCAGAACATCACTGGTATATTTATAGACCACCAATTCTAGGTTCCATTAAACCCTAAATGATTTATCCGGCCCATAGACCAACCTATATTATACCAACGTTGGCTGCATAATTGAGGGTGATAATAACACTAAAACCCTAACCTAATCTTACCATAGTGGAAAAAGAAATAGAACAATACAATTAACAATTTAAATAATTCAAATAATTCACATAAAGCAATTAAATCCATCTAACTAATTTAAATCACAAATAATAAATGCAAATCAATAATTAATTAAATTAAATAAACACATCAACACATAGCCACGTAAGCTCCCAAAAATAATAAAAAAAATAAAAAAATAATGAAAATAATAAAATAAATAGTAAAATTCCAATTATATCCCTTTTTAAATTAGGAGTATTACATTCTCCTCCCCTAACAAACGGAATTCCGTCCTTGGAATTCATGAAACTCTGAATTAGTGCTTTTAAGATTTATTTCCGTTCTCGTGTAGACCCAGCTCTATCAGTACAAATATATTGAGTTATAACTTGGCAATTAACCCATGCCTTCCTAAGTATAGTTATTTATACTTTGGCAAATAAACCATGCCCCCCTTTTGGTATATTGTTTTAAACCTTTGCAAATCAACCATGCCGACAATTCAACCATGTCTGTGGCAAATCACCCTTGTTGCCTTAAGTATATTTAATTATACTTGAAAAATCAACCATGCCTTTGGCACATAAACCATGCCATTTTAAGTCTATTTAGTTAGACAATGGCAAATCAACTATGCCTTAATTTTACCATATACCGATTTTAAACTTAACAAAGAACTAAATCACCCATAGTCCGAGCATGCATAATAAACGCATATATTAGTTTTAAAAAAAACACCCAATCTAGATAGACAAATTAAACATATCCTATAGCATCCGGTTCACTTGACCAGACATTCGATGTCTTGATATACCTTATAATCGTCTGAGTGCATTGAAAAGAAGTGCCGATATTATATCGCATTCATTTTGACAACACTAACTGAAACTACTAAACCTCTGACAGTACCTTAAGCTCTAGTTGAGTAAAGTAACACTTCCACGAAGATCAATCCCAACATTTGCAGTTGATTTTCTTAATTTCAGTGATAACAGCCAGTGTTAGTATTATACAGGCTACAACTTCAACTGCGAACTCAACAACGAATAGAAAGATATGAATATCCGATCGGTTGGTGAGAGCGTCCACTTCCCTATTCCCTTTCACCGACCGTACCAACTGGTCTGGGACCACCAGTTTCCGTCTGCACCCATTGTTTAAATTGTCCAAGTCCAATAGTGTTTCTACCCAATCATATGACCATTTATTTACAAAATCCTAACGTACATAGCGCTATTATCCATGTCATCAAAATAATAGTTGGTTGATCACATACTTGTGTCCCCAACCAATCCATACTCCCAATCCAGACAAATTAACACAAATGAAACACGTAATAACAAAATGAAACACATATTATCAAAAATGGAACACGTAGACACACATATTACAATATAAAATATAACCCTACTTAAGACATCCTCCATTCCAGAGAAGAAAACCTCCTTTGAACTCAAGTTTACAAAGGTTCATTCCATAGTTTCATTAGTAATCGTCCACCCTTGAAACCTATCCGTCAAACATAGCTTAACTGCACAATCACTTGCTTAACAAAATACCAAAGGCTTAACCCTCATCCTCCTCATACGCGAAAAGCAAACCACTTATCGTGGCTTTACAAAACAACTTAGAATGTCACAACCTGATCCCCATACTCTCCGGAATGTGATATTAAATCACGTCTTCGTTCTGATAATAACTATACCACATTCCGACCCTCCAGAAGAGTACCTCTCAAATAACTTCCGGAGAGATATTATGAAAAGTCATCCATATGTAGATTGGTTCACACTAACGCTACCAGTATCATTCACTATACTGCTAGTTAATGAGAGCACCCTCGTGCGATACTTCATCTTCAAGCTTCAATATCCCCTTTCTTGGAGACGCTGACATCTACTCCCTTTAGGATCCTTTTTAGAATCATACTCTTCGCTTGTCTCCTTTTTGAGAACATTCGAAGTTGTGTTGGCCCCGACATGCGGTGACCCAACACCGACATCTTAATCCGTTCTTGGCGTGTACTTTCTAAGTAATGCCAACCGTAGAACTAAATCTTCAATCCCCAAGTTCTGCTTCTAGCAAAGAACTAGACAACATACTCCTTTACTCCGTTGGGTCCGTATCGCTTTCGCCGTGAACCCCATCTTCCTCCTAGTGTCAACCATTCCATAACTATGGATAGAATTGACATCAGCTCCTCCTACCGAAACGTAAAGAGAGTACAACGAATCCTAATATGGCTCTAAGTTTTTTTTAAGAGACGCAACGCGGAAGTCCTATAATGAAAGACACTCTTAAGGACACTAGAACCTGGAGTGCTCTGATACCAACTGTGACACCCCCGGATTTCCGGATGCGGGTTAGCCAGGCCCACGCCCGATTTCCTGAGGACATCAAACCAATTAGTAATTAACGAACACATAATACAATTAATATAATAGGAACGAATAAAAATTTTGCTGAAAAGAAACTAAAACGAATATCCTTTATTGAAAAATCCTCAGAAATAAAAATTTTATAAATAAGAATTAGTTTGATACATCCAACTTCTTCTCCAGTTTTAATACAACTCGGGAATCCAACTCGTGGACCCCTACTAAAAATCCAATACTGAAAAATGAACAACTGAAAAGAAATCCAATGCTAAACCATGAGGAATACTCCTACGTCGTTAGTAGAGTGAGTGACCGTCTCTGCTCAGCACGAACAAGTCTAAGTCTGGAACTGATGAGTACCTGAAAAATAGTAGTGGGTCAGGCCCACGAACAAGTTCTAATCTACTACAATCCAAGCAGAGACTCGATACGTATATACATTCTAACCAACTCAACCATAGCTAATAGTCCATACGTATGTATATTCACACTACAGGACTCTCACTGGGCTATGAAGAGGGTCTCAACCTGAATAGAAGGCAACATGCAAAAACGCACCCATAGGTGGGCATCAGTACCTAAACCTAAATAGGGTATACCTCGACCCTCACAGCCAGCTAAGCATTCCATTGCATATATGCACCCTAACCGTCGACGCTGAGACTCAAGCTTACATCGCGGTATCATAAACCTATATTTAAACTCCGTTCCTAACCATCCACAATAAATCTAGTAAGTCGTTCGGCGTATTCAACCGCACCGACTCAAAAATATATGGAGGATTTTATTTAATAACCCGTGCCCTTATTCCAAAATAGGTTGAACTGAGTATTTTGAATCAGTCGGTCCCTAGTATGCCACCGTTCCATACCGGCGCATACAATCCACAAAATCCATATAATTGATAGAACAGGTAAAACTGTTCACCAATTAACATCCATAAGGTAGGAATTAGCGCTTTGAGCTAAACCATACCTAGTATGTCACTGTCCCATACCGGTGCATACAATCCTCCATATCCGTGTAAATTATAATAAATAATAAGCCAGTAATTTACAGTCCAAAACCAAATATTCCTACCGTTGCAAAAGAGTATTTAGTATTTCAGCAATTTAAATCCAAAACCATGTAAATTACAACCGATACATAACAGTTTAGGAATTTACAATCCAAAACCAAAATCTAAATAATTGCAGAAAGAAGATTAAAAATCTCGCAATTAAAATCCAATATTAATCCATGTAATTGCGTCAAAGAATTTAATATTCTAACAATTAACATCCAGAAAATGCATAGTTCCAATTTTATATAATAATGACTCAATCATATATTTAAAATAAGTTCTATAATCATATTATAGTCCAATAAATCCTTAAATTAATTTAAGAAATTTAATTCCTTCCATCCGGTAACAGCGTACTAAGTTGTATACTTATCTTATGTTTTATCTTTTAGCACAGAACCACACCCTATGCCACAAGTCCAATTTATTAATTAAAAGACTTCATAGTGCATTTAAAATAAATTTAGAATCATTTTATAGCACCCTAAACTGTCAGATTAAAACTAATCAGTAAATCTCCTTCCAGCTGTTAACCGCACGCAACGTTGTCAAATAGCGTACTGTTAATTCTATTAATACAAAGAGGGTATTTTATGTAATATAAGACCTTAATTTCATCCTAAAATAATTATTGAAAACCCCATTAAAGTTTCAAAACTGTTCAGAAACCCAAAGTGCCCAAACAGTAACTGAAAACCTACAGTACGCATTAAAATGGAAAGAGCCTGCTCTCTAAAAAAAAATAGAGTAGGCTCAAACCAACATTGAGCCGGCTCCAAGTGCTTGGAGCCGCCTCCAAAATTTTTTGGAGCCGCCTCCAAGAGGGGGAAGCCCACTGGTCCGCTTCCTTCTTCGTTTCCAATGATCTGCTTCGACCCCGGCCACTTTCTACCCTTCAGTTGGTTTCTAAAACTGATCCTAAGGGTCTTATTAATACCAAATAGCATCCCAATGGTTTAAAAACAACAATTGGAATTAAACACAACATCAAAACAACAATCGACTTAATATGTCTTTATGCTCAAAAACTGAAACGAGTTAAATTCTATATGTCAGTTAATCGGTAGCTAGCAGTAATTTAACACTTAAACATACTTATTCCTACCACTGTTCCATGATTAACATATTGTAACCATCCATAGTAATCTGCTAAATTAGTTTTTTAAGTGATTAAACTCTTCATCTCCAATGACAGTATCTGGATTTTCATATTCCGACTTATGTTCTGTATCACCCTGAACAATGGTGCTTTAAAACTCAGTAATCAACTCTTGAAAGTTATAATATGAACTTAGATCATCTCAAAACACCTCAATATAGCTCCTGCCAGAACTTTAAAATCCCAAAATCTGAGCACCACAGCCCAAACAGTCACCCAAAAACTCAGGAAACTGAAGAACTGAAAAGAGGCTGCTCCAAACAAGTTGGAGCCGCCTCCAAGTTACTTTGAGCCAGCTCCAAAACCTTTTGGAGCCGCCTCCAACTTCTCCCCTCTTCTTTGCTTCATCTCGTCAACTACATCTTCTCCGGTGACGTCTTGTTTGATCAGTCCTTAGCTCTAATGATTTCTACTGATTAAAATTAAGTTCCAATGCCCCAGATATGTTAAAAGCTTTAATCTTAAATCCATCCTAATTAGGACAGAAAAATTTAAGAATGAAGTAAAACAAGCCAATACGAAACATAAAAAATGTATACAGTTGCAAACGATACTAAACATGCAAACAGTTTAAAATTAATACTTTCCAGTGTTACAAGCTAATTTAATTCCTTGTATATTAATTCACATGCATCATACATCCCGTTTCGTGAATTATTTTATGTGTTGAAATACGTAAAACCATAAAACAAGTAGTATAACTCATGGCTACCTTCAGTGAAATATAACAGAGACATGTAATCCAGTTTAAGTTTGATTCTTATTTAATCCTGGAGTTGAATTAGACATACAAAGAACACAAGTCTAAGGAATAGAGATAAGATTAGAACTTGCCTTACACCAACATCGTCCTAAAGTCTCCGGCCAACCCTTTTTGTTTCTTCCCTCTCTGTTGCTTCCCAGACTTCTCCCAAATTGCTTCTGCCTTTTCTATATCGTGAATATAACCCTCAACCTTAGGCAGAACATCACTGGTATATTTATAGACCACCAATTCTAGGTTCCATTAAACCTTAAATGATTTATCCGGGCCATAGACCAACCTATATTATACCAACATCGGCTGCATAATTGAGGGTGATAATAACACTAAAACCCTAACCTAATCTTACCATAGTGGAAAAAGAAATAGAACAATACAATTAACAATTTAAATAATTCAAATAATTCACATAAAGCAATTAAATCCATCTAACTAATTCAAATCGCAAATAATAAATGCAAATCAATAATTAATTAAATTAAATAAACACATCAACACATAGCCACGTAAGCTCCCAAAAATAATAAAAAAAATTAAATAAATAATGAAAATAATAAAATAAACAGTAAAATTCCAATTATATCCCTTTTTAAATTAGGGGTATTACACCCCACCTCCAAGCTCGACTCCGGCAAAAAGGAAATATCTATGTTGCATTTAACAAAGCCCGTCGGAGGAGGATTCCACCTGGAAATATATACGGTATTATAGCTAATTGAGTAGCTAGAAGCATGTGTACAAACTCGTAATGTAGGGCGTGATCTTGATCATGAGGTAGTGAGCTAAGGATTTGGTGGCCTGGGCACCCCTAACCTCCTCCTTGGAAAAAAGTTTCCACTTTAAAACATATTTGGAAGTTATTCTCTAGCAAAAGTTAGTCCCTTGGGGCTCACTCTGTGCTAATCATACTCTAAGCTAATGAATGATAAAAGCTAGATATTATGGGTGGCAAAATTTGATACGATCTGCTAACACGATTCGAATCCAACCTAAGGTAGTACATTTTTAAGGTTTTTAAACAGACATAATTAACTTCTTTTCATGTTAAATCGAACTATAGAAGAGGTGTATATATGTGTTTATATGTTGTGTATACTTCGGATAATTTTAGTGAATCAATGAATTAATCCATGCTAAACTTGTTATGTTCATGTCTAATTGCTTGGATTTAATTAATGGGAGTCTATGGGGGATAGATTCATGCTTTAGGACCTGAAACGATGGATTTCTGGACTTAAAATAGACCCACCGAGATGTTTCTGAAAAATAGAGCTTGAGCATTGTTTGGACAGGGCTCAAGTGTTGTTCAGTGCTAGAGCCCAATGAGGGTGTGCTCGAGCACTAGGGACCTGATTTTGCCCCGACAGCACCCTAAATGGGCCCCAATTGATTTATTAAGATACCGAACATGTTATAAAAACTTGAGAACAATGGTATGTGAATTAAATATATGAAACTTATGCATGCATGATGATACGAGATTTAATCACCTAATAAGTTGTAAATTGAATCTTTAAATTATTTAGACCTGTCATTTAAATGTTTTAGCATGGGATATGATTATAATCATCTTAGTTGCTGAAATTGTGATCTATAAGAATGTTCCATGGCTGTACTTATAGTATACGTTGGTTAGACGTAACGAACTTTAAAGACTTATGAGTTGGGTATGATTTATTGTTGCTATATTGTTATAACCATGTCAATAGGTAATAATAGAATTATAATTATGTTCATAACCGCATAATATAATTGATGAGTGCTCAAATGTGACGCATTTTTGCATCTAAGCGAGGGTATTTTAGTCCATTCATCTATCTTAATTTTTTCGTTTTAGTACTTATTTTTGTTTTTTTCTATTTCAGGTCAATAAAGTTAAAACGGGCTAATTTCGGTCTATTAAGGCCTTTTTGGAGTCAAACTAAGTCTTAATGAGAATCTGGAGCAAAAAGAGGCAGATCTGAAGCAAAAAGGAGGCTGATGTTGAAAACTGCCAAGTTGGATCGATTAAAGAAAAGTTAGATCAATCGAACCCTGATTGATCACACCATACCTCTGATCGATCACACCATACCTCTGATCGATCACGTTGTTGGTTGGATCGATCGAACTGTTCGTAGAAGTTATAAAAAAGAAAATTTAAAGCTCATTTGGAACCAACTCGAGCTGTGCTTGAAAGAGGAGATCCTAGGCCCGAGTTCTCACATTTTTGGGCTCTAAAAGCCTTGTATATAAGAGGGATTGAACCATTTTTGTAGGGAGATTCATATTTTTATATTGTAATTTCTATATTGTTGTAGTTTCTCTCTCTAGAAAGTTAAGGATTAGGGTTAGAAGAAAAGAGGGAAGTGGAGGCACATCTCTAGATCCGCATACTCTCTCTCTCTCTCTCTAGAGCTTCAAAGAAGAAGAAAAAGAAGATGAAGCCATCTTTGGAACTTACCCTTGAGGGTTTCATGACCACATCCACCTCCTCCATGATTGGCTTGATTTACACTTAGGACTTGGATGAACCATAAGTCTTGTATAATTTAAACTTTTGTATTTATATTTTTTTGGATTTTTATATATATTTTTGTGATTAGTGGTTAGCCTTGTAATTGTTGATTTAATTCCTCCTTGTGATTCTCAATTTTAATTACATGTTGTCTTATATGTGATTATTTGGGAATTAATCTCTACACTAGATTCTTTATGTTGGTTGCATGTCTATGTGTGATTAATTAAGGATTTAGTGATGGCTAAGCATGGTTTTCATTGAATAGGTTTGTAAATTAATTTGATGGATTATGCTTACACTTGATGGGTTGTTCTACAATTTAATTCATTCTTGTAGGTAGGTAGACAATTTTTGCTTGGTTTGATACTCCACACTTATTATTGTAAATTCCATAATTCTCTAGATTGATGTGTGCTCTCATTAGACCCATGATCGACAGATCGATTACAATTTATAAATTAACCCTTTGCAATAGCATAAATCATTGTAAAATAGGGCTATTAGACGGGTAAGTCAAACCACAAGGAATGTGAGCTTATGGCAATCAAGCTTGTACGATTAATTTACGGTTTGATTTATGGAAGATAGTTTTTGGATTGGTTTGTTTGTCACATACATAAATTGAAATTAACTAAAAATATATAATTTGAATTTCAAGTAAGGAGAGTGTGGGAAAGGCTAGGGAGTTAACTTCACCACAAGCCATATAAATATGCCTAATTGCAATTAACTTGGGGAACAAAATATACATGTAACCATGATATATAGAAATGCAAGACAACTACAATATCTTCAAGAAGTTCACACATTCAAGAATTAAAACCATTGTATAATCTTATCTTCATTCTCACTATAATCCATTAAAGGTTTCCCTAAGCCATGGACTATCCAAATTTTCATACAACATGTCAATAAAACCATTGTATAATCTTATCTTCATTCTCACTATAAAGATGTAAGTAGCATAATCATGAAGAAATAATTTCTAAGACAAGATAAGAGTCTCAACAAGATTAAATATGGAATGCAACATAAACACATCAAAGTGTATTTCTAGATTATACAACTTGTCACATATATGCAAAGTTCCCCAAATATAAACACAATTAAAACATATTTACTTGAGAAGGGTTACATCAACTCCCTAGGAAGAGAATTAGTTACCCATAGAAGCAATGAAGGAAGGAGAAGAGATGGCCAACCCTTCCATTTTCGCACCTAGGAGCCATTCACAAGCCAAGCTCTCAAGAACACTCATTTCTCTCTCTAGAACCTTACAAAAATGAGAGATATCCCTTTACAATGTAACCACCCTCTAATATATATCCTTAGCCATCCATCTACCCCCAAATATGTGGTCCTCTAACTCCACGACCATTTAGAGCAATCCCCTAAATTAAGGGATAATATTTAGTGAAGAAAAGTGAAGCCCATGCCTGCTTATCCGTAGATCGGCGGGCTCCCATAGGCACAGGGCGTGCGCCCGCGGCTTGACAAGTATTTTGACCATTTTGGCGGGCGCCCGCAGGTACTTGTCAGCTATGCGCACCTTTGGTAAAACGGCCATAACTTTTTGCTCCGAACTCCAAATGATGAACCGTTTGATGATTTGGAAAGCTAACTCAAAGATCTAAGTATGTCAGGTTTTAATAGAAGTCCAATTCTCAATTTTGGTGGGTCGAAAATGAATAACAAAGTCGAAATTTAATGCTGCCAGGCTGTAACTTTCAGCATTGCACACCTGGGGTAAAAATGACATAACTCTTTGGATACAAATCCAATTGAGGCAAAATTTATGTCTATGGAAAGCTGACTTATAGCCCTTACTATTTCATGTTTTACTAAAGACCAAATTCACACATACAAAGGGTCAAAATTGGAGGCCAAAGTCTGATGGAATATCAACCGGCGCCCGCACTGTTACAACCTTGCACCAATTTGCTACTTGCAATCTGAAATGATTTGGCTCTACCTGAAGACGGGGTAATTCTTCCTAGAACTTTTTGCATAGAGCGTCATGAGTCCCGTGGATCATTAATCTTGGCCAAAACGAAGGTCTCTGGCAACGGCGTGCTTTGATTCTTTAAGAACTCGTCAAAGTATCTCTTTTAACTCTCTTTGGGGAACCAGCCTGAAGATAAACAAAAGCATGCAAATGAAGCTAGAATATGCAATATGATAAAATAATGGACTTAACTAATGCAAATAAGGGCGCTTGAATATGCAATATTCGGCGCTTATCAACCCATTTGTTAACTAATTGATGGATTATGTCTTTGTCTTGGTGGGTTATTTTACACTTAGTTTACTTGTTGGTTAGGTAAACAATTTACTCTTGCATTAGATAGTTCACACTTCTACATGCAAATTGTGTTTATGTTTGTGGCCACATCTAAATTGCAATAATGTATTCCCCATTAATGGAAAGCATGTGGTTAATTACATGAGCTTAGTGGTGATTCCAACACCTTAACACCTCTCTTCATATCTCTTAAATTCCTATCTCTCAATAGTTTACTTTAATTGCATTTTAATTAATTTCATCTTAGTGTAATCAAACAACTAACCCTCCTTTGCAATCTTTTGATACGCTAAAGTCGAAATTAAATTCCAACACGTATAATCTCTATGCACGATCCCTACTCGCTGTACTTCATTAATTTTAGTAATGATTTTATAAATGTAAATTTGACTAGAAAGGCTTCATAAACCACATTCATATTTTGACCTTACGAAGAGACCTCTCGCATTAAAAAGTCCGTTTTCTAAATACATAGGAAATGGCTCGTCAAATTTTGGTGTTGTTGCAGGGGATTGAACCCAAGTCATCCGCATAACAGGCGGATATACTCACCACTATACTACAACTAAGCTAAAGATATGAAAATTAAACTAATTAAACTAAGGAAGAGGCACAATCCATCAAGAAATAAGCATGAACCATCAAACAAACCATAAGAGTATTCCATTAAAGCACCATGCCTTGACAATCACTAGATTCATAGTATCAACACACATAGACATGCATCAATATCACAAAATCTAGAGATAAACACATGAACATCTATTCTAGCATACATAGACATATGAATATAATGAAATGATCAATTGAAAGTATTAAACCATACAAATCATTGTAGAAACAAGATTCATATAATCAAATGTCAAGACAAGAATTACAACACAAATCCTCTCAAAATACAAAACATCAAAGTCTAAGAAGCATGCTTAGGGCTATCTCTAACCCCAAGAAAATGGTTTAGCCACTCATTGATGTAGTCATCCAATCCTCAAGGGCCATCTCCATGGTAAAAATGATCTTCATCTCCTTGATGGAAACCCTAGATGAGTGGAAGAACTCCCAAATGGTGTGTGTCTCTCTCTAATCTCTAGACTCCTCTAACCTCTCGTGTATTTTTGGTTCCTTTCTCTCTTGTATATTCTTTTGGGGCTAAAGATAACCCTAAACATGCCTCCTAGACTTTGATGTTTTGTATTTTGAGGGGATTTGTATTATAATTCTTGTCTTGACATTTGATTTATATATGAATCTTGTTTCTACAATGATTTGTATGGTTTAAGACTTCTAATTTATCATTTCATTTTATTCATATGTCTATGTATGCTAAAATAGATGTTCATGTGTTTATCTCTAGATTTTGTGATATTGATGCATGTCTATGTGTGTTGATGCTATGAATCTAGTGATTTTCAAGGCATGGTGCTTTAATGGAATCCTCTTGTGGTTTGTTTGATGGTTCATGCTCATTTCTTGATAAATTGTGCATCTTCCTTAGTTTAATTAGTTTAATTTTCATGTCTTTAGCTTAGTTATAGTGTAATTGTCTTACTTTCTTAGATGAGAGGACAATCCATGTTTGTTGTTTGATGTTCCATGCTTATAAATGCAAGTAGTATATTTCTCTAATTTAATGATGTGTATTGATTATGGACTTAAAGGAAGAAATAATGGCTTGATTTGATATGTTGTGCTATTTACTAGTTTGTTTAGACAATATATACTTAATTAGTCATTCGTGCTTAATGATTCAATCAATGACACACACTAATATTACAACACCCCCTCACTCATTACACATTGAGTGTCTAGGAAGGTGATGTTTAGTGGTGACATTTAAGTCCCAAGATCCCTCTCTTATATTCTCTACATTTTACTCTATTTCAATTGCTTTACCTTGCATTCATTTAATTGACATCGTAGTTTAATTAACCAAACAAAACATCTTTGATCACTCAACCTGCTAATCCAACTTTGATTTCAAAGCATAATACACCTAATTTCCCTTAGGACGATCCCTACTCATCTTAGCTATATTTCTAGTTAGAAGTGGTAGTGACAATCTCTAAATTTAAACTTATCCACACTACACCTTTGCAAGCAATTTGGTGTATAGGAAGGCGACACACACCAAGTTTTGGCGCCATTGCCGGGGATCTTAGCACTGTCATATTTTGGAAATCAATTAGGAATTAGAACTCTTTTGATCCTGTTTTTATTTTTATTTTTATTTTATTTTGGTTATTTATTGTGTTTGTTCTTGATTGGCTAGGTGAATTGAACCAAGGAGAGTGAAGCAAAGGGGAATTGCAAAAGCGAAAAGCTAAGGTAAGCTAAGCATAAAAAGCAAAAATCTAAAAAAATTGCAAAGCAAAGCGAGGCAAAAAAAAAAAAAAAAAAACACACACACACAATATGAAGTTGCTTAAGGACCTTTTGTAAGCTTTTCTAAACTCTTTCTCTAGTTAAATCGTGAGCCCACGTGGAGGCGAGTCTTTAATTTCTTAGATAGATCGTGAGCCCGCATGGAGGCAATTTAATTTTTCTTGCATAATGTTTAAAGTATGGGAGTATGGGATAGATATATGTAGAGGTTTGTTGATTGATTTGTTGTGGAGGCGGAGTGTTTGCTAATTTCTTATTTTTAGTTATTGTGTTTGTGTATGCATGGTCGTAGATCGTTAAATCCTACTCTTGTCCCACTTAATTTAAATCTAGAATCCATTGTTCGTAATCCTAAGGGAAGGGGTAGCTCTCATCATTCCATTTCATCAATGGAGGACATCAATGGGGATTATGTGGAGGACCTTGGTCACATAGACCAACAAGGTATCCTCCACCCTAATGTGCATCATGACAATATTCAAGTACCATTAGGCATGCCAAGGCCTTTCATTCCACCACAACAATAAGGCCAAGTTCCATTGACAATACCTCGGCCAATTTTTGCTCCACAACCTCCCGTTGCTCAAGTTAATCAAGGTGCTTATGTAGCACCACTGCTTGTGA
This sequence comes from Cornus florida, assembly GCF_030987335.1. Lineage (NCBI taxonomy): Eukaryota > Viridiplantae > Streptophyta > Magnoliopsida > Cornales > Cornaceae > Cornus > Cornus florida. The sequence goes on along the minus strand of NW_026775571.1, from coordinate 37,452,714 downwards.
ACCCTCCTATTGCTTTGCGTGACCATTATGTGCCAAATGAATATAATGCACCTACATGCATTCAATTGCCCCCATTTAGAGCACATCACTATGAAATTAAACCGTAAACTATTCAAATGCTTCCTAACTATCATGGACTTCCAAGTGTAGAACCTTACAAGCATTTGGATGAGTTTCTTGAAATGTGTTCCACTGTGAAATACACGGACATGCCAGAAGAGGTTTTGAGATTAAAACTTTTTCCTTTCACCCTCATAGATAAGGCAAAATATTGGTTCAATAATCTTAGGCCTTTTTCGATAACTTCTTGGGCAGAAATGCAACAAGAGTTCTTGAAGAAGTACTATCCAGTTTCAAAGACCTATGCAATGAGAACCTCAATTAGATAATTTTCACAAGGGGAAGGGGAATTGTTTCACGAGGCATAGGAGCACTTTAATGAGTTACTTAGGAAGTGTCCACATCATGACATTCCTATATGGTAATTGGTGCAATTTTTTTAAAAAAGTTTATTGGATATTTTAAGGGTATGGTTGATGCATCTATAGGTGGTTCATATCTTAATAGGCATGAAGATGATGTTTGCATCTTTATGAGAGCATGAGTGAGAATTCAATGCATCGATCCTTGTCTTCCAGAAATGGTAGAAATGTAGGTGGAAGGAAGAATGTCGGCTTATATCAAGTTGACAATTCCAATAACATAGCCACCGAAGTCAAGTTTTTATCTCAAATGTTTGATCAATTTTCGATCAACCAAAATTCGGTGAATCAAGTGTCTTCCTCCCCTAATCATCATAATCACAATTCCAATGAATCTTGCATGACTTGTTCTAGTGTCTTACATTTCACTTCCAATTTTCTCCATGAACATGTGCAAAATAAGAACCATAAGCAAGTGAATACCACATTTGTCAACCAAGGGAATAATCCCTATGGCACACATTATAATCCCGGGTAGAGGAACCATCCAAACTTCTCTTGGAAAAGCCAAGGGGAAGGCTCAAACCCTCCCCAATGTGGTTTTCAAGGCAAGTATGTTCCGCCTCCAATGCAAAGCCAAGGTTCCCAAGGTTATAAATCATCTTTTCAATCATCACATGGAAACCAATTTTCTAACTCTCATTTTCCTAAGCAACCATCTTATTCTCAAGGAAATTCTAGGAGTTCTGTTTTTGAGGAAAAAGTGTTAACTGCTTTGGGTACATTGGAGTAAAACACCCAATTACTTCATTCCTATTCTCAATCCATTGCAAAGATAGAAACCCAAGTTGGGCAAATAGCTAGTACTCTAAATGCTAAGGAAAAAGGGAAAATACCTTTGAATCCACCTCCTAAGCAACAATTTGTTGTGGAGACCAATTCCTCATCAGAAGGTCATATAATTAAGTATGTCAATGCGGTGACGACCTTGAGAAGTGGAAAATTTGTTGACAATCAAGTTGGTGTTCAAAATGAAGAGAGTGAACATGTACAACTGAAAGTTGACACCCGTCCCGTCTCACATTTTACTCCTCCTTCATTGCATGTGCATAAGCCTTTTGTTGATAAAGTTTTCAAAAATGACTTAAAAAATTCTCATGTTGAAAGTAAATCCATAAAGGATTTTGAAAAAGATTTCGAGCCAAAAGCTCCATTTCCAGATGCCTTAAAAGGATCCAATTCTCTTGAAAAACAACAAGGCAAAGTGAATGAAATCATTGAAGTATTTAGGCAAGTGAAGATTAATCTTCCTCTCTTGGATGCAATTAGACAAATTTTAGCGTACGCCAAATTCTTGAAAGATCTTTGCACCTAAAAGAGGAAAAACAAGAGCTAAGCACCAAAGAAAGTTGTCTTGACTGAGTAAGTGAGCTCAATATTGCAACACAACACTCTCTCAAAATTCAAAGACCCCGGCTCACCTACTACTTCTTACATCATTGGTGACCATGTCATTAATCGAGCTCTTCTTGATTTAGGAGCAAGTGTAAACCTTCTTCCATACTGGGTGTATGTTCAATTGGGCTTAGAAGATTTAAAACCTATGTCGGTGGTTTTGCAACTACCCGACCGATCCATCAAAAATTCCCGGGGTATAATTGAGGATGTGTTGATTAAAATTGATAGATTTTTCTTCCCGGTTGACTTTGTTGTCATTGACATGGAACCGGTCGCAAATCCCAAGAACCAAATTCTGGTTATCCTTAGCCGTCAATTCTTGGCAACCTCTAATGCCAACATAAATTGTAGGACGGGGATAATGAAGATTTCATTTGGCATATGAAGGTGAAATTGAACATATTTAATCCAACCCCTAATTCTTTGGACAAACATGAAGAAGTTTGTGTTGCTGAAAAATGCATTGAAAATGAATGTGAAAAATTTGAGTCTTTGACTGATATTGAACATTCCCATGGTTTGCTTTCTAACAAAAAGACTTTGAAGAAAAATGTTTTCAAACCAAGTGTTGAAAAGTCATGGAAGCCTAAGAGTTGCATTAACCAAAGACCATCAATGTTCTTTGAATCAAATCCAACAAGCTCTTTAGGGAATAATTTGTTAGGTAGGGTTCAAAATGCTTTTCACCCCGCTAAGAAGGGGATGCACAACAAGATTTTTGATCCGGCCTAAAAGATCCCAACGTCTTGCTAGAGACGTTAAACACTAGTGATTCATAGGGTTTTTAACTCTATTCCTCCCTCATTTCTATTTTACCTTTCATTTCTTGCGTCGTCTAGATATATTATGGGATCATACACATTGATTGAGACTTTGATAGGGAATGCATAGGTTTTCATTTTCAAATTAGACATTTTGTGTCTATTTAATCAATCTGAGAAGAACTTCGATCGATCGAACAATCATCCCTGCATATTCCCATTTTCCTGTCCCATCGTGCGAAAATCTCTTCATATTTCACCACTTTGTGTATCAAGCAAACTTTCTTCCTGATCGATCTAAGTGTTCCTTGATTGATCAAACTTCCCTCCAGATCGATCTGTGTTCCATACTTAGAAAAATTTTTGAAACTCAAAAAAATAAAAATAAAAAGAAAAAATCACCTTTATGTGCATCTTTCGAACATGTCTACAGGTTTTCACCTGTTTGATCGATCAAGGTTTGATCGATTTGTTTTCTCCTGTTTGACTTTGACTTTTCAATTTTAAATTTCAAAATCCCAAAAACATTTTAAATATTTTCCAAAAAAAAAAAAAAAATCAAAAATTTTCCAAAAATCCAAAAATATTTTTAATTTTTAAAAATTTTCAAAAATATTTTGTCTTTTTGTGGGTTTGATCGATCTGATCACTTTCATGATCGATCTGTGATCGATCGAACATATCGGTGACAGTTTTTAAAAATATGACTCAAGGGTCACTTGGATCGATTTCAACATCGATCTCAGACCCTATTTCTCTCCCACCGTTGTTCATTCGTCTTCCCTACCTCCAGCGAACTTCCGGCGACATTCTCAGAGCTTCAAACTCCATTTCTCGATCCCGATCTCTTCTCTATCTCTCACATTTTTGGTAAGTTTTGAGTTTTGTTTTCCATTTTCGAGCTTCAATCTAGTGTTGCCATGTTTAGATCTAAGTTTCCCATGAATTGTTGTTGCCATATTTGAGTTTTTTAGCATATGTATATATGTATATATATATCTGTATATATTTTTGTATATAGTTTGATTCCGATTCTTATTTCGGGGGTCACATGCCAATTTAAGTGACTAATTTTGCTTTGTTAAGGTGTATAGGGGCCTACGAGCATATTCGGATGCCCCCGTGTTGTCCACGTCACAGATCCGTGACTGTTCATATTTTTCCACAGGTTCGATTGATCACACTAATACTCTGATCGATCAGAGGACAATCAATCTCAATCATGTCATGATCGATCCAACTGGATCGATCCCATCTTTTCATAATCGACCGAACTTCCCTGCTTTGCATACACAACTCATATACCTTCTTTTGCTTTCCATAATATCTCATTTATGCCCAATGCCTGTGTTTTCCACATTGATTGCATTCTTATCTATCATATCTAGCATGTTTCACTTTATTGGAATAGTCACTATCTATATACATGGTTGCATTATCACTTGCACAGATTCATGTAATTTATTCTGAGTTGCCTATCTTGACTTGACAAACATATTTCTACTTATGTGCTTTTAATTCTGTATCTCATATACTATTTCATGCACTGACTACAATTGCAAGTGTTGTTCTGTTTTGCAGACCATGGCTCGAGTCAAGACCACTGCCCGCCGGACATATGAGCGCAGAGTGCGGCAACGGGTGGAGGAGCCTGAGGAGCTAGCTCCCACTCAGTCCGAGCGCTCCTCCTCTTCTGCATCCGCATCCTCATCTTCTTCATTAGCAAAGGAGGCCGGGCAGGCACTACCCCCATCACCTATTGCACCACCGGCACCGTCCGGTGTAGTCCACGACAGAGTTGAGCGCAGATATTCGCGTTTTTCAGTGGCGCATGAGTCCGTTTTTGACGAGACTTTCTTCTCCCGGTTGATTCTGACCAAGACAGCTTATAATGAGATTTACCGGCGCAACATATCTCCTATCTTGGCCCCGGTGGCCAATCCGGTTTACCCGCAGCTCGTTCGGTTGTTCTACCAGAACCTCCGGCCAGCCCCGAGTAACCTAGCAGAGTTGCGGACTACCATTGACGACTATCCCATCCGCATTATAGTTGAGACATTGGCCACAGCTTCTAAGTGTCCACATGTCTACCCTCCTGACATTGATTATCCTATTCTCCAGAGGCCATCTGATGCAGACATGGGCACAGCTCTAATTGGCCCTACTAGTGCCGATGAGACATTTGCCACCAGGACTCATTTGCCCGACGACCTATGGTTCTTCGATTCGGTGTTATTCTTAAATGTATTTATGGCGGGGCATAAAATTCAGAGGCGCTTAGATTTTCTTGCAGCCTTATATGCATTCTATACAAGCCACTGGTTCTCTATTCCTACACTCTATTGGAGTGTTATGATGAAGCTCTACACATATTATATTAGTAAGACCAAGCCCAAGAGGGGCAAGTTCCTCCCTTTCGCTCATTTGATTACCCAGATCCTCAGGGACTAGTACTATCATTTCCATTCAAAGGAGCATCCTGAGACAGGGGCTTGCCACTATGGCAAGAAGGACTAGAATAAGAGCTACAATGCTCTTATCAAGAGTCTAGAGAATGAGGCCATCTTGGCAGCCGAGAAGGCAGAGGAGGCAGAGGCAGTAGCAGCAGCAGTAGGTGATCCAGCAGACGTACCTGTGGCTGTGGATGCACATATGGAGATAAACTTGGAGTAGCAGCCTCCAAAGGAGTCACCACATCACTCTCCAGCGAGGTCCCCATTACATTCCCAGTAGCATAGTCATGGTGAGCATCAGTCTCACGATTCCACCATTCCTGACGCTCCAACTCAGACGCCCAGTTTGGGGGAGCGTATTCATACCTTGGAGGATGTGGTCGTCTCCCTCCGAGCAGACATGACTACTCTCCGCACAGACATCCTGATTGCGCTACAGGGCATTTCCAGAGACATCTGGGGTTCACGCCATGCCATACCGACTTCATCTACCTGACCACTCTCTCTCTCACTCTCTCTCCCTCTTTATTATTCATATATATATAATTTTTGACTATTACTTTGATACTATTCCTATATTTTTGCGGCCAGTCTGTTGGCCCGATACTGTGATGTACTCTATACTGTTTCTATTCTATTATCCATGCATGACATTTTTGGATGTCAGTTTATATATTGATATATCTATTTGTAATTGACTCCATTATCAGGAACATCTCAGTGACATCAGTAAGAGAATACTGCCCAAATTTTTCAGGACCACCCTTATTCCTCTCTCTCTCTCTTTATTTCATTTCCTATCCCACTTGCACTAGCATGCCCACTGTGTACCTTTATTATCCAATTTGTTATCTGATGAGGTTTTATCCCAATGCCATCGTTTCAGGACCACTGTAAATCCCAAGTTTGGAGGAGTTATACCACCCACTTCGGATACTTATGTCCCGGCCATTCCTTGCCATAGTTGCACTGTTATATTCTTTCCTTTTGTTCTCTTTGCATATTGAGGACATTGTGCCATTAAAGTTTGGGGGTAATGTATGTTCTTTGCAGTGTTTGTTTTCAATTCAACATTTTGAGCATGACTTGTGTATTTGAGGGATTTTTTATGATTGGTCCATGACTAGCTATGATTTTGGTCTTTTGAGAACTATATTGCTTAGAATTTAAAAATTACTTGACTTGAGAGTCCAATACTCCTTGAATGATTTGTGGATGCCCTTTAGGAGTAAATTTTTCGAAAGATTGATATCTTGCTTGCACTTATGGTCTACATCATCTTGATTTTGTGATTGTTTTGAGATTCACTCTAAGATTCTACACTAGCACAAATGCACACTAGCATTCATTTGTGGGGTACATGCTTTGTTGATTATTGAATTGGTTATATCCCACTTGAGCTAGTAGTGCATTGAAAACTTTCATTCTTGATAAAAGTGGATAACAAACCCTTTTCATTAAGTTGCCAAGATTCTAGTCTCATCAAGCACTAAATTTCTCGTGCCGAAAGGTGGAGGGCCCAAACTCTAGGTTAATAATTGAATTCAAAAGCAAAAGCAAATAAAAAAAGTAAGGACTTCTCCCAAAAGGTGAGAAGTGGGAAAAGTTTTGATTTAGCCTAGTTGTTTTGAGTTTGTAAGTCCTTAGGGGTGTTTTAACACCTAATGCCCTAAAGCCATCTGGTTTAGGAGTCATTGACCTAACGCTCGACCTCATGGATCGCTAGAAAGCTTAATAGATTAACACATTGCACTATGCTTTCATCTTTGATCCTTAGGGATAAAAAAAAATAATAATAATTAAATAAAAATCGAGTGAAAAGAATAAGTGCACCTATTTGAATAAAACTTTAATAAAAAGGTCAATTCTTTGTCCTAATGATCGGTACTAGATTTGTGTGTTAGTTTGAGGCCGGATATGATCATTTCTTTAGTTGGCTTAGATAGCAACATATTTGATGCCGGTTCACTTTAAAAGGATTCTAGAGTTGTTTTGATTTGCATAATCATTGTCTTGATGTGTGGAGGACCATACTAGCTTGCTTGATGTTGAGATTTTGGGAGATTGCTTGGAAATGGTTGAAAAATTGCATACTTGAGGTAATTTTCTCCCACTGCTTGTTTGGAATATTGGTGCCTCTTTAGTGAGAAAGAACTTAATGTTTGTGGGTATCATTTCTGGAAACCCTAACGAGACTTCACTCGTCCACTAGGGGTAACCTAGGGGTTTAAAAGGCTTGTTGCATGTGTTAAATGCAATTGTGTTCCTTACGAAAGTGGCGTTATCCATTTATTACTTTCTAGTTCATAGTTACTTAGATGTTTATTTCTTTCTTCTCCTTGTAGTTCATTGCTAGGGACTAGCAATATCTAAGTTTGGGGGTGTGATGAGTGCTCAAATATGACGCATTTTAGCATCTAAACGAGGGTATTTTAGTCCATTCATCTATCTTAATTTTCCTGTTTTAGTACTTATTTGTATTTTGTCTATTTCAGGTCAATAAAGTAAAAAGGGGCTAATTTCGGTCCATTAAGGCCTTTTTGGAGTCAAACTAAGTCTTAGTGAGAATCTGGAGCAAAAGGAGGCTGATCTAAAGCAAAAATGAGGCTAATGCTGAAATTTACTAAGTTAGATCAATCAAAGAAAAGTTGGATCGATCGAACCCTGATCGATCACACCATATTTCTGATCGATCATGCTGTTGGTTGGATCAATCGAACTGTTCGCAAAAGTTATAAAAAAGCAGATCTAAAGCTCATTTGGAACCAACTCAGGCTGTGCTTGAAAGAGGAGATCCTAGGGCCGAGTTCTCACATTTTTGGGCTCTAAAAGCCTTGTATATAAGAGAGATTGAACCATTTTTGTAGGAAGATTCATATTTTTACATTGTAATTTATATATTATTGTAGTTTCTCTCTCTAAAAAGTTAGAGATTAAGGTTAGAAGAAAGGAGGGAAGTGGAAGCACATCTCAAGAACACATCTCTAGATCCATATACTCTCTCTCTAGAGCTTCAAAGAAGAAAAAGAAAAAGATGGAGCCATATTTGGAGCTTGCCCTTGAGGGTTTCATGACCACATCCACCTCCTCCATGATTGGCTAGATCTACACTTAGGGCTTGGATGAGCCCTAAGTCTTGTGTAATCTAAACCCTTGTATTTATATTTTTTGGGATTTATATATATATTGTTGTGATTAGTGGTTAGCCTTGTGATTGTTGATTTAATTCTTCCTTATAATTTTCTATTTAAATTACATGTTGTCTTATGTGTGATTATTTGGGAATTGATGTGATGACCCTGTGGGCGGGTGCGAGAGACACTGACAGGCTACCACACTGGCGAGCTACAGGTACACAAGTCCCACATCGCCTGGGTAGAGGAAATGTGAAGTGCTTATATGTAAGTGCATCATCTCCAATTGGTATGAGGCCTTTTGGGGTAAAGCTGAAGAGCAAAACCATGCGGGCTCAGGCCCAAAGCGGACAATATCATACCATGTGGCGGAGTGAGTCGTTACAAATGGTATCAGAGCCTGACCCAGCCGGAAGTTTACCGACGGGGATGTCGGGCCTCCAAGGGGGTAGATTGTGATGACCTTGTGGGCGGGTGTGCCGTGGGCTGGTGTGAGAGACACTGTCAGGCTACCACACTGGCGAGTTACGGGTGCACAGTCCCACATGGCCTGGGTATATGTAAGTGTATCATCTCCAATTGGTATGAAGCCTTTTAGGGTAAAGTCCAAGAACAAAACCATGCGGGCTCAGGCCCAAAGCGGACAATATCATACCAAGTGGTGGAGTGGGTCGTTACAAAAGGAAAATAAGGAAGTCAACTACAAATTTTGGGGCTGATCTTAGTGGAGGTGTTATCTTACTCAGATATAGCTTAAGGTACTAACAGAGGATTAGTAGTTTCTGTTAATGTTGTCGGAGTGAATGCGATGTAAAATTCGTCACTTCTTTTCAATGCACTCAGACGATTATAAGGTATATCAAGACATTGAATATCTAGTTAAGTGAACCGGCTGATGTAAGGACATGTTTAAATTGGTACGAGGCCTTTTGAGGTAAAGCCCAAGAGCAAAACCATGCGGGCTTATGCCCAAAGCGGACAATATCATACCATGTGGTGGAGTGAGTCGTTACAAATGGTATCAGAACCTGACCCAGCCGGAAGTGTGCCAACTGGGACGTCGGGCCTCCAAGGGGGGTAGATTGTGATGACCTTATAGGCAGGTGTGCCGTGCGCGGGTGCGAGAGACACTGTCAGGCTACCACACTAGCGAGCTACGGGTGCACAGTCCCACATCGCCTGGATATATACAAGTGTATCATCTCCAATTAGTATGAGGACTTTTGGGGTAAAGCCCAAGAACAAAATGGTGTGGGCTCAGGCCCAAAGCGGACAATATCATATCAAGTGGTAGAGTGGGTCATTATAGTTTATCTCTACACTAGATTCTCTATGTTGGTTGCATGTCTATGTGTGATTAATTAAGGATTTAGTAATGACTAAGCATGGTTTTCATTGAATGGGTTTGTAAATTAATTTGATGGATTATGTTTACACTTAATGGGTTATTCTATAATTTAATTCATGCTTGTAGGTAGGTAGACAATCTTTGCTTGGTTTGATACTCCACATTTATTATTGCAAATTCCATGATTCTCTAGATTGATGTGTGCTCTCATTAAACCCATATATTAACTAATTGATGGATTATGCCTTTATCTTGGTGGGTTGTTCTACACTTAGTTTACTTGTTGGTTAGGTAGATAATTCACTCTTGCATTAAATAGTTCACACTTTTACATGCAAATTGTGTTTATGTTTGTGACCACATCTAGATTGCAATAACGTATTCCCCATTAATGGAAAGCAAGTGTTTAATTATATAAGCTTAGTGGTGATTCCAACACCCTAAGACCTCTCTTCATAACTCTAAAATCCCTATCTCTAATTAGTTTACTTTAATTGCATTTTAATTAATTGCATCTTAGTGTAATCAAACAACCAACCCTCCTTTGCAATCTTTTGATACACTAGAGTCAAAGTTAAATTCCAACACGTATGATCTCTTTGAACGATCCCTACTCGTTATACTTCATTAGTTGTAGTAGTGGTTTTATAAATGTAAATTTAACTAGAAAGGCTTCCTAAACCACATTCATATTTTGACCTTGCGAAGTGACCTCACGCATTAAAAAGTCCGTTTTCTAAACACATAGGAAGGGGCTCGTCAAACTTTGGCGCCGTTGCCAGGGATCGAACCCGGGTCATCCATGTGACAGATGGATATACTCACCACTATACTACAACTAAGCTAAAGACATGAAAATTAAACTAATTAAACTAAGGAAGAGGCACAATCAATCAAGAAATGAGCATGAACCATCAAACAAACCACAAGAGTATTCCATTAAAGTATCATGCCTTGACAATCACTAGATTCATAGCATCAACACACATAGTGTAATACCCCTAGTTTTGAAAGGGATATAATCAGAATTTTATTATTTATTTTGTTGTTTTCAATATTTATTTTATTATTTTTAGGTGCTTATGTGACTATGTGTGAAATTTGAATTACTTGATGTGTGAATTAATTGGTTGACTTAAATAGATTATTTTTTTTCTTGTATTTTTAATTGAATTAATTGATAAATTGTTATTTAATTGGCTTGTATGTTTAAATGGATTAATTTAGTAATTAGTAATTTTAATATCAATAAGTTAAATGAGTTTTTGGTTATTACGTTAGTTTACTAGGGTCTCTAGGAAGACAGTGTGTTTAACCAACATGGATAAAACTTGGTTGCTTTATGGGCCAACTTGGGGTAACATTAGGGCTCTGTCTCTAATATTACAAGGATTAGGGTTTTAGGATTAAGTCTATAAATACAACATTTATGCTGTAACCTAGGGTTTACGCTCATAACTCATAGCACAAAAACGTGAAGTTAATTCTATAAAAACAGAGGGTAGAAGGAACAGAACACTGTATGGATGGCAAAGAGAAGAACAGTGGGGACCAAGGTGGGATTTTGGTGGATTACTCCAGAGCACTAGGAGGCTTTACAGTGGTTCGTATTGCCAGAACAGTGGACACGACGCTGGGATTTCATAACTGAAATCACAGGCAAGTTCTATTCTCTCTCTCTCCCTTTGGCCTGTGTTTTGTGCATTCGTAGATGTTCTCTAGGATCTTAAACGGATATTAAACAGATCATGCATGCTTAGTATAGCTTAAATTAACTATCTGTATGCGTTGGTATTAAACTAAAATTGTTCTTGTAAGTTTGGTGTCATTTTATTCTTTGAGCATATGAAATCTGTAACGATCTTTATCTCTGTAATTGATCTGAACTTTTGTGTACAAGTCATGGGGATGAGATGGGGTATAAATAGGACTCTTAGTTTTAGTATTAAGGTGAACGGAGGGTCGAGAATGGTCGGAGATGAAGCTGGTAGTCAGACGGAGCAACAACGGAAAAGAGAAGGCTCTCAGAGAGCGAAAGCCGGCTCTGGAATGCAAAGAGCCGGCTCCCCCCATTGTAGAGCCGACTCTAGGAGAGGTAAATCCTGCTCTACCCTTCTAGGAGGCGGCTCCAGGTTTTTTAGAGCTTGCTTTCAAGTTCCGAGAGCAGGCTCTCTCCTATTTTGATGTTTTCTGAGGTTTTGCGCACTGTTTGGGTTCAAATTTTGGTTTTCTGAACTGTGTTGGGTTAGGGAGAGGTTTTTAAATATTAATTCATGAGGTATTAAATCCCTAAGATGCAATAATTTATTTATATGTTAATGTTTTTAAACAGTATGAAAATTTAAAACAAATTGCATGCTGTTCACGGATATAACGGATATGAAGACTAGATTGTTAAATCTTGTTTAAAAACTTAACGGATTGTAGCACGGATTCTAAATATGACATTATGCTATATTAGAACTCACATTGCCTAATAAAGGGCTTGGTACTCTTGGACTTAACAAAAGGAAGGTTTAAATGATCTTGCTTCTAGTTAACGGATGGACTGGATTAAATCATTAGCTTTGTTTAAACAAATTTAATGTACTGAAGTATGATTCATAAATTATGTTCTGGATTCATAATAGGATCATATAATTGTCGGACTTGGTTTATGCTTACTTTGGTTGATAATTGCTGAGATGCTATACCTTAATCTTCAATTATAGTTTCGGAATTTAATTACTGAATTACTAAACTTTATTCTGCAATTATTGGGATTAGTATTTTAGAATTTAAATTGATGAACTTTTAAATCTTGTCTAATCAATTACATAGTTGGATTCTGGATTTTAAATTGACAGACGATTAAACTTTATCTCGTCAATTTCATGGATATTATTTTGGGATTATAGTTGATGAACTGTTTAAATTCTGTTTTATCAACTATTTGGATTATGTGGATTTATTTGATGTTCTAATGATTGTGCATCATTTACGGATCATATGCATGGTATGTACCAGTATGGGACGGTAACATACGGAGGGACGGATTAGATCAAAACGCTAATTCCAACCCAATCATACATACGAAATGGATTAACTAAAACAGTTAAATCCTACATGATTTTATGTCCTGTCAACTAAAATAGTTGAACGACATACTGGATGGTTATTTATGTTTCTGTATTAGGAAGGATAGGGTTTTAACTAAAACGTTTAAATCTTGATTACATGTTGTGTCTTGAGCAATGAACTGTTGACTGGCATAACATTGTACTTGGAGGGAACTTATATATATAATTGGGATAGGGATTTAATTAAAACATTTAAATCCTAATTTTAGGTCGTGTCATGGCAATGACAGTTGAGCGGCACTACATTGGTTTGGATGGGAATTTATATATATAAATTATGGTATCGCGATCTGAGCTTGAGTCTCATAGTCGACGGTTAGGGTGCGTATATGCAGTAGGATGCGTAGCTAGCTATGTTGGTTGAGGTATACCCTGTTAGGCTTAGGTAGTCATGCCCACTCAGGTGCGTATTGCATGTTGCCTTCTATTCAGGTTGAGACCCTCAGCATAGTTTAGTGAGAGTCCTATAATGTGGATATATATTTATCTATTACGGACTATATAGATATGGTTGAGACATCTAGGATGTATCTGCGTATCGGGTCTCTATTTGGATTATAGTTAGGATAGAACTTGTTCGTAGGCCTAACCCACTATTATTTTTCAGGTAACGGACGGTTCCAGGTCTTAGATCTTGTTCATGTTGAGCAAAGACGGCTTCTCATTCTTCCGACGACGTAGGAGCTTCTTCATGATTTAGCAGTGGAGTTCTTCAGTTGATGATTTCAGTGTTGGAGTTTTTAGGGGTCCACCAGATGGATTCCCAAGTTGTATTAGAAATGGAGAATTTGGATGTATCAGAATAATTCTTTATTAATTTAATTTTATTCTGAGGTTTCAGTATTTGGATTATCATTCTAATTTCTTTTCAGCAAATTTTTATTTATTCCTGTTTCCTTATTTGTATTCTGTGTTCGTTTATTGCTAATTGGTTTGATATCCTCGAGTAATCGGGCGTGGGCCTGGCCAACCCGCATCCGGAAATCTGGGGGTATCACACATAGACATGCATCAATATCACAAAATTTAGAGATAAACACATGAACATCTATTCTAGCATACATAGACATAGGAATATAATAAAATAATCAATTGAAAGTATTAAACCATACAAATTGTAATACCCCGATATTTTAAATGATTTATTAATTGGAATTAATTACTTTTATTTTATTTTTAAATAATTTATTTGATTTAATTTGAATTAATTGCGATAATTTTAATTTTTAATTGATTTGTTTTATTGAGTACTTAGATTAATTGTTTTATTTTATTTATATTTCGTGAATTATTGATATGATGATTGTTATGTGTGTGCTTAATTATTAATTGAATTGTTGGTGTGTTGATTTTATTGGTATGGTGTGACTTGATTGTAATTTTTGTTTTATTTATTTGCTTCATGTAATTAGTTTTTAATTTAAGCGTTTATTTAATTATTTTATTTATTTAAATTAATTGAATTTGGGTTTAAGGGAAGTTGGACCAAAAGATGTGGTCTTGGGCTTGTATGAAGTCTTATTGGGTTAATTAATAAAGACCCATGGTTATTTAATTATTTAAATGATCAACTTTGTATTAATTATAAATATATATATATATAATTATATATAAATATAATTAATTAATAATTGTTATGGAAAGATATATATATATATATATTTATAGATATAAATTATTTAAAAATTATTATTTTAATTCATAGTCCTAGTTGGAATAGGATTTGGATTTTAATGTGTATAAATATACACATAAGGTTTTAGGATTAAAAGTTTATACGTTAGAAAAATAAGGGAGACAGAGAGAGAGGAAGAAGAAGGCCGAGAAAGAGGAGGACGAACCTGAAAAGGAGAACGTTTGGGTTGGAAGAGACAATCAAAGCTTGAGGCGTCGATTTCGTTTCGAAACCTTCATGCGAGTTTTTCTCTAACTTTCCTCTTAGAACTCATAAGGATTTCACCTTGAGTGTCAAGGTTTTAATTAAATTTATTAATTAAATACCGATTAGTTCTAATGAATTAAAAGTATGAAATATTATATATATATATTTTTTTTATAACTTTGGATTTTAAATTAATCAATGTATGGGTTATATTTATTTTTAAATCAACTGTTATGCATGATCTATGACCTAAGAGGGTTATGTAGGGTTTATAGAACTTCGGAGAATTTTATATAGTTTTTTTAGAATTTTCTGGTATTTTTTTTTTTATATTTGTTAGGAATTTATTAGATTTATTTTTCTTATTTTTTTTGGAAGAATTATATATATATATATATATATATATAGAAGCTTCAGTAGAAATCGCTTCGGTAGGAATCGGCGCATCAATAGGATGTAATCCAGTGCGGCGCAATATATATATGTTACTATACCACGGATCGTGGCCCTTGGATTAGGCTGATGGGGGATGGTTGATTCGGTATGGCACAGCACATGAAAAACATGGTGTACACTCAAATAATGGCTGTTAGATTAAATGATGAAGGGTGGATGATCCAGCGCATCGCGGTACATAAAGATCTAGTGTGCGCATGCATCTGGACCGTATATGTGGTCTAATCAACTTAGAAATAATCTAGTGTGGCACGAACCATCAGAGTTGATGCAGCAGGGAATCATAGTGCGCCATGTGTCGTATTTAATCCGGTGCGGTTGCGCTCACAGTAGTGTTTGACCTCAGCCAATTATTTTGCTTGTTTATGACATAAAATTAAAACGGTCATAACTTAGTCATCTTAAATCGAAATTGGGTCATTCTTGAGCTCAAATTCAAGGATTTTTCGTCCTCTTTCCAATGGTACCAATTTAATTATCAGATTCCTATCATACTAAGAGATATTTACATTTTAGTGAAATGGTGTTGGAAAATTATTTAAACTGATATGGAGTATTTATGGAAAACCATTTGTGACAATATTTAGTGACGTTTAATTTGTGTAAATGTCATTAATTAATAGTTTGGTGATGGAAATAGTTAGATATATACTTAATTATATATGTGTATATATGCTTTAATTAATTTATGTGTAAGATAGAAGAAACTATATGTATATACATATTCATTAATGTATATGTATATATAATTTTAAATAATTAAGAATTATTATTGAAGGTATTATACATATATATATTATATAATATATGGGTATATGTATATATCATTTAAGACAATTAAATTATTATTCTTATTTGATATATTATATTAGATTGGTTATTAAATTAATCTTATGCATATAATATGCATGAAATGGTTATGTGTGAATTAATTTATTTTTAAGTTTAAAGTTGATTCATAGTTGAATTGTAGGCATGGATGAGTTGCCATAGGCGTAAGTATTTTGCCTAAATATTTGTATGAATAAAATACATACACAGAAAGCATGGTTGAATTGTTAATTTAATAGTATAAATATATATACTTAAAGGAGGCATGGTTGAGTTGCCAATGTATAAATAAATAAATATATTTATAATGGCATGATTGATTTGCCAAATGTGTAAATAAATATACTTGTGGAGGTATGGTTGATTTGCCAATGTATAAATAAATATATTTAAGGAGGCATGGTTGAGTTGTCAATATATCAATGAAAATATTTATAATGGTATGGTTGATTTGCCAAAGCGTAATTAAATTGTTACGTGTTAAATGATTAAAATATCATCTATGGTTATTGTATGTATAGACTGGATTAGAATTAGATATTCTTAAATTAGAATAGTCTAGTACTTACAGGTTAGTGTATTACTTTATACATATTAATAAAATAATACTGGTGGAGACATGGATGATTTGTCAAAGCTTAGATTTTGGATTTGTGATTTAAATAATTAAATTCATTATCGGGTTTGGGATTAAATATAATATTCTTTTTATTATAATTTATTGTTTAAATGATTAAATAACTGACTGGGATGTGATTAAGGTTTAAAGAGTTTCTTTTTAAAATCAATGGTAGATTGGTCTAGGAATGATTATTATTTTAATAATTATTTAATAGGTATGAAAATTTAATAAACCTATTAATGGATGTGATTAGTATAGTATATATAATTATATATAGACATGTATATCGTGCTTTATTAAAGTTAAAACTTTATTAGGTTTGGTTTTGATCAGAGATGATCTGTTTATTGGTTTTCAGAGGCCTGGTAGAGTGAACTTATTTGTAGTTAAAATTTTATTTTTCAGGTTATTAGAAGTTCAAGTCTCAAGGTTGAAGATCCGCAACTAGAGGACTTATCTATTCTTTCTATTTTATTTCAAAGTAGGATATTATTATTTCAGTGATTATTAATGGATTTATGGATAGTGAATTTTGGTTAAGGGGTCCTTGAGATTACGGGATTCCCGAGTTGTAACCATTGACGAGTTATTAATGGAAATTTTTATTTACTAGTTTTTCTTCAGCGTATTGTTTATTCTTTTATTTCATTTTGTACTCTGTACTTGTTTAAATACTTTAATTGATTTGATATCCCTTAATTTTGTGCACGGATTTGATCAACCCATGTTCTGAAATTAAGGGGTATCACACAAATTATTGTAGAAACAAGATTCATATATAAATCAAATGTCAAGACAAGAATTACAATACAAATCCCCTCAAAATACAAAACATCAAAGTCTAGGAGGCATGCTTGGGGCTATCTCTAGCCCCAAAAGAATGGTTTAGCCACTCATTGATGTAGTCATCCAACCCTTAAGGTCCATCTCCATGGTAGAAATGATCTTCTTCTCCTTAATGGAAACCCTAGATTAGTGAAAGAACTCCCAAATGGTGTGTGTCTCTCTCTAATCTCTAGACTCCTGTAACCTCTCTTGTGTATTTTTGGTTTATTTCTCTCTAAGATTGTATTTGTGTAAAATGGCTCAAAATCCTTATATAGGTAGCTCAAGTGTCACACCCAATGGTCAGATCTCGTGCACTAGGACCTCCAAATGATTGGACCACGAGCACACCTTTTAATTGGCTGGAACCTGCTTTTCTCGCACTTGAGGAGGTTCGATCGATCACAAGGATGGTCAGATCGATCGAACGATGGCGACGCCTTTTTGGAATAAGACAAATCTGAGATATTTTTGGGATATTTTAGGAAAAGAACAAAAGTGGTAAGCGGGGATAAGATCAAAGAAGTCAGATTGATCGAAGTAATGTTGGATCGATCGAAGATGAGAATTTTCTGAGGATAAGGACAAGATGCTCGATCCATCTTGGCATGGTTTAAACGATCTCTATGAGATCAATCTGAGCTTGGTATGATCGGTCGAAGATTCCTATTTTCTACCACTTTGCTCCTTTCTTCCACTAAGCTTGAAATTGCATCTTTAATGCTCTAATTCAGCTGGATTAACTTATTTTTGGGATAAGTGCCTAAAAAGGGAAATAACATGAAATTAGACTAAAACAGGAAATTAAGATAGATGAATGGACTAAAATACCCTCGTTCAGATGCTAAAATGTGTCACATTTGAGCACTCATCACACCCCCAAACTTAGATATTGCTGGTCCCTAGCAATAAACTACAAGGAGAAGAAAGAAATAAACATTTAAGTAACTATAAACTAGAAAGCAATAAATAGATAATGCCACTTTCGTAGGGAACACAATTGCATTTAACACATGCAACAAGCCTTTAAACCCCTAGGTTACCCCTAGTGGACGAGTGAAGTCTCGTGAGGGTTTCTAGAAATGATACCCACAAACATTAAGCTCTTTCTCACTAAAGAGGCACTAATATTTCAAGTAAGTATTGGGAGAAAATTACCTCAAGTATGCAATTTTTTAACCATTTCCAAGCAATCTCCCAAAATCTCAACATCAAGCAAGTAAGTATGGTCCTCCATACATCAAGACAATCATCATGCAAATCAAAATAACTCTAGAATCCTTTTTAAGTGAACCGGCATCAAATATGTTGCTATCCAAGCCAACTAAAGAAATGATCATATCTGGCCTCAAACTAGCACACAAATCTAGTACCGATTAACAAGACAAAGAATGGACCTTTTTATTAAAGCTTTATTTAACTAAGTGCACTTGTTCTTTTCACTCAATTTTTTTTTTTTTTTTTCTATCCCTAAGGATCAAAGATGGAAGTATAGTACAATGTGTTAATCTATTAAGCTTTCTAGCGATCCATGAGGTCGAGCGTTAAGTCAATGACTCCCAAACCAGATGGCTTTAGGGCATTAGGTGTTAAAACACCCCTAAGAACTTACAAGCTTAAATCAACTAGGTTACAAATCAAAACAACCTTCATATAATCATTTCCCACTTCTCACCTTTTGAGAGAAGTCCTCACTTTTTTATTTGCTTTTGCAACTTTTTTTTTTTTTTTTTTTTTTTTTTGTAGAAACAAGTTCAATTATTAACCTAGAGTTTGGGCCCTCCACCTTTCGGCGTAAGAAATCCAGTGCTTGATGAGGCTAGAATTCCGGCTATTCAATGAAAAGGGTTTGTTATCTACCTTTATCAAGAATGAAAGCTTTCAATGCACTACTAGCTCAATTGAAATATAACCAATTCAATAATCAACAAAATATGTACCTCACAAATGAGTGCTGGTGTGCGCTTGTGCTAGTATAGAATCCTAGAGTGAATCTCAAAACAATCACAAAATTAAGATGATATGGACCACAAATGCAAGCAAGATATCAATCTTTCGAAAAATTTACTCCTAAAGAGCATCCACAAGGCATACAAGGAGTATTGGACTCTCAAGTCAAGCAATTTTTAAATTCTAAGCAATATAGTCCTCAAAAGATCAAAATCATAGTTAGTCATATACCAATCATAGAAAATCCATCAAATACACAAGTGTCATGCTCAAAATGTTGAATTGAAAATAAACACTGCAAAGAACACAATGATCTTATACATTATCTATCTTTATTATTTACGTGGGGCCATTGTCCTGATATGGCTTTATTCTGTTGATGAGTATAGGCAGACTGGCTAATAAGGTTAGACTCGATCTATATTATTGTGATACCCCTCGGATCCGAGACACGGGTTGATCAGGCCCAGGCCCAGGCCCAAACCCGAGGGAATATCAAACAATTAATATTTTATAATGAACACGGAATACAAAATAAATTAAGAAATGAAATTAAAGCTGGAATGAACTAAAAATAGAATCCGCAAAATATTATAATTATTAAAATTCATCAAACCCAAACTCCAAAACTCCATCAGTTTACAACTTGGGAATCCATCTCTAGTGGACCCCTATTAAACATCCAAATTGAAAATAGAATAACTGTAATAAACGTCCAAAAATAAAACTATAGAGAGAGCCCTACATCGTCGGAAGAGTGAATAGAGACCTCTGCTCAGCACGAACACGTCTAAGCCTGGAACTGTCGTGTACCTGAAAAATAGAAGTGGGTCAGGCCCATGCGCAAGTTCTATACTACTACAATCCAAACAGAGGCCCGATACGCATGTACATCCTAAACAATTCAACAATAGCTAATAGTCCGTAAATATATATATATAGTCACACTAAAGGACTCTTACTGGACTACAGGCCGGTCTCAACCTGAATAGAGATAACATGCTAAAACGCACACGAACTGGGCATATGTACCTATACCTAAACAGGGTACACCTCCAACCATTGTAGCCAACTACACATCCCGATGCATATACGCTCCCTAGCCATCGGTCCTGAGGCTCAAGCTCATACCGAGACACCATAACAGTACATATATAAAATCCATCCAAAATCCCTGGTATTGCCGCTCAACAAGTAGTTGCCATGACAATACAAATCCACGGGACTTAACTTTTAGTTAATCCCATCCTTATTCCAAGTAGGTGGGTAATGGTATTGTTTTAAAAACCAAACCCATCCTTAGTATGCCACCGTCCCATACCGGTGCCTATTTTCCAATCCTCCAGTAGTCAATAATACCAATAAATCAAGTATATATCAACTAAATTCCAACATCCAACATTCAATGTTAGCAGTGATAAAATAAGCATTGATAAACAGGGTCACAACAACAACATATATATGCCCAATTTAAGTTGTTCCCTTTAGTCTGATATAAAGACAGAATTAATTAAAACTTCCATTTAACACCTTACAAATGACATACAGATATGTAGGGTATGTATCACAAAATCCTAACCTCCACAGTTGATACTAACTGTGATAATGTAAGCATCAAAACAATATTCACCGTATGTATGTAGACATGCTCAAATTATAGTGTTCCACAAAACCGATCTAGTGTTAAACTTAAATCCTCCTAGTATTTAAGTTCTAACAGTTGCTATTACAGAAGTTAAGATAGCTATCATCTAGACCCATCCTTCCAATAATTTATACTAGCAGTGGTAAGGAAAAACGTGAACCACAGAACCACAATGCATCCACAAACATGCTTAGTATAGGTTGAACAAGCATACAACACTACTGTAACTACCAGTTTCATAGCAAAACAGATATCATTTTAGTTTGGTTTAATCTTCATTAATCCTGAAATCATTTAAGAGTGCAAAGAGTATGAAACCTAAGGGAAAGAGTAAGGATAGAATCTTGCCTCAGAAACTTTTGTTCAAAGTTTCAACGTCGTCTTCTTAAAAAATCCCGGCGAGTTCCAAAACCCGGTTACTGTTCACGGGTACGAAACACTATTCCCAAACTCAAAATCTGATCTCCACCGTTCAGATTGTGCGACACTGAGTCATGAACCTATCCTCCAAATTTCAGCTCGATCGGACCATGGACGAAGTAGTATCGGATGTTTGATGAAATCTGGGCAGAATGGAAAAAAACCTGTGCGACCCAGTTACTGTTCACGAGTACGAATCACTGTTCCCGAGGTCAAACTCTGATCTCCACCGTTCAGATTGTGCATCACTGAGTCGTGAACTTCTCCTCTAAAATTCAGCTCGATCGGACCACGGACGAAGCGGGATCGGAGTTTTGATCAAACCTTGGCAGAATGTGAAAACTGCGTTTTTCCTTCTCCACTTCCACAAAACGTGTGCTTTATTTAAAAAAACCCTACACAGACGTCTACCTTATACTTATAGAGTTTTCCTAAACCCTAAGTTCATTTAAGTCCAACTCACAATCCTAACCGGCCCATCCAATTAACGTAGAAACCTACGACGGCTATAATATAAAACCCTAATTTATACTGTAATTAAAACCCTAGTTAGATGTATTTACCTAATTACCCTATTCACCATTAAATACTTAACAAATAATCTAATTGACCAAAATAATAATTAGTAAACCCAATTAAATCAAATAAGACACACATAAAATAAGACACATATCGAATAATTAAACCAATTACACTTAAACCATTAATACCAATTAAATAATTAAAACACTAACAAGTAATTTCAATCAAATAACTAAACCAATTATACTTAAACCATTAATGCCACTTAAATTATTAAAACACTAACAAGTAATTCCAATCAAATAACTAAAAATAAATATCATTTAAATAAATTAAATCACCACAAAATAAATAAATTAAATCACCGCAAAAGAAAACAATTAAGTACCTAATAAAAAAAATAATGACACATAATCAAATAAAATGCACTTAAATAATAAATTAAGTACCATTAAACACCAGGAATATCCTTTTTAAAATTAGGGGTATTACATTCTTCCCCCCGAACAAAAGGAATTCCGTCCTCGGAATTCACTCTTACCTTCTTCCAATATTTCAGGAAACCGTGAGCGAATGACATCCTCTCGTTCCCAAGTGGACTCAGACTCATTGTGATGACTCCACTGAACACGAACCAAAGGAATAACCTTATTACGAAGAATCTAATCTCGTCGGTCGACAATACGACACGATGGCTCTAAATAAGTTGCATCCGGCTGCAACACAATCTCCCCAACATCGATATGCTGATACCGATCCTCATCTCGAAGAAATTTTTGCAACATGGAAACATGAAACACGTTGTGGACGCGATCTAAAGTATCCGGAAGTGCCAACCGATAAGCAACAGCTCCAATGCGATCCGTAATCATGAATAGACCAACAAATCGCGGTGACAACTTCCCTTTCTTCCCAAAGCGCATAACACCCTTCATAGGAGACACTTTGAGTAGAACCTGATCCCCAACCTGAAACTCCAAAGCCCGAGTATGACGATCAGCATAGCTCTTCTGCCTACTTTGGGCAGTACGTATGCGATCTCGAATAAGAGCAATCTTTTCAGAGGTATCCTTGATGAACTCAGGACCTAAGAATCGATTCTCTCCAACCTCCATCCAACAAACAGGTGACCGACACGGTCGACCGTACAATGCCTTAAATGGTGCCATACCAATAGTCTTCTGGAAACTATTGTTATAAACAAACTCCACAAGTGGCAAATATTCCTCCCAGTGGCCCTTGAAATCCAGAACACACGACCGAAGCATATCTTCCATAATCTGATTCACCCTCTCAGTCTGTCCGTCAGTCTGAGGATGATAAGCAGTACTAAGGTGTAACTCCGTACCTAAAGCCTGCTGAAAACTCTTCCAAAATCCAGATACAAAGCTCGAATTCCTGTCCGATATAATAGACAATGGAATGCCATATAGCTTCACAATCTCTGAAATGTAAAGCCTCGCCAACTGCTCCGAAGTGTAGTCAGTGCAAATAGGCAAGAAATGAGCTGACTTGGTCAACCTATCCACAATGACCCATATGGAATTATGCCCCTTGAAAGAATTTGGCAACCCTTCCACAAAATCCATAGATATGCTCTCCCATTTCCACTCCGAAATTGGTAGTGGCTGTAGAGCTCCTGGCGGCCTCTGATGATCAATCTTAACCATCTGACAAGTACTACATTGAGAAACAAAAAGAGCAATGTCCCTCTTCATACCTGCCCACTAAAACTGCCGCTTCATATCTTGATACATCTTATCGCCTCCTGGATGAACAAAGAACTCAGAGTGATGAGTCTCAGTCATCACATCCTTCCTCAAATTATCAGCAGAAGGTACCACTAACCGTCCCTTGTACCTTAAACCTCCATCAGCCCCAACATAGTAGAATGGAACCTCTCCGGAAGCTATCTCTGCGACCTTGTCGACACACTGTTGATCGGTGAGTTGTGCTTGTAAAACCTTGCGAATGATGGAAGGTGTAACCACCATGCAAGCCATAAAAGCATCCGATAACTCATCCACACTCTTTAAAGCATTCCACTCAGTAGTGAATAGAGCAGAAAGACTACCAACAGGTCGGCGACTGAGTGCATCCGCCACTACATTCGCTTTCCCTGGATGGTACTGTATAGAAAAATAATAGTCTTTTACAAACTCCAACCACCTGCGCTGTGTCATATTTAGCTCCCGCTGAGTGAACAAGTACTGCAAACTCTTGTGATCACTGAATAATCTGAAGAACTCACCCAACAGATAATGCCTCCAAATACGCAAGGCAAAGACCACTGCTGCCAACTCCAAATCATGTGTTGGATAATTAAGCTCATGAGGCTTAAGTTTCCGAGATCCATAAGAAATCGGTCGCTCCTCCTGCATCAATACACATCCAAGACCCTGTAACGAAGCATCCGTGTAAACAAGATACTCTATCCCGCTCTGCGGAGTAGCCAGAACTGGTGCAAAAGTTAGCTTCCTTTTCAGCTCATCAAAAGCTCGCTGACAGTGTTCATCCCACACGAACTGTACACCCTTCTTGGTCAGATGAGTGAGTGGTCCTGCTATCTTGGAGAACCCCTGGATGAATCTCCTGTAACATCCTGCCAGACCGAGAAAACTCCGAATCTCAGTAGGTGATGTGGGCTGTCCCCACTCAACCACCGCTGAAACCTTGGCCGGATCCACTGCTATTCCCTTTTCTGACACCACGTGACCCAGAAATTTCACCTCCTGCTGCCAAAATTCACACTTCTCGAACTTGGCAAATAACTGGTGCTCACGAAGCATCTGCAAGATTATGCGAAGATGTCTAGTATGATCGTCCTCCGACCGAGAATAGATCAAGATGTCATCAATAAAGACAATAACAAACTGATCCAAATAAGCCCGGAAGACTCTATTCATTAAGTCCATGAATACTGCAGGTGCATTAGTCATCCCAAACGGCATAACTCGAAACTCATAAGAACCATATCGCGTGAGAAATGCTGTCTTAGGAGCATCCTGCTCCCTAACCCTCAGCTGATGATACCCAGAACGCAGATCAATCTTGGAGAAATATGTGGCTCCCCTTAACTGATCAAACAAGTCATCAATCCTGGGCAAAGGATACTTGTTACGAATCGTAACCTTGTTCAACTCCCTGTAATCTATACACAGACGAAGCGAACCATCCTTCTTCTTTACAAATAGAACCGGTGCTCCCCAAGGTGATGTACTCCTTCGAATAAAACCCTGGCTGAGTAACTGCTGAATCTGATCCCTCAGCTCTCTCATCTCTACCGGTGCCATCCTATAGGGTGCCCTAGCAATAGGCGCAGTGCCTGGAGCTAAGTCTATCACAAAATCGATCTCGCGACTAGGTGGCAACCCTGGAATCTCCTGAAATACATCCGGAAAATCCTGTACAATCGGTATGTTATCCAATGACACAGTAATCCCCTCCTCATTTTCCTCCTCCACATGGAACAAATAGGTGCTACCGTCCCCTTTAGAACGTGGCATAGCTACTACATACATATCCTGACCAGGTATGATAAAAATAATAGATCTATCAAAACAAACAACTTGGGCATGGTAGTGAGACAACCAATCCATCCCAAGTATCACATCATAAGTGTGCATGTCCAGGACCAATAGATTGGCTAGAAATCTGAGTCTGCCAATATCTAGTGTCACAGGCCCATCACTCTCATGTATAATAGCTGTATCACCCAATGGTGTAGAAATACCCTGAGGTCTAGTGCATACCCTCGTCCTCATCCCAGACAAAGCAACAAAAGTCCTAGCTACAAATGAGTGTGTAGCACCCGTATCAAATAAAACACGTCTATGCAAACCATGAATAAGAAACTTACCCTCAATAGTCTGAGGTGCCTGAACATCCTGTGGCATGGGGTTATACACCCTGCCATAGTGCAACTGCTGTGGTGTCTGTCCCTGAGTCTGCGGTGGTGCCGGTAAAGTTAGATTTGTCTGCCCCTGAATCCGTGGAACCTGTGGAGCTGGTAGAGGCACTGGCGCCCTCTGTCCCTGCTGCACATACTGTCTATGTCCCTGTCCTTGTCCTGCTTTAGGACACTGCCTGGTGGTATGACCATACTCTCCACAAGTGTAACAACTACCCTGGAAAGTACCAAATGGCCTCCTCTGTCGGTTAGCCTGTGGCTGACCCTGTCCTGCCTGTGGTCCCCCATTCTGTTGCCTCTGAATAGGTGCCCCATTCTGGTGAGCATCTGAACCACCTTTGTGCTTCTTCCAAGGCTGTTGTCCTTGGAACTTGCCTTTGTCATTCTGCCGGTGACCATTGCCATTCCCCTTTTCAGCTGACTGATTAGTAGAGTCTTTATCTCCCTGCTTCTCACCACGAGCTTGTCTGATGTCCACAGTCAACTTATACTGTTGCAAAGCGGTGTCTACCACCTGAGCATAGGTAGTATAGGCTGGACTACCTGTAATAGCTCTCTTGATAGACCACATCAGTCCTTTGACAAAACTGTTGCGCTTCTTCTCCTCTGTATCCACCTCCTCCGGTGCAAAGAGAGACAAGCGTGTGAACTGCTGCTCATACTCCGCCACTGTCATGTTTCCCTGCTGCAGACTTAGAAACTCGGTCTTCATAGCTGTCCTGACTGCATAGGGAAAATATTTCTCAACAAAGCGAGCACTGAACTCATCATAAGACAATGTCATCCTCTCCTCTAAGGTGGTAACTAACTCCCACCACAGTAGTGCATCCCCAACTAGCTTGAAAGTAGCAAACATCTGCTTCTGAACCTCCGTGCACTGAACCAAACGAAGATGACGCTCAATGTCCTGTTTCCACTGGTGAGCTGCTCTCGCATCGGTTGAGCCTGAGAACACAGGTGGACTCCCCTTTGTGAAAGAGCTCCTAGCCTTTCCCCAAGAATCCGTCTGAACCACTGGTGCTAGTACAGGTGCCGGCTGTACCTGAGGCTGATTCCGAAGTGCAGCTGTTACCCCAGCCTCTATAGCCCGAGCAACGAGGTCATTGAGGTGAGGAGGAATCTCTGGATCTCTGACCTGGTCCAGAGTCTGTTGAACATTCTCCTGTTCCTCCTAAAACTGATCCATGTCATCTTAAAACCCAAGCCTTTGCTGCTCTTCCTCTATTTGCTGACGCCGTAGGAGATATTGTTGCCTACGTGCCGTTCTCCTTTCCTTCCTAGTTCCTTGCATGTTCTGTCCATTTCTAGCGTTAACCATCTGTTAACACGAAAAGACAGACATCAGTACCCTTTCTATACGAACCATAAGGAATACAATGAATCCTAACTTAAGCTCTATTCAAGAGAAAACGCTACGCGGAAGACTTAAAACGAAAACATCCTAGAGACACTTGAACCTGGAGTGCTCTGATACCAACTATGATACCCCTCGGATCCGAGACACGGGTTGATCAAGCCCAGGCCCAAACCCGAGGGAATATCAAACAATTAATATTTTATAATGAACACGGAATACAAAATAAATTAAGAAATGAAATTAAAGCTGGAAGGAACTAAAAATAGAATCCGCAAAATATTATAATTATTAAAATCCATCAAACCCAAACTCCAAAACTCCATCAGTTTACAACTTGGGAATCCATCTCTAGTGGACCCCTATTAAACATCCAAACGGAAGATAGAACAACTGTAATAAACGTCCAGAAATAAAACTATAGAGAGAGCCGTACATCGTCGGAAGAGTGAATAGAGACCTCTGCTCAGCACGAACACGTCTAAGCCTGGAACTGTCGTGTACCTGAAAAATAGAAGTGGGTCAGGCCCACGCGCAAGTTCTATACTACTACAATCCAAACAGAGGCCCGATACGCATGTACATCCTAAACAATTCAACAATAGCTAATAGTCCGTAAATACATATATATAGTCACACTAAAGGACTCTCACTGGACTACAGGCCGGTCTCAACCTGAATAGAGATAACATGCTAAAACGCACACGAACTGGGCATATGTACCTATACCTAAACAGGGTACACCTCCAACCATTGTAGCCAGCTACACATCCCGATGCATATACGCTCCCTAGCCATCGGTCCTGAGGCTCAAGCTCATACCGAGGCACCATAACAGTACATATATAAAATCCATCCAAAATCCCTAGTATTGCCGCTCAACAAGTAGTTGCCATGACAATACAAATCCACGGGACTTAACTTTTAGTTAATCCCATCCTTATTCCAAGTAGGTGGGTAATGGTATTGTTTTAAAAACCAAACCCATCCTTAGTATGCCACCGTCCCATACCGGTGCCTACTTTCCAATCCTCCAGTAGTCAATAATACCAATAAATCAAGTATATATCAACTAAATTCCAACATCCAACATTCAATGTTAGCAGTGATAAAATAAGCATTGATAAACAGGGTCACAACAACAACATATACATGCCCAATTTAAGTTGTTCCCTTTAGTCTGATATAAAGACAGAATTAATTAAAACTTCCATTTAACACCTTACAAATGACATACAGATATGTAGGGTATGTATCACAAAATCCCAACCTCCACAGTTGATACTAACTGTGATAATGTAAGCATCAAAACAATATTCACCGTATGTATGTAGACATGCTCAAATTATAGTGTTCTACAAAACCGATCTAGTGTTAAACTCAAATCCTCCTAGTATTTAACTTCCAACAGTTGCTATTACAGAAGTTAAGATAGCTATCATCTAGACCCATCCTTCCAATAATTTATACTAGCAGTGGTAAGGAAAAACGTGAACCACAGAACCACAATGCATCCACAAACATGCTTAGTCTAAGTTGAACAAGCATACAACACTACTGTAACTACCAGTTTCATAGCAAAACAAATATCATTTTAGTTTGGTTTAATCTTCATTAATCCTGAAATCATTTAAGAGTGCAAAGAGTATGAAGCCTAAGGGAAAGAGTAAGGATAGAATCTTGCCTCAGAAACTTTTGTTCAAAGTTTCAACGTCGTCTTCTTAAAAAATCCCGGCGAGTTCCAAAACCCGGTTACTGTTCACGGGTACGAAACACTATTCTTGAACTCAAAATCTGATCTCCACCGTTCAGATTGTGCGACACTAAGTCATGAACCTATCCTCCAAATTTCAACTTGATCGGACCACGGACGAAGCGGGATCGGATGTTTGATGAAATCTGGGCAGAATGGAAAAAAAACCTGTGCGACCCAGTTACTGTTCATGAGTACGAATCACTGTTCCAGAGGTCAAACTCTAATCTTCACCGTTCAGATTGTGCGTCACTGAGTCGTGAACCTGTCCTCCAAAATTCAGCTCGATTGGACCACGGACGAAGCGGGATCGGATTTTTGATCAAACCTTGGCAGAATGTGAAAAACTGCGTTTTTCCTTCTCCACTTCCACAAAACGTGTGCTTTGTTTAAAAAAACCCTACACAGATGTCTACCTTATACTTATAGAGTTTTCCTAAACCCTAGGTTCATTTAAGTCCAACTCACAATCCTAACCGGCCCATCCAATTAACGTAGAAACCTACGACGGCTATAATATAAAACCCTAATTTATACTGTAATTAAAACCCTAGTTAGATGTATTTACCTAATTACCCTATTCACCATTAAATACTTAACAAATAATCTAATTGAACAAAATAATAATTAGTAAACCCAATTAAACCAAATAAGACACACATAAAATAAGACACACATAGAATAATTAAACCAATTACACTTAAACCATTAATGCCAATTAAATAATTAAAACACTAACAAGTAATTTCAATCAAATAACTAAACCAATTACACTTAAACCATTAATGCCACTTAAATAATTAAAACACTAACAAGTAATTCCAATCAAATAACTAAAAATAAATATCATTTAAATAAATTAAATCACCACAAAAGAAATAAATTAAATCACCACAAAAGAAAACAATTAAGCACCTAATAAAAAAAATAATAACACATAATCAAATAAAATGCACTTAAATAATAAATTAAATACCATTAAATACTAGGAATATCCTTTTTAAAATTAGGGGTATTACAGTTATACCATTGTCAGGGTATGGTTATGACATTTGATTGTGCCATTGTCAGGATATGACTATATTATTTTATATGTTGTCGAACCATTGCCAGGATATGGTTACGGTAGTTATACTTGGCATGCCATTGTCAAGATATGGCTAGATGAATATTTATGTATGCCCTGATATGAGCTTGAGGTCTCAGGATCAGTGGTTAGGATTAAGGCGTATACTGTCGGTTAAGATGGGTAACTGGATATAAGAGATGTATGTACCCTGGTAGAATGAGGACTCATAACCACCTTGTGTGCGATTTTCATGAGATATCCATTATTCGATTGAGTCTGCCCTATAGTCCAGTGAGAGTCGTGAGTGTGTATATATGGATCTATTGACTATGTACATATTGCATGAATTGGCTAGAGATGTATCATTTATCGGGTCTCTGGTTGGGTTGTTATAGAAAAGACTTGTTTGTTATATTTTTCAGGTCCTTGTCATTACCAAGTATAGAGGTTGTCGTGCAGATCATAGATTACTCCTCACCATTCTTCTGGTGTCTTCTACATAGGATTTTATTTCATGTCTTTATTGTTCAGACTTATACATTTATCATTGTTTATTTATACTTTCAATTGTGGGACTTATTAGGGGTCTTGTATTTATGGATTCCCGAGTTGTACTTTGGTGGATTTTATTCATGATTATTTATGGAGGTTATGTCACAGGATTATTTTTCAGAGGATTATTTAATTATTATTTTAGTTTTCTTATCAGCATATATTATTTATTCTTAATTCATTTTGTATTATGTGCTTACTTATTATTAATTATTTGGTATCCCCTGATTTCAAGCTTGGACCTGATTAACCCATGGCTTGGAAATTAAAGGATATCACAGTTGGTATCAGAGCACTCCAGGTTCAAGTTTCTCTAGGGATTTCTATCGTATTTTGACTTCTGCGTAGTATACTCTTTTATTCAGAGCCTAAGTTTTGGACTCATTGTATTTCTTTATGGTCCGTTGAATGCGTACTGATGTCTATCTTTTGTGTTAACAAAATGGTTAAAGTTGGAAGAAGATGGGAAAGAGAGCAGATTTAGAGAGCAAAGCAACAAATGAGGACGGAGCGTAACCATCAAAATTTCTTACGGCGTCAGTAGGTTGCAGAGGAGCAGTTGTTACCTTTGTTTCAGTAGGAGAAACAAGAGTATCAAAAGCATCAGGATTAGGGCCATAACCAGGGCAAGGATCTAGAGTATCCTCCTCAGATGGCTTATATCATTGCTCAGGAAGTAACTGCAGGAGTAACAGTTACCCTTCATAATCAACCACCTATTCAACAGGCACCTGTACCTTTGTCAGTGGTTCAGCCTAACACTTGGGATAAGGTCAGAAGTTCTTTCATAAATGGGAGTCCACCAGAGTTCTCAGGCTCCACCAATGTGAAGGCAGCATATCAGTGGAAGAAGGACATAGAGAGTCTTATTCACATAGTTGAGGGCACAGAGGTCTAGAAGCATATGTTTACTACTTTTAAGCTTGTGGGAGATGCTATTAAATAGTGGGAACCAGTTACCACTAAAGAGGAAAGGACTTCATTGACATATACTCAGTTTCAGGCTCACTTTAATGACAAGTATTTCCCATATATAGTCAGAGCAATAAAGAAGAGATAGTTCCTCGATTTACAACAAGGGGACAAGACATGGCAGAGTATAAGCAGCAATTTACTAGCTTATCTCTGTTTGCTCCAGGGGATATGGACATTGAGGAAAAGAAGCGCACTTGCTTTGTTAATGGGTTGATCTGGCCCATTAAACAAGTCATCATGAGTAGTCCAACCTATACTACCTATTATTAGGTAGTTGACACAGCTCTATAACATTGCCAGGTGAGAAGAAAGTACAAGCAACTCAGGGGTGAGAAGCGGGGTGACAGAGACTCTGCTAATCAGATCGCTGAGAATGGCAATGGCAACGGTCATAGACATAATGACAAGGAAGATTCTATGGACAACAGTCTTGGAAGAAGCACAGAGGAAATTCAGATGTTTAAAGAGATACGACTCCTATTCCTAGACAGTAAAATGGGGCACTACCAAGAGGACAGAACCAGCCACAGGGTAACCAGTAGAGGAGGCAGTTTGGCACCTTCAAAGGCCATTGCTATGGTTGTGGAGAGCTTGGGCACATAGCTAGAACATGTTCCAAGGCTACTCAGGGACAACAGGTGCAATAGGGACAAAGACCACCATTTTCTTTACCTACTCCACAAATTCTGCGCATCTAGGGATAGACATTCC
This sequence comes from Cornus florida, assembly GCF_030987335.1. Taxonomy (NCBI): domain Eukaryota; kingdom Viridiplantae; phylum Streptophyta; class Magnoliopsida; order Cornales; family Cornaceae; genus Cornus; species Cornus florida. Next base: position 37,420,542 of record NW_026775571.1, on the reverse strand, counting down.
CGGTTTTACCAGCACCATCGTTGTAATACCCATAATTTTCAAAGGATTTATTTGGATTTATTTAATTATTTTTATTGCATTTTAATTGATTATGCGGCTATGCGTTAATGTGTTTACTTGATTTAATTGTTAAATGTTTGAATTAATTGGTTTAATGATGTGTACATGTTTGTTAAATTGTGTGTGTAATTGCTTGTAATTATTTGATAGGTTAAATGCTTAATTGTTTATTCTATTTTATTTTATTTTTAATTTAAATGAAGGGATTTGGGTAGTAGTAATGGACCAACCAAATGGATATCATGGACTACTTGGATAGGAATCCTAGATACGTAAGGATTATGGCCCATTAGTGCAATTATATATATATATAATAGGGAAAAGTACAATAAACCCCCTTGAACTATACCCCAGTGAGCAAAAAAAAAAAAAAAACCTTGAAATTCTAAAGTAGCCATAAACCCCCTGGATTGTGCTGTTTTGTGACGGCCCTGGTTTTTCAAACCAGTGCGTCCTGTGATGAACTAAAGATTTGACCTGATAACGGATCCAGATGCGGAAGTAAGAAATAAGACAATGGTCTCTCAAGGCACAACACACCTCTAAGATACTAAGGTGACCTTCCATAAGGTCATGGAACTCAATGAGAACTGACGCGGAAGAAAAAGATCGGAAAAAGATCAAATAAGCCCCTGAGGGCAAAATAGTCTTTCCACACGAAAGCAACATCCCTAGGAATGTATATCATTCCCAAGACTCATCCATGGCTTCCTATGAAGTCACGGAACTCAAAAGAAAGTAGCGGAAGCGAATGAAATGAAAACCGGACAAATTTAGCCCCAAGGGTAAAATAGTAATTTTTTGAAAATAAAGAATTGGGTGCTACCGAACACACTACTGGAAAGAAAACGAAAAATTAATTAGGATGGACTTAAGAATCGCATGATTCAGAATTCGGACGAAGGAGAAACGACAAAACAAGAAAAAACAAGCAAATATGGCAAAAAGGGTAAACTGATAATTATCCAGGAATATCTGGGTGCAATCAAGTACACCGTTGGATAGACGACAAAAAAATAATCGAGTTAAAAAAAAAAAATCATCCAAATCGAAGTTTGGATAAGGGAGAAACAAGCAAATGAAATTTGGTCGACGAAACGGCAACGCGCCAAGGCAGCCCCACAAGCACGTGCGCGCGCAGCGGGGGCAGCCCTTTGGGCTACTGTGCAAAAATTAATTTTCTACCAGAATTGAGAGTCGAAACGAGGCCCAAAATGAATTTTTCTGGAAAAACACAAAGAAGAAACCCCCCTAAAATCGAGTTTTCTACCCGGCTACGTGAAAGAAAACGAAAAAAATATGCTATGAAATCCCTAAAATGCCCCTAAATTAGAATGGGTCAAGGGGTCAAAAAGTTGCTACATGGACTTTTCTGAAATCTACCAGAATAGAGAGCAAAAACGGTGCCCTTAATGACATTTTCTGGAAAAACACCCCCCCCGCCCCCCGCGCAAAACGAGTTTTCTATCCGGCTACGCGGAAGAAAACGAAAAAAAACACATTGTAAAATGCCCAGAATGCCCCTAGACCAGAAAAGGTCAAAACTCAGAAAATGCAACTTTGCACCAAGTGTGCATTTGACCCTAAATGTATTTCTAGGCCAAAATGAATATGCACGCAAGCGTAATAATTGATATTAAGCGCACGGGAATGGTCCGCGGCTTCCGAAAGGACCCAATTCAAAATCCGACCCCCCGACGGCAAAAAATGGCTAAAATGAACTAGAAATCGAAAATTTGAAATCCAAAATTATGAAATGGTTTCAAATTACAATTTGGCCCTTGGCTATAGATGAGCGCTACAAATTACACTTTTAAACCCCTTAAGCTTGAGTGTTCTAGGACCTTTATCTATCTTATTTATCCGTTTTAGTACTTATTTGTGTTTTTGTCTATTTCAGGTCAATAATGTTAAAATGGGCTAAAAATGGATTCTTAAGGCATTTTTGGAGTCAAACTAAGTCTTGGAGAGGATTCGGAGCAAAAGGAGGCTGATTTGGAGCAAAAAGAGGCTGATCCTGAAAAGCTGGCAAGTGAGATCGATCGATCAGAAAAGTGAGATCGATCAAAGTCTGATCGATCGAACTTTTCTCTGATCGATCGAACATTGCTGGCAGTGAGCTATCTTATTCCGTACGCACCCAAAAGTCCACCTATCACATAGTACGGGATTAGATATTTTTGGGGCTATATTCTTGACTTAGTGACTAAGAAAAGGACCTTCTATATAAATGGAAGAGACCCATTTGTAAAGAGGCTTTTATCATTTTTATTTTTACATTGTAATTTATATTTCTCTCTCTAGAAAAGTTAGAGATTAGGGTTAGAAGAAAAGGGGGAAGTGGAGGCACATCTCAAGATCCATCTCTAGACCACTCTCTCTCTCCATCTCTAGAGCTTCAAAGAAGAAGAAGAAGAAAAGGAAGAAGAAGATGGAGCCATATTTGGAGCTTGATTCCATGACCACATCCACCTTCTCTATGATTGGCTAAATCTACACTTAGGGCTTGGATGAGCCCTAAGTCTTGTGTAATCTAAACCCTTGTATTTCTATTTTTGGGGATTTATATATATTGTTGTGATTAGTGCTCTAACCTTGTGAATTTCATAAATCTTGGTATATTTCTATGATTTTTATGGTTTAATTCTTTCTATTAATTCTCTAGTTTATTTACATGTCTATGTGTGATTAAATTAGTAATTATTTCTTACATGATTCATATGGACTAGTTCTTTCTATTGATTCTCTATTTGATTACATGTTGTCTTATGTGTGATTATTTGGGAATTAATCTCTACACTAGTTTTTATATATTAATTGCATGCCTATGTGTGGTTGATTGAAAATCTAGTGATGGCTAAGCATGGGGTTTCATTAAATGGATTTGTCAATTAATTTGATGGTTTATACTTATGCTTGATGGGTTGTTCTACAATTTAATCCATGTTTGTAGGTAGGTAGACAATCTATGATTGCTAAGATATTCCATGGTTTATTATTGCAAATTCCATGATTCTCTAGATTGATGTGTGCTACAATTGTTGCTACCTAGATGGGTCATGCTTAAACTAGATGGGTTGTGCTACAATTAGTTTAGGTAAGACAATTCATGCTTAAATTAGATGGTCCATGCTTAATATTGCAATTGGTAGTCACATTTTGTTCACAACAATGTATTCCCTATTAATGGAAAGCAAGTGGTTAATTACATGAGCTTAGTGGTGATTCCAACACCCTAAGTCCTCTCTTTTCATCTCTTAAATCCCTATCTCTCATTAGTTTATTTTAATTACATTTTAACTAATTGATTTCTAAATTAATCAACCAATCTCTCTCTTTTGCAATCATTTGGTACATTAGAGTTGAAGTTAAATTCCAACATGAATAATCCCTTGGGACGATCCCTACTCACTCTTGCTACGTTAGTAGTAGTGTTGGTAGTGGTTTTTATAAATTCAAATTTGACCTAAAAGGCTTTTCTTGAATCGCACATTCACTACATTATTTTGACGTATATAAGCGGCCTCGTAAAATTTGGGCGCCGTTGCCGGTGATTAACGGTTTTGTTGGAATTAGACTAGACAATAGTGTTCATTTGATTGCTTCTATTTTTATTTTATTTTTCATTGTATAGTCTTTTCTCTTGTTCTCATTATTATTTGTTCAATTAGGTACTTGACTGCAAGGAAGGCAAACTTTGGAACTTGAAGCAATAATCGGAGCTTAAAGCTAATATTAAAATTTAAAGTTGCTTAAGGACCATTGTGAGCAATTCTTGAAACTCTTGTATTTTAATTGTGCACTTCTTTGCATGTTTGTGATGGCCCTTGTTGAGGCTCATTTTATTGCTTAAATTTTTGTCCAAGCATAGGCCCTTGTTGAGGCCAATATTTTCTTGCATTTGGATTTTAATTGTGAATGGAGGAATTGTTTGATCCAAGTTTGGGGGGAAATTATATCCCTTCACCTTATGCTCCTCCATTATATATTAATCCTTATGAGATTGAGTCCAATTCATTTCATACATCATCTTATTATGGACTTGATCACTCATTTAATCCTTCTTATGACTATTGCCCTCCACCACAATTTTATGAAGAACCAAATCCACCACCTTCTAGGTACTCACCCGGATTCGAAGAAAAATTGTTAGCTTTACTTGATGTGCATATTTCACAAACTCTACTTATTAATTCTCATTCTCAAACTTTAGCCAAGCTTGAAGCTCAAGTTGAGCAAATTGCAAGTACTCTTTCTTGTCAAGAGGAGGAGGAAGAGGCAAATTAAAAATGGCAAGAACTTCAATGTATATAGATGAGGATGATGAGAGTGATGAGGATGAGACAAACAAGCTAATGCCTAGTACTCTATCTTGTATAGAGGAGGAAGTGGCAAGTGAGTTAGTGGCTAATCCAATCGAGCATAACATGATTAATGAGGATTTTCCTTCTTTTGATTATGATTTTATCTATGACCTTGCTACTCTAGAGAGTGAGGAGATGTTGACCACACTTGAGGTAGGAAAGAAGGAGGAGGAACTTGTTGAAGAGGGCCTTCCTTCTATTTTCTCTAATGACCCTCTTGAGGAATGCATTTTTGAAATGTATAAAAATTGTGGTTTTGACCTTGAAAGCTCCAAAAATGAAGTAAACTCTCTAATGGACTCCTTAGCTAACTTGGAAGGTGAGGAGATGGTTATTTTTGAGGAAGAGAAGAGGGATGAAGAGAAGATGTTTCTTGATATTCCAAATGAGTTTTTTAAAGACAATGCCTCACCAATTACCAAAGTGAATGATCATTTGAATGTGTTTCAAAAACACAACAAAGAGGTAAGCCTAACCATGATTGATTTTGTTTTCAAGACCGTGGATGAAAGGAACAATATCATCTCTTTTATTTCTTTTCAAGTCATTCTTTTGGAGGATGATTTCATTGTTGTAAGTGGGACATTAAATGAGAAAAGTGAAAAGATAATCAATAAGGATGTTTCATATTCAGTTTTTGATTCTTTTGATTAGTGAGTTGACCCAATGTCTTGCTAGAGACGTTAAATACTAGTATTCGTAGAGTTTCAAAACTATATTCCTCCTTCATTTCTATTTTAGATTTCATTTCTTGCAACGTCTAGATATTTGTTTTGGGTTCATATGCATTGCCAAGAACTGTGATAAGGATTGCATGCATTTTCATGTCATAATTGAGCATTTGGCTCAAGTTCGATCGATCTCAAATTGGAGTTCGATCGATCGAACTGTGGATTGCACTCAACACTTAGAAAATTTTTTGACCTGCATCCACCTGCATCCATATCACCTCTCTGTCCAATCGATCAAAATTTATTCCTAGATCGATCTGAAGTCTTCGATCGATCCAAACTCCAAGTTCAATCGATCTTGAGTTCCCACATTTAGAAAAAATTTGAGCTTGCATCAACCTGCATATTTTAGCTCTCTATTCGATTGATCGAAAACATTCCTAGATCGATCTGAAGTTCTTCGATCGATCCAACTTCATTATTGGATCGATCTCAAGTTCTAACACTTAGAAAATTTCTGAACTCAGAAAACCTGCATATTTCACCTCTCTGTCAGATCGATCGAGCATTGTGTGAGATCGATCGAACATGTCTGCAGGTTTTGAAAATTTATTTTTACTTTTACTTTTATTTTTATTTTATTTCAAAAATCCCAAAAATATTTCTTTTATTTTATTTAGTTTATTTTAGTTATTTTATTTTATTTTTTTTAAAAAAAAAAGAGTAAGAAAATTTTGTATATACTTGCATTGTAAATGTTTTTCATTTCTTGCATTGTATATATTCTTTCATTGCATTTTGTTTTCTTTATTTTTACTTCTGCATTTTGTTCATGCATTTTATTCTTTGTTTTTCTTGCATTTTGTATATACATGCATCATTAAATGAAAAATATAAAAACTTTTCACCATTGTGCCCTTATGTGTAGTCATGCATACTTTATACTTTAGTTAGGGCTTGATCTCATATCTCTCTTTCATCTTGTGCTATATTGCCTTAGAATGCTTGATTTACTTATCTTATCCCATTTGATATTTGATGTGAATTTGCTAGTATGGTTATTCAAGTAGGTTGTTAATTCCAAATTTGAGGGAGACATCTTTCGAATTGGATCACTACCGGGCTTCATATCTTTGCCACCACGGTATACTCTTTCCATCTTTTTCATTGTTCTTACTACACATTGAGGACAATGTGCGGTTTAAGTTTGGGGGTAAGGTGTTTTTGTTGCATTCTACTTAAAGTTGAACTTTAAATGTATGATTGAGATTGGAGATCCATGTTAGCTATGATTTTGATCTTTTGAGGACTATATTTTTTAAATTTTAAAAATTGCTTGACTTGAGAATCCAATACTCCTTGTATGTCTTGTGGATGCCATTTAGGAATAATTTTTTTGAAAGATTGATATCTTGCTTGCACTTGTGGTCCACATCATCTTGATTTTGTGATTGTTTTGAGATTCACTTTGGGATTCTACACTAGCACAGGCGCACACTAGCATTCATTTGTGGGGTACATGCTTTGTTGATTCTTGAATTGGTTATATCCCAATTGGGCTAGTAGTGCATTGAAAGCTTTCATTCTTGAAAAAGGTGGATAACAACCCCTTTTCACTAAGTAGCCGGGATTCTAGCCTCATCAAGCACTGAACTTCCCGCACCGAAAGGTGGAGGGCCCAAACTTTAGGTTAATAATTGAACTTGCTTACAAAAAAAAAAAAAATGCAAAAGCAAAAGCAATAAAAAGTGAGGACTTCTCCTAAATGGTGAGAAGTGGGAAATGATTAGATGAAGGTTATCTTGATTTGAGATTGTAAGTCCGTAGGGGTGTTTGAACGCCTAATGCCCTAAAGCCGTCTGGTTTGGGAGTCATTGACCTAACGCTCGACCTCATGGATCACTAGAAAGCTTAATAGAACAATACATTGTACCATACTTCCATCTTTGATCCTATTAAAAGAAAAAAAAAATACGAGTGAAAAGAATAAGGGCACTTAAAACAATAAAGCTTTAATAAAAGGTCCACTTTTTGTCTTGATGATCGGCACTAGATTTGTGTGCTAGTTTGAGGATAAGGATGTGATTAATTCTTTAGTTGGTTAAGATAGCAACATATTTGATGCCGGTCCACTTAAAATGATTCTAGAGTTGTTTTAATTTGCATGATCATTTTCTTGATGTGTAGAGGACCACATTTGTTTGCTTGATATTAAGATTTTGGGAGATTGCTTGGAAAGGGTTGAAAAATTGCATACTTGAGGTAGTTTTCTCCCAATGCCTTTTTGTAATATTGGTACCTCTTTTGAAAGAATGAGCTTAATGTTTATGGGTATCATTTCTGGAAACCCTCACGAGACTTCACTCGTCCACTAGCGGTAACCTAGGGGTTTAAAAGGCTTGTTGCATGTGCTAAGTGCAATCGTGTTCCCTACGAAAGTGGCGCTATTATTTCATTATTTTCTAGTTATAGTTGTTTAGTTGTTCATTTCATTTAATTACTTTGTAGTTCATTGCTAGGGCCTGGCAATATTTAAGTTTGGGGGTGTGATGAGCGCTGAAAAGTACATTTTTAAACCCCTTAAGCTTGAGTGTTCTAGGACCTTTATCTATCTTATTTACCCGTTTTAGTACTTATTTGTGTTTTTGTCTATTTCAGGTCAATAATGTTAAAATGGGCTAAAAATAGATTCTTAAGGCATTTTTGAAGTCAAACTAAGTCTTGGAGAGGATTCAGAGCAAAATGAGGCTGATTTGGAGCAAAAAGAGGATGATCCTGAAAAGCTGCCAAGTGAGATCGATCGTGAACTCGATCAGAAAAGTGAGATCGATCGAACTTTTCTCTGATCGATCGAACATTGCTGGCAGTGAGCTATCTTATTCCGTGCGCGCCCAAAAGTTCACCTATCACATAGTACGGGATTAGATATTTTTGGGGCTATATTCCTGACTTAGTGACTAAGAAAAGGACCTTCTATATAAATGGAAGAGACCCATTTGTAAAGAGGCTTTTATCATTTTTATTTTTACATTGTAATTTATATTTCTCTCTCTAGAAAAGTTAGAGATTAGGGTTAGAAGAAAAGGGGGAAGTGGAGGCACATCTCAAGATCCATCTCTAGACCACTCTCTCTCTTCATCTCTAGAGCTTCAAAGAAGAAGAAGAAGAAAAGGAAGAAGAAGATGGAGCCATATTTGGAGCTTGATTCCATGACCACATCCACCTTCTCCATGATTGGCTAGATCTACACTTAGGGCTTGGATGAGCCCTATGTCTTGTGTAATCTAAACCCTTGTATTTCTATTTTTGGGGATTTATATATATTGTTGTGATTAGTGCTCTAAACTTGTGAATTTCATGAATCTTAGTATATTTCTATGATTTCTATGGTTTAATTTTTCCTATTAATTCTCTAGTTTATTTACATGTCTATGTGTGATTAAATTAGGAATTATTTCTTACATGATTCATATGGATTAATTTTTTCTATTGATTCTCTATTTGATTACATGTTGTCTTATGTGTGATTATTTGGGAATTAATCTCTACACTAGTTTTTCTATATTAATTGCATGTCTATGTGTGGTTGATTGAAAATCTAGTGATGGCTAAGCATGGGTTTTCATTGAATGGGTTTGTCAATTAATTTGATGGTTTATACTTATACTTGATGGGTTGTTCTACAATTTAATCCATGCTTGTAGGTAGGTAGATAATCTATGATTGCTTAGATATTCCTTGGCTTATTATTGCAAATTCCATGATTCTCTAGATTGATGTGTGCTACAATTGTTGCTACCTAGATGGGTCATGCTTAAACTAGATAGGTTGTGCTACAATTAGTTTAGGTAAGACAATTCATGCTTAAATTAGATGGTCCATGCTTAATATTGCAATTGGTAGTCACATTTTGTTCACAAGAATGTATTCTCCATTAATGGAAAGCAAGTGGTTAATTATATGAGTTTAGTGGTGATTCCAACACCCTAAGTCCTCTCTTCTCATCTCTTAAATCCCTATCTCTCATTAGTTTATTTTAATTGCATTTTAACTAATTGATTTCTAGATTAATCAACCAATCTCTCTCTTTTGCAATCATTTGGTACATTAGAGTTGAAGTTAAATTCCAACATGAATAATCCCTTGGGACGATCCTTACTCACTCTTACTACGTTAGTAGTAGTGTTGATAGTGGTTTTTATAAATTCATATTTGACCTAAAAGGCTTTTCTTGAACCACACATTCACTACATTATTTTGACGTATACAAGCGGCCTCGTCAGCTACAACTCATGCATGATTAATAAGACCCTATGGAAGAAAAAAAATGAAATTCCCACACCCGATGCAAACATGGTGAAGCAATGACTTGTTATTTTTCAATATTTCCATAATATAATTTAAAGTTAAAAATTTCATAAGATGCAAACTAATTGTCATTGGCCTCTGGCCTTATCTCATATATATCAAATATATTACAAAATATATACTTATGTATAGATTACATGTATTGATCAAGGTTTACAACATTTGACAAAATAAACCAAAATAAGTCATGATATGCTAACATATGCATATTCTAGTATAACAAAAAAAAATTACTCCAAGAAGGCAAGCAAGCCTAGGAATGTTGAGCATCCTAAATTAACATTTCCCTACCTGAAAAATAGCCCTAAACCACAGGGCGAGTAATCATGATTACTCGTAGGAAATGAATATGCGTATGACATAAAGGTTTAAAAATTTTGCATGTTGATATAAATCATTACATGTGGACCATGCCACCTAGAATCTAAGTTAAGATGCTTGTATAAGATCATTCCTAAATCACGATAGCATAAGGAAACACGAAACAAGATATCCAAGGAATTTAACAAGATTGAAATAATTTAATTAACACGAAAGATTTAAACCTTCAAGGAATACCACTTGAAGTTTAAATGATGAAATCAACCAATGTGGATACTCGGATATCACTCGGATTAAAACCATACTCTCGGGATCACTTTAGGGCTACTAACCCACGGGTACCTTCCCCTAGTACGGACTATAGTGTAGGGAGCTCTCTATCTCCCATTCTAGAACCAAGTCCTAGCCAAGTCAAGTTCTTGATGATATCCCAAGTCTCTAAAATCAACAAGTTGTGCAACCAAAAGTGTATCAAGATACAAGTAATGCATTAAACCACATTCCATACACAACCAAGATTTTGGAACACACAAGTCATGTCCTAAGTCCTCAACTATAATGGCATTTGAAATTTCAAGAAATCATAGTATGCATCTACATAGACTACAAACTAGTATTTATAGCACAAGGAATCCATTGATGTAAATATATCACTAGTACAAGATTAATGATTTAATTATTTATTTAACTCATTCCAATGTAAAGGTGCAAGTTCATTAACTACATTAATGAATCTAAGTTGCAACAAGTCATGATACATGATAAAAAGGCAAAAACCCCATGAAATAGATGTCCAAATCATTAAAACACTAAGTAGAGATTTATTAACCTAATTAATTAATTTTTCTAAAAATCAAAGTTGTCCAAAAATTATCAAAATAATATATGTGAACGTTCATTCCATGATGATTGCAAATATCACATCAATTTCACAAAATGAGCAAAACATAATCATGTGGAATTTTATTAATATAAAGTAATTAAATTACTAATTTTCAATTGTTGCTCAAAAATTCCCAAAATAATGTATAACAAGGATTATGCCAAGATCATCACATATATCAAGTCAAAAATAAGTTACATGTAAGCTAGAATATATTATTAATTTCCCAAATTAATAAAAAAACATGCATATAACTTATACTTCAATACAAGAGTGATTAAACCACTTAAATAATAAACATAAGGCATCCCCTACCTCACTAGAGAGAAGTATCTCTAGAATCCAAGGCAAGCAAGGTCCAAATGATATACCCTTCAAGGGTTATGTAGAGGAGGATGAGGCGATTCAAAAGTGTTCCCCAAGGTAAGGCTAGATGTGAGTGGAAGGCCCTCAAATATCAAAGCCAAGGCCTAAGCATCAGGCTTCTCTAATGGTAGTTAGGGTTTGTGGTGAGGAAGATAATGATATAATGAGATTAAGTATGAGTGGAGGAAATAGGAATCCTCCACTCACTATGTGATCCTACACCATGGTCAACACACACATCTTTGGTCAATTACATAAAAACCCCTCTTTAATGCCAAAATCCCAAAGTGACCCAAAAATATTTGCATAAAGGTCCCTCTTCTAAATATCTTGCAAACTTAATTGCAAAATGGTCCTCAAGACAAAAATAATTACTTTAAGTAATTACACAAATAACCCCAAAGTAAGAAAGTTTCCAAAAAAGTGTGCATCCACACCCCTAAGGAAGAAAGTGCACTAATAGCATGTATTTCTAAGAAAGTAAAAATACACGTGTCAATGAAATCATGTCCTATGGATGGATACAAAAGTGGAAACAAAACCGAAGTGAGGCTATGTAAGGAAAAACAAAATCGGGAAAAAGACGAAAATAAAATAAAATAAAAATAAAAATGTGCCGAAAAAAGAAAGGAAGGAAATGACCGGGTCATCACATGTTTGGTTGCACTTCACCCAATCTAGTGACCTGCCAATTGATTTCTAACCCATGCATTGCACGTGATGACCAATCTTTCTCTAAATGACCATAGAGCCCTTTTCATATGTAAAAGACCATAATGACCTTTAAAGACTATTGAACCCAATTAGTGTCCAAACAAGCCCTAAAGTCTATCTTCTTCATCGATTTGTCATATATATGTTGCCCTAATTCATCCATTGTCCTTCTTCCTCATCAATCTGTGGAGCTTCTTCTTCAATGTCACTATATCACGTCTCTGTATCTGCCTATATATGTATATATTGTTTAATTTTGGCATGGGGTGTGTGTGTGCATCTATCTCTCTCTATATATATACACACACATATATACTGATATGTTGTATTTTTACAGAGAATGAGTTCTTCTGTATCTTCTAATATATGAATGAATAGTTTTATTTTGGCATGGGGGTGTGTGTGAGTCTGAAGATCAATTGAAGCACAAATTTGTTCCTGATCAGTAAAGTTCTCTCTCTCTATGTTCAATATCTAAAGGACTCTGTTGAGTAGATTGTATATGGCATGAATGAATGGTGGTGGGTGATAAAGTGTCAGTTATAGTGATAAGGGTGAATGTGTGTCGATCATTTACTGGCTCCTCAGAGTACAGTGGGTCCCATATCAATTTAACCTCAATAGTTTTATTACTCATATTGATGTGGTACCATTTTAATAAGGGATAAAGTTTAGATAAGGTTGCATGTGTGTCAATCATTTAGTGGCTCTTCTGATTACACTGGGTCCACATCCTTTATCTCAATAATTTTGTTACTCATTCTGATGTGACACCATTTTATTGAAGGGTAAAATAGTCTTTACACATTTTCAGTTATAGAATGTCACCTGAAAAACCTTCTTCGTCCTAAAACTTAACTAAACTCATAGTTTAGGGGGGGTTATTTGTAGTTGAGGGGGGTTTTTTGCACTTGAGGTATACTTCAGGGGGGTTTGTCGCACTTTACCCTATATAATATGATATGTGTGTATATATATATATGTATTGTTTATATTAATATTATTATTATTATTATCCTTATAAATCACGTATCAGATGAAATAGTATGGTTATTAATATAATTACTATAAGTATTAAGTTATTTTTCTTTTCTTAATCTCTAAGGCAGACTTAGTATAGTAAGATTAGAATTAGGGTATTGTTATTAGCCTATATATATGTATAATATGTGTCTAAAGAAGGGATTTACTTGCACATAAAGAGCAGACATAGAAGTGAGATACAAAGATAGAGAATGTGAGGGAGAAAGAGAAGAATTGGCCAAGAATCAAGGTCAAACCTTAGGAGGAAAAGCGTCAAATTTTGGCCAAGAAGAATTGCACATTCACTACATTATTTTGGCCAAGAGGAATTGTCCAAGAGGAATTGCACATTCACTACATTATTTTGGCGTGTATCAAGCGGCTTTAATCATCAAATTTTGGCGCCGTTGCCGGGGATTAACGGTTTTGTTGGAATTAAACTAGACAATAGTGTTCATTTGATTGCTTCTATTTTTATTTTATTTTCCATTGTATATTATTTTCTCTTGTTCTCATTATTATTTGTTCAATTAGGTACTTGACTACAAGGAAGGCAAACTTTAGAACTTGAAGCAATAATTGGAGCTTAAAGCTAATATTAAAATTTGAAGTTGCTTAAGGACCGTTGTGAGCAATTCTTGAAACTCTTGTATTTTAATTGTTTCACTTCTTTGTATGCTTGTGATAGCCCTTGTTGAGGCTCATTATATTGCTTTATCTTTGTCCAAGCATAGGCCCTTGTTGAGGCCAATATTTTCTTGCATTTGGATTTTAATTGTGAATGGAGGAATTGTTTGATCCAAAGTTTGGGGGGAAATTATATCCCTTCACCTTATACTCCTCTATCATATTTTAATCCTTATGAGATTGAGTCCAATTCATTTCATGCATCATCTTATTATGGACTTGATCACTCATTTAATCCTTTTTATGACTATTACCCTCCCCCACCATTTTGTGAAAAGCCAAATCCACCACCTTCTAGGTATTCATCCGGATTTGAAGAAAAAGTGTTAGCTTTACTTGATGTGCATATTTTACAAACTCCATTCATTAATTCTCATTCTCAAACTTTAGCCAAGTTAGAAGCTCAAGTTGAGCAAGTTGCAAATACTCTTTCTCGTTAAGAGGAGGAAGAAGAGGCAAATGAAAAAATGGCAAGAACTTCAATGTATATAGATGAGGATGATGAGAGTGGGGAGGATGAGACAAGTGAGCTAATGCCTAGCACTCTATCTTGTATAGAGGAGGAAGTGGCAAGTGAGTTAGTAGCTAATCCAATAGAGCATAACATGATTAATAAGGACTTTCCTTGTTTTGATTATGATTTTATCTATGACCTTGCTACTCTAGAGAGTGAGGAGATGTTGACCACACTTGAGGTAGGAGAGAAGGAGGAGGAACTTGTTGAAGAGGGCCTTCCTTCTATTATCTCCAAAGATCTTCTTGAGACATGCCTTTTTGAAATGTATAAAAATTATGGTTTTAACCTTGAAAGCTTTAAAAATGAAGTGAACTCTCTAATGGACTCCTTAGCTAACTTAGAAGGTGAGGAGATGGTTATTTTTGAGGAAGAGAAAAGGGATGAAGAGAAGATATTTCTTGATATTCCAAATGAGTCTTTAGAAGATAATGCCTCACCAATTACCAAAGTGAATGATCATTTGAATGTGTTTCAAGAACACAACAAAGAGGTAAGCCTAACCATGTTTGATTTTGTTTTCAAGACCGTGGATGAAAGAAACAATATCATCTCTTTCATTTCTTTTCAAGTCATTCTTCTGGAGGATGATTTCATTGTTGTAAATGGGACATTAAATGAGAAAAGTGAAAAGATGATCAATAAGGATGTTTCATATCCGGTTTTTGATTCTTTTGATTAGTAAGTTGGCTCAACGTCTTGCTAGAGACGTTAAACACTAGTATTCGTAGAGTTTTCAACTCTATTCCTCTCCCATTTCTTTTTATTATTTATTTATTTTATTTTTTTTTTGTTTTTGTGTACATTCTTCTATCCATTTTTCAATCTCTATTTTTGTTACCATCATTGGAGCTTAGCATAGGGTTTTCTGCACTTTCATGTTGAAAATTGAGCATTTTGCATAAGTTCAATCGATCTCACATGAGAGTTCGATCGATCGAACTTCATACCTGCATCAAACCTGCATCCAAATCACTCTCTGTCTCATCAATCCAATAAAATCTTCGTATCTCAGTTCTCAGTTAGATCGATTAGAAGACCTTCGATCGATCCAAACATCAAGTTCGATCGATCTGTAGTTTCAACACTTAGAAAAATTTTGAACCTGCATCAACCTGCATATTTCAGCTCTCTGTTAGATCGATCGAAAACATTCCTAGATCTATCTAAAGTTTTTTGATCGATCCAACTTCATTATTGGATCGATCTTGAGATTCCATACTTAAAAAAAATTTCAAAGCACTGCAAATTTCATACTCTCTATCCCATCGTGCGAGCATAGATGGATCACAGCTTTGCCCCTTTAAATTTTTGACTTTTTCTTCTTTCTATTTTTATTTTATTTTATTTTTCATCTTCTTTGACTTTTGTTATTTCTTTTATTTTATTTACTCTCTTTTCTCTTATAAAAAAAAAAAAAAAAAAAAAAAGATTTAAAATTTGTTAAAAATACAAAAAAAAATTTGTTTATTTTATTTTATTTTCGAAAACTCCAAAAAGATTTTTATTTTTATTTTATTTTCATTTTTACTGTCAAGATTTATTTTTATTTCACACTTTTTAAATAAATAAAAAATCCCAAAAATATTTTTATTTTATTTTATTTCCTTTTATCTTATTTCCAAAAAAATCCAAAAATATTTTGTTTAACTTTAATTTTTAATTTTTCTTAATTTTTAATTTTTAATTTAGAAAAAAAAAATTAAAAAAAAAAAATTATTATTCTTTGCATTCTTTATATCATTGCATTGTTATTTACTTGCCTTTTTATTTTTGTTTGTGTACATATTTGTTTTGTCTAAAAAAAAAAAAAAAAAAAAAAAGAAAAAAAAAAAGAAAAGAAAGACAGTTTTTAAAAAGTAGCATTCCGTCTTGCTAGAGACGTTAAACTTAGCACCCACATGACGCATTGTGTCATTTAGCTCTTTTATAGTTCATGTTCGTTTGTATTTTTATTTCTTTATTTTTCTTGCATTTTGTTTCATTGTACATACTTTCTTAAATAAATAAATAAAAATAATTTTTTTTGCATCCCTTATTTCCTTGCATTTTCATTTCTTGCATGTTTATTTATTTGATTTTTGTGTCTATGTACATACTTGTTATGTCACAAAAAAAAAAAAAAAAAAAAAAAAAAAATGAAAAACAAAAAGTAAGAAAATTTTGTATATACTTGCATTGTACATATTCTTTTTCATTTCTTGCATTGTACATATTCTTTCATTGCATTTTACCTTCTTTATTTTTCTTTTTATATTTTGTTCATGCATTTTACTCTTCGTTTTTTCTTGCATTTTGTATATACTTACTTTCATTAAATGAAAAAAAAATATATATACCATTGTGCCCTTATTTGTAGCCAAGCATACTTTATGATTTATATTGGGCATGATCTCATATCTCTCTTTCATCTTGTGCTATATTGCCTTAGAATGCTTGATTATTCTTATCCCATTTGATATTTGATGTGAGTTGATAGTGTGGTTATTCAAGTAGGTTGTTAATTCCAAGTTTGAGGGAGACGTCTTTCGAATTGGATCGCTACCGGGCTTCATGTCTACATCACCACGGTATACTATTTCCATCTTTTCCATTGTTCTCATTGCACATTGAGGACAATGTGCAGTTTAAGTTTGGGGGTAAGGTGTCTTTGTTGCATTCTATTTAAGTTTAAGACTTAAATGCGTGATTGAGATTGGAGATCCATGTTAGCAATGATTTTGATCTTTTGAAGACTATATTACTTAGAATTTAAAAATTGCTTGACTTGAGAGTCCAATACTCCTTATATGCCTTATGGATGCCATTTACGAGTAAATTTTTTGAAAAATTGATATCTTGCTTACACTTGTTGTCCACAGCATCCTGATTTTGTGATTGTTTTCAGATTCATTCTAGAATTCTACGCTAGCACAGGCGCACACTAGTATTCATCTGTGGGCTAGATGCTTTGTTGATTATTGAATTGGTTATATCTCAATTGAGCTAGTAGTGCATTGAAAGCTTTCATTCTTGATAAAAGTGGATAACAACCCCTTTTTCACTAAGTAGCCGGGATTCTAGCCTCATCAAGCATTGAACTTCTCGCGCTGAAAGGTGGAAGGCCCAAACTCTAGGTTAATAATTGAACTTGCTTACAAAAAAAAAAAAAAAAAAAAAAAAAAAAAAAAAAAAAAAAAAAAAAAAGGGAGCAAAAGCAAAAGCAATAAAAAGTGAGGACTTCTCCCAAAAGGTAAGAAATGGGAAATGATTAAATGGAGGTTGTCTTGATTTGTAGCCTAGTTGATTTAAGTTTGTAAGTCCGTAAGGGTGTCTTAACACCTAGTGCCCTAAAGCCATCTGGTTTGGGAGTCATTGACCTAACGCTTGATCTCATGAATCGCTAAAAAGCTTAATAGATCACTACATTGCACCATGCTTCCATCTTTGATCCTATTAAAAAAAATAAATAAATAAATAAAATAAGCTTTAGTAAATGTTCACTTTTAGTGAAAAGAATAAGCGCACCTAGAACAATAAGCTTTAGTAAAATGTTCACTTTTTGTCTTAATGATCGGTACTAGATTTGTGTACTAGTTTGAGGGTAAGGATGTGATTAATTCTTTAGTTGGCTAAGAGAGCAACACATTTGATGCCGGTCCACTCAAAAGGATTCTAAAGTTGTTTTGATTTACATAATCATTTTCTTGATGTGTGGAGGACTACACTTGTTTGCTTGAAGTTGAGATTTTGGGAGATTGCTTCGAAATGTTTGAAAAATTGCATACTTGAGGTAGTTTTCTCCCAATGATTGTTTGCAATATTGGTGCCTCTTTTGAAAGAATGAGCTTAATGTTTGTGGGTATCATTTCTGGAAACCCTCACGAGACTTCACTTGTCCACTAAGGGTAACCTAGGGGTTTAAAAGGCTTGTTACATATGCTAAGTGCAATCGTGTTCCCTACGAAAGTGGTATTATCCTTTTATTACTTTTTAGTTATAGTTGTTTAGTTGTTCATTTCATTTCTTTACTTTGTAGTTCATTACTAGGGACTACCAATATTTAAGTTTGGGGGTCTGATGAGCACTGAAAAGTACTTTTTTAAACTCCTTAAACTTGAGTATTCTAGGACCTTTATCTATCTTATTTACCCGTTTTAGTACTTATTTGTGTTTTTGTCTATTTCAGGTCAATAATATTAAAAGGGCTTAAAATGGATTCTTAAGGCCTTTTTGGAGTCAAACTAAGTCTTAGTGATGATCCAGAGCAAAAAGAGGCCGATTTGGAGCAAAAGGAGGCCAATGCTGAAAAACTGCCAAGTTGGATCGATCCAACTTTTTCTCTGATCGATCCAACTTCTCTGATCGATCCAACTTTTTCTCTAATCGATCCAACTTCTCTGATCGATCCAACTTTTTCTCTGATCAATCGAACATTGCTGGCAGCGAACTGTCTTATTCCATGCGCGCCCAAAAGTCCACCTATCACATAGTACGGGATTAGATATTTTTGGGGCTATATTCCTGACTTAGTGACTAAGAAAAGGACCTTCTATATAAAGGGAAGAGACCCATTTGTAAATAAGCTTTTTATCTTTTTATTTTTTACATTGTATTTTTTATTTCTCTCTCTAGCAAAGTTAGAGATTAGGGTTAGAAGAAAAGGGGGAAGTGGAGGCACATCTCAAGATCCATCTCTAGATCTACTCTCTCTCTCCATCTCTAGAGCTTCAAAGAAGAAGAAGAAAAAGAGGAAAAAGAAGATGAAGCCATAGTTGGAGCTTGATTTCATGACCACATCTACCTCCTACATGATTAGCTTGATCTACACTTAGGGCTTGGATGAGCCTTAAGTCTTGTGTAATCTAAACCCTTGTATTTCTATTTTTAGGGATTTATATATATTGTTGTGATTAGTGCTCTAGCCTTGTAAATTTCATGAATCTTGGTATATTTCTATGGTTTAATTCTTCCTATTAATTCTCTAGTTTATTTACATGTCTATGTGTGATTAAATTAGAAAATATTTCTTACATGATTCATATGGATTAATTCTTTCTATTGATTCTCTATTTGATTACATGTTGTCTTATGTGTGATTATTTAGGAATTAATCTCTACACTAGTTTTTCTATATTAATTGCATGTCTATGTATGGTTGATTGAAAATCTAGTGATGGCTAAGCATGGGGTTTCATTGAATGGGTTTGTCAATTAATTTGATGGTTTATACTTATGCTTGGTAGGTTGTTCTACAATTTAATTCATGCTTGTAGGTAGGTAGACAATTTATGCTTGCTTAGATATTCCATGGCTTATTATTGCAAATTCCATGATTCTCTAGATTAATGTATGCTACAATTGTTGCTACTTAAATGGGTCATGCTTAAAATTGATGGTTTGTATTACACTTAGTTTAGGTATACAATTCATACATAAATTAGATGGTCTATGCTTAATATTACAAATTCCATGATTCTCTAAATTGATGTGTGCTATAATTGTTACTACTTAGATGGATTATGCTTAAAATTGGTGGGTTGTGCTACACTTAGTTTAGGTAGACAATTCATACATAAATTAGATGGTCCATGTTTAATATTGCAATTGGTAGTCGCATTTTGTTCACAACAATGTATTCCCCATTAATGGAAAGCAAGTGGTTAATTACATGAGCTTAGTGGTGATTCCAACACCATAAATCCTCTCTTCATATTTCTTAAATCCCTATCTCTCATTAGTTTATTTCACTTGATTTTTAATTTCATTGCACCTTAGTTTAATTAAACCAATATCTCTCTTTGCAATCCTTAGATACGCTAGAGTTGAAGTTAAATTCCAACACGTATAATCCCTTAGGACGATCCCTACTCACTCTTGCTACGTTAGTAGTAGTGTTGATAATGATTTTTATAAATTTAAACTTGACCCAAAAGGCTTTTCTTGAACCGCACATTCACTACATTATTTTGGCGTGTATCAAGTGGCTTTAATCGTCAAATTTTTTATTTCAGGGGCATCTAAGAAAATATCTTCCATTCTGGGCAGTTTCGTTGTTAACCCATTTTGTAGGAGCCATCGTGCAATTAACGAAAGTTATTGCAAAAATACCTCGTCTGGAGCCTGGATCCTTGTAGGGGATTCATTTTCACATTTCTTCGAGTCGTGTACTCTTAGAATTCCGTTCTGGTCATTTTTCTCCAGTTTCAGAGTTTCTGGACCTGGTTGTTGCCGAACTTGTTCGGGGCATATCTCTCTGCTCGGGACTCAATTTTCAATGCCGTTTTTTCCATTGTTCATATTTTCTCATTTTGAATCTTTTTTGTTCACGAATTTTTGCCGTTTGAGCGTGTTTGCTCAAATTCCACTTTTTCGGACCCGGCGGGGCCCTTTCGGGGCACTTTTTGAGATTTCTATAAATAGGTTGCCCTAATTTTTAAAATCAAATTTTCAGACCTTCTTCCTCCTCTTGGCCGGCAGCTATGGAAGCCCAATGGGCTGCCTTCACTCTTTCTTCTCCTCCACTTGATTTCCTTGGTAGAAAATCTTCGGCCTTAACATTTATTGTTCGCCTTGACGTGCTCTACCTTTCCCTCTTATTAGAATCCATTTCTGACCATTTCTTGAGTTCAGGTTTGAAGTCAAGTTGTGATTTTCATAGGGCTTCCTTGGGATTCTTGTTCATCGTGTTGTCCCCGACAAAACCCTTCGGTGTCGTCGGATTCGGAGGACTTTTCTGGCGGTGGAGATTTGAGATTTCCATCTCAAATTGAGGTAGGGGGTGTTATAGGTTATTATTCTTGTTATATTGCATGCTAGTGAGGTAACAAATCTAGAGATTTTATTATTTATTTTTCTTGTGAAGGATTTGATTTTCCCGGTTGATTATAGCTTTGTTTAAACATGTGGCATGGAATTATATTACCCCTTGATATGGTCATTGACATATATTAAATTGAGAATTTTTTTGGACAAGTAATGAAAATTTTATTTAATATTTTTTTTGAGTAAATATTTAATTTATATGGCCTTATCTAGCTTGAAATCAATATTGTTAGCATATTATGTTAGGCTTTAATACACTGTTCAACATATGTGAAATTGAAAGTAATCGAAGATGTTTTGAAATCTAGTAATTATTAATTAATTTGATTAATTAATTTGTTCCAAGTGCACTATTCATTTGTTTAAAATTTCGACTTGATATTCTTAATGTGCATGCCATATACTTTCACATATATTAAATCTAGAATATTTGATTAGGTTTTGAATCTTTTCATTTAATTAATTTCTTTGTTTGAGATTTAATCCTCATGATGATATACAAATTGGAATTAAAGTGTGGCAAGCTAGTAATTTAGGCATTGGTATACTTGTTAACATATATTAAATTAGAATCATTTAAATGAGAATTGCAACTTTTGTTTAATATTTATCTTTGGTGAAAGTTAAATTTACATAGATGTAATTTGCATGAAATAAGCTTGTAATGTAATATTACAATAGGCCTTGGCATGTTCCCTAACATATGTTAATTTGAGAACATTTAGATGAGTTTGAAAATCTAGAGATTTTAATTAAAATGATTAATTAAAATCTATTTAATGGTTCCCTTGGCTTAATTAAGTTTTGAACTTGATATTTGTAATGACCATGACTTGTTTACTAGCATATAATAATTTGGGATCATTTGAAGTTGTTTTAGAACCTTGGGATTTAAATTAGCATGATTTAATTAAAATTCCACTTATTGCTCCAACAACCTAATTGAGTTTTAAAATGGATATAGGTGATGACCATGCTATGTCCTTTAATATGTATTAATTTGAGGTTATTTAGAATTGAATTGGAATCTAGAGAATTTAATTGTGTTTATTTAATTAAATTCTATCTAATTGCTCCATGGATTTAATTGCGTCTTGGAAGTTGTTTCTATATTTAAATCATGGACTTGGACTTGTTGTGTATTCACTTGGTTACATTTGAGCATTTGATAACATTGTTGCTATATTTAAATTCATGAGCTTATGTTTTCAACGTTGAAAGATATTGTTATAGCGTGTAACGAATCGCACACTAAAAATTCGACATTTGTCATGCCATAGTAGTTGTGGACTTAGTACATGTATTGTATGTGTTTCTAAATTTGGTTGTGTTTGGTAGATAGTTGATATCTTGTATATACATGTTGATATATACGTTGTTGCATAACTTGTTAATTTTGGAAACTTGGGGATGTCGTTGTTCGGCTACGGCTAGGACTTGGTTCTAGTACGGGGGATTGTCCCTCTATATAGTTTAGTGCGCACATAGGGAGGTTACCCGTGGGCTAGTAACCCTAAAGTAACTATGGTGTCGATCTGATTCGGCGTGACGTCCAAGTATCCACTTTGGTTGATTTCGCATTTCTTTTCAAGTTAATAACTAGATGATATCGTAACTTGTTGTTCTTTGTTTGATTTACCATTTTAAGTTACAAGATGTTAACTTTGAGAAATCATGCTTTATGCGTTGTATTGGAAGTTCCAAAGTTGGTTAAATTGTATCAATATCATGATTTGTGTTTTAATGTTCAAATTTAACTTAAGAATGATCCTATAGATTCATTTTGAACATAGGCATTAGGTGGCATGACCCACTCTTGTTATTTTTGTATTTTAGGTTTCAAGTTGATGACTTTGAGAATCTATATCTTGTTGCTTTATATAGCATGTTTCTATGTTATTGAAATGCATGAATGATGTGATTTATGCTAGAAACACTCTAAGATAGCTTAGGATGCTTCCTGAGTCTCATTTTGATATAGACGTTAGGTGGCATGAACCCTTTTAACATGTTTCACCATAAGGTGATAAAATTGTAAAATGTTAAGTCAATGCATGCTCATCTCCTACGAGTAGCTTTATGTTACTCACCCACGTAGTGGGGACATTTTTCAGGTACAGGAATCAATGTTGAGATTCTCATTTTGCTTTGATGATTTGTGAACTTGAAGATTTCCATTCTTGTGAAGATTGGCTTGAAATGTCATTTGTAGCTATTTTGTCAAATGTGTATATTTGATTCCAAACTTGTATTATGTGCTTAAGCACACTTTTTGATATTCATTCTATGTATATAATTTGTGGTCAAGGGCCAAACTTCATTTGTAATCTATGTATATTGAAAAATGTAGAATTTTACTTTTAATGAGAAAAGTATGAAAACTTGGGTTTCAATATGTCATTTGCGCACCGGTGTGTGCATTGTGTATGTAGTTCATCCTTTAGCATTCATTTTTTATATGTGAGGTGTGGCCAATGGCCAAACACCATTTAGTTTTCATTTTTGCATATTAGTTCACATATTGCATTTTTGGGCTAAAATAGTAGAAACCGAGCCTTTAAGGGTTCATTTTCAAATCGGGTGGTGCAAAGTGTGTTTCGGCACCTCTACTAGGTTTCATTTATCTTGTATGAAGTGTGGCCAAGGGCCAAACGGTCATTTGAAACCATTTCCTAATTTTGGTTTCATATTTTCCATTTTAAGTTCATTTTGGCCTTTTTGGTCGTTGGGGGGTCGGATTTTTACTCGGCCATTTTTGGGAGTCACAAACCATTCCCGCGTGCTCAAAATCACTATTTACGTCTGTGTGCATGATCGTTTCCGAGAAAAACCCTTTCCTTTGTGATTTGAGCCTCTTATGGAATCATTTTTCAATTTTCTTGCATAATCTAATTTTAGGGCATTCTGGCGTTTTCCTTCGGGAAATAAATTCCGGTCTTCACATGGTCATTTATAAAATGTGATTTTAGGGGGGGTTTCTTCTTCGTGTTTTTCCAGAAAATGTCGTCTTGGTACCAGAAATCCCTCGTGAAGTTTTAGTTTCCAGTTTTCATTTTAGCAGCTTTTTAGCTCTCTTGACCAGATTTCTTGGGAGGACATTTTGGCCATTTTACAGCGAGTTTTTTTCATTTTCTCTCACTTAGCTAGGTAGAAAATTTGATTTCGGGAGGGGTTTCTTCTTTGTGTTTTTCTAGAAAAATTCATTTGATAGCCAGTTTTCAATCTCAGATTCTATAGTAGCTTTTTGTCCTCATGTCCAGTTCTGATCTAGGGGCATTTTAGGGATTTTACAGTGAGTTTTTTTCGTTTCTTTTCACGCTGTCGGGTAGAAAACTCGATTTTAAGGGGGGTTCCTTCTTCGTGTTTTTCCAGAAAAATCCGTTTCGGACCTCGTTTCGGCTCTCAGTTCTGGCTGAATTTTTCTCTTTCCTAGCATGTCATGGTGCATGCCATTGGACGCCAAATGGGGCGCCGGCATGGGTGCCGGGCGCGCATGGGGCATGCCATGGCCTTCGTCGGCCCGCCGCCATAACTTCAAACACTCGTTTCTCCCTCGTCCGGACTCCAAATCGAGTGAACTTTTTTTTATATTTGAATAATTTTTTGATGTCTTTCCAATGGTGTGCTCGGTTGCACCCGGTTCTTCCTGGATAATTACCAATTTACCCTTTTAGCCTTAAGTCCTCGTTTTTCTTCGTCATGTCGTTTTTCCTTTGTCCGAACTCCGAATCATGCGATTCTTGAGTCCATCTTGATTATTTTTTTGTTGTCTTTCTAACAGCGTGCCCGGTGGCTTATTTGTCATATTTTCAATCTTTTACTTTCGCGTCAGTTTTCTTTGAGTTCTGTGACCTCATAAAGGTCATCTTAGGGTCTTAGAGGTGTGTTGTGCCTTGGGAGACCATTTTCTTGTTTCTTGCTTCCGCATCGGGATCCGTTACCGAGTCAACTTTCGGGTCCCATTGATGCACAGGGTTGAAAAAAAACCTGGATCGTTACAGAAACCTTCAGGCAAGTTCTTCTCTAACTTTTCTCTAAGAACTCATAAGGATTTCACCTTGAGTATCAATGTTAAAATTAAATCTATTTATTTAAAAATCATGGTTAGGTCGGAATAATTAAAAGTATAAATTATTGTATTTGATTTTTGGATTATCGGATTTTAATTGTATGTATATGTGTTCTATATGGATTAAAAATCAATTTATGGGTTGATCTTACACCAAATTAGGTTAATTAGGGTTCCTAGAGTTTTTGGAATTTTTTGAGAATTTTCTATAATTTTCTGGTATTTTTCTATATATTTTTAGGAATTTATTAGATTTATTTTCCTATATTTATTTGGAAAATTTTATATATATATATACTGTTTATATCATCTGTATTACGGCGCATCAAAGAGGGGGCTGTATTCCAGTGTTGTTCTGTGCGGCTTATGGTACAAGGGTGAGTGCGTTGATCTAGGCCATAGGATTAGTTTAATATAGTATGATTGATCCGGAGTGGTGTACATACATGGGGATTCAATGCACCGCTGATCTAGGCCCTTGGTGAGGTCTGGTCAACAAAGAAGAGATCCGGTGCATCGCAGCGCATGGATTTCTGTATATGTGTGCATTGGGACCATTGACTTGGTCTAGTCAACAATATTATTATTCAGTGTGGCACGGCTCCCCAAAGAGGGGAGTATCAACCAACTAGAAGTAGCCACACACGCACCGAGAGTGGATCAGGCAAGTGAGGACGCGTGGCAGCACGTGGATGCGCTTGTTAGAGCAAGGTGGCACGTGCAGTGTGTGTATGAGTGTCTGACGGCGCGTGCGAGGGTGTTTAAGGTCCCAAAAAGTTGTCGTGGGGTCCGATGATGTCACGAAATTGATTTCAAGCTTGTTAATGTTAAAATAAATTAGTAGATGAGGTATTTTAGGTGTTTAAGGGCTGTAGGATGCTACTACGTTATTTAGTTGCATTTATTTGCGTAATGTAATTAATTAATAATTTATTACGGAAGGAAGTGTGTGTGTGTGTATATATATATATATATATATAATTATATATGTGTATATATGATTTATTTAACTTGTGATTAGTATGGAAGGAATTATTTATATGTGTGTGTGTGTGTGTGTGTGTGTGTGTGTGTGTGTGTGATTTAAATAATATATATATGTGTGTGTGTATGTGTGTGTGATTTATATAATCAAGGATTATTATAAAAGGTATTATACATATATTATATATATATGTATAGGTATATGTCATTTAAGATTATTAAATATTATAAATCTTATTTGGTATATCTTGATTGGTAGGTAATGTAGTTGATTAAATCGTAATAGAGTGGTTATTAAACTAATGATATGCTTATAATAGGCATGAGATGTCTATGTATGATTTAGCTTATAGTTAAGTTTAAAGTTGGTACATGGTTGAATTGTAGGCATGGATGAGTTGTCAAATTCTTAAATATAATGCCTAAATATTTGTATTAATAAAATACATACATAGAAAGTATGGATGAGTTACTAATTTAAAATTATAAATATATTTACTTAAGGATGCATGGTTGAGCTACCAATATATAAATAAGTATATCTATAATAGCATGGTTGATTTGCCAAAGCGTAATTAAATTGCTATTTGTTAGATGATTAAAATTTCTTCTATGGTTATTGTATTTATAGATTAGATTATGATTAAATATTCTTCAATTAGAATAATCTAGTACTTACAGGTTAGTGTATTATTTTATACATATTAATAAAATAATATTGGTGGAGACATGAATGATTTGTCAAAGCTTAGATTTTGGATATGTGATTTAAATAATTAAAATCATTATCGGGTTTTGGGATTAAATATAATATTCCTTTTATTATAATTTATTGTTTAAATGATTAAACAACTTACTAAGATGGGATTAAGGTTAAAGGAGTTTCTTTTTAAAAGAAATGGTGGATTGGTTTAGGTACGATTATTATTTTAATCATTGTTTAATAGGTTTGAAAATTTAATAAACCTATTAATGGATGTGATTAGTGTAGTATATATAATTATTTATATATATGTATATCATGTTATATTAAAGTTAAAACTTTATTAGGTTTGGTTTTGATCAGAAATGATCTGCTTATTGGTTTTCATATGTCTGGTAGAGAGAACTTGCTAGTGGGTTTGACCCACTTATTTTTTATCTTTCAGATTATTAGAGGTTCAAGTCTCAAGGTTGAGGATCCGCAACTGAAAGACTTATCTATTCTTTCGGTTTATTCCAGAGTAGGATGATACACTTATTTTATTTATAGTTGACTGGATTATTGGATAATATTTTTAAGGATCCTTGCAATACGGGATTCCCGAGTTGTAATTTTGGAAAAGTATTAATAAAATTATTATTTATTAGTTTTCTTCAGCGAGTTATTTATTCTTTTTAATTCTTTTTTTTAATCTGTGCTTGTTTGAAATACTTTAATTGTTTTGATATTCCCTGATTTTGTGCACGGATTTGATCAACTCGTGTTCCGAAATTATGGGATATCACAGATTAAAATAGAGACTATGTAGGGGTTTATATATGTTTACATGATTTATATGATTTTATGATTTAATGCATGAATTGTTGTTTAATTTTGTTGTAAACATGCCTAATTACTTTAAGTAAATAGTTGGGGATGTTTAGGACTTAGAACTGTGGTATTTGCCTTACGTATTTGGAGACATTATCTGTTGGGGGAGTCTTTCAGACTATTTAGTAATCACAAGAGCTTGCATT
This sequence comes from Cornus florida, assembly GCF_030987335.1. Taxonomy (NCBI): domain Eukaryota; kingdom Viridiplantae; phylum Streptophyta; class Magnoliopsida; order Cornales; family Cornaceae; genus Cornus; species Cornus florida. Next base: position 37,392,995 of record NW_026775571.1, on the reverse strand, counting down.
ATTTGTTCACTTAGAAGGAGTTGAATATGAGACAATGTAAATGTTTAGAGTTTGTAAAGGATTATCATTTCTCTATACAATACCATCCATGGAAAGTGAATGTGGTGGCAGATACACTCAATCGCCGACCCTACGCTAGTCTTTCTACATTATTCACCATTGAGTGGGATGCTTTGAAGACAATTGATGAGTTGTCCGATACTTTTATGGCGTGTATGGAAGTTACACCATTTATTATTCACAAGGTATTTGAGGCACGACTCACAGATCAGCAGTGCATTAATAAAGTTACAGAGTTAGCTTCTGGAGATGTTCCATTCTATTATGTTAGGACTGATGGAGGCTTGAAGTATAAGGGGAGTTTAGTAATACCTTTTGCTGATGATTTAATGAAGGATGTGATGACTAAGGTTCACAAATCAGAGTTTTCTATCCATCTAGGTGGAGATAAGATGTATCAGTATATGAAGTGACAGTTTTGGTGGGCAGGTATGAAGAAAGACATTATTATTTTTGTCTATAAGTGTAGTACTTTCTAGATGGTCAAGATTGATCATCAGAGACTGCCAGGTTCTTTGCAGCCATTATCTAAACCAGAGTGGAAATAGGAGAGCATTTCTATGGATTTTGTGGAGGGATTGCCTAATTCCAATAAGAGTCATAATTCCATTTGGGTTATTGTTGATAGATTGACCAAATCGACTCATTTCTTACCTATTCGCATAGATTGTACTTTGGAGCAATTGGCGAGGCATTACATTACAGAGATTGTGAAGTTACATGGCATCCCGTTGTCTATCATCTTGGATAGGGATTTGAGTTTCATCGCATGATTTTGGAAGAGCTTTCAGCAGGCTTTGGGTACAGAGTTGCGTCCTAGCACTGTTTATCATCCTCAAACTGATGGATAAACCAAGAGAGCTAATCAAATCATGGAGAATATGTTTCGTTCTTGTGTCCTTAACTTTAAGGGCCATTGGAAGGATTATTTGCCACTTGTGGAGTTCGCATACAACAATACCTTTCAGAAGACTATTGATATGGCATCATTTAAGGCATTATATGGTTGACCATGTAGATCTCCTGTTTGTTGGTTGGAGGTTGGAGAAAGCAAATTTTTGGGTCCTGAGTTCATTAAGGACACCTCGGAGAAGATCGCTCTTATTAAGGATTGTATGCACACTGCCCAGAGTAAGCAGATGAGTTATACCAACCGTCTTACTCACGAATTGGAGTTTCAGGTCGGAGATCAGATTTTGCTTAAAGTATCTCCTATAAAGAGAGTAATGCACTATGGAAAGAAAGGGAAGTTGTTACCACGTTTTTTTAGTCCTTTTATGATTACGGATCGAGTTAAAGTTGTAGTTTATCAGTTAGCACTTCCAGACCATTTACATCGTGTCCATAATGTCTTTCATGTATCCATGTCGCAAAAATTTCTGAGATATGAGGATCGCTATCAGCATATAGATGTTGGCGAGATTGAGTTGCAGCCTAACGCAATATATGTGGAGCCACCGTGTTGTATTCTAGACCGCAGGGATCAGGTTCTTCACAACAAGATTATACCTCTTGTGCATGTTCAGTGAAGCCATCATAATGAGGCTAAGTCTACTTAAGAACAGGAGGATGAAATTCGATCCAAGTTTCCAGAAATTATAGAATAATGTAAGGGCGAATTACGAGGACGGAATTCCTTTTGTTATGGGGGAAGAATGTAATACCCCTATTTTTCAAAGGATTTAATTGGATTTTATTTAATTATTTTAATTGCATTTTATTTATTTAAATGGCTATTTGTTTATTTGCTTTTATACTTAATTATGTGTTTACTTAATTAATTATTTTGTTAAATTATTTTGTTTGAATTAATTAAATTTATTTATATTGGCTAATTATATGTGCATTCTTATTTGATTACATGTGATGTGTTTGTGTGATTGAATTGTTTTAAATGTTTAATTGTGTTAGTTAAATGATTTTATTTTATTTTATTTTAAAGAATTTGGGTTATAGCCCATTGACCAACTAGATGGATCTTGGACTATTTGAGTGGGATCCTAAATGGGTTGGATAGTGACCCATGGGGATTAGTAGTTATATATATATAATGAATTGTATATATATATATATATATATATATATATATATATATATATATATATATATTTATATTATTCTTATTAAAAATAATGTTTTATTAAATTAGTTACCTAGTTTGTGAATTGCCAGACGTATGTTAGGTCTAGAATATACGTGGCATATTTTATCTATATATATATTTAGAGAATATATCTAGAAAGAGAAAAAGAGAAAGTAGAGAGAGAAAGAGGAAGAGAGAGAAGGAAGAAGAAGAAGAATGACCATTAAAGAAGAAGAACAAAGAAGAAGGAGTCTAGTTTTCGATTCGAAAGTTTAAGGCAAGTTCTCTATTCTACACTTCTCCCTTAAATCTGTAATCTATATGTCTCTAGTATAACTTTAGGGATGTTTACAGGATTATTAAAATTGGAATCCATGTTTAAATTGATCTAGAACATAGGTTTTTTATGAGTTTATGTTCACGGTTGTTCTTATTGTATGAATTGATAAATTTATGGCTTAGATCTGATTTTTAATGGATTTCTAAATGTTATAATGATGTATTTTCATGCTTGTGTGTTGATGGGACTTAGTAACATGTTTTAGGACCCTTAACAATGGAGTACAGGGCTTAAAGCAAAGTTTCTCAAGCTGTTTCACAAAATAGTGCTCGAGCACCCCTTTATGGGAAAGGGTTATCGAGCACCCTATGGACAAAAGGGTGATCGAGCACCCTCTGGAGAGTTTTGACAAAAATGCTTAAATTGACCCCAAATTGATTATGAAGGGTCCTGAACATTAAATAGGCACTAGGGATTATTTTAAGTGAATTTTAAATAGGCTTAGACATAACGATGCATGCTATTTAAAGTATTTAAAAAATAGATGGATTTAATCTTTTAAATTTGTTTTAATGATTGATATTAAAATGTTTAGAATGAGATGTATTTGGAGAATGGTTACCTGGCTATAAAATAAATTATCAGTATGCTTAAGACTCAGTTTATGTGAGATACATGATATAAGAAGCTTAAATAATTTATAAGTCATTCATTTGATTAGATAACATGATATTTTGTTATATGTTTTTATGATATGTTATGATTACAATCAATTGCATATCTGTATTTTATAATCTTAAGACATGATATATATATATATATATATATATATATATATATATATATATATATATATATATATATATATATATGTTGAGATTTGCCTTGAGGATAAGTTCAATCTCATCTCTTCGTGTCAGATCACAGAACCATGTGGATGACATGCCATTGAAAGATTATGGTGGATAGCTTATTTTATTGTTATGGATAGGATATGGATTTATATATATATATATATATGGACATATGCTACGATATGAGCTTGAGATCTCAGGATCAATGGTTAGGATGGAGGCGTATATTGCCAATTAAGATGGGTAACTGAATTAGGGATGTGTGTACCCTGGTAGAAAGAGGACTCATGACCACCTTTGTGTTTAATTTGCATGATACACAGTTGAATCTGCCTTAATTCAGTGAGAGTCTTTAATATGTATATTTATATATACTTATTGACTATGTCGCTATTGCATAAGTTAGTTATAGATGTGTAGTTTTTTCAGATCTCTGTTTGGGTTGTCGTAGAAAAGACTTGTCGTGGGTTTTGACCCACCATTGTTATATTTTTCAGGTCCTCATTAGTAGCAGTATTAGCAGTTGCTCGTGCAGATCAGAGACTTGGCATCATCACTCTTCCGGTGTCATCAACGTAGGATTTTATCTTCTGTTTAGTTTCTAGTTTTTAGACATTTATTTTATTATCTATGGGATTTATCAGGGGTCCATGTTTGAGGATTCCCAAGTTGTATTCTTTTGGAGAATTTATTTTTGAGGATTAAAGGATTTTATTCATGGAGGAATTATTCATTTAATTAATTTAATTTCATTTCAGCTTTATTTATTTATTTCTTATTCATTTATTTTGTATTTCATGTTCATTTATTACCTTTAATTGTTTGATATCCTTCGGTTTCGTGCGCAAACCTGATCAACCCGTGTTCCAGAATCGAGGGGTATCAGATAGGGCCATTGTCATGATATAACTTTATTATGTTGATGAGTATAGGTGGATTGACTAATAAGTTTAGAATCACTATATGTTATACCATTGTCAGGATATAGTTATGACATTTGATTATACCATTATCAGGATATGGCTATATTATTTTATATGTGGCCGGACCATTGTCAGGATATGGTTACAGTAGTTATAGTTGGCATGCCATTGTCAGGATATTGATAAATGTATATTTATGTGTGCCCTGATACGAGCTTGAAGTCTCGGGATCAGTGATTAAGATTGAGGCGTATACTATCGGTTGAGATGGGTAGCTGGATATTGGATATATGTGTGCCCTGGTAGAAGGAGGATTTATAATCACCTTGTGTGCAATTTTCATGAGATACCCACTATCCGATTGAGTCTACCCTATAGTCCAGTGAGAGTCTTTAACGTGTATATATGTATCTATCGACTATGTAGATATTGTATGAGCTGGCTAGGGATGTATCGTTTATCGAGTCTCTGGTTGGTTTGTTGTAAAATGGAATTGTTCATGGGTTTTGACCCACCTTTGTTATATTTTTCAAGTCCTCGTCAGTACCAGGCATGGAGGTTGTTCGTGCATATCGTAGACTACTCCTCATCACTCTTTCGGTGTCTTCTACGTAGGATTCTATTTCATATTTTTATTGTTTAGACTTAGACATTTATCATTGTTTATTTATCCTTTTAGTTGTGGGACTTATTATGTGTCCTGTAATTATGGATTCCCGAGTTGTACTTTGGGGGATTTTATTCACGGTTATTTATGGAGGTTATGTCACTGGATTATTTTTCGGAGGATTATTTAATTATTATTTTAGTTTTCTTATCAGTGTATATTATTTATTCTTAATTCATTTTGTATTATGTGCTTACTTATTATTAATTGTTTGATATCCCCTGATTTTGAGTGTGGATTTGATCAACTCATGGTGTGGAAATTAGGGAGTATCACAATCTGTTTAACCCGATTAGACCCATTTAATTAATCGTGTCGAGTCAATCCGAATAATGTATAACTTGTTTTAACCCAATTATTATCCACATTTTATTATTTCAATATAAATCCAATATGGATATTGTATTTGTCCCTCTTTTTCCATTGTGTTGTCCAAATTATTCTCATTTTTCATGAATTTTCTTTTTCTATAATCTCGATTTTTCATTGTATTTTAAAATTTTATACTTAAATTAAAAAATGAGTTACAACACCCATTAAATTAAATGGGCTAAACAAGTTACATGTATAACTCGATTAATAAACAAGTCCATGTCAAGGTTCCTAACACTATTATTAGACAGGTTGTGTTTGAGTTGACTTATTTAATAGAATATATATAAGTCAACACGAAACGATTATGATTCATTAACAAGAATTGCCACCCTTACTAGCTACTGGTCTTTCTAAAGACCACACCGAACTAATCCTAGAATTGGATATAAATGCTTAAACCTTAGAGGTGTAGGCCTTAAACACCATATTCATAATGACATGGACACAATTATATTATTATTATTATTATTATTATTTATGTTTTGATTACCATTAATCAAGAAAGTCAACTATGGTTGTGAAATAATACTTTGAAAAATACCTAGAGGGGTGAATAGGTTCAATTCACACTTTTGTCCGATTTTTACTTTTTTAATTTTACCGAAATGAAACTAAAAATAAATCAATAGAACAACAAATAAGGTACAAGTAAAGTAAAGTTTAAGATGATACCAGGGTTTTAGCATGAAAAATCTGTGGAGAAAAAATCACGGAAACTTTCATAGTCTCAAGTAGAATGATCCACTATCTCTAAGCAAAAATTATGGACCCTCTGATCAGTACAACACAAGCGTTTTACTATAGAGGATCCTTTATGCTCTACCAAAAATTAGTTGTTGAACGCCTTTGACTTTGCAACTCCTCGTCCAAACACTCTCGACTTTAGGCTTATTCTTCAATCCTTGTAGACATATTTCAAGAAGAACATGAACATTCTAATATATCTTGTAACATGACCGAATCCTCCTTTCAATAATTTGTAAATCAAAGAAGAAAAACCCTACTTTTGAATGGAATCAATTGGATCTTCAATAAACTTGAACTCTGACCAGATAAAGAACAACATCCCTAAATCACTCGTTTGTATAAAATATACTCTAAAAAACATACATAATAATCAAAGTGATTTTTTTTGCAAATACTACTCTCAAAAAACTCTCACAAATTGCAAAATTGTTAATCTTGAAAGCCTTGATGATTCATAAGAGAATGAGAGTATATATAGGCAATAGAGAGTCCTAATCTAACTTGAAAAAGTAGTGAAGGTTGTACAAGAACATCTCTCTAGAATTTCACCAAAAAAAAAAAATTGATTTAAATAAAAACTAAAAGTTTCCTTTTAAAATCTGTGAAGTGCAGCCGGCCGAACATTGGCAGTTTCCAACTCTGATTTTGTTTGTCATAAATTGGCCAAGTACAACCTATGGGAAATAATGGAACCAGTAGGACTTGCCAAGTTTGCTATTTTAAACTTAAGCATCGAACTTGTCTAACCTAAAATATAAATGTGCAATGTTTTCTCACTCACATACCTTTTCTAATATGATGTTCTCATCGAATCGAAGAATGATTGCACGTGTTATTTCGCTCCCGACATTGAAATAAATAGAAAAGTACTACTTGATCGAACACATTTTGACACCGAAATTAGCGAATTACAAAATTCATATCCCACACTTAGAAGTCATACCAATGACTATAGCCTAGTGATACTTCCTTATTTTTCAAAGTAAAATGTCAAGAATTCAAGTCCATGTAAGAGTAAAAAGTGGGTCTATGAGTTTCTTCCCCCTACCAAATATATACACAACCAAAGTCAAGGGCCTCAGGGCCCTTCATTCATTAGCCTCCCCCTCTTGGGCCATATATGCCTTCTCCATCCATTCATTTTAGTCCCTTGGGCTAGACACAGATTTGGGCCAGCCTACATGCAAATTACTATAGAGCCTACCTTTTTTGTTCTCTCAAAAGTAAGCAGAGCACTACAAATGCCAAATAAAGGAAATATTCTCACTTGATGTGACAAAATCTTAAGTCCGGGGCATCATACTAGCATAATGGAACCCAAATGGTCATTCAATTAACATGTGTATGTCAAAAATTTTAGTAAAAAACATGTTATGTTATGTGTTTGATAGTTTAATTTTTTTGGTAATAATATTGTTAAACACATATTATAGGTGCAAAATTTCTCCCAACCAATTACGATCAAGAAAAAATACTACAACACACTCAACAAACAATCAGAATAAACAAGAGCAGTGTCTATTGAAAAATTGAATTGCTTGCCCTTTTATTGGAGGTCTTGACCTCTATTTATACACAAAAGTTGGTAGAATTATGGTAAGACTCGCATTGTTTGTCCTCCAATTCTTTCCATATATGACTTTCTTTACAAATAGAGTTATTTCCATTGTATGGTATTTCCTATGTAGAATTTGCTTTGTATAAAAAATTTCCATCCGAGTTGACTCCTTTGTTAAATAGGACTGAGCCATATTTAGTTAAACTTGGGCCTGATGCGATTTGGTCTAAGTGACTTGACTAATGGATCAAAACTCCAACAGCGGTGATGTTGGGCTGATCGGTACTTTTGTCTAGCTTCGGAAGCCCAACATAAATGATAATAGGTTAAAGCACAACGTAACTTGGGCTTGATCTGAATGGGCTTCTGAGATCTCCAAAATGCAGATTTGTATAGTGGTGACGTGTCTCATTCTTATTGGAGGGAAATTTTTCCCTCCACACTTTGCCCCTAATTCCACTTTAATTGGGTTACGGCTCCTAATTAAAGGGGAATTGAAGTCGTGTAGTTGCCATTCTTGCACGAGGCATTTTCATTCGCGTCTATTGTTATTCTAACTCATGTGCTTCTTCAAGACTCGCTTTCGTTCTCAGTGTGCTCTCATTCTGTCTACTGCATTCTTCATACTCTTCATATCTCCAGGTTAGTTCTTCTTTCCCTTCTTCCAATCTTACATTATGAGTACTTCGACTACTCCTGAGCGTATAGAGATCGTAGATTCTGAGTCCACACCCTCATCTTCCCCTAATCTCATTAGGGTTCCCCCTCCTAAGGTTTTGAACTTCCCTAAACCTGCAAATGACTCAATTAATCAGTCAGATGCTTCCACGATCCAGGTTGAAACATCCACCTCTGGGTCAGACAATATCTTCACTAAGGAAGGAAGGAATGCAATTTTATTTATTCGTTGTATCCCGTTCTCCATTGAATCCGTAATGGAAGAATTTGAGATTCCCGAGGGGGTTGAAATTACAGAATACCCCAAAGGTGCTGATTTTTGCGCCGGCGAGGGCGTCAGAGAAGACGAGTTGCTCCTTTCTGTTGGGCATCTCAACGCTCTTAGGTTCCCCCTTCATCCGTTCTATCACTTAGTCTTCAACAAATTGGGGATTGCACCCCTGCAAGTAAACCCTAACTTCCTTCGAGTAGTCTCGGCACTCCTCATTCGCCGATGGCAGGAGAGTCTTGACCTGACTCTGGCTGACTTGCTGATTACTTATTCCATTTCTAAGCATAGGACCGAACCTGGTCGTTTCTTTTTCACTTCCCCCTTGCACCAAAGGATATGTACAGACCTCCCTACTTCTGAGAAGAAGTGGAAAGAGAGAATGATAATCGTTAAAGGGAGATGGGCCGTGCACCAATCGAGCAAACTCCCAATCCCTCGCAAGTTTAGGAAGTTAGGTATAGAACATCCCCTCTTTCTTCATGAAGATTATTCTGGCTGTTTCCCATGTCGAGTCTTATTCTTTCGATATATTTACGAGTTTCTTGGTGTTTTTTCAGCGACATTTCCTTCTTCGGCTGCCAAGAAGAGGCTTTCCTTCTTGGAAGGGCAGGTTTGGAGCGACCCTCCTTCGGTTGAGAACTTGCTCACTTCTGTAAGTCTTAAAGCAGTTGCTTCTAGAGCTGTAACTGCTGGTCTCATGGACCTCTCACTTCCATCATTCGACAGCTTCCCCATGACTGAGGAAGAAAAACAAAGGGCTGAAGCCTTGAAGAGTAAAGCTGCAGAGAGTGCCCCGTTGACTATATTGCGCACAAACGAGCAGGAGAAGAAGATTGACGAAGTCCCTCTGAACAAAAAGGCAAGGCTGAACCCTTTTTTAACCACGAAACCCAAGGGTGCTTCCAACCTAAAAAGCAAAGGGAAGAAAACTGAAGAGATTAACCCTGAGGATGAGGTCAGTGCTTACGTCCTTGCTGAGGCTGGGGCACCTTGGACTCCTTCTTTCTCGAGGGCTGACAAGTCCATCCTCCATGTTAGTGATTCTATGATCACTGACCCATCTGCAGCACTGGCCTTCGCTCGGGGAATGTGGCTCCCTAAGGATGAAGAAATCATTGGCAGAATGGGGTTGGAACAGCTACTCCCATCCGCCCCTGTTCGAGCCATAGAGGTTTGCTCCTTCCTTCATTTCCATTGTCATAATTGTCTTACAAATTTTCTTACATTGTTATTGTCTCAAGATGCAGGGCTTGTATCATCCTATGGCCCTCTGTGCCACTGTTGAGGCTCAGTCTCTCTCTCTTAAAAAGCTGGAGAAAGACCTCAGCAATTCTGAGAATAAGGCATCCCATGCCATTGCCAATGCACAAATTGCATATGAGGCTCGGGATGTTTATAAGAGGTGTCTGGCTGCTTCTAATGCAAAAATTGAGTCGCTGGAGGCTGAAGTCCAGCGTTTGAATGATGCCCTTAGCACCTGCATCATTGCCGGGAGGCAGATGTAAGGTCATTACTCCAGTCTGGTGCGCTTGTCAAGTGCAAAAGCTTATCGGTCCGGCTTCAATCAAGGCTCAGGCCCCAAAACGATGGATCCTGATGCCTTTGATATGAAAATGGGGGTGTCCTTCCCTTACAACGAAGGTCCGAAGGCTCAGGAAGCTGAGATGCTTTTTGCTAAAATGGTGAAGGCTCACCCGAAAGATCCTCCAAGCTCATCAACTCCTGTAACTCCTGGTCCTTCAATTCCTCCACATGTAAGTCCAGCAGTGGTAGACGCTTTCGAATCTGCCCCGTTTGATCCAAAGAGGAAGTAGGATCGAGCAACTTTTTTTCTTTTTTTCTTTTTTAATGAAACAATATTGAGAATGATAAATATGAATGATATAACCTTGTTTCTTAAGCTGTGTTACTTTTATTCTGCTTCGACTGAGTATGCCTGTATGCTTCTGATATTGCACACATTCTGTTGGATGAAAGATTTTTATTTTATTTTTTATTTTTATTTTTTTAAGGAAAGTACCCTGCCTTAAGGTTCCTTATTTGTTTTAGTCCAAAGCAAAATAAATAAAAGGTTTTCCGAGCCAGACACTTAGTGTCCAAGGCGAATGAATTACTCCCCGGCACTGAGCCTGAGGGAGGTTGTGCTGAGCCAGACACTTAAGGTCCGAAGTGAGGTTTTGCCGAGTCGGACACTTAGGGTCCGAGGCGAATGAATTACTCCCCGGTGCTGAGCCTGAGAGAGGTTTTGCTGAGCCAGACACTTAGGGTCCGAGGTGAATGAATTACTCCCCGGCGCTGAGCCTTAGGGAGGTTTTGCTGAGCCGGACACTTAGGGTCTGAGGCGAGGTTTTGCTGAGCCGGACACTTAGGGTCCGAAGCGAATGAATTACTCCCCGGCGCTGAGCCTGAGAGAGGTTTTGCTGAGCCAGACATTTAGGGTCCGAGGTGAATGAATTACTCCCCGGCGCTGAGCCTAAAGGAGGTTTTGCTGAGCCTGACACTTAGGGTCCGAGGCGAGGTTTTGCCGAGCCGGACACTTAGGATCCGAGGCGGGTTGGTTTCTCCTCGGCGTTGGGACTAAAAAGAAGTTTGCATATATATATATATATATATATATATATATATTCTTCTCTTCGTTGTTTTTTTATTTTTTTTTTATTTTCAAACAACTTGCCAAGGATTCAAAAATGATAAGAGGCCAAGAAAGCGAGTAACAATGGCTGGGAAGTTTCCTATTTGTTTATTTTGGAGACTTTCCTCCATTAATACTCCCTTCTTGGCAACCATATGTAATGGACTACGCATATATCAACCACATTTCCTTTCTATTTTTATTCGATGTGGGACATAAACTATATTTTGTCAAAAAAGGTCGGTGTAAGGAATGCCTCTGATATTGAGCTTGACAGCCTTTAATACCAGTGGGCCTTCCTTACACCGCAATCAACTATTTAAATATTCCCATATATAACAGGATGCAACTCATACTTTTTTGTCGATGTGGGACAGAGAGTTTTAACCATAGGTCAAAACGCATGCTTTTTAATAACTTGCTTCTAGCATTGCTTTGCATAAAAGCATAAATTTGCATAATCACAATGTAGTATGAAAATTTCTTTGAATAAAAATTACCAATGCATAACGCGACGCAAAATTGCATAATCATAGAATGGTGGTAGGGCCCCCATTTTTATGGAAAGAAACAAATAAAAGCAAAGAAAAGCTTAGCTGACTGTGGGCTTACGCAGCCTTATTTATAAAGAATTCTTAATAAAATTGAAAAACTTATCTAATGGAAATACCTTTGAAGGTGTATTGCATTCCAAGGACGTGCAATGGGACGTCCGTCAGCTTCGGCCAAACGATATGCTCCCCTCCTCACTACTTCGGTAACCCTGTAGGGTCCGGTCGAATTAGGTTCCAGTTTCTTTACATGAGCTGTCTCTTGCTTCAGAACCCAATCGTTTACCGCAAAGCTCCAGAATCTGACACGTTTGTTATAATTGTTGCGCAGCTGCTACTGATATGAAGCAAGCCTAATTGCTGCAGCATCCCTTTTTTCATCCAGGAAATCGAGACTATGTTCGAGCTGCTGACTATTATTTCCTTCAAGTAACAAGGATGTCCAAAGGGTTGGAACCGCCACTTTGGTTGGAATCACTATTTCAGATCCATAAACCATGGCAAAGGGACTCTCCCCCGTGGGCCGCAGTGGTGTGGTTCGGTACGCCCAAAGCACCCGAGGGAGATTCTCGTACCATTTCATTTTGAGTTTCTCCAGCTTCTTCTTTAAACAACTGAAAATGGTTCGATTAGTTATTTCAGCCTTTCCATTCCCTTGTGGATGACTGACTGCAGCTAGCTTTTGTACAATTCCATGCTAAACGAAGAATTTTCTTGTACTTCTATTGTCGAGGTTCTTACCATTGTCCATCATAATGACTTTTGGGACCCCAAACCGGCAAATGATGTTATTCCAAAAGAAACTTTTTACCTGCTCATAGGTCACACTTGAGTAGGCCTCGGCTTCTACCTATTTAGTGAAATAATCTGTAGCCAGTAGCAAGTACTCCTTTTGTTCCACAGTCTTGGGTAAAGGGCCCACCATATCAATCCCCCATTGTGCGAATGGCCATGGATTTGCCATTGCATGCAAATCTTCGGCAGGTTGATGCTTCATGGGACCATGGCGTTAACATTTGTCACACCTCCGAGTATACTCTTCTGCATTCCGGGCCAAGTACGGCCAGAAGTAACCTTGAGTTAGAACTTTATGTGCAAGGGATCTACCCCCAGAATGGTTGCCACAATCTCCATCATGGACTTGTTTCAACACCACAAGAGCCTCAGTAAGGCTTAAACATTTCAGGTAAGGACCTGAAAATGACTTTCGGTATAACTGATTGTTAATGATGGCATATTTAGCTGCGGTGAGTCGGAGCTTCCGTGTTTCGGACTTTTGGTTTGGAAGAATTCCATGCTTGAGGCAGGCTTCCAATGGATCAATCCAGCATGGTTCTCGAGGAACAACTGGAATCACCATTACTTCCTGCTAAGGATTAACGCTGGGCTCGTCCAGGACGTCAATCGGCACAATCCGAGTCAGATCTTCATTTGAGGATGACGCTGCTGTGGCCAATTGATCTGCTTCGGCATTCTCAACACAAGGTACCTGACACAATTTGATTTGATCAAATCCCCGTGCAGCGTTCTGTACAGCTTCTTTATATACTTTCATTCTTTCCTCTTTGGGATGGTACTAACCTGTCACTTGATTTATAACAAGCTGTGAGTCACTAAAAACCTTTAAACAATGTACCTGGAGGCTGCTGGCCAATCAAAGACCAACAAGTGACGCCTCGTACTTGGCCTCATTGTTCATAGCCAGGAACTTTAAGCAAATAGATTGCTGCAACTTGGTGCCTTCGGGTGTTGACATTACAACCCCTACCCCTGCACTTGTTTGATTCGAGGAGCCATCGACCCGAAGCTCCCACTGTGGTTCAGGGTGTACCGGCTCTTCGGGAGCGTCTTCATATTCGAGAAGAAAGTCTGCTACGGCTTGTCCCTTGTGCGATACCTTCGACTCATAAGTTATGTCAAATGAACTAAGCTCGATAGCCCATTTGGTAATTCTCCCAGATAAATCGGGCTTAGAGAGTATACCCCGTATAGAATAGTTGGTGAGTACCACAATGCTGTGAGATTCAAAATAATGCCGAAGCTTTCTCTTGGCATAGACCAAAGCTAAGATGATTTTCTTTGCCTTACTATATCGTGTCTCTGCATCCGTCATTATCTTACTTGTGTAGAAGACTGGATATTACCTCTTTCCTTCCTTTCTAATCAATACTGCACTTGTTGCTATGTTAGAAATTGCCAAATACATAATAAGAACCTCCCCGGGTTTTAGAGCGGATAGAATTAGTGGTTCGGCCATGTAACCTTTCAACTGATTAAGGGCCTCCTGCTGCTGAGGTCCCTATATATCTTTATTCTTAGACCGTATAGCATCGAAGAATGGTTTGCACTTATCTGACAATCGGGATATAAACCGGCTGAGGGCTGCGATCTGACCGGTAAGAACCTGCACCTCCTTGCGATTTTTTGGTTCTTGATTCTGGATGAGGGCCTTAGCCTGAGCCAGACTTACCTCTATCCCTCTTTTATTCACTATGTGGCTAAGGAATTGACCTGATGATACCGCAAAGGAGCACTTAGATGGATTCAGCTTCATGTTGTACTTCTTCAAGGTATTGAAAACTTCATGTAGATGCTTCGGATGATCTTCCTTCTTCACACTTTTAACCACCATGTCATCTATATATGCTTCAACTATCTTTCCCAATAGATTATCAAAGATCTTGTTGACAAGATGTTGATAAGTAGCTTCAGCATTCTTCAGTCCGAAGGGCATAACCCTGTAACAATAAGTCCCCTTTTCTGTAATGAAAGCCGTTTTTCTTCATCTTCGGGGTTCATAGGAATTTGATTGTATCCCGAGTATGCATCAAGGAATGTCAGCCTCTCGTAGCCGGTGGTAGCATCAACCATCTGATCTATCTTGGGCAGAGGGAAGCTATCTTTAGGGCAGGCTTTGTTAAGGTTTGTATAGTCTACACAAACCCTCCACTTTCCATTCTTCTTCTGTACGACCACCACGTTTGACAGCCACTATGGATATTACACTTCTCGAATGAAACCTGCTTGCAACAACTTGCTCACCTCTTTAGCTATAATGTGATTGCGTTCGGGGGCAAACCTTCGGTGTTTCCGCTTAATCACTTTGAACTCCGGATCCACCTTCAAACTATGGTAGGAAACTAAGGGATCGATCCCTACCATGTCCGAGTGATACCACGCAAAAGCATCTGCATTGCTCCAGATAACATCAATTAACGCCTCCTTTTCTTCGGACGTGGGGGAAGAGCCTAAATAAGTAACTTTCTGAGGGTCGCCGAGGATAACTTCCACGACTTCAAGGGTCTCCTCGGTGGGCTTCGCAATTTCCTCTTCCTCCTCTACCTTAAGATACTTGGGCAGAGGGCTCTGTAATTGCTATTTGGGTATAGTTTTGGAAGCCACACCTGGTTGCTGCCGAGTAGACACCTTCTTTGCTTCAGCCTGTGTCAACATATAGCATTCCTTCGCTGCGACTTGATCGCCCTATAGATTAATCACTTCTTTCCCGTCCGGAGATAAGCACCGCATCACCTAGTGAAGGGTGGATAGAACTCCTCTCATCCGGTGTATCCAGCCTCTCCCATGATGAGATTATAAGAAGGATGGATCCCTGTTAAAACAAAGTTCTCCTTCAGAGTCCTCTTCACCGCGATTACGGACAAGTCTATTACTCCAAGGGGATCTACTCTTGTGCCATCGAATCCCATCAACGGGCTGAAGGTAGGTCGAATAGATGATGACGGGATCTCTAGCTGCTCAAAGACAGTCTTTGTGATTATGTTGGCGCTACTTCCTGGATCTATCAAAACCCTCTTGACATACAACTAGCCACTAAAAGACTGATGACTAATGGATCCTCGTGGGGGAGTTGAACTCTGGATAGGTCGCCATCTCCGAATCCAATACTGATGCTACCCGAAGCGATTGCATTGACTGAGGATATCTTCCTGAGCTTGTGGGTTGCCCTCAGTCTGGATCTGTATACCCCCTCGGACTCTTGATCATCTTCATACCTGCCATGTATTTCATGAATGACTTTTACTTGCGTACCTTCCACCTTGCGGGGATAGACCTCGCGAGGCTTTACATACTCCTTTGTCATAAGGTAATCCGCCAACTCACCTCTGGCGATCATATTCTCCACCTGTCGCCTGAGGGATCTGCAATCATTGGTTGAATGCCCATAATCTCGATGATAAGCGCAATGCTTGCTTTTATCCCTTTGCTCCAGGGGTTGTTTTATTGGCTGCGGAGTTGTGAACTTCATCTTATTCTCTTGGAAGAGCCGAGCCAAAGTAGTTCGGAGAGGTATAAATCCTTCCTCTACTCTTTGCCTCTTTTCAGGTGCCTGGGTGATCGGCGTTGAGGAAGGTTGGCTTTTCTGAATCTTTGGAGTTGGAATTCTTTCTCTAGGCTTGTTCTCTACCGTCACGAGGGTGGCGTGCTGCGCTCGGTGGGATATATTTTCCTCAAGCCGAATGTAGATCTGGGCCCTGGCATTGAGAGTCTGCATGTCGGGAGGAGAATACTTGACTAAGGAAGTGTGGAACTTCGTCCCCTGAATCATCGCAAATGTAAATGTCTCTATAGCAGTTGCGGGATGACAATCCGCTATTTCTGAGGCTTCCATGTTGAATCTTGATAAGAAATCCTGCAATGTTTCCCCTTTCTTTTGCCTTATGGTGAAGAGGCTGGCAATGCTCTTCTTTTGCGTCTTATTTCCGCAATATTGTGCCATGAACATGGTGCACAAAGTTACGTAATCCGAGATGGACTTATGCGGTATATTCCTGAACCACTCTAGTGTTGCTCCTGTCAAACTGGTAGGAAAAACTCTGCACATCCAAGGGTCATTACGATCATCCAAAGCCATCTTTTGAGCGTAATGATCTAGGTGCCGAGAAGGATCCCCCATTCCATCAAACTGGGTGAAAGAAGGCATGGTAAATTTCTTGGGCCTCTCAACCAGATACACATCGTCAGTGAAAGGAGTTTTGACCAAGGAATTTTTGTGTTCTCTAGCCATCTCGGCAGGTGTCTGAATCTTCAGGAGTCTTTTCTCATCAAAGGCATCCAGAACACCTGCACCATCTAGGATTCCATTGGACCACACCGTGAGCTTATGGTTGGATTCGACTTGCTCATCCTGTGTGCGACGAGGGACGTTATCTAAAGCCGCAACCTCGGATCTTGCCCTCCGTTGTTGCTGAACCTCATTCGGCTGAGCCACATTAGGTCGTGCCCCATTAAGTGGAGCCCCATTAGGCGGAAGTCCGGTAATCGGAGGAATATTCTGATTAGGGGGTGCTGCTGTGTCACCCACCGGTGGCAGTGGTGCCAACTGAGCCATCGCCGTTTGCAGAGTGTTATTTTGCTGTAGAAACGAGGAGATCTGACACGCTTGCTTCGTTTGCCTGACGAAGTACATCAAACTAGTGTAGAAACTCTTCACACATCTTCTGCATCAACTCCGTCTGTTGATCCGTTGAAGATCCTCCGTTCGACATTCTGGATGGTAGTTGCAGGTTTCACCTGTGAAACAAGAGTGGGAATATATTTACACACGATTCCCATATACGGCGCCAAAGTGTAGGTGCAAAATTTCGTCCAACCAATTACGATCGAGAGAAAATAATACAACACACTCAACAAACAATCAGAATAAACAAGAGCAGTGTCTATTGAAGAATTGAATTGCTTGCCCTTTTATTGGAGGTCTTGACCTCTATTTATACACAAAAGTTGGTAGAATTATGGTTGGACTCGCGTTGCTTATCCTTCAATTCTTTCCATATATGACTTTCTTTACAAATAGAGTTCTTTCCATTGTATGGTATTTCCTATGTAGAATTTGCTTTGTATAAAAACTTTCCATCCAAGTTGACTCCTTTGTTAAATAGGACTGACCCATATTTAGTTATACTTGGGCCGGATGTGATTTGGTGTAAGTGACTTGACTAATGGATCAAAACTCCAACAGCGGTGATGTTGGGCTGATCGGTACTTTTGTCTGGCTTCGGAGGCCCAACATAAATGATAATGGGTTAAAGCATAACGTAACTTGGGCTTGATCTGGATGGGCTTCTGAGATCTCCAAAATGCAGATTTGTATAGTGGTGACGTGTCTCATTCTTATTGGAGGGAAATTTTTCCCTCCACACATATTTATTGCTAACTTTTCAATAATATCATTTAATAGAATGTTACTGTATTTGATAATAACACTTTTATGTTATAAAATAAAGGGTGAGATTGTTTTTATAAGAGAAATTAAAAAATAAAAAATAAAAGATAAAATTGTGTAAAGAAAAATAGTTACCTAAAATATAAAACAAATGCTAAAAACACGGTTTTAAAACTATAAATTTTAGTTTTATTGAAAAACTCCTAAAATTGATAGTTTTAAAAGTCGTTACTAAACAAATGTAAATATTTTTTAAAAAAAAACTTAAAGCATTTTTAAAGGATTGAAAAGTAATCTCAAACCAGCTCAGTCTGTGGTGAAATTTCATTGGACAATACATATCTTATAAAATTTTATGGCCAAGTCTTTTGATTTTGCTGAAACTGGGTTTGAAAAACCTCACTTGATCTGTACCATACTTATTAGGTTGACTGCAAAGACAAGGTTCAGAAAAATATTAAAGGCCAAGTTTAATAAAATAGCCCTTACGACTGCAGTACAGTTGGATGGTAGGATGAATTTTTGGTGTTGGTATAAATCATATAGATTTTAGTGTCTGAATGAATTGTATCCAATGTTTCGACTGTGAATTCGAATCCCCTCTGCAGTGTAAATCTGTGACTTAAATCTCACTTATATCATAGGACTGGTACGGATAGAAGGTCTCTAATTAAAAACCTTTTAAAAAATAAAAATAAAAATAATTTAAAAAATCTAATAAAATAGTTGAGTCGTAAGTCCAATTTTTCTTGAGGCCAGTCTCATGGATTATTAGAAATTGAAATACTATCGCATCAAATAATTTCTCATTTTACAATAAAAAATAAGAAATTATGAGCACTTCCTATTTTATGTTTTTAAGTGGGGTGTGTAACCGTTAAAAAAAAACAATCAATAGTTATAGTATACTTTTATTTAAAAATAAAGTGGGTGAGTTTTGTCTCAAGATAAAATAAAAATAAATAAATAAATAAATAACTTTAAAAAATTGTATTAGACATCTTAAATGAGAAACACACCCATACAGTACATATATAATTGAAAAAAAAAAAATTTAACACCAAACCATATATAATTGTAATTCAAAGGAGTGCAATCGATACTCAGAGTGAAGGCATGTGCCTGTTTTTTTACAAGGATGGGCCCACATGACAGATTGCAAAAAAGGAAATTTTTGAAAAAAATTAATATATAGTGTAATATAAAAAATAAAAAAAATTGGTCTATTAAACTGTGCAACTACTGCATTCGGACCGTCAATGTATTACACGACAACGGACTCATTTGGACCGTACATGTAATACGCGAACCCGTGTACATAATAAACGGTTAAATACGCTTGTTGCACAACAAAATTTTCTGGTTTAAAAATATATGATCAACGACAATCACACAATTTAATTTTTTATTTACCTTTGGGGTTTATAATTGCTGATACCATATAATAATTTCTTAATTTTAGACCATCTCTTTTTTCTTCTACCGTGGGAAAACACCATAAAGTTCCTCAGTAAAAATACATACACAATCAGATGGTCCAGAATAGTTGAGCATAGAATCTCCCTGCTCACGCATACACTGTATAATTAGAAAATCCTTTGGACAGTGATTGTCCAATGCACGATCGTTTGACACGTGTCAGATTGTTTCTTAGGGCCCAGGAACACACCTCCACATGGTGCTCGTCTGGGCATTTGACATTTCCATTGCATATAATCAAAGGGAAAAAAGTCAACATCCATCCTGAATTCTAGCTCTCTTTTTTCCTCTTTTTCAAAAAAATAAAAATAAAAATTTATTCTAATTTTTCTTGACAATAATTCCCTAGATTATTCATATTTAAAATGGCTTCGAATTTAAGCATGTTCAATGATATTGAAATATATAATTGAATTTAATCACACTCAATTCATCAATACATCCACACATGTTTGTTTGTTTTTTATTTTTATTTTTTTTTTCTAACATAAACCCCAAATATTATTTTTAAAAATGTTGCAAATAAAAGTACTCTGATGCCATATTGCCTTAGGAAAACAAAAACAAAATTTAGTCATGGTGCAAAATATTAAGTTCTCAAAAAAAAAAAAAAAAAAAAATTAAAAAAAATATTAATAGAATTAGCCCACCCAAGTCAACTCAGTCGCCATACTAAAATAAAGGTCCAAGCCAAATAAGCCCAGGTCCGAACCTGACACAAGTTGATAAAGGCGATCGCCTAAGGCTTCAAAATTTATGGGGCCTCAAAATTTGATGGGCCACCAAAAAATAAAAAAAACGGAGTATATTTTTAAGGCAAATCATTTCAGCCTCACCAATCACCTCTATCTCTACTATTTGAAAAATCCAAACACGGCATATCATTATGTTACGTATTTCCTTTTATTATATTTGTCATTATATTCTTCCAGCTCATGGCATCTTTGTTAGTTGGTTGAGGCCTAATAAATAGGAAAGAAATAGTCTTCTCCTGAATTAATTGCAAGTTAACTTCTTTTGCTATTTTGTTGGTAGAGTCCTCTTAATTCTCTATGTTAGTTGGTAGAGTCCTACTGTTACTGATTTTCTGTTGTAAGTAGCTTCTATTTAAGTTGAAGGAATCATGAATAAAGTATGTTTATCCATTGTTCAACCTTGAGTTGTATCAGAGGTATCGGTTCCTCAATTAACCGTAAATTCTTTTTCTTAGATTGCATCATAGGTTCCAATAAACAAAAGAGGATTTCTCCTTAGTACGTCCCACAATGGTATCAGAGCAAGGGCATGGACACACGGGTGGATAAATTAGAGGCAGACATAGGATCTCTCACCACTGGCCAACAAAAAATTATGGAGAAGCTTTCTAAGCTTTTCGAAAAGCTCAATTCGCGACCCAACCTTGACCGTGATGAAGGAGAGCACTCAGTAGCTGTACTTCAAAACTCTAGAAATCGACTTAACAATGGCAATGGAACTCAACAAAATGGATCACAACAGTCTTATCTTCCTAAGATTGTTAAACTTGATTTTCCTCGTTTCAAAGGCGAAGAAGACACAACAAGTTGGATTTGTAGGGTGAAGCAATTTTTTGAATTTCATCAAACTCCCAAAGAAGAACGTGTGGCACTTGCATCCTTCCATTTGGAGGGAGATGCCCAGTTATGGTTCCAGATGCTGAAACAATAAGGGGCTATGGTGACTTAGCAAGAATTTCGCGATGGGTTACATGTTCGTTATGGGCCCACTCAATTCCAAGACTTCTTTGGCGAACTAACCAAGTTACAGCAACTTGGTTCTGTACGAGACTATCAAACACAATTTGAGAAGTTATTATCCAAGGTAGGGTTCCTTCCCCAAGCTCACCAAATGAGTTGTTTCATTAGTGGCTTGAAAGAAAATATAAAGGCTGATGTATTGGCTGGGCGTCCTACGTCCCTATCAGATGCCATTGGCCTAGCTCATTTATATGAAGCTCGAACTTTATCACAACGGCGATCTACACCAGCAGGGGAGTCAAAAAAAATCTTTTCACCACCAAGGAGATGACAACCAGCCACTCTACTCCTCCAGTTCGGCGATTATCACAAGCTGAAATACAAGAGCGACATGTTAAGGGGTTGTGCTACAATTGTAATAAAAAATTCGTTCCAGGGCATCAGTGCAAGAAATTATTCCTAATTGAAGTTTGTAATGAGGAAGAAGATGAAGATGTTGTAATGGATGAAGAGGAAGCTATTAACGAAGATGCTAAAGCGATGCCAGAAATCTCCCTCCATGCTATTGCTGACACGAATGCGGCAGAAACAATGCGCGTTAAAGGAGACATTGGCCATACATCTACTATAGTTTTAGTATATTCAGGTAGCACTTATAATTTTATGAGTGAAATCCTTGCGCAGAAAATGGGGTTAACACCCAAGGAAGGAGGATGATTTGAAGTCATGGTGGCTTTAGGCGAAGGATTGACCAGTCCAATCCTGGTATTTGCACTAATGTCAAATTAAATTTGCAGGGAGTACCTATTGATGTGGATTTTTATTTACTTCCCTTAGAAGGATATGATATTGTCTTAGGTACATAGTGGTTGCGAACATTAGTACCCATTTTGTGGGACTTCGATAAATTACAAATGAAGTTCAAGGTGGCTAATCAAGAGGTGCTCCTTCAAGGTCTATCCATTCCAAAGAATAAATTAATTGGACATCTACAGTTCAGTCATGAGGTTAAGAAGTGCAAGAAGGGGGTATTGCTGAAATTGTTCTCGCTTGGGGCAGCAGTTCCTGAGAAAATAACTGATTGCCAACCTCACGAATTGCAGCAAATTTTGGACTAGTTTCGAGATGTGTTCGACGAGCCCAAGAGCTTACCCCCTCCACGAGTCCATCATCACAGAATTCCATTACAACATGGAATCGCGCCGATATGTGTCAGACCTTATCGCTACCCACATTATCAGAAGGCAGAAATTGAGAAGTTAGTGAAGGAGATACTCTCTACAGGTGTGATCAAACCCAGCAATAGTCCTTACTCTTCACCTGTTATCTTAGTAAAAAAGCACGATGGTTTATGGCGCATGTGTGTTGACTACCGCACTCTCAATAAGATCACTATCAAGGACCGATTTCCTATTCCCCGTTATTGATGAGTTGCTGGATGAATTACATGGGGCAAAAATCTTCTCAAAGCTTGATTTGCGGAGGATATCACCAAATTCAAGTAGTACCTGAGGACACTCCAAAGACCGCTTTCAAAACACATCATGGTCACTATGAATTTTTGGTAATGTCGTTTGGTCTTACCAATGCGCCATCCACTTTCTAAGCTTTGATGAACGAGGTATTCCAAGATTATTTGCGAAAATTCATCTTAGTATTTTTTGATGACATTCTTATATATAGCAAATCATGGGCTGAACATTTTCAGCATTTAAAAATTACCTTGGCTATATTAAGATCTCACAAATTGTTTGTTAAGAAGGAAAAATGTCAATTTGGTCAAGGCAAGGTGCATTATCTCGGCCATGTAATTTCCAATACTGGGGTTGTCGTTGATCCTGATAAAATAGCAGCGATGCAAGGATGGCCTAAGCCTAAAACACTTAAGGCCCTGAGAGGTTTCCTCGAATTGATTGGGTATTACCAAAAGTTTATCCAAAATTTCGGTAAAATAGCTAGACCCATTACTAGAATGTTGAAAAAAGACTCCTTTGAATTAACACCAGCTGCTGATGAAGCCTTTCGAAGGTTGAAGGAAGCAAATGACAAAAGCTCCAATGTTGGCTCTGCCCGATTTTTCAAAACAGTTTATTATTGAATGTGATGCTAGCGGATCAAGAATTGGAGCTGTCCTAATGCAAGAACGTCCAGTAGCATTTTATAGCCATGCCTTACAGGGTAAGAACTTGTTGCTATCCACATATGAGAAGGAGATTCTAGCTCTTGTATTGGCCATGCAAAGGTGGCGTCCTTATCTGTTGGGGCAACAATTTTTGGTGCGAACAGACCAACGTAGCCTGAAGTACTTATAGGATCAAAGGATTACAACAACAGCCTAACAAAGATGGTTATACAAACTGATGGGGTTTGATTTTGTCATTAAATATAAAAAGGGTAAGGAAAATATTGTGGCTAATTCACTCTCTAGAAGGGGAAATGCAGAAGGAGAAGAAGAACAAGGGAAAATTGCGGCTATTACTCAACCCTTTCCCAATTGGGTGGAGGCCATCAAAGAGGAGGTGGAGTCCAATCCTATTTTGCAAGGGATAGCACAACGGATAAAAAATGATGAGGCAGTAGGTCCATGGGAACTTTAAAATGGAATTATCTTATTTAAGGAAAGAATTTATCTTGATGAAAATTCTTCCTTAATTAAAGATATTATCTGTCAATTTCACAACAGCACCCATGAAGGCTATCAAAATACTCTCCAAAGGATACGCGCAAATTTTTATTGGAAAGGAATGAGGAACAACATCAGGAGCTTAATTGCGGTATGCGACACATGTCAATGTCACAAGGCAGAACAACTCTCTCCGGCAGGCTTACTTCAACCTCTGCCAATTCCAAATCAGGTATGGGAAGACATCTCTATGGATTTCATTGATGGACTGCCTTTATCCAATGGAAAATCTACTATTTTTGTGGTTGTGGATAGGTTGTCTAAATATACACATTTTATTTCCCTTTCACATCCATACACCGCCATTGGAATCGCACAAGTTTTTTTTGATAATATTTTTAAGCTGCATGTAATGCCCAGATCGATTGTCTGTGACCGTGATCCAACCTTCACAAGTATATTTTGGTCATAATTATTCAAGATAAATGGCACTAATTTTAACTATAGCTCAAGCTACCATCCTCAAACCGATGGCCAAAGTGAGGTGGTAAATCGAACGCTAGAAATGTACTTGCGGTGCTTCACCAGTTCCCAACCAAAGAAGTAGAATAACTGGTTAGCTTAGGCTGAATATTGTTACAACACCAGTTGGCATTCAGCTATTAAAACCATCCCTTTTGAAGTTGTGTACGGTCGACCTCCACCAACCTTATTATCCTACATTCCAGGTTTGGCTAAGGTTGAAGCAGTAGAGAGGCAATTAGTGAATCGAGATCAAGTCATCAAGGACTTACGGAATACTCTCAAGGAAACACAGTCGCGTATGAAGAAGATTTATGATAACTCCCATAGAGAAAGAGAGTTTGCAGAAGGAGATTGGGTTTATTTAAAACTCCAACCTTATCGACAAACATCTGTATCATTGTGGAAGAATCTCAAGCTATCTCCTAAATATTATGGGCCATTCAAGGTTCTTAAGAAAATAGGAGCTGTTGCTTATAAGCTGGAGTTGTCGAAGGAATCCCGAATTCATCCAGTCTTCCATGTGTCCTTGTTGAAGAAAAAAATTGGTAAGCAAATTCAAGTTCAGACTGAGTTGCCCATAACAAGAGATGAAGATGAAACTCTCTATCCTAAACCACAAGCAGTTCTAGATCGTCGAGTTCGTAAGAGGAAGGCAGAAGTTCTCATCCATTGGTAAGGATTATCCCGTGCAGAGGCAACATGGGAGGACCTGCTAGCAATGAAAAATCAGTTTCCAGATCAGGACCTTGAGGACAAGGCTGCCTTTTAAGGGGGAGGCACATTGTTGCGTATTTCCTTTTATTATATTTGTCATTATATTCTTCCAGCTCATGGCATCTCTGTTAGTTGGTTGAGGCCTAATAAACAGGAAAGAAATAGTGTTCTCCTGAATTAATTGCAAGTTAACTTCATTTGCTATTTTGTTGGTAGAGTCCTCTTAATTCTCTATGTTAGTTGGTAGAGTCCTACTGTTACTGATTTTCTGTTGTAAGTAGCTTCTATTTAAGTTGAAGGAATCATGAATAAAGTATGCTTATCCATTGTTCAACCTTGAGTTGTATTAGAGGTATCGGTTCCTCAATTAATCGTAAATTCTTTTTCTTAGATTGCATCATAGGTTCCAGTAAACAAAAGAGGAATTCTCCTCAGTACGTCCCACATTATCACTATATCAGAATCAAATCAGCCAAATCCTCTAACTCCAGTACTAAACCTGCTTTTAATCGATAGATTTGACCATTTGACTGGTTGGTTGTTTTTGGCCATATATATATATATATATATATATATATATATATATATATATATATATATCCTATTTGGTGAAATTTTATATCATCTTTTTTATATAATTTTTTTTTTTTTAACAATATAAAGTAACATAATTTGCATTGCATTTTGAGGTAATCACCGTAATCTACATTTTACTTCAGCAAAACAAAAAAAATTTTTTTCCTAGAACTTCTATTTTTGCTTGTGTTTTTTTTTTTTTTCATGCCCAGATTCAAATTTTCTTGTAGACATAATTGACAACAAAAAAAAAATAACAATCATAACAATAACTTTGACAAGCAAAAGTAGTTAATATAGGGTAAAGCTCTAACTAAAGTTTCTTCTTGAAAATTAAAATACTTACAAAAAGCATGCTTTTGAGTGAATTCCATGGTGTTGGAAGGGGCTTGCTATGAAACACTCTGCTTCCACTAGTAGATTCTCAAATAGGATTGTAAATTGGTCAAAAGAAGAGATAGGGTACTAAGTGGTGAATTGTTCATAAATAAATTGGTATTTTTTTTTTTTATTAATTACCCAAATAGAATTTTCTATGCCTTAATCAGTCCATTGTCTAAAGAAACATTGTTAGTTCACTAAAGTTGAATTAAACAACACTTGATTTTGGTTGATATATTTTGATTTAGCAAACCCCATTGAGAAATCCTGGATGTTTTGTTTCACATAGAAATACAATCTGTATATAATGCACAAAGGATATATTCAATATTTCTGCCATATTTTTATTTTCAAATTTTAGTTTTTGATTTTCTTTTGTTATTAGAGTGCAGAATATCAGGATATTGATTTGTTAATTTTGAAGATTATTCCTAAACTAATGCATTGTACTTTGTTATTGGAGTAATTTAACATAAGAGCTAAGTGTAATATGTGCTAATTACAGCTATCCGTAATCACACCTCTCTCTATTGATAGTTGTCCAATAGTTTGATTGAAAGCATACTTGGGTTGGGTTGGGTTGAGTCGATACATGATACAAATAGTTCTTAGATGGTGGTGTTTTAATTGTTATGAGTGAGATTGTGAAACCTCTTCTTCACAACTTGAGTGTTTTCTTATTTTTAGAGTTATCATCGGGTCTTAACATTTAGCAAGAACATAGTTCAAGAAACATGACTCCTTAATCATTAGGTAACAAACTTTTACTTTTTTTTAAATTTTAGTTGGCATTTTTAATTATTAGTTAGGTTTATTTATTCATGTTTTACATACTGACTTTTTATTTTTGTTTCTACATACATTTATATAATATTTTTATGATGTGATACTCGAACAATTTATTAATAAGAACTAAAGACTTGTAACTTTAGTTTTCAATTTTAGGATATATATTTTAGGGAAAATTACATATAAATTGAGTCAAAGTTCCATATTTACTTAAAGGCTGAGTCAAAATTCTATATTTCTCTAAAATGGATTGCTGATATGGCACATGGTTTTTTACTGTTTAGAAATTGTGGTGCCTAAAATACCCTTCCGCGAAGGTATTACTTTTTCTTCGAAGGTACTACTTTTTTGAACTGAAGGTACTACTTTTTTGCGTCCAGGTACCATATTTTTTAAATACCCGCGAAGGTACTACTTTTTTGAACTGAAGGTACTACTTTTTTGCACTGAAGGTACTACTTTTTTGTTAGGAAAGGGCATTTTAGGCACCACAATTCTCTAAACAGTAAAAAATCATGTGCCACCTCAGCAATCCATTTTAGAGAAATATGGAACTTTGACTCAGTCTCTAAGTAAATATGAAACTTTGACTCCATTTATATGTAATTTTTCCTATATTTTAGAAGTTTATTAACACTTTTAAAACTTTTTCCCTCATGTCCTAATAATATACCTCTCTTTTCAATTTGCTTACGTTCATGCAATCTGAACATATATATTTGTGAATTATATAGATGTATGTATCATTGAAGCGGCAGTTACAATTTCTGAAACATAATATATCTCTCCCGCTCTATAACACACAATATACACACACAATCGGAGGCAACAAGGGAGATTAGTGTTACGAATACAATGGAACTCATTCGACGACTTGAGGAGGAGAGAAAGACGTTGGAGGAGCTGAAGAAGCAGCGGTCGCCGGCCTCGTCATCCCGAAAACCAACATTTTGTCACTGTTCCAACCGGAATTTCTCTGTCGACGTTGCGTTCTCCGATGGAATTGTGTTCTTTGAGATCGAATCGTTGTCTCGGAGGTGGTACTATTTTGGTGACGGAGATTGTTGAAGTGTTTGCGATGCATCGGGCGGAGGTTTTGGCTGGCGAATGTGGCCGTGAACGGAGGGCACTTGAAGTTGACGGTTACGGGCGGCGATGGAGTACACACGGCGGAGAAGATCAAGACAGGGATTTTACGGATTATAGACAATTCATATTTTAGTAATTTTATGTTTTTGTTTCTCTCTTGTTTTAGGGGCTATTTCGATTGTTGGTTTTCATGCATATAGATACAAAGATGAGAAGGGCGAAAAGACAAAGTCGACTCTCATGTAAGCAAACTGTTCATAGAAACAGTAGTGATCAGTTTTGGGGAAATATTTTTATTTTTGCTTTTTACTTTTTCTTATTTTTTATTGTTATTACTATTATTTTTTAAACTCTCAAAGATTAAGATTGTCTCATGTGGAATCATAGTTTTGGATGTTACAAATTCGTGAAAGTCTGTTTGGTGTTGGAGTATACTTATACTTTAATTATTAAAGCATATACTCCCTATGTCAAACATAACATATTACATGCGCAAATCCTCTAGGTACAAATTCTTTTCCAAATGATAAATTTTATTAATATTTTTCTTTTCATATATATCTTTTGTTTGCCTGGTAACAATTTATACGCATGACTTTGGAATCCAGATACCCTCTGGTACACTATTGTATATTGTACCAAGCCTTTGCAATTAAAAAATAATAATTCAAGCATGCAACACCATCAAAATGAGACTGCAATATGTTGCATGCTCGATTTAATGGTGTTACAGTATTGCATTTTGATGTAATACGTCGGAGTTCCACATCCTAGGTAATGTATTGCATAAGTAACTGCATCGGTGTTTCATGTGTGTTACGTGGTACGTTGCATTCTAAATTTAAAATGCACATGAACATGGATGGAATGCACGAGAGAGGATCTTGATTCATGAATTTAACCCTAGATCGGTCAACTTCGTAACGAGAGGAATTTTTTCAAATAAAAGACAGAATACCTTGTATAATTATACAATCAAAATGTCGGAAGAAAATTCAATAATGCTAAAGTTTACGCTTACCATAGAGAGAGCATCAACTTTCTCAATACAAAAATCACTACTGCTCTATGAATGTGTTCAGATAATCAAATTTTCTTTTCTTTTCTTTTTATTCTTAGGTATATTAAAACACCACAAAAGGGTAACTGCTTTCTAGGATCATGCCCCGCCAGTTAACAATATCTTCTGCACCGGTTGGATATCGTGATCCAGCTTTCTGAAGTGACTAGTCTTGCGGAAACAGGACAGTTAACCAAGGTGCTCATTTTCAGGAATACTGACTGTAGTAGTTTTTCTACGTATTGCAGCCCAAAACAGGAAATAGAGCTTCTCGTTTTTCAACACTAACATACGGTGACCGGCCAAATATTTCAGCATAAATCACCTTTTGTCAGGTCTTCCATATTTACGTCCACCTCTAAACCCATGTTTAATAAGCTGCTAAGCATGGCAGGGATGTCATTTTGTAAACCAGCAGCCAGTGCCTGTACAAGAAAACAGGACGTAGAGAGATTTGTATAAGAATCATCGTCAATAATTCCATTTGACAAGAAATTAAATATGTGCATTCTTTCGGGATAGTGCTTGATTGTACATTCAAGACTCAACTTCAAAAACAGACATGGCATGGAACTCTTTGTGGAAGTGGAGTACTAAGTAATTATTTTTGTAATGGCTTCAATGTCAGTGGCAGTATATAAAACATAGTTGACAATGCAACTGCAGAATGGAAATTTTCCAAAATTCTATTATCATGAAATAAAGTGGCAACCCAAAGAATTAAGGTTATCTGACATGGAAGATAATGGGAAAAACTGGGTATTATTATTAAGCATAAATATTCTCAGTTCCGACAGGATAAAGAAGAACCACTTAGAGAGCATTTGAATGAAGAATTTAAACGTGTTTTGAGATATCTGTAATGAAGGGTTCTAAAACTTACCTTTTTTTAAATCCTTGAATTTGAATTATCTGAACTTTTTTTTTGGGCGGGGGTAATTCTATAGAAAGACAATGCATGCTGGTTTTAAATCTAAGTATATCTAATCAGAATTCTCTAGAAAAGTAATCCATACTTTATCATGTATGCTTAAACTAAATATAAAAAAAGTAAATGAAGCAATATATTCCAAGGTCACCAACAGGCGAGCAGCCTAGCGGTACCAGACCCTACTTCCCAAAGGGAGGTCAGGGGTTCAAGCCTCAGTGGAGTCATGTATGTGTGAGTACCACCAACTAAGAAAAAAATATATATTCCAAGGTCGAACTGAACTCTGGAATATGCGTTCATGTATAGGGAAGCAAGAGTTTAAAATGAGTGGTACCATGAGAGAGAGAGATTAAGGCCTTTTATACATTAAGAGATCAGCTACCTCCCAAGAACTTTTTTGGGAAATTTTATCTTACATGTTTGCACTCCGAAAGTTCCTTCTTGAATTTCTGAGGATAAATTCAAAAGTCTCACCTTTCTATCCAAACAAAGAATTTTAAAACTAAGAATTCTCAAATTCCTTTCGGCCTCAAATTTCTCTGAATCCTTGACCTAAAACACAGCCTTAGATCATCATTCTCACAACACTGAAAGGACCAGAATTGGCCAAGTCTGCTCAACTGGCAAAGAGTATAGACAATGGAGGGTGTATCTAGAAGTCAACAGTTCAATACTGGCAGAAGATAGAGAAAATGGAAAACCTGATATATGCTACAAGACTGTATGGGACACAGGATAAATGCATGGCTGTGACACGATGTGAGATAAACTTCTTAAATATTTTCTTTTGACAAATACATGATGTTTTGTGAAGATAAAAAAACACCAAACAGCACCTGGAAGAGCTACAAAATGGAAAAGGAGGTCCTCCAATCCTGACAAGATTTGAGTGCCAAGTCAAAGAAATTAATCCTTCAGTATTACAGTTAAACATGTCTCATCACCCAATCTGATAAAAAGGGGAGTGGTCTAATCACGAAGATGAGAGGAAATTTGAACTGAAAGATGCATGACCTGAAAATTTGAGGTTAAAAGGCATGAGTTCAAATTGCTATGACAATCAATTACTTAGCCAACCACCCTGGCATTGATTTTCTCTCTTCACTTCCTAAGTTGATGAGATTTCAACCTTTCCATCATGATGAAAAAGATCGAAAGAAAGCAAACATCACTGTATCCCCAAAAGAGTGAGAATTCTTTCTCAAGACATTTAATGATTTCCAATTTGGGGCAAAAGCTGCAAAATAACATAATGCAACAGTTTACCTTCCTGTCCCCCTCTTTCTGATGCTTTATAACCTCCAAAGGCCACTCACTAACCAGCTTTTGAAGTTCAACCATAATTCCAGGCTTCTTTTCATCAGGTAAAGTCTGGAAGACAGATATACATTATGGTCTCATAACAGAGAATATACTATAATACAAGACAACAAGGAAAGTTTAAACCTTTTACTGCTACCTCTTCCTTTAATATCACAAATATGACCATATTACAAAAGGCAAAAACATCAGTATGGAATCCAAAAAAACACCCAGCCACGTATAGTATTTTCAATTATTGCTCCCTAAAGAGATGCGACAAACTTGACATTAATCAATACTTTTTTGCATAGTAATTTCTATACTACTTTGAAGTTGGTGAAGTATTTGGTCCCCCAGGACTTGTCTGTCACTTGTGATGAAAATTAACAAGATAATAGTAATTTTCAAATGTAATTTTTTTTTTTATTGAATATCAGGACTGATAAGCCTTCTTTCTGGTTTTTGGTGGAGTTTAGTAAGAAGGAAGGACAGGAAGTTCCTCTTATAAATTAGACCTGCATAATAGAAGTACCTGACTGAGGACTTGAATGATTGCAGCAGCATTCTCAGGATTTCTTTCAAGTAAAAAACCCTGCAAATACAATCAGATGTAACTTAAACAAAAAGCATCATCAATCTCCTGTCTTTCTATCTCCATTAAACATATCAGCAACCGGTCCACACATATCAGCACCTGAAGCAACATTTCTGTGGTGCAGAGGTACTAGATTTGCACTCATAGTTGAGAAACATTTACATTATGTTCTATCAGGTAGTAGCTCCTGTGCAGACAACTATATACAGCAGTCTATATCTGCTCCTTGTGGCATTTTTAAAAACAAAAAACAAAAGGATAACTGTATAAACTTAAAGAGGTTCCTTTAATAAAGGACACCATTTTTTTAATCTTGATTAATGATGTTGTGTAGAACTTTTTCCTTCTCATGCTTAAAGATGGCATCAACTATTTGGCTTCTCAAGAAACATAATTGTAATTTGCTGAGACACCTACATGCAGGAAAGCATCTTCTCTTTGTTCAATATTAAAAAGACAATGGTGTTTATAAAAACCTATTTAGTTTGAAAACTAAATTTTCTGCTTTCAAGCTAAAACAATCCTTTCTCACATACCCCAGGGATCATGGTCTAAAGAACAAAAACACAATTAAACATTATATATATTTGAGAACACACCCAACACACTCACACACCCACTTTTGCCCCAATAGGGAATTGAATTCTTGACATCCAAATGTGGGTGAAGGTGACAATACCACTAGGCTACCCTTGGTTGTTATACAAATTTGAATTATGGGTAAACTATATTACTTTCCCCTGAGGTTAGGCATAATTACAGCCTTACAGGAACCTCTCCTGTAATTTGAAAAATAACACCAGGCATCCCCTGTCAGATGATATTAATGAAACATGTAAAATGATGTTTTTACCCATAAATACTTTAATAGTTCTAAAAATTTTTAAAAATAAAAAAAGTCAATATAACTTGGGACTTTTTTGTCCTCCAAATCACTCTTTAGTTTCCATTTGTAACGATCTCTTTCTCTCTCAAATATTTTTAACCGGAAGAGAGGGAGGGAGGGTGAGAGAGAGAGAGAGAGAGAGAGAGACAGCTAACCAGATATGAGCTAAATGCATATACGCACACCCACACACTAGGATATGAGCTAAATGCATATACGCACACCCACACACTAGGAAACCATCTATTGGGCAATGCTAGAAACCTCTCAACAATACTTGAGTAATAAAATCATCTACGGCCGCTTTTCTACAGTTCAACTTATTTCAGCCGTCTCAAGCCTTACTTCAAAACCTAACATCAGACTTCTACATTTATTGTCTATGCAAACAAAATAGAAAATTGCCTCTGACGAAGAATCTACGCCCTTCATATAATAGAGAGACAGAGAATAGGAGGAGGAGGAGGAGGAGGGTACACTGGCCTGCTGAGGTAAAAGGAAAATTGAGCTCATCGTTCTCAATCAACACGCATTACAATGAACGATGCTTACTTTCCATGGAAGTTGGGCTAGTGGTTGCTTACAGTGTGATAGGTTGTTAGTGTCAGTAGAAGTGGAGGGATAGGCTTGGTGAGTTTACAAAATATACATAATTAGGGATTAAATATAAGGTTGGCATATTTTGCAAATCCATAAATTGAAATTTTAATTGATTTGGAGCAACAAAAACACACACATATATGTAGGTATATATATATATATATATATATATATATATATATATATAAAACTGGGTTTTTGGAAATGGAGGAGAAGAAAAGGAGGGTTGTTCTAAATGAAGGCATTTTTGTCATGTTTTGCCAAAAGAGGTATTCAGGTAACTTTGTGTGATAGACCAAGGATAAAATCATTTTATGCATAAAAAGGTTACAAGGGCAAAATTAGGTTCCTGAAACTTTAGTTGACATCAGTAAAAAATGAAGTTGACTACATTTGAGCATTAGTGGAGGGAGGAAACAGTTACACAAGTATAAACCTCAGGGCAGTGGCGGAGCCAGGAATTCAATTCAGTGGAGGCAATCTTTGACATATAAAGGAATTTAAACCAAAGTAATAAATATATAAATTAAAAAATTGATGTCAATATGTTTTCCATTACTATTTAAAAATTGAGTTCATATAATCAAATCAACTTAAGAATTCACATTTAATGAAGGACTAATAAAATAACATAAGTTTAATTAAATCCAAGATAGCAGCAGAATTCTATAACAACATATTTCATTCTAAAATATAAGTAAAATAATAAATGTATCCATTAATCTTGTATTAATAAGTTTTATTTTTTATCTAATAGAAGTCTCACAAATTTGTTAAAATAATCCAAATACTAATTAACCTCTCTAATTAGTTCTTGGCAATCAAGTAATAACCCAAGACAATCAAAATACAAATTAATTAATCTGATTCACATGCCTATTATTGTATTGCCACTAGTTGCCAAAATAACCTCCCCCTCCTCTCTCTCTCTTTCCAGTCTCACGGATGAGAACTAAACTCTCTCTCTCTCTCTCTCTCTCAAAAGAAAGGTGGAATGCTTCACGATTTTAACATTTTTTTAAATACAGCGAGGTCCAGCACAAGAGAAAATGTAAGGGTCTTTTTGAGAATTTTATAAGATTCAATGGGGCGATTTATATAATTAACTAAAAGTCTATATACGTATTAAAAATTACAAGAAAGTCCTGTGGGAACAACTGCCCCCACTTGACCTCTGTGGGTCCACCACTGCAGCAGGGGAGGTCAGTGATTTTTTCCCTTGAATTATTGATCCAAATACAAATATGTTAACTCAGATACAGCATGGAACTTCAGATTCCAAATATGAGCATATCATAACTCTTTCAGACCAAGCCAACTTGAGAAAATTGATTCAGTAGTTGGAGAAAGGCTTGTTTATTCAGGAAAAAAAAAGAGAGGCTTGTTTCGCCTTAAATAGAGCAGAACGGAAACATAGGATTCATGTAGCCAACCCCAAGTAATTGGGAAAAGGCTTGGTTGTCGTTGTTCGAGTAAGGCTGTTGAGTTGAGTTATCTTACCTTTTTTTTTCTATGAAAATCAACTTCTGTACCAAGACACAGCATGCAAGATAAATGGATGACATAGATTGAATACCTTAGCACATGAAAATCCACTTGCAAGAGTGTGTTCTTTCACTAAATCTGATCTCAACTTTTCAATTTTCCATAAAGAATCAGCATCTCCTGTAAAGGGGAAAATTGAATCACGTTGTAAACAATAAAACAATCATGGCTAAGAAGGAAGCATCACTTGAAATCCAAGAAAATCTAACATTAGCCACAATGATTAAACTCGTTGAGATGTCTTTTTCCCTGGTACGATAGGGTACTGGTTTCCCAATCCCTTCTCAACAACCACCAGTACACACATAATGGGCAGAATCGGCAGATAAAGGATGGAAACAAAATTGGTTCCCCAAGAAATAATAACAAAAAAATAAATAAATTACAAGATAAAAGATACACATCTCAAGCAAAATAATTCAAGAGAACGGAAAATTTGTAAAGACCTATTTTGGCAGCAAATTCCATCCATGTGCCAAAGGAAGTCTGTCTCAATTTCACTCCAGCGAAGACAAATTTTTTTGAATACTTGGAGATCAAATCCCAATTATCAGTGTTGTAACAGATGCTGCAATAGGTCAAATCGAATATGAAACATTAAACATGTTGAGACCAACAAAAATGAAGTTAATTGATGTCTATTTGTTTAGCAATGAACATGTTAAGTTACCAAGAGCGGACAAGGCTTGTTAAAATGTATTTTAAATAAGCTAGAACTGACAAAGCGTGTCAAAATTTATTAAAATAATGTAAACCGAACTACACTTGATTGGGAAAGAGTCGACATAAACTAAGAAAATTTGGCAATGTAAGACAGTGAAGAATACAATTTAACTGCTATGAAACTCTGAAAACCTCAATGTAAAGCCATCAAAAGGATTAAACATGACCTGCATACAGTGTTACAGGAAGTGAAGCTTTTTGAAACATGCAAGTTCATAAACTTCAAAACAACGTCACTATTTCAGTAGAATTGAGATGCATGGTCCACTAATTCCAGAAACCAATATATTTTAACAATGTCAGAAGACATGTATACCTGCAACTAAAGAACTCAATTTGCACAAACACACACATATACTTGTATGCACATAAAAAGAGCATGTGGTTCACATTGAAGAAGTGTTAATTTGATTTTGTAGCTTGCAATATATTTCCCCTTGGCAGCACATCAAAAAGTTAGTAAGCGCCAGCCATTAGGTTTTTAATGTCTCAAGTTGAACCTTGAGTTTTGATATAGATGGGTATCATCTGAAGTATCAAAGATCATTGGACATGACTAGAAACATATTTATATGGTTATAAGCTTCACAGTATATATTAGTACAATAAGCAAAGGCATGAAGTTCATGTTACAATTACGTACCTGCAAACAATGTCAGCTGTACCTGATTGCAATGGCAAATTGTTTCTCTTCAGAAGTTTCATTATTTCTACCATGAGTTTAGCATCATTGTGTTGTTTAGCATACAACTGCAGTCATATAAAATCAAAATTTTAATATATGCATAGATCCCATATAACCTTGTACAATAGTCAAAAACCATAAATACCAGCAAATAGTGTGCAGATCCAATACTAGGAGTCAATCCATACACATTATGCTTCCACAATGCTTTCTTACCTGTAAGCACATTAAAACTTAATCATTCCATTTAATCGAGAACTGAACAATCACAGCAATTCTAAGTATTTACAAAGATTAACAAGAGCAGAGTCAGAACCACCAAAATAGAAGAGAAGCAATTCAACTACATGGACTGTTTTTGATTGAGATATATTTATTCAACTACCTTTTTTTCAGAGTTTAGGCAAATACTATTAACAACAAAATCTTTTCTTTTTTTAAAAAAAAAATAAGGGGCAAAGGGGTCAGGATTTCAATTTCTTACTTGCATTGCATGATATAAGATAACACCACCATAAAACTAAAGCTTGGGAAGCACATATTATCATGTCTATGTATAGAATCTAGACAGGTATTATGAACAATAATCAATCATCCTTTTAGATAATTCGCAAATAATGCTCACTAGACTGTAAAGCAAATATAATTAAATGTCATCCACGAGGGAGACACATGGTTAGTCTTGCACCAGATCATTTGAGTTCCTTATTATATGTCCTTACTTCTTGTGTTGCCGCTCAACAAGCCACGAGTTCGTTACGTTCAGAAAAAAATAAAAATAAATAAATATATAAGAGGTCTAACTAACAACTAAAAACCAAACATCACAGAGAATTAGTTTGGAAGTTTAACCATGTTACACAAGAAAAACTGATCATCAAAACAGGAACTTATGATAGAAACAACTCAAAAATCAGATACAAGAAGGGCATTGATAAAACATACCAAATTCAATGGCCCCTACACGAGCACAAGCCTTAGTAACTCCTAGGCAAAGGTTGCAATTAAAATTTTCATGAATATGAAGATTCGAAAGTCTCTGCAGCAAAATCCAATAGCCCAGTTATCACAGTAGACAATCTTTAAATCCAAAAAGAACAAAAAAAATATTAAAAAGAAAAAAAAATATCAAAATAATGATGGTGTAAAAATAGTAACTAACAAATCTTCGGAGGTGTTGCAGAATATCAAATAAAAGCTTAATGTCTTCGTGGTTGGCACAATTATCAAGGAGTGACCACAACCAAGCATTCGGAGGCGCAGACCTTTTATCCATTACAGAATTAAGCATTTTATCGTACAGTTTCTTCACAGCCTCTGCATTTGAACATCACAAAGCTTATATCACAAACATATCTTCACAAACAAACTCCAAACAAATCAAAACAAGTGCAAGTAATACCCGTAGGACCGGCTTTATCTGTGCTGCCGGCTTCATCCGTACAAGCTTCCGAAGAGTACAATGACCTATGTATCATCATCATTGAACACGAAGGCTGTTGCAACATATGCCGTGAATCATTCAACACCAAGTCCACGCAATTGTCGTGAATCATCCCTGTGTAATTCACTCTCTAGTATTACAAAATCATTCCTTCAAACATATCATA
Organism: Cornus florida; assembly: GCF_030987335.1. Taxonomy (NCBI): domain Eukaryota; kingdom Viridiplantae; phylum Streptophyta; class Magnoliopsida; order Cornales; family Cornaceae; genus Cornus; species Cornus florida. The sequence continues at coordinate 37,355,304 of NW_026775571.1, read as the reverse complement.
GGCACTGTTTGGTTGCTAAGAAAATAAACTAGAAAAAGACAAAAAAAAATATTGCAATCCGATTAACCTTGTACAACCATTTGTCTTCGCTAAACTGATACTTAAAAACAACAATAAATAATAATAATACTAATAATAATAATAATAATAAATTCTTTTTCTGGACTAAATTTCTTAAATTCTTTTTCTGAGCAACCAAACGGTGAATTGAAGTGGAAAATGTGGGTAATACCTAGGGACCAGAGGGTGCTGTAGCTACACCATTGAAGAGCACTGGTAAGAGATTCGAGATGAGGAGTTTGAAACGGATGGTGGTGAGGAAGAATCGGAGGGGGATGAGAAGTTCTCAAAACCCTAGCGAGTCGGCGAGCATTGGAAGCGACTTGCATGTTCTCGTCCAAGGCTTGAATGGTTTTTGCTGAACTCAATTCAACTCAACTCGGCGACTTGTAGTTGTGAGTGAGCACTGAGCAAAGAAGCTAGGGTAATTCTAGGTTTCGGATTATCAGAGAGTTAGAAGGAGAAGAGAGCGAGAAATGTCCGGGTAAAACGGCGGTACAGGGATTGATTGCTGCACCTGCTTCAAGACCTCCACGTGTTATCTTATTATTCATATTTTAAATAGCTAAAATTATAAAACCCTCCCCTACTTTTAAAATTGTGTATAAAACTTTAACAGAATCAAATCGTTTCCTAAGCTAACAAAATTTACTCGTTGTTGTGAAATGATAAATTTAATTTTATTCTTTAATATTAAATTAAAGGTTAAAAATTATTATTTTAAAATTACAAAAATACCACTTTTAAACCTTGTGTGTGGCCCCATTGTCCCTGTTTATCCTTATTCACTAAAATCAGTTCTGAGTCACGTTGTACCATAAATAACGTCAATTAATAGTCTGATGACATCAACGGGAGGATAATGATAACTTTTCATTGTGTTTTGAAAGGGTTATAACTCTCAAATTAGAGAACAAATTTTATATATAATAAAATGACACGTTGTGCAGTGAAATATGAGAGATGACATCAACTCAATGGGTACAAAAGGGTTGAGGGTGGTGAGTGATATCTATGTGTAATCTTTTATTATTTTGTATGGTTTTATAATTTAGTGGAAATCTTGTTCTCAACAAGTGTTGCAATAGGTTCAGTTACAGGTGGAGTCAATCAGTCGGCTTGCTCAATCACGGTGGTTGTTAAAGGGTTTTTGCTTTCAGCCAAAGTTCACTCCAAGCCTAAAAGAAAAGTGGGTTCGTTCTCTCAACCCAGAAAAAAGGATGGTGATTTTGCTCTCTGCCAAGGTTTGTTCCCAGCCTAAAAAAAGAGTGGGTTCGCGCTCTTAGCCCGAAAAAGAGCTAGACGGATCGTGATGAGTTACATGACAAAAATTTTGAGTCAAGGTGGAGCCTTGAAGGACAACAAGGGTGAGTTGTCAGATTCAATTGTTGTGAAAAGAGTTAATTGACGTGAAAGAATTTGAGCCAAAGTAGAGATTGTTAGGATAATGTTGTCTCAAATTCTATTGTAATTACATATCTATTTTAAAGCAATATTTTATCGTGTAATTTTTTTGATAAGCTAGGGAATTGTAATCCTTGTTGAACAAGGAGTTGAGTTTGGGCTTTATAAATAGATATGTAGGTTATTGTTGCGAAGCATGAGTGGTAGGGGTGCACAAAAAAACCGTGGAACCATAAGAACCGAACCGAACCGTGGGTTTCGGTTCCGACTCCGGTTCCGGTCCCGGTCATGAAATTAGGAACTGTGGGTGTACAGTTCAGTTTTGGTTCCAGACCCGCGGGAATGGGTAAGAACCGGAACCGTATAGATATATATATATATATTATTATTTACAAATACATACTTACAGCTTACTAGGCTGCCTCATTATACAAAGTTACCACTTACCAAACCCTCGCCTCCCCTCATCCCAAATGTTAGGAAGAGCTCATTCATGAACAAGATCACTAGAGTATATGTGGATGTCCAGCCCTATGTTTTCACCAGTAGGTCATTATTTGTTGGCCATACAGAGTATAAGAGCAAATAGCCAAACAGTCAGTGAGAACCATGGAATCGAACCGGTATTCACGGTTTGGTTCAGTTCGGTTCCATGCCTACACGATTCCAGTTCCGTTCTGGTTCCAATATTAAAGAACCGTTGTGAACGGTTCCGGTTCTAGTTGGAACCGTACAGAACCGAACCGTATGCACCCTTAATGAGTGAAGAGACGTATAGCCCGTAAAGGTAATATCGCGAGGATGAGAGTACAATGGGTAGGGAGGGTTTACACGTTTGTAATATCTTTACATGATTATAATGAATCTTCTTATCCATGGACGTAGCCCTGAGTTGGTGAACCATGTAAACCTTGTATTGTGATTTGTAATTTGGTTAATATTTTGCTTCTGTTGTGCCCAACAAGTTTTCTTCTTTTTTTTGTGAATGATTGGTGTATTTTGGGCCCATTTACCAACGTGTTCACTTTCTTATTTTTGCTCTCTCCAAAAGTAAAATCATAATTTTCATTTTTGAATCTGAAATATAAAGTAAAAATATGTTTACTAATTTACCATGCTTTCAATATTTCAAAACAAGAAATTAGAAAACAAGTTCAATAATTATAATTTTGATTTTGTTTTCTAAATTGACAATCAATGTTATATGCTCTATATATATATATATCATCACTACAAGACCCATATATCATCACTGCAAGACTTGCAAGACCCATATATCATCACTGCAAGACCTAGATCACTGAAATCAAAGGGCATCGCAAGATCCAGATCCCCTTTGACCAAAGAAGCAAGTAGTGCAGATAGGTCTTAGAAGATAGAGAAATTGATTCCTAATTTAGAGAAATTGATTCCTGATTTAGAAAGAACAGGGGAAGCATGTTATTTCGACCAAAACTTTGTCATCTGGAAAGTGCATATAAAACTGGGGAGCTTGTAAGTTCAAAATTCTGTTCATTTCTTTTTATCGGGAGTGTTTGTAGAGAGAGAGAAAGAGACACGGAGGCGTTCTAACATAAACCAAAGAAGATTTCGGATGTGGCGATGATGGCGGTGGTTGTCGGCAATGGTGGTGGTTGTGGATGGCGAGGGTCTGCTCTTTCAGTTTTTTTTTTTCTTTTTTCTTTTTTTTGTGATTGGTTGAAGTTGATTTGGGTATATTGTTGATGGCTTTTGATATGTATGAGAGAGAAGAGAAATGGTTGTGGCAGTGGCTATGGTGGGAGGAGGTGGGTGGAGAAGATGAGTGATAAAGATGACAAGTTAGATTTTATTTTTTATTTTGGATAAATAGTGCTACAGTAGATAAAGTAATTTATACAAACAATGTAGAAAATAGATAAAATGTGGATTTCTTACTTTCTCTTTTCTTCACAAAATTAAAAAGTACTTTCTTAAAATTAAAAAATGAAAGTATTTTATTAAACATGATTTTTACTTTTGATTCTCAATTTTAGGAATTAACAGCAGAAATCAGGAATCATTCCTGTTAGTAAACAAGCCCTTTATGAGTCAGTTATTTTTTATTTGTTTCAAGTATTTCAGAATAGTTCTTTGGTTATGCCTAATGGTGATACGTGTATTGTGAATGTTGTGAAAATGGTAAAAATCAAGATGTTTGATGGAATGGAACGCACTTTAGAGGACATTGCCACAACATTCACAAAACATAATAAACACACAGGAGATATACGTGGTTTACCCAAAATCAGGGCTACGTCCACAGAAAATAAGATTAATTTCCATTAGATTGTAAGACTGTACAAAATAATAGAGAATTACACAGAGATATCACTCACCATCCTCAACCCTTTTGTACCCCAATCACTCACAAGGAATATCTAATCTTTCATTTTTCACCACACAACGTGTCCTTTTATATACAATAAAAGTAGTCCTCTCATTTGAGAGTTATAACCTTTTCAAAATACAATGAAAGCTATCATTCTCCTTAAGGTTGACGTCATTTGACCGCCTTAGCGCTATGTCTGGTATAACGTGGGTGGACCCCAACAATCTCCCCTTCCACCCACGAAGAAGAGAAATCACCGAGCACACCCGTAGAGTCCAAACCTCTTCTAAGTCCTAGTATCCCCCTTGGTTAGAGTTCACAAGTCTTAACGTGCAAAACTCCTACTTGCAAATCCACAAGCAGTCCATTAGTCTTTCATACACCAGTTACACATAACCCAAACCAATTCCAAACTCCACCTTAATTCCATGGCCAATGCATACGTGCAGCCGAACCAAGTCAACACGATCAAGTGACTTTGAAAGGGGACATTGAAGAGACCTATTCACAAGCAAGATTTTTCAATTCATCATCATTTGGCTGAAACACCTCACCAGATAATATAAACCACCTCTTTTTTTCTCCTCACATCAACACCATGCAACCCTTTATAATCTTCATGACTTCCATTGTAATGGAGCATTTGCATTCTATGGAATCTAACTGGCTCAAGGATATCAAATTACACCAAAACTTTGGTATGTAGGCAACGTCCTTTAAAGTGCATTCCACTCCATCAAACATCTTGATTTTTATCATTCTCACAGCATTCACAATACATGTATCACCATTGAGCATAGTCAAAGAACTATTCTGAAGTACTTAAAATGAATCAAAATATTCTTTCACGGAGCAAATATGATTCGTAGACCGAATATAATATCCAGTCATGTCGAGTAAGAGTGTTACCTTGGGAAATTATGAATAGATCTCCAAAGTCTAAAGTATGTTCCTTTCCCTTTCCAAGTGGACAACTTTTTGATATAGCCTCATTCACGGCATCTATGGCACTACTTGCCCTTTCCTCCCGTTGATTTAGACCTGATGTAGTTAGATCCATGGGTATTCTGCTTTCTCCTATTTTACCTATGAGCAACCATGGTTGAGTCGTGGCTCCTATCAGCAATATCCCTCCTCTAATCATTAGAAAAGAGAGTAGACTCAATGTGCCTTCTCGAATTTTTTTGAATTTTTAGTAATTATGTTTTTAATGCATCATTTTGTGTGTCATGCACCGATTCTCATGCCACGAGGACCCCGCTAGTCATTTAGGATATTTATTTGAGTTTAAAACTCTTTAAAATGCATTTCATTCCGTTTTAGTAATTTTTGGATTTTCGGGTCGGGAGGTCCCGTGTGGGCCCCACGCTTGGAATTGCATGCTCGGATTTATTTTCTAAAATCATGTACATGTTATATATATTATTTGATGTTTATATGTGGATATAAGTGGAATTTTGCATATGTATGGCATTGTGGGGATTTAGCTTACAAGTAAGGGCATTTTAGGGTTTTCGGGGTGGACATGTGGGGTCCACCATTTGACCAAACATGTACAAGGAGGAGACATCAGATTTTGACCCCATATTTGTTCTTCTTCTCCATCGAAATTCCCTTTTCTCTCTAGCTTTCTTCTTCCTCCATTGTTACACAAAACCCACCTTATGAAAGCTTGATTTTTATCACCTTAGAATGAGATTTAGAGAGAGAGAGATAGTCATGAAAGTGAGAAAGCATGATAAGGGCTATAAGATGATGTAAGATTGTAGCCATTAGAGCCATTTTGGAATTTCGGATTTCCTAAGAGTTGGATTTGAGGGAATGGCTTGTTAGAGAAGTTGGAGAGCATGATTTGATCTACATGATGATGTGATTTTGGAGATCATTGGGGGCATCTTGGATTTTCGACCAATGCTAGGTTGGAGGTTTTGATGTTGCCCTAAGAAGGAAAATTGGTCTCCTTCTCCTCCTTTTTATTTTGGTGTTCATACCTTGCATTTTGGATGAGTTTCACAAGGATTCAAATCTAGGGTTGGTGCTTTCAAGAGGTATGAGTGTCTAATTCATGGATTCATTTAACTGTAATGACCCGGTCATTTTTCTTCCTTTCTTTTTTTCGGTAATTTCTTTTTTCGTCTTTTTCCCTAATTCGTCTTTTTCCTGTTTATCGTTTTTCTTTGCATAACCTTACTTTTTGTACTCGGATTTGATTCCGGCTTTGCATGCATCCATAATATTTAAATTCCAAGATAATTATATTTTTACTTTCGAAGAAAAGCATGGTAGTTGCTTACTTTTTTCGTAAAGGGCATGGATGCATAGTTTTTTGGAAACATTCTTGATTTTTGGGGTTTTAGTGTAATTATGGAAAGTAATTATTTTTCGTCTTGGGGACCATTTTGTAATTTAATTTAGAAGATATTTTAGAAAATGACCTTTTTGCAATTTTTGGAAAGTGTGACAAGTGTCACACTCTCATAGAGCTACTTGTTGGCATTGGGGTGGAGAGACTTAGAAGCTTAATTTTGTGACATGTGGAGGGTGGAAATTCACCCACTTGTTGGCCTAGGATAGGTGTACTTGTTGGCTTGGATGGTTGACAAGTGTAGGCTTAAGATTAAGCCTAGGAAGGAGCCATGGATTAGTGACAAGTGTAGGTTCTAAATTTAGTCTTGCATTAGTGTGTGTGAGAGAGATAGTGTAAGAACACATAGTGAGTGGAGGAATACTAGATCCTCTACTCACTACATTGCATTTCATCTCTTTCACTTCCTTTATTCTCAAAACCCTAACCTAGCCACCTTATTTTGGCCTCCTTCCACTCACCTTAGACCTTTAACCTTGGGAAGTAAAAGTTTCCTCTTATTTTCTTCTTTAAAACCCAAGTTTAGTTTTTCATTTTAAGCTTGGTTGCTTTGGATTATAGAGATTCAATTCTCTATTAAGATAGGGGTGGTAGTATGTTTATACTTTAAGTGTTTTATGTCCATTTGGGGTTTAATATATATTGTGTATATGTTTTTAGTATTGTAGTCTTGCCTATTATAGGAAATCCTCACATTTGACTTAGGGTTTGTTGATTTAAGCATGTATGATATGTATTTATCTTGTGTAGAATTATTAAAGTTGTATACAATTCTTATTGATTTGAATTGCTATATTTATTGTGGTGATAATTCTAAAGTCTTGTTGATCACTATTCGTAATTATTTTAGAAGCATGTTACTGCAATGTTATGGTTGTTGGGAAACGTGCAAGTTTTAAAAACTTTTTGAGGGATTTTCATACATAGATCTTGATTCATCACATAGAGACAAGTTTTATGCAAAAATAAAATATAATGTATCATTCAATTAATAGATTGAAAACTTACATCAAGGTTTGAGTAAACCTTAGATCTCTCATCTAAAATGAATGTTCTCACTTATTATAGATCTTTTTGCTAGATGTCTTCTCCTTGGATCTCCATCTTCTTGGTAATGGTTTTACCTTTAAGAATCACCCATAAGCCTCCATGAATGACCTTAAAAAACTAGGCTTGAGGGAGCCTCTATTAGATGAGAACACTAACCCTAAATTTCTAGAGAGAGAAAATATATATCCCTTTTTCTTCCAAAACTCACCCATAAAATATACATGGACCATGTATATATAGGCAACATAAAGATAAGGAAAGGAAACAATAAATCATTCTCAATCTCTAATTACCAGATCTCAAATCTAATAGGATTCCAATATCAAGTTGGGCTATGAGTGAGAATCCTTTGGGCTTATTTTTTTCTTGGTTACAATGAATTAATAATTGGCCCGATCCATGGACTCAATTCAATTAATTCATAAATTAATTTCTACTTCACTAAAAGAAATTAATTAAACTCCAATTATATAATAAATAACCTCTAAGTCAATGTTGCACTTTGACCCCTCTATGCATAATTAGTTATCGGATTAATAAAGCCATCAATCCGACTACTTAATTAATATATTTATTTTGGCACCTTTGATTATTTTCGGCTTGATCACAATAAAACATTTGTTTGACAAAAATAATAATTTAAATAAATAAATATATAATAAATCATTTTGTCTAAAAACACACGAAAGCTTTCGAATTTACTTTGTGATTAATCACAATTTATACAAAATAAATATAAGTAGCAATAATGCAAATATTGAAAATATAACCCTTTAACTATTAATTACATAATTACCCAAAGTGCCGGACTAAGGATTCCGAAGATACCGCTGAACAAATCAAAGTAATTACTAATTAATAAAAGAGTCCATACTTATTTCATGCTTAAGAGTCAAAGACATGACGGTGATAGGAAGCAATTGCATACGATGGCTCTCGCAATATATCTCAACCTAACGCGAATCTAGTTCAAGTCTTAGTTAATAATGAGTCCATCCATAATTACTGACTATAAACTATTTATGATTACTATTTATATTCATGTATTGATCGCCATCACATATATATATATATATAAATATCTCTTATAATCAAGTAGACACTATCAATTCCATAATGAATCGAAACATAATATATTGAATTCACTAATTGTATAAAGTATAAATATTTCAAATATGTTAGGAACATATGTCACTTTAATCCAAATAGGAATTTGCTATGCTAGGGCATATAAATCCCAACAACGGTTTAGTATATAAAACTTATTGTTGGGATATGATTAAATAGATAAGTTGATGGTATTATATTGTATATTATATCATGATAAAGATTTATCGTTTGGTATGTCATTTTAAACTTGGAATCCTAAGACATGGTTTATGTGGTTTCAAATTACTTGTGCATGGAAGGTGGTTTACATACCTTAATTGTTGTATATAAGTTTTAAATTTAATTATGATTTTGGATTCTCTTGGGACATTGTTACAAATGACATGGCTAAAGTTTAGCTCTAGTGTGGGAGGTATGAGTTATCCCTATTTATTGTGCGTATTAGGATGGTATTCCTAGCAGGTTAGTGCCCGGAATAACTATTTAGGTCTTGGTTTACTCCGGGATTTGATGTTCAAGTTTTCCACTATTTGATTCCGCATTCAATTCCAAGTTGACAACCAATGCTTAATTGTGACTTGTAATTTTAGTTATTGGCGATTTGATGTTGTTAAGTACATTGATATTGATATTGTGTTGTGATAGAATCATTTAAATTAGCTTAAGAAGATCCTTTAGAACACCTTGAACATAAACGTTAAATGGAATGATTCCTTGTATTCGTTTATATTAATTTTGCAATGATATTGAAACTTTAGGGTATACGCATATGCTTCTTCCTATGAGTAACTTGATTACTCACCTACTCACCCTACTTGTTTAGGTTATTTTATAGGTAAGGAGACTATGTTCTCGGATGCTCATCATCCTTAATGGTTTGGTATGTCAAATTTTGTAAATGGATTGTGATGAAGCCGTAGGCCATTGTAGCGCGTCTACTTTATCATTTTACGCTTGCATATATGTTCGTTTCAGCCTAGAAATGCATTTAGTGTCAAACGCCTACTTGGTGCAAAGTTGGATTTTTTTTTTAGCTTTGCCCTTTTTCTGATCTAGGGGCATTCTGGGTATTTCACAGTGTATTTTTTTTCATTTTTTTCCGCGCTGCCAAGTAGAAAACTCGATTTCGTGGAGGGATTTCTTTTTCGTGTTTTACCAGAAAATGTCATATTGGTCCTCAAAAACCTATTTTTTCCCGTAAAACCCTTACTGTCAGCTTTTTGCTGATCTGTAGTACAACTGTACGGGTGGACTCAATCTCGTAACCGGTTAAATGACTTGTGGCACTGTTACGGTCATTCTGTTTTTCCTCCTAACCGGTTAGAAAAGTCTTATAACTGGTAAGATGGTCTTGGGTTGACTCTTTTTGACTTTTTTACCCATTTTTCTTCTGTTAGCCATATCTTCTTCGTTTGGACTCCGACAAGTGATTCTTGATTCTAAGTTTATTAATTTCTCATTGTATTTCCAATTGTGTGCACTGTAGCACCCACTTTAATTTTAGAAATGACCTTTTTGCCCCTAGGCTCATTCTTGTCCGTTTTTGAAACGTCGCTTCAGCATTCATTTTCTTTGGGTTCCGTGACCTCATTGAGGGTCACATTGGTGTCTTAAAGACGTATTGTATCTCTAGAAACCATTGTTTCACCTTTTGCTTCCGTATTTCGGATCCATTATCGGGTCATCTTTAGGTCATCACTGACATACCGGGTTTATAAAACTTGGGCCGTCACAAGTGGTATCAGAGCTCCTAGGTTTGAATACCTTAAGACGACGGGTTTTGGGTGCATATCATACTTTTGTTAATTTACTTGATATATTCACATACCTTTGATAAAATGTTTTAGTGTTGTAACATGTTTACATGTTTCTTGATAACACGCTTGGTATTATGACATGTCTCTATGCTTATACGTTTATGTATTTAAAAGCATTCTTGATTGACATGTATGCTTATTTGTTTAAGTGCTTAACTGTTTAAAGGGCTTTCTTTGATTGCTTTAGCATAACCGTATATTGCATACCTTATCTTGCTTCGTGTTTCATGCACTCATAGTGTGAGTTACATTTCGGTCATAATAACTTGTGTTATTGTTGACCTCTTTCCTTTCGTACATTTAGCATCATAGTTATCACGCGTGAAGAGTCTTCACGTCAGGGCGTTGAAGAACAGGTAGATGACACGGAGTTTACGAGGGGTCCGGGGAGGCCCAGGATTCCAGTTTGTGGCATGGATGCTAATCCGCCGCGAGCACCGACTTACGAGGAGCGGGTGGCTCAGGGAATCAATCAAGGGATCGCTGAATCCCTACAAGAATTGATACGCAGGTAGGTGGCAGGGATACAGATTCTAGCACCGGTACCAGCACCGATAGTCAATGAGGCAATGGAGTACTTCATACGACTACAGAGGGTTAAGATTGATCCATTTGCGGGGAGTTTAGATCCGCTAGTCTCAGAGGCTTGGTAGGACCTTATGGTTCGCAAGTTGGATAGTATGGCTGTACCCATGGACAAGTTAAGGATTTCTTTGACTGCCTCTATGTTCATGAGAGATGCAGATATTTGGTGGAGGTCTATGACCAATATCCACAATGTTGAGTTGATGACTTAGAATGAGTTCAGAGATTTGTTCTTCGAGTGCTTCTTTCCTAGGGCTATGAGGAGAGAGATAAGGATATAATTCACAGGTCTTTATTAGGGCACTATGAGTGTCATTAAGTACGAGATACAATTTACTTCTCTCTCTCGTTATGCCGAGGATATGGTAGCGATAGATGAGGCTAGGGCAATGAAGTATCAAGATGGATTACATCTTGACATCAGGCCACGAGTCTCAATTCTTGATTTGAGGACTTACAGAGAGGTGGTCCAGAGGGCTATGCTAGTTGAGATAGAAGATTGGGATCAGTTACGGATCAAGGCCGTCATCTTCCGGGAGTCAATGAAAAAAGGCTAAGGCAGGGAACAGTACGCACTCACAGGGGGCACCACAGCAGATTCATTCTACACCCACAGTCCCCGTATCTTCGGGATTAGCCCAGGGTGTGGTTTGTCACCATTGTCAGCAGCCGGGGCATATCAAGCCTCGCTGCCCACAGCTTCGACCACAGGCCAGTCAAACATTAGTTTCTACGAGAGCAGGGTAGGGAGCTTACTTTTATTGCAGGCAACCAGGTCATCTCAAGAAGGATTGTCCAAAGTTGTTGAATAAGTCACGTAGTGGCACATATTCACAGATAGTACCGGCATAGTCTGCAGTGGTTCAGTCTGGTTTCAGAGTTCCTCAGGCACCAGAGCCAGTGACACCAATTGGCAGTTATCCAACCAGGGGCTTTACACCTACTGCTTCTACACATTAGTCAAGCTATCATGGCAGTTCACAACAGGGCTCAGGGACGAGCCTACGCTCTTCCATAGGCGAATGCTTCCGCAAGGACCTCTTCAGTTCGAGGTATTTTTCTAGTTTTCAGTTCTTGGGCACGAGTTCTTGTTGGGTCTGGAAGTCACACTTTGGGACAGTTTTCTCTGTGTTAACACGCCAGTAGGGTGTCCAGTATCTTTGGATCGTGTTTGTCGGGGTTGTGCTATTGAGATAGCTGGGCGGACCTTAGAGTTCGATTTTGTTATTCTCTACATGACGGGCTTTGACATCATTCTCGGGATAGATTGGTTATTATTCTTTCGGGCTACAATTGATTACTTTTGCGGAAGGGTGTCCGTTTGCATTCCCAAGGGAGATTGTTTCTATTTTGAGGGAAATCAGAGCGATTCCCACCCGGCGATGGTTTTCAGCATTGGTGACTAGAGTCGCCACAGGTCTTACTTGGCTAGTTTGCTAATCGACAATGGTATGAGTTTGGGCCGTGTTCTTTCGGCAGTTATTGAGGATTTTGTTGTTGTCTTTCTAGAGGAACTGACAGAGTTACCTCTTTTAAGGGAAGTTATTTTTGCCATTGATGTCATTCTCGGTATAGCACCCATCTCTATGGCACCGTACCATATGGCACCGACAGAGCTTGATGAGCTGAAAGGTCAGTAGGATGATTTGAAAGCTAAGGGCTTTATTCGTCCTAGTGCTTCACCATAGAGAGCACCGGTTCTTTTTGCGAAGAAGAAAGATGGGTCTTTGATACTTTGTATTGATTATCGCAAGTTGAATCACGCTACGATCAAGAACAGGTATCCTTTGCCTAGGATTGATGACTTGTTTGATCAGTTGAAGGGAACGACATGTTTTTTGAAGATTGATTTGAGATCGGGTTACTATCAGTTGAGGGTTAAGATGAGGATATATCCAAAACCGCTTTCTGCACACGGTATAGCCATTATGAGTTTCTAGTGATGCCATTTGGTTTAACCAATACTCCAGCAGCTTTCATAGATTTGATGAACCATATATTCAGTGACTATCTTGACAGATTTGTGGTGGTGTTCGTTGATGACATTCTCGTGTACTCAGCTTCGAGGGAAGAGTATGAGTATCACTTGAGAGCTGTCTTGCAGATCCTTAGGGATAACCAATTGTATGCCAAGTTCGAGAAATGCAAATTTTGGCTACCAAAGGTGAAGTTCCTTGGACATGTCATGTCAGGGGGCGATGTTGCAGTGGATCCGTTAAAAATTGAGTCTGTGATGGATTGGGAGCGTCCGAAGACAGTGTTTGAGGTTCGGAGCTTTCTTGGCCTAGCCGGCTACTACATGAGATTTGTTCGGGATTTCGCTCGTCTAGTGGCACCTATGACTCGACTTACTTGCAAGGGAGTCAAGTTCATATGAAATGAGACTTGTAATTCTATTTTTCAGGAGTTGAAGGTTAGGTTGACATCAGCTCCAGTTTTGATTATATCTGAACGTGGTTTAGGTTACGTGGTCTATTGTGATGCTTCGCAAAAGGTTTAGGGTGTGTTCTGATACACATTGAATGGGTGGTAGCTTATGGGTCTTGACAATTAAAGACTCATGAGTTGAACTATCCGACACATGATTTGGAGTTGGCAGCGGTTATCTTTGCCCTGAAAGGGTGGAGACATTATTTATACGAGGAGAAGTTCAAGATTTTCTCTGATCATAAAAGTCTGAAATATCTCTTCTCTCAGAAGGATTTGAATTTGAGACAACACAGATGGGTCGAGTTCATGGAAGACAGTGACTTTGAGTTGCAGTATCATCCGGGAAAGGCCAATGTGGTGGCCGATGCATTGAGTAGGAAGTCACGGAGTACTCTTGCTAGTATTTCCGTCCACGGATGGAAGATGCTAGAAGAGCTTGTAGATCTTGGTTTATAGTCGTATGAGGATGTTTCACAGGCTATCTTATTTAGCCTTGTGGCTCAACCGGCTCTAGTTAGCAGTGTTATTGAGGCATGGCAGAAGGATGGGGTGATGAAGTCCATCCACGTTCGAATTTTAGGCGGCAAGAATGTAGAGGGTTGGACCTTGCATTCAGACAATGGTCTCAGGTATAGAGGGAAGATGTTTATTCCCTTGTTTTGTCGTGATGTTGTTCTTCGGGATTTTCACCATTCTCGACTCGCAGTTCATCCTGGTGGTACGAAGATGTATCACAATTTGTGGAGACAGTTTTGGTGGGAGGGTATGAAACAAGATATTTCTCAGTTCATGGCTAAATAAATGCGTTACTTGTCAACAAGTGAAGGCAGAGCATCAAAGACCGGCGGGTTTGTTGCAACCACTACCAGTGGCAGAATAGAAATGGGAGCACATCACTATGGATTTCGTGACGAGACTTCTGAGATCCAAGGCAGGGAATGATGCTGTTTAGGTCATTATTGACAGATTAACTAAGACAGCTCACTTTTTGCCTATTGTAGTGACAAATGACGCAGAGAGACTTAGTGGACTATATGTGGGGTAAATTGTCAGGCTTCACGGGTTCCAGTATCCATTATTTTGGATAGGGATCCTAGGTTCACGTCTCACTTTTGGAAGAGTTTTCAAGAGGCTCTTGACACGGGGCTTCATTTCAGCACGACATTCTATCCTCAGACTGATGGTCAGTCAGAGCGTACCATACAAATATTGGAGGATATGTTACGAGTTTGCATTTTGGATTTTGGGGGTAGTTGGGAAGACTACTTACCATTGGTTGAGTTTGCCTACAACAACATTTACCAGACTAGTATTGGCATGGCACCTTTTGAGGCGTTGTATGGCAGACCTTGCAGATTTCCAGTTTGTTGGACCGAGGTAGGTGATACAGTCACCTTGGGTCCCGATATTGTCTTTAAGACTACAGAGAAGATTAAGTTGATTCGGCAGCAGTTGGCTACAGCTCAGAGCAGGCAAAAGAGTTATGCTGACAGGAGGAGGAGATCCTTGTCTTTTGAGGTAGGGGACCACATCTTTCTCAAGATTTCTCTATGGAAAGGACTTTTGAGATTTCGGCAGATAGATGTTGTTGTTGATGAGGATGTGACCTACGAGGAGGGTCCAGTCCAGATTCTTGATTCACATGAGCAGGTCTTGCGGACCAAGATCATCCCATTGGTTAAGGTCTTGTGGAGACATCACGGTGTTAAAGAGGCTACCTGGGAGGTCGAACAAGAGGTTCGCTCTCGGTATCCCAATTTGTTCTCTTTTTCAGGTAGGACTTGATTTCGGGACAAAATCTTTTTAAGTAGGATAGGTTGTAATGACACGGTCATTTTCCTTCCTTTCTTTTTTTCGATAATTTTTTTTCGTCCTTTTCCCTATTTTGTCTTTTTTCCGTTTATCATTTTTTTTTACATAACCTCACTTTTTGTACTCGGATTTGATTCCGACTTTGCATGCATCCATAATATTTAAATTCTAAGATAATTGTATTTTTACTTTCGAAGAAAAGCATGTTAGTTAGTTACTTTTTTCGTAAAGGGTATGGATGCATAGTTTTTTGGAAACATTTTTTATTTTTGGGATTTTAGTGTAATTATGTAAAGTAATTATTTTTCATCTTAGGGACCATTTTACAATTTAATTTGGAAGATATTTTAGAAAATGACCTTTTACAATTTTTGGAAAGTGTGACAAGTGTCACACTCTCATGGAACCACTTGTTGGCATTGGAGTGGAGAGACTTAGAAACTTAATTTTGTGACATGTGGAGGGTGGAGATTCACCCACTTGTTGGCCTAGGATAGGTGCACTTGTTGGCTTGGATGGTTGACAAGTGTAGGCTTAAGATTAAGCCTAGGAATGAGCCATGGATTAGTGACAAGTGTAGGTTCCAAATTTAGTCTTGCATTAGTGTGTGTGTGTGTGATAGTGTAAGAACACATAGTGAGTGGAGGAATACTAGATCCTCCACTCACCACATTGCATTTCTTCTCTTTCACTTCATTTGTTCTCAAAACCCTAACCTAGCCACCATTGAAGAAAAGCTTGGTTTAAAGCTTATTACTTCATTTTGTCCTTGTGATA
The DNA here is from genome assembly GCF_030987335.1 of Cornus florida. Lineage (NCBI taxonomy): Eukaryota > Viridiplantae > Streptophyta > Magnoliopsida > Cornales > Cornaceae > Cornus > Cornus florida. The sequence continues at coordinate 37,339,544 of NW_026775571.1, read as the reverse complement.
CCCCTCGATTCTAGAGCCACGAGTAATCAAGTCCGAGCACAGATCCGAGGGATACCAAACAATTAAGTATATAAACAAGTATAAGTACAAAAGAATTTAAAGAATAAATAATTAAGCTGGAAGAATTCTAAATAATAAATTCTCAAAGTATTAATAATAAAATCCCATAATTCCAAAACCTCCAATATCCTTACAATTCGGTAATCCATCTAGTGGACCCCTAATAGCATCCCAACTAGAAAAAAAAATAAATAACCTGAAAGGAAAACTAAAACTAAAGCATAAAGAAAAGTCCTACATCGTTAGAAGAGTAAGTGATTGTCTCTGCTCAGCACGATCAAGCTCTAAGCCTGTAATTGTCGAACACCTGAAAAATAATAGTGGGTCAGGCCCATGAACAAGTTCTACTCTATCTACAATCCAAACAGAAACCTGATATGCAGATACATCCTAAATAACTCAACAATAACTAACTAGTCCATAAATATATATATATCCACACTAAGGGACTCTCGCTAGATTACAAGGCAGTCTCAACCTGACTAGTAGGCAACATGCAAAACGCACCTGAAGTGGGCATGAGTACCTAGACTTAACAGGATGCACCTCAAACTGTTATAGCCAGCTATGCATCCCACTGCATATACGCTCCCTAACCGTCGATCCTGAGACTCAAGCTCATATCGAGGTATCATATATATATATATATATATATCCATCCTGATACAAAACGTAAAACAAACATCCAGTATGTCATCCAACTGATTCAGCTGACCTGACACAAAATATAAGTAGGATTTGATATCTTAGTTAATCCATTATCTTATTCCGGAATAGGTAGGATTTAGTATATTGAACTAATCCGTCCCTAATATGCCACCGTCCCATACCAGTGCATATAATCCACAAAATCAATATAATTGACAGAACAGAAATAAATAGTTCATCAATTAAAAATCCAGAGATTAATATAATGGAAATCAGATAATAAATTGAGCACATTATATTGAATTATACAAGATTATAATCATACTAATTCATTTAACTTGCTTGAACCACAATAAGCAATTAAACCTTGTATAACCATTGACAGCATGCAAATAAGTATTCAAATTTCATAATATCCAATTTCAGCATAATAGCATAGATTAACAATTCTGGGATTTTAATATGTTTATTTAAATCATTTAAAAACCCCCATTAACATCCAGAACCACATTTCAGCCCCAAAAGTTCCAAAAATTACCAAAAATACACCCGTAGGTGTTTCTCAACAAGAGAGCCACCTCCCGCAAAGAGGAAGCCAGCTCTCCCTTTTGTGGAGCCAGCTTTCCCCCATGGGGAGATGGCTCTACTCCTTGTGGAGCCGGCTCTCCTTCATGGAGAGCCGGCTCTCTCTCTCCTAGAGCCGGCTCTTTCTATACCAAAGAGCCGTATGCTGAACCTATTCGTCTTCTTCGTCTCCAGCTATGTCAAAACACCTCTATAACTCTTTGTTAGGGTTCCTAAGAGTTCAATCCCGAATTTATTCCAGAAATTCATAAAAACACAATATGCATTATTACTAATAATTTTGAATATAACAGATGAAGCAATTGATATGATAAATCAGTTTCAAGTAACAACAAATAATGCAGTTAAAACTCTGGATTAATATGCATACAAGTTTAGTTTTAAAGTCTGATTTAATCCTGGAAATTATCTAGGCATGCACAGAACACAGGTCTAAGGGAAGGAGTAAGTTATAGAACTTGCCTTAGGTTTTAGCTTGAAACATTAAACCGTCGTCTCTGACTTTTCTAACAACTCCTTAACTGCCGTTAAACACCTTTGTTGTTTCTGGTTCAACCCACAAGCAATCAACTTCTTCCTCTTTGGTCCGACCTTCAACCTGTGGCCGAAACCCTAACTTGATCTCTCAGTTCTCTCAAACTTCTCTGTACGTGAATAGGTTTTTTTTTTTTTTTAACCCTAGGCAGACTTATAATACTATATTTATAGGCAAAATAATTTTAACCTAATTCTATTCATATAAAGAGACGTAAAAGAAACAAAACAGAAATTAAATATAAAATAACTATATGTATATAAGTCGGCGATTTCATAAAGATATATAAAACCCTAAAACTGTATACTACATATATAATGAATAATGATACTAATTTAATTATTAGCAATAAATAACAATTAAACTAACCTTATATACATATATACCCACTACAACAGTTTTGGCTTTTACCAGCGCTTAAAAGCGCTGGTAAAAGTCTTTAAAAGCGCTGGTAAAGCCTGCGTCGGTAGGCCTTTACCAGCGCTTTTGAAGAAGCGCAAGAAGCGCTGGTAAAGGCCCTTTACCAGCGCTTCTTCAAAAGCACTAGTATATACCCTTTTCCAGCGCTTTTGAAGAAGCGCTAGTATATAGCACTTACCAGCGCTTTTTCAAAAGCCCTGGTAAAGGGTCACTTTATGTTTTTTTTTTTTTTTTTCCTTTATTATTTTTGAAAAAATATCTTCTACTTAAATATCATCCAATATAACACAAGTTGGCAATAGAAAAATACCATCCAAATTGTTTTTACATAATACAACCACAAATTAACATGTAATCAAACATCAAATCCATTCATAAACAAAATTTACTAACATGATAAACATAATCCACGTCAAAGTTTTAAAAAAAATGAATTACGGTGCAATAATGAAATTTGATATAGAGTGTAGCTAAGAAACTCTAGCTTCAGTTGTATCTCCAATAGTTTTGAATAGCGTAGAAAAGCTAGTCGTAATGGTTCTTCTAGCATGATTGGCATGGTAACACTTCCTTCCTAATTTGTACATGCGTCTTTACTCAAAATAATTCCTCGGGCTACTATGACATCGGGTTTTTTGAAACTTAACAAAAAACCTTCACTCATGCCCTATAAAAACAAACCAAATATTTGAGTTAATAACAAAAATGACAAGATAAACCAAATACATGTCAGAAATATTGTAATGGTTAATTAAATGCATCAACCAGTCTAGGACTTGCAATTCGACTAACATCAGGAGACTCAACAATAATGGTTTTGGTACTTCGAGAATGTCTTTTTCTGAATGTTAGTAAGATTTCAAGGTAATAACTTAGGGAATTGATTTATTTATATTGATAAGTGAGACCTTTTCATTTTATATTTCTCATTCATATGTAATCATAGGCAAAAAAAAAAAAAAAAAAAAAAAAAACAACAGAAAAATACCTTTAATACTCTTTGCAATAATAGATAATAACGCATTTCTAGATTTGTACTCTTAATGATCAGGGTCTTTATCCTGAACAGTAGTTTCTTCAATGGTTAGAATAATTTAAATCCTCGTTACAATGTCAGGAACTGAAGAAAAAAAAAAAGAAAAAAAAAATTGTAATCAAGCAAATGAGCTTAGATAGAATCATAAAACAATATTTCGTATTGAATCTATTAAAATATACCACGGAGAGGGAGTTCTAATGATTCGAACAGAGGAAATGAATACTAAAGATTGTCTTCCCTTACAGTTCTTAAAGTCCTAATTTTTTGAAAAATACCACAAAGTTCATGTATTCTAAATTCAAAAATGAAATATGTGAAAGATAACCTAACAACATAATGTACATTACATATGCACATAAATATAATATAGAGACAGAAGATATAAAAAAGAATATAAAGAGAGATTCACGAAACCAGCTTGGATTGTACTGATGTAACTAACTATGGACATGTAAATCGTTCTTAAATTAACAAAAAAAAAAAAAAAAAACAAAGAAGTAACTAAAATACGCTTAAAGTTAACTACGACATTTCATAATCCGAAAGAGCTGAAAAGAATTAATATATATAATTGTGTGTGTAGTGTGTGTGAGAGATAACTTACACCAAATCTGAGAAGAATACATAATTTTCTGACCAAGTAATCTCCAAATGATTCACAGATTTCTGAATGATAATATACAAGTAAGCATGTGTGTATGTATATATATATGAACGATTTCACAAAAATCCTTTCCACTGTTAACGACTTCCATCATGGTGATGCAGTGAGAGCTCTCCAAGTTTAGAGCCGGGTGTGGGACGAATTCACCTGCCACCCACAAGCTTATCAGATTGTATGCGAAACTAATCCACCATTACACTGATGCACATTTATAACCAGTAACTTTACGACAACATTTTTTTTTTTCTTTATAGTTTTTTCCTGAATTCTTTGAAGGGACAATATGAATCAAGATAGAATAATTAGTATTAAGTTGTTATTAGAAAGTAACTTGATGGAAATATGAACATAAAGACAAATGGTGCTTTCATTCAGTTACATGTTGTGCATGAACAAGGAATGGTAAGCTCTGGCAGAGACAATCCGAACTTTGATTCGATTCTCTGGGTCCCATTTAAGGTAAATATCACCGTTATCTATAATTCGTGACTGTCAATTCCAGCAGATTTTATAAATCCAACTAGTTAAAATGTGTTTAGAAAAAGGAAAATTACCTTGTCCAGATAATTTAAGTAATCAACAGCTCTTCCTCTCATGTGTTCAGAATGTGTATATTATAAGCTGTAGACTATAGAGTAGAAGCAACCTTTATGGTGTCATTAGAAAAGCACAAACAATTTAACATGGTTAGATTGACAAAATTAAGCATATGCAGCCAACAAAAGAAAGAAAAACTAGAGAGAATATAATGGTCAAATAAGAATTATGGCAAGGAATAACATACTTGAAATCCATTGGAAGATGCAAGAAGTCAAAAGCTGACACAGTCTGTTCTTCAGTTTTTTCATGAGCGTTAAACTTGTTCATCTTTTCATTCTCTGACATACAATGTTGGTCTACGAATTTCAACAATAGTCGACGACAGCAATCAAAGCCCCAAAAATGAAGGAAAAAAAATATTAATCAGAATCAAAACAACATTGTATGTCAGAGAATGAAAAGATGAATCAAGAACCTTCTGTCCTTCCCATTCATAAACCCTAACTCGGCCTGCTGCCTACCATCATCACTTCCACCACATACTTCTCTTTTTCCTCCGACTTTCCTCCAAAATCCACTTCTTCGAAACCCTTTCCTAGTATGCATCCTCTTCAAAAATTGAAATCCCTAACCTATTAGTAGGCATCCTCTTTAAAAATTGAACTACTCTACCCAACTCTAACATCAAAATCGCATATATGAGTCATGTATTCATCAAATGAAAAAAAAAAAAACAATTAGGAACAGCTGCTGTTGAGAGACAGCAGTTGAAGCTTGCGAACGGTTGGGGAAAAAGATGCACAAAAATATATTACCTTCGAAATGGCAAACCCAATATCTATGTTTTCTTCCCATGATTCATACAGTCTTTTCAACCGACCAATCTGGAATGGAAAACAAAGTTTTACAAAATTTAAATATGGCTACGAACTAAAGGACATTACTGGAAAAATCCACAAAATAGAAATGGAGAAATTTGGAGGACAGAGGACACACTATGGGATTAGTGAGAGCATTTAGTGTAGATGGTCTATTGAGTATAACTGCTCTTGATTTAACTCTTCCCTCAACTAAAACCTGAATTTACAAACAGAATAAAGAACATTTCTTGGACATAGAAAAACGATATGGCTTTCTTCAAAGACCAACATGGGTACAAACAAATTTGAGAGAAAGCTAAATGGGTTTCAAAATACTGACCAATTCAAATGCGCATACACATATATACATATATATATATATATATATAGAGAGTGTGTGTGTGTGTGTTCAGATAAACTTGCCTGGTCTTGAAGATCATCGTGTTGGGCGTAGTTGGGTATAAACTATCTCCCTTCAAAGTATTTATCTCAATAATTTACGCATCATTTATTAGTAATAACAATCATACACTTTTATCATTTTTCGAAACTAAATTAAGAATTCGAGTAGTCGCTTTTCTACTTTTGAAAATGTTCATTTTTAAAATATAAATAAATAAATAAATTCTAATAATACAGATTTGAGGTGTATAAAGTATAATCTAAAGTGAATGCTAATAGACAGTTGTGCATGTGTTGCAATGGAGACTCTTCATTTTGAATGATGAGGATCTCAATTCGTCACGTGTATCTGGCAAAAGCACATAACATCCTTAATACAGGCAACAAAACATGAACTAAATTGTGCTTTACAATGTTGTTGAATCCACCACTTTTTGTTTTGAAAAGTGCGAAAAAATATCATAAGAGCACATGTATTTGGTGACAATTCTGACAATTGTCTAGCCCCTCCTATTCAAAAGACAACCTCAATGAGTTAGAACAATCTCACTTTTGCCAGACACATGCAAATAAGTTGAACAGTTGATAACTTATTCCTGATGCGTCAACTTATTAATTTAACTTATTTTAAAAGGCTAACTTTTCATCTTTCACTTCTTCTTTTTTCGATTAAATAAACTTTACCCATTCAAAAATGGGAAAGTTTTCCACTTTTAGTTAAAGACACAATTGTACAAGCAATTTTTATAAAAATCACTATCCCATCCTTACCCTTTTCGACCATATTGCCTAAATTTTTCCCATTTCACATTGTCTATCTCTATTTCAACATTCCACTTTCTCTCTCTACCTTCACATTCCTCTTGCTCCTTAAATAACCCCAAAACCTTGTAATCTTTTAAATCCTTTAATGTCAGTTGCTTTATTTCCCAAAAAATAAAAAAAAAAACCAATTCCTGTATCATTTATTGATAAGGACAAAGACAAATCAAGGTGTTTCCGACCCATTTAACAACCCATTGCTCTCTCTATCTCTCTCTAGACAGCATTTCCTGAAGTTGGTTGAGCTCCTCAACCAAACACCCATTCCACGTCACATTTGAAATTAAACATACAGTTAGCCAAAAACTTAAAAAAAAAAAAAAAAAATTTAAAACAACAATCTTAGGAAATTCTTAGGAAATTTTGTTTTCTTTGTTTCAAAAAGGATGTCTTTTTTAATAAACTTTTAACTCTTAAAGAAGAACGTTTCTTTTAGGAAATTCTTACTACATACTTCTTTGGTCCCAAAAAAAGATTACTCTTTTAGAAAACTGTACAGAAAAAGTATACAGTAAGAGAATTTTTAAGCCCCATATTTTTGTATCCTTAATTGTCTTTGAGGATCCAATTTCGATTCCCAACTAATCATATTGAGATTTGTTTGAATTTTAATTGATATTTATATACAGTATTATTTTAACCACCAAACATTAAAAAATAGTAATAATAATAATATTATTAATTTTAATTAACGACAAACTGTATATTATTTATATACAGTTTTGTCAATGTTGGAACACAAAAAAAAAAAAAAAAAAAAAAAAAAAAAAAAAAAGAAAGAAATTACCTGAAAAATGAAATCAGACTAATCAACAACAAAATTTGTTCCAACAATCCAAGCTACGATGGATTATTTCCTCCTGTACAAAGAAAAAAAAAAATTGAAAATAACAATCTTAGGTACAGAATGAGATCAAATAGTGGTTGCAGAATCATTGAAATTGGGAAGATGCGTTGTCGCGTGAACTAAATTCCAATCTCAAATCAAACCTACCTAATCTTGTTTACTGCTTTGGCTGTTTCCGTATTCCCGGCTTGATGACGGCACTTCTTCCCCTACGCACGCGAAGCCGAATTGCTTCAAAATCTACTTAGATGATGTCTGGAGTAGGAATGGTTGGGTTGGGAATAGGAAGACAGAGAGAGTGGTGGTTCAAGCTTTCACTTAAAGAACTTACATTGTGAAAAGGAAGTTCGAATTGTTGACCGATGATGGAAGGGCACGACCGGTGATGGAAGGGCGCGACCGGTGATGGAAGGGCGAGACCATGATAAAGGAGAGAGAGCTGTGATGGAAGGCGAGAGAACAGTTGAAGGATTAGGGCTATTGCAAAATGAAAGGATTAGGGCTATTGCAAAATGAAATGGGAAAGTGGAGAATACAATGTTAATTCCCCACAAAACGACGTAGTTTTAGGGCCCAAATATTCTATATATAAATCAACGGAGGGGAAAAAATGGAGGGAAGGGAAAAAAAAATGGAGGGAAGTGGAAAAATGGGGACACCTATACCAGTGCTCCTACAAAAAGTGCTGGTACTATTACACCTATACCAGCGTTTTTTCTAGGAGCGCTGGAAAAATGGGGACACCTATACCCTACTATTACACCTATACTAGCGCTCCTACAAAGAGAACTGGTACGATTACACCTATACCAGCGCTCCTAGGAAAAGCGCTAGTACCATTACACCTATACCAGCGCTTTTAAAAAAAACGCTGGTAATATTAGACCTATACCAGCGCTTTTTTTAGAAGCGCTGGTAAAAACCTAATATGTTGTAGTGACCTATATATACATATGTATAACCATCCATGGGTATTAACTGTACCTATTTAATCACCTATCCAAGTAATCCATACTATCCAAGCCCAACTCCATAAAATAAAAATAAACATTTTAAACAAATAAATCAATTTAAACATATAATGTCAATTAAACAAATAACCAACTAAACAAATAGCCAAATAAACAAATAATAAAAAATAAAATTACAATAAAACCATAAAAGAAAATACCGAGACTATCCTTTCAAAATTAGAGGTATTACAGGCCTCCTTCCACTTAACCTCAGGAAGTAAAAGTTTACTCTCACTCTCCTCTCCAAAACCCTAGTTTAGTTTTCCATTTTAAGTTTGGTTGCTTTGGATTATAGAGATTTAATTCTCTATTAAGGTAGGGGTGGTAGTATGTTTATACTTTAAGTGTTTTATGTCCCTTTGAGGTTTAATATATATTGTGTATATGCTTTTAGTATTGTAGTCTTGCATATTATAGGAAATCCTCACATTTGACTTAGGGTTTATTGATTTAAGCATGTATGATATGTATTTATCTTGTATAGAATTATTAAAGTCATATACAATTCTTATTGACTTGAATTGTTATATTTATTGTGGTGATAATTTTATATTCTTGTTGATCACTATTGGTAATTATTTTAGAAGCCTATTACTACAATGTTATGGTTTAGTATATAAAGCTTATTGTTGGGGCATGATTAAATAGATAAGTTGATGGTATTATATTGTAGATTATATCATGATAAAGACTTGTCATTTGGTATGTCATTTTAGACTTGGAACCCTAAGACATGGTTTGTACGATTTTAAATTACTTATGCGTGGAAGGTGGTTTACATACCTTAATTGTTGTGTATAAGTTTTGAACTTAATTATGATTTTGGATTCTCTTGGGACATTTTTACAAATAACATGGCTAGAGTTTGGCTCTAGTGCAGGAGGTACGAGTTCTCCCCATTTATAGTGCGCACTAAAGTGGTATTCCCAGTGGGTTAGTACCCGGAATAACCGTTTAGGTCTTGATTTACTCCAGGATTTAATGTCTAAGTTTTTCATTATTTGATTTCGCATTCAATTCCAAGTTGACAACCAATGCTTAATTGGGACTTGTAATTTTAGTTATTGGCGATTTGATGTTGTTAAGTACATTGATATTGATATTGTGTTGTGATAGAATCATTTAAGTTAGCTTAAAATGATCCTTTAGAACACCTTGAACATAGATGTTAAGTGGAATGATCCTTTGTATTCATTTATATTGATCTTGCAATGATATTGAAACTTTAGGTTATACGCATATGTTTCTTCCTACGAGTAACTTGATTACTCACCCTAATTGTTTGGGTTATTTTACAGGTAAGGAGACTATGTTCTCGGATGCTCATCATCCTTAGTGGCTTATGAGCAATTTGGAATATTTTTTGTGTATTGACGTGCAAATGTTTAACATGCTTACTCTTTATGATATATTTTGTATACCATGGGTGTATGGTATTTTAGAAGCTAAGGTGGCTTTCTTGATATGTAATGTGTATCTAAGTACACTTGTCGATGTTTATTTTGTATGTATGACATGAGACCAAGGGCCATTAACTTTAAAGTGTATAAGTACGTTTTGAAAACCCAACTATTGTCATTATAGCCTATTTTGTGAAAATTGGAGGTTTGGTATGTCAAATTTTGTAAATGGATTATAATGAAGCCGTAGGCCATTGTAACGCGTCTACTTTATCATTTTATGCTTGTGTGCATCTTCGTTTCAACCTAGAAATGCATTTAGGGTCAAACGCATACTTGGTGCAGTTGCATTTTTTTTTTTAGTTTTGTCATTTTCTGATCTAGGGGCATTCTTGGTATTTCACGGTGTATTTTTTTTGTTTTTTTCAACGCTGTCGGGTAGAAAACTCGATTTCGGGGGGGCGGGGGGGGGGTTCTTCTTCGTGTTTTTCGAGAAAATGTCATCTTGGTCCTCAAAAACCCATTTTTTTTTTCGAAAAACCTTTGCTGTCAGCTTTTTACTGATCTGTAATACAACTGTACGAGTGGGCTTAATCTTGTAACCGGTTAGATGACTTGTGGCAGTGTTACAGTCATTCTATTTTGCCTCCTAACCGGTTAGAAAAGTCTCATAACCGGTTATATGGTCTTGGGTTGACTCCTTTTGACCTTTTTACCCCTTTTTCTTTCGTTAGCCATATCTTCTTCGTCCGGACTCCAAATCAAGTGATTCTTGAGTCTAAGTTTATTAATTTCTCGTTATCTTTCCAATGGTGTGTACTATAGCACCTACTTTCATTTTGGAAATGACCTTTTTTCCCCTAGGTTCATTCTTGTCCGTTTTTAAAATGTTACATCCACATTTGTTTTCTTTGGGTTCCGTGACCTCATTGAAGGTCACATTAGTGTCTTATAGACGTGTTGTATCTCTAGAAACCGTTGTTTCACCTTTCGCTTCTGCATTTTGGATCTGTTATCGGGTCAATTTTAGGTCATCACTAACGTACCGAGTTTATAAAACTTGGGCCGTTACATTAACATTGTGAGCTCCATTGTGATGATTATATGCTAAAGCATGTTATAGAATTTATTGTGTAGAGAATTGTTTAATATTTGAAGATGAAATCCACTATCTTGCTTCTTGAATGCTTGGTTATGTATAATTACATATTATCTATGTTGTGAGCTTCCTAACATGCTTAATATAATGAAATCGTACCAATTTGTATGCTAAAGTATTGGTATGTATAAATTGGAAAGCATGCCTTAAGTTATGGAAATTGTGATGATATTATGTTAAATGAAATTGAAGAGGAAAAATCGGTGTAATTGATAAAGTTATGCACAACATGATTTGGAAATAGCTATATTGATAATGTATATACTTGAAGTTTGAAAAGATGACTACATGAATTAAATAGTGGAAGTTGGTGTTGTAAAAATATATTTGAGTTGTATGATAGTGCAAGTATTGATGGTTTACTTAATTCATGATGTTAACTAATATGTTGTAATTGTTAAGTTGGCAAATTGAGCATAACATGGAAACATTCATTCATAAGCATTGAGTAGTATGTGTGTGGGCTATGGATGGTGGCTAGCTATGGACATATGAAAGGAATTGCAAGGTTAGAAACATAGTTGTGAGAACGGAAGACAAACAGTAGTCTTGTTTCCGAGATTGTGATAGCTAGGCCCCAAAATGATGGTGAGCGGTGGATTCATGCTAGGGATAGCTAGTTGATGGTCCAATGGTTGACAAGCGGTGGACTTGTGCCATTTGGAAGTAGTGGTCCTTGATATGGTTTATGAGAATGGGTTGGAATAATAGTTGTTGAGGTGCATACGCACTAGTTGAGAGTCATAGGAATTGGTTAGATTAGGATCATGGCATTTGGAATAAGCATAACCATTGGAAGCATTGTTATAGTTGTGGAGTATTTATGTGTGCGACCATTATTTTGCCAATGTGTTGTTACTTATATGTCATTGATGAATTCATTGTTTTTCATTACAAGCATGATCCTTCATCCTTATCTCCCATTCCCTTTCGTGTTTGCTCAATTGAATTAAGGAATCATGCCTTAGGCATACTCTACTAAGCAATGGTGCTCACCCCTGTGAAATATATATTTTGGGGAGATTGTGAAAAATATATATATTGTATATTGGCTAATTTCGTTGTCAAAACAAGTCCGATGGAGTTGTAATTTTCTGGTTCACAATTTCAAGCTTGAAGATCGGATGCGGATTTGAAGAAGTTCAAGTGTTCATGGTATACTACACTCCGAGATGATGAGAACAATGCTCTAGGAAGTTTGGAGAGGAAATGAGAACACTTAGGAAGAGTTTGGAAGTTTTTAAAGGAAGATTTTACATTCTGTCCATCTTAAATTGGTTCCCAAAAGTACTGAACAGGTTTAAGATCACCAGAATTGGAAAAATTCAAGACTGGCCATCTTGAACTGGTTCCTAAATTCCTGAACCGGTTTAAGAGTCAAAGGAAGCCTTCGAAATACCTTCTAGCCATCTTGAACCAGTTCCCAAATTCCTGAACCGGTTCAAGAAGTCCCGACAGCCTTAGAACTTCAGTTTTCTTGTTTATTCTGATTCTTTTTTGGACTAGATTTCCTTCCAAGTCCCATGCACGAAATTTTCTATATTTTTAGAGGGATTAGGACATTCTAAACTCTAGATAAACCTTGTCATACACATAGGTTTATTCATGACTTTTGCATACAAAATTCAAATCTTATTGAAAGCCATCTTTGAGAGATATATTTATTCAGAAAATCAATCTAATTTTCTGATTTTATTTTTGAGAGCATGCACATAAACACAAGAGTGATTTAGTAGTGTTGTTCTCTATCTCATCAGAATTGGAGCATAATTGAAGATTCAGAAATTTTGAAAAGTAGAATTCATTCATTCTTCATCAAATTCAGATCTAGAAGAAAATGAATGAAGCGATCACACTTTAAAGGGGTCAAAGCATTCGTGGAGTGTTGTCTAATCTACCTGCAACTCTTCTACAAAGATCGAGAGTTTGGACGGGGGCGTTGCAAAGTCAGGGATCGTCAGCAATTGGTTTTGATAGAACGATAGAGTGTGAGACTGAGTCAAAGTTCGGTATACTTTATCATTTATCTTAGCACTGTAAAGTCTAACGAGGTTTTTCCTGTTACAATTGGTCTATTCTACCAATTGGGGTTTCCTCGATAAAATCCTGGTGCCATATCTCAAACTCTATTTACTTTACTTGCACTTTATTTTTGCTTTGTGGTTCGATTTTAGTTTTATTTCGATAAAATTAAAATAAGTAAAAATTGGATAAAAGAGCAAGTTGAATCCATTTACCATCTCTTTAGATTATCTATCCATATTATATTCCACAACCATTCTGCTGCGCACACTCAATAAGTGGTATCAGAGCCACCCTCTATACATTGAGTTATTCCTTGTGGATTTTTTTTTTAATAATAAAAAAAAACCTCTGTTTTTGTTTTCAAAATTTGATATGGATAGCATTCTCAAGGAAGGTGGATCTATTCAACGTACTCCTTTGTTTGATGGTGATAAATATGCTTTTTGGAAACCTAACATAACAACTTTTCTTATGACTAAAGGTAAATATGTTTGGGCTGCAACTGAAAAATGTTATAAAAAACCTACAGTCACAAATGATGGTGTTATCATTGAAAAGGAAGAGTCTGAGTGGACTCAAGATGAGAATAATGCTCAAAAAAGAAACACCAAAGCTTTATTTTCTTTATTCAAATTTATTGTTCAATCTGAGTTAGCTCATATTGCTCATTGTACAATTGCAAAGGAGGCATGGGATATACTTCAACTTACCCATGAGGGTACAGATAAAGTCAAATCTTAAAAGATTGAGATGCTTGTGTTTCAATTCGAAAATCTTAAGATGGAAGAAGATGAAACCTTTTCTGAGTTTTGCATGAAACTCAACCATATTGTGTCTAGCCTTCAAAACCTAGGAAAGAAAGTGATTGATAAGAAGATTAACAAAAAAATTCTTAGGTTTTTTCCTGAAAGGTCCAGAATCAAAGTTGAAACACTGCAAACAACTCAAAACAACACTACCATGCAGGTTGATGAGGTTGTAGGTCATATTAAGAACTAAGAGACGAGGTACTGTAGAAATTCCCTAAAACCTAAAGACTTAGCCTTAAATGCTTCAAAGTCTGACTCTTCCAAGTCTGAGGTTAGATATAATAGTGAGTCTGAGGTTAGATATAATAGTGAGTCTGATGAAGAAATTGCTCTCATCACTAAGAAGTTTAGAAATTTGATTAAGTTTGAAAAGATGAATGCATTTAAGAAAGTGGAAGAGTCAAGATTTGGGAATAGAGAGTTTTCATCTAGGGGAAGTAAGAGACAAGATAAAAGAAGAGAAGAGGAGTCTAAAGGAACTGAGATTAAATGTTGGACATGTGGTGGTATAGGTCATACATCAACAGTTTGTCTAAGTCCTAAAAATAGCTTTGTTGCTAGGAAAGAGTCCAAAGATAAAAAGAAGGATAAAGCAATGAATGTTTTAGTTTCTAAATATAGAGATGTTTCTTTTTCTAATGATGATGATAATCCTCTTCCTTTTGTTCTTTTGTGAATAATGATGCTTCTAAAAGATTGTCTTTATCTAATGATGAAGATTGTGAATAATGACTCGGATTTTGAGGACATAGCAAAATCTAATGATGAAGATTGTTACAAGGAATCAACAAAGGAGAATTATGATAAAGCCTTGTGTGAATTATATGTTACATATATTCAAACGAAGAAAGGCTTCAATAAGCGAGCTAGAGAATTGAAAGAAGTTGAGAAGCAAAGAGATGCTATGAAGAAGGAAAGTGAACAGAAAAAGAAGGAGATTGAAGATCTTCAAGGAAATGTAAGATTCTTAGAAGGTGAGGTAAGTCAAGTTAATTCTGCAAAAAGAATCTCTTGTTTCTAAATTAGAATTTCTTGAAATTGAATTGAAAAAGTCACAAGAGAAATTGATTGGATTTACTTCTGGGCAAATTAAACTTGATGAGATAATTAATGTTGGTAAGAATGTGAATGACAAAACTGGCTTAGGTTTTAATGAGGCTTCATGTAGCAAAGAGGGTAAAACTAGTTTTGTGAAACCTAATAACTTGAATGTGCCTAAAAATAAATCTGAGGTTGTTGATTCATTACATGTTAATATGTCTTATGTGCCTACTATTTTACATTGCACTTATTGTGGTAGGAATGGACATAGCCAATATTATTACTTTAGGAAGAGAATATAATCTTTTTCTGAATTTCATGCTTTTGGTTCTTATACTAAGAATGTGGTTTATGCTAGAAAGCAAATTTTTGTGAATCAACCCAAAAATTCTCATGCTAGGAATTACTCAAACAAGAAAACGATTAAAATTGGAGATTCTTTTCAAAAGTTGAATGTAAAGACTGTGTGGATCAAAAAGGAAGACTTGGTTAATTATGTGCCTGTTGATGCTATAGGACTTGTTCCTATTAAGTCTATAGGTGCAAATCTCCCTAATTAATTCCTAAAAATGTTTTATGGTCATGGACTATGTTTTGATGAATATCTTGTTTCCATTGGACAATATCTTGAAGTTTAGGATTTAGGTTGTTTTTTTTTTTTTCATAAGAAAGTGATGATCATATTTTTCTTGTCAATGCATGAGTGATAGTTATTTCTCTTGAATTAATTATTTTTTAATACAAATTGGGGACAAATGATTATTTGATGAAAAGGTTCTTGATGTGTAATCTATATGTTGAAAGATAATTTGCTTTATTTATTTCTTTTTAGAGATGAGTCTCTTGAGTTCATATTTTTCATGTGCACTAGTCCAACTCTGAGAAATTTAATTGGAAATCATTGTGAAGTTGATTAGGTCATATTGCTCATCAAAGCTATAAAGGTTGTTGTTTTTTTTATAAAAAAAAATAGAGCGTGTTAAAAATAAATAAATAAATAAATAAATAACGATGATGAAAAATTTCAGCATGAAAAGAAAAGAAAAATTTAAAAAAAAAATGCTCAAAATCTTTGCTAAGGAAAATGCTAACTATTGAGACTAGTTCGAAAGCTCCTATTAAACTTTGAAGTAGAGCTATTTGAGTAAAAAGAAAGGAGGAGATAAGTCGAAATAGGGAATTGTTGTCTACTCTTTAGAGTGAAAGCCATCTTGCTTAGAAAAGTTTGCTTAAAACAATCTTATCTTGATATTTTTTGATCAATATGATTTAGATAGTTGGTCAATGTGATTTGATTGAAATTTGATGAGGTTGGAATGCACACACATATGTGAACTTGCTAGACAAATTTCTAAATTTTTATAAAAATTGCAAGTTGAATTTCATGTTGTGATTGCATGCGTGAGAATTGATCTGATTGAATAATTTGTGGGGTTTAAAAATTGTGTTTTAAAATTCTCTTGAATTCTTCAGAAATTTTTAGATCTCATATATGCTTGAAATTCATGGAAATTGCTATCTCATTTTTTTTTTTTTTTTTTTTTTTTTGAATATCAGAAAAATGAAAAAAAAGAATCCAAAAAGATTTTCCTTTTAGTTTTTATTAGGAATTTTTGTTTTTGATAGGATGGAGATATCATGTGTGTGATTTTGAGTATGATTGGTTCTATATATCTTGTGGATGGAACATATGTTATCTTGGATACTTGTCTTTGGTTCCATTGATACTATATATCTTCATGTTTTTGTGCTTATTATAATATCTTATGCATGGATGATAGTTTTGAACTCTCTTCTTTATTGAGCTTTATTTGTCAATTTGTAACAAAAATGGGGAGAATTTCTAGAATTGAAGGGGAGATATATATATATATATATATATATATATATATATCTCCCCCTCAATCTAGAAATTATACACACTTTGATATATTCATATTGATATATGTCGATTATCTTTCTTGATTAAGCTTCACATGTAGTTTTGTTGAGCTAATTTGCAGGTTACAGGTTGCTACATGTGTTGAAGCTTCATGAGGTTCAAGAAATATTCCGTTTTATTTCTTTAACAATCATTGTAATTTATTTTTCCTGCTTGGTAGATTACATGTTGTTTTTAGGGTTTTGTCACGAAATTGCCAAAGGGGGAGATTGTGAAAAATATATATATTGTATATCGGCTAATTTCGTTGTCAAAACAAGTCCGATGGAGTTGTAATTTTTCGGTTCACAATTTCAAGCTTGAAGATCGGATGCAGATTTGAAGAAGTTCAAATGTTCATGGTATACCACACTCCGAGATGATGAGACAATGCTCTAGGAAGTTTGGAGAGGAAGTGAGAACACTTAGGAAGAGTTTGGAAGTTTTTAAAGGAAGATTTTACATTCTGTCCATCTTGAACTGGTTCCTAAAAGTATTGAACAGGTTCAAGATCAGGAGAATTGAAAAAATTCATGACTGGCCATCTTGAATCGGTTCCCAAATTCCTGAACCGGTTCAAGAGTCAAAAGAAGCCTTCGAAATACCTTCTGGCCATCTTGAATCGGTTCCCAAATTCCTGAATCGGTTCAAGAAGTCCTGGCAACCTTAGAATTTCAGTTTCCTTTGTTTATTCTGATTCCTTTTTGGACTAGATTTCCTTCCAAGTCCTATGCACTAATTTTTCTATATTTTCAGAGGGATTAGGACATTCTAAACTCTATATAAACTTTATCATACACATAGGTTTATTCACGGCTTTTGCATACAAAATTTAGATCTTATTAAAGCCATCTTTGAGAGATATTTTTATTCTAAAAATCAATCTGATTTTCTGATTTTATTTTTGAGAGCACACACATAAATACAAGAGTGATTTAGTAGTGTTGTTCTCTATTTTATCGAAATTGGAGCATAATTGAAGATTCAGAAATTTCAAAAAGTAGAATTCATTCATTCTTCATCAAATTCAGATCTAGAAAAAAAGGGGTGAAGCAATCACACTTTGAAGGGGTCAGAGCATTAGTGGAGTGTTGTCTGATCTACCTACAACTCTTCTACAGAGATCGAGAGTAAGCTTGAGGTCGAGAACTGTTGGACGGGGGAGTCGCAAAGTCAGGGATCGTCAGCAATTGGTTTTTAGTAAAACGATAGTGTGAGACTGATTCAAAGTTCGGTATACTTTGTTTCAAACATAGTGGATCGTTTATCTCAGGACTGCAAAGTCCAACGAGGTTTTTCCTGTTACAATTTGTCTATTCTACCAATTGGGGTTTTCTCGATAAAATCCTAGCGTCATCTCTCAAACTCTATTTACTTTACTTGCATTTTATTTTTGCTATGTGGTTTGATTTTAGTTTTATTTTGGTAAAATTAAAATAAGTAAAAATTGAATAAAAGAGCAAGTTGAATCTATTTACTATCTCTCTAGATTACCTATCCATATTATATTCTACAACCATTCCCTTGCGCACACTCAACAACCCTTATATAACAAACATTTTTCAGAAAAGGAATTGCTTGGGACGACTTTTGGAGTGGATGTATTTTGTTGTAAATACACCTTATTGTATATTTTAGGATTTCAAACTCAATGTTGTACCTTTCTTCCTTTGGCGACATAAACTTCTTGATCCTCCTGTTCTGAATATGTTATTCTTCCTTGAATCCCTACTGTTCTGTTCAAACTTCAATTTAAAGTCTTGTTCAAAATAAACTTCAATTACTCAAATGTTTTTTTGTTGTTGCTGTTCAATTTTTTTTTTTTTTAATTATTTATTTATTTATTTATTATTATTATTATTATTTTTTCTGCTGTTGTTCAAATTGCATTGCTGTCATGAGAGCTCTACCTTTTGAGCTACATTCTCTTTTATATTATATTTGCACTTTAGAATGGTACTTAAATATATATATATATATATATATATATATATATATATATATATAGAGGCCTTATTCTTCCTATATTTTACACATATTATTTGTTAAAAAGTTAATTTGAATTATTTTTTTACTAGTTGATAGAATGTTATGATTCTCGATTTGATTCTACGATTCTAATTTTACGAAGCCTAAAACAATCCTACGTAAAATTCTGATTTTAACAACCTTAATAATAACTCACATCATAACCAAAATCTACTAATGTGTGCATGGCCTCAAACCCATCAACATATATGTTCTTGACTTCATGCAAATGACACCAATACACAATATATTAACTAATTTCCAGTTCGTCCCAAACTCAATGTCAAAACCCAATGTATTTATATTTCAGTATGTATATTTTTGGTTTATCTCTTTACATTTTGCTAGTATTTTTGTATAATTCGTCATTTTTCTCCATATATCTAATGCATGCATCTTTTCATATTGATTACACTAAAATCTACAATTTATTTTATTTATTTATTTTACCACACCACCATACCATATTCTTTAATGGTGTCGTATGAATTTTCTTAGTTTAGATTGTCTTTGCGATGATAGATTAAGTAAAAAAAGTTCTAATTTTCCACAAATTTTTAATTTTTTTAATTAACCCTATGTGATTTTGGATGCATTTCATTTGATATGTGTCATGTCACATTCTTTAAAAGGTCGTCGAGAACAATTTCTATAGTAAATGATTTTTTTTTTTTTTTTTCAATTTTTCTACAAATTTATGTCATACTTGACTAAATATATGGTAAAATTATTTATTTATTCATCATTGTGCATATCTATTTTTGAATTAGCTAAACATATTTTTGTAAAACTTCATGGATTATGAAATGCTTCTAGATTATAGATGATTTTATTTCAGATATTCTTTAAATTGAGAATAAAAACATCTATTGTAAAAAAAATGATAGATATATTTATATATATTTAAAGAATTTATAATTTATAATATTTATTTTTACACTATATGTTTGGCCCCCAAGTAGAAATTTCAGAGTCTGCCCTTAGTCCTACCCATCCTCTTATGGGGCTGGGCTAGACTTTTAGAGTTCAATCCGGGCCGAATCTTGGTAGGCTCGGGCTGGGCGTGGTTTTACACAATCTCGGTATCCAACCCATCATGTTTATGGATACATGTCTCTGTATACAGAAACTTGCCTGCTGTTTTTTCCGATATTTGTATACATTATACTCTCTTCGCTCCAAAGTAATTGGGTTCTTCGGAAACTGTCACAAAGAGTATTGTTTCCGAAAATGAGTTTTAGGCTCGGACGTAAACTATTTTCCTCCGATTTTTTTTTCTTCTGTTTATTATTTTTTTAGGCAACATATTTTATTTTTATTTTTCAGTGTGTGGCAAAGGTTAAGGTTGAGTCCACCAAATCTATCGGGTGGGGCATGTAAAATAGTTTGTGAAAAATTGATGGAATTATTTTTATTAGATTTTAATTTTTTTTTCTTTTGTAAATATTTTACTACAATCAAACACAAAAAAACAATTTATGTGAAAAGGCTACTATTATAGTACAAATGTATTTTCATGGTTAATATGCTACCTTTGAGGGTAGTGCTAGGAAAAATATGCTAGTACATAGGGCAATAAATGAAACGAGCCAACACTATTCGGGCTCGGTTCGAGCTCGTTCATTAAATAAACGAATCGAACTCAAGCTCAATTTATAGGTTCGTTTAATAAATGAGCCGAGCCTAAGCAATATTGGGCTCGGCTCATATAGGCTTGCGAACACGAACTCGTTTAGACTCGTTAATGTTCACGAGCAAGACTTGACTCGGCTCGTTATATAAATACATAAATTAGATATCTTTTATATATATATATATAATCAGATCTTTAATTTTATTATAACTTAAGTACTAAAATAAATGAAATAATGTAAACATTATCTCTTCACAATCTCCTTCATTCTCTAAGTGGTGACACGTACAAGATATAAATTTCTATCACTTTTTACCCCTTTTTCCATTCTTTGCATTTCTTTTGCATTCTCTAGGTAGTCAGTCACTTTATTGTTGATACCAATTAGATGAAATTGTGAAGAGCAAGTGAAGACCAACCAAAAATAAGAGGGCAAACATAAAAAGAATTATATCATCTGTGCATTCTTCCTCTCTTTCTAAGAGTCCAATGAAGATCAAAGTCCAGTGGAAGGTAAAACATCGTCGATTCTTTCTGTAGGGCTCTCTCTTGGTGTCTCAAGGCATCACTGAAAATTGGGGCTTGATCTTTGCCTTCAGTAAGAAACCCTACTTTGTTTTTGGTGTTTTCATGTGTAGGTATTACGTATCATCTAAATTCTTGTCCCAGTCCATTGACTTGTGAGCAAGATATTAGGCTACTGGGCATGTAAACTTCTAATTGATGGCTGGAAAGTAAAGATTGCAGATAATATTGCGAACCCAGCAAATGTTCTTGTTATAATAAGAATCTAATGCTTTTAATTGTGAAATTGTATTATAAGTATTGTAAGTTCAGACTTCTCTTATAAAAACAAGTAGCTTTGATTTGATAATTGGCTGGAAGTTGAGCCATTTTTCCATGATAGTGCATACTGTTTGTTGTTGCATGTGGATTATAATTAATTTTGAGTTTGATTTTTATTTATTTTTGTTAATCAACCGGAGCCTAAACTTTTAAAATTAAGACGAGCCCGAGATCGAGCTCAATTTTTTGAGCTCGTCACGAGCTAACCCCGAGCAGACCCAGACTCGGCTCATTTGCAACCCTACTAGTACATTTGGTGAAACATATGCTTGTGACCAAACTGCAACACAAATGTATCTATATGAAGATCCAGGCTTCATAGGGTAATTCATTCAAACCATAGAGACAGTAAATATTAAAAAAAAAAAAAAAAAAAAATAGTTGCCAAAAAATAAATAACATAGCAATCACAACGGTGTGGATAAATTTCTTGCTCACCGTAAGCTCAACGGTGTGGATGAATTTCCTTTTCATCCATAAGCAAGAGATCATTTCTAAGGCATCATTCACACTTTTAGGACTGCAAACAAGACCAAAGAAATTCCCCACTAATTCTAGATATCCATATTATGCACTTCATATAGAGCATTTGTTTCAATACCCTGCTTGGAAAAAAGTTCTACAATCCATAGGTGATATATATATACACACACACATATATAGCAAATCATATGATGGTTATCAAGTATTATTAGAGAACACCATTGTCGATGGGTCCATTAACAGGAAGCGGTAGTCCCTTAATTTCACAATGCGAGGTGTACAATGATCTATATTGAACTCGGTTTTTAACTCCATAAAATTGGAGGAGTAACCTCAGAAACGTTCACGAAGCACACAAATAAATGTTAGTCATTTGAGTCATGATGTAATGGCTATGAATCATATGAAAAAGAAGAATAATAGGACGAAGCTATTTGAAGATGCAGTAAAAGAGCTCCCTTCTGTTTGCCGTAGCTTTTAATGCATCTAGCCACCTGAACAATTCCGTAGAAGAATAACCTGCTGCTCATTGAGGAAGAATGGGAGGGGCAATTGTCCTGGTATTGTATGATTTGCAGTGGCAGCATTTCTGCCCAATTATGTGGAAGAAGACTTCGGTAGTGTCGTTGCAGTCATTACATAGAATCCAAACCTGCAAATTTTCTGCTTCTTAGTTGTGTTCGGATGAAATGTCTTTTGAAGTTAATAGAGGATGCTCTTGGACAGAAGTTGGAAATCAATCCAAAAGGTAGCAATGCACGATCAATATGCAACATAAACGTTTATGTGGTTTATCCAACAATATGTTGATCTCTGATGGATAATCTTTGAATAGATGAAAATATGGGCCATCTGCCGACAAACCTCATCTTAAGTGGCACCAATTTAACATATTAACTAGGTAGAATGAAGTACCTTCTTATCCCGGTAATCCTCAGGCATGATGGTTGCTTCAATCTGTCAAAATGAAAAGCTTTTTCAAGTTAAAGCAAAATCAAGATTGCTGTAATATTATAGAAATCGGTCCAGGTATAAAGAAAAAAGGATGTGATATTAGTTCTTATCCCAAAAAAAGCCTTTGGCACTCCACTTCTTGACTCTTAATATCAAAGTAAGTGGAGTGTCAGAGGCTCTTTTTGGAGCACTATTATCAATTTTACCCCCAAAAAAGATAATAATTGTAGTAACTAGGTAAAAGTTACCATGAAAGATCTGAGAATTTATATTTATTAAATAAACATAAAGCAAGAACCAATAGTGGGCACAGTGGTAAAAAAGCCCGGTTGACAAGGCATTGAGTTTGAGATTTATAGCAGCCAAAGCAATGCTAATAATTAGGTTTGTAGTCAGTTTACACCTCCAAGCACTCTCTATAGATGGGGGACCAACATTAGATAATGGGAGTCAATACTGCAGTTGACCTTATGTACCAAATGAGAAGCTAGTACAATTATATGAATAATAGAAGAAAGTAGACATTTGTCTAGGAAAAGAATATCAATTGCTAAAGCCAATTATATGGTGGACAGTGCCACAAGTTAATAGTTAGGACTATCATACACAACTTGTACTAGCTTTATAAATGAAATTTTGTTCCATTAAATAAATAATTGAATAATAGACAATAAGCAGGCTCAACCAACATTTCATAAATTTGTCTACAAGTAAGCACATTTTCCCCAGAGTTCTGGATAAAATAGAAATGTAATAGTGAGCACATTAAAAAAAAACCCACCTCCTCATCTATTCTCTTCCAGGTTCTGGACATGTCAATCACTGACTTGGAGCATATGGGACAGCAGTATCTGAGTTACATATTCAATTCAAATTAGAAAAAACCATATATGATCATTTTTCACTTCTAAATAAAACAAGGGAAATATGGTAGTCTGAAGGCGAAATAAATGCTCACTTGTCACGCTTCATCATCTCATGGTAACATTCACAATGCATTGTGTGCCCACATTTCATCACGGTAGTGTCTTTCAATGAGTCAAAGAGATACTGTAAAATCAAACATGGCAAGTGTTAGAATATAAAAAACTTCTCAGCTTTTAAGAAACAAAGAACCAAGGAAGTTACAAAGTGATACCTCATAACATATGGGACAGTGATGCCGCATGGAGTTCTCCACACACGAGTGATTATCACGCAGACTCACCGAATAGCAAGATCCTGTGCACTCGACAAAAGAAAAGTAGTTCTAAAAGAACATATTTAGCAAAAACTAATCAAGTTTAATGAATATCATGCAATGCAAAAAAACATGGATTTATTAATAAGAACTGATGGAAATGATAAAGCTAAGGAGTGTTTTCTTCTTCTTTTCTTCTCCTTCTCTTTTGGAAAATGAATATGCAAAGGTACTGAGATTGGTAAACTGCCCAAGTCAAAAAGTCTAAATGGTACAAGTATTGTTCAAGACCCACTACTGAAACTGACAAACTGAGACAGATACTACTCAGCCAATTAGCTAGTGAAGAAAGGAAATACACCAAAATCAATATTACCGCATGGATATAAACTACCCGTTAAATACAAGCTGCGAATAAAGCAATTCCAAATCCTGGGGAAGAAAGGGGGTAAAAAGTGCTCTATGGCTATCGCATAAGTTTTGAATGAAATCACAAGCAAAAATTGGTACACATTTATGGTACATCCGTTAGTAACTATAATAATCATAGTTTCTAGAGTGCTTGGACCCCAATAAATTGAATGCAAAAAGGCAAAAACGATGATCAGCTTTGACGAATTGAAGAATATAAGAATGCCATACACCCCACTGGATCTCATATTATGCATTAACTCAACAGTGATGGCACCTTAATGTGTGAAAATAGGGTATTTAAGAACCATTTACCAATTTGATCACCAAATCTTGGTGATCTCCATTTAATGAATGGATGAGGCTACTTTAAATTCATCCGTCCTGCCCTCCCCCCCTAGCATATGCTTCAGCAGGAATCACATGGCTAGATGTTTCCAAATCTTTCGGGCTTGAAACAATTATGTCTTCTCCATATTACTCAAGAGTTAATAAGTTTATATAAGGAACTACTTAACTCAATCACTTGCTTTTGCTATTTTTCAGTTTTCTGTTGAGGTCGAAGTCCTGACTCCATCTATTTCAAATTAATGTTCCAATAACTTGTCATTTCTCCTCACACTTGGAGTGCTGAGATGAACCGAGTGAAAGTTGGAAGCATGGGTAACTAGACCCTTTTTTTCATTGGGAAAAATAATAACAAAGCTTAATAGACAATTATTATAACACATATGAATCATTAGTCATTACTAATTCTGCCTGTGTGTCTTATCTTTACAAGATCAGTCACAAATCCGAGAAAAGAGAAGAGTTGGTTCAGGTAGCTTTAAAGGGTTCAGGTAGCTTTGCAGTCAATGTTGAACCGTTGTCAGGAATTTAGGAACATGAATCCTAAGAGTATTCAAGTAATTACTAGGGATTCCCCTTAAGCAACGTGTTCCATTTGTTTATGGATGCCTCGGAAAATGGGCAAGGGATGTCACATTGGCACCGAATGCAGTGGAAACAGGAAAATACCCTCCCTTTTTCTATACGAGGACAGTAACCAACTTGGTTCAAGATACTAATCTTAGGTCAGGGACTCGAAATATAGGAATACTAAAAGAATGGAGCTGGTAGACACTTACAAGGAGAGCTAATATGGTGCCTACAAGAAACTTCATGGAACAGAAAGCTGGGACAGTGGAAATATACATGAAAATAAAGCAGAGATAATCGTTGATAAGAATTTAAAAGAAAATGATATAATTGTTAGTGTGTTATTAGAAAGCAGAATAATATAAGTCCGATTGACCTTCTAACTAAAAGAGTGGATAGAGTTGCGTGCAATACTGTAAGGTTATTCCGCGAGGGTGTTTAATGCCACACCATAGCTTGACAATCCTAATCATGTATATTAAAGGACAATTAAAGAGAGAGGGGATTATAAACCTAAGAACTGGGTGGTGAAATTTAAGGAGAAGTAAAATTATTTAACTTGACAAAAGGCTAAAAATGAAGCAGCCCTTAAGAAATATATATATGTGTGTGTGTGTGTGTGTGTACTTATAATATAAATAGAAAGAAGTTAACAAGTAAAGAGAGGAGTTAAGTACCCAGTGTATGATGATATTTATTTTAAATTAGGTAAAAGGGATGGGAAAAGGAATATTTACAGACTTGCTAAATTAAGGGAGAGGAAAACTAGAGATTTTATATCAAAATTAAGTGCATCAAGAGCAAGGATTTAAGTCTTAGTGAAAATTGATGAAATTTGAGAAAGGTGGAAAAGTTTCTTTGTGAAGTTGTTAAATGAAAATCATATAGAATGCTTAATTCTAGAAGAATATGGTAACACTAGGGAGATATTAAAAATAATTTTTTTTGCAGGACTAAGGTGTGCAAGATTAAACTTGTATTGAGCAAGATGAAAACAGAAAAAGCTTTAGCACTAAATAACTTCATATTAGAGACTGAAAGTGTTTATTTGATCATGGTGTCTTGGCTAACAAAAATATAACAATAACTAATAAAATGCATGATGAGTGGCGTAGAAGTATTTTAGTACCAATATACAAAAATAGAGGAGATATTCAAAATTGTACAAATTATCATTGTATCAAATTAATGACTCATACTGTGAAACTTTGGGAGAGAATTGTTCAACAATAACCAAGGCGTGAAACTATGGTGCTAGAAAATCAATTTAGATTTACGTTAGGAAGGTGAATAATGGAAGCCAAATACCTAATAAGGTGTCATAGTGGGAAAATATGGAGAGAGAAAGAAAATCTTCTTAGTTTTTGTACATTTGGAGAAAGCTTGTCATAGAGTCCTTATGAGTTTTAATACGATGGATTTTAGAAAAGAAAAGAAAAGAGCTAAGCTTAAATATATTGACCAGATACGAGTATTTATGACAAAACTCTGACTACGGTAGGATCAAATTTGGGTGAAACAAATTTTACATAATGTAGTCTAACATCAATGATTGAAATTAATTACGGATCTTTTTGTCTTCTTTCATTATGAATGAACTAATGTAACACATTAGGATAAGGTTATGTGATATAAAGTATTTGTTGATCATATCATATTAATTAATGAAACTGGAGCAAAGGATAATTGATATGACCCACAAAAGATTTAAGATAAGTAGAACTGAAACTGAATCTGTAATTTTAGTAAACCTACAATTACAAGTGGGGAGGTAGTGATGATCGAGGATCAAGAGATACCAAAAGACAAATATTTTAATTATTTAGGATTGATTGTGCACAGATGAAAAAACTAGAGATGGTGTAAAACATAGGAACAAGTACGATGGGTTAAATAGACAAGTGCTTTTAGCATATTGTGCGGTCAACATATACGTCTAAAATTGAAAGGTGTATTCCATAAAATAGCAATTAGACCAGTCATACTATGCGAAACCAAATGTTAGGCGGATAGGAAACACATGTTCATAAAATGCATGTAACAAAAATGTGAATGTTGAGGTGAATGTGAAGCAAGACAAGAAAGTATAAAATTAGAAACATTTCCATCCGTGAATAGTTGAAGCACCTCCAATCGGAGATAAATTGATAGAAAATCGATTCATGATGGGCAGGCCATCTTTGTCTCTATTTTTTTTTTTTGTTTTTTTCTTCCCTTTTCATGGCCCAGCAGTACCAAGCTCCTACTTCTCAAAGTGAGGTCAGAGGTTCAAGCCTCACTGGAGGCATGGTTGTGTGAGTACCAACTAAGAAAAAAAAAATAGATGTGATTTTTATTGAGTGCGAGGTTGAGGAAGGGAAAGACCAGAAAAAAACATGGATGAAATAGTTAGGGAAGATATGAAATCATGTCATTTAACTGAAACTATAGCCTTTAATAGAGCAGAGTGGTGAAACAAAATTCATATCATCGACTCCAAATAGTTAGAAAAGATTGAGTTTTATATTATTCCATTACTAAAATTGCAAAACAAAAATCTACGTGAAACAGGAATAACTCTCTTAAAAAATACGAACCTATTTTATCCCCTTGAAGATAGGTATATTGAATTCAAAGCCTTCGACATGTAGTAGCTACATAGTCATTTTTTTATTATTATTATAAGTAGGCTTGATGTGTTAAAGCAACTATAGAAGACAAGATAATCAGCAAGATGCCAGCATGAACTTCTTTAAATCGAAGTAAGTGCCAGCACCCTCATCTCTTGCATTGATCAGCAGGATCCCCTTTGATCTACAATCACCAGAAGCATTAACTACCAATTCAATTTTAATTAGAGCACTTGAATCAACAACTATCATTTGCTTTCATATTTTTAAGTTTGGTAGCCATATGGAAACATGCAAAGTAAATAAATAAAGATTTTAAACAGATTATACAGAAATGGAAATATAGTAACTAGCAAAAATAAATGCATCAACAAAAATAGTCACATATGCTTCAGCAGTGTGCTAAAATCAGAATTTAACGAAAAGAGAACAACGAACCAGCATTACTATAATTTTGCAAAATGTGCACTATTAAATAAACAACGACAAACATAATGAAAATGATGAGAAGTAGTTCAGTTAATAACAAAAACATTATGGGACATGGGAGTGAGATTGTACCACACTTCTTGCAGTGGAAAAAATTATCACGACCACCAACTCTGAACAAATTATAAGAATTCAGATGAGAAGACGTATTCATTTATCACATGCCGATGACATCAGTCAACTCATACAGAAACAGAAGAAAATTGCTTTGTTCACTAACCTGCAGATCCCACAATCATCACAATGAAACTGCCCTTTGTCGATCTGCAATAATGCATACAGAAGTTAACATTTGAAAACATAAAAAAGAAATCCCAAGTTTTAAATATAACCCCAGCTCTTCTCAAGCTCGAATGCTGGCAGATCAACAACACACACACACAAGAAGCAAACTTGCATACTTTTCACACATAAATTCATTACAGTAGTTACAATGTGTACTAGTTAAATTACATCATCGTCGTAGAATTTGCACACTTTGCAGAAATATTCTCCCATATTAACGCCACAATTTGTACAGAGGCGAGCTACCTGCAGTGAGATGAATATCCACAGAATTTATTGGAATATTGATGAAAAAACAGAGAAAGGAATCATTATACATCAAACCAAGATATACATACTGGCTGCTCTGTGTCACAAACTGAACAAATAACCTGCAATATCAATACAAAATCCATGTTTCATAATCGCAATCTGATAAGAAAAAGAAGTAAATAAGTGAATGACGATTGGACAGAGAGATCAATAATTAAAACTTACTTCCTTAACATCATATCTAACAATTTCGTGCCGATCAAAGGGATTGCTCAACATGCTCTAATGAATCAAGAAAAAGGAAAAAACAACACATACCCACATCAAATAGTTATCCAACAGATACATGTACAAATCCAAGCATACAAAATAAGCGCTGAGATGAGTTCATTCCAATCATAGGGGTTATCAAACATGCTTCAATTAAACCAAATAATAAAAAATAACAAAACCCCCATAACAAAAGGTCCATAGAAATAAACATTGAGCTAAAGATAGAAGATGGGATATGAAATGAATGGCAATACCACGGCTTCATTGTGACAATGGCGACAATCAAAGACCTCATTACAGCAGGGAGCTCTAATCTTGCATCTTCTTCTGTAATGCTTGCATCTATCAACAACCCATTAATCAGAATATCAGAACTCATGTTTTACATCAAACAGAACACAACCCACCAATCAAGAGTTGAAGAATTATACATTATGCCTATATATCATATATATACAAAGTTACAAATACATATACATATATATATAGAGAGAGAAAGAGAGGGGGGAGGGATACCCATAACCCATCTTCCCAAAATCAAGACGTTCATTATCGGAGCCTTCCATTTCCATTGATATTGAAGTTAGATTGCTACCAGAAAAGGGAAGAGCTCAGAAGAGGGAAGGCACAGAATTGGGTGATGTGGGAAGATGGGGATATCCAAAGCGTCAAAGAGAAAAGCCCATCAAGTGGATGGACAGAGAAGAGACCTTTATTTAAAATATAAATTTGCATTAATTATTGAGTAGCTATGAAGCTGAGTTTGTGTGCCAGCCGCTAGATTGAAAAAGTAATAAATTGATTGAAGATGTGCGAGTTCACAATGAAAGTGATTGATTTTCTTTAAATTGTTTTCCTACCTTTTTATGGTAACAGTTTATTAGTGTACTTGCAAAAATAATAATAGTAATAATTATTGTATTTACCAAAAATACCAAGTATTGGGTTGATCTATACCCCCAAATTTGACATGATTTTAATGCTGTAAAAAAAATATTCATTTTAATGAGTTTAAATTTTAATTTTGAATTTTGAATTCGATTTAAAATTGGATGGAATGTGGTCTTTCTTATGTGGCTTGGATATAAATTATGTTCTTAAAATTTGATTCAATTTGAATATTAAAATATGAATTTAAATTTACGTGAATATATTCATTCTAAGTCTTAATTGTTTTTGAGCGCTCTCTTTTGATTTCTAAATAAAGGACGTAGTTTTAAATAAAATGAGGTTTAAGCCTAAGTCACATAAAGCTTTAGCGAGGACGTGAAAGCGACAAAAATAAATCGTAGATAGTGAGAATTTGGATCAAAATACCCGCAGAGCGTGAAAACGAGAATGCGATCGAAACGTGAGAACGACACTTTTTAAAAAATATTATATGACTTGAGTTTAAGCATGTCCTGCCTATTAAAAAAATAAAATACGAATTGAATGCAGGGATTCTTGTGATTAGAATGAAGTTTATTGATTAATTTTCTTAAAATTACAGTCACTCAATATTATTATCGTGTTGGTTTTTTTAATTTTTTTAGTAAATTTTACGGCGGTTGTCATTTTCCTAGAGAGAAGACTTTGTATATTTAAGCGTGATGGGCAAAGACAGAGATGGGAGTGGGAGAAAATAGCGTGCGGATAAGGTGGGCGGCACTGACTCCCGACTTGGATTGAAAGCGACAGGCAGCGTGTTATCAGGGAATTGGGTTTTAAAGAACCAACGCAACTAACGGAAAGAAGCTACTGTTTGTTGGCGTTTTTAAAAACATTTGGAAGACGCCATAATTACAATTCGTGTGTGGAGAGAGAAACTGCATGAGAGAGGGCTCACGTATTTTGTTGAAGCAAATTCTACGCGATCCCGATCTGCAACGTTAAGAAAAGGATAGTGAGGAATAACTACCTAGGTTACATAATTTTTTTTAAAGGTATTTTCGATTTCACTCTTTGCGCGATTTTGTTCAAATTCTCATTATTTATAATATAATTTTCTCGTTTTTTACTCTCATTTTATGTGACATAACAAAATATCCTCCAAAAATGAAATTAATTATCTGAGTGTTTGTATAATGAAAAAATAATTTTTATATTTAATTTTTATAAAAATAAAAGCTAAAATTCTCGAAGGAATTTTTCCTTTGGTGAGGTGTGAATTTCTTAGTAGGCTAATGATATTTTACAATAGGCATGTTATTTTATTTTATTTTTTTAGCAAACACATATCATTATTCACGTGTTTATAGTGGAACTTGAATTCTCAACCTCTCTACCTAATGGTAAAGAGAGGTTATACAATTGTTAAGAACAACTCCAATGCTCTCTTATTTGGGCCTCTCAAACTCAAAATATGAGAGTTGGGTAAAAAAGGGCCTCTCCAACTCTTATTTGAGCTCTCAAAATTTGAGATTCTCATATTTCTCTCATATATGACAGCTACCAAATTTTTTTGACAGTTCTCTCATTTTTCAAAACGGTGCCGTTTCTCACCAGTCATCACCCACTCGCATCTATATATATATATATATACATATATATTATATATAATATATATAAATTTTCGAAAAAAAAATTATATAAAAAAATTAATTCACAAATAGTGATAAAAAAATTATAAAAAATTTGTTTGTTTGTTTGTTTTTTTTTTTTTTTTTTTTTTTGTCCTTTTTTGACCAGATATTTTAGATTTGTATTTCTTTTTAATTAGGTCTAATTTTAGTTTCTTTCTAATGTCTACAACTTGACTTGGAATGTGCCTAATATTAATATTACTGATGCAAATATGAATGGTGGGAATAGTAGTTGAAAAAAGAATAGTGGTTATGTTAAAAAATAGCATTTTGTGTGAAATGTACCATTAGAGCATAATTGTTAAAATGTAGCATTTTGGCACTATAGTACTTTTCAAAATATAGATTTGGCATGCAAAAATAGGTTTTAGCATTGGAGGTGCTCTAATGAGTGGTTTTGATGCTTATAGTTTTGAAATAGAATCGGTGTTGGTGCCTACCAAAAATTCTTTGATGCTAAAGTCACTTGAAGTTATCAATTAAAGCATAAATTTTTTGTAAATTCATTGCTCACATCTATTTGGTTTTCCGAGGTTTGTTCTTATAGTTGATCATCTTCCAAGTCTCTTGCAACTTCTTGTGATTCGAGGAGATCCTTTGCAAGCCTATTAGTTCCTTTCAATTTGAACCTACGATGCCCTGGTCAACGCCTTTAAATTTTAAGTGCTCGAGCTATCTTTAATTTGATTTCAAACTGGTTAACTTGTCGAGATAACTGTTATACTTTCTTATTTGCCAACTACCCATTCGTTGAGATACCTTTATCTCAAACCACCTTATCCAGAGATGCATTTCAGAGACAAAGGTACTAATAGATTGATCAAGCTGTTGAATTTTGCTATGAAGATTGGTCAAAAGTCGATCCTGTTGGGCGAAATTAGTAATGGTGTAGCGATGCTTCAAAAAAATCCTAAATAGATACTGCAGACTCAAAACGGCCAAATTCGATACTAATGGATGCGATTGAGGTGTGATAATCTGATAATTTTTGCACTCCCAATCTTCAAGGTGATCAACATATTTTTCTTTTGTTTCAATTTTTTCTTGCACCGGCTCAAGGATGTCGCCAGTGACAATTCGCGACAATTTCATTTCTTACCTTTGAGAAAACTGGTCATAGCTTGGGTCCAAAGAATGTAATTTGAACATCCTTCTAAAGTAGTCCCAATTGGATGAGAATTTTCAAATCAGTCCATAACTTGGAGAAATACGAGACGTGTACCTGAAAATAGTTAATATGAATTATACAAACTGAGCCCAACTCTTCAGAGTAATAAGCCCTATCCTAGTGAAGCCCAAACTCTTCAGAGTAATAAGCCCAAGCCTTCACAGTGACATGAGACGTGTCCTTCACAGTTCATATAACCAGAATTTTGGTACGGAGTATATCATAATCCTATACACGCCCAATATTAGGAGTGCTTGCCAACAGAGTGAAAAATGGTGCTGATGGTGAAGGGAGGAATCGTGGAGCAGCGACGGCAGATATAACCACCGGTTGACGATGGCGATGTTGACGATGTGTTGATCAGCGGAGGCAGAGTGAAGCAGTGTGTTGACGATGTAGAGAGCAGCGGCCGGTAATCAGACGCACTCCCAACGCCGACATCTTTGGTGCTTGACGGCGTCAGAGAGTTGGTGTTGATCGCAGAGGGTGTGAGGACTGGAATTGCTGAGGAAGAAGGTGGCGCGTGAAAAGCGCGTTGGATATACTCGCAAGAGCACCGGGCGCGTGCGCGCGTGTATGGATGGTTCAGTGGAATTTGAGACTGAATTTTAGGCAGATTTCAAAACAAAGATCAGAGGTATGATTCCTGATACCATGTTGAATAAGAGAGACAGATATATACAATATAAGTGTAAATAAATCATTTACAAATGGAGATATATAGACTAGTGATCAACAACTGCTATACTACAACAGTAATCACAAACAAATTATATGAGAAACCAGCAAAAAAAAAATACGTATTTCGATTTCATGTTGCCTTCTCTGGTTCGCCTTTTACTTGGAAATATTGCTTTGGAGACATCATCTTTTATTCAATTATATAGGGGTATATATTTCTTCTGATTAGTAATTTTTTTTGGGTGTATATCTAAATGTCTGTATATATGGATATGTAGATATATCTCTATATATGGGCGCATAGATATATGTAATATATGTAGATACATGTAATGTTATATCATCTTTGAAGTATTACGTTGCATTTAATGTAG
Organism: Cornus florida; assembly: GCF_030987335.1. Taxonomy (NCBI): domain Eukaryota; kingdom Viridiplantae; phylum Streptophyta; class Magnoliopsida; order Cornales; family Cornaceae; genus Cornus; species Cornus florida. Next base: position 37,305,606 of record NW_026775571.1, on the reverse strand, counting down.
CTTTTATTATCTTTTTTGCAACTGCAATTTCAGCAACTATCAGATTTCAACATTTTATTATATTTGTCAGTCTTAAAGTTAAAGATGTGTTTAGAGTTGAATCTAAAGTGGGGCGAGTTTAGCAAGATACAGGATCACGTTAGACCTCTGGTTCTAACTTCTACATGATTACATTCTGCCTCCTTTAAATTTTTTTGTTTTCCATGTGTATGTATAGATATATTTGTACACTAGACCAGTATTGTTAGTAGACTTTTTAAGTCGGCTCCCTTGGAAGAAAGTTGCACGATTATGTGAAACTTAGCTTCATTTGATTTCCTTGGTTTCCTTCAGTTTGCAATTTTCATTTTCTTAATACTGAGTTTGTTATGTCTATCATTTTATCTGATAATATGGGTCCTCCTTTCATTTTAGGTTTCCATGGTTTCGAGACTCAAGCATGGAAATTTTGTAGAGTTGCCTGGATACTGTGTTGAAGGGGATATCCGTGTTTTAGCACATGAGTTTGCAACCATGGGATCTTTACATGACATTTTGCATGGTATGCATAATTGGTCTATCTTCTCTTAATTGAGTTAGAGCTTTACTTCAAAATTTCTTAAATTGAGAAGCAATTTCTTGAATTATATATCAACACACAGGTGGAAAGGGAGTCCAAGGGGCACAACCAGGTCCTGTGCTTGACTGGATGCAACGTGTGGGAATTGCTGTTGATGCTGCAAGGGGATTGGAATATTTGGGTGAGAAGGTTCAACCTTCTATAATACACAGAGATATTAGATCTAGCAATGTGCTCCTATTTGAGGACTTTAACGCCAAGATTGTAGATTTCAACCTTTCAAATCAGGCACCTGACATGGCTGCTCGCTTCATTCTACAAGAGTTTTAGGAACCTCTGGATATCATGCGCCAGAGTATGTCTCTAAGACCCAAATCATGCGTGGTTGTGACTATTATTATTTTATTTTCTATCTCTTACATGTCTGATGTCTCTCTCTCTCAGAATGGATATTTTATTTTTGTTCTTGTGTGATTTAGTTTCATGCTATTTACTGATACAAACTTGATGTTATTACAACCGATCAGTTACTTTCTAGGCCCGCTATAGCAGGATCCTAAGAAATTAGAGGACTTTCGAGAATTCTAATTTATTTTATTAGCTCACTTCATATAGCAATTGACTTCCAAACATTTGATGAGGAAATAGTATTTTCTTATATCGATTATGAGTTCTTTTGGCCAAGGGGTGTAGCATCAGTGGTGACCAAGTTCACTTGCACAAGTCATCTCAGTCTCACTGGCTTCTGGTAAATGAGTGACAGTACAATATTTAAGTAAGACAACTTTGTCTCAATAGTATTGTGCAATGAATCACACATACCTCTCTATATATTTATCTCTTGTGTGGCGTTGCACTAGCCATATTGGTATTGGCTTATAATGTTTCAGACGTATTATTTCACCTTTTCTTTACAAAAACAATGCTTCTCACTGGCAGTTGTTCAATTTTCCCTAGAACAATGTCTCCTACTTTGTCTTTCTTGCATTCCAAAACACCCCATTTATAGTCTCACATTTTCTCTCTGTTTCACTCATATCTCGGCCAGTACTGTATTATCCTGTTCGATCATCAAGTATATCCAGGCTTGATCCTTGGGTAGTTGGTTTTCTCTAACACAAAAAGCAAAAAGAAAGGGACAAGTCTTTTTTATTGATTTTCAAATTCATTTTAAACGTAGATAATTATTCATATATTTCCAAGTGTGCATGCATATTGTTAAATTTTATGTAATTTCTTTGAAATAGTAAATATACTTATAAAAAAAAATTTCTTTGAAATAGTAAATATAATATTTAAATGTCATCAGGTCTTTGTAGAACTATAATCGGATCTATGATATGATTATGATGTGATACTAATTCCTTTATAAATCTTTCAGACAATGTTATATATTTTATAAATGTTCTATTTTATGTAAATTAAATTTTTATTCTTATTTTTCTATTTTGTAAGACTTGTACGTGAATACCACCTGATTGGTATCCGATATGCTGCGACTGAGTCACATTGCTAGCCCCCATTTAATGACCTATATCATGACTTGTAAATGTATTCTGGCCCAATGATTATTAATATTTAAAGGGTGATTTATTGTGTGTTTATTTCTTTATTTACAAATATATCAACTTAATAAGGGTTTTGTGGGTTGCAACTTACCATCATTGGGATGACAATTTAGCAATGTCAATTATAACTTTGCTTCCTAGTTTGCCAGACCAGAATGGTCACTTGGGATGCCACTTACCCTATTATGAATGATGTAGGTGTACTTGGATCACTGTTATAGACATTTGAAATAAAAATGTATTAGAAAGCATTCAAAAGGGGAACACATCCTGATGGCTGCACAAAGGCCAAAAGCCAAGAGGGCCTTAGGACCCAAAAACAAAATATCAACTAATTCCTCTATAGATTTACAATTTCTCCGCATAACCCAACAAAAAAGCGAGGTAACAATAAGAGATTTAAAAGATCCAATGGAAGATTCCTCTCCATCAAAGGACCTTCTATTATGCTCCTTCCATAGACACCACCAAATGCATAAGGGCATCGCCCTCCAATCGTGGGATCCCACAAGGCACCCTATCCAAGCATCAATCAAGCCTCTTGAAGACCGAGGCATGACCCACTGAACTCCAAACAAGCCAAAAAGAAGACCCCAACAATCATAGTCCACGGGACAACTCTCCAACTATCAGTATTTTATTGTAATTGGTCATCAATATTTTCTTGGTTGGTTTTTAAATTAACAAGAAATTTAAATTTTAATCAAAAAATTTGAAAGCAAAAGATTGTTATTAGGAGGGAAGGGAAAATGTTATATGATTTTCGGACTTCAGTTAGAAGCTTGTTGAGGTAGAACCTTTTTTTCCATCATCATCATCCTCTCTCTTATCCCATAGAGATGGGGTCGGCCACATGAATTCTCTTTTTCCATTCTTTCCTATTATACACCATGGTTTCAACCTATTTTTCATGTAATATCTTAATACTCTGCCTAGAGCCCAATTATCCGGTTGGAGTTTGTCCTTCATACAAATTGGTTCTATGATTTATTTGAAACAATCTTCGTGGAATAATGACTTCTGAAAACACTAGTGATAATTTTTAATGTTTTTCCAGGTAAGCAAAACTTTTTGGTAAATGATGATTTTTAGTCTGAGTTGAGTGGAGAGTTGGGAACATCTCCTGTGATGAGCTCGTAGAAGAAAAGACTATGCATGTGGCTCGAACACTGGCTGCATAGGAACCGGGGTTAATGACGGTGTGGAATATCAATGTCGTTGCTCGCAAGGTTACCAAGGGAACCCTTGCCTCCCCAATGGATGCCAAGGTAACACTACTAGTACTACTACTTTCTTTATTCTTCACAGTTAATTACTTTATAATCAATTAAGCAACTAGTTGCTCTGTTTTTGGGCTTTCTTTTGCTTGCTAGCTGCTGGTTTTAATTATTATTATTATTATTTTTTTTGGTTAGCCTTAATTCTGGCTTATAAGTGGCACTATTGCTTGTCAGACTTACTGCATATTCTTCAACTTCTTATTATGGGTCTAACTATGTACATAACTAATGCAGGAAACAATTGAAAAACCTATTTGCTTAACAATTAAAAGATATAAAATTGAAACCTAAAAAGTTTAGTCATAAGAACTGAACCTAGTGTATTTGGGCAAACCTTATAAGGGACTGTTAATTGATTGATGTGGTAGGATGGCTAAGTTCCATAGTCATAAGAACTGAAATTGTTGAGAATTGTTAGAAATGACCACCCGCTCTAAAATTAAAGATTGACTGATAGAATTAATGAGAAGATAATTGAGGCATCTAAGCTGTGGCAGCATTGTGAAATGTAAAAAGTTCGACAAATATTGACATACCTTGGTAGAGGTACATTGTTGAGTTTCACCAAAAGATGATCTTTTTGCAGTTGTCTTAATTTTTCTAATTCATTCATTTAAAATTCCAGACTACACTGAAAACTTTTGCATGGATTTGGAATTTATCACTTCGAATGCAGTAGAACTAAAGCATATTGAAGTAATGCTGTGTTGGGAAGTCATAACAAGTTCCAAAATTTGGAACTTAGACTTTGGAATTACAGTCTTCAAATACTTTAATCACAGGAAACTACCTCTCTGCACTCCTCCATTTCTACCTACCGGGTATCAACTCTGAAAGGCTTCTTCCATTGCCTCTGCTGACCCATCTCAAATCCACCAATAATGCCATATGATCCAGACCTATAACTTTGATGTGGTGGTGAAGGATAGATTTTAGATAACAGTCCAACCAACCCCTATTGCTCAATGCTCTGTCCAAATCGTAAAATTTAATTGAATTGAATTAAACTTATAAAAAGTGCCCTTGCTTTCATATTGATTTATGTAACAAACAAAATAGAAATAGTCCTTTTAGAACTCCCTTTTGTTGTGCCATTTATGATCTATAACATTTGAATTTGAAGAACTTATATAATGTACTTTTTGTTTTCTGGATCAAAAGATATTGAGTGCAAAGGTCCAAAGAAGAATGTTTGTCCAAAGGGTTCTTTCTGCAACAACACAGGAGATAGCTACTCATGCACGTGCCCACCTGGTTTCTACAGCATTCAGGGAAATGGAATTGGATGCATACCGGACCAAGGGAGACCATCATTAGTTCTAATTATTGCTTTAGGTACAATTTTTTGCTATTCTCTTATACCCTCCTCTTCATGAAAGTGTGCTTATCTTTTCTGCACATGAAGGTATTGGAATTGCTATTGGTATTCTGGTCTTGATTGCTATTGGTATATGGTGGCACCGGAAACTTGAAAAGGGACGGGTGAAGAAAATCAAACAGAAGTTCTTCAAGAGGAATGGAGGTTTGATTTTACAAAAAGAGATCTCTTCAAGTGAAGAAACTGTGGCGAAAACAAAACTCTTCACGGCAGAAGAGTTGGAGAAGGCCACAGAGAATTATAATGGAAGTCGAGTCATTGGCAAGGGAGGATTTGGTACATTCTACAAAGGGATGTTATCAGATGGTAGCATAGTAGCGGTTAAGATATCTAACTTTGATGAAGCTCAACTTGGTCAGTTCATCAATGAAATTCTGATCCTTTCTCAAATAAACCAGAGACACATTGTGAAGTTGTTAGGTTGTTGCCTAAAGACTGAAGTTCCATTCGAGACATATTCATACACTAGGACTGGAACTTCAGTCTCTAGGCAACAACCTAAAAACTTAACAATGTGTCGATGTGTCTCTAGTTTATTTGAGAAAGGATAAGAATTTCATTGATGACCAAATTGAGCTTCATCCCTTTGTAGACTGTACCAAATCCTCCCTTGCCAATGACTCGACTTCCATTATAATGACTATGATGCTGAATTAAGCTGAGTCATAAATGGACATTGCGTTATGGCTTTGTGGTGGTGAATTTGTTTAAACTATTTATGAGCTTTCTCATTTTAAAGAGACTCGGAATAATCTTTGCCAGTGACATCTTGGATTCTATTTGTTGATATAGGGTTCATATGTTGAAGGGGTGAAGATTTATTTGGATTTAGATTTCATTTCAAAATATGACCAATAACATCAGATAACATCATATATTCGTCTAGAATACAAAATATATAGTAGTCTCATAATATGGTACTATTTGTGAGACGTTGATCAACCATTTAACCCAACTTTGAGATAAATTGACAAATAGAATAAAGATGGTTTGGTCGTGTATAGCTAACATTATTAATAACTGCACCGATGATGTCATTTCATTCTTTTTCGTCATCAAGGCTATGAAAAGCAATTCTTGAACTCACCTCGTGAAAATAATCATAATAATAATAATAAATAGGGAAAAAAAAAGAAAGAAAATCATTTTTCAAGGTAATGTCAAGGAAAAGGGAATAAGGACCGGAACAAATTCTTATGCGGTAGTTTGGTTTAGGGATGGCAATTTCCTCTAACCCAACCCGCGGGTTTTTGCCTGCCTGGATTTAGTGTTTCCCTAAATGGGTTTAGAATAGATATGGTAAAATAAATAAAAACTTGAGGCGGGGGCATTTAGTGATGTACTCGTTTCGATTCTGTCCCGATTATATGTGTACTTTTTAATTTATATATATATATATATATATATATATATATATAAAATATATATTTAATATTTTTAAGACTTTTATTTTGCTGGAAGTGTCTGTTAATATATTAATATTTATTATTTAGTAATTTAAAAGTTGGGTCGACTTATTTATTAGCCCAATTTGAGCATATTGGATTAATATATATATATTTTTACTATATAATAAAAGTGATATAACCCAACCTGCTCTTGCTGCGCCCAACAATTAAACGGAGTACATAGGGTGGAGTCAGTACTTTGTCTACCTGAGTAGGGGCGGGGATGTTATAACAATTACAAACCTGTTCTGAAGTAGGGGCAGAATTCGTATGACAGTTTTTCTATCGAGACGAAGTATGGTTTAGCCAAACTAGCCTCAACTCTATTCCATTGCCATCCTTAGTTTGATTTCATCAAGTTAAGGAAACACCCTAACAAAAAAGTTGTTATTTCAGCTCGTTTCACATTTTTTTTTTAGTAAGTTGCATCACTAACATGATGGAACCGAACCAGAAATAATTTTGTTGCGTAAGGCACCTTCCCAAAAAACCAAACTAACTGATTGTTGATGCAAAAATTCGTATGATCCGGAGCCAATGGCCATTCCTGCAAGATAAGAGAAGTGACAACAGGCATCGTGCCGGCTGGGTGCACTTCGACGATCAAGTTAGTCCTTAACGATTGAATATCCGAAAAATAATTTCTTTTGGGATGAGATTTATGGCATACCTTTTTATGCTGACTAGCCTCACTTTTATATAAAGTTAAAGTTGTCGTTTTCGCATTTCCTTCCGGGAAAGAAGGAATTAGTTAATCATATCTTTAGTGCAACCTTTGAATTAATCAAATCTTATCCTTTAATTACCTTATGAGATGGTCACCTTATATCCTTAAGTTTATCCATGCCCTTTGAGTCTCCATGTCACTTGGAATTCTTATCTAGTCGAATATTCCTTATCAGTAGCCCTTCATTCTCGAAATCTTGCTTGTCAAGATTCAGGAATGGCAAGTCCTTCCAAGCTAAGCATGCTTGATGATTACTTTTTTGCCCCTTTTAATAAGGGAGTGGATTTGCTCGAGCTTTGTGAGCTCACCCTTTAATAAGGGAGTAGTTAAGCCCTTGTCTCTTTACCGAGGGACGAAAATGAAGTTGACCCTTCGTTCCTTTACGGGGGAAAGTGGTGTAGTCTTAATAAGGGTGACCCTTTTAATACGAGAGGTAATTGTCTATGAAGGAAGCTTTAATTATCTCACCCTTCTGTGTAGAAGGAGTAGTCATTTTCTCGTTCCTTTTAATGAAGGAATGAGGTGTAGTCGGCCTCTCACCTTTTAATGAAGGAATGAGGTGTAGTCGGGGTCTCGTCCTTTTAATGAAGGAATGAGGTGTAATCGGCCTCTCGCCTTTTAATACAGGACACATTGACTTGATCCCTTTTAGTACGGGGAATGACAATTGCGAGTTTCATTCAGCTTGGACCCTTATAGTATGGGGCAATTTGATTTCGACCCCTTTTAATACGGAGGACGACAATTATGAGCTTCATTCAGCTCAGGCCATTATAGTACGGGGCACTTTGATTTTGACCCCTTTTAATACGGAGGATGACAATTACGAGCTTTATTCAGCTCGGGCCCTTATAGTACGGGGTACTTTTATTTCAATCCCTTTTAATACGGGAAACGACGATTATGAGCTTCATTCAGCTCGTCCTTTTAATAAGGAGGTTCGTAGTAATTTTGAGCTCGCCCTTTTGATCAAGTCTCAAAGTGATTGGCTAATAATATCCTCGTCAAATAGCATTGTACGCTAGGTACTGCTTCCTAGATGACTTTATGCTTCAAAAGTGTGCTCGTGAATTGTGCTCAAGAAGTGAGCAAAGATGGACCAACCTTATAGTAATGTTTATATGTGTTAAAAATAATGTGTAGTAAATGATTTTTTCTTTCTTTTTTTTTTTTTTTTTTTCAAAAATCTTACTATTTTAAGAAACGAAGCAGGGATACAGCATGGCCATAGAGTATCGTGTGTTGTGTTGAATGTGAGAATCTCAAACCATACTACTATACTCAAGAACATGCAAATGCTCACTCGTATTAAACTATAGATGCTCCAGTCAGAAAGCACCTTTAAATGCTAAAGAGGATTATCAAGTTGTTAGCATTTATAATATCACGATTTATGGTATAACTTACCATAATAGCCGAGATATGATAGGCCCAAATCATGGGATGTGATTTACCATATTATCTGTGAGATATGATAGCCATTAATCATGTATTTGACTTTATTTACGCATATGTCTAGGCATAAAATATGCAATGATTTGATTTTGTTTCCTTTCTTGTAATATGAGCATGTGCTCATTTTATCTATAAATACTAGAGTTGTGAATGGGTAATTCATCTCATTCAAGCCTTTACGCAATGCTCTCTTTTCTCTTCTTTTTATATTTCTACTTGGTATCAGAGCCAACACCTTCCACACCTTTCAGCAGTCTTGCTACTTTTGCGACAGCTACCTTAGGCTGTTTGTGACATCGTGTGACGTTGCCTACACATGTTTTTCTGTGTTGCTGTTTTGTGATCGAAAATAGGTATTTTTAAGTTTTACAATTTCTTTTTCACTCTTCTAGGGTTGGGTAAATTGGGATAGTTGGTTTTCAACACCTAGAAAGGATTGGGTAAAAAAAATTAGTTTACAAAGAGGTTCCGAATATTAAGAAGGAGACTGTCTGGCTATATGTAAGCGGGCAGCGCTTCTTAAAAAAGGTATGTATTTGGATTTTTTGTGAATGGTCTGATGAGACATTGTTTATGGTCTGAGGAGACCATTTGATTTATTAACAGAATTTGTGGTGTTTTTAGAGTTCTTTTTTATTGTCGTGTGACAGATTATGGCAGATTCAGGGTTCTCGACTGTTAATTCTTTTGGCTCACGTTCTGTGGGTGTTAGTGCCATTTTTCCCACCAACTCATCAGAAAATCCAGGACTTCAAATCACCACAGTGAAGTTGGATGGTTCCAACTATTTGATTTGGGCACAGTCTGCCAAGATGTTCATTGGTGGCAAAGGCAAGATTGACTATATTACTGGTTCTGAGAAAGAGCCAGCTGAGTCAAAGAAGGCATATCCACAGTGGTTTGCAGATAACGCTATGGTTATATCTTGGCTAGTCAATTCGATGCAACCAAACATAGCTGTTGGCTATATGTTTATGAAGACTGCTAAGCAGATTTGAAATTCAGTTCAACGCACTTATTCTCAAAGGCAGAATAATGCACGAATTTTCCAACTGGGGCAAGATATCACCAGGATTTCTCAGGGTGACTTGACAGTTTCAGGTTACATCACCAAGCTTCGTGCTATTTGGGAGGAGATGTCATATTATGATTCCTTCCATTCTTGGAAGGATCCAGATGATGCAGTTTTATATGCAGGAATTGTGGAGAAGAATCGAGTGTTTCAGTTTCTTGCCGGGTTGAACGACGAGTTTGAGTATTCTCGTGTTCATTTATTGGGCTTATCTTCATTCCCTACTCTTAAGGATGCATATTCCTATGTGTTGTCAGATGAGAGCCGCCGGACTCATCCATTAAGTGTTGCTTCTGTTGATCGTTCTGCTATGGCAGTTCGGATTCCCAACCTTTCAGGAACTTCACCATCCCAGTTAGTTCAGAGCACTACCACCGGTCCTCCTCTGGGACGACAACGTGGATGGTGTGACCATTGCGGAAAAATTGGTCACATCAAATCTCGTTGTTATGCTCTACATGGACGTCCACCACAACAGAAACAACAGCCTCGATCCTCTGCACATTCTGTTACACAACCAGTCTCGTTGTCAACTCTTGACAACCCTACCTTTACATCTTCTGCCACAGTTACCTTGACTCAAGCTGATTTGGACAAGTTCAAGCAATTCTTCAACCAAATGGAGGCATCATCTTAGCCAACCTCCACTTATGCCCACTCAAGTACTATTACGTCTGCATATAGCGTATCTATATCTTCAACACCATGGATCATTGATTCTGGTGCTTCAGACAATATGACTGGTATGTCCTCACTCTTCCAATCTTATAGTATCTGCTCTGGCCAACGTAAGGTCCGCCTTGCGGATGGCTCTCCATCTTCCATTGTTGGGAAGGGTCACATATCAGTTACTCCTTCATTAACTTTGTCAGATACACTTCATGTTCCAAAGTTGACTACAAATCTTATTTCTGTTAGTAGCGTTACCAAATAATTAAATTGTAGTGTAACGTTCTTTCCCTCTCATTGTATTTTTCAGGATCTGGTGTTGAAACGGACGATTGGCAGTGGGCGTGAAGTGGACGGTTTATACCTGTTGGATGCTCATTTGTCACCGCAAGCACATTCAGCTTCATTTTCTAATATTGTTTCATCTAATAAAGCCCAGCTTATGCGTTGGCACATGCGTTTAGGACATATTTCTTTTGGTTATTTGAAACATTTATTTCTTTTCTTATTTTGTAACGTGGCAGTGTCAGATTTATCCTGTGAAACATGTCATATGGCTAAACATGTTCGTTCCAATTATCCTGCTAGTAGTAATAAATCTGCTTTAACACCTTTTGATCTTGTTCATTAAGATGTGTGGGGTCCTTGCCCAGTTACTTCTAGTCTTGGATTTCGATATTTCGTGTTGTTCATTGATGATCATAGTCGTGTTACTTGGGTTTATCTTATGAAAACCAAAAATGAGGTATACACCATTTTTAAAAATTTTATGACAATGGTTCAGACTCAATTTGGTCATACCATTAAAAAATTTCGATCTGACTAGGGTATAGAGTACACTTATGAGGAGGTACAACGGTTATGTACAGAATTTGGGATTGCGCATCAGCTGGCTAATGTTAAAACTCCTCAACAGAATGGTCGTTCTGAGAGAAAGAATCGCCACATCCTTAACTTAGCCAGAGCAATCTGCATTGGCATGAATGTTCCCCAGTTATTTTGGGGAGATGCAGTTCTTACCGCTGTTTACATCATTAATAGGTCTCCTTCTAGGATTCTTAACTTTGTAGCCCCACTCTCAATCTTACATCCCAATTCATCTTTATTTTTGATTCTTCCACGAGTCTTCGGGTGTGTGTGCTTTGTTCAGCAGTTGGGGCAAACTCGTATAAAGATTGACCCCAAGGCTTTGAAGTGTGTGTTTTGGGGCTATTCTCACTCTCAAAAAGGTTATAGGTGTTACCATCCTCCCAATCGTCGACGGTTTATATCCATGGATATTTCTTTCTTTGAACATACACCATACTATAGTGGTTCAGTTGGTTCTCAGAGTGAATGGTTCCCATTGAATATAATGGATGATCACCTTATTCCGTCTTCAACTCCTCTATCATTACCTGTTTCTTCTTCTATAATTCCTCCTCGTGATACCCCTCCAGCAGGGGGAATTGTTCCTTTTTCACAGGTTCATAATCGGAGACAATAGGTACAAGCTTCTACTCCCACGATCGACTGCCCTGTTCCTTCGGCACCAGCTTCGCCTTCTCAAGCTATTGTTTCGCTTGATGATCGCCCCATTGCTCTTCGAAAGGATAAACGTTCTTGTACTTACCCTATTTCTAATTTTGTTTCTGATTATGCTCTCTCACCCTTTTATCGGAGTTTTCTTGTTTCTGTTGCCTCAGTTCCTGTTCCTTCCAGTGTTGCAGATGCGCTAGCATAACCTCAATGGCGTGATGCTATGACAGAAGAACTACAAGCACTTGAGAAAAATCAGACTTGGGACATGGTTCTGCTTCCTATTGGACAAAAGGCTGTGGGTTGTCGTTGGGTGTTTACAGTCAAACATAATCCAATGGATCAGTTGCTCGTTACAAGGCCCAATTGGTTGCCAAGGGTTATGCTCAGACTTATGGCATAGATTATCAAGAGACTTTTGCCCCTGTTGCTAAGATGAATACCATCCGTGTATTATTTTCCGTTGCTGCAATTTGATCTTGGCCTCTATTTCAGTTGGATGTCAAGAATGTCTTTCGTAATGGTGATTTGCAGGAGGAGGTATACATGGTTCCTCCTCCGGGCTTTCGTTCTCCTGCTCATTCTGGTATGGTATGTCGTTTTCGTCATTCTCTATATGGCCTCAAGCAGTCTCCTCGAGCTTGGTCTGATCGCTTTGGCACTGCTATGCTCAAGTTTGGTTTCCGTCAAAGTGCAGCTGATCATACCTTGTTTTTACGTCATTCAGGCGGTAAGACAGTTGCTCTCATTGTGTATGTCGATGATATTATTCTTACCGGCGATGATACTACCGAAATTAATGAGGTTAAGAGCTATCTTGGCCGTCAGTTTGAGATTAAGGATCTTGGTCCCCTACGATACTTCTTGGGCATTGAGGTGGCTCGCTCCAGGACTGGCATTTTTATCTCTCAACGCAAGTATGTTCTTGACTTGCTTTCTGCTTCTGGTCAGCTTGGCGCTCGTCCTACTGATACTCCGATTGAGCAGAATCATCGGTTGACTGATTCTGAGGGGGAGTCGTTGTCAGATATTGGTCAGTATCAACGACTTGTGGGGAAGCTCATCTATTTATCCATGACTCGACCTGACATTGCTTATGCTGTGAGTGTCGTGAGTTAATTCATGCACTCTCCCACACCTTGATGCAGCTATTCGGATTCTTCGCTACTTAAAAGGGGGCTAGGCCGGTATTTTGTTTGCTAATCATAGTCACTTACGTGTTGAGGCTTGGACAGATGTTGATTATGCAGGATCAATTTCAGATAGTAGGTCTACTTCAGGTTATTGTACCACTATTGGTGGTAACTTGGTTATTTGGCGCAGTAAGAAACAGGATGTTGTCTCTCGATCTAGTGCAGAGACAGAGTATAGGGCTATGGCTCTTGGGGTAGGTGAGTTGCTTTGGCTGAAAACCTTGATGACAGACTTGTGCCTTCCAGTGTCGCTTCCATTCTTACTCTACTGCGACAACAAGTCTGCCATTAGCATAGCAGCAAATCCCATTCAGCATGACAGGACTAAGCATATAGAGGTGGACCGGCACTTCATTCGAGAGAAGATCATCTCTGGTCAAATTTGCACTCCATTTCTCACAAGCTCTCAGCAGCTTGCAAACATTCTTACAAAGGGCGTCAGCAAGATTGTGTTTGAGAATGCATTGTCCAAGTTGGGCGTTTTAGATATCCACGCACCAACTTGAAGGGGAGTGTTAACATTTATAATACCACGATTTATGGTATAACTTACCATAATAGCCGAGATATGATAGGCCCAAATCATGGGATGTGATTTACCATATTATCTGTGAGATATGATAGCCACTAATCATGTATTTAACTTTATTTACGCATATGTCTAGGCATAGAATATGCAATGATTTGATTTTGTTTCCTTTCTTGTAATATGAGCATGTGCTCATTTTATCTATAAATACTAGAGTTGTGAATGGGTAATTCATCTCATTCAAGCTTTTACGCAATTCTCTCTTTTCTCTTCTTTTTATATTTCTACTCAAGTGCATGTAAGAATAATGCTCACACTTTAATTAGTTAAATCATAAAAAGTAGTGATATGATCAATTTTATATATGTACAAATATGTATATATCAATGGCGAGACAGTTTACATAAGCTAAAAGAATACACGTACATATACGTCATATAAACAACTGTCACACTTGATGCACTATATATATATATATATATATATATATATATATATATATATATATATATTTTAGTCTCTGTAAAAAGATCCTCAATGAGATGTACATTATCAAATAGAATAAACCCAACTGTTGAAGTGATATTTTGCACGATCCAGAATGACATCGTTTCCTGCAAAGAGAAGTAATGAGCCTTGGCAACACCAGTGTGGTGCTTACCAAGAGCTCTCCGACGTTCAAGTTAGTCAACGGAGCTCTGAAATAATAGCAAGATTTCATATATTAATTATCTCATCTCTTTCAAGTCGATTATTTACCTTCTTGTAGGAGATGGTAACCGTTAGAGAGATTTTTTATGATTCCACAGAGATTTTGGGGATTTATTCTTACCCTTATTTCATTTCTCATTTGACTTTGAGTTGCCTATTATTTTTAGGTTAAATATGTTATTATTGAATCTTTCGAAAAAAAAAAATGTTATTATTGAAATAAAATCCGGGGAATCTGATTTAGAAGTAGTCCGGAGAATCTGATTTAGAAGTGAGACTACTGTGTATCCGTATTACTCAAAGTGGATAAGGGGGCCTTGACTTACCTTTAAAGCTAAATTAATGGTGCAATGTTGTACCTCTTGAAGGGTGGTTTTTTATTGTGTTCAACATCTTTATAACTTTTCACAAGTTACGTGAAATAACTTTTAATGCCTTCATTTTAATTACAACCACAATATTAATTTCACAAAACTTATATTACAGGAATTTTTCATTTAAAAATTACATTGCATGCATATAAGAGTTTAATAACGAGTAAAACTAACCTTAGGTAAGGTTGTTTGTAAGTTTCGTATACCTTTCAATTATAATGGTCAAACATAAAAACACGCTGGCGTTGTTTTAGTTGCATTACTATTTTAAGACTAATATGATTGATAAAACTAAAATTCATTCTAAATACTTTACTAATTTGATGAAGTTATATATGAATTGAAATTTTAGAAAAATTACTTATTGAGTGGATCAAATTACACAAATGATCCAATTTTAAAAACTTAGAGTATCTCCAACCGTTGTGTATATTTTTTTGTATAAATTTGATGTGTCATGATGAACTTACACAAAATTTTGAATTATTTAATTTTAACTCCAACAATTGTTTTATACCTTTTGTGTAAAAATATCTCTCCCAATAATAATCAACCATGTGTCATGCCAGGATCCACATTAGTTGATTCTTTAATTGAATGAGAAAGAGAGATGAAAAAAGAAATATGTTGATTTGGCCGTGTAGAAATACACAACCTTTTTAGTCATTGGTGATATGACAATGTAGGTTCATAGATTACTGGAGATAGAAAAAATTTACACATCATAGGTAACAGTGTATATTTTACACAAAAAGGTATTTTAACATATTGTTGGAGATGCTTTTAGTTAAATGACCAAATTGAGTTATATATTTATTTTTTAACAGTATACAAGGCAAACATGTATTATGGAAAAGCTTACCAAAAATATTTTTCTACATATATTCTGAGCGGGTAATTCTTGGTAATCTAGAAAGGCAAGCGAAAGATTTTAAAACAGTTTGTACACCACGGTGATTTAGATGGGAAAATTAGATTTAATTTTTTTTTTAAATTTAAAAAATTAATTTTAAAACATAAAATGTAATTTGACAAATAAACAACAATTTAATTTAAGATAAAATTATAAATTAAAATTCGTAAAATATAACATTTTTTAATTTCTAAGGTGCTTAAGGAATGCTTTTTGGAGATGAAATCACATTTGACACTATTTACTTAACAAATAAATGTGACAAGTCAGGCTTGCCTTTACTCTAGTTGATGCCTATGGGCTTGTATTCCTGGCCTGCAATAATTACAAACTTCTTCTGAGACTCAAAAGGGTTTACCACTTCATCATCCATTAATTGATTTTTCAACTCTTACCCATGCATTTTTACTAAAATTACATTTTAAAATGGCATTTCCAGTTGAGAATGTTCTCCATTTCCCATGAAAATAAAAAATATATAAAATCACTTAAATAACCCCAAACAATGCAAAAGAGATCAATTTCATCAAAACCCAATTATTTTCATTAAAATTAATTGCTTAGTACAACTAAGTCAATTGCTCAAAAGTATGCAATCAATATACATATAAAAATCCCCATAGTTAAGAACAATCAAACCATGCTACTTGAACTAGGGTTGCATCAATTCCCTAAGGAATGCTTTAGCTACTCATGGAGAGGAAGCATGTCATCATTGTTGGTGTAGAAGCCATCTCCATGATTCGCCAATTGGAATCTTCAATCTTCAAAACCCTAAAAGCCGCCACAAAGTCTCCCTTGTATCCTCCTTTTTCTCTGTTGGATATCTTCCTTTTATATCCACATGTTGTAAGCTTTCCTCCTAGAGAAGAAAAATAGAAAAGGCCCAGCCAAAGAAAGAAAACCAAAGAGGCTTCTATATTTTTGTCAATTTTTTTAATTCTGTTTTGGCCTAGTTGGAGTACGAATCTAGAAATTACTATTAGACACAAAAAAGACGGGCTTCAAGTGTTCTTTCATAAGCCACTGAGTTTGCGCAATTCTGAGTTTCGGGTAAAAAGTTATGCCCAAAGCACTGAAGCCGGTTCAGAATTTCCTGCTCAAGTTATTTCCTTATTGGACTAGGAAACCTTCATTTCTTCATATAAAGGACCCAAAAATGAATTTGGATGGCTTAAAACTCATTTAAAAGTCTTCTAAAATTATCCTTGAATAATCTTAGCCATTCGGTAACATTGGCTACTCTAACGCAGTCTCCATCCATTGATTGATGTCAAAGACCTTAAATAAAAACAACATAATTAATTGAATTTCTGGAGATTAATTGAAAATAACAAAAATTAAGAAAATAACATAAGTAATATGAAATAAACATTAGTAAGGTATTAAAATATGCAAATCTAAAGACTCGAATGTGCAACATTCAATGTTTATCACGTTGCACAACCCTCCTTTGATACCCTCCCTCCGCCTCCCCTCATCTTCCACTCTCCCTCTCAGTAATGTGCCGTTACCATGCCTGAATTCATCCCCAAATCCGACCTCAAGCATTCGGATCCAATAATCGAAGTAGACAACTGTAACGACCCAAATCTACTGGATCCGGATCATTAAACGAGTCCTTACACGACCCAAAATCATCCAAAAGTATTATGGTCCTTCATGTTAAATTTGTAAATTTAAGTCCAAAAAGGACAAGATGGTACTTTGCCTCGATTCAAATGGTTTGAAACTCAAAGGAGCACAATAATCATTTACTTGTGTCACATTAAAAAAATAAGATATAGTTCGGGGGCAATATAGTCTTTTCTATGGTTAAAATATAATTATTGTATTTTACTGGGCCTTATAATGTGTGACAATATACTTGAGTGAGTGGTCAAGGGTAAAATAGGAAAAATAAGTCATAGACATTTATAACACAGGAATCGATCGATGTATGGGGAGTTACACGTCAACTGGTTTGAGACGTGTATAGTGAAAAACTCACTGCCAAGATACCGGTCGACGTGTGAGAATTTCACGTCGACTGGTTCAAGTCATCCGGTTGACGTGTGGGAATTTCACGTCGACTGGTTCTGGATTATCCACACTCGAAATTTTCACTGTCCGAGATACACCAACACTGGTAACCAATCACCCAACACACCATACCCACATATATATTTAAATACATTTCAACATCTAATACAATAATAACAACAACAATGTTAACATAATTTACAACACGTTACATAAAATACACTAAATGATTTAGTGTAATTAAACATAATTACATTTCCCCAATAGCCATATACAAAATGAATCTAAATATTTCACATGCTGCAAAATGATACATTTGGGTTAACACTTTACAAAATGAGGCTTAATACAAAAGGTAGCAAAAAGATACATTTTTCTAATCCAAACTAAGACTGTAGTGGATTGTCGCCCACCACTTCTTTTCCCGAACCTGAAAATGTTAAAATAATGGGGTGAGCTAAACGCTCAGTAGAAAGTGTCTAAGACACAGTTCTTATGACCCCGTGAATTCATATAAGGAATAGGTAAAAGAAAACGGGATCATAGCATCGGGGTACATGGCAACAATTACAGCGACAAGTATATAACAATTGTCACCCAAACACATACACACCATATATTCTAACGAAGTGCAATGTTATGCAAATGTCACTCCCCGCATTTTCTTTTCAACTATCAAGCCGTTAGTGTAATCCGACCCAAGGCACCTCCAAGGCGTCACGAAAGGAGGATTGACTAACCATCCACGACCACAAGGCACCTCCAAGGCGTCGTATCTAGCTTAGTTAGCTCAACCATACTCTCCTCTAGACTACACTAACACCACAGACCACTAGGCGCCTCCTAGACGTCCGGGTTTTCGTAAACACTTTTAGAAAACTTTTCCCAAAACCATTTTCACTTGTTTTAAAGACATTTTCCCCCTTTTTCTATCCCAATGAATGCATGGAATGTTCATACTTCAATTCATCAATTCCACCATAAAATTCTCACACATGCTATATAAATTTTTTTTCTAAATTACATAACTAAAGTTCTCATTTAACATCAACTTTGCATAACAAACATATAAGACATGGATTCAACTTCATATAAACATGTTTAAATACTATAAAACAACTAACAATTAGTCACAACCTCCATTTAGAGCACACCATTATGAGATTAAACCACAAACAATTCAAATGTTTCCCAAGTACCATGGGCTACCAAGTGAATAACCTTACAAGCATTTGGGTGAGTTTCTTGAAGTGTGTTCCACCGTGAAATACACGGACATGCTGGAAGAGGTTTTGAGGTTAAAACTCTTCCCTTTCACCCTTAAAGATAAAGCAAAATACTGGTTTAATAATTTGAGGCCTTTTACGATAACTTCTTGAGCATAGATGTAACAAGAGTTCTTGAAAAAGTACTATCCAGTATCAAAGGCTAATGCAATGAGAACTTCAATTCGAGAATTTTCTCAAGGGGAAAGGGAAATGTTTCATTAGGCATTGAAGTGATTAAACGATTTACTTAGGAAGTGTCCACACCATGACATCCCTAAATGACAATTAGTTCAATTCTTCTTTGAAAGTTTGTCGGATACTATAAAGAAATGGTTGATGCTTCTATGGGTGGTTCTTATCTTGATAGGCATGAAGATGATGTATGACGCTTATATGAGAGCATGAGTGAGAATTCAATGTATTGATCTTTATCATCTAAAAATGGTAGAAATATAGGTGGAAGGAAGAATGTTGGCTTATATCAAGTTGACCATTCTAATGATATAGTCGCCGAAGTGAAGTCTTTATCCCAAAGGTTTGATCAATTTTTGATCAACCAAAATTCGGTGAACCAAGTGTCTTACTCCCTTAATTATACACATCATCCTTTCAATGAATCATGCATGACTTGTTCTAGTATTTTACATTCTACTTCCAATTGTCCTCATGGATATGCGCAAAGTGAACACCATGAACAAGTGAATGCTGTGTTTGTTAACTAAGGGAATAATCCCTATGGCACTCACTATAATACCGGGTGGAAAAACCATCTAAATTTCTCTTGGAAAAGCTAAGGGGAAGGCTCAAACCCTTCCCAAAGTGGTTTCCAAAGCAAATATGTTCCACCCCCTTTGTAAGGCCAAGGTTCCCAAGGTTATCGTTCATCCTACCAAGCACCAAATGGAAACCAATTTTCAAACTCTCATTTTCCAAACCAATCTTCATATTCTCAAGGAAATTCAAGGAGTCCCGCATTTAAAGAGAAAGTTCTAACCGCTTTGGGTACTTTGGAGGCAAATACCCAATTGCTTTATTCTCATTCCCAATCGATTACAAAGCTAGAAACCCAAGCTGGGCAAATAGCTAGTACCTTGAATGTTAGGAAAAAATGGAAAATGCCTTTGAATCCACCACCCAAGCAACAATTTATTGTGGAGGCCAATTCCTCTTCGGAAGGTCATATACTTGAACATGTGAATGCTGTGACCACTTTGAGAAGTGGAAGAGTTGTTGAAAATCAAGTAGGTGTTTCCAATGAAGAGAGTGAACCGGTGCAACCAAAAGTTAACACCCGTCCTATCTCACATCATATTCCTCCTTCATTGAATGTGAAAGAACCCATTGTTGAAAATGTTGCCAAGAATGATTTTGAAAAAACTTTTAAGCCTAAAGCTTCATTTCCAGATGCTTTAAAAGCATCCACTTCTCTTGAAAAGCAACAAAACAAAGCAAATGAAATAATTGATGTGTTTAGGTAAGTGAAAATCAATCTTCCTCTCTTAGATGCAATCCGACAAATTCAAGCCTATGCCAAATTTTTAAAAAATCTTTGCATACTTAAGAGGAAGAACAAAAGCCAAGCACCAAGAAAAATTGTCTTAACCGAGCAAATAAGCTCAATCTTGCAACATAACACCCTCCCAAAATTTAAAGGCCTTGGTTCACCAACCACTTCTTGCACTATTGGTGATCATGTTATCAATCGGGCTCTTTTGGATTTAGAAGCGAGTGTAAATCTTCTTCCTTATTCGGTTTATATTCAATTGGGCTTAGGTGATTTGAAACTGACGTTGGTAGTTTTGCAACTAGCCGACCGATCAATTAAGAAGCCCCGGGCTATCATTGAGGATGTATTGATTAAAATTGACAAGTTTTTCTTCTCGGTTGATTTCGTTGTCATTGACACGGAGCTGGTCCAGAATCCTAAGAGCCAAATTCCCGTTATCCTTGGCCTTCCTTTCTTAGCTATTGCTAATGCCAACATTAATTGTAGGATGGGGATAATGAAGATTTCGTTTGGTCACATGAAAGTGAAGTTGAACATTTTTAATTCAACCCTTAACTCTATGGACAAACATGAAGAGATATGTGTTATTGACGAATGTTTTGAAAATGACAAAAGTGAGTCTTTGCTTGGTGTTGAAACTTCAAATGGGTTGTCTTTTAAAAAGGTTTCAAAAGAAAGTGTGTTCAAATCAAGTGTTAAAAGGGCATGGAAGCCCAAAAGTTTTGTTGATAAAGGGCCATCAATTTCACTTGAACCAAATCCAACAAGTTCCTTAGGGAATAGTTTGTTGGGTGGGGTTTGAAATTCCATTCACCCCATTAAGGAGGGGATGCATACTAAGATTTTTCATTCGGGCTAAAAGAGCCCAACGTTTTGCTAGAGACGTTAAACACTAGTGCTTCGTAGGGTTTTTCAACCATATTCCTTCCTCATTTCTATTTTATATTATTTTCTTACGTCGTCTAGATACAATTTGGGATCATATATGTTGTTTGAGACTTTGATAAGGAATGCATGCACTTTCATCTCCAAATTAGGCATTTAGTGTCTGTTCGATCGATTACAAGAGATATTCAATCAATCGAACATCATCTCTGCATATTCTCATCTCTCTGTCCCATCGTTCGAGATTCTCTGCATATTTTAGGTCTCTGTCTATTGTTCGAACTTTCTCTCTAATCGTTCCAAGTTCCCTCGATCGATCCAGTTATCCCTATAATCGATCTCAATTCTATACTTGGAAAATTTTTTGAATCTCTAAAAATTTCATTTCTCTGTCCAATTTTCGAAGTTGTCTATAGGTTTTCAGTTCTTGGATCGATCGAGATCAGATCGATCATTGTGCGATCGATCTGAGTTCTTTCTTTTGACCTTAACTTTTCAAAATTAATATATATATATATATATATATATTCAAAAATTCAAAAAGATTTTAAAATTTTTAAAATTAAAAAATTTTCAAAAATATTTTGTCATTTTGTAGGCTCGATCGATCTGAGCACCTTCATGATCGATCCAGGTTCGATCGATCTAATGAACCATGTGATTAATCACACATGTCAGGGACAGTTTTTAAAAATAGACCCAAGGGTCATTTGGATCATTCATTTCATCGATCCAAAGCCCTTTTCCCTCTTCCCGACGCTCTCCAGTCATCTTCCCCATCCCCGACAAGATTCCGGCATCTCCAAGCTCCATTTCCTCCATTCCCGATCTTGTGCCTCTTCTCTCTTCATCTTTCTTCTCGGATTTCAGTGAGTTAAAGTTCCCTTTTTGATTTTTATGTTGATTCTTGATTTATTCTTGTTGCCATGCTTAGATTCCATGCTTTTAAGGTTGATTTTATTTCCATTTTTGGAATTGTGGGCATGTGTATATATGTGTATATATAGTTTTTATTTCTGAATTTGATTCGGGAGTCACGTGCCGTTTTAAGTGACCATATTTGCATTGTTGAGGTGTATAGGGGGTTACGAACCTTGAAGTGACTACTTGAATTTGCCCTGTGTCTTCCACGTCACACACGGGTGACTTTTTATTTCTCAGCAAGTTTGATCGATCACACCAATGCTCTAATCGTTCAGAGTACAATCGATCCAATGCATGTCATGATCAATCCAACTTGGATCGATCACATTTTTTCCATGATCGTTCAAACTGCACTGTCTTGCATATTGATACTCCTATAGCCTCTCTTGTGTTTTCCACATTGGTTGCATTCTTTGCCCGTCATGTCTAGCATGTTTCACATTATTTTATCATTCACTATCTATACTTGGCTTGCATGACCACTTGCATAGATAGATTCGTGTGCTTATATATTGTGATATTTGTTTCATTTTAAGTATCGTGTTGTCTATCTGACTTTGACAAACATGTTTCTATCTTTTGTGTTTTCATTTCTGTATCTCATATACTATTCCTGTTACTGACTACAATTGCAAGTGTTCTTTATTTTTGTAGGCCATGACCTGGTATAAGACCCAACGGTGGGCAAATTTCCTTATAGCCTTATATGCCATTGATACAGGGCATTGGTTTTCAGTTCCTACACTCTACTAGAGTGTTATGATGAAGCTGTATGATGATTTCATTAGCAAGAGTGACCCGCAGTGACCCAAGTTCCTCCTTTATGCCCACCTGATTACACAGATACTTCGGGACCAGCACTACCCATTTGACCTAAAGGAGGTCACCGAGTCTAGTGCGTGCCATTACAGGAAGAAGGACAAGAATAAGAGCTATAACGCTCTTATTAAGAGTCTGGAGGTAGATGCAACAGAAGAGGAGGAGGCAGCAGTAGCAGCGAGAGTTGGTATTAACTTGGAGCAGGAGCCTCCAGTGGGATCACCACACCCTTCTCAGGAGCAGAGTCAACACTTTCAAAGCTAGGACGAGCATCAGTCTTCTAATGACTCCAGATTGCACAGTCAGGATGATCTATTAATTCCTGACGCTCAGGCTAAGTCAGACATGCTAGATGAACGTTTTCAGGCATTACAGGATGCAGTCCTATCTCTCAGGGCAGATATGGCCACCCTCCGCACAGATGTCATGACAGCGCTACGAGACATATCCAATCAGATCCGGGGTTTACGCCCTGCCAAACCGTCATCTTCTACTTGATCTTTCTTTATCTTATCTTTATACTCATGTTTTAGACTGCTACTTTGATACTATTATTCCATTTTTGCGTCCAGTCTGTTGGCCTGTTTACTGTGATGTACATTATACTTTCTTTATTTTAGATATTTTGGATGTCAGGTTCATATTTTGATATATCTATTTATGATTGACTCCATTATCAGGTGCATCCCAGTGACTTCAGTGAGAGAGTGCAACCCATATTTTTTAGGACCATCCTTAGCCCTCTCTTTCTTTCATTTACAATTCCACTTACACTAGCATGTCCACTGTGTACCATTATTTATCCCATTTTGTTATTTGATGAAAGTTTATCTTAGTGCCATCTTTTCAGGACCACAGTTAATCCTAAGTTTGGGGGGGTTATACCACCCATTTTGGATACTTGTGTCCCGACCATTCATCATCGTAGCTACACTGGTATACTTTTTCCTCTTTCTTTTGTTCTTATTGCACATTGAGGACATTGTGTAGTTTAAGTTTGGGGGTAATGTGTATTCTTTGCATTCAATTCAAGATTTTGAACATTCCTTGTGTATTTGGAGATTTACTATGATTGGTCCATGTTAGCTATGATTTTGATCTTTTGAGAACTACACTGCTTATAATTTAAAAATTGCTTGAATTGAGAGTCCAATACTCCTTGTATGCCTTAGAGTAAATTTTTCGAAAGATTGATATCTTGCTTGCATTTGTGGTTCACATCATCTTGATTTTGTGATTGTTCTAAGATTCACTCTAGGATTCTACACTAGCATAGGCGCACACTAGCATTCATTTGTAGGGTACATGCTTTGTTGACTATTGATTTGGTTATATCCCAATTGAGCTTGTAGTGCATTGAAAGCTTTCATTCTTGATAAAGGTGGATAACAAATCATTTTCACTAAGTAGCCGGGATTCTAACCTCATTAAGCACTGAATTTCTCGCGTCGAAAGGTGGAAGCCCAAACTCTATGTTAATAAATAAATAAATAAAAAGAAGAAGATAGTAAAAGCAAATAAAAAAAGTGAGTACTTCTCCCAAGAGGTGAGAAGTAGGAAATGATTAGATCGAGGTTGTTTTGATTTGTAACTTAGTCGATTTGAGCTTGTAAGTCCTTAGGGGTGTTTAAACATCTAATGTCCTAAAGCCGTCCAGTTTGGGAGTCATTGACCTAACGCTCGACCTCATGGATCGCTAGAAAGTTTAATAGATCAGCACATTGCATTATGCTTCCATCTTTGATCTTTAGGGTTAAAAAAAAATTGAGTGAAAAGAATAAGCGCACCTAGTTGAATAAAGCTTTAATAAAAGATCTATTATTTATCTTGATGATCAGTACTAGATTTGTGTGCTAGTTTGAGGCCGGATGTGATCATTTCTTTAGTTGGCTTAGATAGCAACATATTTGATGCCGGTTCACTTAAAAAGGATTCTAGAGTTGTTTTGATTTGTATGATCATTGTCTTAATATATGGAAGACCATACTTGATTGTTTGATGTTAAAATTTTGGGAGATTGCTTGGAAATGGTTGAAAATTTGCATACTTGAGGTAGTTTTCTCCCAATGCTTATTTGGAATATTGGTGCCTCTTTAGTAAGAAAGAGCTTAATGTTTGTGGGTATCATTTCTGGAAACTCTCATGAGACTTCACTTATCCACTAGGGGTAACCTAGGGGTTTAAAAGGCTTGTTGCATATGCTAAATGTAATCATGTTTCCTATGAAAGTGGCGTTATCCATTTATTGCTTTCTAGTTTATAGTTGTTTAGTTGTTTATTTCTTTCTTCACTCCGTAGTTCATTGCTAGGGACTAGCAATATTTAAGTTTGGGGGTGTGATAATCGCTGAAAAGTATGCATTTAAACCCCTTAATCTTGAATATTTTAGGACCTTATTCTATCTTATTTTCCCGTTTTAGTTTAATTTCATGTTATTTCCCTTTTCAGGCATTTATCCCCAAAATAAGTCAATTCAGCTAAATTAGAGTATTAAAAGAAGCAATCTCAAGCCTAGTACAAGAAAGGAGCAAAGTGGTGAAAAAGCCTTCTCTGATCGATCGGACCAAGCTACGATCGATCACACTGTGATCGTTCTAACCCTGCTATGATGGATCGAGCCCTTTGTCATTATCCTCAGGAAAATTTTCTGTTCGATCAATCCAACATTTTTTTCTAATCGATCGAACCCTTTTGATCTTATCCTCACCAACCACTTTTATCCTTTTTCCAAAAATATCTCAGCCTTGTCCTTATCCAAAAAATGTTCCGCTATGGTTCGATCGATCCGTGCAACCATGTGATCGATTGAACTGCCTTAAATTGCGTGAAAAATAGAGTTCAAGCCAAATTAAAGGTGTGCTCGTGGTGCAATCATTTGGAGGTCCTAGTGTACGAGGTCTGCCTATTGGGTGTGACATTTGAGCTACCTATATAAGGATTTTGGTTATTTTTAGTAGGGAGAGGAGTTAGAGGGAGAGACTTGGCTAGAGATTAGAGAGAGAAACATACAATTTGGGAAAGTTCTTCCACTCATCTAGGGTTTCTACTAAGAACACAAGAAGAAGATGATGAATTCTACCATGGATATAGCCCTTGAGGGTTGGATGACAACATCAATGAGTGGCTAAACCATTCTCTTGGGACTAAAGATAGTCCTAAGCATGCCTTATAGACTTTGATGTTTTGTAATTAATGGGGATTTGTGTTGTAATTCTTGTCTTGACATCTTATATATATAAATCTTGTTTCTACATGATTTGTGTAGTTTAATACTTCCAATTGATCATTTAATTCTATCCATATATGCTACAATGAATGTTCATGTGTTTATCTCTAGATTTTGTGACATTGATGCATGTCTATGTGTGTTGATATTATGAATCTAGTGATGGTCAGGGCATGGTACTTGAATGGATTACTCTTCTGGTTTATTTAATGGTTCATACTTATTTCTTGATGGATTATGTTACTTCCTTAGTTTAATTAGTTTACTTTTCATGTCATTAGCATAGATGTAATGTAATTGCCTTACTTTCTTAGATAGGTGGACAATCCATTCGTGTTATTTGATGTTCCATGCTTATGAGTGCAAGTGGTATATTTCTCTAAATTAATGAGTGTGCATTGATTGTGGACTTATGGAAGGATTAATAGCTTAATTTGATATGTTGTGCTATTCACTAGATTAACTAGACAATGTATGCTTACTTGGCCATCCATGTTTAATATTTCAATTAATGACACGCACTTTCATTTACAACACACAATCCCCCAAATTCATCAAATATTGAATGTCTAGAAAGGTAATGCTTAGTGGTGAACTCTATGACCTAAGACTCCTTTCTCATATTCTCTACACCTTATTTGTTTTAGTTGTTTTATATTACATTTCTTTAGTTTAAATTGTAGTATAATTCAATCAACAAATCCTCTTTTGATCATTCGACCTACTAATCCAACATTGATTCCAAAGTGCCGTTCATTTCCCTTGGGACAATCCCTACTTACTCTAACTACATTAATAGTTTATAGTAGTAGTGACATTCTATAAATTTAAACTTGGCCACATTACATTTTACCACTTTTGGGTATTGACCAACACCACTTTCTTTCTCTTTTAATGAGATTATATTTGAACTGTTTGTCGAAGAAGGGATCCTAATAATTTATTTGTTACATTTATATGCTCAAACATGTTAATTACTCTTAATATAACTGTTAATTATAAATTCGAATTCCATATTTTAAAGTTTTAATTTAGTTATGAAATGGATTATTTTAGTAAGAGATTATTTAATATTTTCTTAAAACATGTGAATAATGGTTAATTATAAATTATAATTCTATATATTTAGGTTATAATTTTAAATTTTCACTATGAAGAATGAATTGCTTAAATATTTATTATGATATCTTCTTTACGTTTGTTATATATATATATATATATATATATATATATATATATATATATATATATAAATTTTATTATTATTATTTTATCATTTTCAAGATTGGATGTATATATATATATTAATTTTATTATTATTATTTTATCATTTTCAAGATTGGATGTATCAAGATTTGGTTTGAATTTGTTTATATGATATTTAAATTAGATAAATACATTCCAATCTTTTATCCTTGATTAAATGGTAATTATTACGTTGAGTTGCATATCTTTTTGATAGTGTGAATTGATTTATTTTTCTTGAATTCTTTTTTTTTCTTAAAATTTATTTATAATATAAAATATTTATTTCCTCAAATTTCTTAACATTTGCAGATTTTTAAAAATTACAAAATAATTTTCATTAAATACTTTACATTAAATATTTTTTTACTCACAATTATTATAATTGTTAACTCCTATTAAGTTTTGAATTCTAAAAAGCACCAAATTAATCTATCTATATATCTATACTATTCTAAAAGTGTAAAACCCTTAAATCACCTTATGATTCATACCTTATTAATATTTTTTATTTGACTTTTATTTATTTCAACAAATACGCTATTGAATAGTTGAATAACACATCCATCTATTTTTATATTTATGTCTCTTACATATTTATTTGAATTTTATTCCTTATTATTATTCCTTCAGTGCTTATATTATTCCTTCAACTCAAGTGAAAATGTATATGATCATAATTATTATTACTACTATTATATTATATAAAATATTGTTACTTGTTATTATTATATTTATATTATGTCTCTACTTTGTATATGTTGTAATTATTTTTATTTAACTATATATATATATATATATATATATATATGATTTTATATGATTTTTAATCACATATATCATCATAATATTATTAGAAATTTTTACATATAAATATACTTAAGGGCCTATATTTACAATCTTATGCGGTCAAAGTCTCATATTTTCTAAAAAATGAAGTTGACCAAATTAATGACGTGGACATGAATTTTTACTGTTCACTCTAATTTATTGTCCAAAATAACCTTTCACTTTTTGAATCAAATTACCATGTTACCCCATTTCATTAATTCACCCTGACAAAGCCCATAATTTTTATTTTTAGGTCACTGATGATTCTGTTCATGCCCGCCGCTTATCTTTTCCGGAGTCACCATTGACGGCGGCGATTGTCCTGAAAACCTCAGCTTCTCACCTCAGAAACCACAAACTACCACCACGCAACCTCCATCACCTAGTGTAACATACAAATTCACTGCTACCACCCAAAACCAAAGCAATAGAAAGTCTCAAATGATTGATGCTGAACCAGATTATGAAACCCACAAATCCACTCCACCACCACCACCAAATCAAACCATTCAAACCATCACCATCATCGCGGACACCTTGCAGAGCCCTAATCGAACCCAACACCACCACCCTCACCGATTCGGCTTGTCTGTAGAACCTAATTGAAACTCAACAACACCACCATCGGTTGCTTAACCAAACTTAGCGTGGACAAATGCTTGTTGGATTTAGTGGAAATGCATAACGGGCTTCAACAATAGAGATAAAGTAGGCTATTGCTTTGCATGGCTGGCTCTGCATCAGTGGGAGGTCCGGTGATCGATGGTGGTTTTTGAGAGCTCTGGGCATTATCCATGAACTTTAGAGAGGGAAAAAAATGAAATGATCAACAGTGATTTATTTGATATATATATATATATATATACCTGCTTGGTTGTGTTCATGCCCCGCTGCGTCGCTTTTGTGGTAGTGGTGGTGGTGACTGGTTACTGAGAAAATGTTCCAAAAATGAGTGTAATGTATATATGTGATGGAAGAGAGAAGCGCAGGTAGCTGGGCATGTGTACATAATCATGCCTTAAAAAAAATTAAGGGGTTAATTTATTAGGATTATTACATATAAATGGGGTTAGGGCTCCATATTTACTAAGAGGCTGAGTCAAAGTCCCATATTTCTCTAAAATGAGTTTGACCCAAGAGCTGAGGTGGCACATGAAAAAAAACTGTTTCATATTTCTATTGCCTAAAATACCCTTCTTCCTATTTTATGTGTTGCCTAAAATACCCTTTCCTACAATGACCTAATTGCAAGCCCTAATATCATAACCATTCGTTCAGTGCAGCAGCCCTCTCTCTCCGCCTCTCTGTAAAACAGCGCCCTAGCCATATGACGACTTTCGTGCGACGAAGAAGACGATGAACAGCGAGCAGCGATCAGAGGGGAGTGACGAAGGCCAACAACCAGTCCCTGTTGTTCAGTTCTACCAGCGAGTGAGCAAGGACGAAGGTACCTTGTTATAATCGCTTATTTCTGTGATTTTAATCGTTATGATTTCTGTTTCTGTCCAGTGAATTCCTCTCTTCTCTTCACTTATAGTATAGTCGGAGTAATGAATCCTTTAGGACTTCCATGACGAAAGTCAGTTTCCTCAAGAAATTGGGCATAATTGGGCTGGAGCAGTGAATGTCTTGGAGATGGGTTTGGTGTTGCACCAAACAATACGTGTTATTTTCATAGATTGCAATTTCTATGTAGTAGTTGTCATATGTGGCCTCTCTCTGGTGTAGCTTTGGTTGTGCAATGTGCGAGGCAATTACCCTAAAAGCTTAAGCATGTTGGGTCAACTTGTTTAACAAAGATGATCAGCACCTGCTCCTTGGGTCTCTGAAATCCAGTTAGCAAAATCTACCTTGCATTTCGTTTTTCTTTATTTGTTTCATATTATTTTTTCATTTATTCTTTGCCAGATTTGATTAACATGGTATTTTTATTTTGCTTGCAGTTGAATTTCCCTTTTTATTCTTTTATCTGCATATATCGTTGATAAAAAAACACTATTTGTTTGCATGAGGAAATAGATAGCATGTTGATGTTGTGACGAAATTGGTTTTCTGATTTAATGCTTCCCTGGTTGTTTAAATCTATTTATTCTTTAGTTGTTAATTGAGTTCAATATTTATCGTCTTACCTTTTCATAGTTACTCATGTATTCAAATGTGTAGGTTATTGTGAATCTCTAATTATACTGTTTTTTTCCCCCCACAATACGAAAAATTTGTGAATCATTCATGAACTAAGAAGCTATAATTTGTGCTTAGCCAAAGCAAAAGTGGTGTGGTTATTCATGGTATAAGGTTGAGGGCCTTAGTTGTTATAAACTGGTGTTGCCATTGGTTGGTTCGGGGTGTGAAATTATGGTGGCAGTCAAGTGTGGAGCGGTGGAGGTATTGAATACTTGAAGACTAGATCTATAACGTGTTTAAACAGAATATACAAGAATTCTACTGCATTGTCGTATTGTTGCTTTCTATCAAAGAACTTGAGGCTTAATTGTCTGATTTCAAACTTAGGTACATGAACTGTGGTTACCATGCTAATACTACCCTTCTGTGTTCTTCAATTAACCTGGGTTTTTAGACATCTAGATTAACGAACCCTCCCTTGACTAGTAACATTCCACTAGTTTGAATTTGACCCATGAATTAGACTGTTCTGTTCACTAATTGTTTTATTTATTTTCTTAAATATGTCATATTC
The DNA here is from genome assembly GCF_030987335.1 of Cornus florida. Classification (NCBI taxonomy): domain Eukaryota; kingdom Viridiplantae; phylum Streptophyta; class Magnoliopsida; order Cornales; family Cornaceae; genus Cornus; species Cornus florida. The sequence continues at coordinate 37,274,787 of NW_026775571.1, read as the reverse complement.
CTAGCGCAACGATATGACTTTTCACTGATCCTTTTTTTTTAACCAGAAATTCACTAAAAATTTTGCCAAAAAGACTGAATGATATTGTTTTTAGGAAGTGATGGAAGAAAATACAGGTGCTTGATTGTTCCCATTTTTTTTTTGTTTTTTTTTTCGACTCTGAAATTGAGAGTATATGATTGTTTTTCTAAAATATCAAATCCGGTTTTTTAATTTGAAATCTTTGATTTGAGACAGCATTTGGCAGGACATGATCTCGGTGAGGCTTCAAGCGGTGTAGACCAGATCTAAACAAATCCACAGTACACACGAACGATTACCTTAGCAGCAAAGTGGAAAATGCAAAAGGTATAAGTTGACTTGCCTTTTGATCCATGTCTTTACTGGTTTTTAGCATTGCGAATTGGACAATTTTATTTCATAGCTGGCGTTATGGCTGTCTTTTAACGTTTCTCTTCAGTCATCACCTTGTTGCACTTAGTCTTGCTTTGTGGTTCCTTTCTTCAATAAGTGCTTGCTTTGCAAAAGTAATAGGAGTTAAGGTGGTCAACATCATAAATTTTCACTGTGACCTCAAAATCAGTTGTCAATCTAATACTAGAAAATTACTAACATCAAATGTTGTTTTTCCACTCGGGAAGCCTCATACTCGCAATAATTGCTGAAGACTTCCCCTTTTAGTAGTATTCCCTCATGGTCTCTTTAACTAACTTCCATTTAATTTATTTATAGCGATCTGTTGTTAAGGTTCACATGTTTATTCTTGTTCCTGACTCACTATTCTAGTCATAAAGAGTTGATGTCACGGGTTTAATTACTATTAATTAGGTCCAGGGGAGGAAAGACAAGCCTTCCATGTAGTGGTTGGTTAGATACTCAGGTCCTATAATCCATTTTATTTACCGAAAATTATATACAATCTATTATAAATTTCTATGATCAGTATGACACATGGAATAGTTTTTGCTCAAAGAGTTGTTTATTGTTTTGCTTGCTAATGACACTACAGATGAGCTGGTCTCTTGGCATCTTAATATCCCATTTCCTTTATAGTTTTTTTTTTGGTAGCTAGGTCATTTCTTTAATAGTTTTAAATAGCCAATTGTTCACCATTCTCTTCAATTCAATTTATTAGCTTGATTATCAGGATAATGATGAAACCAAGTTTTGGCTTCATTGACAAAATTAACGATGTCCTATTGAAATTAGCTAGGTCATTTCTTTAATTGTTAAACTTTTTTTGTGCTTGATAAATAGAGTGAGCAGAGAACACCTAAGAGGAGTTAGAATCTTTTTGGATGTTGCATTTGACAATGTAGGCATAGTCAAGATGATATTGTGCCCATGTGTTACGTTTTGCAATTGCTTGTGGAAGTGCCGTCAAGATGCATTAGATGATATTATTGTTGACGGGTTTCTTAAAATTTACACACATTGGGTGCTTCATGGGGAGAGAATCTTATGGTGTTACTAATTAAACGGTAGAGAATGAGGACATAGACGAACAGGATGGCGTGCATGAGATGTTGCATGACGCATTTGGAGTAAGAAGCCCTGAAGATGATATAGATGATTTGATGCATGAAACTAGAGAAAGGCCTAATATTGATGCATGAGATGTTGCATGACGTGTTTAACATTTCCTTAAATTATATGGTGGGCATGAATTAAAATAATATACTTTTTATGTTTCCTAAAACAAAAATATTTCCTTTATTTCTAATTAATATAGGATTAGTATTAAGCTAATGGCTTAATTAAGTTGATTATTTGGATCTATAAAATTATTATAATAATAAGTTTTACCTGGGATGGGTTTTTAACATAGTAGAGTGAATGAAACAGTTAGGGGGGGGGGGGGGTGAAGAGCATTCTGGGCAAAGTGACCTTTCATTCCCTTGTAACTTGTTATCCTTGTAACTTAAAATGGACTAAATATCATCACTCACTTGTTATCCTTGTAACTTAAAATGAATTTTCTTGTTCGGACATTAAAACATTTTACTGACTTTAAAAGTACTTTGAATAAGGTTATTTTTAACTCAAAAGTCTCAATTTCATGATCTAGTGAAATTAAAGATTTTGTGCAATTTAAATCCGAAAAACAATATCCTAAATTGAAGACATAATGTCCATGCAAAATCGGTATTACATTCGTGAACACATTTACTTTAAGGATGCAACACTCATTCAACATATCGTATTTAATTTAGAAATTTTTTGTCGTTTCATATTAGATTTCATAGTGTTACATCCTTGATTTAATTGTATAGTAAAGTAAACAGAGGCCTTCTTTGCCCTTCACCTAAACTACGTAAGAAAGCCTGTACTAGCGAGGATCCAGATTTGTGTGTTACCTACAAATATAAATATATGTGTGTGTGTATATGTGTGTGTGTGTGTGTGTATATATATATATCAAAAGGGACATAAAAAGTGGGACACTTAAACTAAATACAATAAGAGATTGCAAACTTGAAAAATAATAATCTCTCATACACATACACACGAGGCTGGTTTATATTTGAGCCTGTTTTATCACTAACAACATAAAAGGCAATGTAACCTTGTTCTATTTATTTAAATTCTGTCCCTATATGTGCTCTATCCTTCCTTTTTGTATTTAATGTGCCTGTGTTGGTAATTTATTTGTAGATGTTCAATACCCGGTGTTCTCCAAATAAATTCAAGGAAACGGTTTGCAATTTAAGTGAAGTCAAAAAGGTGCCGTACAAAAGATTGGGTTTGGGTCCTTTTTAGACATCAAGTGTACCATTTTGTAGCGCAACCTGTGCTTATGGTTGGTAGAACACTTTGATCCTAGAACATCCCATCTCACCCTTGAATCTGGCGCTCAGATTCGTGTTACGCCAAGTGATGTGGGATATAAGACATTTGTAATGTTGAACAGTGTCATTTTTTTGGCATGTATTTTGCGATCTGTTGGTGTTAGCTATTTTTTAAGTTTTAAAGAAGAGTAGCTTTGCAACTTTTGATTGTGGATTAGGTTGGTATGTTTTTGCAACTATTGTATGACTTATTATACTAGCATCTACCTTAGATGGAATCAAATGAAATTGCTCTTTTGGTTTTTCATGAATTAGTATTGTATGGCTTATTATATTAGGGTCTCACTGAATTTTCTTTCACTACTATATTAATGTACTAATTTCAAATTTGATGGAGTTTAAAATTGAAGCAGTTTAATGAATGGAAAATTGGCCTATTGTTTCCTTGGTTCCATGGTATCGATAAATGGATAATTTAATCTCAATAGTTGTCAAAGAAATAGCACACTATCTCAATAAACATATATGTGTAATGTGATTAAGTTGCATATTACATCCATAAACAGCTCCATTAGCATCGTGATGAACACAAAATATTCTTTAAGCTAGCTAAGCGAGTGTTTAGAAAACATGGTACCTTGACGCCAAAAAGTGGTACCTTCAGTGCAACCACATGGTACCTTTGGGAAAAACGTGGTACCCTCGCAAAAGGGACTTATTTTTGCAATTGAAAATGGCATTACAACCCACATTGCTAATTAATTTGCACATTACATCCGTAAACAGCTCCATTAGCACCATGAATAACACAAAATATTCTTCAAGCTAGCTAAGTGAGTGTTTAGAAAACGTAGTACCTTAACGCCAAAAACTGGTGCCTTCAGTTCAAAAACGTGGTACCCTTGGGAAAAAAGTGGTACCCTCGCAAAAAGGACTTATTTTTGCAATTGAAAATAGTATTACACCCCACACCGGTAATTAAGTTGCACATTACATCCATAAACAGCTCCATTAGTACCATGAATAAGTGTTTAGAGAAAACGTGGTCCCTTGATGCCAAAAGGTGGTACCTTCAGTTAAAAAATGTGGTACCCTTAGGAAAAAAGTAGTACCCTCGCAAAAGGGACTTATTTTTGCAATTGAAAATGGTATTACACCCCACACCGGTAATTAAGTTGTACATTACATCCATAAACAGCTCCATTAGCACCATGAATAAGTGTTTAGAGAAAACGTGATACCTTGACGCCAAAAAGTGGTACCTCCAGTTCAAAAACATGGTACCTTTGGGAAAAAAGTGGTACCCTCGCAAAAGGGACTTATTTTTGCAATTGAAAATGGTATTACACCCCACATCGGTAATTAAGTTGCACATTACATCCATAAACAGCTCCATTATCACCATGAATAAGTATTAAGAAAAAACGTGGTACCTTGACGCCAAAAAGTGGTACCTTTAGTTTAAAAACGTTGTACCTTTGGGAAAAAAGTGGTACCCTCGCAAAAGGAACTTATTTTTTCCAAATACATTTCTAAGTGCACTTTGATTATCCAATGTAATTTTGATTCTATTTAATTAAAGTTATTATAATTTTTTTTAAAAAAAATAGATTTCTAACTGCATTTTGATTATGTAATGTAATTATTTATAAGTGCACTTAGAAATCTATGTGACACAAATAACAATTATGTAATGTCTGTATTTTGATAATGTTAATTTTTTGTAGATAGCTGATGGGAGGACGAAAATACTATTTTGTTTTCATTAGCCGAAATGTTGGAATATCCACAAACTGGGATGAGTGTAAGGCACAGACACTTTATTTTCCGAATGGCACGTATTATGTCTACAATAGCAAAATAACTACATGGTACATTTGTAGAAACACAATCACTTATTTTAATGAAGGAAAAATAAATACACACCAAATCCCGATAGAGGGGACGATGATTATATGCCAGGTTAGTGTTACATAAAAAAATGAACCATTAATGTGAGGAGTTAAAATTGGAATAGTTTTGAGAACGATTAAGAATGTAAAACAATTACTTTCAATCCACGCATCTCTTAATGAGTACTTTCGCTCTATATACTTTCAGTCCATACATCAACAACTGAGATTTACTAGTGCTAATGTTATGGTTTTGTGCATATGCCATATGTCTATTTATAAAGCCTAATTTACAGACATGTGAATGAATTTTACCTATATCATGATTTGGCAAAAGGGACTAGCCATGTGATTGAACAAAAAGCCAAATAATGTAAATCAGCCTTGGACCATGGCAGATAAAGAGGTATGGTCACATCATCAAGAAAAAGCTTTAGTGTTTGAAAAAGTTATAAACAGTGGCATTGTTGTCCTAAGGCAGAGTATTGGCATCCCTATTTGTAAGTGCTATTTACTCATCTAATGTTTTTATTTTAACAAAACTATTATAATGTTAATTTCTTTTTCAAATAGATTTCCTCCTATAAATTATTTATATCATTTGAATAATCTTTAAATTATTTCATCCATCACTTTTTCAATTTGTGTATGAATGGTGTCTGCCTATCACTAGAACAAAAAATTCATTATACAATTAAAAAATTCATCGTTTACTAATGTTCCAAAACAATTCAGCATTCATCAATGTTCCAAAATAGGAACTAAATCCATTTGTCAAGAATATCATCAATTTCCTAGCACTCCTGTTTAGCATATTTATAAACCATTTCTCTTATTGAGTTTCAGTCTGCACTTGTCAAAAAACCACCTCATTGTCTATGGTACAAAATCCAAGCGAGTAGCTGCATCACACAAGTCTCAAATTCAGTATGCTAATCATAAAAGGGAAAGAACAAGATTGTCATTTATGAATCAAAGAGATATTATCAGTTATTCAAACAAAATGTAGCGAAAAAACTACTACCAAAACGTACGAACAAAATAACATACAGAAATAAATAAAACCAAGACAAGAGAAACTATTGCAAGGATCAACTGATTTAAATATATTATTACATTGGCAAGCACAACACAAACCATTTATAGTTCCATAAGGGAATTCTCATGTTCTCAACTTCATAAATGGTACATTTTTAGAAACACAATCACTTATTTTATTGAAGGAAAAATAAATACACACTTGAATACATTGAAAAATAAATACACCTAGCACTACTATTTTTAGCCATGTGATGATTTGACAACACCTCACATATCTCTCTATGGCATCATATGTTCTCTTATATGGAGCCCAATTCACAGAAATCATATGAATTGTAGCCATGTGATGATTTGACAACATCTAGACAAAAGAGCCAAAAAAAAAAAAAAATAAATAAATAATGTAGGAAAACAGTGACAGCCAGGGGGATATAGAAATCAGAAAAGACAAATTGAGGACTTAATAAGGAAAATAAATTAACCTTCATAGTCTGAGATTGGGTACTTCTTTTAAATGATCATATCTTTTTCAGTGTATGCCATAGACTCATGCTATATAAGTTTTAAACAAGCTTCATATTCACAGCCAAATATATTCTCTTATGAATAGCATAAACTACAATTTTTCCACCATTCTAATTACATATTATGGCCTTTTCAGTTTTTTGTTGTTTAGAATCCATATTGTTCATAAGCATGGGTGAGGGACTTGAGGACTTAGGACCGGTTTGAACCTTGTCACTACAAGAAAAATGACTTTTTACCACGGTGGAAAAGGCTTTCTACCACGGTTTTGAACCGTGGTAGAAACAGCCGTGGTAGAAAGTCGACTTTCTACCACGGTTCAACACCGTGGTAGAAAGTCTATTTTCTACCACGGTGTATAACCGTGGTAGAAAGTTGTTCAAGTGAACATATGAAACAACACAGTCTGATATTACTCTTACATGCTTGCACGTGGATCATAATTTAGGTGCGAATGATTGAAAATTAAAAAAGATAACTAAATTAGAAAGGCATAATTGTTATACACATGCTTGTTAAGTATATCCAACATTACTCAAGCTCTAGATAATATGAGTTGCAGAAGGAAGAAGTAGGTGTCGCACAAAACCTTGCATCTACAAGTATATAACCATATGCTGTACAAGAAATAAGGAACATAACATTTAAAACCCAAATATCAAGGGCTGAACAATCTCCCTGCTTCAATCAAACGACTGGTCAAGTCTTCTCTTTTTCTATTTAAGGAATATAAGTACATTGCAAGAAAGGGCTGTATCATGAATTCCCATTAGGCACAACTTTTTGTTTCCTTCCTATACACCATGTTGGTGTATGTTGACTGATTGAGGAATGTCAAAATTTAAAAATTTTATTGTTGTCCTGCCTACGTAGAGTGCTCGGAGAGGAAGACTGGACACATTATTTTGCAATGACTAGCTGCTCTCAAGACTTGAACTGGTGTTTCACGCTTGTCAATATGAGCTTTTACCATTGCACCATAGTAAAAAAAAAAAAAAAAAATCAAAATACAGAAACAACATTCACAGTTAAAGTGACCATAAAACTGCTTGCAATTTAATCCACATTAATGATAATGATAAGTAGAGTTTTGACCACAACATTGTCTAATAAATTAAAGTTGCAACAGATTCCATATGGACACTTGGCTCAGTCTATGCCCATCCTCCTCATTTTACATTAACCACCTCCATTTTTTCACTTATTTTCAGTTACCTTTAAAATTTAGATGAAAATGCCAACTAATCTAACAGGAGTGATGGAAGAGTTGGCAAAGTTGACATTTCTACAACTATTGTTCTACTCCTTTCCCTTTTAACAAAGAAAAAGTGGCATGATGATTTTTGTAAGTCATATTGCACATCCATAAGGAGGGTTGGTTTCATAGCATAATCTAGAATAGAAAATCAAAATATGAAGCCAAAACTGCCTTGAGGATGATTCTGAAGTAATGACAAAACTCATAGGCCAACAGTTGGCCACAAAACAACGTAAGATAATAACATCAACAATATATTATGTCTTAAGATGCCACAAAATTAATTGAAAATATTACCTTCTTTATGTGGATTAATAAGTTAAAATGTGCATCGTCAAATTTTGAAGGTTTCTTAGCACACAAAAGCATAAAATGCTTGATTCAATTGTAATTTTGGGAATTGATGTAAAATTGAGGATTTCATGTGGTTATCCATGTATCTAAATTACCCTATGGATATCTAGAGACTTCTTGCTGATGTTTCTTGTGGGTTTGAAGGATGGAATTGATGATGGGGAATCAGAAATTGTTTTGTTGCACAGGAAATTCAGTTTTTTTTCAATTTTGCTGAAACTCAAAAATTTTTACAAGGAGTTGTATTGATCCAAATGCTTTCAAACTTTTATCACAACTTTCTTTATACATCTAGTATTTCTCCATAAAATTTCGTAATTTTTGGATCAGCAGTTATTTTTCTAAAAATTCGAGAGTACCAACTGTCCGAAGTTTACATCTGCTGGAAATCAGATTTTACTTGAATTATTTGACCAACTTTTCGAGACCGGATCTTTATAAAAATTTCCAGTTTTATACTTCCCTAAGTCTACTTTCTAAAAATGAATTTATTGGAATTTTCTTAGCTCCGGATATTTTTCTAATGAATGAAGTTTTCCGAAACACTTTATTTTCAGCTCATTCTTAGTCAGCCATTTTCCTTCCAAAAACTGATTTTATTGGCAAAGCTTAAGTTGCTGGGAATTGCAGTGTCACATTACCCTTTGAGTCTACTTTTCAAATCATTTTCGTTTGCTCCATTTCAATTTAAAATGAATTTTCTACGAATTTTTAAACTAGTGGCAGCACAGATTTTGTTTTGAGGTTGTTTGTGACATGTTTAAGTTGTTAATTATCCGCTGTAGCGCATTGGAAGTGTATTGAGGTTGTTTAAGTATAATTGGGACAATGAATGGACTATGAATTTTTTATTGGATGATTTTTGGAGAATTTATCCGGATGGTTTCCGAATCATGTTTTGTTTGTGCCCCTAATTTCAGGTCGATACAGATTAAGTACATGGAGAAGAAGATGAGGGATCTCTTGTGGGGATCTAATTCTGATAAGAGAAAATTACATGCTTTAGGTTGGAATAGAGTGACAAGTCCAAAGTCCGAAGGTTGTTTTGGGGTGAGGAAGATTGTAGACATCAATGGAGCAAGTCCAAAGTCCAAATATTTATTCTAACTTTTCAATTCTTTATGCAAGCCCATAACATCTCAATGTCATTAGTTGAAAGTTTTTTCATCCTACTAATGTAACTGGAACTCTAAAACCATCTCCCTTACTAGAACTCCTACATAAGAAGTAAACTTAGATCCATTCTCTCCAATTAGTTGTCCTATCTCGCTAATGTGAGTGAAAGGGTCGTTCAGTGGTAAAAATAAATAAATAAATAAATTTAAATTTGCCTTGCCCCTCCCTTTTTGCTTCCAAGGATTCGTTGTGTTTTCATCAGGTGAAGGACTACCTCTATTTACAGCGAAACACTACGAATTCCCTCAATAGGGATAGGCGGTGTCAGGATTAAACTTTTCCTAAACACACACTACAGACCTTTTCAAATCAAAATAAATAAATAAATTTAAATTTGCCTTGCCCCTCCCCTTTTGCTTCCAAGGATTCGTTGTGTTTTCATTAGGTGAAGGGCTACCTCTATTTACAGCGAAACACTACGAATTCCCTCAATAGGGATAGGCGGTGTCAAGATTAAACTTTTCCTAAACACACACTACAGACCTTTTTCAAATCAAAATACAACCACAAAATTAATGCCATTGATTACTAGATAATTGTATCACTATGTGTACAACAAACATATTTACAAGATGAGGGAGATTATGAGATGAATTGAGAGTTAAATAGGACAATATAAATTGAAAATAAAAAATTGAGAGTTAAATAGAGAGAGAGCAGAGTGTTGAATATTTTTCACACACATAATTTATATGTTAAGTCTTGAAAATGGGGGAGACAAGTACAAGGGAATGTTGGAATAATAAATTAATACTAAATACATTTTTTTTGATAAATTAATACTAAATACATATATTAAAAAAGCCTCATTTATAGAGTTTGCTAGCTTTTGCATCAACCCTATCATGTGCGTAGATGCCTAAAGATACATTACACAAAGGTATACTCTACATGCCATTTGAGAAAGAGGCAATAATCTTGAATAATTCTTGATCCAAATTGACTTATAATAATTAATTATAAGTAAAAACTAATTGGACTACCTATGTGTTGGTGGCTTTGAATTTTAACTCCTAAATTCCTAGTTAAAGATTTAAGACTATAAAATGAAGAAATAGAATATGTGTGTGTGTATATATATGTATGTAATGTGTATAAAATTCCTAGTTAAAGATTTACACACATAACACTAGATCAAACTTAGAAGAAGTAATTTAAATATATAGAGAATGCTATCGTTAACAAAGGTTGGAATTTGAATAACTGACCAACAAATGATTTTCACACATCACCCATTGTGACAAAGAAATATTAATTAATGTAAAACACCCATCTATTACGTTGGATTATGATTTATAAACGTATTTAAATGAACACTTGCTGCTCATTGTTATCTTTGGAGTCTAGGAGATAAAAGAAAGCTTTTTAAGATTATCCTTTCCAACTTTTCTTTTTCTTATACACTTTGTTTTCTTCTGCTTAACGAAGTATGCCTCCAAGATCACATGTTTTTGAGTCATTTTGACAAATCCATTAAGAGAATAATAATCCACATCAATGGAGCATTGTTTATTTAATCTGCTTTAAAACTGAGGCCCACATTCCACAATGATGAGCAGCAAATTAAGATAAATGGGATGATGAAACCTATATGCTACACACTCAGTCCAGCAGGAAATGATCGAACTATTGCCTACTTTGGTGTCCAGGGCAGGCTAAGAGGTCTCCATCTAATTTAATTTTTTTAAAATTGCTAAAATTTGAAGAAATTTTAGTATAGTATTGGTTATCTAATTTTAAATGATTTAGCGACCTTAAATAAATAAAATCTAAAGGTTCTAATCCACCAAAATCCAAACTTGATCTCAATTTTTTTATAAGCATTTGATATCAAATTTTTTGGATTTCCATGTTGAGACTAATCCTAAAAGGCTCGTAAACTGATCCAACAAGTCCACCATCAAATACTTATATATGTTTTTTCTTTTTTTCAAAAGCAGAGGAGCATGAATTAATGACGAAAAGAAATAAAATCCATTGCAATATGTTCAATATATACAGACAGATACATATACATATGTGTGTGTTAGCGAGTGTGTGTGAAAAAGGAATCAAGAGGAAGGAATTAAACAGAAAAAGTTACGATTTGCTTACTGATCAGACAAATGAATCTGAGCCATGTGTTATCATTTAGGGCTTAAGACTTGCTTCGATTGATGGCGAACTGGAGGAGGTTTGATCTAAAGTGTATCAGTCTTTAATGAACAATACCACAAATATAAATATGCATCTATTTAAGATTCATCAACACAAACAGTACCTATTTCAAGAGTTAGAACGTGACCGGAGGCTGAGATGACTGTAAAAAACCCCAATTGTTTCCAACTGTCCAGTTATTGCCGCTACACCAGAAATTAGGAAGAGAAAGGTTAGGGTTTCATCAAAGAGGGAAAGAGGAACCGTTGAGCCTGAGTATTTGATTTCCCTTCAGTAGATCGAAGATTGTTCGTGCCATGACAGATTGTATCTGTATCGCAGGAAATAAGTGAGGGAGAAAGAGTCGTGAGAGAGGGCTACACCGAATGGAATATGAAAGGCATTAGGGCTTGAAATTAGGCAAGTGTAGAAAAGGACATTTTAGGCAACACATAAAATAGGAAGAAGGGTAATTTAGGCAACAGAAATATCAAACAGTATTTTTTCATGTGCCACCTCAGCTTTTGGGTCAAACCCATTTTAAAGAAACTATGGGACTTTGACTCAGTCTCTTAGTAAATATAGTACTCTAAGTCCATTTATATGTAATAATCCCTAATTTATTTGGGTGAATTAATGAAAAGGGGCAGCATGGTAATTTGGTTTAAAAAGTGAAAAGGTTATTCTGGGCAACAAATTATTGTTAATAGTAAAAATTCATGTCCACATCATTAATTTGGTCAACTTCATTTTTTAGAAACTACATGACTTTGACTACATAAGACTGTAAATATGAGCCCATAAATACATTTATATGTAAAAATCCCTAATTATTATTACTACTATTATATTATATAAAATATTGTTACTTGTTATTATTATATTTATATTATTTAATGACCAATTTACTACGTGTATCGCACTTGAATTTTACTAATATATATATATATATATATATATATATATATATATATCACTTCTACAACCATTATCACCACCCAATCCACTTTATCGCCGCCACCCAATCCGACCCACGACCACTACTTCTACCACCATCATCACCACCCAATCCGACTACGATGAGCCTAATTGAACCAAGAGGAACCGTAAATCAAACCCAATTCACACACACACACACACACACACACACACACACACACATAGTATCTCTCAAACCCCCAATCCGAAACCCTATAAACCCCATATATATATACACATAGGTTTCGCTCTCCTGTGATGAGAAATGAAGTGAGAAGAAGATGATGCCTTCAACAGTTGCAACTGTGTTTGAGTTCGAATGAGTCAGTGACCGGTTCACACTGTGGAGGTCTTGTCCTCGGCCTTTCTGTACGTGAGGTGTGACCAAGCTCCATGGTCAAATCAAGATTGGGCTCCATGGTCGTGTCCTCGAGCTCTACGCCACCGGTCGTCGAGTTTATTGAGGATTAAGACGTTAGGTATTTGGTGGATGATGAGGGCGAAGGTGAAGGTGAAGGTGGTCTTGGGTTTAGATCTGGTATTAGCTGATTCGTGGTGGTGGTGGTGGAGGTGAAGGTGAAGGTGAAGGTGGTTGGTGGTGGGCCTAAGTTAAGGTGGTTGTGGAGGTTGCGGTGACTGGTGGTTGCAGTGGTGACCGGTGAATGGAGAGAGATAAAGAGATCGTAGCCGGTGGCGAGTGATGTTAGCGATGTGTTGGAGCCTTGTAGGCAGAAAATTGTATACATGTGATTGTTTTTTTCACTTAGGGTAGTTTGGTCATTTTAGGTGGTCAAAGGATATATAATGGGGGGCAAAGTACATAAAACCCCTCTCGACTTGTAACATTTTTCCAGTAAACCCCTCTTATCAATTTTTTTACCAAAGAATCCCCCTCGACTTGTAGTTTTTTTTTCAATAAATCCCCTTGTCTAATTATTTACCAAAGAACCCTCCTCAACTATCTGAAGGGGATAAAAGAGTTGATATTTGGACCAAAATGCCCTTTTATTTAAATCTTAATTCTCCCGAACTTCAACAATTCATATCTCACAAATCGTACATTATTGTAAATGATATATGCACAGAAAGCTTATAAAATAAGGATTCTAGAAATATAAGATTTATAAAACAAACCTTCATAACCAGAGAAAAATGGATAATATAAAAATCTACTCCAACAATCTTATTTTATTTTTTAAAAATAAAAATAAAATACTCGAGATTGCATGAAAATTTTCAGAATTATTCACTTAAATATGGGGCCAAATATATATATATATAAATAAATAAATAAAATAGCCCTAATAGAGATCGATTTCATGAGATATCATATTTTGCGTCAAAATATTTTTATTCTTTTATAGACTCACCATTAAAAAAAAAAAAAAGTAAAAATGAATATTCGGTTTCTATTGGGGCTAATTTTTTTTTTTTTTTTTTTTTTTTTTTTTTTATATGTTATGCTCCTTCAGAAAATGAATAATTCTGAAAATTTTCTTGCAAATAATCCGAGTATTTTATAAAAAAATAAAATAAGATTATTGTAGTAGATTTTTAGATTGCCTATTTCTCTCTGGTTATGAAGTTTTGTTAAACAAATCTTATATTTCTGGAATCATTGTTTTATAAGCTTTACGTATATATATTATTTGCAATATTTGGATGTACGGTTTGTGAGATATGAATTTTTGAAATTCGAGATAATTAAGATTTAAATAAAAAGATATTTTAGTCTAGATACTCTTTTACCCCAGATAATTGATGGGAATTCTTTGGTAAAAAATTATAGAAGGGAAATTTAATTGAAAGGGGTACAAGTCGAGGGGGTTTCTTTGGTAAAAAATTAGATGAGAGTTATTGGAAAAAGTTATAAGTCAAGGGGGATTTTTTGTACTTTGTCCATAATTGAGAAAGAGGTTTATGAGATAACATGAAGATTAGTTTTAGATTGTTGTTGGCTTAGAACATTACTGATGCAGGGATAGTAGGGGATTTCTTGAATTTCTTGAAAGTGGTTATGGTTGTGGCGAAAATATTAGATGATGCACAATACTGTGAAAATAAATGTTGATAGAATGGATGGATGTCAACACCAGTAGTATTGGTCTTTGAATTGGCTGAGTTCCAAATCCTTGTTTGCCCAAAATTTTTAAATCAAAATTGGACTGTTGCAACAAAACTATGACACGAATTGGTTGAAATCATACTCTGAATTTTCCATGAGACGATATGGGTTTTCTTTTTCATCTTCTCTCTCTCTGAATTTGTGATGCCGTGTTTTTTTCCCTACTCTGAATTTTTCTTTATGGGAATATGAACATGACTATATATTTATATATAAATGGTTAACTAATTATATGACGTGGTTTTTATTATTGGGTGGTTCTGCCAGTTGTCCTAATATAATTGGTTCTTGGAAATACACTTTCCATGTCATCCACCTAAGTTTATAACTATCAAAATTATATTGAAACAACTATGAAACGTCATGGTTTTATATAGGGATAAAAGAGTCTTTAACTAATTCCGTCCTAAGCAGCTGACCGGAGATGGATTAATTGCAACAATTTAATAGTTTGAGGGGGTAAGTTGTAGTTTGGGGGATTTCTTGCAAATGAGGCATAGTTGAGGGGGTTTATTGCATTTTACCCTAAAAAATATATATCACTGTTATTGTTTTGTATCTCTATTTAATAATAATAAAAAAAATTAGTTCTAAACTCTAAATAAATAATTTATTTATAAATATATGAATAAAATAATAAAATATATAACAATATTATTATTTTGTGACATATCTATGCAACTCCAGTCTTTAGACCTTGTAATTTGGTGTTTTATAACTGGCAAAAGAGTTGACTGAAACAATTAAGTTCTCGATCACATTGATGACTTCATTCTTTTGTTGGTTTCTTCCCTTAATTTGTTTTTTTTCACATGAATCTTCCATGAAAGTTGTAGATAGACAGGTTTTGAAGCATCTTTTCACACTTAAAAATTCAAATCTGATATATTAAAGAACAATGAATTTTCAGCTGTGGGTCCTCCATTCAGTGCCGGAGAAAATGGAGAGTTGAATATTTGATGCATGGAAGTCCTTTGGCAACAGTTGAACATTGCATCTTCACCAAACAGGAAGCACTCAACACGTACAGCCATGGTACGACCAAGCTTAATGACTCTTCTTCTATTTTACTGTTCTTGTAGTATAGAATGTTGCACCGCCATAGACACAATTACATCAACTCAACCCATCCATGATCCTCAAACTATAGTCTCCAGTGGTGCCACCTTCAAACTGGGATTTTTTAGCCCTAGTGTTAATTCTACTAACCGGTATGTTGGTATCTGGTACAACGACATCTCTGCCAAGGCTGTGGTTTGGGTTGCGAATAGAGATACACCTCTGAATGACTCCTCCGGGATTGTGACAATATCCAAGGATGGCAATCTTGTGGTCCTGAATGGACAGAAACAGATTGTTTGGTCATCAGATGTTCCAAATGCTGCAACTGCATTTGAGTTCGATTGAGTCAGTGACCGGTTCGTACTGTGGAGGTCCTGTCCTCGGCGTTTCTGTGCGTGAGGTGCGACGGGCTCCATAGTAGGATCAAGATCGGGCTCCATGGTTTTGTCCTCGGGCTTTGCGCCACCGGTCGTCGAGTTTGGTGAGGATTGAGAGGTTGGGTATGTGGTTGATGATGAGGGCGAAGGTGAAGGTGAAGGTGAAGATGAAGGTGGTCTCGGGTTCGGATCTGGTATTGGCTGATTCATGGGGGTGGTGGTGGAGGTGAAGGAGAAGGTGGGTGGTGGTGGGCCTAAGTTGGGGTGGTTGTGGAGGTTGCGGTGGTGGTGACTGGTGAGTTGTGGTTGCGGTGGTGATCGGTGAGTGGACAGAAAGAAAGAGGTGGTGGCCGCGGTGGTGGGTGATGGTGGTGTTGGAGCTGGGTAGATAGAAATTTTATACATGTGGTTGTATATTCACTTAGGGTAGTTTGGCCATTTTAGGTGGTCAAATATCGTGATTGAATGTCTTTGTCTAGTTTAAGCTCTAAACTCTAAATTAATAATTTATTAATAAATATATGAATAAAATAATAAAATATATAATAATATATTATATTATATATTATTATTGTGATGCAATTAAGTTCTCGACGACTTCTTTCTTTTGTTTGGTTTCTTCCCTTAATTTGCTTTCTTTCACATGAATCTTCCAAGAAAGTTGTAGATAGACAGGTTTTGAAGCATCTTTTAGCTTTGAAAACAATGAATTTTCAACTGTGGGTCCTCCATCCAGTGGCCGAGGAACCTTCGGGCTCCCATTTGGTTCAAAGTTTTGGGCTTTTTTTGGTCAACAAAGGGGAGTTGAATAGTTGATGCATGGAAGTCCTTTGGCAACAGTTGAGAAGAACATCACACATTCCATCTTCACCAAACAAGAAGCACTCAACACAGCCATGGTACGTCCAAGTTTAATGTCTGTTCTCATATTTTACTGTTCTTATAGTATCGAATTTTGCACCGCCATAGACACAATTACATCAACTCAACCCATCAATGACCCTCAAACTATAGTCTCCAGTGGTGCCACCTTCAAACTTGGATTTTTTAGCCCTAGTGTTAATTCTACTAACCGGTATGTTGGTATCTGGTACAACGACATCTCTGCCAAGGAAGTGATTTGGGTTGCGAATAGAGATACACCTCTGTTTGACTCCTCTGGGATTGTGACAATATCCGAGGATGCCAATCTTGTGGTCCTGAATGGACAGAAACAGATTGTTTGGTCATCAGATATTCCAAATGCTTCGGTGAATTCAATTGCTCAGCTTTCAGATTCTGGGAACCTTATGTTGCGAGATGACTCTAATGGAAACATAATATGGGAGAGTTTTGAACACCCGTCTGATTCTTTGTTGCAGGGGATGCAAATTAGTACTAACAAGTTTACAGGTAAGAAGACTCAGTTGACCTCATGGAAAAGCCCTTCAGTTCCATCCAATGGAAGGTACCCTTTTGGCGTCAATTCTACGAATATTCCAGAGTTATATGGTTGGAATGGTAGTCTTCCATATTGGCGGAGTGGTCTATGGAATGGGCAGATTTTTATTGGCATACCTTACATGTCGTCTGTATACTATACCAGACCTGAAGTTGCAGATGGTAAAAGGGGAAATGTATATATCGGTTACACTTATGCAAATAAGTCCTCTCAGTTATACTATAGCTTAAGTTCTAATGGAACTCTAATGGGGAGGTACCGAGAAAAAGGAAAGGACACTTGGGAAACTATGTGGGTGGCTCAAAGTACCGAATGTGATGCATATGGCAAGTGTGGTCCATTTGGAAGCTGCAATACGAAGGGTTTGCCAATTTGCACATGTTTACAAGGGTTTAATCCGAAGGATATGGAGGAATGGAGTAGAGGGACTTGGGCTAGTGGATGTACGAGGAGGCGGCAATTGCAGCATGACAGAAACAATAGTGGTGGTGAAAAAGGCAAACAAGATCGGTTTTTAAAGCTCAAGACAGTGAAAGTGCCAGCCTTTGCTGCGTCGGTATATGCTACAGAAGACAACTGCAAAAGCCAGTGCTTAAATAATTTTTCTTGTTTAGCTTATGGATATAGTGGCATTGGTTGTATGCACTGGAGTGGAGACTTAATTGACATACAGGAATTCTCCTACGGTGGGGCAGATCTTTACATACGTTTGGCATATTCAGAACTTGGTATTGTTTTTTCTGCTTCTATTTATTTTACTTGTTGATTCAGATAAGCAAATATCACTTGAAAATAAACCAATGCACATACTTAACATGTTAGCCACCTGATATCTGTGAACTGGTTTAGAAAAGGGTTAAATCTTTTTTAATAGTATAAGTGTAATAAATTTTCCCATTTGTCCACAGAAAAGGAGAGCCATGGAAATTGTCTAAATTTACAGTTCTTTGAGTTAAATCCATATTAACTAAGTACTTTCTCAATATTTGTTGTGTTTTACAGAAAAAAATAGAAGCACAAAACTAGTTATCACAATTGCAGTTCTCATAGGATCAGTAACCATTGCAATCTGTATCTATCTTTCCTTGAGGTGGATGGCTAGACCACGCGGTACATGCTCATTAAAATTAGCTCAATATATTAGCACATATTTGTTGTTATTATGTGGATAACCTATTACTAAATTCTGAATCAGAAAGGATGAAAAAAAGTGGGAAGTTATTTAAAAGAGGGGAAATCGATGGAGTTTGTTCAAATGAAAGTATGCTTGGAGATGATGAGAACCAAATTAAACTTGAAGAGTTACCTCTATTCAGTTTTGAGACGCTGGCAATTGCGACAAATGATTTTGATGGGGCCAATAAGCTTGGGCAGGGTGGTTTTGGTCCAGTTTACAAGGTAAAGCTTTTTCATCGGGAACTTTACGCTGTACCAACCAAAAAAAAAATTCATTTTCATCTTTAATTTCAGGGAAAATTGCCAAGTGGACAAGATATAGCTGTCAAACGGCTTTCGAGATCCTCTGGACAAGGGCAGGAGGAGTTTATGAATGAGGTTGTGGTAATTTTCCAACTCTAGCATCGCAATCTTGTTAGGCTTCTTGGCTGCTGTGTGGAAAGAGAAGAAAAGATGTTGATCTATGAATACATGCTAAATAAAAGCTTGGATGCATTTCTCTCTGGTTGGTTCATGATAAAAGCTCTTTATGTTATTTTTAGTTATTTCAATTTCATAACCTTAACATCAGTAGAAACTTTATTGTGTTGAGAAGACTGAATTATTTTCTAGTTATTTTAATTTCATAACCTTAACATCAGTAGAAACTTCGTTGTGTTGAGAAGACTGAATTGTTTGTGAACATACTGATCTACTAAAACTTTAAATTCCGTCTTAACATCAATTTAACTTCTTTTTTTTTTTTTTTTTTTTTTTTTTTCAATATTCTCTTAGATCCAATCAAGCAAAAACTCCTAGATTGGAGAAAACATGCCAACATTATTGAAGGGATTGGTCGAGGACTACTTTACCTTCACAGGGATTCCAGATTAAGGATTATTCATAGAGATTTGAAAGCTAGTAATATTCTATTGGATGCAGATCTAAATCCAAAAATTTCAGATTTTGGCATGGCAAAGATTTTTGGAGGGAACCAGGACCAAGCAAACACTAAAAGGGTTGTTGGAACTTAGTAAGTAGTCTATGCATTGTCCAAAATGGTTAATCATTCATATTATAATCCTTTTTTCTCATGGGATATAGTTCAACTCAAATATTTTTACCATTTGGGCTGTAATGAAACAATGCAGCGGTTATATGGCCCCTGAATATGCAATGAAAGGGAGATTCTCGGAAAAATCTGATGTGTTTAGTTTCGGAGTACTGTTGTTGGAGATTTTAGGCGGGCGAAAGAACACTAGCTTTTATCATGATGAATACTTTTTAAGCCTTCTGGGATTCGTAAGTTCACTTGAACTATTGCCTGAGTTACTCCATGTAGTTTTTTTTTTTTTTTTTTTTTTTTTTTTTTTTTTTTTTTTTTTTTTTTAGTTGGTACTCACACACACATATCTCTTTTGAGACTTGAACTCCTGACTTCCCTTTGGGAAGTAAGAGGCCGATACCGCTAGGCCACTGGCCTGTTGGTCATGTAGTTCCTTTTAATCTTTCTAATTTCAACATTTCATGGTTGTGGAATGTGTGTCTGAGTTACTCTATACTGTGTCTAGGCATGGAAGTTGTGGAACGAAGATAGGATTGCAATGCTAATAGATCCAACAATTTCTGATCCATGCTTCCAAGTGGAGATCTTGAGATATATACATGTAGGACTTTTGTGCGTGCAAGATTTCGCCAATTATAGGCCTAGTATAAATACTGTTCTTTCAATGCTTAGTAGTGAAGTTGCAAAACTTCCAACTCCAAAGCAGCCTGCATTTACCGAAACACGGGGTCTCTTAAATGTACGGTCTTCTCAACAAAGCCAAACGAAATATTCTGTGAACGATGTAACTGTTACAATCATTGATGGTCGTTAGCATGCAAATTCTTGTATATATATTTTTTTCTATTACTATATAGACCTTGTGGTCATGGATGGATAGAATTAAACAGATTGTTAATTTTGTATACTATTATACTGTTAATGTTGTACGTAGATGATAAAGAAGGAACTATGTATGTAACCTACAAGACTACAATGTAACTTTGTTGTACTCTTTCTTGAATTTGTGATGGAATTTTTGTGGCAAAGTACTTCGATGTTGGAGAGAAGAATTGGAAAGATGCACGATTGGCTCAAAAAAATGAATGTGGTCCGTTTGGAAGCTGCAATATGCAGGATTCACCTGTTTACAAGGATATGATCCAAATGATATGGAGGAATGGAGTCGAGGAAACATTTGCAGTGTGAGAGAAACAGCACTAGTGGTGAAAAGGGCAAAGAATAATTGCAAAAGCAATTGCTTGAATAGTTGTTCCTATATAGCCTTCGGTTATTATAGTGGCATTGGTTGTATTCAATGGAGTGTAATTTAATTGAAATACAAAAATTCTCTAATGGTGGGGCTGATCTTTACATTCGTGTTGCATACTCGGAGCTTGGTAATATGCATTTGCCTCTACTTTATGATCATGTAATTTAATATGTGCTTCAGATAATCCTCTTTTGTTTCTATGGTTTTTTTACTAGTTTATTAAGAATGGATATGAGCCATCACAACAGTAACCATAGCAGCCACCCGAAATTCATGATCAAGTTTTGAAATCCATAATCCATTAATCTATTGTGACAACATTAGCATTAATCTTTTTTTCTTTTTAAATTTACGATAGAAGTCAAATAATAAATTCTCAATTCTTTCAGCTGCAGTTTGATCGGTTGGTCAATTAAACATCAACCTTCGCAATAGCACGAATCATTGTAAAATAGGGCTATTGGTCGGGTAAGTCGAATCACTGGGACTGCGCTAGTTTAAGGCAACCTAAGCGTCTAGAATCGTTTTAGAATGATAAGGGGGAATAGGGTGTTTGCTTGGTTTGTCACTAAAGCTATGAAATTAAGATGCATAAAATAGAACTTGCAAGAATTTAAAAGAGATAAAATGTCGGTAAAAGAGACTAGGGAAGTAACTTCACCACCTATAATATAAACATGCTAGAATATGATTCATTCGGGAAAAAACAACATAAATATGTGGCTATGATAAGTAGTTACTCATGGTTACTACATTACCTTCAAAGGATTCATGGAATCAATAGGCAAGAACAATTTATCAAAGATTTTACATGCTCAATTACCTAAACTAAAGTGTAATTTAAGACATGTTCACTAAGATAGAAATTGTCAAACCATCAATCACATGATAAGAGCACATGAAGCTAAGAATTAAGAATAAGCCATCAAAGGAAGAACCTAAGGTATGGCCTATCAAATCTCTCAACAACATGCCATTAAAACCATTCCAAAAATCTCATCTTCATTGTCACCATGAAAATGTAAACCATACAACCATGAAAACATACATTCTAAGACAAGAAAGTAGGTCCAACATGATCATTAAATCAAAATCAATTCATTACATCAAGTAAGAGTTCTAGATTATGGAATCACCACAAAAATACATTATTTTTCCCAAACTAGAATCAAAAGTAAAGCATGCTTACAATGAGGGGTTCCATTACCTCCCTAGAGGAGGAGTTAGTTACACATGGGAGCCTTAGAATGAAGAAGAACCATGGATCCTCCTTCCATTTTTGAGCTCCCCTTTTCTTGCTCCAAGAACTCTCCTTCCTTTGCTCTATCCTCCTCCCCTATCTTCTCAAAATGAAGCTTAAGAGATAATGAGTGGCTTTGCTTCCCTTATCTAGATCACTTATCCACCCCAAAAGCTACCAACCAACATCTCCAACCACTTCATAAAGGAGGCAATCCAAAAGGGCTAAAATCTAAGCACAAGTGGGCTGAGTCGTGTAGAATTCTGCCCTAATTTCGAGTGCTCGAAATAGGGCCTCGAGCACTCGAAAATTGGGCAGAATGCCCTATGCTTGGTTTGCTCCGCCCGGACCTACTTTGGTAAAACGGCCATAACTTTGTGCTCTGAACTCCGAATGACAAACCGTTTGAAGATTTGGAAAGCTAATTCAGAGCTTTAAAAACTTTATGTTTTGGTGGAGATCCAATTCTCAGGTCTGGTTGATTGAAATTGAAGAATAAGGCAGACTTTCATTGCTGCCAGGCAGTTCTGAGCACCTCTAATAAGAAGATCATAACTCTCTGTTCTTTACTCCGAATGACGAAATGCTTGAAGATTTGGAAAGCTGATTCAGAGCTCTAAATCTTTCATGTTATGATGGAAGTCCAGTTCTTGAGTTTGCTAGGTCGAAAATGGCGACAAAAGTCAGGTTCTACTGCTGCCAGAATTTCAGAATTGGCACCCTTTTTGTTCAAAATTCCACAAGGCATCATTTTTGCTTCCTTTTTGCAATTTAACCTGAAAATATACAAAAACATGCAAATGGAGATAATCTACATAAAATAGTCAATTAATGGACTTTGTTAATGTAATTTAGGGCGCTTGAATATACAGTATTCAGCGCTTATCACAGTCCTTCAAATTTTGTTCGGTTTTACAGATATGAAGAGACACAAAAATGTTTATCACAATTGCAATGATCAGAGGGTCTGTAGCAATTGCAATCTGCATTTTTCTTTCTTTGAGGTGGATGGCTAAACCAAGAGGTATAATTCAGGAAAAAACAAAAACAAAACAAAAGCTTAAACAAGCCCAAAAGTCACTATCTTTCCTTTCTTTTATCTCCAAATCTGTCTGAATCCCTTAATCCAAACAAAGCCTAATTAACATGAAATGTCTGATATATCCTGTCATGTATTTTTCATCTCACATGCATACATTTTGTACAGATGTCTCTCTCTCTTATATACCAGCAGCTAGCACCACCAACTCGTCTTTTCTCTTCCATCACGCATATCAACATACACATATACATTACACACATTGACACATATAAATTAGGGTTAAATGCAAAAAACCCCCCTGATTTATTGGCTAATTAGCAACAAACCCCCCTGAACTACAAAAACTACAAAAAAACCCCTTAACTATAATTTTTGTTGCAGATGACCCCATCCGGCGACGGCGACGGCGACGGCGCCGGCGCCGGTCAAAACTCGCCGTTAAACCCATAATATTTAATTTAAAGACCATGATACCCTTATAAACATGAAAATACTATATTACCCCTTATTTTGACCCTTATAAACGTGTAAATACTATATTACCCCTTATTTTGACACCTAAATACAAAGACACTCTCTTCTCACTCCTACACCCAAACACGCCCTTATCCCTCTGTTACAGACACAAATATAATCCTTAGTACCACTGTTCATCTTCTTCGCACATTTTTTACAAGAAAAAAAAAAAATTGTCAACCTAAACCTTTCTCTCTCCCTCCCTCTATTTGTGCGTATATGGCTTCTTCGGTGTAGCTGTAGATTTTGATCTCTCTTAAACTCTTTATTACAAATCTCGCACATGAATCTGTTGGTTGCCATCAGAGTCTTGTGTGACAAAGCTATCATTTTGCCTCTAGATTTGACTCAAAGTCAAAACCTAGAAAAAATTAAAACCCAAATCAGAAATTTGATAATAATTAAGAAACCCATCAAATTAAATTAAAATTTGGAATTTAGATAAGGATTTGAGAGTGCCAGGAAAGTTTCTCTTCTTCACCAAGAATAAACTAAAACCCAAATCAGAAATTTGATAAATAATTAAGAAAATCATCAAATTAAATTAAAAATTGGAATTTGGATAAGGATTTGAGAGTGCCAGGAAGGTTTCTCTTCTTCTTGAGTAGTGGTTGAGTTTGATTTGGTTGAGGTTAAGTACCAGATGCAGAAGTTAAATTAGATATGTTCTATCCCAATATAACTAGTTCTGTTGTTGGATTAATGTCAAACAATCTAAAGACAAAATTCAATGTACAAAAAGCTAAAAGAAGAGAAAACTGGATATACATATTTATATAGAGAGAGAAGAGAGTGGGCTGATGAATTTGAGTTCTTATAAGGAGGAACTTCATTGAACCCAAACACTATACCTGCCTCTTGATGGTTTTTTCTTGCTTTCGCCGGTGACACACTCCTTTTCATCTTCACACTCACTGTCAAATTTAATGGTTCAGATTGAGACCCAATTGCTTGTTTTAGTGAACCCGAATCGAGAGCATGGTCACATGACCCCATCCGGATGTTGCTGCCACAACACCACCACCATTAGATCCATCTCCTCCTCCGACTTCAACCACCGTCGCCGCCGCCGCCGCCACAACAGCACCATCACCTGCATACACGAATTTCCCCCAATAGATTTCAGATATATACCTTGTATATATATATATATGTATGTCTGAGCCGCCGCAAGTCAGCCCATCTCTCCACCACCGTTCCTCGTCGGACTCTTCTCTCTGCCGTCACTCCATAATGGGCCACCATCATCCGAACCAGCCGAGCTCACCGTCGTTCCTTCGTTGCCGGTCGGTCCTCATCGCCGTCCCGTGGCTGCAATACTTTCCCCGGGTTTGCAGAGACATATATGATATATATGTATAATATATCTTTTATATATATTATATATCAAGGCCCAAGTTTGACACTGCGTCGTTTAATAGTAAGGGTGAAATTGTCTTTTGCCTTTTCCGGTGATCTGATGGGGCTAATTGCAACAAAATAATAGTTCAAGGGTTTTTTTTTGTAGTTCAGGGGGATTTCTTGCAAAACCTCAATAGTTTAGGGGGATTTTTTGCATTTAACCCTATAAATTACAATAATTTTCACAAAAACCCAACACAGAACCATGTCCGGTTTCCTTCACCGCCACGTGCCGCGCGCCGCCGCGTCCCTCCACCTCCCTCCTCCTCTACCACACCCTCAAATATCCCTCCAATTACCACAACCTCGCCGGGATCCCCAACGCCGGCGAAGCCGTCGTCGGATCAATTCGATCTCTGTATATATATATGTATATATATCACTTCTACCACCATCACTACCACCCAATCCACTTCATCGCCGCCACCCAATCCGACCCACGACCACCACTTCTACTACCATCATCACCACCCAATCCGACCCATGACGGACCTAATTGAACCAAGAGGAACCCTAATTCTAACCCAATTCAGACGCCCAATCCGAAACCCATACATATATACACACGGGTTTCGCTCTCCTGTGATGAGAAGTGAAGTGAAAAGGAGATGATGCCTTCAACAGCCGCAACTGCATTTGAGTTCGATTGAGTCAGTGACCGGTTCGTACTATGGAGTGTTGAGGTCCTGTCCTCGGCGTTTCTGTGCTTGAGTTGTGACAGGGCTCCATGGTTGGATCAAGATCGGGTTCCATGGTCGTGTCCTCGGGCTTTGCGCCACCGGTCGTCGAGTTTGGTGAGGATTTAGAGGTTGGGTATGTGGTTGATTGTTAAGAAACAAATACCAATTAGGCAGTTTTCTTTCTTAATTATTATTTAATTATTTTAGATACTATGTTATTTTTATTTATTTATTTTCTTAATTAATTTATATAAGAATGCTATCCTAATAGAATTAGTGTATTGAATTGAATAAAAAGTAAGAATTTGGTGGATGATCCTCAATTCAAAGGATTATTGGTGGTTGATCTCCCGTCAACGGATCACTTTAGGGCCCAGGACCCTAACATTGATGATGAGGGCAAAGGTGAAGGTGGTCTTGGGTTCGGATTTGGTATTGGCTGATTCGTGGTGGTTTGTGGTGGAGTTGAAGGTGAAGGTCGGTGGTAGTGGGCCTAAGTTGGGGTGGTTGTGGAGGTTGCGGTGGTGGTGACTAGTGAGTTGTGGTTGAGGTGGTGACCGGTAAGTGGAGAGAGAGAAAAAGATGGTGGGAGGTGGTGGGTGATATTGGCTATGGTGGTGGTGTTGGAGCCTGGGTGGATAAAAAATTGTACGCATGTGGTTGTATTTTCACTTGGGATAGTTTGGTTATTTTAGGTGATCTCATTGAATTGTAAGGGTGTTATTGTTCAAAAAAGACTAAATAAACAAATCTTGTCTTCAGGCAAACTAGGTGGGAGTGTTATCACTGATATTGTTTTGTATCTCCATTTAACAAAAAAAAATATATATATATATATATTAGATCTAAACTCTAAATTAATAATTTATTTATAAATATATAAATAAAATATATAGTAATATATTATATTATTATTTTGTGACATATCTATTTGGTATTCTATCCATAATTTCTAGGACCAAAAAGTCGACTGATGCAATTAAGTTCTCGATCACATTTGATGACTTCATTCTTTTGTTTGGTTTCTTCATTCTTAATTTGTCAAAGCTGATGTATTAAAGAACAATGAATTTTCAGCCGTGGGTCCTCCATTCAGTGGCGGAGGAATTCCGGCTCCCCATTTGTTCAAAGTTTTGGGCTTTTTTTGTCAAGACAAAGGAGGCAACCGTTGAACATTCCATCTTCGCCAAACAGGAAGCACTCAACACAGCCATGGTACGATCAAGCTTAATCACTCTTCTTCTAATCCCTGTTCTCATATTTTACTCTTCTTGTAGTATAGAATTTTGCACCGCCATAGACACAATTAAATCAACTCAACCCATCAATGACCCTCAAACTATAGTATCCAGTGGTGGTGCCACCTTCAAACTGGGATTTTTTAGCCCTAGTGTTAATTCTACTAACCGGTATGTTGGTATCTGGTACAACGACGACTCTGCCAAGGCTGTGGTATGGGTTGCCAATAGAGATACACCTCTGAATGACTCCTCTGGGATTGTGACAATATCCGAAGATGGCAATCTTGTGGTCCTGAATGGACAGAAACAGATTGTTTGGTCGTCAGATGTTCCAAATGCTTCGGTGAATTCAAGTGCTCAGCTTTCAGATTCTGGGAACCTTATGCTGCGAGATGACTCCAATGGAAACATAATATGGGAGAGTTTTGAACACCCTTCTGATTCTTTGTTGCAGGGGATGAAAATTAGTACTAACAAGTTTACAGGTAAGAAGACTCAGTTGACCTCATGGAAAAGCCCTTCAGTTCCATCCAGTGGAAGGTACACTTTTGGCGTCAATCCTACGAATATTCCAGAAGTATATGTTTGGAATGGTAGTCTTCCATATTGGCGGAGTGGTCCATGGAATCGGCAGATTTTTATTGGCATGCCTTACATGTCGTCTACATACTATAGCAGATCTGAAGTTGCAAATGATGAAAGGGGAAATGTATGTATTGGTTACACTGATTCAAATAAGTCCTCTCAGTTATACTATACCTTAAGTTCTAATGGAACTCTAATGCAGAGGTATCGGGAAAAAGGAAAGGAGACTTGGGAAACTACGTGGGTGGTTCAAAATACTGAATGTGAAGCATATGGCAAGTGTGGTCCATTTGGAAGCTGCAATGCGAAGGGTTTGCCAATTTGCACATGTTTGCAAGGGTTTGATCCGAAGGATATGGAGGAATGGAGAAGAGGGAATTGGGCTAGTGGATGTACAAGGAGGCGGCAATTGCAGTGTGAGAGAAATAATAGTGGTGGTGGAAAAGGCAAACAAGATGGGTTTTTAAAGCTCAAGACAGTGAAAGTGCCAGCCTTTGCTGCATCGGTATATGCTACAGAAGACAGTGCTTCAATAATAGTTCTTGTTTAGCTTATGGATATTATAGTGGCATTGGTTGTATGCAATGGAGTGGAGACTTAATTGACATACAGGAATTCTCCTATGGTGGGGCAGATCTTTACATACGTGTGGCATATTCAGAACTTGGTATTGTTTTTTCTGCTTCTGTTTATTTTACTTGTTGATTCAGATAAGCAAATATCACTTGAAAATAAACCAATGCACATACTTAAAATGTTAGCCCCCTGATATCCGTGAACTGGTTTAGAAAAGGGTTAATTCTTTTTTTCCCATTTGCCCACAGAAAAGGAGAGCAATGGAAATTGTCTAAATTCTCAGCTCTTTGAATTAAATCCATATTAACTCAAGTACTTTCTCAATGTTTGTTGTGTTTTACAGGAAAAAAGAGAAGCACAAAACTAGTTATTGCAGTTGCAGTTCTCATAGGATCAGTAACCATTGCAATTTGTATCTATCTTTCCTTGAGGTGGATGGCTAGACCGCGAGGTATATGCCCGTTAAAATTAGCTCAATATATTATTAGCACATATTTCTAGTTATTATATGAATTACCGATTACTAAATTCTGAATCAGGAAGGAAAAAAAAAAGTGGGAAGTTATTTAAAAGAGGGGAAGTCGATGCAGATTGTTCAAATGAAAGCATGCTTGGAGATGATCAGAACCAAATTAAACTTGAAGAGCTACCTCTATTCAGTTTCGAGAAGCTGGCAATTGCAACAGATGATTTTGATAGGGCTAATAAGCTCGGGCAGGGTGGTTTTGGTTCAGTGTACAAGGTAGTGCTTGTTCATTTGGAACTTTATGATGTACCAACCCTAAAAAAAAAAATAATAAAATAAATAAATAAATCATTTTCATCTTTAATTTTAGGGAAAATTGGCAAGTGGACAAGATATAGCTGTCAAACGGCTTTCGAGATCTTCTGGACAAGGGCATGAGGAGTTTATGAATGAGGTTGTGGTAATTTCCCAACTCCAGCATCGCAATCTTGTTAGGCTTCTTGGCTGTTGTGTGGAAGGAGAAGAAAAGATGTTGATCTATGAATACATGCTAAATAAAAGCTTGGATGCATTTCTCTTTGGTTGGTTCATGATAAAAGCTCTTGATGTTATTTTAGTTATTTCAGTTTATAACCTTAACATCAGTAGAAACTTTATTGTCTTGAGAAGATAGAATTATTTTCTAGTTATTTCAATTTCATAACCTTAACATGAGTAGAAACTTCGTTGGGTTGAGAAGGTAGAATTGTTTGTGAACATACTGATCTACTAAAACTTTAAATTCCGTCTTAACATCAATTTAACCCCCCCCCCCCCCCCCCCCCCCTTTTTTTTTTTTTTTTTTTTTTTTTTTTTTCCTTCAATGTTCTCTCAGATCCAATCAAGCAAAAACTCCTAGATTGGAGAAAACGTGCCAACATTATTGAAGGGATTGGTCGAGGATTACTTTACCTTCACAGGGATTCCAGATTAAGGATTATTCATAGAGATTTGAAGGCTAGTAATATTCTATTGGATTCAGATCTAAATCCAAAAATTTCAGATTTCGGCATAGCAAAGATTTTTGGAGGGAACCAGGACCAAGCAAATACTAAAAGGGTTGTTGGAACTTAGTAAGTAGTCTTTGCTTTGTCCAAAATGGTTAATCATGCATGTTATAATCCTTTTTTCTCATGGGATATAGTTCAACTCAAATATTTTTACCATTTGGGCTGTAATGACACAATGCAGCGGTTATATGGCGCCTGAATATGCAATGAAAGGGAGATTCTCGGAAAAATCTGATGTGTTTAGCTTTGGAGTATTGTTGTTGGAGATTTTAAGTGGGCGAAAGAATACTAGCTTTTATCATGATGAGCATTCTTTAAGCCTTCTGGGATTTGTAAGTTCACTTGAACTATTGCCTGAGTTACTCCATGTACTTCCTTTTAATCTTTCTAATTTCAACATTTCATGGCTGTGGAATGTGTGTCTGAGTTACTCTATGCTGTGTCTAGGCATGGAAGTTATGGAATGAAGATAGGATTGCAATGCTAATAGATCCAACAATTTCTGATCCATGCCTCCAAGTGGAGATCTTGAGATATATGCAAGTTGGACTTTTGTGCGTGCAAGATTTCGCCACTGATAGGCCTACTATAAATACTGCTCTTTTCATGCTTAGTAGTGAAATTGCAAAACTTCCAACTCCAAAGCAACCTGCATTTACTGAAACATTGGGTCTCTCAAATTTACGGTCTTCTCAACAAAGCCAGAGGAAATATTCTGTGAACGATGTAACTATTACAATCATTGACGGTCGTTAGCATGCGGATTCTTGTATTTTTTTTTTTTTTTTTTTTTTTCTCTTACCATATAGACCCTTAATTGCTCTCTAATTGAATACAAATAATATAGTTTTGTTTTACATAATGTTTTCATCCACCCTATTCAGAACTAAATGTTTGCCTTTATCCTTCCACATTGTTTCTCTTTTGAGAAAATCCTCTATGTATTATTCACTCAAATCTTGTATTCTTTGTTTTTAATTAGCTAACTGTGTTGCAAATTTTTAAGTCACAAGGCAACTACAACTTATTATAATTGGATCTTCTTTAAAACCTTGTTCTCGTACAGTACCGTTTC
Organism: Cornus florida; assembly: GCF_030987335.1. Classification (NCBI taxonomy): domain Eukaryota; kingdom Viridiplantae; phylum Streptophyta; class Magnoliopsida; order Cornales; family Cornaceae; genus Cornus; species Cornus florida. Next base: position 37,244,289 of record NW_026775571.1, on the reverse strand, counting down.
TGTTTAGAATTCTGCACAGCCACGGACAAAAGTACATCCATTCACCCCATTAATGGCCCTTTATAGTACAGTCTCCACTGGTTCACAGAATATGTAGTAATCTGGTATAACGACGTCTCATTTACCGGTGTGGTGTGTGACGCAAGGTGAGACAAACCTCTTCATGATTCTTCTGGGAGTCTGGCTATATCTGAAGGTGGTAACCTTGTGGTCATGGATGGATAGAAACGATTGTTAGTGTTGTATACTATTTACACTGTTAATGTTGTAGATGATAAAGAAGGAACTGTGTATGTAACTTACACGACTACAAATGTAACTTTGTTGTACTTCGATGTTGAGTTTCTGATGGAATTTTTGTGTCAAAGTACTTCGATATTGCAGAGAAGAATTGGCTCAAAAAATTGTATGGCAAGTGTGGTCCGTCTGGAAGCTGCAATATGCAGGATTCACCAATTTGCACCTGTTTACAAGGACATGATCCAATGGTAAAGGGCAAAGAATAACTGTGAGTGCCTTCGCAGAGTGGTTGAATAATATTATAGTGGCATTGGTTGTATGCAATGGAGTGGAAATTTAATTGACATACAAGAATTCTCCAATGGTAATATGCATCTGCCTCTACTTTATAATCCTCTTCTGTTTCTATGGTTTTTTTACTTGTTTTTTAAAGAATGGATATGATTCATCACAACAGTGACCCATAGTAGCCACCTGAAATTCATGATCAAGTTTTGAAATCCGTAATCCATTACTCTATTGTGATAGCATTAGCATAAATCTTTTGTTAATTTACGATAGAAGTCGATAGTGAATTGTCAATTATTTCAGCTCCAGTCCTTCAAAATTTGTTCTGTTCTGTTTTACATATATGAAGGCACAAAAATGGTTTTCACAAGAAAATAAATAGAACTTGGTATTGGATTCATAACTACTCTTCTCACCCAATGGGAAGACTCTGGGTGGGACGGAATCCCTTACTGTTTACTGCTGATGTGATAGAATAATGTGATCAGTGTATGTTGCCCAGAATCAAAAACCTTCAAAAATGGAAATATATATATGTTCTTGCTCTTCTGTGTATGCTGCTAACACTCATGGTGAGAGGTTGAAGTTGTGGGATTGCATTATTCACTATGCTAGGTTGATAAGTGGGCCTTGGATCACTTTGGGTGATTGGAATGCCACAACATTTCATGACGATATTTACACTGTTATGTTTCATGATGATAAGAAAGGAGGGTGATTGGATCACTTTGTTGAATGGAGCTGGTGTAATAGACAGAGCAGGTCTAAAAGAATTGGTGTAAACTGGATAGGGTATTCATCATTGAAAATTGGTTAGATAAATTCCCTGGGACTAAGGTATCTAACTCTACTGCACTTTGCTCAGATCTTTATGGTGTATTGGTTCATGTTTTTAATCAATTTGCTAGTGGACCTAAACCTTTTAAAATGCTGAAATTTTGGCGTTTACAAGAGGCAGTTCTACCATTAGTTAAACAGGCTTGGGAGGTTGTTGTTCAGGGCAGTCATATACAAGGATGGAGGGAGTTAAGGAGCAGGGGTGCAAACGGTCGGTTTGGACCGGATTGAGAGATTTTTGAAACTAAACTATTTACAACAATTCTACTATTTTTGAAATCAGCTCAAATCATAATGTCCATATGGCCAAACCAAACAAAACCGCGAAAGACCGGCTTGGTCCAGTTCGGTTCTAAAGTTTCAATTGATATATTTATTTTTAAAAAAACTTATTATTTTCCTTGTATATAATACATCAACTGGGATTCACTTAACCCATAAATGTGCCTCTCCTGCTAATGCATCAAAATAATTATGAAATACATGTTTTGGCACTATGCCTATCACGACATTTAAGAAAATAGAAAAGAAAAAAAAAAATCAAATCATATCGATTATATTAAGCAAAGAAATTATATTATAGAAGATAAAATCAACACTTAAAAAAGAAAAGAATTTTTAAAAATTATGGACTAATTGGAGCATATATATATATATATATTGCTAGCCAATGATTCTTCGTTGACTTGCTCAGGCCTCAAACCAGAAACTAAAACACCTTCCGAAAAAAAAAAAAAAAATCCGAAACTAAAACTTGTTAAGAAATTGAAAAAAATTGGTGTATAAAAGAAATTTCTACTCACAACAACAAGAAATTAAATAGAAACACTAAAAATAACCAAAGACATACTTTTGGATGCTTTAGATGATTATGGATCTTTTGAAGGGTTTGTGGTGATGGACGACAAAGGGTATGAAGGATTTTGAGGAGATCGTCAGAATAGAGGGTTTCAAGGGTTTTAAGATTTCGTGGAAGCGTATGGTAGACTACTAGAGTGAGACTGTGAGAGAGAGGGACATGTAGTTAATTATCGAAATATGACTTAGAGAACTGAAATTGTACTCCTTTGAATGTTAATTGCAATTGTGCTCATAGAACTCAGATTTTCGTAATAATAGTGCTGAGGATTGAGGAATTGGGGTTGTGTCACCGCCGCTGAGAATGAGAAGTGAAGTTGAAGACTTGAGGTGAGAAATTTACTTTAGGATTTATTTTAAGGTATAATATATATATATATATATATATAATAACATAGTAATGGTTCGGTCCAGGCCGGGCCGGTCCAGGATCCTAACCCAAGACTGAACCGAAAAATTAGTGTTTCATAATTTTGGGTCCGTGACTAGATCAAACCGCTGTACAACTAGATCTGTACAACTAGACCAAACCACACGATCCATTCCGATTTTTCGAATTTACTGGATTTTTTGAGCACCCCTAACTTGTGACTTGCGGTATAGTGAAGATCAGGTTGAGCAAGTGTCTAACCACATATTATTGTGTAATGCCATGATTAAAAATAATAATATAATAAAAAAAACTCCACAATTTCTATTCATAATTTTTTTTGAAAAGAGAGAAAGAAAGCTAAGTCTGATGATTTAGGAAGGAAAAAAAAAAAAAAAATGAAAAGGTAACTAGATTATTTAGAAAAATATAAAATAGGTAAGTTGGATGGAAGATAAAGTGATGTAATGGGTAAGGCATCGGTGAGGCCTAGAAGAGTTGGCTTTGACAGCAAAAAAACAAAAATGTTGTTGTAATGCAAATCTAGAAATTTATTTCATGATACTAATCTAAATGGTTTAAATGTCCAATACTCATCGTCTTGCTCATTTTTGAATGCCTAGTTAAGAGCTACTCCACTGTAGGCTTGGCGTAGTATCATCAAAGGAATTGGTTGGTGTGTTGGTAATGGCAAATCTCAAAAGCCCAACTTACCACTGGTGTTGTGGGCTTAAAAAAAAAAGGCTTAAATTCAGTGATATTCGGGCTTGTTAAAAAAGACAGGTAGATACAAGTTAAGAGTGATCCATTTGTCTTCGGATTTAAAAACTTGAACAATGACACCCCATTTTATAAATAAAGAACCAAATACAACTTTAAATTACATGAAATGTTTAACATGCCCTACCATGTACTTTTATCTCATCTAAAATGACCAAACTACCCTAAGTAATATACATGTATACATTTTGTAGAGACTCGCTCTTATCTCCCCAGCAGTTAGCAGTTAGCATCACCAACTCTTCTTTTCTGTTCCATCATGCATATCAACACACACATATACATTACACACACATGCGTTACAATAATTTCACACAAACCCAACACAGAGCCATGTCCAGTTTCCTTCACCACCACCTGCTGCGCGCTGCCACGTCCCTCCACCTCCCTCCTCCTCTACCACACCCTAAAATACCTTCAATTACCACAACCTCACTGGTCAACCCCTCAAGTACCACAATCTCGCCGGATCCCAACGCTGAGGACTACTTTACCTTCACATGGATTACAGATTAAGGATTATTCATAGAGATTTGAAGGCTAGTAATGTTCTATTGGATGCAGATCTAAATCCAAAAATTTCAGATTTCGGCACAGCAAAGATATTTGGAGGGAACCAGGACCAAGCAAACACTAGAAGGGTTGTTGGAACTTAGTAAGTAGTCTCTGCTTTGTCCAAAATGATTAATCATTCATGTAATAATCCTTTTTTCTCATGGGATAGTTTAACTCAAATATTTTTACCACTTGGGCAGTAATGACACAATGCGACCCCTATATGGCTCCTGAATATGCAATGGAAGTGAGATTCTCGAAAAAATTTGATGTGTTTAGCTTCGGAGTATTGTTGTTAGAGATTTTAAGTGGGTGAAAGAACACTAGCTTTTGTCATCATGAGCTAAATTTTTTATACGATGTACTCGTTTTTGTTACGGTATTTACCCTTTGTTTGTTTTTTTTTTTTTTTACTTTTACGCACTGGTTGGAAAAGGTTTATTGTTCTACCGGAGAGGATTTTTGTTCATAATTGGGGTGTCTTTATCTAGTTTACCAAACTTAAAGAGTGTAATTGTCCAAAAATAACTTAAGTGTATCTACATGTATTTTAGGCAAAAATAACTTAAGTGTAGCTATATATATTTTAGGCAAACCTGGGTGGGGGACTGCAAAAAAAAAAAAAAAATTGACTGATATTGTTTTCTATCTCTATTTAATAATAATAATAAAAAAAAAAAAAATTAGGTCCAAAATGTCACATATTATATTATATTATTATTTTGTGACATATCTATTTCGTATTCTATCCATAATTACTAGGACCAAAATGTCGACTGATGCAATTAAGTTCTCGATCACATTGATGACTTCATTCTTTTGTTTGGTTGCTTCATTCTTAATTTGTCAACAAGGATCCACTTAAAATCCGAGGATGGCAATCTTGTGGTCCTGAATGGACGGAAACAGATTGTTTGGTCATCAGATGTTCCAAATGCTTCGGACATTGGTTAATTAAGGCGAGTGCTTGAATAATATTATAGTGACATTGGTTGTATGCAATGGAGTGGAAATTTAATTGACATACAAGAATTCTCCAATGGTAATATGCATCTGCCTCTATAATCCTCGTTTGTTTCTATGGTTTTTTTTACTTGTTTATTAAGAATGGATATGATTCATTACAACAGTAACCCATGGTAGCCACCTGAAATTCATAATCGAGTTTTGAAATCCGTAATCCATTAATCTATTGTGATAGCATTAGCATAAATCTTTTTTTAATTTACGACAGAAGTCGATAATGAATTCTCAATTATTTCAGCTCTAGTCCTTCAAAATTTGTTCTGTTCTGTTTTACATATATGAAGGCACAAAAATGTTTTCACAAGAACATAAATAGAACTTGGTCTTGGATTCAATACTACTCTTCTCACCCAATGGGCAGACTGTGGATGGGATGGAACCCCTTACTATTTGCTGTTGATGTGATAGAAGAATGTGATCAGTGTATGTTGCCCAGAATAAAAAACCTTCAAAAATGGAAATATATGTTCTTGCTCTTCTGTGTATGCTGCTAACACTCATGGTGAGAGGTTGAAGTTGTGGGGTTACATTATTCACTATGCTAGGTTGATAAGTGGGCCTTGGATCACTTTGGGTGATTGGAATGCCACAACATTTCATGATGATAAGAGTGGAGGGTGCCTCAAAGGTTGTTGAATGGAGCTGGTGTAATAGACAGAGCAGGTCTAAAAGAATTGGTGTAAACTGGATAGGGTATTCATCATTGAAAATTGGTTAGATAAATTCCCTGGGACTAAGGTATCTTAGTCTACTGCACTTTGCTCAGATCTTTATGGTGTATTGGTTCATGTTTTTAATCAATTTGATAGTGGACGTAAACCTTTTAAAATGCTGAAATTTTGGTGTTTACAAGAGGTAGTTCTACCATTAGTTCAACAGGCTTGGGAGGTTGTTGCTCGGTGCCCATGGTCGGTTTGGACCGGATTGGGAGATTTTTAGGACCAAATCATTTATTACGGTTCTACTATTTTTAAAACTAGATTGAACCATAATGTCCATAGAGCGAAACCAAATGAAACTGCTAAAGACTGGTTTGGTCTGGTTCGGTTCTACAGTTTCAATTGATTTCTTTCTTTCTTTATTTTTTTTTAAAAAAAAAACTTATTATTTTACCGGTATATAATACATCAACAGGGATCCACTTAACCTATAAATGTGCCTAATGCATCAAAATAATTATGAAATACATGTTTTGGCAGTATGCCTATCACGACATTTAAGAAAATAGATAAGAAAAAAAAAATCAAATCATATCGATTATATTAAGCAAAGAAATTATATTATAGAAGATAAAATCAACACTTAAAAAAGAAAAGAATTTTTAAAAATTATGGAATAATTGGAGCATATATATATATATATATTGCTAGCCAATGATTCCTTCGTTGACTTGCTCAGGCCTCAAACCCGAAACTAAAACTTGTTAAGAAATTGAAAAAAATTGGTGTATAAAAGAAATTTCTACTCACAACAACAAGAAATTAAATAGAAACACTAAAAATAACCAAAGACATACTTCTGGATGCTTTAGATGATTATGGATCTTTTGAAGGGTTTGTGGTGATGGACGACAAAGGGTATGAAGGATTTTGAGGAGATCGTGAGAATAGTGGGTTTCAAGGGTTTTAAGATTTCGTGGAAGCGAATGGTAGACTACTAGAGTGAGACTGAGAGAGAGGGACATGTAGTTAATTATCAAAGTATAACTTAGAAAATTGAAATTGTACTCCTTTGAATGTTAATTGCAATTGTGCTCATAGAACTCAGATTTTCGTAATAATAGTGCTAAGGATTGAGAAGTGAAGTTGAAGACTTGAGGTGAGAAATTTACTTTAGGATTTATTTTAGGGTATAATATATATATATATATATATATATATATATATATATATATATATAGTAATGGTTCGGTCCGAGCCGGGCCGGTCCACGATCCTTACCCAAGACTGAACCAAAAAATTAGTGTTCCATAATTTTTGATCCGTGATCGGACCAAACCACTGTACAACTAGACCAAACCACACAATCCATTCCAATTTTTTGATTTATTGAATTTTTTGAGCACTCCTAACTTGTGAGTTGCGGTATAGTACAGATCAGGTTAAGCAAGTGTCTAGCCACATATTATTGTGTAATGCCATGATTAAAAATAATAATAATAAAAAAACTCCACAACTTCTATTCATAATTTAGGAAGGAAAAAAAAAAATGAAAAGGTAACTAGATTATTTAGAAAAATATAAAATAGGTAAGTTGGATGGAAGATAAAGTGATGTAATGGGTAAGACCTCGGTGAGGCCTAGAAGAGTTGGCTTTGACAGCCAAAAAAACAAAAATGTTGTTGTAATGCAAATCTAGAAATTTATTTCATGATACAAATCAAAATGATTTAATGTCTAATACTTATTGTCTTGCTCATTTTTGAATGCCTAGTTAAGAGCTACTCCATTGTGGGCTTGGCGTAGTATCTAGTCCACTTGGCGCATTCTCATCAAAGGAATTCGTTGGTGTGTTGGTAATGGCAAATCTCAAAAGCCCAACTTACCACTGGTGTTGTGGGCTTAAAAAAAAAAAAAAAAAAAAAAAAAGGCTTAAATTCAGTGATATTCGGGCTTGTTCAAAAAGACAGGTATATATAAGTTGAGAGTGATCCATTTGTCTTCGGATTTAAAAACTTGAATAATGACACCCCATTTTATAAATAAAGAACCAAATACAACTTTAAGTGACATGAAATGTTTAACATACCCTACCATGTATTTTCATCTCATCTAAAATTACCAAACTGTCATAAATAATATACATGTATACATTTTGTAGAGACTCGCTCTTATCTCCCCAGCAGTTAGCAGTTAGCATCACAAACTCTTCTTTTCTATTCCATCATGCATATCAACACACACATATACATTACACACACATGCGTTACAATAATTTCACACAAACCCAACACAGAGCCATGTCCAATTTCCTTCACCGCTACCTACCGCGCGCCGCCACGTCCCTCCTCCTCTACCACACCCTAAAATAACCCTTCAATTACCACAACCTCACCGGTCAACCCCTTAAGTACCACAACCTCGCCGGATCCCAACGCCAAGGACTACTTTACCTTTACATGGATTACAGATTAAGGATTATTCATAGAGATCTGAAGGCTAGTAATGTTCTATTGGATGCAGATCTAAATCCAAAAATTTCAGATTTCGGCACAGCAAAGATATTTGGAGGGAACCAGGACCAACCAAACACTAGAAGGGTTGTTGGAACTTAGTAAGTAGTCTCTGCTTTGTCCAAAATGGTTAATCATTCATGTTATAATCCTTTTTTTCTCATGGGATAGTTTAACTCAAATATTTTTACCACTTGGGCAGTAATGACACAATGCAGCGGCTATATGGCCCCTGAATATGCAATGGAAGTGAGCTTCTCGAAAAAAATCTGATGTGTTTAGCTTTGGAGTATTGTTGTTAGAGATTTTAAGTCGGTAAAAGAACACTAGCTTTTGTCATCATGAACACTCTTTAAGCCTTCTGGGATTTGTAAGTTCACTTGAAGTATTGCCTGAGTTACTCCATGTAGTTCCTTTTAATCTTTCTAATTTCAACATTTCATGGTTGTGGAATGTGTCTTTGTTACTCTATACTGTGTCCAGGCATGGAAGTTGTGGAATGAAGATAGGATTGCAATGCTAATAGATCCAACAATTTCTGACCATGCTTCCAAGCGGAGATCTTGAGATATATACATGTAGGACTTTTGTGCATGCAAATTTCGCCACTGATAGGCCTGTTGGGAAACATTCAAGTTTTAAAAACTTTTCCAGGGATTTTGATTCATAGATCTTGATTCATCACATAGAGACAAGTTTTATGTAAAAATAAAATATGATGTCCCATTCAATAAAACTATATTGAATACTTACATCAAAGGTCTGAGTAAACCTTTAAATCTTTCCTCTAAAGTGAATGTTCTCACTTATTGTAAATCCCTTAGCAAGATGCCTTCTCTTAGGATCTCCATCTTCTTGTTAATTATTTTGCCTTTAGGAATCACTCACATGCCTCCATGGATGACCTTGGAAAATTAGGCTTGTGGGTGCCTCCATTAGATGAGAACATAAACCCTAATTTTATAGAGAGAGAAAATAAGTTCATATTTCCTTCTTCCCAAAAAATCACCCCTAAAATATACATAGACCATGTATATTTGTAGGCAACATAAAGATAAAGAAAATGAAACAACAAATCCTTCTCAATCTCTAATTCACATGTCTCAAATCTAATATGAGTCCAATATCAAGTTGGGCTATGAGTGAGAATCCATTGGGCCTATTATTCTATTGGCTACAATGAATTAATAATTGGCCCGGTCGATGGACCCAATTCAATTAATTCACAAATTAATTTCTACTCCACTAAAAGAAATTAATTGAACTCCAATTAAATAATAAATAACCTCAAAGTCAATATTGCACTTTGACCCCTCTATGCATAATTAGTTATCGGATAAATAAAGCCATCAATCTGACTACTTAATTAATATATTTATTTTGGTACCTTTGATTATTTCTGGCTCGATCATAATAAAACATTTGTTTGACAAAAATAATAATTTAAATAAATAAATATATAATAAATCATTTTGTCTAAAAACGCACAAAGGCCTTCGAATTTACTTTGTGATCAACCATAATCAATATAAAATAAATACAAGTAGCAATGATGCAAATATTGAAAATATAACCTTCTAACTATTAATTACATAACTACCCAAAGTGTCGGTCTAAGAATCCCAAAGAATCTGCCGAACAAATCAAAGTAATTATTAATTAATAAAAGAGTCTATACTTTTCGCATGCTTAAGAGTCAAATGCCATGACGGTGATAGGGAGCAATTGCATATGACGGCTCTCGCAATATATCTCAACCTAACGCGGATTCAGTTTAAGTCTTAATTAATTATGAGTCCATCCATAATTACCGACTATGAATAATTTATGATTACTATTTATAATCATGTATTGATCACCATCACATACATATATAAATATCTCTTGTAATCAAGTGGACACTTTCAATTCTATAATGAATCGAAACATAATACATTGAATTCACCAATTGTATATAGCATAAATATTTCAGAAACGTCAGGAACATATGTCACTATAATCCAGATAGGAATTTACTATGCCAGGGCATATAAATCCCAACAGCTCCCACTTGCCCTCATAGCCAATTCCTATTGCATCTAAGTCCAATGTTATCCAGATGACGATCAAAATTATTGATCAATGACACCCTTGTTAATGGATCAACAAAGTTGTGTTCCAATGCAATGTTCCAGCCACGAGTACATTTTCTTGCCGGATAATATCATGTAGAACATGATACTTCCTCTCAGTGTATCTTGTTCCTCTATGGAACCTTGGGTCATTGGTTTGGACTACTTCTGCACTATTGTCGCAATATAGCTCGATAGGTAGAGTAGTATGCTCCACAACCTCTAAATCAGTGAAATCAAACCAAAAAGGCTTCCATTGCCACCTCTAAGGCTGCAATGTACTCCACCTGCAGGTTTAAGTCAGCAGTTGAAATCTACTTAACAATCTACTAACTGATTTCCCTTCCATTGAGTGAACATATACTAAGTCATGAACCTCATTGTATCAACTTCTGATTAAAAATCAGAACTAGCATACCTGACTAGGACCATATCATCACATCCATAAATGAGTATGATATCCTTGGTCCTCCTTAGGTACTTAATGATATTTTTCACAACAGACGAGTTATCAAGTCCAGAATTGGATTGATATCTTCTGACTATCCCTACTATGTAGCGGATGTCCTATTTGGTATAGACCATGGCATATATGAGACTTTTATATGCCAAAGCATATAGTTCAAGTCTCATTTGCTCAATCTCCTTTGATAGTCTTGAAAAACTACTTATTAGAGAAAGCTATCCATATCAATAAAGCAAGAACTCATTCTTTGAGTTATGCATACCAAACCTGGTCAAAACTTTATCAATGTAGGATTATTAAGATAAGCCTATTTTCCTTTTAACTTGATCTTCCTCAAGCTTGATCCTAGGAATATAGCTTATATCTTGAAAATCCTTCATTTAAAAGTAATTGAACAACTACCTCTTTATTGATGACAAAACTTCCACATCATTCTAAATGAGTAGGATGTCATCAATATATATAGAATCAGAAACATTCCCTTGTACACCCATGATTTATTCACTAAGAAATCTTCTGGTATCTTTTTGTAGATTAACTTGCCTTCTATAGGTATCACCCTACTAGAAAGTTCTACAAGATCCTAGAATTTATTAGAATACATAGATTCCAACTCTGATTTCATAGTAACTCGCCAAAACGATCTGTATCCATATCGGTTCACGCTTCCGTGTAGCTTACTGGGTCCAACTCATGTTTAACAGGGATGTCCATAACGGTCTTACCTAAAAACATGATTCTGTCGGATTGGATAATTATCCTCCCACTACATCAATGTACCGATGAAGGAATCTGTGTACTAGATGATGCTGACGCATCAATAGGGAATTCATCTATAATTCTAAATCTCTATACTAAGTGTGTTCATATGTGGTACATCTGGTACTCATACCATATTCTCTAACACTATGCTACTAGGTATGTGATTCATAATATGATTCTCCTATAGATAAACAATGAGTGTAAACAATCAACTTTTATCATTGAGATCATAAAATAATCCGTCCTAGTGACTTTTAGAGTAGCTATCAAATCTATCATGCGTATGATCTGTTTCCAACTTACTTGTCCATATCAAGCGCACATGTGCAAGACTACCCCATATGTGCATGTGATTCAAACTAAGATTTAGTCAAAAACATAGCTCAACGGTATCCTTTAGACAGACTAAGATGAAATGTAGTTCATAATGCGCATCGATGTCATTAACGCTAAAATCTTAAATGAAAGAGATAATACAGCATAACAGATCATAGATCTAACCATGTTAAGTGAAATTCTGTTATTCCTATTTGACACCTAAATCCATTTAGCGTCAATTGCGGAAAACCTGGTACACCACACCCTCATTGACCATATAGTCTTTGCACTATCCCAAGAAATATTCATCTCCACGATCAGATCGGATTATTTTGATAAGCTTACCTAATCTGTGCTCCACATCAGTCTTGACACTTTCAGAATGTACCAAAAGTTTAAGACTCGTGTCGCATCAGATAAATTTATCCAAAACGTGAACAATCTTGCTTGGATGTTCATAAGACCACACGTGTCTGCGTGTACCGACTCCAATTGTCCTTATGTCTATTTCAATTGGCTGATTAAGCCCTTAAAGTTATCTATCCTTCAAAACAGGATTCACAAGTTTGGTTTAGACTCCTCTGCCTCACTAGGTAATAAACCTTCTTTGACCAATCTTTGAATCTCATTTTGATTGATAACAACCCAAAAATAGACATTAAAAATACAATGAGTCAGGAATAACAAATTTTCTCTTAACATTCAATCTAGAAGATGCAACATTAGTTTCTACATCCTGCAAATCTTAAGAGCTTGTGATTATAGTATATTAACCATCTTTCAATGCACCAGAAGCAATCGCATATCTATTCAATTTTATAAAACCAGTTTTACAAAATAACAATACAGTTTTATAAACCACAAGTGAAACACGAACTAGATTGCGTCGAACTTCTGTGCATAAAGATAATTCTCTAATACTAATATCCTCATACTCTCTAATTTCAGATGTAATACTTTCACTGACTTAGTTACAACCTTGACATCAGGTCAAGTATAAATATATATCCATATTATCGAGGCTTCTGGATTCCTGAAATCCTTGCAACAATTGCAAACATGTTTAGTGGCTCCAGAATCTATCCATCAGGAATTAATAGATACAACCACATAACATGGCTCAATGATTAAATATATATTTTCCTATGCCACGTCATTGCTTAGACAGTTCGTCCTTTAGTGTCTTAGTTAGCGACAAAAGAAACAGTTTTCTTCGCCCTCAACATACACTGACTTATTCTTTTTAACCTTTTTGAATACCCATGTTTTGTGCTAGCCTAGTCCTATTATCATCCTTCTTCTTTACTTTGCCCTTCCACTTGGGCCTAGAAGAAGATGGTATAGACTAGGTTAGATTAATAGGATCGCCTATACTTTTGATTATCCTTAAATCTGTTACCAATTCTATAAGAATATTAGCGAGTGTGAACTCAAACTGATTCCTTATTTAGTTCACTCTGGAAAAACCAAACTACTTTGGTAACAAGGCAATAATCATGTTAATTTGAAACTTACCATTCAAGTCAGCCCTATTGACCTCCAGTTCAATTTTTAAATAATAAACAATCATTTTTCAAAATCCGATATCAAACTGGAGTTCCTCGGGCTATCTTGATAGTATTTAAATTTGACACAGTACTTAGGCATTTACCCTATCTAATCTCACTAAAACATCCCATTAAGTATCTTAAAATAAAGGAATTAGGTATAGGAGTATTAAATACATTTTTTTACCCTTACGTTGTGAATAAAATATCTAAATTCCTTTTCCAGTCATTATAAAAGAGGTCCACATACATTGAATATGTTAGCAAGCAGATAACATGGATTAGACATAATTAATCTGAATATAAATGCATTCATACAATATGCAAGGTGAATTATTAATACTATCATGCATATTTAAAATTAAAATGAGTTTGTTAGCCACATAATATAATAAATCTCAATTGAATAAGAGATCATTATCATTATTGGTGAACAATCCCTTTTAATTAATGCGGGTCCCTCAACTCTATAGCATAATGAATCAACCAATCAATATGTCAATAACTTATCCTGTTGGAGGAGTACATTATTACTATTGTAGAGATTCATTTGCTATTAGGTGAGCACTTCCATAATAATATGTGGGTCCCTTAACCACTGCATGAAAAATCGGATAACCAATACGCCAATAACTTATTCAGTTGGCGAAGTTCATTATTGCTATTGGCGGGCTCCCTTAACCACTGCATGAAAAATCGGATAACCAATATGCCAATAACTTATTCAGTTGGCGAAGTTCATTATTGCTATTGGCGGGCAAATCCCATCATCTCCATATCTCTTAAGACAATGCATTGTCTATCTATATGAAATGATTCCCGATTATGTTTAGCCTTTCTAAAATCACCTAGTATAGACCACTCCGTTAGGGAGCTAGCACTATTGATTTTAGATTGAGTGTATAACGTTATTAAAGCTCTAATGAAAAATAAAACATTAAATATCTTGTCATTATAATCTAGACCTTTAAATCATGCGTAGGGCCTTATTTTTAAAGATTTAATTACAATGAACATTTAATATTTTTATTTTCATGAGACAACCATTCTTGTAATATTAAGACTCTTCAAATCATGCGTGGGGCCTTATTTTTGAAGATCTAATTACAATGGTGTTAATAACGAAGGCCATGGGGCAATGTATAAAAATTTCCGCTCCCACTCAATTTTTAATCATTCATAATTAGGGTTTTCATTTTATTCATTTACATGATATAATGCATGCAAAATGTCTTGATTTTAATCCAATTAAATTTAGAAAATATTTGGACTTTAAATGATTCACTAATATTTAATTTGAAGCACACTTTAAAAATAATTTACAAAAATAATTTTTTGTTTCCCAATAAGTGCCCTCAAATTAATTAGTAATCAAATCCAATTAATTTTCATAATTTAATTAATATAAATCAAGTCATTTAATTAAATATCATGGATCCAATGCATGAACAATAATTATAAACAATTAATTATTCTATACATCAGATAAATAAATAAATAACAGATAAAGCAAATAAAATGGCCAATGGAATCAACTTTTAACATTTAATTGCTCTAAGAATTGCGCAAGGGTCTTCCATCGGCTTGCAAACACCCGCAGGAGGCTGTAACCTGACCCCACGTGCCACCAGACACAATTGGATGCCTTAAAATTAATCGGACGCGCATATACGTGCTTAGGAAGGTTCCCAACGCCTGCCACGTGCCCTCACGCGCTGGTGGGGCCTTGCAGCAAGTCTCACGCGCTTGTACGCGTGTCTGGGAATAGCCGGCGCGTGGAACGCGTCGGCACGTGCCTTTTGGCTCCGGCTTGACCAGGCGCGTGTTCCTCACGCACCTGGCTCGTGTTCCTCACGCGCCTGGCTATTGGTGCTCATGGTGCGCACTGTCTCTGCGTCGCACCGGATAGCTTCCCGCCGCATCCCTTGATCCAATGGCTACTAATCCGGGCGCACGGTACTAAGGTGTGCCGCGCCACTCTGTATCCCATAGCCTCCCTCCAGCGCTGTTCTTGCCGCCGGCGAAGCTCTGGCGACTGGAAAATGGCCGTAAATTGCAAAAAAATCAGAAAAAATTAAATAAAGCCCTAAAAAATTCCAGAAAAATTCCGAAAAATTCTGAAAAAATTCCAGAAAATTCCTGAAGCCTAATTTAACCCTGTTGGACCTTCTTGAAGCTTCATAGCATCCTTTGACGAAGATTACATGGCTTTAAAAATATTTACAATTTGAAATATAATGGAAAAAATTAAATTACATCATTGAACTTTCAAACGGCTAAATCAAAGCCTTAATTACATTCATCCAAAGATAAAATTACATTTAAATAACCTATAAGCTTCATCCATGGCCCAAACACACATCATCATTCATTCACAATTATACATACATCATTATGCATCAATATATATCAATATATTAAATCATATATTAACATACATCAATAAAAACATATATGTATATAATTTTGGATCCATGAATGATGAATTTTGATAAAAACATGATCTCTAGTAATGAATCAAACCATGCTCTGATACCACTGTTGGGAAACGTTCAAGTTTTAAAAACTTTTCGAGGGATTTTGATTCATAGATCTTGATTCATTACATAGAGACACGTTTTATGTAAAAATAAAATATGATGTCTCATTCAATAAAACTAGATTGAATACTTACATCAAAGGTCTGAGTAAACCTTTAAATCTTTCCTCTAAAGTGAATGTTCTCACTTATTGTAAATCCCTTAGCAAGATGCCTTCTCCTAGGATCTCCATCTTCTTGTTAATTATTTTGCCTTTAGGAATCACTCATATGCCTCCATGAATGACCTTGAAAAATTAGGCTTGTGGAAGCCCCCATTAAATGAGAATATAAACCCTAATTTTATAGAGAGAGAAAATAAGTTCTTATTTCCTTCTTCCCAAAAAATCACCCCTAAAATATACATAGACCATGTATATTTATAGGCAACATAAAGATAAAGAAAAGGAAACAACAAATCATTCTCAATCTCTAATTCACATGTCTCAAATCTAATATGATTCCAATATCAAGTTGGGCTATAAGTGAGAATCCATTGGGCCTATTATTCTATTGGCTACAATGAATTAATAATTGGCCCGGTCCATGGGCCCAATTCAATTAATTCATAAATTAATTTCTACTCCACTAAAAGAAATTAATTAAACTCCAATTAAATAATAAATAACCTCTAAGTCAATATTGCACTTTAACCCCTCTATGCATAATTAGTTATCGGATAAATAAAGCCATCAATCCGACTACTTAATTAATATATTTATTTTGGTACCTTTGATTATTTCTGATTCGATCACAATAAAACATTTGTTTGACAAAAATAATAATTTAAATAAATAAATATATAATAAATCATTTTGTCTAAAAACACACGAAGGCCTTCGAATTTACTTTGTGATCAATCATAATCAATACAAAATAAATACAAGTAGCAGTGATGCAAATATTGAAAATATAACCTTCTAACTATTAATTACATAACTACCTAAAGTGTCGGTCTAAGAATCCCGAAGAATCTGCCGAACAAATCAAAGTAATTATTAATTAATAAAAGAGTCTATACTTTTCTCATGCTTAAGAGTCAAATGCCATGAAGGTGATAGGGAGCAATTGCATACGACGGCTCTCGCAATATATCTTAACCTAATGCGGATTCAGTTTAAGTCTTAATTAATTATGAGTCCATCCATAATTACTGACTATGAATAATTTATGATTACTATTTATAATCATGTATTGATCGCCATCACATACATATATAAATATCTTTTGTAATCAAGTGGACACTTTTAATTCTATAATGAATCGAAACATAGTACATTGAATTCACCAATTGTATATAACATAAATATTTCAGAAACGTCAGGAACATATGTCACTATAATCCAGATAGGAATTTGCTATGCCAGGGCATATAAATCCCAACAAGGCCTACTATAAATACTGCTCTTCTCATGCTTAGTAGTGTCCAAACTAATATGCCTACTTATTCCGTGTGAAGTTTCAAAACTTCTGACTCCAAAGCAACCTGCATTTACTGAAACACGGGGTCTCTCAAATGTACATCTTTTTAACAAAGCCGAAGGAAATACTCTGTGAACGGTGTAACTATTACAATTATTGACGGTCGTTAGCATGCAAATTCTTGTCTTTTTTTTTTTTCTCTTACTATATAGACCTTTAATTACTCTCTAATTGAATATAAATAATATAGTTTTGTGTTACATAATGTTTTCATCCACCCTATTCAGAACAAAGTGTTTGCCTTTATCCTTCCACATTGTTTCTTTTGAGAAAATCCTCTATGTATTATTCACTCAAATCTTGTATTCTTCGTCTTTAATTAGCCAACTGTGCTACAAATTTTAGGTCTTTAGACAACAACAACTTAAGCATAAATGGATCTTCTTTAAAACCTTGTTCTCGTACTCTACTGTTTCTGTTTAGAGTTCTTCACAGCCACTGACAAAATTACATCCATTCACCCCATTAATGGCCCTTGATAGTATATAAGGACGTCTCATTTATCGGTGTGGTGTGGGTCGCAAACAGGGACAAACCTCTTCATGATTCTTCTGGGAGTCTGGCTATATCTGAAGATGGGTAAACTTGCGGTCATGGATGGACACAAACAAATTGTTTGGTCATCAAATGTTACAAATTCTTCGGGTAAATTCAAGTGCCCATCTTTTAGATTCTGGGAACCTTGTATTGCGAGATAACTTTGGTGGAAGCATAGTATGGAAGAGTTTTGAACACCCTTCTGATTCTTAGTACCAACAAATATACAGAGGCGAAGACTCTGCTCGATCACCTCATGGAAAAGCTCTTCTGATCCATCTACTGGAACCTTCACTTATGGTTTGAATACTTTGCATATGCCAGGAGTATATGTATGGAATGGTAGTCATCCGTACTGGCGGAGTATGTGGTAACTCAATCCACTTCATCGCCGTCACCCAATCCGACCCACGACCACCACTTCTCAATCCGACCCACGACCACCACTTCTACCACCATCATCACCACCCAATCCGACCCCCGACGAGCCTAATTGAACCAAGAGGAACCGTAAATCAAACCCAATTCACAGACACATAGTATCTCTCAAACCCCCAATCCGAAACCCCATACATATATACACACAGGTTTCGCTCTCCTGTGATGAGAAATGAAGTGAGAAGGAGATGATGCCTTCAACAGCTGCAACTGCCTTTGAGTTCGAATGAATCAGTGACTGGTTCGTACTGTGGAGGTCCTCTCCTCGGCGTTTCTGTACGTGAGGTGTGACCGGGCTCCATGGTCGTGTCCTCGGGCTTTGCGCTACCAGTCGTCGAGTTTGGTGAGATTGAGAGGTTGGGTATGTGGTGGATGATGAGGGCGAAGATGAAAGTGAAGGTGGAGGTGGTCTCGGGTTCGGATCTGGTATTAGCTGATTCGTGGTGGAGGTGGAGGTGAACCTAAGTTGGGGTGGTTGTGGAGGTTGCGGTGGTTGTGGCCGGTGAGTGGAGATAAAGAAAGAGGTTGTGGCCGGTGGTTGGCGATGGTGGTGTTGGAGTTGGGGGTTTCACTTAGGCTAGTTTGGTCATTTTAAGTGGTCAAAAATATCATAATTGGGGGTGTCTTTGGGTGTCATTGATGACTTCATCTTTTGTTTGGTTTTTTCCCTTAATTTGCTTTCTTTCACATGAATCTGCCAAGAGTGTTGTAGATAAGACAGGTTTTGAAGCATCTTTTAGCTTTGAAAACAATGAATTTTTAACTGTGGGTCCTCCATCCAGTGGCCGAGGACCCTTCCCGCTCCCATTTGGTTCAAAGTTTTCGGCGTTTTTTTGGTCAACAATGGAGAGTTGAATAGTTGATGCATGGAAGTCCTTTGGCTATAGTTGAGAAGAACATCACATATTCCATCTTCACCAAACAAGAAGCACTCAACACAGCCATGGTACGTCCAAGTTTCATCTCTGTTCTCATATTTTACTGTTCTTGTAGTATCAAATTTTGCACCGCCATAGACACAATTACATCAACTCAACCCATCCATGACTCTCAAACTATAGTCTCCAGTGGTGCCACCTTCAAACTGGGATTTTTTAGCCCTAGTGTTAATTCTTCTAACCGGTATGTTGGTATCTGGTACAACGACATCTCTGCCAAGGAAGTGGTTTGGGTTGCGAATAGAGATACACCTCTGTTTGACTCCTCTGGGATTGTGACAATATCCGAGGATGGCAATCTTGTGGTCCTGAATGAACAGAAACAGATTGTTTGGTCATCAGATGTTCCAAATGCTTCGGTGAATTCAAGTGCTCAGCTTTCAGATTCTGGGAACCTTATGTTGCGAGATGACTCCAATGGAAACATAATATGGGAGAGTTTTGAACACCCTTTTGATTCTTTGTTGCAGGGGATGAAAATTAGTACTAACAAGTTTACAGGTAAGAAGACTCAGTTGACCTCATGGAAAAGCCCTTCAGTTCCATCCAGTGGAAGGTACACTTTTGGCGTAGGATATTCTACGAATATTCCAGAGTTATATGCTTGGAATGGTAGTCTTCCATATTGGCGGAGTGGTCCATGGAATGGGCAGATTTTTATTGGCATGACTTACACGTCGTCTGCATACTATAGAAGATGTGAAGTTGCAGAGGATAAAAGGGGAAATGTATATATGGGTTACACTTATGCAAATAAGTCCTCTCAGTTATACTATACCACAAGTTGTAATGGAACTCTATTGGCGAGGTACCGGGAAAAAGGAAAGGAGACTCGGGAAACTACGTGGGTGGTTCAAAATACTGAATGTGAAGCATATGGCAAGTGTGGTCCATTTGGAAGCTGCAATGCGAAGGGTTTTCCAATTTGCACATGTTTACAAGGGTTTGATCCGAAGGATATGGAGGAATGGAGTAGAGGGAATTGGGCTAGTGGATGTACAAGGAGCCGGCAATTGCAGTGTGAGAGAAACAATAGTGGTGGTGAAAAAGGCAAACAAGATGGGTTTTTAAAGCTCAAGACAGTGAAAGTGCCAGCCTTTGCTGCGTTGGTATTTGCTTCAGAAGACAACTGCAAAAGCCTGTGCTTCAATAATTGTTCTTGTATAGCTTATGGATATTATAGTGGCATTGGTTGTTTGCAGTGGAGTGGACAATTAATTGACATACAGGAATTCTCCTATGGTGGGGCAGATCTTTACATACGTGTGGCATATTCAGAACTAGGTATTGTTTTTTCGTCATCCTTATAAAAAGAATGTGCCTCTTTTTTTGCTTCTATTTATTTTACTTGTTGATTCAGATAAACAAGTATCACTTGAAAATAAACCAATGCACATACTTAACATGTTAGCCACCTGATATCCGTGAACTGGTTTAGAAAAAGGCTAAATCTTTTTTAATAGTATATGTGTAATAAATTTTCCCATTTGCTCACAGAAAAGGAGAGCCATGGAAATTGTCTAAATTCTCAGTTCTTTGAGTTAAATCCATATTAACTCAAGTACTTTCTCAATGTTTGTTGTGTTTTACAAAAAAAAAAGAGAAGCACAAAACTAGTTATCGCAATTGCAGTTCTCATAGGATCAGTAACCATTGCAATCTGTATCTATCTTTTCTTAAGGTGGATGGCTAGACCACGAGGTACATGCTTATTAAAATTAGCTCAATATATTATTAGCACATATTTTTAGTTATTAAATGGATTACCGATTGCTAAATTTTGAATCAGGAAGGAAAAAAAAAAGTGGGAAGTTATTTAAAAGAGGGGAAGTTGATGCAGATTGTTCAAATGAAAGCATGCTTGGAAATTATCATAACCAAATTAAACTTGAAGAGCTACCTCTATTCAGTTTCAAGACGCTGGCAATAGCAACAGATGATTTTGATGGGGCCAATAAGCTCGGGCAGGGTGGTTTTGGTCCAGTGTACAAGGTAGTGCTTGTTCATCTAGAACTTTACGATATACCAACCCAAAAAAAAAAAAAAAAAAAAAAAATCATTTTCATCTTTAATTTCAGGGAAAATTGCCAAGTGGACAAGATATAGCTTTCAAACGGCTTTCGAGATCCTTTGGACAAGGGCAGGAGGAGTTTATGAATGAGGTTGTAGTAATTTCCCAACTCCAGCATCGTAATCTTGTTAGGCTTCTTGGCTGTTGTGTCGAAGAAGCAGAAAAGATGTTGATCTATGAATACATGCTAAATAAAAGTTTGGATGCATTTCTCTTTGGTTAGTTCATGATAAAAGCTCTTGATGTTATTTTTAGTTATTTCAGTTTCATAACCTTAACATTAGTAGAAGCTCTTGATCTTATTTTTAGTTATTTGAGTTTCAAAACCTTAACATTAGTAGAAACTTTACAGAATTATTTTCTAGTTATTTCAGTTTCAAAACCTTAACATCAGTAGAAACTTTACAAAATTATTTTCTAGTTATTTCAATTTCATAACCTTAACATCAGTACAAACTTCGTTGTGTTGAGAAGACAGAATTGTTTGTGAACATACTGATCTTCTAAAACTTTAAATTCCATCTTAACATCAATTTAACCCATTTTTTTTTTCTTTTTTTTTTCTTTCTTCAATATTCTCTCAGATCCAATCAAGCAAAAACTCCTAGATTGGAGAACACGTGCCAACATTATTGAAGGGATTGGTCGAGGACTACTTTACCTTCACAGGGATTCCAGATTAAGGATTATTCATAGAGATTTGAAGGCTAGTAATATTCTATTGGATGGAGATCTAAATCCAAAAATTTCAGATTTCGGCATAGCAAAGATTTTTGGAGGGAACCAGGACCAAGCAAATACTAAAAGGGTTGTTGGAACTTAGTAAGTAGTCTCTGCTTTGTCCAAAATGGTTAATCATTCATGTTATAATCCTTTTTTCTCATGGGATATAGTTCAACTCAAATATTTTTACCATTTGGGCTGTAATGACACAATGCGGCTGCTATATGGCCCCTGAATATGCAATGAAAGGGAGGTTCTCGGAAAAATCTGATGTGTTTAGCTTCGGAGTATTGTTGTTAGAGATTTTAAGTGGGCGAAAGAACACTAGCTTTTATAATGATGAGCACTCTTTAAGCCTTTTGGGATTTGTAAGTTCACTTGAACTTTGCCTGAGTTACTCCATGTAGTTCCTTTTAATCTTTCTAATTTTAACATTTCATGGTTGTGGAATGTGTGACTGAGTTACTCTATATTGTGTCCAGGCATGGAAGTTGTGGAATGAAGATAGGATTGCAATTCTAATAGATCCAACTATTTCTGATCCATGCTTCCAAGTGGAGATCTTGAGATATATACATGTAGGACTTCTGTGCGTACAAGATTTCGCCGCTGATAGGCCTACTGTAAATACTGCTCTTTTCATGCTTGGTAGTGAAGTTGCAAAACTTCCAACACCAATGCAACCTGCATTTTCTGAAACACAAGGTCTCTCAAATGTACGGTCATCTCAAGAAAGCCAGAGGAAATATTCTGTAAACAATGTAACTATTACAATCATTGACGGTCGTTAGCATGCAAATTCTTATGTATATTTTTTTTCTCTTATTATATAGACCCTTAATTGTTCTCTAATTGAATATAAATATTATAGGTTTGTTTTACATAATGTTTTCATCCACCCTATTCAGAACTAAGTGTTTGCCTTTATCCTTTCATGTTGTTTCTCTTTTCAGAAAATCCTCTATGTATTATTATTCACTCAAATCTTGTATTCTTTGTTTTTAATTAGCCAACTGTGTTACAAATTTTAAGTCATAAGGCAACAACAACTTAGCAAAAATGCATCTTCTTCAAAACCTTGTTATTGAGCACATAAATACCTTTTCTTGATGGTAAAAGTGGTGAGTGTGATTTTTTATTTTTTTTTTCTTTTCTTCCAATTTTTTTGGATTACTCTACCTTCACAAGGATTCCAGATTAAGGATTATTCATAGAGATTTGAAGGCTAGTAATGTTCTATTGGATGCAGATCTAAATCCAAAAATTTCAGATTTCGGCACAACAAAGATTTTTGGAGGGAACGAGGACCAAGCAAACACTAGAAGGGTTGTTGGAACTTAGTAAGTAGACTCTGCTTTGTCCAAAATGGTTAATCATTCATGTTATAATCCTTTTTTCTCATGGGAAAGTTCAACCAAATATTTTTACCGTTTGGGCTGTAATGACACAATGCAGTGGCTATATGGCCCCTGAATATGCAATGGAAGGGAGATTTTCGGAAAAATCTGATGTGTTTAGCTTCGGAGTATTGTTGTTAGAGATTTTAAGTGGGCGAAAGAACACTAGCTTTTATCATGATGAGCACTCTTTAAGCCTTCTGGGATTTGTATGTTTAAAATGAGTTTTTTTCAAATTCTCTCGCGAGTCACGTAGAAAACTCGATTTTGGGAGGGTTTTCTTTTTCATGTTTTTCCAAAAAAATTCATCTTCTAGCCCATTTCCGCTCTCAGATCATGACAGTCACTATAGCAACTCTAGCCCTCTTGTTTAGTTCCGATCTAGGGGCATTTCGGGAATTTATTTTGAAAATTAAATTCCGGTCTTGACATGGTCACATAGAAAACGTGATTTTAGAGGGGGTTTCTTCACAACATTTTTCGGGAAAATGTCATCTCGGACCCGAAAACCTTGCGTCAAATCTGATTTCCTGTGCGCACTTACACTATTTGAAAAAGTCTGTTGTAAGGGCATTTTGGGGATTTCACGTCAAAAATAAAATTTTCTTTTGACATGGTCAGCTTGGAAAAATTATTTTAAGGGGGGTTTCTTCTTCATGTTTTTCCAGAAAACATCGTTTAGTACCTCAAAACGGCACCCGTACTTCAGCATTTTGCCCAGGTTACTATTCACGGCCGCGGTGACGTTAAAACTTTGTTTTGACTTTTCTCTCCCATCCGAACTCCAAATCAAGTGATTCTGGAGTCTAACTTGGTTAATTTTTTGCTGTCTTCTCAGTGGTGTGCTCGATAGTACCCGATTTTATATTTTTAAGAAATGACCATTTTGCCCTTGGGGCTATTTTTGTCCGATTTTCTTGTAATTCGCTTCCGCTAATTTCTTTTGAGTTTCGTGAATTTATAGGATGTTACGGATGTGTTTTGAGAATGATATACACTCTAGGGACGTCATTTTCATGTAAAATAACTATTTTGCCCCTAGGGGCTTAATTATTATTTTTCCGATCTTTTACTTCTGCATCAGTTCTCATTGAGTTTCACGACCTCATGGAAGGTCATCAAAGTGTCTTAGAGGTGTGTTGTGCCTTGGGAGACCGTTGACTTGTTTCTTGTTTCTGCATCTGGATTCACTATCGGGTCAATCTTTGGTTCATCATAGGACGCGCTGGCCTAAAAACCAGGGTCGTTACGAGTAGTATCAGAGCGTCCGGGTTCGAATACCTTGGATGACGGGTTTTGGGTGCATATCATGTTTGCGTTGCCATACTCTACGTGTTTAAATGCTTCTTGGAAACATGTTTTGTTTGATAACATGTCTTGTTTGATAACATATCTTATTTGATAACATGTTTTGATTTGATAACATGTTTGGTTGCTTAAGTGGCACCTTGAGTCGGTAGTCTATTGCTATGTTGGATGCTAGCTGTTTACTTTCATGTCTGGTTTTGGCATTTTCACTTGGGGTCTGTCGTATCCCTTAGATGCATTCTTGTTTTATGAGTTTCTTCCTTAGATAGGAGGAATTCATTCTGTAAGGACTCATGTCGAGAACCTTCTTGTCTGTTTCCTTGGTTGGGTGTTTCGAGACCTTAGTCTGTCGATTGATGCGAGAAAGCTCATGTAAGCGTAGAGGACTGCGATTTATTTCCTTCTCCTTGTTTGGTGGAGTGAGACGTGGGCCAAGGAGGCACCGTTTCATTTCATTTTCCTTCGTGGCTTCTAGATTTAAGGCCTTAAGCATAGCGGTGCCTATGACATTATTGTTAAAGTTTTGGGATTAGCTACCCCAACTCTCGCAGATGCCTGGTTCCCGTGGTGCTTTTGGTAATGATCATTTTCGACATTGATGTCATTCGTATCAATAGGTTTCTCAGAGTTGACCTGGTTTTGGGCATGTTATGGAGTAGTGCCATATACTGTCATGCTACCTTGCTGACGAGTAAGTGTGGGCGGGTTTTGGTTACTGTTCGTACTGCCTTGTCACTTTTTTCTTCTATCATGTTTCAACCTTTCGTTGTCTTAGGATTCTCTCAGTAGTTGACGTTGAGTTAACATGCCAATTCGTATAAGGTGTTGTCTCGATTCGTGGTTTCGCGTTCCTTTAGTAGATCTTGAGACTTCTAGAGTTGTCCTTCAGTGCCTTATGATTTGTCCTTTGGTTTGACCTTTTGTTCGGTCCCTGTTCTGTTCTCTTCCGGTATGTTCCAAATTTCGGGGACGAAATTTCTTTAAGGAAGGTAGGTTGTAATGACCCGGTCATTTTCCTTCCTTTCCTTTATCTTTAAATTTTACGGATAAATTTTTTCCGTTTAATTTTCTTTTCTGAGTTCTGTTTCTTGTCACATAGTTTCTCTCGAGTGCTTGGAATTGGTTTCTGAGACTTTTTCATTTGGATTGATAACTTCCTTTGAGGACCGAATCATTTTCACATTTTCACTTTTCAGACACTATTCACTTTTTGTCTTTTTCCCTATTTCGTCATTTTCCCTATTCTGTCTTTTCCCCGTTTGTCACTTTGTTGGCAAAACCTCACCCTTCGTGCTCGGAGTTAGTTTTTGACTTCACCTGTCTTCATTCTAAGTGGTTTCCATGAAATACCTATCTTCACTTTTGTGATAAAGTACTCTGGTTGCTCCTGGTGTCCATAGGGGTATGGATGCATAATTCTTTGGAATTATTTTCTTTTCTTGGGGTGTTTTTCGTAAATATCTTTTTAAGATATTTTATTTTAGGGATATCTAAGAAAATATTTTTGGAAGATATTTTCGTTCTGGGGCATTAGTGCAGTTTTCACTTTTTAGAGGGGCCATTGTGCAATTAACGAAAGTTATTGCAAAAATACCTCGTCTGGAGCCTGGATCCTCGCACGGGATTCATTTTCACATTTCGTTGAATCGTGTACTCTTAGAATTTCGTTCTAGTCGTTTTTCTCCAGTTTCAGAGTTTCTGACCCCAGTTGCCGCAGAACTTGTTCGGGCCATATCTCTCTGCTCAGGACTCGGTTTTTGATGCCGTTTCTTCCGTTGTTCATATTTTCTCATTTTGAATCTTTTTTGTTTACAGAGTTTTGTCATTTGAGAGTGTTTGCTCAAAATCCACTTTTCCAGACCTGGCAAGACCCTTTCGGGGCACTTTTTGAGATTTTCTATAAATAGGGGTCCTAAAGTCAAAAAGTCAGAACTCTCTCTCTCCCCTCTCTTCTGGCCGGAGTCCATGGCAGCCATGGCTACCACCTCCTCTCTCCTCCTTTGAACCACTTTTCCTTGGCGAAAAGTCTTCGGCCTTAACGTTTATTGTCCCCTCAACGTGCTCTATCTTTCACCCTTATTAGAACCCATTTCTGACCAAATTTTGAGTTCGGGTTTGAAGTCAACTTGTGATTTTCATGGGGCTTCTTGTGGATTCTTGTTCATCGTGTTGTCCCCGACAAAACCCTTTGGTATTGTCGGATTCAGAGCACTTTTTTTATCTGTGGGCCTTTGAGGTTTTCATCTCAAATTGAGGTAGGGGGTGTTATAATTTACTTTCTTATTATATAGCATGCTATGGATGCTTATACAACTTGTTTACATGCTATGATATTAAATCTAGAACTTTTGATTATTTATTTTCTAGTATGAGATTTGATTTTTCCGGTTGCTCATAACTTTGTTTAAACATATGGCATAATAGAATATTACCCCTTGATATGTTGATTAACATATATTAAATCTAGATCATTTGGATAAGTAACGAAGATTTTATTTAATATTTATCTTGAATAAAATATTAAATCATGTTGCCTTAATTAGCTTGAAATCAATATGTGTTAGCATATTATGTTAGGCCCTAGCATGCTCTTAAACATAGGTGAATTTGAGAGTAATCGGAAGTGTTTTAAAATCTAGAGAATAGTTAATTAATTTATTCCATGCGTACTATTCACTCAATTTGAATTCCGACTTGATATTCTTGATATGCATGTCATATAGTTTCACATATATTAAATCTAGAATATTTGATTAAGTTTTGAAACTTTTCATTTATTATTTTTCTAGTATTAAAGTTTAATAGCCATGGCCGTACATTGCATGGAAATCACTTGTATCGTGCTAGTAAATCAAGTCTTGACAAGTTGCATAATATACATTAAATTGAGATCATTTGGATGAATTTCAAAATTTAGAGATTTTAATTAAAATGATTAATTAAAATCAATTCAATGGCTCCTTGGTCTTGATTAAGTTTCTAACTTAGTATCCATGCTTTCCTTGACAAGTTCGCTCACATGTATCGAATTAAGAATAATCGGATAAGTTTTGAGACTTGCATTTATTTATTTCCTTTGTATGAAATCTAATTCACATGGTTGTATCTCGTAGGAAGTGAACTTGTAACTTGACATTGGACTTGCCTTGTCATCTTGATAATTTAATCATTTAAGTAGATTAAATTCCATTTTATGCTTCCATCGAGTTAATCATGCCTTAAAATTGAACTCTTGTTAAATTTGTGAATTTGACTTGTAAATCATGGACTTGTATCCTTTTATCAAGCATCGTGACCCCTTGTATCTTGGTTTCGTTAAAGTACTTAATTAACATGCATATTTGTCTTGGAATGATTTAATTACACATGTATTGTTTAGTAGTTAATTAAATCATTAATCTTATACTTGTGGTATATTTACATCAATGGATTCCATGTGCTATATATATCTTGGTTGTAATCTATATAGATGCACACTATGATTTCTTGACATTTCACATGCCATGATAGTCGATGAACTTAGGGCATGACTTGTGTGTTCCAAAATCTTGGTTGTGCATGAGACGTGGTTAATGCATTTCTAGTATTTTGATACTATCTTGGTTTGCACAACTTGTTGATTTTGGGACTTGGGATATCAATCAAGAATTGACATGGCTAGGACTTAGTTCTAGTACGGGGGAATGTCCTCCTACACTATAGTGCGCACTAGGGAAAAGGTACCCATTGGTTAGTAGCCCTAAAGTGATCTCAAGAGTACGGTTTTAATCCAGGCGATATCCGAGTTTTCCACATTGGTTGATTTCATTCTTTAAATTTTAAGTTGCTATTCCTTGAAGATTTAAACTTGTCATGTATATGAAATGCTCCAATCTTGTTTATTTGCATAGATATTATTCCTTGTTCTTGATTCCATGTATAACTCTTTTCGTGTTTCATGGAATGTCCCATCCTTGCTTAATTACATAGATATTATGTCTTGTTCTTGATTTCGTGTGTTACACCTATCGTGTTAATTGGAATGCTCCAATCATGTTAATTGCATTGATAATGTAATTCTTGTTAACTTATATCCATGTGTACTTCTTGTCTTGTTAAATTGGAATGTTCCAATCATATAAATTGCCTTGACAATTTGATCTTTGTATTCTAGCATCATTCTTGTCGTGTTCCTTGAATTATCCCAACCTTGATTTGTTTCATATATGTATGTATATCATGATTCTTGTTGATGTTGCTCTATGGTAGTTTAGGATGATCCCTGAGTCTCATCTTGACGTAGACGTTAGGTGGCGTGATTCTTTTGAACTATTACATGTCAGTTTAAAAATCTCTAAAGAAATCGAGTCAATGCATGCTCATTCTCTGCGAGTAAACTTGTTTACTTACCCCGAAGTTACTGGGGGACTGTTTTAGGTACGAAGACTTGGTTCGTGATGCTTATCATTCATTGGGATGACTTATAGCTTTTAAGTTTCATTTCATGCAAGTGTTAGCATGAAATGCCATTTGTAGCCATTTTGTCAAATGTGTATATTTGATTCCAAACTTGTATTATGTGCTTAAGCACACTTTTTGACACTCATTCCATGTATATAATATGTGGCCAAGGGCCAAACTTTATTTGAAATCCATGAATATTCATGAATGTTGAATTTTGCCTTTAATGAGAAAAGTATGAAAACTAGGATTTTGATATGTCATTCTCGCACCGATGTGTGTATTTTGTGTGAAATTCATCCTTTAGCATTCATTTTCCATGTGTGAGGTGTGGCCAAAGGCCAAACACTATTTAGTTTTCATTTTTGCATTTTAGTTCACATATTGCATTTTTGGGCTAAAATAGTAAAAACCGAGCCTTTAAGGGTTCATTTTCAAATCGGGTGGTGCAAAGTGTGTTCCGGCACCTCCACTAGGTCTCATTAATTATGTATGAAGTGTGGCCAAGGGCCAAATGGTAATTTGAAATCATTTGTCAATTTTAAAATTCAAAATTTCCATTTCATGTGCATTTTCGCCCTTTTGGCTGTTGGGGGGTCAAATTTTGCATCGGTGGTATTTTTAAGCCATGGATCATTATAGCACATCCTAATAGGTAAGTTACATTTGTGTGCATGTTCGTTTCCGGGCAAACCTTCTCCTTTGGTGAAATGAGCATCTTATGGACTAATTTTGACATTTTGTTGCATAATCTGGTTAAGGGCACTTTAGGGTTCTCCTTCGGGAAATAAATTTCGGTCTTTATATGGTCACTTAGAAAACATAATTTTAGGGGAGGTTTGTTCTTCGTGTCTTTCCAGAAAATGTCGTCTTGGTGCAAGAAATCCAACGCAAAGTTCAGCTTCCAGTTTTCATTTTAGCAGTTTTTTGAGCCCTTTTGTTCAGATTTCTTGGAGGGGCATTTTGGGCATTTTACAGTGAGTTTTTTTCAAATTCTTTTATTAGTCACATAGAAAACTCGATTTCGGGAGGGGTTTCTTTTTTGTGTTTTTCCAGAAAAATTAATATTCTAGCCCGTTCCGCTCTCAGATCAGGACAGTCACTGTAGCAACTCTAGCCCACTTGTTCAGTTCTGATCTAGGGGCATTTCGGGAATTTTCTTTGAAAAATAAATTCCGGTCTTAACATAGTCATATAGAAAACGTGATTTTAGGGGGGGTTTCTTCACAACATTTTTTGAAAAAATGTCATCTCGGACCCGAAAACCCCGCGTCAAATCTGATTTCCTGTGCGCACTTACACTATTTGAAAAAGTCTGTTGTAAGTTCATTTTAGGGATTTCACGTTAAAAATAAAATTTTCTTTTGAGATGGTCAGCTTGGAAAAATTATTTCAAGGGAGGTTTCTTCTTGGTGTTTTTCTAGAAAACATCGTTTAGTATCTCAAAACGGCACCCGAACTTCAGCATTTTGCCCAGGTTAGTATTCACGGCCGTGATGACGTCAAAACTTTGTTTTGACTTTTCTCTCCCATCCGGACTTCGAATCAAGTGATTCTTGAGTCTAACTTGATTAATTTTTTGTTGTCTTCCCAGTGGTGTACTCAGTAGTACTTGATTTTATATTTTTAGGAAATGACCATTTTGCCCTTGGGGCTATTTTTGTCCGGTTTTCTTGTAATTCGCTTCCGCTACTTTCTTTTGAGTTCCGTGACTTCATGGGATGTTACGGATGTGTTTCAGGAATGATATACATTCTAGGGATGTCATTTCCTTGTAAAATGACTATTTTGCCTCTAGGGGCTTAATTGTTATTTTTCCGATCTTTTACTTCCGCATCAATTCTCATTGAGTTCCACGACCTCATGGAAGGTCATCAAAGTGTCTCAGAGGTGTGTTGTGCCTTGGGAGACCGTTGACTTATTTCTTGCTTCTGCATCTGGATCCGCTATCGGGTCAATCTTCGGTTCATCACAGGACGCGCTGACCTAAAAACCAGGGTCGTTACAAATTGAGTATATGAACCATGTAATTATGTGTAGTTGTTGATTTACTTGGAATGTATACTTAATGTATTAATTTTCTATGCCTATAATGCTTAATAATTTGTTAGAAATTTTATATGGAAGCATGTTAATTGTGTGATAATAATTCTCTCCATTTCCATAGTATTAAAAAGACATGTGATATACATACAAGCATTGGGCATGAAAGAAATCGAAAAATGTTTTGAAATGAAATTGAAAAGGGGATTTTGAGGAGAAATTTGAGAAAATGGTTTTGAGAAAACCCGGTCGCCGCGGAGTCACCAAAGGGCCGGTGTGTTAATATAGCCTAGAGGGAATTAGGGAGATTGCCCTAGTGTGGTTGAGTTGTCTAGGCCCCAAATGACGCTGTAGAGGTACCAAAGGTCAGGGACAGTAGCCAACCCTTCTCTCGTGTCGCTGCGGAGTCACTAAAGGGCAAGTTATATTAACAGTTTGTGAAATGATGGAAGTTTTCTGAAAAATGGGGAGTGACATGCATGACATTGCATTCATGGCACGGCATTTTTTTGTTTTGGACTTGAAAATGTATATTGTATTTTTTCCCGGCTTTGTATGACCCCGTTCCCTATTGTCCTATTCATTGTTTGGATTCACGGGGTTACAAGAGGTGGGTCTTAGGCATTACCTACTGAGCAATTTGCTCACCCCATTATATTTAACATTTTCAGGACACGGATGGCAAGTGGCGGATAACGCTCCTCCACAGGGTTCGATGGGTTAGTAGACCGTTTTAACATACTTTGTAGTTATAATCTTATTTTATTATTTATTTATTTATTTATTATTACTTATTTTTTTTATAAACCCGAAATGACCCATATAATATGTATTGATGTAGGAAAGAATGGTGTTGTCCCTAGTTGACCTCGGGTTTGGTTAAGAACCCGGCTAACGGTTCAGACCTACGGGGCTTGAGTCGTTTCAAATATGGTATCAAAACAATGATTCGAATACCATTAGGATGATAGGTAAAGGCTTACTTGGGATTGCATGGGGAAGTAGAATTGTATGATTATGTGCTACATGTTAAAGTGTTTTAATGTTTGAGAAACATGCCTACTTGTTTACTTGGTTACTTGTTTATTTGCTTAAGTGATCACATGCTTATATGTTTATAGTTTTGAAGGCATACCTAATTGCTAAATGCTTACGTGTTTAAATGCTAAAATTTGTGTTACATAGCCATGTACGAGGAATAGTTAGATGATCTAACCATGTAAATGAAATGTGAAAGAAAATAAAGGCATGTTGATTATGTATAAGGAGTGTGGTGACGAGAAATGGTAGGTACGGTGTGTGCAGTTCTAATTTAAATGCTAATGTGATAAGTAATGAGCATGGTATATGCCAACGAGTTTCATGTAATATTATGGGTTTCATTCATTTTACATACGTATATGGCTTTATTCTTATGTGGTTATACGATTAAGCATTGGGATAGTTGCTAGTACGGTGGGGTACTTGTCACGGCATTGAGGGTTGTGTAAGTTTTGACTTGAGTAGGCAAGGAGCTTGGTTGCTCCAGGGATGTTTGGGTGCTGGTTCTTGTCGAACTAATGGCGTGGGCTCTTAGCTCGTGGATTGAGCTATTTGGCATATAGTCATCCTGATCTTCTTAGTTGCATTTTGTGCGGTGCTTAGAGCACGACTTTAGAACGGGTTCATATTTCATGGCAAGGTGCCCTTGTTGTGTGTGAGTTTCATATATTGGTGTATGGTTCTGGTGATCGTAGAGGTCAAGTGTACGAGTGAAGGTTTTGGTATGACTTTAGGAGGTCGGTGTTTGTGATTCAAGTCACAGTTTGGTGTGGAAGTTCTTTTCGAACCGGTCATGGTAGGTGTGACGAGGGTTGTTTGAGTCACAAATGTAATCTATGGATTGTAAATGTGTATTTTGAGCATTTTAGAACGGCTTAAGGAAGTGTCTTGGTTTTGATTGTCATAGGAACTTGTTGGATCCTGTAGGTCTTTGGTGATTCAGGACCAGTTGTCGGATGTAGACCATTTTATGATCTTGAAGGAATCTGTTTTAGAGGCTAGTTTGTCGAGGAGTGATTCTCATTTAGGATAGTTACAGGAGCGTGTTACGGGTAATTGACTCTTGGTGAGTCGGTTGCATGGCTCAGTCGATGAGTGGGGTTTTGGGTTGGCATGGTTGTCTAGAAGGTCTCGAGGTGAGGTATACTGGTCAGTTTTAGCTGTGTAGTGTAGGGTTGTACGATAAAGCAGGAAGTATGGGATCATTAGGGTGCTTGGTTGTTTATGGATGAAGTGATAGCTAGTGAGTATTGTGTTATATAGTTGTTTAAGAATTCGAAGAGATAGACTAATGATTGGAGTGATTGGGACGAGGTTGATTTTGTAGGTTAGTTGATAACCCCATTTGATTTTTTGTCGGGGCCAAGAGTGTTCTAAGGAACACTGAAGAAGGGAGGTAGTGACGTTGAACCTGAAGTATGAGGTTTTCTCATTTAGGTACGTAGATCGCCTTAGAAGGAGTGGATTAAGTTGTGGCATCATTGATGGTATTGAGGTGACAGTTGGGTGTTGAGCATTCTGGGCTTTATGTTCATTTTTGTTTTGAGGATTTATCGGCATGGTATTGTCGTATTAAAAAGGTTCTTTTCTAGTAGTATGCAGTGATCATTATGGGGAGTATCGAGAGTATTGCTTGTTCTTTTGTTACGATGATATTGTCTTACGGATATTCGAGGAAAAATCCTTTAATAGTGGTTTGATGGTCCGGTGGGGTGATAAGATAGAATTGGGGTTAGAATGAGTGGCAGTAGAGGTGTTATGGTGTTGTAGTGTGATGCTTAGTGCTGATGAGCTGAATGGTTTAAGATATGATCCAAATGTGGTTTGGAAATTACGAGTTGTTTGTTGTTTGTTATCAAGTAGGTGATGGATGGTGTGCCAGTTGAAGCGATTGTGGACAATGTAGTCATTAGAGTCAGTGAGGACGATGTTGCCAAATAGGCACCCTTTTCTTTTATTGAGTCAGCGGGTCATTGTGATTGAGGGGTCACGGGTCTTGTGCGCACGATGATCGAGGTAGTGTCGCCTTGAAAAGGTAGAGGTGGAACGGGTGACCATGTATCGTTGTATTTCATAGAGTTTCTCATTGGGAGATTATTAGGTAGGAGGGGATGCGGTGTCCAACGTGTAGTAATGGTTCCTAGTATTAGTATGTTGAGGGTGTTGGTGCTTTTATCTAATTGGTTTTGGTTAGCATAGTGTTACAGAGAAACGTGTGTGAGGTTTCTGTGTTGATTGTGTAGGACGATCTGTTGGTGGCGAGGTCACTTAGATTGGGTGTCCATAGTTAGACGAACAATGAGTGGCGTGTGGCAAATTGTCGGGTGCATTTAGGTGAGAGTCGGTAGTCTCTTTTGAGAGGTGGGTTCGTTACCTTTTTCATTTGTTCTGGTCCTGGTAAGGGCGTCGTTTGTCATGAGTTTTGTCCTCTATTTAGGAGTTGTTCACGTCCGTGGTTGGACAGATCTGTATGGGATTTGTTGCATTGTTAGAGTTTATCGATGGAGGTCCAGATTGAATGGGTTGACTCACTTGTGGAGTCTTGGGTTCTTATAGTGCTTGTTCTGAAGGTGATTTTGGTTGATAGAATGCAAGACACGGGTTGCCGAATAGGAGTTGTGTTTCCGATGTTTAGTACTAGCAATGGTGGCTAGGGGATGTATCGTGAACTGTACATTCGAGGATGATTAGGTGATGTAATATGAGTCATGTACTCGGGTGTTTTTATTGATGTCTGAATTAAGCAGTATCTTGAGGACAAGTGTTGGTATCGTTTGAGTGTTAAGCAACTAGAGAGAGAGAATGTGTGGTTTCACTGAGGAATAATAGGAGTGATTGACTTTAGTTTTGAGGTTTCAGGTATGAGACAGGTGTATTGTGTGTTCTGAAGAGGTAAGAATTGAATCAAATTATGCTGTGAAGTCGTTTATCTGGTGTGGGTGTTATGAGGAAATGAGAGATCTTTTGTACGGGTTGATGATTGTGACGTTTGGTGTCATGTTGCTTTTAGCTTGTTATGATTATGTGATTAAAGCATGGTTGTGATTTTGAGAATAGGTATATGATTGTATGGTTGTTGAGGTTACGTATAGGGATGGATTGTTGGTGAGTGGATCTCATTGTTATTTTGCAGATTGTGTGAGTTTTTGTTTGAGGTTTAGACTTGAGGACAAGAACGACGTCTGTGTTGAGATTGGAATGATGATAAGAATGGCCTGGCCAACCATTTCTCCTGAGTCAGTCCATCTTTAGCACGATGTCGGGTCAAAGGTCCATGATTGTTTTAGTTTGTCAGAAATAGTGAGAGCACGGAATTGTGGATTGTGTCGGTGTGATAGTGTGAATTCAGCTAGTTTGTCTCGGTGATAAGGTGTGTTAGGTGGGACCAAGTGTCCAATCCGTTTGATTACTAAGGATCTTGTTTCGAGGATTTGTGTCTTGGGTACAGGATAGTGCGCTTTACTGATTGGGTGACAAATGTTTATGCAGTTGTTGGGAGAATTATTGTTTGGTCATCTTGAGGTCGATAAGTATACTGATTGTCATATAGTGCGATTAGTAGTTATTGGTATGGTTATGTGGTGGTGTAGCTATGTACTAGATAACAAGTGTTTGGTTTGTCAGGAATGTGTAGATTAGAGTTGAGATGGATTGAGAAATGGACGGGATTTCTTGTTTGGGGTTTAGTGTGTCCCTTAGAGGATGAGTTAGGTTGGACGTTGTTATGTCCGGTGGTTTGGCGACCATTCATTTCTCTGGTTTTGGAACCTTTCGTGACTGTGTAGAGTAGACTGAAGTCCGTTTTGAGTTAGGCACAAGGTCTAGTTGGTTTTGTGTTGTGATGAGGTGAGACATAGGTACCCACATCGGGTTTCGGTGGCAGTGGCATGTGATTGCCTGGTCATATCCGGTATCCAAGGCAATAATATTGGTGGGTTCATAGTCTCGGGGTTTTGTGAGATTTCTCAGGGAGGTGTGTGGTTGTGAGCCTTTTTCTTTAAGGAGGGTAGATTTCGAGGACGAAATCTCTTTAAGGAGGATAGATTGTGATGTTTCCGATTTTCGCCATTTTTCATTTTTTCAGAATTTTTGTATTTTTGTCTTTTGTCGTTTTGTGTGCCGGACACCGTGGGGTGTGCCGGTTGTGTCTGGGAGTTGGTTGGGACATTTCATTAAGTTCAGGACTCTTTGAAATGCAAGATTTATCGTTTTTGCATTTTTCATTTTTTTTAAGCCGAACGGTCCCGTGTGGGACCCGCTATTGGAATTGTTGCATACGGGTATTTTTGTTGGGTCCATTTGCATCATGTTTATTTTATTTAATGTGTTTTAAATGGTTGTGAATTAAATGTGCATCTATGTTTATTTGTGGTGTAAAGTTAAAGAAAAAAGAAAATGGAAAGTAGTGGGACCCACCTTGTACATTTAAGTAAGTTAGAGACCACATTTTGGTCTCATTTTCTCAATTCTCTCTCTCACTCCCGTAACCTTCTCTCTCACCCTCTCAAAGTTTCTTTTTCTTTTTCTTTTTGCTTCTAAACTTCAAGCTTAGATTTTTCCTTCAATACTTGGTGTTTTTGAGTGCCGCTTATGGCAAATTGAAGCCCACGACGAGATCTACGAGTTGATCAGAGCAAATCTTCATTTGGCCACCATTTAGGGAATATCTAATCCTAGGGTTTGAGGTGAAAATTGGGGCTTTTGGCTTAAATTGAGACAGGGGTCTCTAATACTCAAATTATTGTTCCTTTGTGAGTTTTTTCTACTTTAATTGTTGTCAAGCATGATTAAATTGAATTGATTGTTCCTTATATGATTTAATTGAGTATATGAACCATGTGATTATGTGTATTTGTTGATTTACTTGGAAAGTATACTTAATGTGTTAATTTTCTTTGCCTTTGATGCTTAATAATTTGTTAGAAATTTTATATGGAAGCATGTTAATTGTGTGATAATAATTCTCTCCATTTCCATTGTATTAAAAAGACATGTGATATGCATACAAGCATTGGGCATGAAAGAAAACGGAAAGTGTTTTGAAATGAAATTGAAAAGGGGATTTTGGGGAGAAATTTGAGAAAATGGTTTTGAGATAACCCGGTCGCCGCGGAGTCACCAAAGGGCCGGTGTGTTAATATAGCCTAGAGGGAACTAGGGAGATTGCCCTAGCGTGATTGAGCTATCTGAGCCCCAAATGATGTTGCGGAGGTACCAAAGGTCAGGGACAGTAGCCAACCCTTCTCTCATGTCAATGCAGAGTCACCAAAGGGTGGGTTATATTAACAGTTTCTGAAATGATGGAAGTTTTCTAAAAAATGGGGAGTGACATGCATGGCATTGCATTCATGGCATGGCATTCTTTTGTTTTGGACTTGAAAATGTATATTGTAGTTTTTCTTGGCTTCGTATAACCTTGTTCCCTATTATCCTATTCATTGCTTGGATTCACGGGGCTACAAGAGGTGGGTCTTAGGCACTACCTACTGAGCAATTTGTTCACCCTATTACATTTAACATTTTTCAGGACACGATGGCAAGTGGCGGGCGACGCTCCTCCATAGGGTTCGATGGGTTAGTAAACCATTTTGACATACTTTGTAGCTATAATCCTATTTTATTATTATTATTATTTATTTATTATTACTTATTTTTTTTATAAACCCGAAATGACCCGTATAATATGTATTGACGTAGGAAAGAATGGTGTTGTCCCTAGTTGACCTCGGGTTCGGTTAAGGACCTGGCTAACAGTAGAGACCTACGGGTTTGGGTCATTTCACAAGGGTTTTAAGATTTCGTGGAAGCGAATGGTAGACTACTAGAGTGAGACTATGAGAGAGAGGGACATGTAGTTAATTATCAAAGTATAACTTAGAAAACTGGAATTGTACTCCTTTGAATGTTAATTGTAATTGTGCTCATAGAACTCAGATTTTCGTAATAATAATGTTAAGGATTGAGGAATTGGGGTTGTGTCACCGCCGCTGAGAATGAGAAGTGTAGTTGAAGACCTGAGGTGAGAAATTTACTTTAGAATTTATTTTAGGATATATATATATATATATAATAACATAATAATGGGTGGTAAAGCCTACAAGAGTTGGCTTTGACTGCAAAAACACAAAAATGTTGTTGTAATGCAAATCTAAAAATTTATTTCATGATACAAATCTAAATTGTTAAATGTCCAATACTTCTCGTCTTGCTCGTTCAAGAGTTGGCTTTGACAGCAAAAAAACAAAAATGCTGTTGTAATGCAAATCTAGAAATTTATTTCATGATACAAATCTAAATTGTTAAATGTCCAATATTTCTCGTCTTGCTCTTTTTTGACGCCTTGCTCATTTTTGAACGCCTAGTTAAGAGCTTTTCCATCGTGGGTTTGGCGTAGTATCTAGTCCACTTAGCGCATTCTCATCAAAGGAATTTGCTGGTGTGTTGGTAATGGCAAATCTCAAAAGCCCAACTTACCACTGGTGCTGTGGGCAATTCGTTGATACCCGGGTTTGTCTAAAAAAACAGGTAGATATAAGTTGAGAGTGATCTATTTGTTTTCGGATTTAAAAATTTGAATAATGACACCCCATTTTATAAATAAAGAACCAAATATAGCTTTAAGTGACATGAAATGTTTAATATGCCCCGCCATGTATTTTCATCTCAACCTAAAATGACCAAACCAGCCTAAGTAATAGACATGTATACATTTTGTAGAGTTTTACTCACTCTGATCTCCCCCAACAATTAGCACCACCAACTCTTCTTTTCTATTCCATCATGCATATCAACACACACATATACATTACACACAAACCCAACATAGAGCCATATCCAGTTTCCTTCACCGCCACCTACCACGCACCGCCATGTCCCTCCATGTCCCTTCTTTTCTACCACACCCTAAAATAACCCTTCAATTACCACAACCTCACTGGTCAACCCCTCAAGTACCTCAACCTCGCCGGATCCCAACGCCGGCGAAGCCGTCGCCAGATCAATTCGATCTCCGTACATACACACACACACACACACATATATATATCACTTCTACCACCATCACCACCACCAAATCCGACCCACGACCACCACTTTTACCACCATCATCACCACCCAATCCAACCCACGATAAATCTAATTAAACCAAGGGGAACCGTAAATCAAACCCAATTCACACACACAGACACAGACACATAGTATCCCTCAAACCCCCAATCTGAAACCCTATACATATACACAGGTTTTGGTCTCCTGTGATGAGAAGTGAAGTGAAAAAGAGATGATGCCTTCAACAGCTGCAACTGCATTGAGTTAGATTGACTCAATGATTGGTTCGTACTGTAGAGGTCCTCTCCTCGGTGTTTCTATGTGTGAGGTGTGACCGTGCTCCATGGTCTGGTCAAGATTAGGCTCCATAGTCGTGTCATCGGGCTTTGCGCAACCGGTCATCAAGTTTGGTGAGGATTGAGAGGTTGGGTATGTAGTTGATGATGAGGACGAAGGTGAAGGTGAAGGTGAAGGTGGTCTCAGGTTCAGATCTGGTATTGGCTGATTCATCGTGGTGGTAGAGGTGGAGGTGGAGGTGAAGGTGGGTGGTGGTGGGCCTAAGTTGGGGTGGCTATGGAGGTTGCGATGGTGGTGGCCGGTGGGTGAGTGGAGAGAAAGAAAGAGGTTATGGCCGGTGGTGGGTGAAATTAGGTGATGGTGGTGTTGGAGCTGGGCTGATAGAAAATTGTATACATGTGGATGTATATTCACTAGTTTGGTCATTTTAGGTGGTCAAAGGTAACATGATTGGGGTGTCTATTGGGTGTCATTGTTCAAAAGTGTATCTACCTATATTTTAGGCTGGGTGGAGGCTGTCACTGCAATTTACCCAAATATATATATATATATATATATATATATATATATATCACTGGTACTATTTTGTATTTCTATTTAATAAAAAAAGAATTAGCTGTAAACTCTAACTTAATAATTTATTTATAAATATATGAATAAAATTATAAAATATATAATAATCTTATAATTTAGGGTTAATTTCACTGACACTCCCTCAAGTTTGGCCAAATATCACCCTCAAACAATTTTCGAAAATAACTATCATTCGCATAACAAGATGAGAGTGATCGAACTGTTCACCACGAAATTAAGATGACCCGATAACGGATCCAAAATGCGGAAGCAAAAGATAAAACAACATCTCTAGAGACACAACACGTCTCTAAGACACCAATGTGACCCTCAATGAGGTCATGGAACCCAAAGAATACGAATGTAGAAGCGACGTTTCAAAAATAGACAAGAATGAACCTAGGGGCAAAATGGTCATTTTCAAAATGAATGTGGGTGCTACCAAGCACACCATTGGAAAGATAACGAAAAATCAATAAACTTAAACTCAAGAATCACTTGATTCGGAGGCCGGATGAAGAAGATATGGCTAACGGAAGAAAAAAGGGTAAAAAGATCAAAATAGTCAACTCAAGACCATCTAACCGGTTAGGAGGCAAAAATAGAGGAGACCACAATCTGCCCAAGCTCACGTAACCGGTTACGAGATCCACCACCCGTACACTTGACCCATACACTTGTACTACAGTTCAGTAAAAAGTTAACAGCAGGGGTTTTTCCAAAAAAAATGGGTTTTTGAGGGCCGAGATGAGATTTTTTTGAAAAAACACAAAGAAGAAAACTCCCCCCCCCCCCCCCCCCCCCCCCAAAAAAAAAAATTTTAGTTTTCTGATCAACCATGGTCCAAACCAAAATTGAAAAACAAGGAAAAATGATAGAAATGCCCCTAAGAAAAATCAGGTCATGAGGGCTAAAAAACTGCTAAAATGCAAAACTGAAAGCTGAACTTCGCGAGGGATTTCCGGTACCAAGACAACATTTTCTGGAAAAACACGATGAAAAATTCCCCCCCCCCCCCCCCCCCCCAAAAAAAAATCATGTTTTCTTAGTGATCATGTCAATGCCAGAATTTATTTCTTGAAGGAAAACCCCAAAATGCCCTAAAATCATATTATGCAATAAAAATACAAAATGAGTCCATAGGAGGCTCAAATCACCAAGGAAGAGGTTTTTATTGAAAACGATCATGCACGCAAACGTAACTTACCTATTAGGACGTGCTACAATGGTCCACGGCTTAAAAATACAGCCGATGCAAAATTCGACCCCCCAACGGCCAAAAAGGCGAAAGTGCACACGAAATGAAAATTTTGAAATTCATAATTATGAAGTGGCTTCAAATTACCGTTTGGCCCTTGGCTATACTTCATACATGATTAATGAGATCCTATGGAAGAATAAAAATGGAATTCTCACACCCGACGCAAGTATGGTGAGGCAATGACTTGACATTTTTCATTATTTCCATAATATTTTATGAAGTCAAAAGTTACATAGGATACAAAATATTGGTCATTGGTATCCGACCTCATTTCATACATGTTAAATACATTGTAAAAGGTATACTTACGTACATGTTACATATATGGAATCAAATATACACATTTTGACATATAAGGCTACAAGTGGCATTTCAAGCCAACCTTTACAAGAATGGAAACCTTCAAGTCCACAAATCATCCAAGTATAATGAGAATCTCTAACCTTGATTCCTATACTTGAAAAATGTCCCCGATAACTTTGGGGTGAGTAACATAAAGTTACTTGTAGGAGATGAGCATGCAAGGACCTAACGTTTTACAAGTTTATCACATTAATGTGAAACAATTTAAAAGGTCATGCCACCTAACGTCTACGTCAAAGGTGAGACGCAGGGAGCATCCTAAGCTACCTTAGAAATCACATCATTCATGCAATTCAAACAACATAGAAGTATGCTATATAAAGCAACAAGATATAGATTCTCAAAACCATCAACTTGAAATCTAAAAAATGAAAATGACAAAAGTTGGTCATGCCACCTAATGTCTATGTTCCAAATGAATCTATAGGATCATTCCTGAGCTACATGTGAACATTTAAAGCATAATGTACTTAACAAAATTAAATCGTTAATAAACAAAACCACAAGTCACAATTTAACATTGGTTGTCAACTTGGAATTGAATACGAAATCAAATAGTGGAAGACTTGGACATCAAATCTCGGAGTAAACCAAGACCTAAATGGTTATTCCTTGCACTAACCCGCTGGGAAAACCACCCCGTGCGCATAAATGACCTAGAGGACTCTTATCCCCGTACTAGAGCTAAACCCTAGCCATCTCAACATAACAATGTCCTAAGTGACTCCAAAATAAATAAGTTAACAACTTATATACGTATTAAATAGTACAAGAAACTACCTTCATGCACAAGTAGGTTAAAACCACACAATACATGCTTTAACTCCACAACTACTATAGGATGACAATGTCGAATCTTCAGAGTGTGATTCGTTACACGCTATAATAACATCACATGTCGAATCCTCAGTGTGCGATTCGTTACACGCTATAACAATATAATTCAATATTGAAAACACATATTCATGAATCCATTACAAGTCTAAAATCATAATTTAAACATACTACCAATGTCAAACACATGATTAAATCAGTAATGCCATAGAAACGAAAATTTATTAAATAACTAATTAATTTCTTTAGGTTTCAAATCTCAATCAAATGATTTCCAATTAATATATGTTAAACAATATAGAATGGTCATTACATATATTCATTCAAAATCTTAATTAGGCCAATGGAACTATTAAATAGATTTTAAATTATCCTTTTAATTAAAATCTCTAGATTTTCAAACTCATCTAAATGCTCTCAAATTAAAGTATGTTAAAGAACATATGAAAACTTAATATATCACAAGTTAATTCCATGCAAGGTATGACCATGAGAATTAAACTTTTACAAAAGGAAATTATTAAATAAAAGTTGCAATTCTTATTCAAATAATCCCAATTTAATATATGTTAACAAATATACCATGACCTAGTTTACTAGCATGCCACAATTTAATTCTTAGTTGAATACCATCATGAGAATTAAATCTTAAACATAGAAAATAATTAAATTAAGTTCTAGATTATGAACAAAAGCATGCATACAAGTTGTATAAGCATCAATAGCATGCAAGACAACAAAAATATAAACCTATAACATCCCCTACCTCCATTTGAGATGAAATCTCAAATCCCCATCGAAAGAAAAGTGCTCTGAATCCGACGATACTTCGGGGTTTTGTCGAGGACAACGAGATGAACATTAAACCGCAAGAAAGTCCTACCAAAATCCTAACTTAGTTTCAAACCCACACTAAAAAAATGGTCGAAAACGGATTCTAATAAGGAGGAAAGGAAGACCTCACCAAGGCCTTCGATAAACACTATGGCACTACGGCATTTACCACAAGGAAAGAGGCCGGAGAAGAAGAGAGAAGGGTGGCAGCCCTAGGCTGCCATGGCTGGCCGGCCAAGGAGGGAGGAAGAAGAAAGAAAAGTCTACTTTTTCTTGTGACACCCCCTGTTTATATAAAAAAAAACCCTAAAAGTGTCCCGAACGAGTCCGGCCAGGTTCGAAAAAGTGAAATTTGAGTAGACGCGCTCAAACGGCAAAACTCTATCCACAAAAAAGAACCAAAATGAGAAAAGATAAACAACGAAAAAAATGGCGTCGAAAACTGAGTTCCGGGTAGAGAGATATGCCCCAAACAAATTTGGCGCTAACTAGGGCCGAAAACCCTAAAACTGGGGAAAAATGTCCGGAAGGAAATTCTATGAGCACACGACTCAACGAAAAGTGAAAATGAATCCCATACGAGGATCCAGGCTTAAAATGAGGCATTTTGCAATAACTTTCATTAATTGCACAATGGCTCCTACAAAAAGGGTTAACTACATTAATGACCTATAATGAAAATATCTTCTAAAAATATTTTCTTAAAAACCCCTGAAATAAAATATCTCCAAAAGATATTTATAAAAAACACCCCAAGAAAAGAAAATGTTTCTGAAGAACTATGCATTCATGCCTCTATGGACATCGGGAGTAACTAGAGTACTTTTCTACAAAAGTAAAGATACGTATTTCATAGAAACCACTTAGAATGAAGATATGTGAAGTCAAAAACCAACTCTGGACACAAAAAGTGAGGTTGTGCCAAAAAGTGACAAAGGGGGAAAAAGACGAAAAGTGAATAGTGTCAAAAAATGGAAATGTGGAAATGATGCGGTCCTTTAAAGAAGTTGTCAATCCAAAGGAAAGAGTCTCGGAAACCATTCCTGAGCACTTGAGATGA
Organism: Cornus florida; assembly: GCF_030987335.1. Classification (NCBI taxonomy): domain Eukaryota; kingdom Viridiplantae; phylum Streptophyta; class Magnoliopsida; order Cornales; family Cornaceae; genus Cornus; species Cornus florida. The sequence goes on along the minus strand of NW_026775571.1, from coordinate 37,199,694 downwards.
CACTAAGTGACGAGAAACCGAACTCAGAAAAGAAAAGATCAACGGAAAAAAAAAAAAAAAAAAAAAAATATCCGCGAAAATCTGAGAAAAAATAAAGGAAGAAAAATGACACTTATTGTGTGTTTATAGGTACTTTCCCAAAGAAATGATTAAAACTGAGACTTTATGATGAAAAGACTGATATCGAAACTTATAGAGTCGTTGCCGGTCATTCAAAGCAAGTCGAGAGCTTAAATGATGAAGTTTGGAGGAATTCAAGTGCTAAGGCTCGAGTCTAAGTTCTAAGGCTCAAGCTTAAGTTCTAAGGCTCGAGCTCTGCAAGAAAAAGGAGAAAAATCAACTAAGGCATTAAAGCTCGAGGTTTGACCTCTGAAGCGCGAGCCCTACATAGAGGTGCTCGAGCTTTAACCAAGGGTGCTCGAGCCTTAACCAAGGGTGCTCGAGCCTTTGCCTATAAGCTCGAGCATGAGGCGTCAGAATTTGAAGAGTTGATTTCAAGAAAGCTAAGCTCCCAAGGCCTCGTGTTAGACCTCAAGGGATTAAGCAATGTCATTCAAAGCTCGAGCCCTGAGCCCCAAAGCTCAAGCTTTGTTTAAAACTCGAGCTCTATAAAGAAAGAATCGAGTAATGTTAATAATAATAATAAATAAATAAAAAAACCCCAAAATATTCTAAGTATTGAAGGAAAAGACGCTTCGAAAAATAGTTGAAATTTTTTGTCTAAGTACAAAAGTGAAGATTGAGCACCATTCTTTAAAACTCGAGCCATATTTCAAGAAAGCTCGAGCTTTGCTTCCAAAGCTCGAACTTTGGCAAATAGCTCGAGCTCTGCTTCTGAAGCTCGAGCCTTCCATGACAGACTGGACTTATAAAGTGACCGGAATTATTCTTTTTTAAGTCTTAATTTATTCTAGATGGGCCAGAAGGCCCACCAGAACCTTAATTATTCTATAAAAGAAGGTACAAGGCCTTAGTAGAAGAAGTCCCTTTTTCTTGTATTGTTTAGAGTTCTGATATTGTGGTGGTGGCTTTTAGGGTTCTATAACCTTAGAAGGTGAAGATCCTGAGAAGAGAAGTGATGTCCGTGATGATGAAGATGACAATAACATATAAGATATTTTGCATCGTCATGAGTAGCTAATTCCTCTCTTAGGGCACTCATGTAACCTGACCTAAGTACTATGGTTTGATTATTTCAACTTTGGGTGTTTTTAATATAGTATATTTCTGATTATATGATTCTGAGCAATTGAGACAACTCAATTGAATTTCAATATTTTAAATAGTTTTTGAAAAGTTATTACCTTGTCTTAGATATAACTGCTTTAAAACTATTCTCAACCCATTCTTATTGGACAGTATCTGGCCCTGCCGGACATAAGAATGGAGATTATGTAATGGTGTTCCAATATTTTTTATAAATGAATATTTTCATAGTCTATGCTAAGGAAAGATGGACTGTTTGCAAAATTAGTTAAAGTAGTTAAAGTAGGTAGGTGGATAGTCCATGCTTACTGCAGATATGTTATAGTTAATTGAAATTTATAAAACATCTTTCTTTAAAATCGAATTGAACGAATGTTATTGAGTTCAATTAATTTGAAATATAAATTGTTACCCCAGAGTTGAACCATTAACTACAGTATGAAGTTAAAGGTGAAGTTAAAGCCCTAAGACCTCTCTCTCTCTGATATCTTTAGTTTAAATTCAGTTTAATTTTATTTTATGTTTGTGATAACCAATCAATCAATTCAACCAATTACCTGTAAACCAAAAACTAAATTGGATTAGTTAGAAACAAAACAAAAAACACTCATCTCCCTGTGGGATCGACACCCTCTACATAGTCCTATCCTACAAAGATTCGTACAAATGCGACTGGTAATTAAACTGACACATCAGATGACAACAACCATGAGTGGCTAGATCTTTCTCTTGGGGCTAGAGATAACCCTAGGCTTGCCTCCTAAACTTTAGTATTTTGTAATTAGTGGGGATTTATGTTGTAATTGTTGTATTGACCTTATATTTATATAAATCTTGTTTCTATATGATTTGTATGGCTTAATGCTTTCAATTAATCTTTCAATTTTATTCATATGTTTATATGTGATGGAATGGATGGTTATGTGCTGACACTTGACTCTTTACATTTGATGCATGTCTATGTGTATTAAAATTATGGATCTAGTGTTGGTTAATGCATAGCGCTTAATTGACTACTCTTGTGATGTGTTTAGATGCATTGTGCTACCTCATTAGCTTAATTAGTTTAATTTATTTGTAATTAGTATAAATGTAGTGTAGTTGCTTTAAATTCTTAGATAGATAGACAATCCATGCTTGTGTTTGATGGTCCATGCTTATAATTACAAGTAGTACATTTCTTTAGACTAATGTGTGCACCAATTTATTGAATAGTTAATGGCTTAATTTGATAGGTTGTGCTACTCATTAGCTTGAATAGACAATGTATGCTTATTTTGTCACCCATGATTAGTATTTCAATTGGTATCACACACATATTTGTTTTACAACATTTAATCCCCATAAATTGACAAATACTAGATGTTTAGTGAGGTCAAGGTTAGTGGTGAACTCTATATCCCAAGACCTTTCTCTCACTCTCTACACCTCATTTACTTTAGCTTGTTTTACATTGCATTTCTTTTAATTGAATTGTAGTATAATTCAACCAACAAACCATTCTCTCTGATCATTCGACCTACTAATCTAACTTCGATTCTGTAATACCTTGCAAATCCCTTGGGACTATCCCTTTTCACTCGTACTACATAGTATAGTGTTAAGTGGTTTTTATAAATTCTAAATGTGGTGGCCACTTCACACACTCACACTTTTTATATTATTTTGAGCATAAAGCACGAGCGACACCACTCCTCCTTTGTACGAGCCCATACAAAAGATCTGTTCTATTGAACAAAAACTTTCTCTTCCCCTCTCATCATCCTCCTCATTTGTAGAAACCTATAGAAAATATCTCTTCTAAGGAAGAAAATCTTTAATTCTCAGCCTCTCTCTTACCTTCTCATCCTCCTTTGTACAAGCCTATAGAACGTATATGTCATAGTAAAGAAGATCTCTCCGTTGCCCTAGTGATCCGCTAACATGGACCATAAGACCATTAATCAATCTCTGATCACACAAGCTTTGGGTTAAACCACTATCCTTTCATTTTTGTCTTCTTAGAACTCAAGTATAGAGAGGTACCAGCCAATAAAGCTGATACATTCAAGTAAAGATGAGCTTGTATATCTGGAAAAAAAAAAAGAGTACAATAAATATTCTATGTAACCGACAACATTGTCATATTGAAATCTGTTATAATAAATCTCAGTCTCTCTTCCCCTCTCACCATCCTCCTCCTTTGTACAAGCCGAAACATATGATTTGTTCTAGTGAAGAATAGTTTTCTCTTCCATTCTCATCATCCTCCTCCTCCTCCTTTGTAAGAGCCTATAGAAAAAATCTTTTCCAGTGAAGAATAGCTTTCATTCTCAGCCTCTCTCTTCCCCTCTTATCCTTATGAAACTATAGAACATATATGTCAAAGTAAATATGAGCTCTCTACTACCCTAGTGATCCGCCAACTTGGACCACAAGACCATTAATCACTCTCTGATTATACAAGATTTTGGTTCAACCACCATCATTTCATTTTTGTCTCCTTAGAACTCAAGTTTAAAGGGGTACAACCAATAGAGTTGATACGTTCAAGAAAAGAAGAGCTTGTATATCTACAGAAAATAAAGTATAATAAATATTCTATATAACTACCTACATTGTCATATGAAAGGTTGTTATAATAAATCTCAATCTCTCTTCCAGTGAAGAAAAGCTTTCATTCTCATCCTCTCTGTTCCCCTATCATCCTTCTTTGTGCAAGCGTATAGATTATATATGTCAAAGTAAATATGAACTCTCTACTACACTGGTGATCCACCAACATGGACCACAAGACCATTAATCACTTTCTGATCACACAAGCTTTTAGTTCAACCACCATCGCTTCATTTTTGCCTCCTTAAAACTCAAGTGTAAAGAGGTACCAACCAACAGAGCTGATACGTTTAAGTAAAGAAGAGATTGTGTATCTGTAGAAAACATAGTACAATAAATATTCTATATAACTGCCATCATTGTCATATTAAAGACTGTTATAATAAATCTTAGTCTCTCTTCTCTTCTCATCATCCTCCTCTTCCTTTATACGAGCTCATACAAAAGATTTGTTCTAGTGACGGAAAGTTTTATCTTCCCCTCTCATTATCCTTATCCTCCTCCTTTGTAGGAACCTAAAAAAAGGATCTCTACCAGTAAAGAAAATCTTTCATTCTCAGCCTCTCTCTTCCCCTTTCATCCTTTTTTGTACGAGCTTATAGAATATATATGTTAACGTAAAGAAGATCTCTCCACTACCCTAATGATCCACCAATATGGACCACGAGACCATTAATCACTCTCTGATCACACAAGCTTTTGGTTCAACCACCATCCTTTCATTTTTGTCTTCTTAGAACTGAAGTATAAAGAGTACCAACTAATAGAGCTGATATGTTCAAATAAAGAAGAGCTTATATATCTGCAGAAAACATAGTACAATAAATATTATATATAACTGCCAACATTGTCATATTAAAATCTGTTATAATAAATCTTAGTCTATCTTCCCCTCTCATCATCCTCCTCCTCCTATTTTGTATGAGCCTATACAAAAGATCTGTTCCACTGATAGAAAAGCTTTCTTTTCCCCTCATGCTTTGTAGGAGCCTATTAAAAGGATATTTTCCAATGCCGAAAAGCTTTTATTCTCAACCTCTATCTTCCCTTCTCATCCTATTGACGAGCCCCTTTCTATGTGATAGAAAACTAACTTTTTAATGCGAGAGGTCGCTTCGTAAGGTCAAAATATGAATGTGGTTTAGGAAGCCTTTGAAAGTTAAATCTACATTTATAAAACCACTACTACAACTAGTGAAGTATAACGAGTAGGGATCATCCGTAGGGATTATACGTGTTAGAATTTAATTTCGACTCTAATGTACCAATTAATTACAAAGAGAGAGATTGGTTGATTAAACTAAGATGCAATGCAATTAAAATAAACTAAGATGAGTCAGGGATTTAAGAGATGAGAAGTGAGGTCTTGGGTTCCATTGGAATTGTCACCAAGCTTGTTCACCAAACCACACACTTTTAACTAATTGAGGAAAACATTCTTGTAATCTAGATGTGACTATGAATTGCAATATTAAGCATAGACCATCAAATTCAATAATGTATTGTCTACCTAACCAACAAATAAACTAAGTATAGAACAACCCATCAATTCTAAGCATGACTCATCAAACTAGTCACAATTGTAGCACACATCAATCTAAAAAATCATGGAATTTGCAATAATAAGTTATGGAATATCAAATCAAGTAAAGATTTTCTACCTACCTACTAGCATGAATTAAATTGTTGAACAACCCATCAAGCATAAGCATAATCTATCAAATTAATTGACAAACCCATTTAATAAAAACCATGTCTAGCCATCACTAGATTCTCAATCAACCACACATAGACATGCAATTAATATAGAAAAACTAGTGTAGAGATCAATTCCCAAATAATCACACATAAGACAACATGTAATCACATAGAGAATCAATAGAAAGAATTAATCCATAGAAATCAAAGGAGAACCCTAGATTTATTAAATTCACAAGGCTAAAACACTAATCACAAGATATTATTCCCCAAAAAGTATGAAAAAGATAGAGGTTTAGATTACAAACTTGGGGCTCATCCAAGCCCCAAGGAGAAGTCTAGCCAATCATGGAGGAGGTGGGTGTGATCTTGGAACCCTCAAGGGCAATCCCCAAACATGGCTCCATCTTCTTCTTTGTTGAATTCTATAGAAAGAGTGTGTGTAGATGTTGAGATGTGCTCTTGGAGCCTCCATTCTTCTCTTATCTTCTAACCCTAATCTCTAACTTTTCTAGAGAGATAAAATAAAAATTACAATGAAATAAAATTGAAGACAAAAGTTATTTTACAAATGGTTCAATTCCCTTTAAATACAAGGTCCTTGGAGTAGTGAACAAGTCAGAAAATAAGCCTTTAAAATATCTAATCCCGCAGCTATGTAGTAGGTAAAGTTCGGGTGCGCAGGAATAAAACAGCTCGCTGCCTACGTATTTTCGATCGATCGAAGATTTTCGATTGATCAAACATTTAGCTTCGATCGATCAAAGCTGACATGGCATCAAAATATCTTCTTGGCCCTATCCACTTTGCTGAGCTGGCACCGCCTTATTTCGATCGATTGTAGCTGACTTCGATCGATTGGGACTCCTTTCAATCGATCGAAGTTCCTGTGACGCAATTTTTTTTGCTTCTTTCCAACTTTGCTCCTTAGTTCCAAAATTGAGCTAAATGGCTCTTATTAGCCTGTTTGAACTTTATTAACCTGAAATAGGCAAAAACACAAATAAGTACTAAGACATGAAAGTAAGATAGATGAATGGACTAAAATATCCTAACTTTGGTGCTAAAATGCGTCACATTTGAGCACTTATCACCTCCTTTGTACAAGCCTATAGAATAGATCTGTTCCAATGAAAAAAATCTTTCATTCTCAGCCTCTCTCTCCCCCTCTAATCCTTATCCTCCTCTCGAAATGGTAACGTATTCGCACTTTAGTTTAGTTTTAGTTTTAGTTTTTGTTTTTATTTTTGTTTTTTGTTCCTTCATTTTTACTTATCAAGAGTTACAATTTATTGGTTATGTCATATATTTTTTTAATCTTATACAAGGAATAAAATGAAGAATAATAATGGTAGAACTTACCGATGTCAGAAGATATTATGGCCGCTTGCAACGCATTTCTCCTGTTAAGCGCTGAAATATGCATATTTCAACCCTTGATCTTGAGTATATTAAGAACTTATTCTATCTTATTTTCCCGCTTTAGTCTTATTTTACGTTTTTCCCCTTTTCAAGTGCATAAGGTTGAAATGAGCTAACTCAGTTGAAATAGAGCCTTAGGAAAATCAACCAAAGTCTTTGTGGGAAGATGAAGCAAAATGATAGCTAAGATGCAAAAATTTCCTCTTTAATCGATCCAACTTTAAGTACAATCGATCATGGTATGATTGATCCAACCAGCTACCATGATGGATTGAAGGCCTTGTCCTTATCTAAATAAATATCTCCTATTAGTTATAATCGATCCAACTCTTCCATGATCGATCACAACCGTTGTTCTTATCTTCATAACTACTTTTGTTCTTATCTTCATAACTACTTTTGTCCTTATCTTCATAAATATCTCAGCCTTTGTCCTTATCCATATTATTAGCCGCCATACATCTATGATCGATCGAGCCAATCCTATGATCGATTCAACTTGCCTCGAAAACTGTGAAAAACAGAATTAAAGCCTGATTTTAGGGGAGCTTGTGGTGCAATCATTTTGGGATCCTAGTGCACGAGGTCTGACCATTTTGATGTCACTTGAGTAACCTATATAAGGGAATTAGCCCTTTTTAGAAAGGAGGTTGGACATTTGGCAGGGATTAACTTAGGATTAGATATATTTTGGGACATTTTCTCTCTAGTTCATACACACTCTCTCTCTAGGGTTTCAACTAAGGAAGAAGAAGAGCCAAGCCTTGGGGATGATTTGTGAAGCAACCTTGATGACATCTACCTTCTCCATGAATAGCTAGTCCTTCACTTATGGCTTGGATGAGCCATAAGCATGTGTAATTAAACTCTTGTTCTTCAATTTTTGGGGATTTATATGTTATAATTTGTGCTATGGTCTTGTGTAATCAAACTTGGTTGTACCAAGGTTTTTATTGATAATTATTCCTATTGATTCTCTATGTTGGTTGCATGTTGTCTTATGTGTAATTTATTGATGATTAATCTCTACACTAAGGGCTAGTTTGATGTGGTTGAATGAAATAAAGTATGAATGGAATGAATTAGAGAATGGAATGGGAATGAAATGAGAATGGAATGACCATTCCATTATCATATTTAGTTGCACAGAAAAACCTCTCTCTTGCCTTCTTTTTCTCTCCAAACATCATATTTTTGTAAAATCTATATATATATATGTGTGTGTGTAGCTGACGTTTCATCAAATGTTTTATTTATTTATTTATTTAAGTGGGAATGGAATGGTCATTCATTTAGTTGGAAAGTGAAATGAATTAGTGAGAAACACCATTCTCGGAGAATGGGTAGGAATCATCATTCTAATTTTAAAATAAGTTACCAAACTAGAGAATGAAAACAAAAGCATTCCATTCCTGCTTCATTTGATTCCATTCACTCATATCAAACACGGCATAAATGTTTTTACTAGTTATGTTTAGTGATGGCCTGTGATACCCCTCAACTCCGAGACATGGGTTGATCAGGCCCAAGCCCAAACCCGAGGGAATACCAAACAATTAATATATAAACAAGCAGGAATACAAAAAGATTTAAGAAATAAAGAATAAAACTGAAAGAATTAATTAATATAAAATCCTCAAACCTTAAAGATTAAAATAATCCAACTCTCCAAAACCTACAAGAGTACAACTCGGGAATCCATCTAGTGGACCCCTAAATAGAATCCCAACTGAAAAGTAAACCACTGAAGATAAAATCCAAATCTAAAACATGGAATGAAAACCTACGTCGCCGGTAGAGTGTTGGACCGTCTCTGCTCAGTCTGAACAAGCCCTAAGACGGAACCGTCCGATACCTGAAAAATATAAGAGTGGGTCAGGCCCACGAATAAGTTCTATTCTAACTACAATCCATACAGTGATCCGATACGCAGATACATCCTAGATATCTCAACAATATCTAACTAGTCCATAAATATATATACATATATCCACACTAAGGGACACTCATTGGACTACAAAGGGGTCTCAACCTGAATAGAAGGCAACATGCAAAATGCACCAGAGATGGGCAAGAGTACCTAGACCTAATAGGGTACACCTCAACCGTCATAGCCAACTATGCATCCCAACGCATATACGCTTCCTAACCAACGATCCTGAGACTCAAGCTCATATCGTGGTACCATAATCACATATTTAAAGTCCGTCCAAAACCAGAGTATATCATTCAATTGTTCATTGATCTGACATAAGATTTAAAATCCAGTTAGTCACCCAACTTATTCAGTTAATCTGACTCAACCACAATTAACGATTAATCCAGGTAGTCACTCAACTTAGTTGATCTGACTTAAATATAAGTAGGATTCAATATTTTACAATCCATTCCCTTATTCCAATGAGTTAGGTCTTAACGTTTTGAGTTAAACCATCCCTAGTATGCCATCGTCCCATACCGGCGCATACAATCCATAACATCCATATAATTGACAGAATTTAATATAATAATTCAGTAATTAAAATCCAACACATAAATCCATATAATTGATAGAACCTAGTTTAATAGTTTAGTAATTAGTAATCAAAATATTAATCCATGTAATTGCATAATAGAGTTTATTATTTCAGCAATTAGCATCCAAAGTAAGCGTAGATCAAGTTTGATAAATAACTGACCCTATTGTGCATCCAAAACAAGATTTATAATCATGTTATAGTCCATTAAATTGCTAAATTAAAGTTAAGTAATTAAATCCCTCATATCCGTTAACGTTATGCACAATTATTTAAACTTTCACACCGTTCACTTTATTAGCGTATAAATGTACATTATGCATCCTAGGGTTTTAATACACCATGAAATAATTATTAGAACTCTCATTTAAAATCCCACAACAGTTCAAAAGCCCAAACTCATCCAAACAGTGCCCAAAAACACCTTCAGAATGCGTCAAACAAGGGAGCCTGCTCTCAAAACTTGAGAACAAGCTCAATTACACATGGAGCTGGCTCCTTAGACCTTGGAGCCGGCTCTATGAAGAGGGGAGCAGGCTCCCTATCACTTGGAGCCGGCTCTACACAAGAGGGAACCGGCTCCCACTTCCATGGAGCCGGCTCTCTCCCTCTCTGAGAGCTCTAAACCTTTTCTGGCCTTCTGCTTTGTCTCCAACCACTTCCAACTCTTTTGTTCTTCATTAAAACTAAACCTAAGAGTCTAAAGTATATCCAGTAACATCCCAGTCCTTTATTTAAATCAGTTTGCATTAAAAACAACCACAAAAATAGTTACCGATTCATTATGCTTTAAGGTCCGACGATGAAATCCAATTTTGCAATAACAGTTCTAGATAAAATTAAACACATACAGGCGAATAATCTAACATATACTAAGCATGCAAGATTCATTTAATGTCCAATTAAAATCCTAGAGATCATCTAGGTATGCACAGAATATAGGTTAAGGGGAGAGAGACAGAATAAAACTTGCTTGTGTGGTTTTGAATCAAAACCTCATCGCCATCTTCCTAAGCTTTTTGGTGACGTCCGTTCACTGTTAACCTCCTACTGCTCAACCTTCCCTCCTCCTAGGTCCGTCCTTTTAATCCACAGCCAAAACCCTAACTGCTATCTCTCCAATTCCCTCTCTATTTCTCTCTATATCACTGTACGTGAATAGGGTTTTTCCAACCCTAGCAGACGTATACTGTTATATATATATAGGCTTTAGCCAAAACCTAATTCTACAACATTAAGAGACAGAACCCTATAATAAATAAAAACTAGTCGGCTATAACATACGGGGATTACCTAAAAGAAAAATAAACCCTAACTAAAACAATAAATGAAACAAATAATTAAATATTCACCTAAGCATATATAAAAGCAAACAAATAATTAAATTAAAAAGTTAATTCAAATAATTCATAAATTACATCATTTAAAACAATTTAGTCCAATAACTCAAAATAAAAAAACAAATTCAAAAATTAACCCAAAGAAGTCAATTAAATAAAAACTGTGACGACCCTGGTTTTTAGGCCAGCATGTCCTGTGATGAACCGTAAGGATGATCCGATAACGGATCCGAATGCGGAAGCGAAAACAGAAAACAAGATTCTAAGAAGTCAAAGTGACCTTCCATGAGGTCGTGGAACTCAACAAGAACTGAAGCGGAAGTAAAAGATCGAAAATATGACAAATAAGCCCCTAGGGGCAAAATAGTCATTTCTGAAAACTATAGATTCGGGTGCCACCAAGCACACCGCTGGAAGGACAACGAAAAACTAATCAAGATGGATTCAAGAATCGCATGATTCGGAGTCCGGACGAAGGAGAAACGGCATGACGAAGAAAAACGAGCACTTAAGGCAAAAAGTGTAAACTGGTAATTATCCAGGAAAAATCGGGTGCAACCGAGCACACCGTTGGAAAGACAGCGAAAAATTAGTTAAGTTCAAAAAAAAAAATTCACTTGAATCGGAGTCCGGACGAAGGAGAAACGCCCAAAAGAAGAATTGACGTCGCAGCGGCCCGACGAGGGGCCATGGCGCACACAGCGCCCATGCGCGACCCCACCGGCGTGCATGCCGGCACCCAAAGACATGGCTGGTGGCAGCCCTTGGCTGCTGCTACATTTTTTTTGATCTGCCCAGAACTGAGGCTTGAAACGGAGGTCAAGACGAGTTTTTCTGGAAGAACATGAAGAAAAAACCCCCCCTAAAATCGAGTTTTCTACCTGACAGCGCGGACGAAATCGAAAAAAACTCACTGTAAAATCCCCAAAATTCCCCTAGATCAGAACTGAACAAGAGGGTCATAAAGCTGCTAAATGAAAACTGGAAGCTGAAACTTCACGTGGGATTTTCGGTACCAAGACGACATTTTCTGGAAAAACACGAAGAAGAAACCCCCCTTAAAATCATGTTTTCTATTCAACCATGTCAAAAGAAGAAAATAAAACTGATGTGAAAGGTTCATAATGCCCCTCAGAATATGCAAAAAAAATGCGAAATGAATTCACAAGAGGATCAAAACACAAACGATGAGGTTTTGCCCGAAAACGACTATGCACGCAAACGTAACTTACCTATTTAGACACGCTACAATGGTCCATGGCTTAAAAATAAGCCGATACAAAATCCGACCCCCCAACGGGCAAAAAGGCAAAAATGGAACTTGGAATGAAAACTCGAAATCTAAAAATACAAAACGGGATCAAATGACCGTTTGGCCCTTGGCCACACTTCAAACATGATTAATAAGACCCTATGAAAGAATGAAAATGAAATTCCCATACCCGATGCAACCATGGTGAAGCAATGACTTGCGATTTTTCAAGATTTTCACAATATTTCATGAAGTTAAAAAGTTATATAGAATACAATACACATGTCATTGGCCTCCGGCCTCATCTCATATATGTCAAATACATTGAAAGGAGTGCACTTATGTACACATTACATACATGGAATCAAATATACATATTTTGACATATAAGTCTACAAAATGACATTTCATGCTAACATTTGCATGAAATGGAAACTTGAAAGCTACACGACATCCAAGGAATGCTAGGCTTCACGAACCAAGTCTTCGTACCTGAAATATACCCCAGTATCGTAGGGGTGAGTAACATAAAGCTACTCGTAGGAGATGAGCATGCATTGACCTAGCATTTTACAAATTTATCACCTTAAGGTGAAACATGTTAAAGGGGCTCATGCCACCTAACGTCTATGTCCAAGTGAGACTCGGGGAACATCCTAAGCTACCTTAGAGTCTAAGCAACAAGAATCATGATATACATACGTGTATGAAATGAATCATGGTTGGGATAATCCAAAAAAAATATGACAAGAAGAATGCTTGAGCATAGATTAACATGAATTACATTTTCAATACAATTGAACTAGATCTAAAGTAATCCATACAACATGACAAAAGCATATTTGAATACAAGTTAACAAAAATCACATTATCTATGCAATTCAACGACAAAAGAGCATGTTATACAATGCAACAAGGTTTAAGTTCTCAAAGCCATCAACTTAGAATCTAAAGCACAAAATAACAATAGTGGTTCATGCCACCTAACGTCTATGTTATAAATGAATCAATAGGATCAATCCTAAGCTTTATTAGAACGTTAAAACACGATTTTCAATATCGATGCAATTTAACCAACATTGGAACTTCCAATACAACGCATAAAGCATAATTTCGCAAAGTTAACATCCTGTAACTTAAAATGGAACGACAAATAAGAAACAACAAGTTACAACATCATCTAGTTATCAACTTGAAAATGAAATGCGAAATCAAACAAAGTGGATACTCGGACGTCACGCCGGAACAGACCGACAACATAGTTACTTTAGGGTTACTAGCCCATGGATAACCTCCCTGTGTGCGCACTAGACCATATAGAGGGACTATCCCCCGTACTAGAACCACGTCCTAGCCATAGTCAAACAACGACATCCCCAAGTTTCCAAAATTAACAAATTATGCAACAACGCATATATCAACAGAAATATGCAAGATAATCAACTATCTACCAAGCACAACCAAATTTGGAAACCTATACAGTACATGCTCTAAGTCCACAACTAATATGATGTGATGAATGTCGAATCTTCAGTGTGTGATTCATTACACGCTATACATGAATGATGTTAAATACAAAATGTGCAAATCATTACACAAGGCAACAGTATATTCAATAAGGAAAACATATTCTCATGAGTATAAACATAGCAACTATATTATCCAATGCTCAAAACATAACCAAATGAATATACAACAAGTCCATGTCCAGGATTTTGATATAGAAACGACTTTCAAACACAATTAAATCGATGGCTCAATTCGATAGAATTTAATTAAATAAAAATAATTAAATTCCCTAGATTCTAATTCAATTCCAAATAACCTCAAATTAATACATATTAAAGAACATGGCATGGTCATCACCTATATCTATTCTAAAACTCAATTAGGTTATTGGAACAACAAAGTAGAACTCTAATTAAATCATGCTAATTTAATTACCAAGGTTCTAAAGCAACTTTAAATGATCCACAATTAATAAATACTAGTAAACAAGTCATGGCCAATACAAACATCAAGTTAAAACCTTAAGCTAATGGGACCACAAAATAGATTTTAATTAATTCTTTTAATTAAAATCTCTAGATTTTCAAACTTAACCAAATGCTCTCAAATTAACCTATGTTGGAAAGCATGCCAAAAACTAATGTAATATCACATTACAAGTTTATTTCATTCAATTTAAGACCATGTGAATTAAACTTTCACTAAAGTTAAATATAAATTAAAAGTTGCAATTCTCATGCAATTAATCCCAATTTAATATATGTGAACAACTATACCTAAGCTTAATTTTCTAGCATGCCACAATTCAATTCCAAGTTGTATATCACCATGAGGATTAAATCTTAAACAAGGAAATTAATTAAATGAAAGGTTTCAAAACCTCACCGAATGTTCTAAATCAAATATATGTGAAGCTATATGGCATGTAGATCAAGAATATCAAGTCGGAATTCAAATGGAGTGAATAGTACACTCGGGGCAAATTAATTAATCAAATTAATTAATAATTACTAATTTTCAAAACACCTCCAATTACTTTCAAATTCAACTCTGTTGAAGAGCATGCTAAGGCCTAATATAATATGCTAACACATATTAATTTCAAGCTAGTTAAGGCTATGTGAATTAATCTTTCACCTAAGATAAATATTAAATAAAATCTTTAATACTTATTCAAATGTTCCAATTTTAATACACGACAATGAGCATATCAAGGGGCAATATAAAATCATGCTACATGTTTAAACCAAGTCATGAGCAACCGGGAAAATTAGATCCCGTACAAGAAAAATAAATAATAAAATCTCTAGATTTTATATTTAATCATGCAAACAAGTAGTATAAGCATTACAAGCATGCTATATAACAAGAATTTAAACCTAGAACATCTCCTACCTCAATTTGAGATGAAAATCTCAAATGCCATCAAAATGGAACGGCTCCGAATCAGACGAAACTACAAGGTTTTGTCGGGGACAACGCCGTGAACATAACCCCCATGAAAGCCCCATCAAAATCATAACTTGGCCTCAAAACCAAACTCAAGAAATGGTCAAAATTGAATTCTAATAAGGGGGAAAGGTAAAGCACGGCGGGGGGAACAACAAACGTTAAGGCCGAAGACTTTCCATCAAGGAAAAGTGAACCAAAAGAGGAGAGAAAAGATGGAAGCACCCCTTGGGCTGCCATGGGAGCTCCAGGTCGTGCATGAAGAGGGGAGAAGATGAAAAATGAAATATCTCACCCCCCTTTTATAGAATCTCAAAAAGAGCCCCGAATAGGCCCCGCCGGGTCCGAAAAAGTAAAATTTGAGAAGACGCGCTCAAATGGCAAAACTTTGTGAACAAAAAAGATTCAAAATGATAAAATATGAACAACGGAAGAAACAGCATCAAAAACTGAGTCCCGAGCAGAAAGTTATGCCCAAAACAAGTTTGGCAAAAACCGGGGCCAGAAACCCTGAAACTGGAAAACATCGACCAGGAGGAAATTCCAAGAGTACACAACTCGACGAAATGTGAAAATGAATCCCATACGAGGATCCAGGCTCAAAATAAGACATTTTGCAATAACTTTCATTAATTGCACAATGGCCCCTCCAAAAAGTGAAAACTGCACTTATGGCCCCAAATGAAAATATTTTCTTAAAAACCCCTGGAATAAAATATCTTCAAAAGATATTTACAAAAAACACCCCAAGAAAAGAAAATAATTTCAAAGAACTTTGCATCCATGCCCCTATGGACACCAGAGCAACAAGAGTACTTTTTTACAAAAGTAAAGATACGTATTTCGAGGAAACCACTCAAGATGAAGGCACGTGAAGTCAAAAACCAACTCCGAGTATGAGAAGTGAGGTTGTGCCAACAATGTGACATATGGGGAAAAGACAAAATAGGGAAAAAGACGAAACAGGGAAAAGGACGAAAGGCGCATAGTGTCCAAAAAGTGAAAATGCAGAAATGACTCGTTCCTCAAAGGAAGTTGTCAATTCACATGAAAGAGTCTCAGAACCCAATTCTGAGCACTCAAGATGACACTAAGTGATACGAAACAGAGCTCAGAAAATAAAATTAAACGAAAAAAATTCATTCGTAAAATTTTAAGAAAAAGGAAAGGGAGGTAAATGACCGGGTCATTACAACCTACCCTCCTTAAAGGAATTTCGTCCCTGAAATTAGTAACATACCAGAGAGAACAGAATAATGACCGAACAAAAGGTCAAATCAAAGGATAGCTCACAACGCACTGAAGGACAAATCCTGAAGTCTAAAGATTAATTGAAGGAACGCGAAACCATGAACCGAGACAACACCTCATACGAATCGGCACGTTAACTCAACGTCAACTACCGAGAGAATCCTAAGACAACGAAACGTTAAAACATGATAGAAGAAGAGAGTGACAAGGCAGTACAAACAGTGACCAGAACCCGCCCACACTTACTCGTCAGTAAGGTATCATGATAGTATAAGGCACTAGTTCGTACGCATGCCCCAGAAGGGAACTTTTCGATACCAATGACATCAATGTCGAAAATGGTCATTACCAAAGGCATTACGGAAACCAGGCATCTGCGAGAGTTGGGGTAGCTAATCCCAAAACTCTGACAATAATGACACTGGCACCATTACGCTTAAGGCCTTAGATCTAAAAGCCACGCTGGAAAAGGAAATGAAACAGTGCCTCCCTGGCCCACGTCTCACTCCACCAGACAAGGAAAAGGAAATAAATCGCAGTCGTCTACGCTCACATGAGCCTCACTCGCATCAACCAACAGAACAGACAAGAAGGTTCCCTACATGGGTCCTCACAGAATGAATTTCTCCTATCCAAGGAAGAAACTCATGAAACAAGAACACATCCAAGGGATACGATAGATCCTAAGAGACAATGCAAAAACCTGACATAAACTAAACAAGTAGCATGCAACATAGCATAACTATCTACTCACACAAGTAGTAAACAAGTTGCCACATAAGCAAATAGGCATGTTATCAAATCAAACATGTTATCAAGAAGCACGCAGACATGTTATCACACCAGAACATGATAGTGACATAAAATATGTTATCAGGAAGCATATATACACAAAAGCATGCTCAACCAATGATAGATGTCTCAAAACACCTGAACATGTTATCATAGAAGATATGTTATCAAGATACAAATGACAAATCAAAGCAAAACAACATGAGCATGATATGCACCCAAAACCCGTCGTCCAAGGTATTCGAACCCGGACGCTCTGATACCACCTGTGACGACCCTGGTTTTTAGGCCAGCGTGTCTTGTGATGAACCGTAAGGATGATTCGATAACGGATCCGAATGCGGAAGCGAAAACAGCAAACAAGACTCTAAGAAGTCAAAGTGACCTTCCATGAGGTCGTGGAACTCAACAAGAACTGATGCGGAAGCAAAAGATCGAAAATATGACAAATAAGCCCCTAGGGGCAAAATACTCTTCTGCCGACTCTGGGTAGTATGCATGTGATCCCTAATAAGAGCAATCTTTTCAGAAGTATCCTTAATGAACTTAGGACCCAAAAATCTGCTCTCGCTAACCTCCATCCAACACACAGGCGATTGACACGGTCGACCGTACAATGCCTCAAATGGTGCCATACCAATAGTCTTCTGGAAACTATTGTTATATGCAAACTCCATAAGTGGTAAATAATTCTCCCAATGGCCCTTGAAATCAAGAACACACAAACGAAGCATATCCTCCATAATCTGATTAACTCTCTCAGTCTGTCCATTAGTCTGAGGATGATAAGCAGTGCTAAGATGTAACTCTGTACCCAAAGCCTGCTGAAAACTCTTCCAAAATCCTGACACAAAGCTCGAATCCCTGTCCGATATAATAGACAACAAGATGCCATTCAGCTTCACAATTTCTGTAATGTAAAGTCTCACTAACTGCTCCAAAGTGAAGTCAATGTGAATAGGCAAAAAATGAGCTGATTTAGTCAACCTATCTACGATGACCCAAATAAAATTGTAATCCTTAAAAAAATTAGGCAATCCCTTCACAAAATCCATAGAAATGCTCTCCCATTTCCACTCCGGTATAAGTGGTGGCTACAGAGCTCTTGGCAGCCTCTGATGATCAATCTTGACCATCTGACTAGTATTACACCGAAAGACAAAAATAACAATGTCCTTTTTTCATACCTGCCCACCAAAACTGCTGCTTCATATCTTGATACATTTTCTCTCCTCCTGGATGAACAGAAAACTCAGAGTGGTGAGTCTCAGTCATCACATCCTTCCTCAAATCGTCAGCAGAAGGTACTACTAACTGTCCCTTGTACCTCAAACCTCCATCAGTCCCAACATAGTAAAATGGAACCTCCACGGAAGCTATCTCTGCAACTCTGTCAATGCACTGCTGATCCGTGAGTTGTGCTTTTAAAACCTTATGAATAATAGAAGGTATAACTGCTATGCAAGCTATGAAAGCATCTGACAACTCATCCACCGTCTTCAAAGCATTCCACTCAGTGGTGAATAAAGCAGAAAGACTAGCAGTGGGTCGGCGACTGAGTACATCTGCCACCACATTCGCTTCCCTGTATGGTACTGTATAGAGAAATGATAGTCTTTCAAAAACTCTAAACATCTACACCGTTTCATATTCAGCTCCCACTGAGTGAACAAATACTACAGACTCTTGTTATCACTAAATAACCTGAAAGATTCTCCCAACAGATAATACCTCCAAATGCGTAAGGTAAAGACCACAACTGCCAACTCCAAATCATGTGTTGGATAATTAAGCTCATGAGGCTTAAGCTTACGAGATCCATATGAAATCGGTCGCTCCTTCTACATCAAAACACATCCAAGACCTTGCAAAAAAGTATCTGTGTAAACAAGATACTCAATGCCGCTCTATGGAGTAGACAACCAGTGCAGAAGTCAACTTGCGTATTAGCTCATCAAAAGCTATCTGACAATGTTCATCCCACACAAACCGTACACCTTTTTTAGTCAGATGCGTGAGTGGTTCTGCTATTTTTGAGAACCCCTGAATGAACCTACGATAATATCCTGCCAATCCGAGAAAACTCCAAATCTCGGTAGGCGAAGTAGGGTGTCCCCACTCAACCATTGCTGAAACTTTGGTTGGATCTACCGCTATCCCCCTTTATAACACTATATGACCAAGAAACTTCACCTCCCACTACCAAAATTCACATAACTCGAACTTGGCATATAACTGGTGCTCACGAAGCGTCTACGACACTATGCAAAGATGTCTAGCATGATCGTCCTCCGACTTAGAATAAATCAAAATATCATCAATAAAGACGATGACAAATTGATCTAAGTAAGCCATGAATACTCTGTTCATTAAATCCATGAAGACTGCTGGTGTGTTAGTTAGTCCGAAAGGCATGACACGAAACTCATAAGAACTATATCTAGTGAGAAACGCTATCCTCGGAACATCTTGCTCCCTAACCCGAAGTTGATGATATCCAGATCGTAGATCAATCTTAGAGAAGTAGGTAGCTTCCTTCAACTGATCGAAAAGATCATCAATCCTGGGCAAAGGGTACTTGTTGCGAATACTAACCTTGTTCAATTCCCTGTAATCTATACACAAGCGAAGCGAACTGTCCTTCTTCTTCACAAACAGAACTGGTACTCCCTAGGGTGAAGTACTCCTATGAATAAAACCCTGGTTGAGTAATTGCTGAATATGATCCCTCAGCTCTCGCATCTCCATTGGTGTCATCCTGTATGGTGCCCTAGTAATAGGCTTAGTGCCTGGAGCTAAGTCAATTACAAAGTCTATCTCTCGACTAGGTGGTAACCCTGGAATCTCCTAAAATACATCCGGAAATTCCTGTACAATTGGTATGCTATCCAATGCTACAGTAACCTCCTCCTCCATATGGAACAAATATATGCTAGCAACCCCGTTAGAACGTGGCGTAGCGACGACGTATATATCCTGACCAGGTATGGTGAACACAATAGACCTATCATAGCAATTAACTTGGGCATGGTAGTGAGATAACTAATCCATCCCAAGTATCACATCATAAGTGTGCATGTTCAGGACCAATAAATTGGTTAGAAACCTAAGTTCACCAATATCTAGTGTCATCGGCCCATCACTCTCATGTAGAATGGCTGTATTGCCTAACGGTGTAGAAATACCCTGAGGTCTATTGCATACCCGCGTCGTCATCCTAGATAAAGTAACAAAAAATCCGGATACAAATGAGTGTGTAGCACCCGTATTAAATAAAACACGACCTTTTGAACCATGAATAAGAAACATACCCTCAACAGCCTGAGATGCCTGAATATCCTATGGCATGGGGTTGAAAACCCTGCCGTAATGCAACTGCTGCGGTGCCTATCCCTGAGGCTATGGCAGAGCCGGTAATGCCGGATATGTCTGTCCCTAAATCCGTGGAACATGTAGAGCGGGTAAAGGTACCGGTGCCCTCTTTCCTTGTTGCACATGCTATCCCTGTCCCTGTCCTGCTTTAGGACACTGCCTGGAAGTATGTCATACTCTCCATAAGTGTAGCAACTACCTTGGAAAGTGTCAAATGGCCTCCTCTGTCGGTTAGCCTGTGGCTCACCCTGTTCTACCTGTGGTCCCCTATTCTGCTGTCTTCAAATAAGTGCCCCATCCCTGTGAGCATCTGAACCACCCTTGTGCTTTTTCCAAGACTGTTGTCCCTAGAATTTGCCCTTGTTACTCTGTTGGTGTCTATTGCCATTCCTTTTCTCAGGTGACTGATTTGCAGAGTCTCTATCACCCTGCTTCTCACCCTTAGCCTGTCTGAAGTCCACGGTCAACTGATACTGCTGTAGAACGGCGTCTACCACCTGAGCATAAGTAGTATAGGCTGAACTACCTGTAATAGCTCACTTGATAGACCACATAAGTCCCTTAACGAAACTATTGCACTTCTTCTCCTCTGTATCCACCTCTTCTAGTGCAAAAAGAGATAAGCGCGTGAACTACTGCTCATACTTTGCCACTGTCATGTTCCCTTAGTGCAGATTAAGGAACTCAGTCTTCATAGCTATCCTAACTGCATAAGGAAAGTACTTCTCATTGAAGCGAGCACTGAACTGATCATAAGTCAACGAAGTCCTCTCCTCTATGGTGGTAACTGACTCCCACCACTGTAGTGCATCTCTGACCAGCTTGAATGTAGTAAACATCTGCTTTTGAACCTCCATGCACTGAACCATTCGAAGATGTCGCTCAATATCCTTCTTCCACTGATGAGCTACTTTCGCATCGGTGGAGCCTATGAACTCAGGTGGGCTCCCCTTTATGAAAGAACTCCTGGCCTTTTCCCAAGGATCAATCAGAACAACCAGTGCTGTTATAGGTGCCTGCTAAACCGGTGGTTGATTTCGAAGTGCAGCTGTTACCCCTGCTTCTATAGCCCTAGCAATGAGGTCATTAATATGAAGAAGATATTCTGGATCTCCTCGATCCTGAGTCTGCTGAACTTCTTCCCACTCTTCTTAGAACTGACCATCCTCTTCTTCAAACCCAGGCATTTGCTGCTCTACCTCCATTTGCTAACGCCGCAGGCGTTTTTGCTGCCTATGTGCCGCTCTTCTCTATCGACTGTTCATGTTCTGTCCTTTTCTAGCGTTAACCATGTTGTTAACATAGAAAGATAGACATCAGTACGATTTAAACAGATCGTAAAGGAATACAATGAATCCTAAACTTAAGCTCTAATCAAGATAAAACGCTACTCGGAAGTCTTAATACGAAATACCATAAAGACACTTGAACTTGGAGTGCTTTGATACCAACTGTGATACCCCTCGACTCCGAGATATGGGTTGATCAGGCCCAAGCCCAAACCCGAAGGAATACCAAATAATTAATATATAAACAAGCAGGAATACAAAAAGATTTAAGAAATAAAGAATAAAGCTGAAAGAATTAATTAATATAAAATCCTCAAACCTTAAAGATTAAAATAATCCAACTCTCCAAAACCTATAAGAGTACAACTCAAGAATCCATATAGTAGACCGCTAAACAGAATCCCAACTGAAAAGTAAACCACTGAAGATAAAATCCAAATCTAAAACATAGAGTGAAAATCTTTATCGTCAGTAGAGTGCAGGACCGCCTCTGCTCAGCCCGAATAAGCCCTAAGACAGGAACCGTTCGATACCTAAAAAATATAAGAGTGGGTCAAGCCCACGAACAAGTTTTATTCTAACTACAATCCATACAGTGACCCGATACGCAGATACATCCCAGATATCTCAACAATATCTAACTAGTCCATAAATATATATATCCACACTAAGGGACACTCACCGGACTACAAAAGGGTTTTAACCTGAATAGAAGACAACATGCAAAACACACCAGAGGTGGGCATGAGTACCTAGACCTAACAGGGTACACCTCAACCGTCATAGCCAGCTATGCATCCCAATGCATATACGCTCCCTAACCAACGATCCTGAGACTCAAGCTCATATAGTGGTACCATAGTCATATATTTAAAGTCCATCAAAAAATTTGAGTATGCCATTCAATTGTTCATTGATATGATATAAGATTTAAAATCCAGTTAGTCACTTAACTTATTCAATTGATCTGACTCAACCACAATTAATAATTAATCCAGGTAGTTACTTAACTTACTCAGTTGATCCGACTTAAATATAAGTAGGATTCAATATTTTACAATCCATTCCCTTATTCCAATAAGGTAGGTCTTAGCGTTTTGAGCTAAACTATCCCTAGTATGTCACCGTCCCATACCGGCGCATACAATCCATAACATCCATATAATTGACATAATATAATATAATAATTCAGCAATTAAAATCCAACATATAAATCCATATAATTGACATAACCTAGTTTAATAGTTCAACAATTAGTAACCAAAACATTAATCCATGTAATTGCAGAATAGAGTTTATTAGGACCGTCTCTGCTCAATCGAAACAAGCCCTAAGACTGGAACCGTCCGATACCTAAAAAATATAATAGTGGGTCAAGCCCACGAACAAGTTCTATTCCAACTACAATCCATTCAGTGAGCCGATACGCAGATACATCCTAGATATCTCAATAATATCTAACTAGTCCATAAGTGTATATATGTATATCCACACTAAGGGACACTCACTGGACTACAAAGGGGTCTCAACCTGAATAGAAGACAACATGCAAAACGCACCAGAGGTGGGCATGAGTACCTAGACTTAATAGGGTACACCTCAACCGTCATAGCCAGCTATGCATCCCAATACATATACGCTCCCTAACCAATGATCCTAAGACTCAAGCTTATATCGTGGTACCATAATCATACATTTAAAGTCTGTCCAAAACTAGAGTATGTCATTAAATTGTTCATTGATCTGACATAAGATTTAAAATCTAGTTAGTCACTCAACTTATTCAGTTAATCTGACTCAACCATAATGAACAATTAATCTAGGTTGTCACTCAACTTACTCAGTTGATTTGACTTAAATATAAGTAGGATTCAATATTTTACAATCCATTCCCTTATTCTAATAAGGTAGGTCTTAGCGTTTTGAGTTAAACCATCCCTAGTATGCCACTGTCCCATACTGGCGCATACAATCCATAAGATCCATATAATTAACAGAATTTAATATAATAATTCAGTAATTAAAATTCAACACATTAATCCATATAATTTACAGAACCTATTTTAATAGTTCAACAATTAGTAACCAAAACATTAATCCATGTAATTGCAAAATAGAGTTTATTAGGACTGTCTCTGCTCAGCCGGAACAAGCCTAAGACTGGAACTGTCCGATACCTGAAAAATATAAGAGTGGGTCAAGCCCACGAACAAGTTTTATTCTAACTGCAATCCATACAGTAACCCGATACGCAGATACATCCTAGATATCTCAACAATATCTAACTAGTCCATAAGTTTATATACATATCCACACTAAAGAACACTCACTGGACTACAAAGGGGTCTCAACTTGGATAAAAGGCAATATGCAAAACGCACCAGAGGTGGGCATGAGTACCTAGACCTAATAGGGTACACCTCAACCATCATAGCCAGCTATGCATCCCAATGCATATAGGCTCCCTAACCAATAATCCTGAGACTCAAGCTCATATCGTGGTACCATAGTCATATATTTAAAGTTCATCCAAAACCAAAGTATGTTATTAAATTGTTCATTGATCTGACATAAGATTTAAAATCTAATTAGTCACTCAACTTATTCAGTTAATCTGACTCAGCCACAATTAACAATTAATCCAGGTAGTCACTCAACTTAGTTAACCTGACTTAAATATAAGTGGGATTCAATATTTTACAATCCATTCCCTTATTCCAATAAGATGGGTCTTAGCGTTTTGAGCTAAACCATCCCTAGTATGCCACCGTTCCATACCAGCGCATACAATCCATAACATCTATATAATTGACAGAATTTAATATAATAATTCAGCAATTAAAATCTAACACATAAATCCATATAATTGATAGAACCTAGTTTAATTATTCAGCAATTTGTAACCAAAACATTAATCAATGTAATTGCATAATAGAGTTTATTATTTCAGTAATTAGCATCCAAAGTAAGCGTAAATCAAGTCTAATAAATAACTGACCCTATTGTGTATCCAAAACAAGATTTATAATCATGCTATAGTCCATTAAATTTCTAAATTAAAGTTAAGCAATTAAATCCCTCATATCCGTTAACGGTATGCACAATTATTTAAACTTTCATACCGGTCACTTTATTAGCGTATAAATGTACATTATGCATCCTAAGGTTTTAATACACCATGAAATAATTATTAGAACTCTCATTTAAAATCCCACAATAGTTCGGAAGCCCAAACTCATCCAAACAGTGCCCCGAAACACCTCCAAAATGCGTCAAACAAGGGAGCCTGCTCTCAAAACTTGAGGGCAGGCTCAATTACACATGGAGCCGGCTTCCTAGACCTTGGAGCCAGCTCTATGAAGAATGGAGCCGGCTCCCCATCACCTGGACCGGCTCCCACTTCCATGGAGCTGGCTCTCTTCCTCTCTGAGAGCTCTAAACCTTCTCTGGCCTTCTTCTTTGTCTCCGACCACTTCCAACTCTTCTGTTCTTCATTAAAACTGAACCTAAGAGTCTAAAGTATATCCAATAACATTCCAGTCCTTTATTTAAATCAGTTTGCATTAAAAACAACCACAAAAACAGTTACCAATTCATTATGCTTTAAGGCCCGACGATGAAATCTAATTTTGCAACAACAGTTCTAGATAAAATTAAACACATACAGGAAAATAATCTAATATACACTAAGCATGCAAGATTCATTTAATGTCTAATTAAAATCCTAAAGATCATCTAGGTATACACAGAACACAGGTCAAGGGGAGAGAGACAAAATAAAACTTGCGTGTGTGGTTTTGAATCAAAACCTCGTCACCTTCTTCCTAAGCTTTCTAGCGATGTCCGTTCACTGTCAGCCTCCTACTGCTCAACCTTCCCTCCTCCTAGGTCCGTCCTTTAATCCACAGCTAAAACCCTAACTGCTATCTCTCTAATTCCATCTCTGTTTCTCTCTATATCACTATACATGAATAGGGTTTTTCCAACCCTAACAGACGTATATTGTTATATATATATAGGCTTTAGCCAAAACCTAATTCTACTAAATTAAGAGACAAAACCCTATAATAAATAAAAACTAGTCAGCTATAACATACGGGATTACCTAAAAGAAAAATAAACCCTAACTAAAACAATAAATGAAATAAATAATTAAATATCCACCTAAGCATATATAAAAGCAAACAAATAATTAAATTAAAAAGTTAATTCAAATCATTCATAAATTACATCATTTAAAACAATTTAGTCCAATAATTCAAAATAAAAAACAAATTCAAAAATTAACCCAAAGAAGTCAATTAAATAAAAATAATTACACAATTAGGCAAATAATCAGATAATCAACTAAAAATGCTAAAATTGTAATAAAACAATAATTAAAAATGCCGAGACTATCCTTTTAAAATTAGTGGTATTACATGGCCATGCATGGTATTTATTGGATACAATTGTCAATTAGTTTGATGGGTTATGGTTTAGTATTGATAGGTTGTTCAACACCTTAGTTTACTTATAGTTAGGTAGATAATTTATTATTGATTTTGATAGTCCAAGCTTATTATTGCAATTTGTATTATCCTTTTGATTTATGTGTGCTTGAAGCCACATTTTGATTATATTATGTTTTCCCCATTAATTAAAGGCTCTTGGTTTAATGGCATATGCTTAGTGGTGAATTCCAAGTCCTAAGCCCCTTTTCCTATCTCTAAACCCTATTTACTTTAGCTTTAATTTTAATTGCATGTTCACATTAGTATAATCAATCAATCAAACTTCCTTTCAATCTCACGTCCGTTAATGTCAAGTAAGATTCCATCCCATAACCTGTGGAACGATCCCTTCTCACTTTATACTCACGCAAAAGTATTTTGTGACTTTTATAAATGTAAAAGTTGATGCCCACTTTGCACTCTTAATTTTTAATTCTAAATATTTAAACACATTTTTGTGCACACACTAAGAAGCACATCATCTCCCATTTGGGCCGCAATAGAACAGAGTTTGAGTCGTACACAGCGGAATATTAAGAAAGTTTTGTATTTTTAGAAATAGATCTGTGTCTTTCTAACTTTACTTATTTTAGCAATTAATCAATTAATCACATGTGAGATAAAATAATGTAAAGTAATAGAGTTGAAGATGACACTAGGATTTTTAGCGAGGAAACCCCAATTGGTAAAATAGACCAATTTTTTGGGTGGAAAAAACCTCATGGACTGTACAGTCCAAAGTAAATCGATCCACTATATTTAAAACAAAGTACACTAAACTTTGACTCACGCTCACACCCTATCGTTCTACTAAACCCTAATAGCTAACAATCCTCTGGCTTTACGACGTTGCGTCCAACAGCACTTGACCTCAAGCTTATTCTTGCTTTCTATAGAAGAGTTGTAGGTAGATCAAACAACACTCCACGAATGCTTTGACCCTTTTAAAGTGTGATCGTTTTTACTTTTGTTCTTCAATATCTGAATTCGATGTAGAAGTAGATCTACTTTTATCTAATCGTTGTAGATGCAAGACTTTGATCACGATCGGGAATTAAACAACACTCTAAACTCACTCTGTATTTATGTGTATGTTCTAGAAAGATTGACAGAGAAATCAACTTGGATTTTTTGCAAAAAAATCTTCGTAAGGCTTTTATGAAATATGAAGCTGTAATGCAAAAGTCGAACTAAACCTAGATGAATATCAGGATTTATATAGAATTTTTAAAGACCTAATCCTTCATAAAATAAAGGAAATTTCATGCATAGGACTTTTGGTCTAATTCTAAACCAATTAGAAAAAAAAAAAATCAGAACATGAATCAAACTTACCAAACCTTTAATTCTTGAACCTATTCCCTCAGATGTTTAAACCTGTTCCCTTAATTCTTAAGTTGATGGGCAGAAAGAATTCAAAGCAATTGTTGAATGACTTGAACCGGTTCCAAAAAGTTTGAACCGGTTTAAGATAACCAGTCTTGAATCCTGAAGGTTAAAACTTGAGAAACACTGTTTTGGTAAGTTCTAAAAATATACCAAGTGTTCTAACTTTCTTAGATCTCTTCCTAACGTTTTGTTATTTATTTTCTCGACGATTTTTTTTTCCTAGTTGGTACTCACACACACATGCCTCCACTGAGGCTTGAACCATTGACCTCCCTTTGAGAGATAAGGGCCTGATACGGCTAGGCCACCGACCCGTTGGTCATTTTTCTCGACGATCTCAGTATACCATTTTTGAACAACCTTCCAATTCCGCAGCCGATCTAGATCTTGATATGGTAACTTAAAATTACAACTCGATCGGACTTGTTTTGACACCAAAATTTGCCAATTACAGAATTTATATCTCACAATCTCCCCCTTTGGCAATTACGTTACAAAACCCTAAAAACAATTAAGTAATCTACCCAAGCAGAAAAAGTAAATTATAATTTTGTTCAAAGGACAACACGAAATTTCTAGAATTTCTTCTCTTTTCTCTTCTCCTCTTAGATAAATGATTTAATCTGATTTCTTACATAATATCAAGCAAAAACTTCCAATGAAGTTTAATAAAAAAATTATAAAACTCCCCCTTAAGTAAATATCTAGTTTTTCCCCCTTAAGAAAAAATTGTTCCCCCCTTTTTTTGAACAAATTAACAAAGATTATAATGTCAGTGTAGAGAAAATATAAGAGAAACTGACAAAATCAGTTAAACAAGTCATTCAGTATAATATCCAAAAATAATGACCATGTTAACAAAAGTATGTTGTCATGATGCATGATTAATAGACAAAAAATATCAACATCATTATCTCCCCAAAAAATAATGTCAGAAGGACATCAATTATCTACACCACTCTCCTCATCATCATCCTGATCCTCATCACCATCCTCATCTGAATACTCATCATCATCATCTTCCTCAGACCTCAAAGATGAATCTAGAGGCGTAGGTCGGTAAACATCCTCTGAAGAGCCTTCTGGCTGTTGTCCTCTAAGTTGACCCATCTAAACCTTGAGATCTCGTATCTCATCTATCATTCTATCAAACATAGTAGTCTAATGTTAAAGAAGAAGAAAGTACATCATGTTGGCATCAGCTTTAGAAATTTTTCCTTAAGAGGAAATAGTTGTGTAACCTCCAGAGCCTGTGAATGAGTCTCATCAGCACCTTTCTGAGCCTTTCTTGCATTCTCCCGAGCTTATTTGGACTTGTTTAGAGCACGAGCCTCCAACTCAGTCATAATACGCTGATGGTGTGCCCTAGGAGGAATCAGAATATTCTTTTGCCCATAGAAATTCATGATGATCATCGAAAAAGGTGATGAATAGTGTAATGCCACTACAAGAAAAATGGCTTTTAACAAGGGGCGAAAAACAGTTCTATAACGGGCCATGCCCGTTGTGGTATCCCTATCGTTGTTGACTCAGGATCTTCTATGACGGTTCCAGTACCTTGTGGAAAGTGAACTTTTAACAACGGTTTTAAACCGTTGTAAAAGTTCATACTTCGACAATGGGCAATGGCCATTGTAGAAGGTGTAATTTTCTACGATGGACATAGCCCCTCCTAGAAATGTAACTTTCTACAGTAGAAGTTCATACTTTGATAAGGGGCAATGGCCATTGTTGAAGGTGTGATTTTCTAAGACAGACATAGCCCCTCTTAGAAATCTAATTTTCCACAACAATTTTTGTCTATTCTACGAGGGACTTTGCCCCTTGTGAAAAGTGAATGTTTTTTTTTTGCCCCCCACCCAAAAAGAATTTGTATGCCTGTTTTTCATGAAACCCAATACAAAACTATATGCCTCTTTTTCCACGAATATTACACAACTAAAACTCCAGCCAAAGCCATATATTTTCACACCAAGCCTTGTGCAAATCAACAATATCAACATATTCGATGCATGCAAAAAAAATTGATCAAGCCATACAGAAAATAAAAAAGGACAAATCCCACCAAACAAACAAATAAATTTTAAGAAGCCTTATATTCATTAATGATTTCAATGTACAATTCCATCATTGTTGATATATATATATATATATATATATATACCCACAAAAATTGTAACCTGTCAAGTAGCAATACCCAAAAAAAAAAAAAATCAAAATATTAAGACAATTGTTCACTCTTCTAGGCAAACCTAATTGGTCAATATTACACTCTACTTGTGTTTTTCTTGTCTTGATATCCTCGTTGTAGTGCCCGTCATCATATTCTAATGCCCTAAGAAGAAAACTCAGGTATCCCAAAAGAATATGATAATCATGAACCTATAAATAGAAAAAATAGAATTGGGTACAATTAATTTGTTAAAGACAACTATGGAATGGAAGTACCCAAAAAAAAAAAAAAAACGGAAGAAAAGAAAAGAAACAGCTTCAGTTGAGGTTATAAGTAATGGAAGAGACTGCCCTCCTACTAACCTTTCTGATTCTCTAATATCAAGCATGTTAATTTAATAAAAATCTATATTGTAATTAATTATGCTTTCCTATTCATATGTACTTGCACATTTAAACTTATTCCAACTCTATGATTTTTTAATACAGTTTAGTTGCTTATTACGAGACCCATATTTGAACACATCCAACAAAACCTATGAATTAGGATTGTTCACCACTTTTACTGCAATATAAGACAAAGCTTTCAATCTTTTCTATCATTCACTAGAGCTAAAATCAGGTTGACAACTTTTGTTGCTATAGCCGATTAAACTTTCGATCTTTTCTATGAGGCTTCTTGGCTTTTAGTTTGATACTACCACAATGGATAAGAGGTAAGTTGATTGGAAACCTGAGTATGGAATGGAGTTCGATTATGAAGAAATGGCTTTTGAATTTTATAATAAGTATAGGCGTAGAGTTGGATTCAGTGTGAAAAAAGACCATGCCAACAAAAGTCCAGGAGAAGATGAGCAAATAACTAATATATTTTGGGCGGATGCAAGAATGATTACTGATTATGCATTTTTAGCTTTGTCATGAGAAATTTTTGTTATTATATGTGAGTCGTACGCAGCAGAAATAACTTAGAAAGTTTTTGTTTGTTTTATAAAACAGATCTGTGTCCTTAACAACCTTTACCTATTTTATATTTTAGCAATTAAACAGTTAATCATATGCAGATAAAATAAAACAAAGTAAAAAGTTAGAGATGACACCAGGATTTTAGCGAGCAAACCCCAATTGATAAAATACGTCAACTGTGATGGGAAAAACCTCGTGGACTGTGCAGTCCAAAGTAAACCAATCCACTATGCTTGAAACAAAGTATACCGAACTTTGACTCTGGCTCACACCCTATCGTTCTACACCACACCAACCGCTGACGATCCTCTGGCTTTGCGACTCCCCGTCCAATAGCAACTTGACCTCAAGCTTACACTTAATATTTGTAGAAGAGTAGCAGGTAGATCAGACAGCACTCCGCGAATACTCCAACCCTTCCAAAGTATGACTGCGTTTACTTCTATTCTTTAACCGTCTAAATGATGTAGAAGAAGATCTGTTTTGTCTGATTGATGTTGATACGACTGTATGATCACGATCAGAATTCGAACTCCACAACTCTAACCTAACTAGGTGAATATGTGTATGTTCTAGGAAGACAACAGAAAAACCAACTTTGATTTTCTGAGAGAAAAAAACTTCCTAAGGCTTTTAAGAATAATGAATCTTTATAACAAAAGCCGGGAATAAACCAATGTATATGACATTGTTTATATAGAGTATAGAATGACCTAATCCCTCTGAAAATAAGGAAAATTCATGTAAAAGATTTGGTACAATTCTAGACCAACTAGGAAACAATTCAGAATAAGGAAACTGAAATTGTATTACAAACAGGACATCTTGAACCAGTTCAAGGAAGCTGAACCGGTTCAAGTTTGACAGTGACTCAAACTTGAGCATTTTGAACCAGTTCGAAGGAGCTGAACCTGTAATGACCCGGTCATTTTCATTCCTTTCCTTTTCTCTAATTTTCACGGATATTTTTTTTCCATTGATCTTTTCCTTTCTGAGTTTGGTTTCTCGTCACTTAGTGTCATCTTGAGTGCTCGGGGATGGTTTCTGAGACTCTTTTCTGTGGATTGACGACTTCCTTTGAGGACTGAGTCATTTTCACATTTTCACTTTTGTGACACTATTCACCTTTCGTCTTTTTCTCAGTTGTCACTTGTTGGCATAACCTCACTTTTTGTGTTCGGATTTGATTCCGGTTTTGCATGCATCCATGATACTTAAATTCTATACTATGTGTATTTTCACTTTTGTAGAAAAACATGCTAAGTGCTTACTTTTTTTTGTAAAGGGTATAGATGCAAGACCTTTTTGTAATTTTCTTAACTTTTGGGGGTTTTGTGTAATTACTGTAAAGTAATTATTTTTTGTCTTAGGGACCATTTTGCAATTTTATTTGGAAGATATTTTCAAAAAGGACTTTTTTGCAATTTCCGAAAAGTGTGACAAGTGTCACACTCTCATTGGTCCACTTGTTGACATGTATGTGGAAACACTTTGAGGCCTTGGATGAGGACATGTGGAGGGTGGAGATTTAACCACTTGTTGGCCTAGGATTGGTGCACTTGTTGGCTTGGATGGTTGACAAGTGTAGGCTTGAGATTTAGCCTAGGATGGAGCTTTAAATTTGTGACAAATGTAGGCTCACAATTTGATTTTGCATTAGTGTGTGTGTGTGAGGTAGTATAAGAGCACATAGTGAGTGGAGGATCTCTATCCCCTCCACTCACATTTCATCTTCATCATTTTTCATTTCCTCCCTCTCTTGTAAAGAAAACCCTAGCCTCCATGGATGGAGTCTAAAGTCTTAAGCTTTGACCTTGATTTTTGAGGGCCTTCCATTGATTTCCAAGCTAGAACTTGGGAATACATTTTGTTCCCCTCATCTTCCTCTTCATAACCCTAGAAGGGTTTGCCATTTTGTGTTGATTTGCCTTGGATTCTAGAGAGACACTTCTCTAGTGAGGTAGGGGATGTTATAGGGTTATATGTTTGTTATCTTGCATGTTTTTTATGCTTATACAACTTGTATGCATTTATTGTATTAATTTGAGAAATTATGATTAATGGTAGTTGCTTATAACTCATTTTGGACTAGATATATAGCATGGCCATGACTTGATCTTTGTTGTAAATTAAATTGGGATGATTTAAATGAATTTTTAAATCTAGAGATTTAAAGAATTTAATTTGATTTAAATTCTAGTAAATTATGTTTTGCTTGTATCCCATTTAGGACTTGAGATATGGTATGACCATGTGTTGGTGCTTGATATATGTTAATTTGGAATCATTTGAATAACCTTTGAAATCTAGAGATTTCATTAATTTAAATTAATTAAATTTTATATGATGCTATCTTGCTCATTTGATACTTTTGACTTGAAATATGTAATGAGCATGCTATGTTGTTTAACATATATTAATTTGAGGTTATTCGAATTTGATTTGAAATCTAGAGAATTTGATTATCTTGTTTAATTAAATTCTATCTAATGGCTCCATGGATCTATTGGTATTTTAGAAGTTGTTTATGTATTCAAATCATGGACTTGAACTTGTTATGTATTCACTTTGTTGTGTTTTGAGCTTTGGACAACTTTGTTATTATACTTATATTCATGAGAACATGTTTTCTTTATGGAATATATTGATGCCATGTGTAATGAATTGCACACTTTGTAATTGACATTATATATGCCATTTTAGAATTGAAACTCTAAGGCATAAATTGTGTGGTTTCAACCTACTTGTGCATGGAAGGTGGTTTTCGTGCATTATATAAATTACGTATAAGTTGTGAACTTATTTGATTATTTTGGATTCACTTGGGACATGGTTACTAGTAACATGGCTAGAGTTTGGCTCTAGTGCGGGAGGTATGAGTTCTCCCCAATTGAGATAGTGCGCACTTAGGGTGGTCTTCTCTGCGGGTTAGTGCCCGGAATAACCATTGAGGTCTCGGCAGAATTCCGAGCTTAGATGTCCAAGTCTTCCACTATTTATTTTCGCATTCAATTCCAAGATAACAATTATGTTTATATTATAACTTGTAGTTTTG
The DNA here is from genome assembly GCF_030987335.1 of Cornus florida. NCBI lineage: Eukaryota > Viridiplantae > Streptophyta > Magnoliopsida > Cornales > Cornaceae > Cornus > Cornus florida. Next base: position 37,165,928 of record NW_026775571.1, on the reverse strand, counting down.
GTTATTGGCAATTTTGATGTTGTTAAGTACATCCATGTTTATGATTTTAATGAATCATTCTGAAATTGTTAAGTACATCTATGTTTTATGATTTTTGTGAATCATTTTGATATTGTTAAGTACATCCATACTAAATTGCTATATTTAGTTGATTACACATTTTTAGATTTCTTGTTGATAACCTAGAGAACCTATGTCTTGACGTGACGGCCCAAGTTTTTCAACCCGGTGCGTCAGTAATGAACCGAAAGATGACTCGATAACGGATCCGAAATGCGGAAGCAAAAGACAAAACAACGGCCTCTAGAGGTACATCATTGCTCTAAGACACCATTATGACCCTCAACGAGGTTACGGAACCTAAAGGAATTAAATGGGGAAGCAACGTTTCAAAAATGAACAAGATTGAACCTAGGGCCAAAATCATCATTTCTAGCTTAAAAGTGGGTGCCACCGAGCACACCATTGGAAAGACAATGAAAAATTAATGAATTTAGACTCAAGAATCACTTGATTCGGAGTCCGGATGAAGAAGAAGAAGGGGCAAAGCGGTTAAAAAGTGCAAACCCTAGATCATCTAACCGGTTACCAATCCTTCCTAACCGGTTAGGAGACAAAAAAATTCGACCAAAACACTGCCCAAGCACATGTAACCAGTTACCAAACTTCTCGTAACCGTTTACATGTGAAGGAGGCAGAATGGGCAGCAAAAAATTCTGGCAACAGGGTTTTTTTCGAAAAAAAAAAAAGGAAATTTGAGGACCTAAATGACATTTTCTGGAAAAACTCAAATAAGAAACCCCCCTCAAAATCGAGTTTTCTACATGACTTAAAAGGAAAATTGAAAAATACGCAATGTAAAATGCCCAAAATGCCCCTCCATGAAAACTGGTCCAGAGGGTCCAAAAAGTTGCTAAATTTAAAAACTGAGAGCTGAACTTTGGATGCGATTTCCGATGCCAAGATGGCATTTTCTGGAAAAACTCAAAAAAGAAACCCCCCCTAAAATCACATTTTATAAGTGACCATGTGAAGAACTGAATTTATTTCCCAAAGAAAATTCCCAAAATACCCTTCGGTCAGAATGTGCAACAAAAATGTAAAATGAGTCCGTAGGAGGCTCATTTCACCAAAGAAGAGACTTTGCCCGGAAATGACCATGCACGAAAACGTAACTTACCTAATAAGATGTGCTACAATTGTCCGTGGCTCAAAAATATGGCCGACACAAAATATGACCCCCCCAACAGCCAAAATGCCAAAAACGAAGTTTGGAATGAAAACTTAAAACCTAAAATCATGAAATGGTTTCGAAATGCCGTTTGGCCCTTGGCCACACTTCATGCATATTAAATGAATGCTAATGGAAGAAGTTCATACACAATGCATGCTCCGATGCAAAATAGCATACTAAAACGCATGGTTTTCTATATGTTCTCATTGAAAGCAAAAATTAACATCCATGACATAAATGTAATTTCAAAAGGAGTTTGGCCATTGGCCTCATGTCATATACATAAAATGAGAATCAAAAAGTGTGCTAAGGCACATGTTACAAGTCTAGAAGCAAATATACACATTTGACATATAAGGTTACAAATGGCTTTTCAAGTTAACCTTCACAAGAATTGAACCCTTCAAGTTTCCAAATCATCCAAGCATGTTGAGAATCTCTAACCTTGAATCATGTACCTGAAATATGCCCCAGTATCATAGGGGTGAGTAACATAAAGCTACTCGTAGGAAATGAGCATGCATCGACCCACGTTTTACAAGTTCGCATGATTTAATCATTTTGGTTCATTCCACCTAACGTCTATGTCAAAGGTGAGACTCAAGGAGCATCCTAGCTACCTAAGATCATTTCTAGCATCAATCACCTCATTCATGCAATGTTAGCACATAGGGTCATGCTTACACAAAGCAACAACATAGGAGCATGCTTACACCAAGCAACAACACAGGAGCATGCTTCCACAAAGCAACAAACATAGATTCTCAAAGTCATCAATTTGAAATCTAAAGAACGAAAACGACATAAGTGATCATGCCACCTGACGTCTATGTTCCAAATGAATCTATAAGATCATTCCTAATTTACATTTGAACAACACAACATGAATATACTTGACAACGTCAAAAGCTTATAATGATTCATCAAATTCATAAAACAAGAATATACTTAACAACATTAAAAGTTCACAATGATTTATTAAAAATCATGAACATGAATGTACTTAACAATATTAAAATGATTTATTAAAATCATAAAACATGGATGTACTTGGCAACATCAAAATCTACAAAGATCATAAAGCACGGATGTACTTAACAACATAAAAATCGCCGATAACCAAAACCACAAGTCACAATATAAACATGATTGCTAACTTGGAATTGAATGCGAAAATAAATAATGGAAGACTTGGACATCTAGACTCGGAATTCTGCCGAGGTCAATGGTTGTTCCGGGCACTATCCCGCAGAGAAAACCACCATAAGTGCGCACTATCTCAATTGGGGAGAACTCATACCTCCCGCACTAAAGCCAAACTTTAGCCATATCATAGTAACCATGTCCCAAGTGACTCCAAAATAAATAAGTTAACAACTTATATATATACGAAACTACATCCCATGCACAAGTAGTTTGTAACCACACAATAAATGCTTTAAATCCACAACTACTATAGGATGACAAATGTCGAATCTTCAGAGCGTGATTCGTTACACGCTATAACAACATCACATGTGCGATTCGTTACATGCTATAACAATATAATCCAATATTGAAACGTAAACTCATAATTTCATTACAAGTCTAAAATCATACATTAGATATACAATCAACGTCAAACACATGATTTAAATCCATAATGCAATAGAAACGGAATTTAATCAAGTAAACTACTTAATTCCTCTAAGTTGCAATTCTCAACCAAATGGCCTCAAATTACACATGTTAAACAATATAGCATGGTCATTGCATATACCAATTCCAAAACTTGATTAGGCCAATTCAATAACAAATTGGAATTTAATTAAATCATGATAATCAGATCCCTAAATTCTAAAACAACATAAAATGGTCCCATATTAACATCCCGTACGAGGATCCAGGCTCAAAACAAGGCATTGAGCAATAACTTTCTTTAATTGCACAATGACCCCTCCAAAAAGTGAAAAATGCGAAACTGCCCCAGATTGAAAATATCTTCCAAAAGAGAAGATATTTTCTTAGATACCCTTGAAATAAAATATCTTCAAAAGATATTTAAGAAAAACACCCCAAGAAAGGGAAATGTTTCCAAAGAACTTTGCACTTATGCCCCTATGGGCACCAGGAGTAACCAAAGTACTTTCTCACGAAAGTAAAGATACGTATCTCCTAGAAACCATTGAGAATGAAGATACGTGAAGTCAGAAACCAACTCCGAACACAAGAAGTGTGGTTAGGCAAACAAAGTGACAACGAGGAAAGGACGAAATAGGAAAAAAGACAAAATAGGGAAAAGACAAAAAGTGAATAGTGTCGAAAAACGAAAAATGTTGAACTGACTCGGTCCTCAAAGGAAGTTGTCAATCCACAGAAAAGAGTCTTAGAAATCACTCCAGAGCACTCGAGACGACACTAAATGACAAGAAACCAAACTCAGAAGGGAAAAGACAACGGAAAAAAATTTATCCGAAAAATCCGGGTGATTATAACCTTCCCACCTTAAAGGGATTTCGTCCCCGAAATCAAGAACAGACAAAAGAGAACCGAACAAGATCAAAGCAAGATCAAACTAAAGGACACACCATAAGGTGCTAAAGGACAACTTCAAAAGCCTGAAGATCATCCGAAGGAACGCAAAACCCAAGAACTGAGTGACACTTCCCAAACAAATCGGCATATTAACTCGACATCAATCATCGAGAAAATTCCAAGACAACTACAAGTCAAATCAAGACAGATGGCTAAGAATGACACGGCAGTACGAACAATGGCTAGAACCCGCCCACATTTACTCGTCAGTAAGGTAGCATGACAGTATAAAGCATTAGTTCACAACATGCCACAGAAAGAAACTTTTCGATACAAATGACATCAATGTCGGAAATGATTATTACCAAAAGCACTACGGAAACCAGGCATCCGCGAGAGTTGGGGTAGCTAATCCCAAAACTCTAACAACAATGTTAGTGGCACCGTTACGCTTAAGGCCTTAAATCCCTAATGCTGGAGTATTAACGAACCCCACATCTGAAAATGTAACAACAACAACATTAGTCCTGAATCCACAACCTGACAAGTCTGTGCCCTCAAGCCAATGAATTGGACCCGCAAAATCGAAAACCTAAACACAGATCTGAAGTAGACCTACCGTAAGGCTACATACAGAAGACAAAACGCTGGATCAAAATCCCTATAGTGGACAACTAAAATCCTCAAAACACAAGTCTGCAACGTGGCTCACTCACCTCTATCCCAACAACCATGGTCACAAAACCCCAACATAAGTGTAGGAAAGATGAAGCAGTATTAAAACAATTACTCACATAGTGCATGTTCGCAAAAATTAAATGATATAAATCAAATAATATCTTAGTACTAAGCATAGTACACACAAGGTAAATGAAACATGCCACCTATCACATAGGGGTTAAACAAACGATGGCATGCCATACACCACTAATGGCACTAGCATGTTAAATGGATACAGTATATGAAAACGTATCATATACACTTTCACATAAACTACCACATAGCCACATATCCTAAACATGTTTCTAATGCATGCCCGAAAACAATGGGGGTCATAAACATGTAGAAATGGTCACACAAATGTCAAGTTCTTAAAATCAAAAGAAATGAATGGAATGTCTCACAAAAGACACCATGCAGAAAACATAACATAAAACCTGGATGAGTCCAAGCTCTCACTACGAGGAAAGGAACCATCCCCCAAATGACCACTAAGGTCCTCGAGACATAGGGTCAGCAAGTCTTTCCCAAGACCAGTTCATACCCCGATGGAATCCTAACACCACACGAAACAAGACAACATCGAAATGGATAGCCCCAATGCTAACCGTTACGAGACAATCAACAAGAAAACCCCCGATCCAAGATGCCAACGAGTCTAATAGGAACTCTACAGGATTCTACCAGAACCCTAACACAACGCCCCAAGTCTCCAAAGACAAGGGAGAGTAATTAATTGCACCAACACAATTAATTACACAAAGCCGCTCACATCCCAACTGTAGCTCGTAAGAGCTAACCAAGGCAACACAAGAAGGATTCTAGGTTAACGCACCTATCCAAATCCGAAACCATCGCCCTAAGGAGGCAAGACAAAAGAACCTCGCCCTGAGGCTCACAAGAAACTTCCCAACTCCTAAAGGAAGGATTCGAGTCAATCCTGACTCATCATCCCATGATACTAAAAACAAAGACCTCAATGACATCACGATGTCAAGACCGCTACGAAGTCCTAAGGGATAACACCGACACCTCCAACACCACCGTGACTACGCCATAAAAAGACAAAAGAACATGAGACGAAACGGTGCCTCCGTGGCTTACGTCTCATCTCGCCAAAAAGGAGACTACAACACCATGCTCACCCGAGCCCTAATGAGAAGACTCTCTGTGAGTCAAGACTGTGACGCTATATGTGTGAAAAAGAAACGAGATCAATAATAACACGAGTTATTATGATCGAATGCAACTCGCTCAATAAATGCATCAAATAATTACTACGTCAATATATGCAACATACAGTCATGCATAAGCAGATAAGCATATACAACATCATAAACAGATAATGAAAACTCCTAAGTACTTAAACACATAAGCACATATCAAACGATGATGCTTTTAAACACATAAGCATATAAGTGCAGAAAACATGTCATCACACCGAGCATGTTATCAAATGGTACGTAAACATGTTATCAAAAAACATGTGAACATATCAAAGTACATCAACAAAACATGATATGCACCCAAAACCCGTCGTCCAAGGTATTCGAACTCAGACGCTCTGATACCACTTGTGACGGCCCAAATTTTTCAACCCGGTGCGTCAGTGATAAACCGAAAGATGACCCGATAACGGATCTGAAATGCCGAAGCAAAAGACAAAACAATGGTCTCTAGAGGTATATCATTGCTCTAAGACACCATTATGACCCTCAACGAGGTCACGGAACCCAAAGGAATTAAATAGGGAAGCAACGTTTTAAAAACGAACAAGATTGAACCTAGGGGCAAAATCATCATTTCCAGCTTAAAAGTGTATTCCACCGAGCACACCATTGGAAAGACAATGAAAAATTAATGAATTTAGACTTAAAAATCACTTGATTCGGAGTCCGGATGAAGAAGATATGGCTTACGGAAGAAGAAGGGGCAAAACGGTCAAAAAGTGCAAACCCTAGATAATCTAACCGGTTACCAAGCCTTCCTAACCGGTTAGGAGACAAAAAAATTCGACCAAAACACTGCCCAAGCACATGTAATCGGTTACCAAACTTCTCGTAACCGTTTGCATGTGAAGGAGGCAGAATTGGTAGCAAGAAATTCTGGCAACAGGGTTTTTTCCGGAAAAAAAAAAGGAAATTTGAGGACCTAAATGACATTTTCTGGAAAAACTCAAAAAAGAAACCCCCCTCAAAATCGAGTTTTCTACTGACTTATAAGGAAAATCGAAAAATACGCAATGTGAAATTCCCAAAATGCCCCTCCATGAAAACTGGTCCAGAGGATCTAAAAAGTTGCTAAATTTAAAAACTGAGAGCTGAAATTTGGAAGCGATTTCCGATGCCAAGATGGCATTTTCAGGAAAAACACAAAAAAGAAATCCCCCCTAAAATCACATTTTCTAAGTGACCATATAAAGAACGGAATTTATTTCCCAAAGGAAATTCCCGATGCCAAGATGGCATGCATCGACCTACGCTTTACAAGTTCGCATGATTTAATCATTGTAGTTCATTCCACCTAACGTCTATGTCAAAGGTGAGACTCAAGGAGCATCCTAGCTACCTAAGATCATTTCTAGCATCAATCACCTCATTCATGCAATGTTAGCAACATAGGGTCATGCTTACACAAAGCAAAAACATAAGAGCATGCTTACACCAAGCAACAACACAAGAGCATGCTTACACAAAGCAACGAACATAGATTCTCAAAGTCATCAATTTGAAATCTAAAGAACGAAAACGACATAAGTGATCATGCCACCTAACGTCTATGTTCCAAATGAATCTATAGGATCATTCCTAATTTACATTTGAACAACACAACATGAATATACTTGACAACGTCAAAAGCTTATAATGATTCATCAAATTCATAAAACAAGAATGTACTTAACAACATTAAAACCTCACAATGATTTATTAAAAATCATGAACATGAATGTACTTAACAACATTAAAATGATTTATTAAAAATGATAAAACATGGATGTACTTGGCAACATCAAAATCTACAAAGATCATAAAGCATGGATGTACTTAACAACATCAAAATCGCCGATAACCAAAACCACAAGTCACAATATAAACATGATTGCTAACTTGGAATTGAATGCGAAAATAAATAATGGAAGACTTGGACATCTAGACTCGGAATTCTGCCGAGGTCAATGGTTGTTCCGGGCACTAACCCGCAGGGAAAACCACCCTAAGTGCGCACTATCTCAATTGGGGAGAACTCATACCTCCCACACTAAAGCCGAACTTTAGCCATATCATAATAACCATGTCCCAAGTGACTCCAAAATAAATAAGTTAACAACTTATATATATACGAAACAACATCCCATGCACAAGTAGTTTGTAACCACACAATACATGCTCTAAATCCACAACTACTATAGGATGACAAATGTCGAATCTTCAGAGCGCGATTCGTTACACGCTATAATAACATCACATGTCGAATCTTCAGTGTGCGATTCGTTACACGCTATAACAATATAATCTAATATTGAAACGTAATCTCATAATTTCATTACAAGTCTAAAATCATGCTTTAGATATACAATCAACGTTAAACACATGATTTAAATCCATAATGCAATAGAAACGGAATTTAATCAAGTAAACTAATTAATTCCTCTAAGTTGCAATTCTCAACCAAATAGCCTCAAATTACACATGTTAAACAACATAGCATGGTCATTGCATATACCAATTCCAAAACTTGATTAGCCCAATTCAATAACAAAATGGAATTTAATTAAATCATGATAATCAAATCCTTAAATTCTAAAACAACATAAAATAGTCCCATATTAATATATACTAGTATACAAGTCCTAGTCATCTCAAATATCAAGTCAAAACTTAATTAAGCTAAAGGAACCATTAAATAGATTTTAATTAATCATTTTAATTAAAGTCTCTAAATTTTCATACTTATCCAAATGCTCTCAAATTTAAGTATGTTAAACAACATGCCTTAATTTAAAAGCATGCTATAAGTCAATTTCATGCAAGGTACATCTATGTAAATTTAATCTTATACAAAGAATTAAATATTACTAATTTTCTAGATTTGATACAAGTCATGCAATCAAGTTGTATAATCATGGAAAACACCCCATTCAACACATACAAAATCCTAAAACATCCCCTACCTCCATTTGAGATGAAATCTCAAATCCCCACCAAAATAAATCGGCTCCGAATCCGACGAAACTCCTAGGTTTTGTCGGGGACAACATCACGAACATGAATCCCAAGGAAGCCCCATCAAAAACACAACTTGACTTCAAATCCGAACTCAAGAAACGACCAAAACAAGATTCCAATCGGTTGGAATCGAAGGCCTCGCCGAGGGGAACAATAAACACAAAGGCATCACCACTTTTTAATGAAGGGAAGAAGTCCAAAAGAGGAGAGAGAAGATGGCAGCCATGGATGGAGCTTGGACCGACCATGAGAGAGGAGAGAGAGAGAAAAATCTAATTTTTCTTTCTAAGGCCCCCTATTTATTGAAAATCTCAAAAAGTGCCCCCAAACGGGCCCCGCCGGGTCCGGAAAAGTGAAATTTGAGCAGACGCCCTCAAACGGCAAAACTCTGTGAATGAAAAAGATTTAAAATGAGAAAATATGAATAACGAAAGAAACGGTATCAAAAACCGAGTCCCGTACAGAAAGTTATGCCCAAAACAAGTTTGGCACAAACCGAGGCCTAAAACCCTGAAACTGGAAAACATTGACCAGGAGGAAAATCTAAGAGTCCACGACTCGACGAAATGTGAAATTGAATCCCGTACGAGGATTCAGGCTCAAAACAAAGCATTGAGTAATGACTTTCATTAATTGCAAAATAGCCCCTCCAAAAAGTGAAAAATGCGAAACTGCCCCAGAATGAAAATATCTTCCAAAAGATATTTTCTTAGATACCCTTGAAATAAAATATCTTTAAAAGATATTTATGAAAAACACCCCAAGAAAGGGAAATGTTTCCAAAGAACTTTGCACTTATGCCCCTATGGGCACCGGGAGCAACCAGAGTACTTTCTCACGAAAGTAAAGATACGTATCTCCTAGAAATCATTGAGAATAAAGATACGTGAAGTCAGAAACCAACTCCGAACACAAGAAGTGTGGTTATGCAAACAAAGTGACAACGAGGAAAGGACGAAATAGGAAAAAAGACAAAATAAGGAAAAGACAAAAAGTGAATAATGTCGAAAAACGAAAAATGCGGAACTGACTCGGTCCTCAAAGGAAGTTGTCAATCCACATAAAAGAGTCTCGGAAATCACTCCAGAGCACTCGAAACGACACTAATCGACAAGAAACCAAACTCAGAAGGGAAAAGACAACGAAAAAAATTTATCCGAAAAATCCGGGTCATTACACTTGATGTGTGATATTAGATATTCTACTTATGCTAAATTGTTATATTTAGTTGATGTTGCATTTTAGACTTCAAGTTGATTAACTTGAGAATCTATATGTTGTTGCTTTGTGAAAGCATATTCCTATGTTGTTGCCTTGTGTAAGCATGACCTATGTTGCTAAAATTGCATGAATGAGGTGATTGATGCTAGAAATGATCTTAGGTAGGTAGGATGCTCCTTGAGTCTCACCTTTGACATAGACATTAGGTGGAATGAACCAAAATAATTAAATCATGCAAACTTGTAAAACGTAGGTCGATGCATGCTCATTTCCTACAAGTAGCTTTATGTTACTCACCCCTACGATACTCGGGCATATTTCAGGTACAAGAATTAAAGTTGAGACTCCCATTATGCTTGGATGACTTGTGGACTTGAAGACTTCCATCTTTGTGAAGGTTGGCTCGGAATGTCAATTGTAGTCTTATTTGACAAAACATGTATATTTGATTCCATATATGTAATATGTACATGAGTACACTCCTTATAATGTATTTGACATGTATGAGATGAGGCCAGAGGCCAATGACATGTATTTGTATTCTATATAGTTTTGACTTCATGAAATATTATGAAAATATTGAAAAAATGTTAAGTTTTGTCTCACTATATTTGCATCCGGTGTTGGAAATCCTTTTTGATTCTTCCATAGGATCTCATTAACCATGCATGAAGTGTGGCCAAGGGCTAAATGGTAATTTCCAATCAGTTGCTAATTTTGGTTTTCAAAATACCCATTTCAAATTCATTTTCGCCTTTTTGGCCGTTGGGGGGTCGAATTTTGACTCGACCATTTCTGGGAGCCGCGGACCATTCCCACGTGCTCAAAATCACTTATTACGTTTGCGTGCATATTCGTTTCAGCCTAGAAGTGCATTTGGGGTCAAATGTATGTTTGGTGCAAATTCACATTTTTGCCGTTTTGAGCCTAAACTGAGCATAAGGGCATTTTGGGGTTTTCACTTGAAAAATAAAGTTTTCTTTTGGCATGGTTGGCTAGAAAACATGATTTTGAGGGTAGTTTTTTCTTTGTGTTTATCTTTAAAAGGTCTAGAAAGTCCTCAAAATTGCATTTCAAGTTGGCATTTCAGGTGCAACCTACAGCAGTTCGAGCACTCTAAAGGGGGGGTTCGAGCACTCTAACTTTGGGCAGAACTCTCGGGGCAATTTTTGAGCACTCGAAGCCCTTGCTCGAGCGCTCGAGGTACTGTTCAAGGGTGTATGTGTGTCTTGGTTCAGCACGGCACCTCCGACTTCAAATTATCATAGCTTCTTCATTTTAACTCCGAATCAGGCGATTCTTGAGTCTAAATTGACCGTGTTGAAGTAAGCTTTCCAATGGTACCAATTTCAGATTCAGATTATCCTTGTAGCTCAAGATATTCAAGTTTTAGTAAGATAGTGTCTGTTTTTTGTTCGAACCGGGATAGGGTTTCCCTTCCTTCGACTTCAGAACTTGATATCTTTATCGTCCGGACTCCGAATCAGGTGATTCTTGAGTCTAAATTCATTAATTTTTTGTTGTCTTTCCAATGGTGTGCACAGTGACACCCATTTCAGTGTGGAATGACCATTTTGCCCCTAGGTTCATTCTTATCCGTTTTTGAAACGTTACTTCCGCATTTTCTTCCTTTGGGTTTCGTGACCTCGTCGAAGGTAACATTGGTGTCTTAGAGGAGTGTTGTATCTCTAGAGACCATTGTTCTATCTTTTGCTTCCACATTTTTGATCTGTTTCGGGTCGTCACAGGACACACTGGGTTGAAAAATCCAGAGTCGTCTCAGAACCGGTTTAAGGTTGGCAGACCTGAATACTCGAATTCTTTCAGCCTTGTTTCATTCTACGGAAATTTCAGACTAACATGGTAAGTGTAGAATGTCCAACCTTGTTCACATTCCTTCCTAAGGTAGTGTTTTTACCCTTTTCTTCTCAATCTCTTCAGGTATGGTAAGTTTGAACTCCTTCCCAGTTCTGTAGTCCCTGTTGAACTTGATGACTTGTCGAACAAGTAATTTAAATTACAACACAACTTGGACTTCTTATGTCTACGATAATTGCCAAAAATAAATAAATATCTCACATTATATGCTAAAATGTTGGTGGATTTTTATAAGCGAAAGCCAGCATATTCCAAATAAAAATCCATCATCATCAACAGGAGTAACATGTTTACAATAGAGTACAAATGTATGAAGAGTGTGGTAAATGTACAGCAGCAACTTACTCTGGTGCTCTGGACAAACAGAGGGGGTAGAATGCAGGGTAAAAATGTTCTTGTGAAAGCACAATTCTGCAGGGAAGGAGCTTTTGATTCCCTTTCGGAGTTCTTCAGTCTCATTCTCTGCAGCATATACATCTTATTAATTTAAAAGCAAAATTCCCATGCCAAAGGTTACACCTACCCATGGCCGGACTCTATCCCAATAAACACAAAAGGCTTAACCCCATTCCGGGCTATTGTTGATCCTATAGAAATTATAATGGAGCTAATGATTTTAAGTACCTAAAACAACTCTGCAGTAAATGGGCTTTTGATTCCCTCCTGAATTTTTCCAGTCTCATTTTCCTGAAGTATAAAAAGTTGTTATTAATTTAAAAGCACAAATCTCATGCCAAAGTTATGCCGGACTCTATCCCAATCAATACAAAGGCTTAACCCATGTTTATCATATGTTAGCTTAATTTTACTAGGATTTGAGCCTACTTATAAAGGCGGCGCAGTTATATAATAAGTTGTTTAATTTATCATATCACATTATGTGATACTGTAGATCCTATATGTGGGATGGTGTGAGCCTTATTACCATAGTTCAACATTGATTTCAAGTTCAAAAGGAATTAATGATATTAAGTACCTGGAAACTCTGTACCTGCAGGGAAGGAGGTGTTAGTTCCCTTTTTGATTTCACTAGTCTCATTTTCCTGCAATATAAACAATATATCTTAATAATTTAAGAGTAAAAGACTGGTGCAGCACGATAAAATATCTCAAATTACTCTATTCAGGAATACTTTGTGTACATGTAAAAGTATCTCAAATTTCTGGGCCTTGCACTGCTTCTCCACATGAACTCAACTCAGTTTTCAAATTACTCATACAGGGTACTGCTTTTCCACACAATTCTAGATGGAATTTAATTCAGGCACACACAATTCACTACTATGATTGCCTTTTAAAGAAAATTAACTACTATGATCCTAGATAACACAGTTCACTACTATGAATCAATCAAGAAATCAGATATTTAAGCACAAATTCATCTAAATAATTGTAAATTATTAACAAGTTATTCATATCAATAGGATTAATTGAGATCACATACAATTATACCGACACACAAAAGAGGACGGGAAGGAGGACTGGCAAGCTGGGATTGCTGATATTTCAAAATGGTCCAATCAAACACATAATCAAACTGAAACCATGAAGCAAAAAGAAAGCAAACTTGAGAGTGTAACTTTGAAATTAAAAACATAACTACTGCGCTTAACTTGATCTTTCCAAAACCTAAAGGATACATAAAAGGTCAACAATATCATACAATTTTAATCAAAAAATATTTCTGCAGTTTCTTTCAAGAATCGACTGCTATGAATCATCAAGAATGTAGAGATTCAAATTAAGCGCAGAATCATTAAATGAAACGCAAATTCGGGAATTAAAAAAACAAATGAAGAGAAACTTCAAGGATCGACTGCTATGAACGCAAATTCAAGAAAAATTATTGAACTTGAACTACTTCATGATTCGAGAAGAAAAATTAGAATAAAATAGGGACTTCTTCATTTGGTAACACATACCCACGTAGGCGAAGAAAAGGCAATATAGAGCTAAAATGATTGGTGCTGGGATTGAGGCAAAGACAGCTTCGAATTTCCCTGAATAGTAAATTGTGTTTAACAAATGTACTTGGAAATGAAGGCTTATTTACTATGGGTTAAACACTTAAACTATGGATTATTTGCATTATTTGGACATCATAACACCTAACTTACTAAGTATGGAAAAGAAAATCATGAAACCAGCAGATATATGCACAACTCTTCGGCTGCCAACATGTGTCAATACTAACAAACCAGCATTTTCACTGTAGAATGGGAGGAAAAATCAAGTTTTATTCCCCTACTAATTAAGAATGAAAATTTGCAACACAATTTACAAATTTATTGCACAAGAATCTTACACTGATACTTCCCGGTTCCAAATATTCCAGAGAACAATATGCCCACTCCCTTCAATAAAGAACAGAATTAAGATGATTAGAACACACAGGACATTAACAATTACAGAGTCAAATTTGGAGAAGTACTTTATGAACAGAATTCATGACCAAAAGAATCGCATTCAAAGTGACATGGCAGATTAGTTTCCCATCATTTTGAGACAAAGAGCCATCTTTTTAGTTAAATGCCACTACTATGTCAGATGAAAATTTTAGTTAAATTACGCGTGAACCATTCTTTTTAGCTGGGGGGAGGTTCAACAATATTGAGTAGGCCATTAATTCTAATTATTCATTTTGGAAGCAGCCCATGTAAAAATTGAGTGTGGAAAATTGCGCCATATCTAGAGTCTTTTAGGCTTAGCATTGAGGTGTTAATGAAGGCAAAAATACAGATAAAATTATCACTAAGTCAATTTTACCTGCCAACCAACACCGCGACTGAGAATAGAAGGTGGCAAAGGAGTTGCACTTGTATGCCTTGACACAGCAATGAAGGCACCAGTGGACTGTTGACATTTCAAAAGTACATAAGAGATGAATAAATTCGTGAAGCTATCCACATTAAAAACTGCCAAAGAAACCAGTGAATCAATGTGGCTATGCAAAGTACAAAATGCCAATTATGAAAGCATCAAACTCTTCATACTTACAATAGCAATAAAAATATATACATGTGTAAGTAAAAGAATCCGAAAATGAACTAGGCAATGTGAACTCTACTTGGAGAATGGTTAAGAAACACAAAAAAATTCATGCAACAATGCAAAGAGAACGGAACTATAACCTTTTCATTCTTTATTCTACAAAATTTGAAAGCATAATTCCACGTGACATACAAAAATCAGTGCATCACTAGAAATATTCCGGAAAATAAAAAATGCATCACTAGAAATGCAAATGATCAAAACATAGTCACTTGATAAAATTCAAAGAGTATCGCCTATAGCAAAGAAACAAGCAAACTCACTTCAAATGCATTCAGCATTACATTTTTTATTCTATAGCTTTTGAAGGCACAGCTCTATGGATATATCCATTAGAGAAAATCAATTCATCACAAAGAATGAAACTTAAACTCAAATGAATGAAGGAAGAATTAAACATCCCAAGAAAAGAGAACATTTCTACTTTTGAAGGCAAAAGTGAATTGCACATAGCCCATAACAGAAAACATGTGTGAGAAAAACTCAAGAATCAGTCGATAAAATTTGCAAAAAAAAAAAAAAAAGGCACGCAATACATTCTGTATTCCACTGCGATTGAGATACAAAACTTGCGAAAAGATGCAATTCCATGTTTGCACTTTTTTTTTTTAATAGAATTCCATGCAATTCTATTAAGTGCAAACATTCAATTCCATGTTTGCACTTAATAGAGACAAATGTAAGATAATAATATCAACAACAGATCATGTATTAAGGTGCCACAAAATTTATTGAAAATATTAAAAGTTAAAATGTGCATTTATCTAAACACCAGAAAGAAACAAAAGCCATATGTAAACAAAGGTTCACACTAGTAAATTAGTGACATTCATATCATTTCCCATGACCAAATTACTATCCTTAATGTGGTATGGCTAAGCAAAATTTTCCAACACTTCATTCTGAACTTCAGTATGTTTCAAAAGACAATATCTTTCGAAAGTTGAAATATATCCTAATTGCATCGTATTAGTGCTGAAAACTATATATAAATTTTAAATTATATATGCAATTGTAAGCAGCTCTTAAGGAAAAAAACAGAACTTGGAAGATTTTCTAATCTTTAATTTGTAAAAAATAGTTGCGGCTTCAAGGGTGAAGTATAGAACCTGAGAGGAACGCAAGATTTTTTATGCCTCTGACATCTCAATGCTACCAGCTCGCAGTTTTAAATTTAATAATAGGATCCTCAGGACAGGCCAGCAAGGCCATTCCATTCTCTAATCTGAATCCAACTTCGATCCATTACCTTGCCATAAGTTGAACAATAGTGTTGTGGTCCTATCATATTCAAGAATGCATAGCCTTTATTCATGAGGTTAAATGTGCGAATGAATGATTAATTATATCAAGAATACAATAATTTAGAATTTTGATGAGAAGAGAAAAAAATAATTCAAGGAACTCAAAATAAAACAGAAAAAAAAAAAAAAAAAAAAAAAAAAAAAAAAAAAAAAAAGACTCCTAGATTGAGCAACTCATGATGCATGACTACATAAATCTTCTAATGATGTAAATCAAAGAGCAAAACTCCCAGATTCAAAACCCATTATATCAAATAACAAGATATACAAAAATCAAAAGCAATTGAGTTGTAGAGATGAGAAAGAGAGAGACCAATCATAGAATCTTGGAATACATGGTTTCTTAAATTTGAAATTGTTCCCAAATAACAAGTTCAATTTGTTTTATGTATGTCTTTTTGTAACCCCAAATGATATAACAAGGCATTTGTATTAATTAAAGTGATGTGCATTTCTCTTTAGGCCTGCAGACAGGTATCTCACTGAACAGTTCCATTGGGTTTGTCATCTAAGCCAAACATAGAGTTGGTTCCAGTATGAGAAATAAACTGAAACAAAAAACGGGGCAATTCAAATTCAGGCCATGACGAATTGCACATATTAGCCAAGTATAACTATTAACCAACAATTAGATTTAGGACAACACAAGAATGTTTGACTTATTTTGGGTCCGGGTGAAAGGCATTTGCAATGGAGTAACTTATTGGGGAGAGCATAAAAGTGAAAAAATCTAGTACAACACTCAGCTTGTTTTTCTCAAAACTTTAAATTACTTGTGCAATTTTAGAAAACTAAATTTGAACCAAATAAATATGATCTTTTAAATCAAATCCACTTGGGACTTGAGTCAAAGTGTGTGATTAATTATATGAAAACCTTTTCGTTGTAAAGAAAAGTTGAAGGCATTGCATAGCAGTGTTGAGTGGGTGCTCTCTCACTTTGAGTCATTTATTTATGTGTTGTGTTCATTAAAATTTACATACATTGTTAGATGGTTTAGAAATATTTATTCATTTAGTAAAATGATGAATAAATTTTTTAAATCAAAAAATTGAAGGGGCGTTATGTGATGGCCCAAGGTTTTAAACCCAGTGCGTCAGTGATGAACAGAAAAATGATCTGATAACGGATCTGAAATGCGGAAGCTAAAACTAGAATGAAAGGTCAATTAGTACCCTATAGCACCAATGACAACCAAAAGAACAAGATCTAGTTCAAACTAGACCTAGTACACCAAAAATGGCTTGAACGATGTAAACGAAGTCTTTATACAAACAACAAATGGAGCGAACATGCCTGAGCAACAGACCAACCAAAGCTCACAAGACAGCTCCATTTCGATCGACTGAAATGGAGCTTCGGTATGCCGAAATGGGCCAGAAAGAATAAGTAAAAGAACCTTCACTTCGGTCGACCGAAATGACCAACCGGTCGACCGAAATAAGCCTCTACAGTGAAAAGGCTACTGGAAATGGAGTTTTTACTGTTCAATTGAAGTTCGAGGAGGTTCGGTCAACCGAAACAACCCACCAGTCAACCGAAATAGATTGAAATACTGAGAATGAACCTGCTATGCACAATTTCTAAAAATGGACCTTAAGTCTCATTTAAATCCCCCATTTCATGATTAAACTTCATTAAATGCTACCTTATGATGATGTGAGCATACACGCAGATGTAAAATGACATTTTAATCATGCTACAATGGCCTATGGCCTTATTACAGGTCATTTACAACATTTGACATGTTAAACCTCTAAGTTAGAAAGATTACATTTCATAAGTAAAACCAAACATGCCAACACTCGCATGTGAACAAGAAAGCTTCTAAAGAAACTTCAACTCTGCAATTCACCCAAAGCAAGTGCAAAACTCCAATCTCGTGTCCTGTACCTGAAATATGCCCCAGTATCGTAGGGGTGAGTAACATAAAGCTATTCGTAGGAAATAAGCATGCATAGACCTACGTTTTACAATTTCATCACCTTAAGGTGAAACATATTAAAAGGGCTCATGCCACCTAACGTCTACGTCGAGATGAGACTCCGGGAGCATCCTAAGCTACCCTAGATCATTTCTAGCATAAAACACATCTTTTATGCAAATTCAACAACACAAGAGCATGCTACACATAGCAACAAGATATAACATGCTTACACAAAGCAGCTAGATAGAAACATGCTTACACAAAGCAACTAGATATAGATTCTCAAAGTTATCAACTTGAAATCTAAATGCTAAATCAACTAAATATGGCAATCTAGTATAATTAGAATATCTAATACCACACATCAAGACATAGATTCTCTAAGTTATCAACTAGAAATCTAAAAATGTGAAATCAACTAAATATAACAATTTAGTATAAATGTACTTAACAACATCAAATCGCCGATTGCCAAAACCACAATTCACAATATAAACATAATTGCAAACTTGGAATTGAATGCGAAAACAAATAGTGGAAAACTTGGACATCAAAACTCGGATTTCCGCCGAGACAAGGCAAATTTGGAGCTACTAACCCCCAGGCAGCCTACCCAACGCGCGAACTTCTTAGGGCTAATTTGGAGCTACTAACTCCCAGGCAGCCTACCCAACGCGCTAACTTTTGACTTAGAGGACTCACATCCCCGTACTAGAGCCAAACTCTAACCATCTGACAAAACAATGTCCCAAGTGATTCCAAAATAAGCCAAATAAGTTCACAACTTATACATGATTTATATAATGCACGAAGTCACCTTCCATGCGCAAGTAGATTGTAACCACACAATACATGCTCTAAATTCACAACTATTATAGGATGACAATGTCGAATCTTCAGAGTGCGATTCGTTACACACTATAACAATATAATCCAATATTGAAAACATAACTCATAAATTCATTATGAGTCAAAAGTCATGCTTTAAACATACTATCAATGTCAAATACATGAGTTAATCAATAATACAATAGAAACGGAATTTAATCAATAAACTAATTAAATTCCCTAGGTTTCAAATCTCAATCAAATGGCCTCCAATTAATACATGATAAATAATACAGTATGGTCATTACATACACCACATCAAAACTCGATTAAGCCATAAGAACAATAAAGTAGAAAATTAAATCCCTAACTTCTAAAACAACATCAAATGGTTCCAAATTAACATATGCTAGAACATAAGTCATAGTTATCACAAATATCAAGTTAAACACTTAATTAGGCAAATGGAACCCTTAATTAGATTTTAATTAATCATTTTAATTAAAATCTCTATATTTTCATACTTGTCCAAATGCTCTCAAATTGAAGTATGTTAAAAAACATGCCAAGACATAATTTAAAAGCATATCACAAGTCAATTTCATGCAAGGTACAACTATGGGATTTAATCTTTCATAAAAGATAAATATTAAATAAAATATGCAATTTTTATTCAATCAATACCAATTTAATATATGTTAACAAACATATTAAAATATGATTTTCTAGCATGCCACAATTCAAATCAAAGTTATATATCATCATGAATTTTAAATCTGAATCCGACGAAACTACTAGGTTTTGTCGGGGACAACGCCGTGAACATAACCTCCATGAAAGCCCCATCAAAATCACAACTTGACCTCAAAACCAAACTCAAAATTTGGCTAGAAATGGTTTCTAATAAGGGTGAAAGAAGCGCGTAGTCAACACGAACACAAAACGCAAAGACTTTACTATGTTCTGACAAAGGAATGAAGCTCAAAAGAGGAGAGATAAGGTGGCAGCCTCCCTTGGGCTGCCATGGAAGCTTCAGGTCCTCCAAGAGAGTGGGGAAGATGAAAAAATAAAATATCTCACCCCTTTTTTATAGAAATCTCAAAAAGTGCCCCGAACGGGCCCCGCCGGGTCCGAAAAAGTGAAATTTGAGCAGACACGCTAAAATGGCAAAACTCTGTTAACAAAAAAGATTCAAAATGAGAAAATATGAATAAAAAAAGAAACGACGTCGAAAACCGAGTCCCGAACAAAAAGTTATGCCCAAAACAAGTTTGGCGCAAACTAGGACCAGAAACCCTAAAACTGGAAAACATCGACCAGGAGGAAATTCTAAGAGTACACAACTCGACAAAATATGAAAATGAATCCCGTACGAGGATTCAGGTTCAAAATAAGACATTTTGCAATAACTTTCATTAATTGCACAATGGCCCCTCTAAAAAGTGAAAACTGCACTTATGGCCCAGAATGAAAATATCTTCCAAAAATATTTTCTTAAAAACCCCTGAAATAAAATATCTCCAAAAGATATTTACGAAAAGTACCCCAAGATAAGAAAAAGATTCCAAAGAACTTTGCATCCATACCCCTACGGACACCGGGAGCAACTACAGTACTTTCTTGCAAAAGTAAAGATACGTATTTCATGGAAACCGCTCAAGATGAAGATACGTGAGGTCAAAAACCAACTCCGAACACAAGAAGTGTGGTTATGCAAACAAAGTCACAAACGGGGAAAAGGCAAAATAGGGAAAAAGACGAAATAGGAAAAATGACAAAAATGTGAATAGTGTCGAAAAATGAAAAATGTGGAAATGACTCGGTCCTCAAAGGAAGTTATCAATCCACACGAACGAGTCTCGGAAATCATTCCAGAGTACTCGAAACGACACTAATCAACGAGAAACCAAACTCAAAAAGGAAAGACAACAGAAAAAAAAAATATATATATATATATATATATATAT
The DNA here is from genome assembly GCF_030987335.1 of Cornus florida. Classification (NCBI taxonomy): domain Eukaryota; kingdom Viridiplantae; phylum Streptophyta; class Magnoliopsida; order Cornales; family Cornaceae; genus Cornus; species Cornus florida. Next base: position 37,145,058 of record NW_026775571.1, on the reverse strand, counting down.
ATATATATATATATCCGTAAAAATTTGAGAAGAAGGAAATGAAGGAAAAAGACCGAGTAATTACACGTTATTCTAAACTTTGTCCTGTTGTACAGTTTGAGTAAGTTGAATTTGTAAAACCAAAACAATAACAGCTTTAAACATAATTTTCATTGGTTAGATTTAAAAGATCTTATCTATTTTAGACGGTGTTTGTAGAAGTAACAAGCAGTCATAAAAAATGTAATTTTTTCTCATGCTACGTTAAGCAAAAGCATAGCAGGAAATTTAAAAAATGAATTATATTCTACTAGTGATTTAATGAATGAAAATATGTCAACTCCAACAACCAACACAAGTAAAAGAATCCTATCCACTCACACCAACATTAATATAAATGTGTGTGTGTGTGTTTTCAGTTCACGGTATGACATGCATATCAATGATACCTTAGTTAACTACCTACTAACAACCCAATTTTCCAGCAATGGTGGTAAGGTATTTCTAAAGGGAGAAAACTAACTGATATATTAGATGTTCAAAATGCTCTACATTAAATAAATAAATAAATAAAATAATCAGATGTTCAAAAAGCTCAACATATATAAGATGTTCAACTGATATCAATTAGTTTTGGAACTCAATCCCATTCAAAAGTTTTAATATAAGAAAACAAAACAAATCCAAGTTTTAAGCCACATTGCTAAACCTTGGAGGATTTTTCATATTATATGAATGTATTTTATTGTATAATGAATAATATTACAGAAAGTTTTAATCTTGTCTCAACCAAACAGAACATTAAGGTTTACATTAGTCTCCAAGTTTTAACCTAGAAAGAGTTTTTAACTTTGATCAGAACATGCCCCCAAAATCTACGCTTAATTAAAATTAAAAAAAGAAGAAAAAGAATCAGGTAAATGAAGAATAATAAACACTAATGTGGACGGATAAAACCCTAAAAAATTGAAAATGAAATCAAAATTTTGATTACCTGCTAATAAGCTGCATGAAAGAAATTGAGAGCTACCTGATAATGACTTTAATTGTATTTTCTCCAAACTTCATTCCCCAAATCAGACGGACTTATGAAACAGATCTGATGCATATAAGGTCTAAAAAATAGAGAAACAGAAAAATACTAAATACATGGACGAAAAAAAATATCAGAGAACTCGCGAAAGACCAAGCTTTAGAAAACTCGCGACAGACCAAGCTCCAGCAAAATTTGTACCTGGGCAATTTTCCTCTGAAGGTGAAACTCGCAAAAGACGAAGCACCAGCAAAATTCGTGCTTGGACTTAGAGAGGGTTAGGGTTTCGTATGGATTCAAGAGAGTGTTTTGGTTGATTGATGCGGACGAAGTTTGGGAGGAGTAATGTGTCATGGGCAGAGCCAGGATCATGAGATTTGGGAGCCAAAATTATAAACAACAACCTAGTTAGAACTTTTGAAATATATATATATATATATATATATATATATATATTATGTAGGCAAAAAAAATTTACTATTTATTATATTCATACCAAAATATATCTATCTAAACTTTTCCCAATTTATTTAAATAATAAAAAAACTAGTTATTTAAAAAAAAAATCTATCAAACTTTCTAAACAAACACAAATAAGATTTATGCCAAAATTATAAAATAAAAAAAAATCAATTAAATAAATCTCTTTATTTGACGAAAAAAAAAAAAAACACAAACAAATTAATAAAATAAGAATTTAGATTCTTAAATCATCAATTTTGTAAAAATTAATTTCTTATAAAAGCATTCCAATAAAAATAAAAAAATAAAAAAAGTGTGATGGAAAGAATCATGTCTGAGATGGAATTTTAGGATAATAAGGTTATGGAAAAAATCGTGTTTGAGTTAGAAGGATTTGAAATAGTCACATTATGGAAAGGACAATGTTTGAATTGAAATTTTAATATAGCCACATTAAATTTTTATCAGGGTTCTATAGTCGTCAATTAAATCACGTTCTTTTAGATTATATATAAACTATCTTTTGTTAAATACTAATTAAATAAATAATTTTTTTTTTCTTAGGGGGGCCAAGTATAGATTTTATATCATATATGTTATACTATTTTATTTTTAGTATATTTTTACCTATACTAAAATAAAAATAAAAATCCAAAAAAATTAGAGGGGGCCATGGCCCCTGCCAGCCCCCTTCCCTCGGCCCCTAAGTAATGACCTTTTTTGCGCGCCGCCTGATGAAACCAATTGCTGGGAAACTTAACTTTTCACAAAAAGATAACCCTATTCTATAAGGGGCCATGCGTGTTGTAGAACAATATATTTCTACAATGGGCCATGCGGGCCTGTTTTAGAAAGCTCTTTCTACAATGGACATGTGGGCCTGTTATAGAATATGTGTTGTTAAAGGCATATTTTCTTATAGTGTGCCCTGGTCATTTTCCTTTCTCTCCATTTTTTCAAATTTTACGGATTTTTTTTTTTTCCGATGATTTTTCCTTTTCGAGTTCAGGTTTTTGTCACTTTGTGTTGTTTCAAGTAATCGGGAATAATTTTTTAGACTCTTTCTTTTGGATTAACAACGTTCTTGTGAGGACCGCGTCATTTTCACACTTTCTTTTTTGACATTTTTCATTTTTCATTTGGTTAAATTGCATTGATGTAGAGATTTGTGTTCTATTGTTCTAATGTAGCTTAGGAATGATCCTATAGACTCATTTGGAACATAGACGTTAAGTGGCATAAACCACTTTAGTTGATTTCGCACTTTCGTTTTCAAGTTGATAATATTGGGAAATTATAACTTGTTATGTTGTATTAGATATCCCAACGTGGTTTAGATATCCCAATGTGATTTATGTAAATGATGTGCTAAAGTAGTTTAGGATGATCCATTAGTCTCACTTTGGACATAGACATTAGGAGGAATGAACCACGTGGATCAATTTATATTAACTTGCAAAACTTGTAAAACTTAGTTTATACGCATGTTCATTTCCTACGAGTAATGTAACTTACTCACCCCTGCTGAATGCGATTTGTTTCAGGTAAGGAGACCCCATTTTGGAATGCACATCTCTAGATTGCTTTAATAGCTTGGGATATTTTGGAGTACTTTATTCATGCACTTGTTAGCATGAAATGCCTTACTTTTGGTTTTATATGTCAAAACACGTGTATTTTGTTTAAATATGTAATGTGCACATAAGTGCACATTTTAGGATGTATTTGACATGGATGTAATAAGGCCAAGGGCCGTTTACTTTTAAGTTGTCTTCTAAGTATTTTTAGTTTTCATTTATAAGTAAAGAAAAATGAAGAAATTGGATGTTTTAGTATGCTATCTTTTGTATGGGATGTGTAAGGTGTACACAAGCACACCCTTTAGGTCTCTTTATATATGCATGAAGTGTGGCCAAGGGCCAAATGGTCTTTTGAATGCATCTATGTATTTTGGTTATACGCATGTCCATTTCCTACGATTAATGTAAGTTACTCATCCCCGCTGAATGCGATTTGTTTCAGGTAAGGAGATGTTATTTTGGGATACATCATATCCCTAGATCATTTTGGTTGCTTGGTGTATTTTGGAATACCTTATTCATGCACTTGTTAGCATGAAATGCCTTACTTTTGGTTTTATATGTCAAAACATGTATATTTTGATTTTAATTATGTAATGTGCACATAAATACACATTTTGTGATGTATTTAACATGTATGTAATGAGGCCAAGGGCCGTTTACTTTTAAGTAGTTTTCTAAGTATTTTTGGTTTCATGTATAATTAAAGAAAAATTAAGAAATTGGATGATTTAGTATGCAATCTTTAATTCGGGATCTGTAAAGTGTGCATAAGCATACCCTTAGGGTCTCTTTATATATGCATGAAATTATAGCCAAGTGCCAAATGGTCTTTTGAATGCATCTATGTATGTTGGTTTCAAGTTTCCCCTTTTAAAAGTTATTTTAGGCAAATTTGAAGTTTAATAAGTCGTTTTATGCATTGGGCATATTTAGGGCCCAGAACTATTCCCGCACACTTTAAATCACTTATCATGTTTGCGTGCACAATCATTTCATCACACAACTTCATATTCGACCAAATAAGCACTTGAAGCAAAATTGTATTTTTTTAGTTTTATGTAAAACTGAACAGAGGGGCATTTTGGGGATTTCACATCAAAATTAAAATTTTCTTTTGATATGGTTAGCTAAAAAACATGATTTTAAGGGAGGTTTCTTCTTTGAGTTTTTCTAAAAACATTCATCTAAGGGTCTGTTTTTGCTCTCTATTTTAGCATTTTTTATCAAAAAAAATCTGCTGTCAAGCAGGCTGTTGCGCTCAGCGCGCAACAGGGCGCGTGCATAGGGTGCCCTTGGGTGCCTCCCTTGGCCACGATGACTCTATTTTTGTTTTGAGTCTTATTTCTTCATTCGGACTTCAAATCAAGTCATTCTTGAGTCAATTTTGTTAATTTTTCGTTATCTATCTAATGGTGTGCTCGGTGGCATCCTAATTTTTTTTTATAAATGACCATTTTTCCCCTAGAGCTAAACTTGTTCATTTTTAAAATGTTACTTCCGCATTTGTTTCCCTTTTGGTTTCCGTTACTCATGGGGGTTACATTGGTGTCTTAAGGATGACGTACATCTCTAAAGACTTGGTTTCTTTTTTCTGCTTCCACATTCGAGATCCGATATCGGATCTGACTTCGGATCATCATAGAACGCACTGGCTTGAAAAACCAGGGCTGTCACAAATAGCGCGCGAGTTCCTTTTGGAATGAGCCATCATCAACTGCACAATATATGGTGCAAGCTAGATGTGTTCATCTATAGCAAGGAAATAAAGAACCTGTGCTCGCTCAATAGTGATCTCGTCCTTTTTCCTAAAATATCCGAGATTAGCCATTGGGAACAAGTAAAAGAACGTCCCCTCATCTATGAGAAAACGAGCTGGAATGCTATCATCATTCCTTGGAGAATTGGGAACACAAATTTTTGTTGCAATCCTGGGCAATTCTGGACCCTAGACTTCCAAAAGTAACACTTGTCTCGTCATCTTATCTCTATCCGGAATATCTACTATGGCTTGGATGGCTTCTTCATCAACTATATAATCAGCACTAAAGAGTGATACAATGAAGTACGTATCATAGGTTACTTGAATATTGGCATAAAAGTAATGTACCATATCCGGAGAAAAATAACTCTTATCGAGCTTGGTAAAGAATAGCCATTTGTTCTTCTTAATATAAGTCACAAGCTTCTGTCCTGTAGTGCCACGAAGCTTTTACAAATTCACATTCCTCTCAGTTTTAATCAGACCATCCTTGTAGAGTTCAACGTAAGCCTTCCATGTAAAGTCATTGTAGAAGTGAGCTTTTTCAAATTTAATTTTCCCCGTGGCTGAAATAAAGGGATACCCAGATGGTACCTCTCATGAAGGAGAGTCGGTTGCCATAAGAGTGGAAGAAATGTCTCTTGGAGCATTAGAACCACCTTGGGGTTCTCGGATTACTTTACACTCCCAATCAAAATTTGAACCTTCAACAACCCAAGAATTCAAGCACTCAACCAATCCTCCAAGTGTTTCAATCCCAAACTCCAATTTCAACTAAAACCCAAATTTTAAAATTTCAATCTTCATAAATTTTCTTCAAGTATTTGTTCTTCAATCCTCAATGACCTTCATGGAATGAACAATTATATGCCATGGACTAATGAACAAATTATGATGTGATAATATATATAGATGATGCATATGTATATAAGCTTGTGTGAGGGAAGAGGGCCAAAAACGCATCACAAAGAGAGAAGAAGAGTGCCCAAACAGCACGCAAAGGCTTACCTAAAACGCCTAAGCACGCAACCTTGAACCGGTTCAGCCAAAGTGGAACCGGTTCAAGACTATCAGTCCTTTTGGTTTGAAACCAAGGACTTCTTGCACCGGTTCAGCCACTTTGGAACTAGTTCAAGACATGCAGCCTTGAAAAACACAGTGAATTTTTCAGAAAATAAAAATTTCTTTTCTTTTTCAAAATTTTTCAAAACATTCAGTGATTAAAATAAACACACAAAAAAAAAAAAAAAAAAAAAAAAAAAAAAAAATCTAAAAACTAAAATTCAAAATTCTTTTTGAGGTTTTCAATTTTTTTCATTTTTTTATTTATTTTAAAAGTAACAAATCACTAATCATTTAATTCTTCCGATCAACACAAGATTTAAAAATTTTAAGAGAATTTGTCTAAGTATCTAAGAGCACAAATTTTTGGCTCCACAGATTTTTCAAATATTTTAAAATCTCAAAATGCAATCACAACATGAAATCCAATTTGCAAATTTTGCTGAAAATTTTTAGAAATTAATCTAGCAAGTTCATGTGTGTGTATGAAATCCAATCTCATCAATTTTCAATCGAATTTCAACAAATCACTATCTAAACCATATGGATAGAAAAACATCAAGATAAGATTATTTTTGAGCAATTTTTCTAAGTAAGGTGGCTTTCACTCTAAAAAACAGATAGCATTTCTCCAATTCAACTTATCTCCACCTTTCTTCTTACTCAATTTGCTCATCTTCAAAGTCTAATGGGAACTTTCGACCCAAACTCAATAGGTAGCATTTTCTTTAATAAAGAATTCATTAAATTTTTCATTTTTCATTTTTATTTATTTATTTATTTATGTTGAGTATTGTTATTTTTCTCATTTTATTACATGCTCCTTTTTTTTTTTTTTTTTTAAGACAATAACCTTTATAACTTTTGTGATCAATATACCCTAGTCAACAATTCAATAAATTTCACTCAAATTTCTCAGAGATGGATTAGTGTACAAAAACTATGAACTTAAGAGATTCAAATCTAAAAATCTCCTAATCAATGCATATTATCTTTCATTGTATAGATTACAATCTAATAATCTATTTTTATCAAATCATCATGTGTCTCAATTTGCATTCAAAGATATATCATAAATTCATTGAAAGAATTTTCATATTATGTATCATGAAGAATATGATCAATAACTCAACACCTAAACCAAACCCTAACTAGTGATCCAATAACAACAAAATTTTCATTTAAGCACAAACTATGATCACTGATTATCCTAGAACTCAGTTTGAAGGTAAAGTCCTTTTGGAAACTAGTTTCACATACTTAACTGGCACATAATTAATCAAATATTTCTTTCTGATCCACACAGTTTTCACTCTCACTTCCTGAAATTCTCTTTCATATTTTACCTCTTTCTTAGGCAAATTTTCAGCTTTAGAAGTCGTAGGTGTCACAATATTCTTTTTCTTCTTAGAATGCACCTTTTTCTTAGCATGAAAATCATGAGAATGAATTTTAGAAAAATCTTTCTTTTCCCTGTGAAAACATGAATGATGACTATGTCCATTCTTACCACAAAAAGTGCAATGCAACAATTTAGGCACATATGACATATCAGAACGTAATGCATTAGTCAAACTTGGATCAAGCATACGATAATCATCAAGTTTAACAAAAAATGCTTTACCTTGACTACTAGATGAGCCCTTAACAAATCCTAACCCAGTTTTATCATTCACATCATTGCCCATGTTGATCGTCTTATTTAAACAATCTTGACCAATAGTGAAACATTTCATTTTATATTTTGTAGATTGTAGTTCAATTTCAAGATAATCAATCTTCAGAGTAAGATATTCTTTAAAAGAGTTAACACTACTTACCTTATCTTTAAAATTGATGATCTTCTTGTTAAGCACAGTGATGATAGAATCACTTTCAAAAGCTTTTCTTTTTCCTTAATCAATCTGTTTTCTTAGATATTCATTCTCCTCTTTTGCTTGGATAAGCTCCATTGCTAACTTATTGATAGCCTGTTTGACTTTAATGATTTCTTCGACCATCTTCTTCAACCTTTCTTTATCTTTTTCTACCTCTTGAACCTATTCATTGAGAACTTCATTGTCTTCATTATCTGAAATATCAGAGTCAGATAAAGTAACAACATGAGGATCTTTTTCAAGAAAAACGATATAAGAAAAATCATTAGAATCTTCATGAGGAGAATCATTATCACTAAAAGCAGAATTTTCAGAAATAGAAACTTTCATTGTTTTTTCTTTGTTCTTATCCTTTTGATCTTTCTTAGGATTAGGACAAATATTGGATGTGTGACCTTCGCCACCACAATTCCAGTAAGTGAATTCAGTTTCTTTTGACTCTTCTACATTCTTTTAATTAAATCTAAATTTTGACGCCTTGTCAAAATTTTGAGGATTGGCCCCATTGTCATTCTTTCTCCTCTGTTATCTTTGCAATATCTGATTGAATTGTCTTGACAGAAAAGTAAAATCATCATCAGAGTTATCATCGACAGAATTCTCAACCTTTGTATTTTGCATCTCATAATTTTTCAATGAACCTACAACTTCATTTACTTTAGAGATAGACAAATATCAATGTTCAGTGATAGTTTCAACCCTTATTTGAAATCTTTTAGGTAAAGACCTTAAGATTTTCTCACAGATTTTATTATCACTAACTCTTTTGCCTAAGTGATGCAATTTAGAAATAATTTCAAGAAGACTAGAATAAAAATCAAAAAAAGATTCATCTTCTTTCATCACAATGTTCCCAAAGTTTTGAGAAAGCATCTGAATTTTGGATAACTTCACTTTTGAAGTCCCTTCATGAGTAACCTACAAAATAACTCAAGCATCTTTAGTAGTTTTACAATCAGAAATTCTAGCATATTCAGATGGAACAATAGAATTAATAATTGCATATAAAACTTTTTAATTAGCATCATTACGCTCAGATTCAACAGCAGTAAAAACAAAGACATCTTTTAAAACTTTTTCTACTTTACCATCCAAAGTTTTATCTTCTGTAGGTGGTGTATATTACCAAATTCAACAATAGCCCAAGTTTTACCTTTTGAATTTTGTAAATAGGCTCTCATATTTGATTTTCAAAAATTATAATTGTTTCCTTCAAATAAAGGACCACGTTGATTATAACCCCCTTCTTTTAACGCATATGATATGATAAAAATAAAATTTTAAAATCAATCAAAACTTTCCACAAGGATTAACTCGATATATAGAAATTGGCTCTGATACCAATTTGTGAGTTGTACGCAGCGGTATATTAAGAAAGTTTTATATTTTAAAAAATAGATCTGTGTCTTTCTAACTTTACTTATTTTAGCAATTAATCAATTAATCACATGTAAGATAAAATAACGTAAAGTAATAGAGTTAGATATGACACCGGGATTTTTAGCGAAGAAATCCCAATTAGTAAAATAGACCAATTGTTTGCATTGGAAAAACTTCGTGGACTGTACAGTCTAAAGTAAATCGATCCACTATATTTGAAAGAAAGTACACTGAATTTTGACTCAGGCTCACACCCTATCATTCTACTAAACACCAATAGTTAACAATCCTCTGGCTTTGCGACATTCTGTCCAACAACACGTGACCTTAGGCTTATTCTTGATCTCTGTCAAAAAGGTTGTACGTAGATCAAACAACACTCCATGAATGCTTTGACCCTTTCAAAGTGTGATCGCTTTTACTTTTGTTCTTCAATATCTGAATTCGATGTAGAAGTTGATTTGCTTTTCTCTGATAGTTGTAGATGCAAGACTTTGATCACGATCAGGATTTGAACAACACTCTAAACTCACTCTATGTTTATGTGTATGTTTTAGAAAGACTGACAAAGAAATCAACTTGGATTTTCTGCAAAAATAATCTTCCTAAAACTTTTATGAAATATTAAGTTGTAATGCAAAAGCCGTACTAAACCTAGATGAATATCAGGGTTTACATAGAATTTTCAAAGATCTAATCCTTCATAAAATAAAGGAAATTTCGTGCATAGGACTTTGGTATAATTCTAAACCAACTAGGAAAGAAATCAGAACAAAAATCAAACTTACCAAATCCTTTAGAAGACCCTTGAACCTGTTCCCCTAATTCTTGAACCAGTTCAAGATAGGCAGAAAGAATTCGAAGCAATTGTTGAATGACTTGAACCGGTTCCAAAAAGCTTAAACTGGTTCAAGATAACTAGTCTTGAATCTTGAAGGTCCTGAAGGTTGAAACTTGAGAAACACTATTTTGGTAAGTTCTGAAAATATACCAAGTGTCCTAACCTTCTTAGATCTCTTCCTAAAGTGTTGTTATTTCCTTTCTCGACGATATCAGTATACTATATTTGAATAACCTTCCAATTCCGTAGCCGATCTCGATCTCGATATGGTAACTTGAAATTACAACTCTATCAGACTTGTTTTGACACCGAAATTTGCTAATTACAGAATTTATATCTCACACGGAGGCCCCCAATGGTTAAATTTTTTGGACAGAACCCCTGACCAACCATTCTCAGTAGCTATGAACATTATAATTTCGTTCAGATTATTGGGCGGATGTTGTTCATACATCGAGTGTTCACTTAGTAAATAGGAAAACACTTCAGACTTGAAATAATGGTCCCTAACTACATCTATCAATGCCGAATTCCCCTCTACATCCCTTATATTCAGAAGCTCGCTGAGATATCGAACTGGAACCCCGCAATTGACTCCAACTGTTGCTCCAATAAGTCTTTCCACTGTCCTGGTATATCCTTTCCTTGTAGCAGTATGTAGAACCGTCTCACCTTTGTTATTCCTAGACATTAAAAGTGATCTGCCACACTAGTTTAAGAGTATGCCCACACACTCGGTTTGCCCAAATAGAGCTACCAAGTGAAGAAGAGTATTACTTTAGAGGGACGATTGTCCCATAAGTTATTCTATTGGCGTATTCATGAGGACTTCCTCATTTCCGTCCACAACAGAAGGGTACTAAGAAATAGAAATACCCTCACTAAAGAGAGAAAAGTTCATATAAGAGAAGCTCATAAAAAGAGTGATGGTCTTCTTGTACCTTAATCTTGTCTTTTAAAGGTTGACCTCGCAATTAGCACACATATCGCACATCCTAGACAGACTTTCTAACGTCGATGCTAGAATGAAACGAATGAGAGGCCCAAGAACTGTAAAGCGTACCAAAGGTACAGCGACACACACACAGAATTCCATCTCAATGAGTGAATCAACGCCAATAAGTCACAAAATGATAAAACAGACACACAGACATACACACACACACAAACACAAACACACACATAATAATAAAAAGAGTAAAAATCTAGATCTCAATAACTTCGTGATAAAGAAAAACTAAACTAAAGACCAATCCATACTCACATAATTTATCGTCTTCATCATCGTAGTCATCCTCACAGAGACAAGGACTTTTGCAGCGACGCAAAGAGGACTTTAGTCATGACGCAATCAAAGTTAGGGTTTTTAAGTGTAAGGCAAAATACTATATTGGGCAGGGCTTTGTTTTATTTTGGTTTTTTTGGCCAGGCGTTGTTTCTCTATATTACAAATATGTTATTGTTATGTATATATCTATCAATGTGTGGGGTCCTCAAAAATGATAACATTTTGAAGCTGACCTGGGAAGACATTTTTGGTGGTGTACAGAGGAAGCTCACTTCTTTCCTTACACTGAAAGCTTTACTATGGCTTATAAGGGAAACCAAAAACTGAGCCTATATAAGGCAATGTATATGTACTACTTTATATATACAAGACTTGAAAAAGTTTTTCTCTCTCTCTCTTTCTCTCTCTCTTTCGTTCTCTTTCTCTCTGAACTGTTGGTTTCATCTCTCAAATAAATATTTCTTTATATACACATATATTTATTACAATATACATATACACATATATTTATTACACGTTATCAGTACGAGCTCGATCCATTTGAGATTTGAAGAAGCTTTCTTTCCCCCTTTCTATCTAACTATATATCTATTTTGTGATATTAGTTTTGATAGATTGTTAGGTTGGTTTGTTTTATCGAAGAAAATAATATTTCTAACTCCAAAGGGTAAAAAAAATTTAATTATGGATTATTGCTCATAAAATAAATTTGTGCACTTAAATGAGATATGTGTTCACATTATGGTCGGTTCTACCACCTTTATTATTTAATGATTCATAACCGATTTTACTGCTTTTATTATTTAATAATTTATTCAAGTTTTACCACCTTTGTTATTTAAATAATTCATATTATGTTATTGTTTCACTTAATGCCATTTGATTTATTTATATACTATACTAAATTATATTTTTATCTTGTTGTCACATCTAGTTATTCTGAAAATGTCAAATTTGACAAAGCTGGAATTCGTGGCCTTAGATATATCTGGCAAAAATTATTTATCTTGGATTTTGGATGCTCAGATCCACTTCTATGCCATGGGCCTCGGAAACACAATCAAAGATGAGAATGATGCATCATTACAAGATAAAGTGAATGCCATGACTTTCCTGCGGCGCCATATTAGTGAGGAACTAAAAATTGAATACCTCAAAGAAAGAGATCCACTGTGTTTGTGGAATAATTTGAAAGAAAGATATGATCATCAAAAAACAATTATTCTCCCAAAGGCCAGGGCTGATTGGCAGCAATTGAGGTTGCAAAATTTTAAAATTGTGGCTGAATATAACTCTGCCCTATTCAAAATCAGCTCTACATTGAAATTATGTGGTGGTGCCATTATTGATGAACTTTTGCTAGAAAAAACATTCACCACATTTCACGCCTCAAATGTGCTCTTATAATAACAATATTGAGAGCGTAGATTTAAAAAATATTCAGAGCTGATATCATGTTTGCTGGTGGCAGAGCAAAATAACAAGCTTCTGTTAAGAAACCACCAGTCCCGTCCAACTGGATTGACACCGATCCCTGAAACATATGTTGCCTCATCCCTTGGTCGTGGACGCGGACGTGGACGTGGTCGTGGTGGTAGAAATGAATATGGTCGTGGTAAAATTAATTACCACAATAATGAATATGGTCATGGTAAAAATCATTCTTATTACCGTGAATGATATCAATCCTCACATTCTCGTAATCAGAGATCCACACCATATCCTCAAAAGAGAGATTATAATGAAATGAAATAAGTAAAAGGGAAGGATGTAGTTCAACCTCCCAAAACACATGATAATACTTGTTATCGGTGTAGCATGACAGGGCATTGGCAAAGTATTTGTCGCACATCTAAGTATCTGGCTGAACTTTACCAAGCCTCAATGAAAGAAAAGGGGAAACAAAAGGAAATGAATTTTATTGATCATAATGAACCAGTTGACATCACAAATCTGGAAATGAATTTCATTAATCATGATGAGCCAGTTGACATCACAAATCTGGATGTATTAGATTTTTTTGAGAACCGTGATGGAAAGATAGACTTCCTGATTGGTGATGGAAATGTCCACACCAATTAATCCTATTTTCTTTTCATGTTCTGTCTACTATGTTTTTGTTCTCCTCGTTTTAAAGTTTTTATTTTCTATTTTTTTTTTCATAATTGTGGTTGTATAAAAAATAAAAATAAAAAAAAATATGTACAAGAGTCATAGAGAGCATACCCTCAGAATGTAAAGGCACCAATGAAAGTTGGATACAAACATCCAAACTCACCAAACAGAAAGAAACCAAAAAAGAAAAAATGGAAAAATCCATCTCCAAAACAAAACAAGAGAAAAACCACCCTAAACCAAAACTGGCTGAAAAACATAAAAATGACAAAGGAATAAAAAAAAAATAATACAAGAAAACCAGCTCCTTGTCACAGCCATTCAACTCAGCAAACTGATAAAAGACAATTCACCAAATCAAACAGGTAGGTCAGAGAGAAGGATACTATGAATATCCAACACCTCTAACAACAAATTCTTTACCACAATCGCTGGAGCAGTAGCAGTACCATACAATCTAGCATTTCTCTCATTCCAAATTCCCCAAAGCATAGCAAGAAACAATGTTTTATGAAATCCCACAGTTGCAACAACATGAAACCAGTCGAACAGATCAACTAAAGACACGACTTCAGCAAACTGATGCATATTCCACTTCATAATCTCTCCCAGCCAGCTCCAAAAATCTTTAGAAAATCTACAAGAAATAAATATATGGTCTGTTGTATCAATAGCACTCTGACACAATGAGCATCTAGACACCAAACATAACTTCCTTCTTTGGAGATTCACTATAGAAGGAATTTTGTTTAACATCACAAAAACTGTAGTTACAGACCATCTAGGTCTCGCTTTGCCCCAACAGAACTTGTACCAGTTGACTTCCTCTGCCTAAAATCTACAAATTTCCAAGCTTCCTTATATGAGAACTTACCATTATTCCACAAAAGCTTGTCAGCCGAAGTGTGAATAGGTCGCAACACAAGATATTCCCTCAGCTGCTGTAATTCTTGTCCCTGTAGGAGATTTAAATCCCAGCTACCATTCACCATTAGAATATCCAAATTAGCATTTCTAGGAACATTTAAAGATCTAAAAATCCTATGTCCAAATTTATTTGCCATTGTCAAACCATCACACTAAGGATCTTGAAGAGAAACTGATCTTCCATCCCCTATATGAAAATCAACATGTTGTAACATACTATCTCTTGTCTCCACAACAGATTTCCATATGACAAAGTGAGTTACCTTAGTAATAGTAGTCCAAAAAGTGGAGTGAGGAGTATACTTGTTTTTAAACCATGAAACCCAGAGCCTATCCTTACTTGTCAAAAAATCCCAAGCTAGAACAACTTTGGATACAGATTGGATATCCACCAGCTTCTTCAAACCAAGACCACCTTCAGCTTTAGATCTAGTGATCATATCCCAACTCAGGAGATGAATTTTCTTAGAATTATCAGTGCTACCCCACAGGAAATCTCTACACATCTTTTGCAACTGATTAATCACATAAATAGGGACATTATAAATGCCACACCAGTATAGAAAAATAGGGATGACAGTGGATCTAATGAGTTCAACTCTACCAGCAACTGATAACAATTTAGTGGTCTAACACTTAATTCTATTAGAAACCCTATCAATCAATCCCTGCCAATTTGCTTTGTTCAATCCATAAGGACATAAAGGAAGCCCCAAGTACTTAATTGGAAAATGTGCTTCAGAGCATTTCAGAATTCTTAACATTGATAACTTCCGCCCCACAGCCTTTGAAAAAATGACACTACTCTTATGTTCACTGACTCGTAAACCTGTTAAATTCTCGAATTTCTTGAACAAACCTACTAGAACTCTAGCATTTGATATAGAAGCTTTGCAGGTAATCAACAAATTATCAGCAAAAAATACATGACTTAACATAGGATGAACCTTAGCTGCAGCATAAGTAACAGAGAGCTCCTTTTTGTGGACAGCAAAATTGATAATGGAGGTAAGGTGTTCTGTAATTAAGGTAAAAAGCAGAGGAGACAATGGACAGCCTTGTCTAAGACCCCTCCCTGGTTGGAAGAACCCTTGGGGAGAACCATTAATCAGAACAGAATATTTAGTAGATACAAGGATGGAAGAAATCCATTTAATCCACACATTACTGAATCCATAACCTTTGAGGATCCTAAGCAAAGATTCCTAAGAAACAGAATCATAAGCTTTCTTAATATCCACCTTTACAGCCATAGATGCATGCCTTCGACCCTTATAATCCCTGACCATTTCATGAGCCAATATCAAAGCATCTTGAATTTTCCTTCCTTGAACAAAAGCACCTTGTTCAGGGCCAATCAATGAATTTAACACCCTTGCCAATCTATTAGCCATAATTTTAGTAATTACTTTATATAACAGGTTACAAAGTGCAATAGGTCTAAAAACCCCCAATTTTTTTGCATTTCCCACCTTAGGAATAAGAGTAAGAAAGCAACTACTAACCCCTATAGGCATACCACTGGATGAGAAAAAATGTTGAACTGCAGCAACCACTTCCTTGCCAACCACAGACCGAAAAGTTTGATAAAAGCGAGCTGGGAATCCATCTGGACCAGGAGATTTATCAGGGTTAAAACCCATGACAACCCCTTTGATTTCTTCTTCACTCACCAGGCCATCCAACCCTTCCACCTCTTCCACACTCAGTTGCTTAACAGGTAAATCAAACTCTTGCAAGCTGGCATCTCTCTTTTCAAACAATTTTTTATAAAAATCCACAAACCAGGTTCTGATCTGCCCCATATCCTCTGTGGTCTGTCCACTGTCATTCTCAACTAAGGTAATAGCATTGAAATTTCTATGTTGCTTCATTTTATTATAAAAATAGGAAGTGCACCTGTCAGTATCCTTAAGCCAGAGAATTCTGGATTTCTGTGAAACCAACAACTCTTGATCCACCACAGCAGCTTGATAATCCAATCTAGCTTCTTGTTCAACTTGGAAATTATTTTCAGAAGGATCCCTCAAAAGCTCCAACTACACTTGATCCAAATGATGCTTAGACTTAATTAGTTTTTCACCAATATTACCAAAGCAATTTTTATTCCAATCCTTGAGAGCTTTCTTAACTAATCTCAATTTCTGCAAAAGAACATGTATAGGATTACCAGAGATTTCATTGTCCCATGCTTTCTTCACAAGAGGTTGGACACATCCTTGTAGACACCACACCTTCAACATTTTAAAAGGCTTAGGTCCAGGAACAAACTCCTTTGAAATGTGAATAGACATACCATAGTGATCTGAGCAAGCAGCTGATGTATATAGAACTTTAGTACCAGGCAAACTATCTATCCACCTCTCATTCAAGAAAACCCTATCCAATTTCACAAAAATTCTCCTAGGAAAAACCTATCTGTTACACCATGACCATTCTCCATTTGTAGGATGAACCTCACTTAACCCAGCTTTATGAAGACAATCATTAAATTCATTAAGAATTCTTTGAGGCACTTTTTTTCCCCCCTTCTTGTCACTGTAAAATCTAATAGCATTCCAATCTCCCAAAGCCATCCAAGGGCCAGTAGCAATAGTAGAGTAATGTTCCAGAAAGTTCCATAGGGCAATCCTATCTTTAGCCAAATTTAGAGCATACACTGGAGAACAGAAGAAAATCTCCCCAGTCTCCAAAACTCTCACCTTAAGTAGCATACATTGAATCTGCACATCCAGCACCTGAACATCAAACAAGATTGGATTCCACCCTACCCAAATCCTACCATAATCATGAGCATCATAATTATGAACCCAATCCCAACTATTCTTGATTCTTCGAGAAATAGAAACAAAAGCACATTTCTGAACTTTAGTTTCCACAAAACAGACAAATTGAGAAGCTTCTTTAGAAATCCAATGAGTAACCTCTCTCTGTCTTCTAGGCTTGTTTAAGCCTCTAACATTCCAGAACCTAATCATTTGGAGGTTAAATTCAGGGCAGGAACCCCTCCATGACTTCTAGTAACTCGATCAAAGGCTGATACAGCTCTATACCTAGATTTTTTACTTATTCCCCCTTCACTTTGAGAAGGGGTAACAAGTATCTCTGTAGCTTCCATCTTTCTGTCAATAGCCTTTGCAGTATTATGAGATGTGTTACTATCAGCATCTGTATCTACAGGAGCCAAATTACTTAAGTCCCTACCAAGTTCAGTGATTGAATCCACCTGTAGTTTATTATTTTCAACTGGCACACTAGCACCAATTTCCATAATATGAGTATCTCCCTCACTAATTACCCTTGTATCAATACTCTCCACAGTATTGGTGACCTGCTCAACAACAACAGGAATAGTATCTTGTTTAATCATGTTATCTATCTCTCCTTGAAGCAAATCTACTTGATTGACATGATCCTCTCCTTCACCAATCTCTTCAACAACCACCTGATCTAATAATGCAAAGGAGTTATGGGTAACCACATGAGAACTTTGGATCGGTCTCACAGGCAATTCAACAGATACTTGTTGCGCATCTTCAAACTCTACCATTTTCCCTTTTTATTTAACAATCCATTTATCTACCATTTGTTTCTTAGGCTTTGCCTGTTCTAAAACTCTTTGAGGATATCTCTCAGCAACATGATCAACATGTTTACATAAGGAACAAATAGCAGGCTTCCATTCATACTCAATAAAAACTGTATAATCTTCTCCATGAATATCAACTACCAAATTCTCTGGCAGCTCCTTATGCACATCAGCCTCCACCATAACCCTCACAAACTGACTTTTATCTCGGTGTAAAGACGGATCATCCATATAAATTGGTGTTGAGAAAATTGAGCATACCTTCAAGATTGAAGTAGAGTTACGGCAATGCATAAGAAGATCATACACTCGAATCCATATTGGCAACGTATCAAAATCTTCTCTCTGAAGAACAACATTCTTACTCCATTTTTTGATGATGATGGCTCGGCCTTTAAAAGTATGAATGCGTGACAATACTTGCTGTACATCCATTGCGTGCTGAAATCGTACCATAAAGAAACCATTTTTCAAGTACACCAATGTAACATCCTTGGACTAGTGCTTCTCAATGAAAGCTTTGAAATGAGGGTAGTATGGACGCTTGCCCATCACATATCCTACAACTGAGGATTTCCAATATTCTATTTCTTCTTAAACATCCTCTTCAGTGATCGTAACCTTCAAACCAATACTGGGTGCAATATAACGTAAATTAATGAAGGAGTTGGATTCACTCTCTTCAAAACAACTTCTCCATGAGTGACGGGGAGGAGTTACTGGTAGAGGAGAGAGACGATCCTTCAACACTATCGGTGGAGGGGAGGAGGAAGAAGCCTCCTCCATCGTAAGCCACCCCTACCAACCACAACCCGCATGCAAAACCCTAAACCTAAATCGTCAAGCTAGAGAGAATTTGATTCTGATTGGAATAGTTTGTATTAAAGTTTCTTTTGTTATAAAAGTTTCTTTTCTGATAAAGAAATTTGCATGAATAGGAATGGATTTGTCTAGTTCCAAAATAAATGGTGAAGACATATGTCTTACAGATAGTGGAACAACACATACCATCCTTCAAGAATAAAAAATATTTTTCTCACCTAACTCTGACAGATGCTAGTATCAGTACAATATCAGGTCCCACCGACTTGATTGAAGGCTCCGAACGAGCCAACATCATTTTACCACATAGAACAAGATTGCAAATCAATGATACCTTATATTCTACAAAATTTCGGAGAAATCTGTTGAGTTTTAAAGACTTGCGTCATAATGGGTATCATATTGAGACCGCAAATGAAAGAAATATGAAATATCTCTACATTACTTCCATTACCTAATGCAAGAAGTGGATATTAGAAGGGCTCCCTATTTTCTCTTCTGGATTATATTATACAACCATTAGGACAATTGAGTCTAATGTTGTGATACATAAAAAATCTTGTGACCCAAAACTTTTTATGCTTTGGCATAATCGACTTGGTCACCCAGGGAGTACAATTACGCATCGAATTATTGAAAATTCACATGGACACCCACTAAAGGATCAAAAAATCATCTTACCAAATAATTATTTATGCACCGCCTGCTCACAAGGTAAGTTGATCATCAGACCATCCCCTTCAAAAGTCATTGTTGAATCTCCCCCATTTTTACAACGAATTCACGGGGATATATGTGGGCCAATTCATCCATCATGTGGACCATTTCGTTATTTTTTGGTCTTAATTGATGCCTCAACACGATGGTCACATGTTTGTCTACTTTCTACTCATAATGTTGCATTTGCTAGACTTCTTACTCAAATCATCAAATTAAGGACACATTTTCCTGATTACCCAATTAAGACAATCCGTCTTGATAATGCCATTGAATTTTCTTCTTAAGCTTTTGATGATTATTGCATGTCAGTTGGAATTAATGTTGAACATCTTATTGCACACACTCATACTCAAAATGGTATGGTTGAATCTTTTATTAAAACACTTCAGTTAATTGGTCGTCCTTTGCTTATGCGAACAAAATTACCTGTTTCTGGTTGGGGACATGCCATATTACATGTTGCATTATTAGTTCATATACGACCAACTGTTTATCATAAGTACTCACCATTGCAACTTGTTTTTGGTCAACAACCAAATATTTCTCACATACAAGTTTTTGGTTGTGCTATATATGTTCCAATTGCACCACCCCAACGCACTAAAATGGGTCCTCAACGTAGACTTGGAATTTATGTTGGTTTTGATTCTCCATCTATTATTAGATATCTTGAATCCCAGACATGTGATATCTTTAAAGCACGATTTGCTGAATGTCATTTTGATGAGACTGTTTTCCCACCATTAGGGGGAGAAAAAGCACAGCAGCAACGTGATATTACTTGGAATGCCCTGGAATTGTCTCATTTTGACCTTCGAACAAATCAATATAAACGAGAAGTTCAGAGGATCATTCAATTGCAAAATGTTGCAAATCAATTACCTGATGCATTTACTGATACAAAGAAAGTGATAAAATCACATATATCAGTTGCAAATGTTCCAGCACAAATTGCTATCCCTGAGGGACCTTTTGTCAATAATACAGCAAATGCATCTAAAACACGCCTGAAGCGTGGTAGACCAGTTAGTGCAAAAGATATTGTTCCTCGTAAGAGGAAATCACAAAGAAAAGCTAGCACTCCTGAAGAAGCCACAAAAGAAGTAACAGATATTATTGATCAATTTGAGATAATAGCCTTTGATAAGGCAGAGGCTCTTGATGAGTCTCAGGTACCTAAAAATGATGAAATAATAAATATTGATGAGGCAAAGACAACAGATGATGATATGACCCTTGATGAGGCACATGCTCTTGATGAGGCAAAGGTACCTGAAAATGATGAGATCTCATTAAATTATGAAACGAGATGGAATAGAAATGAAATTGTTGTCGATAATATATTCTCATATCTCATTGCTCTTGATATTGATAATAAGGATCCGGAACCTCAAAACGTAAAAAAATATCGTCGAAGAAATGATTGGCCAAAATAGAAAGAAGCGATACAAGCAGAGCTAAATTCATTAGCTAAACGTGAAGTATTTGGACCAGTAGTCCAGACACCTGAGGGTGTTAATCCTGTTGGGTACAAATGGGTATTTGTACGAAAGCATAATGAGAAAAATGAAATCGTGAGATACAAAGCTCGACTGGTAGCTCAAGGTTTCTCATAAAGACCTGGTATTGATTATGAGGAAACATACTCTCCTGTGATTGATGTACCCACATTTAGATTCATAATACATTTGGCAGTCACTGAAAGATTGCATATACATCTCATGGACGTGGTTATAACATATTTATATGGATCACTAGATAGTGATATTTATATGAAAATCCCAGAAGGATTTAAAATGCCTGAAACAAAACCACGTAGTATATACTCGATAAAATTACAACGATCTTTATATGGATTGAAGCAATCTGGATGAATATGGTACAATCGCCTTAGCGATTACTTACTCAAAGAAGGGTATGTAAACAATCATATTTGTCTATGCATTTTTATTAACAAATCAGAATCTGGTTTTGTTATTGTTGCAGTATATGTTGATGATCTGAATCTTGTGGAAACATTGGATAAGATCGAAAAGATGAACACTTATTTAAAGAAAGAATTCGAAATGAAGGATCTCGGAAAGACAAAATTCTGTCTTGGGCTGCAGGTTGAACATTTTTCGAGCGGTATTCTCATCCATCAATCAACATATACAGAAAAGATTCTGAAACGTTTTCATATGGATAAAGCCTATCCATTGAGCTCTCCAATAGTTGTCCAATCACTTCACATCAAGAAAGATCATTTTTGTTCTCGAGAGGATGATGAAGAACTCCTTGGTCCTGAAGTGCCCTATCTCAGTGTGATTGGTGCTCTTTTATATCTTGCAAATTGCACAATACCTGATATAATTTTTCCAGTCAATTTATTAGCACGGTACAGTTCTATACCAACTCGCAGACATTGGAATGGAATCAAACACATATTGCGATATCTTCGTGGCATAACTAATATGGGATTATTTTATTCAAAAGCAGCAAGTTCTCAATTAGTTGGATATGCAGATATCGGCTATCTCTCTGACCCACATAAAGCTTATTCACAAACAGGATATGTGTTTATCTGTGGCGACACTACTATATCATGACGATCTATGAAACAGACAATAATTGCAACTTCTTTAAATCATTCTGAGATACTTGCAATTCATGAGGCAAACAGGGAATGCATTTGGTCAAGATCAATGATCCAGCATATTCGAACAATATGTGGTCTCTCATCAATAAAAGAAAACCTAATAGTATTATATAAAGATAATGCTACATGCATTGCACAGATGAAAGAAGAGTATATTAAAAGTGATAGGACCAAGCACATCTCACAAAAATTCTTTTTTGCACATGAACTCCAGAAAAAAGGGTAATATTGATATTTAGAAGATACACTCATGTGAAAATTTAGCAGATCTATTCACTAAAACGTTTCCAACTACAACATTCAAGAATCTAGTCTACAACATTGGAATTCGTCGACTAAAGGATCTTCAGAGTTAAACTAATGAGGGGGAGCAATTGATCAAAGAGGTATTGACATGCTGTACTCTTTTTCCTTCGTCCAAGTTTTGTCCCACTGGGTTTTTCCTGGCAAGGTTTTAATGAGGCAGTTTTAATCTATGCAATAGCATTTTCAAATACACAAGAATACTGTACTCTTTTTCCTTCGTTAAGGTTTTGTCCCACTGGGTTTTCCTTAGCAAGGTTTTAACGAGGCATATTCTTAGTGTAGTTTTGTGGACCCCAAGGGGGAGTGTTATGTATATATCTATCAATGTGTGGGGTCCTCAAAAATGATAACATTTTGAAGCTTACCTGGGAAGACATTTTTGGTGGCGTACAGAGGAAGCTCACTTCTTTCCTTACACTGAAATTAAGCTTTACTATGGTTTATAAGGGAAGCCAAAAATTGAGCCTATATAAGGCAATGTACATGTACTACTTTATATATACAAGACTTGAAAAAGTTTATCTCTCTCTCTCTCTCTCTCTCTCTTTCGTTTTCTTTCTCTCTAAACTGTTGGTTTCATCTCTCAAATAAATATTTCTATATATACACATATATTTATTACAATATACATATACACATATATTTATTACAGTTATGTTTGAGTAAAGTTTTAACAATAAAATAAGAATAAAATTTTATATATATATATATAATAAAATATTACTATTCTAAAAGTGTAAGTAATTTTTTAACATTTTTAATTTTTTTTTCACATAAAAACCTCATTAAAAATTAAAATACATATACCTCATTAAAGCCCTTAATGAATTTATCTGTCTTAATATTTATTACTATTATTATTATCTATTTTTCATTTAAGAGCCATTAAATCCTTTCAATTTCACTCTTCATCTTTTTAACCATACACCACATTTTTAATTTTTTTTTTTCACATAAAAAACCTCATTAAAATACATACTAATTCATACTCAAGAGTCATTGAAACCTTTCAATTTCACTGGTCATCTTTTTAACCATATACCACGTTTCCTCTCATTTTTATCCATTAATTTTTTAAATTTTAATGCATAGCCTTGTAACAATTTTGATTTTTCAATAGAGAGTCTCATTAAAACCTTTCAATTTACACGATTTGCACTCATTTTTATCCATTAAATTTGTAATTTTAATGCATAGCCCATTATGCCAAAAATGTAACCATCATTTTTATTTACCTTTTACAATCATTTTTATCCATTAAATTTATTATTTTAATGCATCGGCCACTATGACAAGAAGTGTAACCATCTTCATCTTATTAATTTTACTCATTTTTAGTGCACGTATGGCCCACTATGACAAGAAGTATAGCCTTCTCTGTCTAAAACTACGGAACTTACAAGATCATTTTAGAGGTACCAGAGATTCTAAATAAACACAAATGTGTTATATATGTGTATGGGGCCCACAATCTTTTTATGTCATCATTGATGACATTCATTTGCGTGAATGGGAAGCTCAGTTATATGCTTACATTGAAAACCTTACTTTGACTTATAACAGAAGCCAAAAATCTGAGCCTATGTAAGGCAATTTACATGTATTGCTTTTGGTACAGAAAGACTTGAATATACTCTCTCTATCTCTTCCGTGTTCTCTCCCTCTCTGTCTCTCTCTGAATCTTACTCTATATATATACATATATATATTCACAACACGTTATCAGCACGAGGCTCTGTCAACTGAGAAGAAAATTCTATTTTTCTTTCTCACTTCAAAGGGTAAGAAAAATAATTATTTATATTCAACTGTTGTTCAAATTTTACATACAATTAAAATTGTTGAGCCTGTAGTCTCGCAACTATTTATTTATTTATATTAGAGTATTTTTGTCTATTTCTTATAGAAAATTAAATTGCTGAGCCCGAAGTCTCGCAAATACTAAATTATTTATATTTAATTTGCAAACTCGAAGTTTTGCATATATTAATCACTGTTTGTGAGCCTGAAGTTTCACAAATAGTCTTTGCGAACCCTAAGTTCCGCAAAATTTGTGGGCTTGAAGTTTCACGAATATTTGGTACTCTTTGCGAACTCGAAGTTCTGCAAAATTTGTTGGCCTGAAGTCCAAATGAATCTGAAATTCTTTGACCTGAAGTCATTTACACTGAGTACCCTTACAAACCTGAAGTTTTGCAAAACGTAGAAATATAAATTATATGTGCCTTTTAGTGTAAACATATTTTGTTTTTTTTGTTATTGTTTTGTTTACTGAAAGCACATGACTAACTTTTGACATTATATATTTACTGACAAATCATATTATAATGACTGCAGTATTTTTATAATCTCAAATTGATTATTCTTTTTGTGAGATAATTCTAACTATGTCATTTTATCATTTACAGTTCACAATGTCATAATTCCTCATTGGTTCCCAGAAGGAACTCCACACCATCCCACCAGAAGTGGAATTCAGATGTGACCATGCAAGCAAAAGAAAAAGCTTTGCAGAAAAAAGCTCCTGAGATATATGATGACAAGCTTTGCTATAGATGTGGAATGAAAGGTCATTGGTCGCATACCTGTCGTACGCCCAAACATCTAATTGATCTTTACCGTGCCTCAATGAATGATAAAGGAAAAGGAAAGGAAATTGAAATGAATTTTATGGATGATGACTTGCCTGTTAATATTACTCACCTTGATGTTTCTGACTTCTTTGCTGATACTAGTAGTAGTTTTGATCATTTGATTGGTGATGGAAATGTCCATACCAATTAATGTGTCCTTCTCTAGCATGTTATCCCTTGTGTGTTTTATCTTATCTGTATCAATATGTCTCTATCTAGGTTGTACTAGTATGTTTTTATTTTGGCTATCTTGCATGTAAATCTAGTTTGTATTTCAAGTTTGAAGTAATGAAATATATATTTTGTGTATATGAAGAAGCATGGATCTGACTAAGGCATTGACTGTACCCAAGAAAAATGGTGAAGATATATGTCTGGCAGACAGTACAACAACGCACACTATACTCCGAGATATAAAATATTTTTTGAGTATAACATTAGTTGAAGCTCATATCAATACAATATCAGGTCCAGCAGACCTAGTTGAAGGCTCTGGAAGAGCTATCATTGTGTTACCATGTGGAACACAATTGAATATTGATGATGCTCTATACTCTACCAAATCCAAAAGAAATTTATTAAGTTTTAAAGATATACGTCTCAACGGTTATCATATTGAGACGATAAATGAAGGGGGCGTTGAATATCTCTGTATTACATGCTAGAAGCATGTATTAGAAAAAAATCCCTGCTTTATCTTCTGGGTTATATTATACAAATATAAGAGTAATTGAGTCACATGCAGTGACGCACCAGAAGTGCTTCGACCCAAATATTTTTATACTTTGGCATAATCGCCTTGGTCATCCTGGGTCAACAATGATGCGCCGAATCATTGAAAATTCATATGTTCATCCACTAAAGAACCAGAAGATTCTTTTAGCAAATGATTATCCTTGTACCGCTTGTTCACAGGGTAATTAATAGTCAGACCATCACCTTCCAAGGTCGTTGTTGAATGCCCACCATTTTTATAACGAATTCAAGGGGATATATGTGGACCAATTCATCCAGCATGTGGACCATTTCAGTATTTTATGGTCTTAATTGATTCATCAACACGGTGGTCACACGTAAGTTTACTTTCTACTCGTAATGTTGCATTTACTCGACTCCTTGCTCAAATAATCCGATTACGAGCACAATTTTCGGATTATCCAATCAAGACTATTCGTCTTGATAATGCCGGAGAATTCACATCTCAATCATTTGATGACTATTGCATGTCAATTGGCATCCTTATTGAACATCCTGTTGCACACACTCACACCCAAAATGGTCTTGCAGAATCTTTTATCAAACGTATTCAGTTAATAGCTAGGCCATTACTCATGAGAACTAAACTACCTGTTTCTGCTTGGGGACATGCGATATTACATGCTGCATCACTAGTTCGCATTAGACCAACTGCATATCATAGTTTTTCACCACTACAACTTGTGCTTGGTCAACAACCAAGTATCTCTCACTTACGAGTTTTTGGTTGCGCTGTATACGTTCCCATTGCACCCCCACAACGCACCAAAATGGGTCATCAACGACGACTTGGTATTTATGTAGGTTTTGATTCTCCATCTATTATTAGATATCTTGAACCTATGACAGGTGATGTTTTTAAGGCGCGGTTTGCTGACTGTCATTTTGATGAGTCTATTTTCCCTCCATTAGGGGGAGAAAAGAAAAAGCCAGAAGAGCAACAAGTTATTAATTGGAATGTCTCGACTTTATCTCATTTAGATTCTCGCACAAATCAATGTGAACTAGAAGTTCAAAGGATCATTCATCTGTAAAGTATTGCAAATCAATTACCCGATGCATTCACTGACATAAAGAAAGTGATGAAATCACATATACCAGCTGCAAACATTCCAGCAAGAATTGATATCCATGTAGGATAGTCTATCAGTGTTGTTACAAATGCATCTAAGACACGCTAGAAGCGTGGTAGACCAGTCGGTGCAAAAGACACTGTTCCCCGGAAGAGGAAAGTGCAAGAGAAATCAAATAAAGAAATTGGCGCTCCTGGAGAGGTCACACTTGCAAAAGAAATTGGCACTCCTGAAGAGGTCACACTTGCAAAAGGAACAACGAAAATGATTGATCAATCTAAATTTTATAAGCAAGTAACCCCAGAAGATATGTATGCCCCGGAAGTGGCACATGCCCCGGAAGTGGCAAAAGCCCCTGAAGAGGCACTGGTACCTGAAAATAATGAGATCTCAATAAACTATAGAGAATTGTGGGATAGAAATACAGTTATTATTAACGATATATTCTCCTTTGCAGTTGCTCTTGATATTACAGGTGCTAATGAGGATCTTGAACCTCAAAACATCGAAGAGTGTCGATGTAGAAATGATTGGCCAAAATGGAAAGAAGTAATACAGGCAGAGCTAAACTCATTAGCAAAACGTGAAATATTTGGACGTATAGTCCAGACACCTGAAGATGTCATGCCTGTAGGATACAAATGGGTATTTGTAAGGAAATATAATGAGAAGAATGAATTGTAAGATACAAAGCCCGACTTGTAGCCCAAGGTTTCTCGCAGAGACCTGGTATTGATTATGAGGAGACATACTCTCATGTGATGGATGCAATCACGTTTCGCTTCTTGATCAGTTTGAAAGTCTCAGAATGACTGGATATGCGTCTGATGGACGTGGTTATAGCTTATTTATATGAATCACTAGATAGTGACATATATATGAAAATCCCTAAAGGATTTAAAATGCCTGAAGCAAATAGCTTGAAACCACGTACCATGTATTCGATCAAGCTACAACAATCCTTGTACGGATTGAAACAATCCGGACGCATGTGGTACAATTGACTCATCGAGTATTTACTAAAAGAAGAATATGTGAATAATCAAGTTTGTCCATGCATTTTCATCAAGAAATCAAAATCTGGATTTACCATTATAGCTGTATATGTTGATGATCTAAATCTTGTGGGAACTCCTGAAGAGCTCATCACGACTGCTAACTAGTTAAAGAAAGAATTCGAAATGAAAGATCTTGGTAGAACAAAATTTTGTCTCGACCTGCAGATCAAACATTTACCAAGTGGAATTCTTATCTATCAGTCAACATACACTGAAAAAGTCCTGAAGCGCTTTTATATGGATGAAGCTCACCCCTTGAGTTCTCCAATGATTGTCCGATCACTTGATGTTAAGAAAGATCACTTTCATCCTCTAGAAGAAGGGGAAGAAGTTCTTGGTCCTAAAGTACCATATCTTAGTGCGATCGGTGCTTTAATGTACCTTGCAAATTATACCAGACCTGATATAGCATTTGCAGTCAACTTACTAGCACGGTATAGTTCTACACCAACTCGAAGACATTGGAATGGAGTCAAACACATTATGTGTTACCTTCGAGGAATGACTGATATGGGATTGTTTTATTCAAGACAATCAAAGCCCCAGTTGATCGGATATGTAGATGCAGGTTATCTTTTTGACCCTCACACAGCCCGATCATAAACAGGGTACTTGTTTACTTGTGGTGGTACTGTTATATCATGGCAATCTATGAAATAGACCATGACTGCAACTTCCTCAAATCACTCTAAGATACTCGCAATTCATGAAGCAGGTAAAGAGTGTGTTTGGTTGAAATCTGTTATACAACATATTCGAGAATCATGTGGACTCTCCTCAATCAAAGATAGTCCAACAATATTATATGAAGATAATACAACATGTATTGCACAGGTAAGAGGAGGATACATAAAAAGTGACAGAACCAAGCACATTTCACCAAAGTTCTTTTCCACACACGAGCTCCAGAAGAGCCGTGATGTCGATGTTCGGCAGATACGCTCTAGTGATAATCTAGCAGATTTATTCACTAAAATGCTTCCAACTACAACATTCAAGAAGTTAGTGGACAACATTGGAATGCGTCAACTAAAGGATCTTCAGGGTTGAACTAATGAGGGGGAGTAATTGATCAAAGAGGTATTAGCATACTGTACTATTTTTCCTTCGTCCAGGTTTTATCCCACTAGGTTTTCCTGGCAAGGTTTTAATGAGGCAGTTTTAATCTATGCAATACCATTTTCTGATACACAAGAATACTGCACTATTTTTCCTTCACTAAGGTTTTGTCCCACTGGGTTTTCCTTAGTAAGGTTTTAACGAGGCATATTCTTAGTGTGGTATTGTGGACCCCAAGGGGGGAGTGTTATATATGTGTATGGGGCCCACAATCTTTTTATGTCATCATTGATGACATTCATTTGCGTGAATGGGAAGCTCAGTTATATGCTTACATTGAAAGCCTTACTTTGACTTATAACAGAAGCCAAAAATCTGAGCATATATAAGGCAATTTACATGTATTGCTTTTGGTACAGAAAAACTTGAATATACTCTCTCTATCTCTTCCGTGTTCTCTCCCTCTCTGTTTCTCTCTGAATCTTACTCTATATATACACATATATATATTCACAACAAAATGCAGCTTTAGAGATTGCGAAAGTGTGTGGAGTGGGCACAGTGGCAGGTTCAGATCAGGGCCGGCTCGAGTCGCTAAGACCCGGTTAATAAGAAGTATCCAAAATTTTAAAAAAAAAAATTTATATTAAATTATATTATAATTATTTTATAATATTGTTATACTTTAAAAAAAATATATAAATATTTTATATTAGGTTTTAAAGATTTATAATTTAAAATAACTTTTTTTTTTTGTCTCTCCTCACTCGTATATTAGGTCCAAATATTTATATCCTAAAATAACTTATTTTTTCTCTTCTCTCTCTCTCCTCATTTATTTCAATAGTTATATCCTAAAATAAAATTTTAATTTTTTTTTTCTCTCTCTTTTCACTAATATAGAAATTTAATATTAGGCACAACAATTTGTATCATAAATTTTTTTTTTTTTTTTTCCTTCTTTCTTTCTCTCTCATTCCCGTTTTTGACACCAGCACTAAAAATATTTTTGGATAAGTTACACCAACAGTAAAATATTAAATATCTATTTAACGTTGTTGTTTGGGAAAATGGCGAAAACTTTCTATATTCTTTTTTATTTATTTTATTTTATGTTTTATTTCCTTCTTTTTAACAAGTCTTTTCCTCCCACTCTCATTACAAGTTTACAATTGGTATGAATACATTTTTATTCTATTGAAAAATTTGTAAAAGTATTGGATTTGGGCTTTCTAAATCAGCTTCAATGGTTCTTTCTCTTTAATTATTTTTTAATTTTATTAACTTTTGTTATTATAAATTTGTGTGTATATATATTTGTATATTTTGTTTTTGAATTGTGACTAATTTTTTTTATATTGTTGAAAAAATTACTTTTTTATTTTTTGCCTAAGCCCCAAATTAGACTGAGCCGCTCTTGCTTCATATCGCACTCTTTTTCATCAAAGAGAAGTTGATAACTTGCCGTGACGATATTACATGAGTATATCATATAACCATATATTGGTGTGTTTGAGCAGATTTGATTGTTCGATTAATCATTATTTTTTCAATGATTTTTTTTATTTTTATTTTTGAAGGGTGATTCAATGAAATTCAATAACTTTCTTATGTAGTTTATTTTTTAAAGATGTGAATTTCTATTTATTTTAATGGATTAATTGTCTGTTGGCAAATTCTATGGCACATGCTTAGTTTGCTTTTTGCTCGTGATTTTTGAGATATCTAAAATCGTGTCTTCAAAATTACGTGTATATTATTATTATTATTATTATTATTGTGTTGTTGTTGTTGTTTGTTGTTGTATGTAGGCATGAAATTTCAGTGCCAACAACTGTTATTTGATATTTCGATGCAACTCATGAGAGGTGCTTTCGGAGATTCATGGCTAGAGCTCTTTCACGCTGAAGTGTGGTTCAAAAATAAATTAACAAAAATAACTTTCTTTATTTAGGGAAAAGAAAAAAACAAAAATAATTTTTTTTTAAAAATTAATAATTAAAAATTTAACAAAACAATAATTATAAAAAACACAAACAAAAAAAATGAAATTTTGTTCTAGAGTTTATAAAAATTAATTTCTTATATAATTTTTATAGAAGCATACTAATAAAAATAAATAAATAAAAAAAAAAAGTGATTTTTGGGGCTCCAAAAATCCCTGATTCAGACTAGGGTTAAACACAAACCCAAAATTGATTTTGCCGAACTCAACATCTTAACTCACAAACTCAGAATCTTAACTCACTCCATTCTTTCTTTAGAATCCAACCCATTGAAGAAATCACAAATTTAAATAGAAAAAAAATTGATCTTGTCATCTCTAAACTTGTAGCTTCTTTCAATTGGATCAGATTGATACAAATTCAAGACTCAGATTGGGATTGGTAGGCGCTTGGGATTTGAAGGAAAATGGGAAAGCTAGGGTGAGGGGAATAGTGTGGATTCATATGGATCCTCCATAGGATAGACCGTGGATGGTGGAAGTGGTGGTCGCCGGCGGAGATAGAAGCAAGACCTCCGAAAGTGCCGGTTGTTTTCTCCTTATGTAATGAGTAATATATTGAACTGTATAGATTTTATATTATCTGTATAAATTTCGTGTTTTATTTATTTATTTATTTATTGTTATCTGTAAATTTCATGTTAATTTAGGTTGGTTAGTGTCCAAATAAAAATGACAAAGGGTCATTTTGGTATTTTACTTTTAATCGGTTGAATTTTAACATTTTTAACAGTAAGCTAATAGATGGGGGTGTTAGGAAAAACTTAACCAAACTTTAAGGAATTTTTAAGGTTTTTTTTTTTAATTTAATTTAATTTTTTATTATTGGTTTAATCTTTGAGAAATAAAGGCGAGGGCCCTGAAAGCATTTATCCTTTTTTTTTTTTTAATTTAATTTAATTTAATTTTTTATTATTAGTTCAATCTTTGAGTAATAAAGGCGAGGGCGCTGAAAGCATTTAACGTTTTTATTTTTTTATTTTTTTCGACTATTTCTTCCTTGCACTAAGTCCGATACTTAATGAAATGTTATTACGACGTATTAAATGAGAGTATGTAATAGAGTTTGATAGACTTAATAGAAGAACTTAATGTCAGTGAATGACCGTTTTGGTCTCAAATGATCTTTAGTTTGGGTTAAGACTCGGTAAGCTATTGAGACCCGCTAGTTCAGACTGTTACATAATGAAATCAAATACAATTTGGATTTAACTCCTCCTAATCAACTTAGATTAATTTCCTATTTTGGACTATTGAGGTTGAGGAGAGAAACAGAGAGAGAGAGAGTGAAGAAGACGGAACTACTAAAAAAAAAAAAAAAAACTTTTAAAAAACTAAAAAATAAAAACACAAGGGTGCTGTGGCAGTTGCGCGCCGGCCAGCATTGTCATAAGAAACCTCCAAATGTCAACCAACGCATGGAAGACAAATAAAGGTCAGCAAAAACATTAAGAACAACTTCTATATGCAAATCCTCATTGATTTGTGATTTTGTTTCTCATTAATTGTGACGGTTATCTTCACCGGCCTGGTTCTGAAAATGATTATGGGAGAAAGGTTCTTTAAACATTTCCATGTGTTGGTTGCTGTGGTTTTGGTAATATTGTGCATGGAAATGAAACCAGTTGTTGGATCATTCAGTACTTCAAGAGTTGGAGGTGATGCTAAAGTGATGTGCATGGAGACGGAGAGACAAGCTCTCCTTCAGTTTAAAGAAGGGCTCGTCGATGATTACGGCATTCTCTCTTCTTGGGGGAACACACAAGAAGAGAAGAAAGACTGCTGCAAATGGAGAGGAGTCGGATGTAGCAACATTACTGGTCACGTGATGGTGCTCAATCTTCATACCAAATTTGATGGCCAGTTTTTGAGAGGTAAGATTAGTCCTTCATTGCTTCAATTGCAACATTTGAAGCATTTGGACCTCAGTTACAATGATTTCGAAGGGAGCCGCATCCCTGAATTCATTGGTTCGTTTAGCAGATTACAATACCTCAATCTTAGAGACACCGGTTTTCTTGGCACCATTCCAAATCAGTTTGGCAATCTTTCTGAATTGCGTTATCTTGATTTGCGTTTTAATGATCTTCTGAGTGGAAAAAGTTTTAACTGGGTTTCCAATCTTTCTTCATTAAGATACCTTGACCTGAGCTACGTTAATCTTAGCGAAGCAATAGATTGGATGGAAGTGACCAATAAGCTCCCTCTCCTAACAGAATTGTACTTATTTGACTGTGGACTCCACAGCATCATTCCTCCCTCGCCTCCATTGATAAATTCTTCTGCGTCGACTCTTGCTGTCGTTAGTCTCTTGGGCAATTATCTGACTTCTTCAATATACAATTGGTTATTCAACTTCAATACCAGCCTTGCTGATGTAGACCTTGCTTATAACAATTTACAAGGTCCCATCCCTGATGCTTTCGGAAACTTGAATTCCCTTGCCATTCTTCGACTCTCCTACAATCAACTTGAAGGCGGGATTCCGAAATCCTTGGGGAACTCAAGTAGTATACGAGCATTATATTTGCATGGCAGTGAATTAACCGGACAGATTTCAGAGTCCGTTCAGATGTTGTCTGGAGGTGCACAGAAGTCACTAGAGATTTTAGATCTTGGTGACAATCCATTTGGTGGTCCATTGCCTGATAATATCTCAACATTTTCATCCTTGAGGGAATTGTATCTTGATAATAATCAATTGACTGGCTCTTTACCAGGAAGTTTGGGACAACTTGACACTCTTGTTACGCTAGACTTTTCTGGCAATCAAATTACAGGATCATTACCAAATCTCACCGCATTTTCTTCTTTGAAAGAGTTGCTACTTGCTAATAATCAGTTGAATGGAACACTACCCATGAGTATTGGACAATTTTCCATGCTCCACCGTCTTGATGTCTCTTCAAACTCATTGAAAGGTACAATCTCAGAAGCTCACTTCTCAAATCTCCAACTTACTGTACTCGGACTCATCTTTTCAGTGTCTTAACTTTAAAGTACAGTTTGGATTGGAATCCTACTTTTAAACTGCATATTTTAGGGTCCTCATCTTGCCGGTTGGGTCCACATTTCCCAAATTGTTGGCTTCAAACTCGAAATAATAAGCTGATGTTGGAATTTAAGATGTTTATTCCTTGTAGTTTTGAAATTTATAGATCTCCCGCATTTTCTTACCTAAATATATCTTACAACCAAATCATTGGCACGGCGCCAGTTTTGTTGAAAAATATTGTTTCTTACCATTTAATTGATTTCAACTGCAATCATTTTGCAGGTCCAATACCAGTATTTCTTCCCAACGCCACATTATTGGATTTATCGAGAAATAAGTTTCGCGGGTCAATTTCATTCTTATGCGTGGCTATCAATGACTACATCAGGTACATTGACCTCTCAAATAACCAATTATGGGGAAAACTTCCCGACTGTTGGATGCATATGAAAGAATTAGTCGTTCTTGATTTGGCCAACAATAATTTGTCCGGAAAGATTCCACAATCTTTGGGTTTCCTCACTCAAGTTCGGACCTTGCATCTACGAAATAATAATTTCATTGGGGAATTGCCTCCGCCTTTGAAGAACTGCAGAAACTTGATAAATTTTGATGTGGAAGAAAATAAATTATCAGGAAAAATACCAAAATGGATAGGAACACATCTGACGAGTTTAATTTTTCTTAGCCTGCGATTGAATAACTTCCATGGACACATACCTGTAAATATATGCAATCTAAACTTTATTCAAATCTTGGACCTCTCACATAACAATTTATCGGGAATTATACCGCGGTGCTTCAATAACTTTACTGCTTTAGTTTCGCGAAATAAATTAAGCGAAGACTTTGCTTATACTTATCTAGCTCCAGGTCAAGATGGTGCACATTATACTGCATATCTAGAGAATGCATTGTTGCTATGTAAAGGACAAGAGTCTGAATTCAAAAATACATTAGGACTGGTTGGAAGCATTGATCTTTCCAGCAACAATTTAGTTGGGAAAATACCTGAACAAATCTCAAGCCTTGCAGAATTAATTTCATTGAACCTATCGAGAAATTCTTTAACTGGACATGTTATTCAAAATATTAGTGAGTTGAAAATGTTAGAATCTCTAGACTTATCTAGAAACCAGCTTTCTGGTGAGATTCCTACAGGCATCACTCATTTAAATTTTCTTGCTATCTTGGATTTGTCGAATAACAACTTGGCCAGAAAAATTCCATCAAGTACTCAACTTCAGAGCTTTGATGCCTCCGCTTATGCTGGAAATCATGAACTTTGTGGGCTTCCGCTTCCAAATAAGTGCCCCGCAGATGAAATACCTCTTGATCCTTCTGTTACCAATCTCGCTCGAGGACGTGAGGATGGGTTTATAAACCGAGAATTTTATATCAGCATGGGACTAGGTTTTGGGGTTGGATTTGGTGGAGTCTCTGGCACTTTACTACTCAAACGTTCATGGGAGTATGTCTTTTTCAAGTTCTTGAACAACATAGAAGATAGACTCCATGTGACAACAATAGTGAATATGGCTAGACTGACGAGGCATCTTCAAAACTCATGGGTAAATATCTCATTTGGCTTTTCTGAATTAGCTGCCCTTTTACTGCAATTTTGTTTTTGTATTAGCTAAAATTTCAATACTTAAATGACACTATATAACACTTCAAATTGGTTCTATGTGACAACAACAGTGATTGTCTCCAGATTGAGTAGCAAGCTTCAGAGCTATATGGTTAGATTTCCTTTGATTTTTCTGAAATAGCAATTTCACTCCTTCAATTTGTTTTTGCATTAGCCAAATGTACACTACTTGAAAGAGACTCTTTATGACACTTTAAATCTAGTCATAAAAAGTACCACATTAATAAATAAAAAAAAGAAAGAATAATAGTTATAGTTTCTCTGTTTATAAGCTAATATTGGCCACTGAATTTCACATTGATTAAACCGATTGCTAAACTTGTTTATGTTGCTCTATTGTTTTTCATTTTAGTGGTAGTGTTCGGTACTTGAATAACACTCTTTATAGCACACAAAGTGTACTCATCAAAAGTGCCACAACAAAAAATAAAACAAAAATAAATAATTAAACAAATTTAGCGTCCTCTACTTGTAAATTAATGTTGGCTGGTTAATTTCATGTTGATTAATTTAATCCATTGCTAATGTTTTTCATATTATTCTTTTGTTTTGCATTTTTGATGGAAGCCACTTCAGCTAAGACACGAGCTTTTGTTCCTCTTTGCAATAAGTTCCTGCAAGGCGAGGCCCACTTTTGCATACCTGTTTCAGCTGTCTCCTCTCTATTTCTTAAAGAATGTAATTTTATAAATATTCTCGGTGTTGCTTCTTCTGAAATTAGTTTTGGTGTTGGACTATTTGGATGACGAATGGACTTCGTGGTTCACTGCCTGATAATTATCTCAACATTTTCATGCTTGAGGGAATTGTATCTTGCTGACTAATCAATTGAGTGGGTCATTGCCAGGAAGTTTGGTACAACTTTTCACTCTTGTTTTGCTAGTCTTGTCCCGTAATTTCCTAATCTAGTAACTGCATTTTCTTCATTGAAAGAGTTGGTACTTGCAAACAATTATGTTGTGCCCGGGATTTTTTGGTTATTATTCGGGTATTTTTATTTATTTATTATTTTTCATGCATTGGGATGCGTCCTATGTGAGTTACGGGGTCCGGTTGGACCGTTTCGCTGGATTTGAAATCGTTAGAAACTTATCTGGATTCAATTTGGACATTTTTGGGTCTTGAACCAAGAGGTCCCATGTGGATTCAGGGCAGCCCAATTGCGCGTGAATGACGGGGTCTAAGTGTAAGATCCTTTGAGGGTATCATTATTATATATATATAATTTTTTTCTTTATTTTGGTGGCCCTAACCTTCAAATTGGTGGAGTTTTAAGTGGAGTCAAGTTTAGGGTTTTGCTCTTCAAGAGGTAGGAATTTCTAATGCCTCAAACTTTGTCTTTTCATTGAGTATTCTTGCCGTGATTTCCCTTCATTTCATTCTAGAAAGTGAAATTGTGTGGCTTTGCACTAGCCCATCTTGGTATTGGCTTAAAATGTTTCAGACGTATTATTTCACCTTTTCTTTACAAAACAATGCTTCTCACTGGCAGTCGTTCAATTTTCCCTAAAACAATATGTCTCCTACTTTGTCTTTATTGCATTCCAAAACCCATTTACAGTCTCACATTTTCTCTCTGCTTCACTCATATCTCGGCCAGTAGTGTATAATCCCGTTCGATTATCAAGTATATCCAGGCTTTGATCATTGGGTGGTCGGTTTTCTCTAACACAAAAGCAAAAAGGAAGAGAAAAGTCTTTTTTATTGATTTTCAAATTTCATTTTAAACGTAGATAATTATCCATACATTTCCAATACATTTCCAAGTGTGCATGCATATTGTTAAATTATATGTAATTTCTTTGAAATAGTAAATATAATATTTAAATGTCATTAGGTCTTTTTAGAACTATAATCGGATCTATGATACGATTATGATGTGATACTAATTCCTTTATAAATCTTTCCGGCAATGTTATATATTTTATAAATGTTCTATTTTATGTAAATTCATTTTTTATTCTTATTTTTCTATTTTGTAAGACTTGTACGAAGCTTATCTTTGAATACCACCTGATTGGTATCCGATACGCTGCGACTGAGTCACATTGCTAGCCCCATTTAGGCTCAGTTTGGTAGAGTGGAAATGGGAAGAAAGGAAAGGAAAGGAAAGGAAAGGTGATGGAGGGTGATTAAAAAATTGTGTTTGGATATAATTGGTGGAAAGAAAGGGAAGGGTTTGGAGGGTTAACACAAGGCTTCTACAGTAGATTTCTTAACCTCCCAAAAATTGGCGAAAACGGAAGGAAAGGAAAGGAGAGGCTTGGTAAGCGATTTCTTATGCCTGATTTGCCCTTGATTACACACAAAACCCATACGTACAAGTTAGCAGTTGCACAGAGAGAGAGGGGGGCAAGCTTGAGAGTTGAGAGAAAGAGGGCCGGCTGAAGCTTGCAAATAGCGAACACGAATTGGAAGGGCGATGGAAACTGAAATTGGGTTTTGATATGGCTGAAATTGGGTTTTGATTTTTTGAACAATCTGAAATGATGTTGATATGGGTTTTGTAGTTTTGATTCTTGCAGACAAATATATAAACTGAAAGAAATGGGTTTTGAATTTCTGATTCTTGTATTTGCAGTTGTAGAGAGAGAGAGAGAGAAAGGGCAAGTTCAAAGTTAGGACGAGCATAGAGATGGAGGCAGGGAGGCTAAAATGATTTGCCCTAAAAATATTATATATATATTACATACGTTTTGTTATAGGTGTTTTTTTTTTTTTTGCAAATATTACATACTTAAATTTATAAATTTTTCTTTTAAAAATTAAAAGGGTATAATAGTAAATTTACTAAAATACTTCCCTTTCCTTTCTTTTCTCAAACATAATCATTATCATTTCCTTTCTTTTCCTTCATTAACCAACCAAACACGACAGAGGGTTAAAATTATCCTGCCCTTCCCTTCCCCTCATAACTAATGTTATCATCCCCCTTCAAACCCACCGTACCAAACATAGCCTTAATGACCTATATTGTGACTTGTAAATGTATTCTGGCCTAATGATTATTAATTTTTAAAGGGTGATTTATTGTGTATTTATTTATTTATTGCATTAAATATATCAACTTAATAAGGGTTTCGTGGGTTGCAACTTACCATCATTGGGGTGACAATTTAGCATTGTCAATTATAAGTTTGCTTCCTAGTTTGCCAGACCAGAATGGTCACTTGGGATGCCACTTACCCTATTATGAATGCTGTAGGTGTACTTGGATCACTGTTATAGACATTTGAAATAAAAATGTATTAGAAAGTATCCAAAAGGGGAACACATTCTAAAGGTTACACAAAGGCCAAAGGCCAAAAGCCAAGAGAGCCTTAGGACCCAAAAACCCCAAGATATCAACTAATTCCTCTATAGATCTACAATTTCTCCACATAACCCAACAAAAAAACGAGCTAACAATAAGAGATTTTAAAGACCCAATAGAAGATTTCTCTCCATCAAAGGACCTTCTATTATGCTTCTTCCATAGACACCACCAAATGCACGAGGGCGCCACCCTCCAATCGTGGGTTCCCACAAGGCATCCTATCCAAGCATCAATCAAGCCTCTTGAAGACCGAGGCATGACCCACTAAACTCCAAACAAGCCAAAAAGAAGACCTCAACAATCGTAGGCCTAGGGACAACTCTCCAACTATCAGTATTTTATTGTAACTGGTCATCAATATTTTCTTGGTTGGTTTTTAAATGAACAAGAAATTTAAATTTTAATCTAATTT
Source organism: Cornus florida (assembly GCF_030987335.1). Taxonomy (NCBI): domain Eukaryota; kingdom Viridiplantae; phylum Streptophyta; class Magnoliopsida; order Cornales; family Cornaceae; genus Cornus; species Cornus florida. Next base: position 37,105,719 of record NW_026775571.1, on the reverse strand, counting down.
TTTTTTTTTTTTTTTTTTTTGATAAGTACAGATATATTAGAAAAACGTTCAAAAGGGGAACGCATTCCTAATACAGAAAAACGAAAAGCAGAAGCCAAACCTACGGACCAATAGAGTCCAATAGAACAAAAAAATCATCAATCGAGGAGCAAGCGCTGCCTCTAACATAACAGGAAAGAGAGCGTAGAATAAGAGACTTAAGGTTTGCAAAAGACGATTACTTCCCTTCAAAGTGTCTGTTATTTCTCTCTCTCCAAATACACCACCAAATACAGTGTGGGGCAATTCTCCAAAAATCACGAGCATGACTAGAAACAGGACATCTTCTCCAAGCATTAATTAATTGGAAAGAGTGCTTAGGCATTACCCACTGAACACCCAAAATGCCGAATATGAGATTTCAGCAATCAGTTGCAACAAGACAGTGCATAAGGAGATGGTCCACGGACTCACCATCAGTTTTACAAAGGCAGCAACAGTTAACAATGATAGTACCTCTCTTACGCAAATTATCCAAAGTTAGAATTTTTCCCCAGGTAGCTGTCCAAACAAAGAAGGCAACTCTAAGAGGAGTTTTAGATCGCCAAATACACTTCCATGGGAAATCATGTTTAATAAAATTAGACAAACATAAGAACATGGATCGAACTTCGAATCTACCATGAAGAGAGGGGGTCCACAAAATATCATCGCAACCTCTGCCAACATCCTGCTGTATATACAACAGGTCCAAAAAGACACAAACTTCAGCTATCTCCCAATCCTAAAAAGAACGCTTAAACCACACATCCCACGTAACTCCACTGTTATCAAGATGATAACAGTCAATAACGTAAGCATGCTTATTCTCGGCAATGCTAAAGAGACGAGAAAAGGAAAGAGACGACAACTGATCACCACACCATAAGTCTTCCCAAAATCTAACATACCTACCATTTCGAATCTTGAACCGAATATGGGTGGAAAACACATCCCAACCTTTACGAATAAATTTCCAAACGCCAACGCCCCTGGTAACAGAAACAAGACGGGAGGACCAACCTCCACTCTCCTCCCCAAAACGACACGAGATAACTCTTCTCCATTGACGATGACGCTCTTTACCGAATCTCCATAACCACTTCTCCAGTAAGGCTCTATTGAAAGGGACCAACTTCCGGATACTTAAACCGCCAAAATTCAACGGTTTACAGACCTGCTCCCAATTAACAAGATGATACTTAAACTCCTCTCCTTTTCCACCCCAAAGAAAATCTCTCTGAATTTTTTCGATTCGTTCAGCAACAGAGCACGGGATCTGAAACAGAGATAAGAAATATGTGGGAAGGGACGAAAGAGTGCTCTTAATAAGAGTGACCTTCCCTCCTTTTGAGAGATACTGTTTTTTTCAACCCGTCAATCTTTTTTCATACTTGTTAATCACCGGATCCCAAGTCCCCACTATCCTGGAGGAGATTCTCAAAGGTAATCCCAAATAAGGAAGTGGAAAATCACCCACTCCACACCCAAGAACAACGGCTAAAGTGGAAATATCGGAGACCTCCCCCATTGGGACAAGCACACTCTTTCCAACATTAATCTTAAGGCCAGACGCTGCTTGGAAACATGTAAGAATGCACCTCAAATACCTGAGTTGGGAAACATTAGCATCATAGAAAACCAAAGTGTCATCTGCGAACAACGAATGGGATATCTTAATCTGGTTAGCAACATCTTTGCCAATAGTGAACCCCCTTATATAACCCAAATTCTCTGCCTTTTTCATTAATCTACTCAGTCCCTCCATGATAATAAGGAAAAGAAAAGACGACAAAGGATCTTCTTGTCTCAATCCACGCGAACTCCGAAAAAAACCTGCAGGAGAGCCGTTCACAAGCACACAGAATATCACTGAAGAGATACAATATTCAATCCATTTTATCCATCGATCCCCGAACCCCATTCTCCGAAGCAAGTAAAGAAGAAATTTCCAATTCACGTGATCATAAGCTTTCTCGATATCAAGTTTGCATAATACACCAAGAACTTCATTCTTCAACCTGGAATCGACACATTCTCCTGCAATAAGAACGGAATCTAAAATCTGTCTGCCGCCAACAAAAGCATTTTGTGACTCTGAAATGATTCCATCAAAAACATTTCACATTCTAAGAACAAAGACCTTGGCAATAAGCTTATACATACACCACACTAAACTGATTGGCCGAAAATCCTTAATGTTAGAGGCATTGCTCTTCTTAAGAATAAGAGCAATGAAAGATGCATTTAATGATTTCTCAAATGTGCCATGAGAATGAAATTCCTGAAAAGTGCCCATTACCTCATTATGCACCACCTCCCAGCTCTCTTTAAGAAACTGCATAGTGAATCCGTCTGGTCCTGGAGCTTTATCACCATTACAACTGGATAACGCCTTAAGAACTTCCTCTTCAGAGAACAGAACCTCAAGTATATCACTATCCAGCGTAGAAATAGCATCAAAATGCAAACCATCAAGTTTTGGTCTCCATTCCAAAGTCTCAGTGTAGAGCTGTTGATAAAAAGAAACAATAACCCTACGTATCTCGTCTTCTTTCCACAACTATGTACCATTCACACGAATACGCCCAATATTATTGTATCTTCTATAAGCGTTAGCAAGTCTGTGAAAGAATTTAGTGTTATGATCACCTTCTTTAAGCCACAAAGCCCGAGATTTCTGACGCCACGATATCTCCTCCATAGTAGCAATCTCAGCAAAAGTCGCCTAACAAAACGCTCTTCTAGAGCGTAGAGAATCCGTATCTTGCCCTATCTCATCAAGACGATCAAGTTCAGCGATATCAGTTAGGACTCTATTTTTCTTCCATTCAAGATTACCAAACACTTCTTTATTCCACTTCTTAAGCTCAGATTTGAGAATCTGAAACTTCTTAGCAAGCACATAGCTAGTAAAGCCAGTAAACGTTGTTGTTTCCCACCAGGACTGGACCTTCTCTTGGAAGTCCTCAACTCTCAACCACATATTTTCGAAACGAAATGGAGTCCGTCTAGATCTCATACCTCCACAATCAAGAACTAAGGGCACATGATCAGATGTGACTCGAACCAAAGCTGATTGCGTGACATCCGGGAACTTCTCCTCCTAATCTCCAGAAATCAGGAATCTATCAAGCCTCGATAAAGTAACTGGGTCTCTGCCGCTAGACCAGGTGAAAGTTGCCCCTTCCAAAGGCAAATCAATAAGAAGGTTACCATCAATAAAGTAAGAGAACTGGGTCATCTCGGAAGACCACCTCCCCCCTGTGGATCTTTCAAATGGAGACCGAACAGAATTGAAATCCCCGCCTAAGCACCAAGGCAACGACCACAAGTCCTTAATGTAGCTAAGTTCCTGCCAAAAAGCAGGTCTATCACAATCAATAACTGGTCCATAAACTCCAAAAAATACCCAACTGAAGTTATCATCTTCCATTTGAAACACACAAGACAAAGAGAATAACCCTTTCCAGGTACTCGTTCTGGACATCCATCTAAGGTCCTACATAATAAGAATGCCGCCTGATGCACCATAGGCGTTCAAGGCTTCCCAATCCACAAACCTACTTCCCCAAAGGCTTCTAACCACATAATCAGAAATAGAAGCTAACTTAGATTCTTGCAAACAAATAACATGGGCATTCCCCTTCTTCAAAGCAACTTTTACCACCATTCTTTTGTCCGGATCATTTAATCCACGGACATTCCATGTAATAATTCGTATCTTCATTGAGAACCGAAAATAATCAGTGCCCCTCCTCCCTGCTTCCCACTTCTAGTCCTTCCCCTTTCTTTATTCACCCCATTCTTCCCTTCATAATTAACATTGGAAATAAGGTTCTTGACCTCCTGATCACCTTTCCGATTTGTATGTTTTCTATTTTTAACAACTTTTGTGTGTTTAAAGGTCTCTGCATTATTGTTTCCTGCCATAATATTATGAAGAATGGTTTGTATTCGATCATCATCTCCTTCCGATGAGACACCCAAAGCTTTACTGACCTCGCCAATATTCTCCAACACCCAGTCCATACCCAAGTCGTTAACCGTCTCTAAACAATCAGGGTGCACAGTTGCTAAGGGTTCCATAATGTCCACATCAGATTTATCAATATCGCAGGCTAGAGGACAAATCTGTTTAGACTGATCATCAAAGTCCTCCCCTTTGCTTTCAACATTGTTCTGATACAAGTTTAAATGCAGATTTAACTCTGTTCCAGGGTCATCCATAAGATTTGTCATTAAATCTTAGGTAGAATTCGTCCCAGTCACGGAGGGTAAGCCATTGAAGCCTTTTAGAGCAACACAGAGCTTAAGTTCATTAAGTAAAGTCACGGCTAGATCATCTGTCAGCTTAAAATGAAGGTCTCATCCAACACAAACTGTCACTTCGTTGGAACACTCCATACTTCCGAACTTGGTCATTTAAGACAATGATTCGGCATCCCATGGTACAATAGCTTCAGAAAAATCTCTCTTTTGATCCAAACGATCCTCCGCTCCACCTTCACCATTTCCCAACACGTTACTCATAGAAGGGGAAGAAGATGAGCTCTTCGGATGAGAGACAGAGGTCAGACCTGGAGAAGGAGAAAGAGAGCGTACTACCCATTTCTATTTTTCAGTATATGTCCATCAAGGTCGACTACCTGAGACAACCGGCTATCTTCGCTTTTTTTTCTCAGTCTGATGGTGAAATGATGAAGATGAGAGAGTTAGATTTTGGGCTTGAGTTTGAACCTAGGCTTTCCTTGGATCTGATTCGTTAAGAACTGCAACAGAAAATGAGTTGGGTCCTCTAAGAACCCGTCTTTTAGTGTGGGCTGGCTTAGGCCCAAAATCAGGCTTGAACCTTAACGCTTTAGTTTGCCCATAACTCCTCCGGCCCAAATCAACTTTAGGCTAAGCTATGTGGCCCAACCCAGCGTCCTCACCAACCCTTGTAGATAAGGATAATGTCGAATCTGGAAGAGAGCCTATACGAGTGCCACATGTAAAATTATTCTTATCAGTAAAAACGCGCGTGACCAGCGCGTGTCGTTGGCTCGATCTTCCTCGCACCCATACTTCCTCCAGCTTATGATTAGGTCCATCCCAGCCTTCAATACTCTCTGTCGAGGGGACCAATGTCGGCACAATTTCTTCCCAAAACGCCACCTTGTAGCAGAAAATGTCATCATTAATAAACACAAATGGCGGACAGGTCGATCCTATTCTCACTGTAATCTGAACACTTTCGGTGTCCCTTGTTTAATCGGTAACAACTCCCACAAAACCGCTGCATAACTCCCCTACTTCAACAAATAGAGCATGACACCATAAGTGAAGGGGAAGTCCAAACAGCTGGATCTGTTTGAGACCTTTTTCTCTAAAGACACCACAACATCCGACCCTAAAAGACCACACATTGAGCCGTAGGGTTGCAGATCCCCAATGACGCTGTCCTTCCTTCAACACACGTTATGCTTCGGCCTGAGAAGGAAACCTGAAAAGGAGCATCGAATCTGATAATGGAGTAACCCCCACACCAAAGGACGTATTCCATGCTTTCGCCACCCATTCTTCCACACAATCACATCCCCCAACTTCTTTATCAAAACGACCAACCAAGCAAGACAAAAGTACTGATTTCCTCCCTTTAACGGACTTCCCATCGATGTACAGTGATGGTCCTCGATGCGAAACAGCCAACTTCACATTCCCAGTTAAAGAAATTCTCAGGATCCTTGTAGTTTCTAAGTAAGATTTCATCGCAGATAAAACAAAGAAGAAAGAAAAAATAAAGAAAAGGACAAAGTCACTATCGTATTGGAATCGCCCCTAGTGGGGTGAAATCGCCCATAGTGCACTTTGCCACGTCTTGGTTTGATAAGTAAGAAATACAAGAAATTTTTTTTTAAGCTAAAAATTTGAAAGCAAAAGATTGTTATTAGGAGGGAAGGGAAAATGTTATATGATTTTCGGAAGATTGTTATTAGGAGGGAAGGGAAAATTTTATATGATTTTCGGACTCCAGTTAGAAGCTTGTTGAGGTAGAACCTTTTTTTCATCACAATCATCCTCTCCTTTATCCCATAGAAATGGGGTCGGCCACATGAATTCTTTTTTTTCACTCTTTCCAATTATACACCATGGTTTCGACCTATTTTTCATGTAATATCTTAATACTCCAGCTAGATCCCAATTATTCGGTTGAAGTTTGCCCTTCATACAAATTGTTTCTATTATTTATTTGAAACAATCTTCAAGGAATAATGACTTCTGAGAACACTAGTGATAATTTTTAATGTTTTTCCAGGTAAGCAAAACTTTCAGGTAAATGATGATTTTTGGTCTGAGTTGAGTGGAGAGTTGGGAACATCTCCTGTGATGAAGCTCACATAAGAGAAACTATGCATGTGGCTCTAACATTGGCTGCATAGAAACCAGTGTTAATGACTTTTGGAATATTGATGTCGTTGCTCTCAAGGTTCCTCCCCAATGGATGCCATGGTAACACTACTAGTGCTACTACTTTCTTTATTCTTCACGGTTAATTACTTTATAATCAATTAAGCAACTAGTTGCTCTGTTTTTGGGCTTTCTTTTGCTTGCCAGCTGCTGGTTTTAATTTTTTTTTTTTTTTTTGTTAGCCTTAGTTCTGGCTTATTTACTTTATCTGGGCACTACTGCTTGTCAGACTTACTACATATTCTTCAACTTCTTATTATGGGTCCAACTATGTACAGAACTAATGCAGGAAACAATTGAAAAACCTATTTGCTTAACAATTAAAAGAAATAAAATTGAAACCTAAAAAGTTTAGTCATAAGAACTAAACCGAGTGTACTTGGGCAAACCTTATAAGGGACTATTAATTGATTGATGTGGCAGGTTGGCTAAGTTCCATAGTCATAAGAACTGAAATTGTTAAGAATTGTTAGAAATGACCACCGGCTCTAAAATTAAAGATTGACTGATAGAAATAATGAGAAGATAATTAAGGCATCTGAGCTATGGCAGCATTGTTAAATGTAAAAAGTTGGACAAATATTGACATACCTTGGTAGAGGTACATTGTTAAGTTTCACCAAAAGATGATCTTTTTGCAGTTGTCTTAATTTTTATAATTCATTCATTTAAAATTCTAGACTACACTGAAAACTTTTGCGTGGATGTGGAATTTATCACTTCGAATGCGGTAGAACTAAAGCATATTGAAGTAATGCTGTGTTGGGAAGTCATAACAAGTTCCAAAAATTGGATCTTAGAATTTGGAATTACAGTCTTCAAATACTTTAATCATAGGAAACTACCTCTCTGCACTCCTCCATTTCTACCCACCGGGTATCAACTCTGAAAGGCTTCTTCCATTGCCTCTACCAACCCATCTCAAATCCACCAATAATGCCATATGATCCAGACCTAAAACTTTGATGTGGTGAAGGATAGATTCCAGATAACAGTCCAACCAACCCCTATTGCTCAATGCTCTGTCCAAATCGTAAAATTTCATATTGATTTCATATTGATTTATGTAACAAACAAAATAGAAATAGTCCTTTGAGAACTCCTTTTGTTATACCATTTATGATCTATAATATTTGAATTTGAAGAACTTATATAATGTACTTTTTGTTTTCTGGATCAAAAGATATTGATGAGTGCAAAGGTCCAAAGAAGAATGTTTGTCCAAAGGGTTCTCTTTGCAACAACACAGGAGGTAGCTACTCATGCACGTGCCCACCAGGTTTCTATAGCGTTCAGGGAAATGGAATTGGATGCATACCGGACCAAGGGAGACCATCATTAGTTCTAATTATTGCTTTAGGTACAATTTTTTGCTATTCTCTTATACCTTCCTCTCCATGAAATTGTGCTCATCTTTTCTGCACATGCAGGCATTGGAATTACTATTGGGATTCTGGTCTTAATTGCTATTGGTATATGGTGGCACCGACGGCGATGAAGATAGGCTGGTAACGGAGGAACAGCGGTGAACTCGGCTGGTTCGAATGGTGGTGGAAAAGGAAGCTTCCCTCTTTGAAGTCTTTGAGAGATCCCACGGTGACTGGTCTTTGTGATACTCCCAGATTTCCGAATACGGGTTGGCTAGGCCTACGCCTGAATACCCGAGGATATCAAAAACGAATCGGCAATAATCGAATACAAAATACAAATATGATAAATAAGAATAAATAAAATGCTGTAAAGAAACTAAAATGACAATCCAATAATTAATCCTCAGAATAAATTTTCATTAAATAATAACTTATTTCGATATAACCAATACTCCAAACTAATACAACTCCGGAATTCATACTATGTGGACCCCTAGAAAATTCCAACTGAACAAGTGACGACAATAAATGTCTACATCAGAACACTAAAACATAAAAGAAACTCCTATGTAGATAATCTGAAAGAGTGAAGTAGATCGATCCCTGCTCAGCACGAACAACCTCTACTCCTGACGAACACCTGAAAAATAATAGTGGGTCAAGCCCACAAACAAGTTCTACTCTACTATAATCTAAGCAGAGATCCGATACACACATACATGCTAGTCAATCCAACAATAACAAGTAGTCCGTAGATATACACACACACACACACACACTAAAGGAACCTCACCAGACTATAGGGTTGTCTCAACCTGAATAGAAGGCAACATGCAAAACGTACATATAGTGGGCATGAGTACCTAGACCTACCAGGGTACACAACTACACTATATCTAGCTACACATCCCTGGTAATATACGCGCCCTAACCACTGATCCTGAGACTCAAGCTCATATCATAGCACATAATTATATATGTAAAATTCATCCTATCCAACTATAAGTAATCCTCTATAATTAATCCTCTACAAATAATCCTCTATAATTAATCCTCTACAAGTAATCCTCTATAAGTCATTCAACTTGTTCAGCTGATCTGAATTGAATATAAGGAGGACTTAACATTTTAGTTAATCTATTTCCTTATACAAAATAGGTAGGACTTAACTGATAAGTTAATCCATCCTTAAAATGCAACCATCCATACTGGTGCATTACATCACACAATCCATAATTGATGAAAATAAATATAATATTACATCAATTTAAATCCAGAGATGAGTACAGTATAAATCAGGCATATATATGATCATATTATACTGACAATAAATGACTAAAATCATATACATACAATACGAGATCATGTTAGATTAAAATTAAGCATTTATATCCTCTACCAACAACATATATGTATAATTAAAGTCCATGTTGTTCTTATCATTAGCATATTAATATTTCATTATACATTTCAATCCTCAATAAATCTATTTAAACAGATTTAAGACATTTAAAAAATAGATTCATCACATGTAAGCATATACAATATGCAAAAATTCCAAAATCAGTTCCCAGTGCCAAACCGGTCGACCAAAGTAGCTATTTCGGTCGACCGAAATACCCAATTTGGTCGGCCGAAACACCAACTTGTCCCATTCCTCTGAACCACTTTGGTCGACCGAAACAGCAAACCGGTCGACCGAACCTCCGCGGCTATTCATCTTCTTCTTCCCCGACGAACCTGCTACTTCAAACCTCCATTGTTGAAGGTTCAAAGCTTACCAACTACATCCCAAAGTGTTTCCATTAATTTATAAAGTCCATACACATCTTAAACACGAATTAAAACATGGTTTCATACAATAAATTTTAATATCAAGATAACATACGTAAAAACACATATAACCATATATATTCCATTTTAATTCAATTTAAGCATGCATAAAAAGTTGATTTATTATCTGATTAATCCCTAGAATTAACTAAGCATGTAAAGAACACAGATCTAAGGGAAAGAGTAAGAGCAAAACTTATCTTAAGGGTTTGATTAAACCCCAACTCCTTCTTCTTCCTAAACTTTTCCGACGACCTTAGTTGTCGTTGTAGCTCTCTGTTGTACTGTCTTAGCTAACACGCAGCCTCTCTTTCTTCCTTGTAGGTTTGGCCTTCAACCTTTGTCCTAGCCTCTCCTTCTCTCCCTCACGTTTTCCTCTCAAAAACCCTCTGTAAATTTTCTCTCTATATATGAATATAATATATCACGTACTAATATTTTAGCCTCCCAGACTTATAACAGTATATATATATATATATATAAGCTAAATACAATTTAACCTAATCCTACCCCAACCATAAGTCTGCTAACATAAGGCAAAGATAAAGAAATAAGGAAAAATAAAATAAAAGGCAACTAAATTATATAATACGTATATACATAACTTTTATATATAACATTTAATATATAATTTTATATATATATATATATATATATATATATATATATCTGACCAACTCATAATATATTAATACTAATGCTATTAACATAATAGAGTAATATATAGACCATCTCATAATATATTAATACTAATGCTATTAATATAATAGAGTAATATCCATGTATATACATATAGAACTATCCATGGGTAGGTATCCATACCCATGTAAACCTCCTATCCAAGTAGTCCATGTGACCCAATTTGTTGGTTCATTACTACAATTCATATCCATCTTATTAAACTAAAAATAAAATAAAATAACCATTTAATCTACCAAATAAAAATTACAATGAATTCACATCATTAAAGCACACAATTTAATTTAACAAATAATACAAATAACACATAGACAAACAGGCAATTAATCAAGTAACACTTAAATAAATTTAAACACTCAAGCAATTAGCCAAATAATCAATTAATCAAATAAAAATGCAATTAAAACAATTAAATAAATACCGAGACTATCCTTTTAAAATAGGAGTATTACAGTCTTCGAAACGGGGAACAAGAATTTTGATGGCGGTAAAGAGGACGTGGACTCACGATGAAGAAGCGGCTGGTGCTAACGAGCAAGGTAGTGCTCGATGAAGAGGATCCCATGGTGAGCACTGTGATACCCCTGAATTTTCGAATGCGAGTTGGTCAAGCCCACACCCGAATACCCGAGGATATCAAAACAAATCGGCAATAAACGAACACAGAGTACAAAAGAATAAATATGAATAAATAATTTGCTGAAAGAAAACTAAAAGAAAAATCCAATAATAAAACCTTTTAATAAATGTCCATTAATAATAAGATCATTTTGATATAATAAATCCTCCAAATAATACAACTCGGGAATCCATACTGTGTGGATCCCTAAAAACCAATCTGAACAAGTGATAGCAATAACTGTCTACAACTGAAGAACGAAACATAAAAGAATCTTTTATGTAGAATCGGAAGAATGAAGTAGATTGATTTCCGCTCAGCACGAACAACCTCTACTCTTGACGAACACCTGAAAAATAATGGTGGGTCATGTAATACCCCAAATTTCAAAAGGATAGTCCTGGTATTTCATTTATTGTTTAAATTGCATTTTATTTGTTTAATTGATTTAATTCCATTTTTATTTCATTTATTTTTGTAATACCCCAAATTTCAAAAGGATAGTCCTGGTATTTCATTTATTGTTTAAATTGTATTTTATTTGTTTAATTGATTTAATTGCATTTTTATTTCATTTATTGTTTAAATTGCATTTTATTTGTTTAATTGATTTAATTGCATTTTTATTTCATTTATTGTTTAAATTGCATTTTATTTGTTTAATTGTTTTCATTAGCTGATTTATTTGAATTTTCTTTTTCAAAAGTTGTTTGAATGAATTGGCATTTTGATTATATTGGTTTGTTAATTATTTGTTTTATTGAATTTAATTAAATTACTGTTTATCGTAGGGTTTTATTTTCTTTTAGGGTTTCACGTTTTTGACTGAGGTAGAGTATAACAGTATTTATGTTTCCTTCTTGGATAGAAATTTTGGATTAGGGTTTTAGTTTAAAACCTATAAATATATTATTAAGACAACTTAGGGTTTTAAAAAGTCTTTACACCACTCCTATTCACGTATCAAAGACAAGAAAGAAACACAGAGAGAAAACAAAGACGTGAGAGAAACAGAGCAAGGCTTGAGGGGAATTTTACAGAGAGGACCAAGGAGGTTGAGTAAGGATTCGAGACGGAGTTATAAGAAGCTTGACGGCGTTCAGAATTGCCGGAAAACTTAGAGACGACGCCGAGATTTCATAACTGAAATCACAGGCAAGTTCTTCTCTTTCTCCTTCTCTTTGGCTTGTATTCTGTGCACCTAGATAATCTTTAGGGTTTAATCAATCAGTAATTGGAATTTACCTGTTTAAGTTATGCTATATTGATGATCTGTGGTGTTGAAAATAAATCTATTGCAGTGCATACAAGTTTCGTTCCAGTTTTCTGTCCTGCAAGCATGTTGTTTCTATTGTAACTTTAGTCTCTGTATTTGATTGCAACTACTGTAAACAAAATATAAGAACAATACTGGGGTTATATAAAACTCATAGGGTTGTTATTATTCTGTTTTAAATATGTGTTGCAATTTATTCCGTTTCAATTTGTCAAATAGTTTCAGATTTGTTCCTATCGCATGTTAGTTCGGTAGCAAAATTTAATCTCTGTGATTGGGTCTAATGGTTGTTATCAAACCTTTGGGATGTTCTCGGGTGTTAATAAGATACTTAAGATCAGTTTAAGAAACCAAACAGAAGGGTTGTAGTTGGCCGGAGTTGGAACAGATGTCAGAATAAAGCTGAAACGGAAAGGAAGCTCAAAGGGGGAGAGAGAGCCGACTCTGGAATGCCAAGAGCCGGCTCCCACCTGTTAGAGCCGGCTCTAAGGTGTGGTAGAGCGGGCTCTATGTCACCTTGAGCCTGCTCTACTTTTCTAAAGTAGGCTCTTTCTTTGTTTTGTGCGTAAAAGTGACTTTCAGTCACTGTTTGGGCATTCTGGGTTATTAATCAGTTTTAAAATTTTAATTGGGTGTTTAAATAATAATTTTAACATGTAACTAAGGTCTTGGATTGCATAAATTTACCCCTTAGTTTTAAATAGAATTAATAGTACGCTATTTGACAACTTTGTGTACAGTTAACGACTGAAAGGAGATTTGTTGATTAATTTTAATCTGACGATTTAGGGTGCTATAAAATGATTTTAAATTTATTTTAGATGCACGATGAAGTCTTTTAAAGTAATATATTGGACTTATGGCATAATGGGGGCTCTGTGCTAAAGGATACAACAAAATATAAGTATATAACTTAGTACTCTGTTACCGGATGGAGGGAACTAAATCGCTTAGATTAATTTAGCGATTTATTGGACTATATTATTATTATAGAACTAATTTTAAATACATGATAGGGTCATTGTTTTATTAAATTTGAACTATGCATGTGTTGGATGTTAATTGTTAGAATATTTAATTCTTCAATGCAATTACATGGATTACTACTGGATTTTAATTGCTAGATTGTTAATATTCCTTCTGCAATTATTTGGATATAAATTTTGGATTGTAAATTACTAAACTGTTATATATATGATGTAATTTACAAGGGTATGGATAGACCACATCAGTCCCTTGACAAAACTGTTGCGCTTCTTTTCCTCTGTATCCACCTTCTCCGGTGCAAAGAGAGACAAGGGTGTGAACTGCTGCTCATACTCCGCCACTGTCATGTTTCCCTGCTGCAGACTTAGAAACTCGGTCTTCATAGCTGCCCTGACTGCATAGGGAAAATATTTCTCATCAAAGCGAGCACTGAACTCATCATAAGACAATGTCATCCTCTCCTCTGAGGTGGTAACTGACTCCCACCACTGTAGTGCATCCCCAACTAGCTTGAAAGTAGCAAGCATCTGTTTCTGAACCTCCGTGCACTGAACCAAACGAAGATGACGCTCAATGTCCTGTTTCCACTGGTGAGCTGCTCTCGCATCGGTTGAGCCTGAGAACACAGGTGGACTCCCCTTTGTGAAAGAGCTCCTAGCCTTTCCCCAAGAATCCGTCTGAACCACTGGTGCTGGTACAGGTGTCGGCTGTACCTGAGGCTGATTCCGAAGTGCAGCTGTTACCCCAGCCTCTATAGCCCGAGCAATGAGGTCATTGAGGTGAGGAGGAATCTCTGGATCTTTGACCTGGTCCAGAGTCTGTTGAACATTTTCTTGTTCCTCCTGAAACTGATCCATGTCATCATGAAACCCAAGCCTTTGCTGCTCTTCCTCCATTTGCTGACGCCGTAGGAGATATTGTTGCCTACGTGCTGTTCTCCTTTCCTTCCTAGTTCCTTGCATGTTCTGTCCATTTCTAGCGTTAACCATCTGTTAACACGAAAAGATAGACGTCAGTACCCTTTCTATACGAACCATAAGGAATACAATGAATTATAACTTAAGCTCTATTCAAGAGAAAATGCTACGCGGAAGACTTAATACGAAAACATCCTAGAGACACTTGAACCTGGAGTGCTCTGATACCAACTGTGATACCCCTCGGATCCGAGACACGGGTTGATCAGGCCCAGGCCCAAACTCGAGGAAATATCAAACAATTAATATTTTATAATGAACACGGAATACAAAATAAATTAAGAAATGAAATTAAAGCTGGAAGGAACTAAAAATAGAATCCGCAAAATATTATAATTATTAAAATCCATCAAACCCAAACTCCAAAACTCCATCAGTTTACAACTTGGGAATCCATCTCTAGTGGACCCATATTAAACATCCAAACGGAAGATAGAACAACTGTAATAAACGTCCAGAAATAAAACTATAGAGAGAGCCCTACATCGTCGGAAGAGTAAATAGAAACCTCTGCTCAACACGAACACGTCTAAGCCTGGAACTGTTGTGTACCTGAAAAATAGAAGTGGGTCAGGCCCACGCGCAAGTTCTATACTATTACAATCCAAACAGAGGCCCGATACGCATGTACATCCTAAACAACTCAACAATAGCTAATAGTCCGTAAATATATATATATAGTCACACTAAAAGACTCTGACTGGACTACAGACCGGTCTCAACCTGAATAGAGGTAACATGCTAAAACGCACACGAAGTGGGTATATGTACCTATACCTAAACAGGGTACACCTCCAACCATCGTAGCCAGCTACACATCCCGATGCATATACGCTCCCTAGCCATCGGTCCTGAGGCTCAAGCTCATACCGAGGCACCATAAC
This sequence comes from Cornus florida, assembly GCF_030987335.1. NCBI lineage: Eukaryota > Viridiplantae > Streptophyta > Magnoliopsida > Cornales > Cornaceae > Cornus > Cornus florida. The sequence continues at coordinate 37,090,606 of NW_026775571.1, read as the reverse complement.
AGTACATATATAAAATCCATCCAAAATCCCTAGTATTGCCGCTCAACAAGTAGTTGCCATGACAATACAAATCCACGGGACTTAACTTTTAGTTAATCCCATCCTTATTCCAAGTAGGTGGGTAATGGTATTGTTTTAAAAACCAAACCCATCCTTAGTATGCCACCGTTCCATACCGGTGCCTACTTTCCAATCCTCCAGTAGTCAATAATACTAATAAATCAAGTATATATCAACTAAATTCCAACATCCAACATTCAATGTTAGCAGTGATAAAATAAGCATTGGTAAACAGGGTCACAACAACAACATATACATGCCCAATTTAAGTTGTTCCCTTTAGTCTGATATAAAGACAGAATTAATTAAAACTTCCATTTAACACCTTACAAATGACATACAGATATGTAGGGTATGTATCACAAAATCCTGACCTCCATAGTTGATACTAACTGTGATAATGTAAGCATCAAAACAATATTCACAGTATGTATGTAGACATGCTCAAATTATAGTGTTCAACAAAACCGATCTAGTGTTAAACTCAAATCCTCCTAGTATTTAAGTTCCAACAGTTGCTATTACAGAAGTTAAGATAGCTATCATCTAGACCCATCCTTCCAATAATTTATACTAGCAGTGGTAAGGAAAAACGTGAACCACAGAACCACAATGCATCCACAAACATGCTTAGTCTAGGTTGAACAAGCATACAACACTACTGTAACTATTAGTTTCATAGCAAAACAGATATCATTTTAGTTTGTTTTAATCTTCATTAATCCTGAAATCATTTAAGAGTGCAAAGAGTATGAAGCCTAAGGGAAAGAGTAAGGATAGAATCTTGCCTCAGAAACTTTTGTTCAAAGTTTCAACGTCGTCTTCTTAAAAAATCCCGGCGAGTTCCAAAACCTGGTTACTGTTCACGGGTACGAAACACTATTCCCGAACTCAAAATCTGATCTCCCCCGTTCAGATTGTGCAACACTGAGTCATGAACCTACCCTCCAAATTTCAGCTCGATCGGACCACGGACGAAGCACGATCGGATGTCTGATGAATCTGGGCAGAATGGAAAAAAAAACCTGTGCGACCCAGTTACTGTTCATGAGTACGAATCACTGTTCCCAAGGTCAAACTCTGATCTCCACCATTCAGATTGTGCATTACTGAGTCGTGAACCTCTCCTCCAAAATTCAGCTCGATCGGACCACGGACGAAGCGGGATCGGATGTTTGATGAAATCTGAGCAGAATGGAAAAAAACCTGTGCGACCCAGTTACTGTTCACGAGTACAAATCACTGTTCCCGATATCAAACTCTGATCTCCACCGTTCAGATTGTGCATCACTGTGTCATGAACCTCTCCTCCAAAATTCAGCTCGATTGGACCACGGACGAAATGGGATCGAAGCTTTGATCAAACATTGGCAGAATGTGAAAAACTGCGTTTTTCCTTCTTCACTTCCACAAAACGTGTGCTTTGTTAAAAAAAAAACCCTACACAGACGTCTACCTTATACTTATTGAGTTTTCCTAAACCCTAGGTTCATTTAAGTCCAACTCACAATCTTAACCGGCCCATCCAATTAACGTAAAAACCTACGACGGCTATAATATAAAACCCTAATTTATACTGTAATTAAAACCTTAGTTAGATGTATTTACCTAATTACCCTATTCACCATTAAATACTTAACAAATAATCTAATTGAACAAAATAATAATTAGTAAACCCAATTAAACCAAATAAGACACACATAAAATAAGACACACATAGAATAATTAAACCAATTACACTTAAACCATTAATGCCAATTAAATAATTAAAACACTAACAAGTAATTCCAATCAAATAACTAAATCAATAAATATCATTTAAATAAATTAAATCACCACAAAAGAAAACAATTAAGCAATTAATAAAAAAAATAATGACACATAATCAAATAAAATACACTTAAATAATAAATTAAATACCATTAAATAACAGGAATATCCTTTTTAAAATTAGGGGTATTACATCAAAACACCATTTAAGTACATAATCTAATTAAACAATTAACACATAAACAAAATACAAATAACACATAAACACATAATCAAATACTCAAGTAACACTTAATTCAATTCAACCCATAAGCAATTAGTCAAATAATCAATTAAATAATTAAAAAAATAATTTAAATAAATAAATAAAAATTGAGACTATCCTTTTAAAATTAGGAGTATTACAAGCACTGATTTCCGGCGCTTGCGATGTTGATGAAGAAAGTGGTCTCTGTATTGCCCGCCATTGATAAAAACGGTATTGTGTCCGGTGAAGTTGTGTTGTCCGATGCTGGTGAAGGTGAAGGGACCGTAGGTAGTGAGACGGTGGCTACAAGATGAATTGATACGGTGGCGGCGAAATCAGCGGTGGAACCGCGAGCAAGGGGTTAGTATTACTTTTCACCCACTTTTCCTTAAGAATCCGATCATCAAATCGAATTTTCCCCCCAACTCCTCCAAATAGTGAAAATTTGGGATTTGATTTGATTACAATTTGATGATGGTAATACACTGGGCGTTTACGATTTGATTCAAAAGTGTGAAATTATAAGGTTGTAATCCGAGTCACTGGTTGTTGCTTCTGACCCTTGGAAAGGTTGTAGTTGGTTTTAAGTAGTAATTTCTCTACGTAAAATCGGTAATAAATTCCTTAAATTTGTATCTTTCATCCCATTTTTTACTTATCAATTGGTTCATGTGTAATTCTGCATTTGTAAATAAGTGTTTTATTCGATTTCATCAAGGCCCATGGTGTTGTTTGCTTCTGATTTCGATTCTTTGGACAATCTACAAATGCAGAATTACACAAACATAGCCCAAGTGGTTATGAAGGAGATATATACATATATACACACACACATACACAAATAGAAGAAGGGAGGGAGAGAAAAAGGTTTAGGTCGGCAATTTTTTTGTGAATAAGATGAACAGTGGTTCCAAGGATATATATTTGTGTGTGTATACAGATGGATAAGAGCGTGTTTGGGTGTAATAGTAAGAAGAGGGTGTGTTTGTGTTTAGGTGTCAAAATAAAAGGCAATATAGTATTTTCATGTTTATAAGGACATTATGGCCTTTAAATTAAATATTATGGGTTAACGGCGAGTTTCAACCGGTGCCGTCGCTGGATGGGATCATCTGCAACAAAAACGAATAGGTCGGGATTTTTTTTGCAATTTTTGTAGTTCAGGGGGGTTTGTTGCTAATTAGGCGATAGGTGAGGGGTGTTTTTTTTTTTTTCATCTAACCCTATGAATTATACAAACTGAGCCCAACTCTTAACAGTAATAAGCCCAATCCTACTGAAGCCCAAAGTCTTCAGAGTAATAAGCCCAAGCCTTCACACTAACATGAGACGTGTCCTTCACAGTTCATAAAACCCAGAATTTTGGTATATCATAATCCTATACACGCCCAATTTCAGGAGTGGTTGGGACTTGACAGAGCGCCAACAGTGTGAGGAAAATGGTGCTGATGGTGAAGGGAGGAATCGTGGAGCAGCGACGGCATATATAACCACCGGTTGACGATGGCGGTGTTGACGATGTGTTGATCAGCGGTGTGTTGACGATGTAGAGAACAGCGGCCGGTAATGAGACGCACTCCCAACGCCGACATCTTTGGTGCTTGACGGCGTCAGAGAGTTGGTGTTGATCGCAGAGGATGTGAGGACTGGAATTGCTAAGGAAGAAGGTGGCGCGTGCACGCGTGAAAAGCGCGTTAGATCTACTCGCAAGAGCACCGGTAGCGTGCGCGCGTGGTTGGATGGTTCAGTGGAATTTGAGACTGAATTTCAGGCAGTTTTCAAAACAAAGATCAGATGTACGGTTCAGAGGTATGATTCCTGATTCCTGATACCATGTTGAATAAGAGAGAGACAGAGATATATAATATATGTTCTGTATATTGAAGTGTAAATAAATCATATGCAAATTGAGATATATAGGCTAGTGATCAACAACGGCTATACAATAATCACGGCTATACTACGACACGGCTATAATATAATATAACATTATTATGGTAACAAATTATATTAGAAACCATGTATTTTGATTTCATGTTGCCTTTTCTGGTTCGCCTTTTAGTTGGAAATATTGCTTTGGAGACATCACCTTTTATTCAATTATATAGGGGTATAGATTTTTTTCCGATTAGTAATTTTTTTGGGGTGTGTATCTAAATGTCGGTATATATGTATATGTAGATATATCTCTATATATGGGCGCATAGATATATGTAATATATGTAGATACATGTAATGTTATATCATCTTTGAAGTATTACGTTGCATTTAATGTAGCTTTTATTATCTTTTTTGCAACTGCAATTTCAGCAACTATCAGATTTCAACATTTTATTATATTTGTCAGTCTTAAAGTTAAAGATGTGTTTAGAGTTGAATCTAAAGTGGGGCGAGTTTAGCAAGATACAGGATCACGTTAGACCTCTGGTTCTAACTTCTACATGATTACATTCTGCCTCCTTTAATTTTTTTTGTTTTTCCATGTGTATATATAGATATATTTGTACACTAGACCAGTATTGTTAGTAGTCTTTTTAAGTCGGCTCCCTTGGAAGAAAGTTGCATGATTATGTGAAACTTAGCTTCATTTGATTTCCTTAGTTTCCTTGAGTTTGCAATTTTCATTTTATCTGATAATATGGGTCCTCCTTTCATTTTAGGTTTCCATGGTTTCGAGACTCCAGCACGGAAATTTTGTAGAGTTGCTTGGATACTGTGTTGGAGGGGATATCCGTGTTTTAGCACATGAGTTTGCAACCATGGGATCTTTACATGACATTTTGCATGGTATGCATAATTGGCCTATCTTTTTTTAATTGAGTAAGAACTTTACTTCAAAATTTCTTTAAGTGAGAAGCAATTTCTTGAATTATATATCAACACACAGGTAGAAAGGGAGTTCAAGGGGCACAACCAGGTCCTGTGCTTGACTGGATGCAACGTGTGAGAATTGCTGTTGATGCTGCAAGGGGATTGGAGTATTTGCATGAGAAGGTTCAACCTTCTATAATACACAGGGATATTAGATCTAGCAATGTGCTCCTGTTTGAGGACTTTAAGGCCAAGATTGCAGATTTCAACCTTTCAAATCAGGCTCCTGACATGGCTGCTCGCTTCATTCTACAAGAGTTTTAGGAACCTTTGGATATCATGCGCCAGAGTATGTCTCTAAGACCCAAATTATGCGTGGATGTGACTATTATTATTTTATTTTCCATCTCTTACATGTCTGATGTCTCTCTCTCTCAGAATAGATATTTTAATTTTTGTTCTTGAGTGATTTAGTTTCATGCTATTTACTGATACAAACTTGATGTTATTACAACCAATCAGTTACTTATGAGTCCCGCTATAGCAGGATCCTAAGAAATTAGAGGACTTTTGAGAATTCTAATTTTTTTATTTTTTATTTTATTAGCTCAGTTCATATAGCAATTGACTTCCAAACATTTGATTAGGAAATAGTATTTTCTTGTATCGATTATGAGTTCTTTTAGCCAAGGGGTGTAGCATCAGTGGCGACCAAGTTGACTTGGACAAGTCATCTCAGTCTCACTGGCTTCTGGTAAATGACTGACAGTACAATATTTAAGTAAGACTAACTTTGTCTCAATAGTATCGTGCAATGAATCACAAGTACCACTCTATATATTTATCTCTTGTGTGGCATTGCACTAGCCATATTGGTATTGGCTTATAATGTTTCAGACGTATTATTTCGTCTTTTCTTTACAAAAACAATGCTTCTCACTGGCAGTCACTCAATTTTCCCTAAAACAATATGTCTCCTACTTTGTCTTTCTTGCATTCCAAAACCCATTTATAGTCTCACATTTTCTCTCTGTTTCACTCATATCTCGGCCAGTAGTGCATTTTCCTGTTCGATTATCAGGTATATCCAGGCTTTGATCCTTGGGTAGTTGGTTTTCTCTAACACAAAAGCAAAAAGAAAGAGAAAAGTCTTTTTTATTGATTTTCAAATTTCATTTTAAACGTAGATAATTATTCATATATATCCAAGTGTGCATGCATATTGTTAAATTGTATGTAATTTCTTTGAAATAGTAAATATAATATTTAAATGTCATTAGGTCTTTGTAGAACTATAATCGGATCTATGACATGATTATGATGTGATACTAATTCCTTTATAAATCTTTCAGACAATGTTATATATTTTATAAATGTTCTATTTTATGTATATTCATTTTTTATTCTTATTTTTCTATTTTGTAAGACTTGTACGTAGCTTATCTTTGAATACCACCTGATTGGTATCCGATATGCTGCGACTGAGTCACATTGCTAGCCCCCATTTAATGACCTATATTGTGACTTGTAAATGTATTCTTGCCCAATGATTATTAATATTTAAAGGGTGATTTATTGTGTATTTATTTATTTATTTATTTATTGTATTAAATATATCAACTTAATAAGGGTTTTGTGGGTTGCAACTTACCATCATTGGGATGACAATTTAGCAATGTCAATTATGACTTTGCTTCCTACAGTTTGCAAGACCAGAATGGTCACTTGGGATGCCACTTACCCTATTATGAATGATGTTGGTGTACTTGGATCATTGTTATAGACATTTGAAATAAAAATGTATTAGAAAGCATTCAAAAGGGGAACACATCTTGAAGGCTACACAAAGGCCAAAAGCCAAGAGGGCCTAAGGACCCAAAAACCCCAAAATATCAACCAATTCCTCTATAGATTTACAAGTTGTCCGCATAACCCAGCAAAAAAGCGAGCTAACAATAAGAGATTTAGAGACCCAATAGAAGATTCCTCTCCATCAAAGGACCTTCTATTATGCTCCTTCCATAGACACCACCAAATGCATAAGGGCGCCACCCTCCAATCGTGGGATCCCACAAGGCACCCTATTCAAGCATTAATCAAGCCTCTTGAAGACCGAGGAATGACCCACTGAACTCCAAACAAGCCAAAAAGAAGACCCCAACAATCGTAGTCCACGAGACAACTCTCCAACTATCAGTATTTTATTGTAACTGGTCAGTTAAGGTTCAATATTTTCTTTGTTGGTTTTTAAATTAACAAGAAATTTAAATTTTAATCTAAAAATTTGAAAGCAAAAGATTGTTATTAGGAGGGAAGGAAAAATGTTATATGATTTTCGGACTTCAGTTAGAAGCTTGTTGAGGTGGAACCTTTTTTTCATCATCATCCTCCTCTCCTTTATCCCATAGAGATGGGGTCGGCCAAATGAATTATCTTTTTCCATTTTTTCCTATTATACACCATGGTTTCAACCTATTTTTCATGCAATATCTTAATATTCCGCCTAGAGCCCAATTATCCGGTTGGAGTTTGCCCTTCATACAAATTGGTTCTATGATTTATTTGAAACAATCTTCGTGGAATAATGACTTCTGAGAACACTAGTGATAATTTTTAATGTTTTTCCAGGTAAGCAAAACTTTCAGGTAAATGATTTTTAGTCTGAGTTGAGTGGAGAGTTGGGAACATCTCCTGTGATGAAGCTTGCAGAAGAAAAGACTATGCATGTGGCTCTAACACTGGCTGCATAGAAACCAGTGTTAATGACAGAGTGGAATATCGATGTCGCTGCTCTCAAGGTTACCAAGGGAACCCTTACCTCCCCAGTGGATGCCAAGATAACACTACTAGTACTACTACTTTCTTTATTCTTCACGGTTAATTACTTTATAATCAATTAAGCCACTAGTTGCTCTGTTTTTTGGGCTTTCTTTTGCTTGCTAGCTGCTGGTTTTAATTTTAATTTTCTTTTTTTTTCTTGTTAGCCGAAATTCTGGCTTATTTACTTTATCTGGGCACTACTGCTTGTCAGACTTGCTGCATATTCTTCAACTTCTTAATATGGGTCTAACTATGTACAGAACTAATGCAGGAAACAATTGAAAAACCATATTTGCTTAACAATTAAAAGATATAAATTTGAAACCTAAAAAGTTTAGTCATAAGGACTGAATCGAGTGTATTTGGGCAAACCTTATAAGGAACTGGTAATTGATTGATGTGGTAGGCTGGCTAAGTTCCATAGTCATAAGAACTGAAATTGTTTAAGAATTGTTAGAAATGACCACCTACTCTAAAATTAAAGATTGACTGATAGAATTAATGAGAAGATAGTTGAGGCATCTAAGCTATGGCAACATTGTGAAATGTAAAAAGTTCGACAAATATTGACATACCTTGGTAGAGGTACATTGTTAAGTTTCACCAAAAGATCTTTTTGCAGTTGTCTTAATTTTTATAATTCATTCATTTAAAATTCCAGACTACACTGAATACTTTTACATGGATGTGGAATTTATCACTTCGAATGCGGTAGAACTAAAGCATATTGAACTAATTGAAGTAATGCTGTTTTGGGAAGTCTTAACAAGTTCCAAAAATTGGATCTTAGAATTTGGAATTACAGTCTTCAAATACTTTAATCATAGGAAACTACCTCTCTGCACTCCTCCATTTCTACCCACCGGGTATCAACTCTGAAAGGCTTCTTCCATTGCCTCTGCTGACCCATCTCAAATCCACCAATAATGCCATATGATCCAGACCTATAACTTTGATGTGTTGAAGGATAGATTTCATATAACAGTCCAACCAACCCCTATTGCTCAATGCTCTGTCCAAATCGTAAAATTTAATTGAATTAAACTAATAAAAAGTGCCCTTGCTTTCATATTGATTTATGTAACAAACAAAATAGAAATAGTCCTTTGAGAACGCCCTTTTGTTTATACCATTTATGATCTATAATATTTGAATTTGAAGAACTTATATAATGTACTTTTTGTTTTCTGGATCGAAAGATATTGATGAGTGCAAAGGTCCAAAGAAGAATGTTTGTCCAAAGGGTTCTCTTTGCAACAACACAGGAGGTAGCTACTCATGCAGGTGCCCACCTGGTTTCTACAGCGTTCAGGGAAATGGAATTGGATGCATACCGGACCAAGGAAGACCATCATTAGTTCTAATTATTGCTTTAGGTACAATTTTTTGCTATTCTCTTATACCTTCCTCTCCATGAAATTGTGCTCATCTTTTCTGCACATGCAGGCATTGGAATTGCTATTGGTATTCTGGTCTTAATTGCTATTGGTATATGGTGGCACCGGAAACTTGAAAAGAGATGGATGAAGAAAATGAAACAGAAGTTCTTTAAGAGGAATGGAGGTTTGATATTACAAAAAGAGATCTCTTCAAGTGAAGAAACTGTGGCGAAAACAAAACTCGGCATAAGAGTTGGAGAAGGCCACACAGAATTATAATGGAAGTAGAGTCATTGGCAAGGGAGGATTTGGTACAGTCTACAAAGGGACGTTTTCAGATGGTAGCATGGTAGTGGTTAAGATATCTAACAAAGTTGATGAAGCTCAATTTGGTCAGTTCATCAATGAAATTCTGATCCTTTCCCAAATAAACGAAAGACAGATCGTGATCTCTAGGCAACAACCTAACAACGTCACAATGTGTCTCTGGTTTATTTCTTAGCTATTTTTTATTATTATTTATTATTTATTTATTTATATATTTTTGTCGATTTCTAACTTTTAACTAAATATAACGAGACTATATAAAATTTAAGAAAATTATCCAAATGGTCTTGAAAAAAATAATTAATACGGAGTACTATTTTAGAGTAAACTATATTTTTTTTTAATAGAAAACTAAAATTGAATGCTAAATTAATTGAGAAACTCTAAAGGTTAATTGCCTCATTAAAAATTGCTATAAATTTTTTTTTTGGAAAAAATTTCAAGGATAAAGTAGGACTCATGGAGCACGACACTTTTTAAAAAGGTGTTACGGACATCTGCTTTCAAGACGTTGACACATTTGGGACATAAAGAATGGATATAATGTGAAACAGATGCCACTTAGGGCTCGTTTGGTATGCGTTTTGTTTTTGATGTTTTGTTTTTGGTTAAAATAGAAATAATGTTTTTGTTATAGGGTGTTTTGGAACAAATTCGAAAGTACGTTTGAAAACTATATTTTGCTGTAGGTATGTCAAAAACAAAAACATGTAAAACATGTTTGGACACAAATATATATATATATAAATCTTTGCAAGGTAATGCTACAGTGAGGTTTGGGATAGCAGACCCCTCTCTCTCTCTCAAAAATCACTCTGTAACTCTCTTTTTTTCTCTGGGTTTGGGATAGCAGACCCCTGTAGCCAAACACAGCACAACCACTCTTCTTCTTCTTCAACGAAAGTTGCAACTACGGGCCAGAAACAAAAGACGGCAGCCACTGAAACACCTGCGCCGATGTATGAAGCAAGAAGACGACCGGTGATGAAGCTAGGGACATAACACAGGGTGACGACAGCAAGAAAACTCTGGCGATAGCAAAGAATGAGGTCGAGGTACGAAGAAACAGGTAAAAAATTTCACGATCTGATAGGCAACTTGTCGATGATGAAGACGCCAACACACAAAGAAATCTTCGGCTGCTGTACTGTCCCTCCGATTACGATCCTCCAAATTGGGTCGCAAGAAAAAAAAAATACAACCCCCGAATCAAAATATCGACCCAGTTGCAGAGAGAGAGAGTGGGCAAGTTCAAGTCTGAGAACAAGAATAGAGATGGAGGCATTATTTATAGGTAATAATAGGTTTTGATTCTTGTAGACAGATAGATAACTGAAATAAATGGGTTTTGAACTTTTGATTCTTGTAGATTTGGGCAAGTTCAGAGTAGAGAATGAGAATAGAGATGGAGGCGATTGGAAATCGCCTTTGAATCGCAGAGAGAGTATCGGGAGAGGAGAGAGAAATTTTGTGCAAAAATGACCTAAAATGTTTATATAGCTAAAACAAATTGGGCCGACTGTTTCATCCATTACAGTGCTTTTTATTGGGCTACAGTATTAAAACAACAAAAAACACCATTTTGGTGTTTCACTTTTGGGCCACTGTTTGAAATAATGTTTTGTACTGTTTAAAACAAAACAAGTGTTACCAAACATGTTTTTGGGCCTGAAATGAAGCCCTGTAACAAAAACACCAAAGCAAAACACCAAACAAACAGGTCCTTAAATATCAATTGGACACCTACTTCAAAACTGAAAAAAAGACAAATAGCTGCTTAATTATATGTATACAATTAAAATATGCAATGAAAATCAGAATCTTCTCCAGGGTCTAGTGTACAATAAGGGATCCCAATTATATGGAATAAGCCATAACCAATGGCCCAATGCAAAGCTGCCAATGAACCATTGGCTTTCACTTCAAAAAGGTTAGACACATAAACATAAACAACCTGCACCAATTTTATGTTCATTCTCAAAAGCATGAAAACAAAGCCCAGCTGAAGCACACACCACATTGTAGCCCCCATCAAAATACAACAAACGCATTCGAATACATACCTACTACATCAGAGTGTCAATCAAAATGAACTGAAAAACAAATTTATAATTTTACCGAGAGATCTTTAAGAAAACTTTTTAACTTATGCCTTTAAAATTGAATGAAGCACCAACATTTAACATTACATGCTACATGAGAATGACATATTACCATAAAGATGAAATGATAAACAATTCGACATTATTATAGTCTTTGAATTTCAAGGTTACACAAATTCTACACTCAAACACACGCCTTAACCGATGTTGCACCCATCTCCATGCAAAAGTAGCGGACAGAGAAGTATGCAAGAAGGAGATATGCTATGCTACTTGTAGTTGTACATGCAACAAAACATTGTCTAGTGCAGTGTTGACATGCTTAGATTTTACGAGAATTGGAACGGGCAATTCCCATTTTGACATAAAACTGATTAAAAAAACCTAAGCATATTTCCAAGTATGTGTTTGTAATGAGTGTGTGTTTACTTTAACTTTCTAAAAACATTAAAGCATATTTTCAAGTATCTTGTCAGAATTCCCTTTCAAGACACTCATCACTTCTATGGTAATATTGTTCTAACCCTTCTTCTATTTTTGTTCTCATTGCATATTGAGGATAATGTGCAATTCAAGTTTGGGGGTAAGGCAATATAATTACAAGTTTGTGTTTGTGTTTATTTCACACTTTTTGAGAAATTTGTAATTTTTGGTAGAGTAGAGAGTATGTGGTGTTAGCAATGATTTTATGTCTATGAACCTAATTTGGTGTCCCAAAGCAAATTTTAATGGATTAATACATCATATATATGGAATTAATGTTATTTTGGGGATAAATTGAAAATTTTGACATCTTATCCGTATATCCTGGTAAAAATTATTAGTCTCTGCACATTCTTATAATTTTTGATCTCTATAATACTTCACTATGCATGTATACACACTTGCATGAATTCTGTGGGTTATAAACTTAATATCTTGTTATGTTTTGTGATTCACTGAGATGAGAGGGTGAATTTAAAAATTTTGAGACCTTACACAAAATTTATAGTCGTTTTTATTATAATGACGGTATAAACAAGGGTGGATCTAGGGTGGGCTTCAGCCCATCAAAAAAAAAATATATATTACTAGTATTAGTTCACCCAAACAAGTCCAAGTCAGTTAAATTTATGTTTAATATTAACCCGCTCCATTGACAATTCCAAAATCCACATAATTGATTTGGCTCGTCACACATCTCATAAATTGTTTTATCCAATGATTAAAATGGGTGACCTAGTGGCTCTTCCCATTAAAGAGACCTATTCGGAGCATTAATCTTTTGTGTTTACCTAACTAATAATAATAATAATAGGACTTTGTGTTTTATGAACAAATAGTATAAAAATAAAAATAAAATTTCTGAAAAATTTACCTATATTTAATAGTACTAATGAATAGTTAAATTTTTTCTTGAATTTTTTTTGGGAAACTACACTTATAAATAAATTTAGGAGCCTTAAATAACAAATCAATCTATTTTTAAAGTTAATTTTTCAATTTGGTCGAGTTAAGTAAAATAATTACATATACATTAAAAACTATTATTTAGGTCCAAAATACCATCCAAACTCTTATTTCAAAATATCATTCCTAAATCAAATAATTATTTCATTTATAAAATTTAGAAAAACAACATTTTTGAGTTGACTTTCAACTTGGCATTTCTATATATGGTGTATATATTACCAAAATAAATAAAATAAAAAACAACATATATATATATATATATATATATATATATATATATATATATTTTGTGCAAAAAACTTTAATGATATCTCCTAATCTATATCAGTTCAAACTTGCAAATATTAATTTAGAAATATACAAATAATTTAGTTGAAATTCATTATGTATAATTTTTTTTTTTTCAATAAGTGGAAATTCATCCTATATATATATATATATATATATATATATATATAATTTATTTTGTACATAACTTTAACCATATCTCCTAATTTATACCAATATAAACTGGCAAATGTGAAATTTTTTCTATGAATATATATATATATAGACACACATACATACAGTATGCACGAGAGAGGGAGATCATGAAAAAACTAAATAGCCAACAATCATTTATTTATTTATTTATTTATAAAACAAGTGTAATTAATTAAGCAAAAAAATTGATGATCATCTCAAGTCATGCACCACAGCAAAGGCGATTTATATATTCTTGAGTTTATATATATATATATATATATATATATATATATATATATATATATATATATATATTGGGACTAACCTTTGATTACCCCATTTTTTACTATATTAAATATTTTTTATTATTTGTATAAGTTATCGTAGAAGTTGCAGCAATATGGTTCAAGATTAAAGGAAAGAAATTATTTAAAGAAAGTACTTGATTTTAGAGGAATAATTTTTAATATTTTGGAATAAGTGTTTAGAGGGCATTTTGGACTTAAACAATAGTTATTGATGCATACGTAATTATTTTACTTAATTCAACTAAAGTAAAAAATAAATTTTTAAAATAGACTATTTTGTTATTTAAGGCTCTTAACTCTATGTAAGTGTAGTTTTTTTAAATTTTTTTATTTCTTGCATATCAAAACAAATCTAGAATTTACCAGGTACAAGTATATCGGGATAGACAATGCTTAACTACTTACCGCTGAGTAGGATGAAGCTACTCACTCCTATGTGGTCCAATAACAAAATAACACATCACCTTTAATAATAAAATAATTCACACCTAAAAACACTATATACATTTAACAAAATAACACATCACCTTTAATAATAAAATAATTCACACCTAAAAACACTATATACATTTATTTGAGAGTTGATCCGAGAAAGCATAGAAAGGTGTAGATTATTTTATTATTAGATGTGATGTGTTATTTTATTATTGAACTATATAGGGGTGAGTATGGTAAAGTTACTCACCAGTGAGTAGCTAAGCATTATACTATCGGGATACTCATTAAAAGGTATTAAATTTCAGTCGATGCCTAGGTTAATTGGAGCCGGATATGTACTCATCAACATACGTTATACATATATGACTTAGCTAGATTACCGTACCCCGGCCACACTGAATACAGTTAATTAGGCCCATTACTGGCAGTATCCGGTAAACCTCTCTAACCTGTACTTTTGCCTGCCTAAATATATACCCTTCCTATTAAGAATGCCAACACAGACGCATTTGGACCTTGAAAAAACAACAGAAAAGTTCCTCTTTTAACTATATCCCCATGCAAAAGTTGGCCAAGACATGCAAGTGATCTCCAAAACAAACAATAGGGCAAAACTTATAATAGACAGAGTCCTCATCTCTCTCTCTCTCTATCTCTAGATCTCAATAGCCAAAAGGAATTGAGAGATCGAATCCGCCTCTCCCCCCCTCTCCCACATAAAAAATGGGTTGTGGGAAATCCAAACCCGCCGTCGCCACCGGAAATACCATTTCCCGGAGCAAGAGATCATCAAATACTGATCATGCCAAGAAGACCAAGGATATAGAAACAATTCCTGAAAAGACCACAAACAACACGAACACGAACACAGACACAAACACACAAGTTGAAACCAAAAATGCGAAGGTGGAGGAGGATTCGAACTCGTCCATCCAACCAAAACAAGAAATTGAAAATGCGGAGAAGGGCTCAGAGATTGGCAACATTATTGTCAAGGTTGTGGCTGATAAAGAAGATGTAAAGCTCAATGCGGATTCGAAAGAAGGCGATGGTAATGAAGAGAAGGACAAGAAGAAGCAGGGAGAGTTGATATCTGGTGGCGCTGACTCGCCAGAGAGTAGTTTTTTCTCGACGAGGGGGGATGGGGAAACCATTGAGGCCGTTATCTCGGAGGGAATGTCCGGGACGTCGGAGTATTACTCTCCTAGATGCAGGGATGGGGTGGTGGAGGAGAGCGAGAAAGTAGATACTGTTGTGGAGGAGAAAGGAGTTGTCCAAGAAACAAAAAGCGAAATGGAAACAAAGAATGGTTAGTCACCTTCTCCTCACTAAACAAACCCTTCATATTACAAAAGCCTGAGTTGACTAAATCGTCCTTATAATATATTGGGCGAGCATCGTCCATCCAACCATAGAGCCGTCCGTTCTCACTAGAAATTTTGAGTATACCAGGCACACCGAATATCTTCTATTATAAGGAAATAGTCACCACTGTTTTGAAAGAGAATATATCTTGTGTGCAGACTCGACCTAAGAAATTATTTTCATAAATTCTTTTTAGTCATGGCAATAAACATGGTTACAAAAGTCGTAAAACCATGTCTCTTAAGGGTAGCCACGTACCATTCCTTGTGAGAGGGTCAACTTATATAAGATGACTCCATATAAGAATCATTATTATTATTTTTTTTATGAAGCATCTTAAATTATAATTTTAAATTATGTGTACAGAAAAACCCAAAAATATGAATGTAGAGAATTTGATTGAAGAAGTACGAGTGGTGCCAAAGGTGGAGGAGCCGAAAGACACAGCCACCGTGGGACAAGCGGAGACTCCAAGTGCGGCCAAGGTAGGTTATTTTAGGTAAAATTGAATTTCCACTTATACAAACGTTTTATCATTACAACAATTACGCCAAACAGATTCATAATACACCGTTACAATAATTTTAAAAATAGAAAACAATTAAAAAAATTTTAAAGATTGTAATTTTTTTTTTTTTATTTAAAGAAAGACCTAATTTAAGAGAATAAATCTTACGTACTTAATTCTTTAGAAAGTAAGTACTGCTATTTATTTTCGGAATTTATTATTTATTTATTTAAAAAAAAAAATTATCTTTAATGAATTGGACCAAAGACCGCAGGGGATGGAATTCAAGCTCATACTGCAAGGAAAGGGAGATTAATTTTCTTTCCTAGAGTAGAGGAAAGTAAAATAATCAGCAAAAACTTACTGAAGAATTTTTTTGTTTGTACAGGAATTACATGTTACAGAGGATTCGTCAGCGAAAGATCCCAAGACAGATTGAGGGGCGAATTAGAATTGAATGATTGATCTTTGTTTATCCAAAATGTATTATATTTCAATTTTACTTACTGATGTACCGATTTTTATTTAGTATTGATTTTTTCTTTTTCTTTTTCTTTCTGTGTAATAATAATAATAAAAAGTACATATATACTTGGAGCATTCCCAAGGCCCAAACAAAAAAAGAAGGCCATCAAGCCCATTGGGAAACAAAAGGAGCACAAAATTCAAACAACCAAATAAACATAACCCAAAAAATCGTAAATAAACAAAACAGAAACACCAACCCAAATCCAAGGCCCAAATCAGTTCCAAAATCAAAATAACTAACAAAAAGTCAAAAACAATAGGCTTGTGCGGGAAACGTGACTAGGTATAAGCAAAAATAAAAATAATAATGGAACACTTTTGGCTCAAAGTTCGCCCCGACCATGGAATCCTGGCTCCCTCATTGGAATCACGCAATTGGAATCAGGCCCATACTATAGTACTTTTGGAATCTGTAACACAAGATAGCATTCAAATGGAAGCGCAAACAAGAGGAAGCACCCATAGTGCAGGTTAACTTAATCATTCATTTTAGATTCAATATGAAATTAATTCCATGAAAACAACAATGAAACAAGTAGTTTCTACTTGATACACTAACATTATTACTAGTCCAACTATTGTGTCTTCTTAAGGCAATAAGTAATTCTTGTTACATGTCTCTGAGCAGGAATCCACGCAAGTCTCAACTTTGTCTTCCCCTGACAATAAATAAATAAATGAGATATATATATTACATAAATTTATAGATATATATAGAGAGTGAGAGAGAGAGATTAATTACCTGCATCTTGTAATGTGCTAATATTGGTGCATAATGAATAAGCACAACCAAACTTGCAAAAGTGATGAGTACTGGATTGACTTAAGTTTTGAGGAGGAACCTTTGTAAAGATGCATTTAGCCAAACATACTGCTGCACATGTCTTTAACTGAGGGGGGATATGAAACACACAGGAAGCAAAACATTTACCATAGCATTTTGGAAATTTCCCAATAGAGGCTGTACACTGCCCCACAAACAACACCAACCCCAACACCAAAACAAACACTACAACTGCCCTTAATTTTCCTCCCTCCATCTACTCTGGTACGTATTGAATTGTGATCTTGGAAACTGCTAGATTACAATGAATTATACATCTTCCATATGTTCTAAGAAGGGTATATATAATGTTCCACCTTTGACTAGTTCTTAAAAATTCTTTATTACATAAGTTTTCTATTGGGCCTATTTACTTTTATGTTAGTGGCCTATTTACTTTTATGTTAGTGGCCTATTTATTTTGGTTTTATTGGACCTCTTTATTCTTTTTAATTTGGCTATTTATGTGATTTATTAGGTTTATTTAATTTTGCTATTTATGTAATTTATTGGGTTTATTTATAAATTCTCTACATTCCAAAATCTCCTTATTTCAATGGCTTGTGTTATCAACTAATCTAAACTTTTTTGTTCTCCTAGCTTTAAAAAAGGGCAAATAAGGTAACTTTTGAATGGTATAATTGTAATCACATATTAACCATTTGAACTTGGATCCCCTAGTAAAGCTTATACACATGTTGCTTTTGTACATTTTAAAAGGGTAATTTACACATTCCTTCCTTATGGTTTGTCATAATTACACGGACCTTCCATATAGTTTGGGAATTTACTTGGACCTTCATCAAAGGTAAAACTATTCTACATGGACCTCCCCACTTGATGGGCCATTAAATAGACTGACAGACCAATTTAATTTACTAAAATGCCCTCAAATTAGTATGTCAAATGACGAAAATATCCATACACACACACACACACACACACACACACAACAAACCACCACCCACCCCACCCACCTACGTTTTCCTCTGGTCGTCCACCATCATCCCCACCACGCTTGACCACCAACCACCGCCACCATAACCTCCATCATACCTCTTGCGATTACAACCGCGATTGACCCTCAAATTGAAGACTACCAGCGTCGGTGCCTTGGGAGAACACAATATCACAAGTCTTATGTAATAATAATATAACAATATGGAAAATACATTTACATTAAAGATACAACACTCATACAATGTATTATATTGTATTGTAATACTATAATATTATTGAATAAAAAATTTAACACATTTATATGATTCTTGCATTCTAAATTTAAAGTTGTATTGTGGATTTAAACATTGACACAAGACTAAAATGACACAAAATAGAATCTTGATTTTCAAATATAACCATTTATTCACTGAAATTATACTCGAGAGTGAGGTGAGTAAGCATCCATCACGCATAATTGCATACATGGCGTAGGTATACACTATAATATACGTGATACAAGTGTGAAAACTCACATGGAATATTTTTTACTCGTGAGTTATAGAATAACAATTGTCTTAATGTTGCGTTCAGTAGTATGGAATTGAAGTCTCTGGAATTGAAGCCTTGTGACGAAAATGGAGAAAATTTTGATTCAATTTTATGAGTTGATTTTTTCGAATTCCATAAATTTCAATTCCAAAACTCCAATTCCATGCAACCGAACATAAATTGAATTAATTTAGTAAAATATCTCAACCGATCACTTTATTGGTATCATATCATGAACCGTTTGGGATTATATTGGCTTTGCTATATACTACCTGTCTCGAAATAAATATCCCTTCTTGAGAATTTAATGTTTTAGGAGGATGAATTTTAATAATTTTTATTATATTAACAATGAACAAATTACCAAATCAATCCCTAATGGATTGGCAGGGATGGGATAATTTACTTTTTATAAAAAGGTTAAATTGATGATGTTACAAAAAATAATACTTTTAACTTTTGTATTAAGACATTTATTTTGGAACAACAAAAATAAAAAGGTAGACATTTATCTTGGTATGGAGCAAGTATATATGGTTAAGAAAAAAGAAAATAAATATATATATATTACAGCTATAACAAGAGGAAATTAAACTACTACGATTGATTTCAATGTAAAACCCGTGAACATATTGACAAGGATGAAATGTACAAAAGTTTAATTTTGGACTTCAGATGTAGAACCAGTACACATATTGACAGAATGAAATATACACACTACAATATATACATATTCCCCCAACAAAGGCCCCAGCAATGACATTCTTCAGGTATATCTTTCTGGAAAAAAGCTTATCCAGAATGACCTCTCTCGATCAATTTTCGAAGAGAAAAATCACGTACCAACCAAAGTAAAATCTAAGTGGAAGAAGTGCTCGGAACAACTGGCCCCGTATTCAGTTTTAAAAAAAGGTTGGAAGGATCTCTGGACAAGACGATATTTCCCCCAACATCTTTCGTACCGTATGCAGCCACATGAGGACCCATCACTATATGGCATGTAGACACTGCATCACACCCCATCTTAACACCATAATACACTAAATGGTCTGAGATGCTGTTTCCGGCCACTGACCTGCACAAAATTTCGAGTAAAGACTGTTTAGCAGTCATATTCAGACAATTTGCTCGAACATCCATAACTATGCACAAAATGAACCCACTTCTAATATAATTCTCCATTTAGTAACCAAAAGGACGGGAAAAGAAAAGAAAACACTGATAACACAGCTTGATTTTTTAAAACTTAATTCACTTCATGAACAAGTAATAACCATATTTTGAAGTAAAGGTCGATTGGGATCACAGAAGTGGGCACTAACCTGCTACAAGACGGGTCCTCACCAGAACTATCGCAAACCTTCTCAACTCTATAAACTAAACTTCCCAATTCGATATTGTAAAGCCACACCTGCAAAGAAGAGGAAGAGTCTTGATGATTTATAAGGTTTAGAGAAGAGATGTGTGACCTTGAAAGAGTCTTGCTGATTTACAAGGTATAGAAATGGAGATGTGACCAAAACTAAAATGACCTTTAACATGGGTTTGTTAGATAGAAATATGATTTCTTAACCTCATCTATTTGTTACATAAAAATATGTTTCCTCAGCAAGGATGCAGTTATATTCAGTTTCAACTTAGACAATCACTATTGGCATAATAAAACCACATTATATTTTTCCTTTTTTCTTTTTCTTTATTTCTTTCTTCTTTTCTTCAATCCTTTTTCCCGCTTTAGCATGCGTGTGCTGTTGGGTTTGGGATGGAAGGATGACCAAGTGACCTATTTAATGTCAATGGATTCAGAATTTAATTAATAAGTGAGTACCATGAAAAAGCTGCCAGTAGCTTTTAACAAATAGGCAACACATGCTCGAGGAAGGGAGATGAGGGTTAAAGAAGTATACGCTGGCTTTCAAAGATTACTCATATACTTCAGAAAGTCTATGAATAATCACTACTTGTGGTGTTTGTGTTAATTGTGAAAAATTTCATAAATCACTGAACCAAATAACTTGCAATCAACTTGCGTATGCTCGTTAAGCAACCTGTTTCATGCAATGTTTGCTCAGGACAGCTTTGGTTACAAAGATCTATCCCAAGCTTCTCTGATTCATACATAAAATTTCTACTAGAAAATTCATTAAGTTTTAGTTTGACATCTATATAAGGTTAAAAAAAAAAAAAAATAGCAAAAATTTGACATTACCTCTCTCGGGAAATGATGGTATGTCTTTTGCGGGAAATATGAATAGTAGGGAGGCAAATGAGGCACAATGTCATGTTCATTTACGACTCGGATCGTATTTGGCACAAGTTCACTATAGTAAGTTGCAAAAACAGCATTGCCAACACGAGGTTGTCCAAATGTCATGACCTGAACATGCTGAGCTTCACCATTGACCTAGTAATAAGAAAATAATCCTTCAGTACAACATTAACAAAATGGAAATGTGTGCTTTCAAAATAAACAGCAATATCATCAAAACACTTTTAATCGGAAAAGGAAAGCCAAGTTATGTCACAAGAACGCCCTAAAATTACTAAACCAAGAAATAGATTCAGCACTTCAATTTTAGCCTTATGGTTTGTTTTGGACATCACTTGCACCAAAGGTTGTAACCCAATGATACTTCCTCACCTTCTAAAGTAGAAGGTCGAATGGTCCCCAAAGGGGCAAAGTGAATGTGCAAGTTTCAAATAGGAATGAAAATAATAGCTCCAAATATTGCACATAACAATACCTTAGCAGGACTTCCAAATTACACCCACCAATGCAAAATGTGCTGACAGACTACTAAAAAGTAGGAAAATCCACAATATATTGATCCCATCACATGTAGTTATATCAAAAATCATCTCAATATATGTGAGTGTCAGTCAAGTCATCCACAATGATAATCACATGCGACCATGACCAGAGACACATGAGGAGCCGTATCACTAGCACGTTTAATGCAACTCATAAAAGCAACACCGGGAATAAAAAAAAATAAAAAAAAAAAGCGAAACATCAAATAAACATAAGTATTGTCAAAACAATAATAGATGATGATGATGAAATGACCAGAGACACACAGGGAGCAGTATCACCAGCATACTTAATGTAACTTGTAAAAGCAAAACTGGGAAGGAAAAAAAAAACAAACAAACAAATGCACCTTACTACTGTCAAAACAATATTAGATGATGATGATACTATGTACGTGGAAAAGTCATTCACTATCATACAAAGACTTAAATATGCAGATGTGTCAAGAGAGGCTTAATTATGATTACTCTGAGATCCAATCCACAAAAGGAAGCCATAGCCCCTCCCATTGAATGTCCTGTCACCATAATCTTCATCTCCCCATATAACTTTTTTGCTCTTTTAATAGCACTTAGAATTCCAGGACGTAAAGTGGTGTTGTGGTAAGCATAATAAAATCCACGATGCACCTGAAACAACGCAAGAAACATAAAAAAAAAAAAAATATTCACCCTAAAAAAAATAAATTACACACACCCAGGAACTCCTCTCCAATATACCATTGCATCCGGCATGCCAGGGTAATTTATATCAAGTTGTTTCCAGAACAGGTCTTCAACCCAATTCTGTATGCTGTAAACAACATTCACTTTGTTCAATCAACAGTAGTCAACATGAGAAAGTGAAACAAAACACATGCAAGTTCGACAATCCAAATAATAGAATAAACGTGATTTCAAACTTCGAAGACATATCAACTCATTGAAGAAAAAAAAAAAAAAAAGAAAAAAAAAAAAAAATCCTTATAGATTGGCATACAAGTGCACAACAAAAAACCAGGATGTTTCTTTCTTCTTCTTTTTTTCAAGACACAAAACATCAGCAAGATTAATCAGACTTAATGTGTAATATGGGGGATATGATGCCCTCACTGAATCTCCATGTACTTTCATATTCTATCATTTTAATCCAATCTCAACTTCATTTAGGAAAATATTAATTAATTAAGAGATTATGTTTAAACACAGGTTTAAGGTCCCACCCAAGTGTAAGGATAGCAAATAAAGGTTACTAAGAAACATGTAATAAAGGAACAAGTGGTATCTTTTAGTAAAGGTATTATGACTGATTTATAACAAAAATAGGATAAAATTCAAAATACACAGATACTATCTTTTTCATAATCTTAAAATTCATATGATATCTGCCTCTCATGTGATCTACCAACCAGGCATCAAACTATCTAGCTCAAGAGCAAGCTCATTGCACAGTTCAGTAAAGAATTTGATCTGAAGCCATTACCACAGCAAGATAGCAAGAATATTAAAGCCACCAGAATTTCAAACCTGCGTTCCTGAGTGCCTCTGAATGCAATCACTATAGCATTAAGATCCTTTGCCACCCCTACAAATGCCTGCAGTAAATTTTTATAGAAATCAAAAATTTTTAAAATGAAACTAGGAGTAGGAGTAGAGAACCGTGATTTTTAGTATGTAGTAAGCCATAAGAACCTGTAAGCAGTGCTGGACATCAACGATCAGCTCTATCATTTCGAACCCCTAATTCCAAATATAATAGCAATCAATTTTACAATCACTAAAATGAAGAATAGCACAAAAATAGTTTAGCTATACCTTTTTTTTCCTTTTCTTTTTAAAGTAAAAACAATTTAACTATACTATAGCAAATATTCTATTCAAAGTTACTCTTTCAATTTGTTGAACACGCAATGTATATATCAATCATGTTACCTCAGTCAAATCATCACATCTTGAGCATGTCCAAGTAAATAGCTCTGTCAAATCTGACAAGTACACCTGCAAGTGCAAAACTTGTTTCCAGTGACCATCAACATTTGAAAATTCCCTCAAGTGTGTTAACTGTACCAAAAAACCTTGACCATTGCAATGTAGAAGAACATGAAATTGTACTTAACAGATCATCTTATGACACTTCAACATAGCACCTTCACAGAGTAAGGATTTGTCTAATAACCCTGTTAAGTTATCAAGTCATGTGTAGGCAATTTGTCAATCAAAAGTTAAGGTTGTAATTAGCATTTTAAGTCTTGAGTTGTTTGTCTACAACCAAAACAAGATGATGAGGTCTTAGTGGTCATCCATGACCTAGGTTTAATCTTTAAAACATTTGTTTCAAACATGTTTTTCAAAAGCAGGGTTTTTGATCTTTTAAAATATTGATGCACCAATTGAAATTGTAAACATGGATTTTTACAATAACAGTGAGTTTCAATCTATATCTTGATCGATTGAAAATTTCTGATAAAATTGGTAAGAAATCCAAAAAGCTACGATCGAAGATTCAGTTGATCAAAACCTGGACAGTGGCTTGGGATAGATTCTATATAACCTAGAGCTAGACTATGTCCCATGGTTTTTCCCTTTTATGGTTTTCCACATACAAACTCTTGTGTTTCTACTTTAATATATTTACTGCTTTATGTGTTTGGGTGATTGCAATTGAAAAATGTTATTAACTAATTAACTGAAAAATGTGTGATTCATTTATTGATTAATAATTGGACATTCATACGATCAAAACACCCAAGTATAAGGAAACTGTAAAACTGTGCATACTCTGACAATGTTTTGACTAGAAAGAAGCCAAGAAGTAGGAAGTTTTTATCTCACTTGAGAAATTAGGTCAACAGGGTATAAATGAGTTGTAAACAAAAACTGTCTCAGACTATCAATACCCCCAAAAATCACACATTATAATAAGGAAACATGAAATTTACAAAATCGAGTAACTTATAACGCTTGAATTCATGATTAATTTTTCAAGAAAGGCAGTTAAAAAGAAAGGAGCTAAGAAGTGGGGGTGTGCGTCTCTTCCTTAAATAGAAGGTCAACGAAACAAAAATGGGTCACATAAATAATACACCGGATATGATTCTTTTTTTATTTGTAACTTCACCAGCAACTCCAAAAAGAGTGCATCACAGATGAGATACTTTAGATCCTGAGGGTAACTTTGATATTGTTCAGATTAACATAAAAGCCAACAAGGACATCTTATGGCATGAAAATATAAGCCCACAGCTCAAAAGTTATTTAAGTAGAACATACCGCAGAAGCATACTCCACCATAATTTTAGCAAGCGTGTGATTGTAAATAGACGAATAATGCTTATGTTTGACCTGGAGTTCTGAAAACAAGAAGGAAAATTAATCAGAAATCACCTTAATGTTTTGTGGAACAACATCAAGGTTGATCAGTCCTCCTTTTGGGTGTTCAACAGAGGAGAACATAACAGTGTATCTCTTATCATAACCAAAAGAAGGGTCCTATTGTTATAAGTCCTAAAAAATATAGCATATAAATCCAAATTACTAAATTTTACATACTGGAAATGTTTTTAAATAAAGTATAATGCATAAACATGCACATGTTAAGCAAAATTATAAATAAAAAAAATGCATATTTAGAACATCTTTTCACTCGTTTTAGCTCACTGACATTTCTCCAAGTTAGAGATATAGCCCCGAACACTTGTTTGAACATCAGCAGGATTTGATGCTCATTTTTTTTATTAAGTCAAAAGGAACACCCACTTGACTAACAACTATACCTTCACAATTTTTGGTGCTTTAATAATTATGTGTAAATAAAAAAGAAAGATAAGTAACTGACGGACCCTTAGAACAAAGTTTTATACAAAGTTATGCATGTTGGAACATTTAAGGAAGTGATTCCTGTCCATTGTGTGACCTGTGTCCTTGTGAAACTCAAAAGTGTCGTATATGAGCAAGCAGCCATCAAAACATTCTTTTCCTCCCATAATTTAACAAACCCATATTCCCCTAATTTCAGAAGATTTTATGACAATCCGCACTGCATCTGATTTCTTTGGCTTATCGCCATAGAACATTGTCTAGAATGTATAACCTACATTTCTGAGCACTAATACTATCATAACCTCTTCGGTTTCGGTGCAGTGCAATTCAATATGCAAAAATCAAAACATATATCAATCGAAATATTCAAACAGTCGCAGCGGAGAGAGAGTTATTATATACCTCTGCCCCCAGAAACAGCAAATAAACATATCAAAATCACCACTTTTAACCACCTCCTTCGCTCCATACTCTACCAGAAACAAACAAACAAATAAAATCAATGCACAATTGTAATTATATATAACAAGAAACTATAGGAAACACCGTTCATACATATGGTTAGGGCAAAATTCGCAAAACATTGTAAAAGAAAAGATCAATAAAAATAAAATACAATTAAAAAAAAAAAAGTTGAAACCAAACCTGTTCGGAAGGTCCGACCGGTGATCTCCAAGCCCCAAACGATCGGACGGCGAAACCTTCCGGTTACCGTAAGATTGAGACTGATTGGGAAGACGATGATAGGATTGAATAATAATGGTATAAGAACTTGTAGAGAGACTTGTAGATAGAGAAATAGATGGTCTACCAAAATTGGGCTCTTTTTCAATTGTGTTCACAAAATTGCCATCGCGGTTTGGGCTTATTAACGTCTGTTTTATTTTTTGTGGCGAGCCTTTTTGGCCTATGTGGAGGGGTATTATTGTAATTTGGATCAAGGCGTCATGTCGTGATCCGATGGTCAAAGCGGTCAGGACTGGGTATATCCATGGCAGATCCACGGTATGGCCTCCTGACGCTCCTAGTAGTAGCAAACAAAAGTCTGGATATATCCCCGTGCGCTTCACGTGATAAGTTCCAGACTGTTTGGACACAAGTGAAACTCTAACAATTTTACCGGAAAAAAGAAAAAGTGAATTTCAGCCTCTAGTTTGTTTGGATCCGGAGTTGAGTTTTATGCCTTTATGGGAATGTGGTGTTGGCAACTTTATTAATTGGAGTTTGATTAATTCAGTATTAATGCTTTAAAAAAATTTTTAAAAAAAATCAGCATGTTAAGTTGGCAACTTTATTAATTGGAGTTTGATTAATTCAGTATTAATGCTTTAAAAAATTTTTTAAAAAAAATCAGCATGTTAAGTTAAGTTACCATATATATAAAATATTGTTAAATCCAAATATATCATATATCTATATTTATACTATTATTAAATGTGCAAAGAGTTTTTCAAAATTATTTAAAGAGTTTAATTCAAATTACAAATTTCTTAATAAAATTCATAAAAATTAATTTAAAGAGTTTAATTCAAATTACAAATTACCTAATAAATTTTGTTTTTCATGTCCCACATCAGTTTTGAGTTAAAAATGATTACATAGAAGGCTCTTATAAAACTCAAGACCTGAGGCTCAGTTTGTTAGAGTGGGTTTGAAGGGAAAGGAAAGGGAAGGTGATGGAGGGTTATAAAAAAATTGTGTTTGGGTAAAATTGGTGGAAGGTAAGGAAAGGAGAGGGAAGGGTTTGGAGGGTTAAAGCGAGGCTTCAACAGTAGATTTGTTAACCTCTCAAAAATGGGCGGAAACGGAAGAAAAGGGAAGGCAATGGCACATGTGATACTTGTGATGCCAATTTTACCCACACAAAATCAAGGATTTAGTTAAGCAAAACAAGAATTACAGACCTTGATTGGTTGATTTAGCAAAATAAAACCCATACATATAAGTTAGCCGTTGCAGAGAGAAAGAGAAGGGGGAAACTTACAGCGGCTGAAACTTGCGTACAGCGAACCCGAATTGGAACAGCCGGTGATGGAAACGGCGAACCCGAACTGGAACAGCGGGCAAGGGAAACTGAAAGATATGGGTTTTGATTTTTGGAACAATCTGAAACAATATGCCGATATGGGTTTTGAACATTTGATTCTTGCAGACAATAGATAAACATATGGGTTTGGAACTTGGATTGTTGTAGTTTTGTGGTTTGCAGTTGCAGAAGAGAGAGAGAGAGAGAGAGTGTTGTAGAGAGAGAACGAGAATAGAGATGGAGGCGGGGACCCTAAAATGATTAACCCTAAAAATATTATATTTATATTACATATTTTTCTTTTCTTTTATTTTCTTTTATTTTTTTTTTACAAATATTACATACTTAAGTTTATTAATTTTTATTTTAAATTATAAAAGGGTATAACAGTAAATTTACTGAAATACTTTCCTTTCATTTTTTTCCCCAAACATAATTATTATCCTTCCCTTTCTTTTCCTTCCTTAATCAACCAAACACAATATTAAATTAAAATTATCCTTCTCTTCCCTTTCCCTCATAACTAATCTTATCCTTCCCCTTCAACCCCACCCTACCAAATATAGCCTAAAGAAATATTAATCACACCTCTCTCGGTCTTTCGGCTAAGATCAAGTGTAGTACTAAATTTTTTTGGGTCGGGTCAACTAGAGTAGCTTGCTCCTTTTGGCATGTCGGTTTTGAGTTATAAAGGATTATATAGAAACTTCTTATAAAATTATAGACCTAAAGAAATATTAATCACACATTTCTCGACCTTTTGGCTAACCTTTCTAGGCAAATAGTTTCAGTATTTATTTATTAATATAAAAAAAGAGTTTTTATATAAAAAAATACCTAAAAATTATTTAAAGAATTTAATTCAAATTATAAATTACCTAATTCATGGAGGAAGGGGTATAAAAATTAAGAATTATAGAAATCCAGAATTGCAGAGTAAAATACAGAAATTCTGTCAAAGAATTTCAGTATTTATTTATTTATATAAAAGAATATTTATTAATTGATATAAAAATAGTTTTTATCTATACTATTATTAAATGTAAAAAGATTTTAAGTATTTAAGTATTTATTTATTTATATAAAAATATATATTAATTGATATAAAAAGAGTTTATATAAAAAAAAAAAAACTCTATAAAACTCTAAAATCTACCTAATAAAATTTAAATTAACATATTTATCTATTTATTATTATTAATTTTTTAATAAAAGAAAATCTAATTGGACAAAATTATTAATATATATTTTTTTTTCCTTTCCTTAGTAATTTTCCTTAACCAGATTTAAAATTTTCAAAAATGAAGATAGCTAGAAAAGGTAAATTAAAACAAATCATGATATTAAACAATATTATCTACAAACAAATACGTAGATGTAAATGTGTTAAAAATTAATGTTTTGTTTTTCAACACATTAAATTTGGCTGAAATAGATAGATATAAATGTGTTAAAAACATATATAATTGTGTTGAAAAGCGCTATAACACGGTAAGATTACATTTATGGTAAAGGATCCAAACAGTTGCAATCTTTCAGTTTGTATATCAAAGTTTATATCTATATAATAACTTCACAGATAGCTAAAAATCGACCCCCAAAAAAAAAAAAAAAAAAAAAAAAACTGTCCTAAAACCAGCCCTAATTAAATCCATTCTTAATATTGCCCTTCGAAGTCCTAAACCAGCCCAACTATTTGCTTTGCTTTGCTTTGCTTTAAATGAGGTGAAAAATGTAAACAAAATTACTTCAATTTAAATAGTAATATGAAGTGATGATTAATCCTTATCTGCACCTTTCCTTCACAATTGAGACAAATCCGCATTTTTATTCATCCACCTTTCCAATAAAATTGAGACCTCCCCGCATTTACTTTCCTAGTTGGCACTTAGAATTAAACTGTCACCATTACTTTTATGATATGCAATTAGTATGCATGCATATATCACTCTCCAAGCATCGTATCACACATGTTTTTATTGTATCACATCACTGGTCCGAGCACCATATCAGGCATTTGGAGGGGGTGAAATAGTATTTACCAAAAAAAAAAAAAAAATTGTTCCTTTATGCAATTCGATTTGTATAATATATCGATCCGCTTTTATTATCAATTAATATCATCAATAATTGAGATAAACATTTTAATTGTATATATATATTTTTTAAAATAAAACTTTTATGCGAACCCTCTTATTAGAAGAGTAGTGAGCTCTTTTTACTTAATCATTGAATTAGATTTACTTATTTTTTCTTTTAAAATATGTAAAAAATCAAATAAATTATTTAATGCATCTTTTAATCCAATAATTAAATAGGAAAAATCGTGACTCTCCTCCACAGTGTTAGAAGCATTATTCTTATTTTTAAATGTTCTCAGGAGTCTTAGGTGACCTAGCTCTATCCTTTGGAGTAGCACTGAGGGACCAGTAAATGAGATTGACCATGAATGGCAGTACGTCCTCTTGCCCATATTTATTTCCTATCCTAGCATGCTCCCGGTTGAAGATTTACCACCCAGCATTCCCACTATAAAGTATAAATAGAGCGTCCACACTAGCACCAACTTCATCACAAAGAAGACATACACACTATTATTGTTCTAGTACATTGAAGTGAGAGAGAGATGGAGAAGAAGATGATGAGTTCCTCATTGTTTGTATTGGGGTTGGTGGTTTTGGCTATGGCTACAAGCCCTGTGGCTAATGGCATCACGTGCCAAGACGCCATATCGAAGCTGTTGCCATGCCAGGGTTACTTGGTGGGTTTTTTTTCCTATCTCGGTTCCATGTTGTCAGAGTGCTCAGTCTCTGAATCAGTTGGTTACTAACAGAGATGATCGGAATGCAGTGTGTGAGTGTTTCAAAAAAGTTGCACCAATTGTTGAAGTTAACTTGACAAAGCTAAGCAGCTTCCTCAGTTTTGCAACATTACTCTATCTGTACCCATTGACTACAACACAGATTGCACAAAGTAACATATCTCTCTCTCTCACACACACACACAAACACACACTTCATTTTACAATATATATATATATATCTGACTCAAATTGACTTTTTTTCTACGTCTTAATTTTGTGACATGCAGGGCTTGATTGGTTGGTGGAAATTCTGGGGGAGAAACTAGCTAGAAAGGCTTCCTTATATAGTAAAATAAAATGCTTGGCCTGATACAGCAGAATTATTATTATATATATGTATCATGTCAAGATAGCAAATATATTGTAGCTTCTTTCTTTTTTTCCTAATCATGTTCTCTGGGATTTATGTTATTCAATTCTATGCTATATTTTGGAAATCTTCCATGTTTTGCAACAATCAATAATTTGACCTCCATATTTGCATGGAATATGAAATTAATCCAAGCACTCCAGTCAAGTTCGAATGTATACACACACATATATAATGTTGAATTTTTTTGAAAATTGCAAGGGTATTTACGAAAAGATGCATTTATATCCTTCAAACTTTTAGCTTGATCAAGGGATTCTCTTACGCATCAATTTATTGGGAATTTCGGAGCCTTTGTACAGATCACAAATTTAAGTTCATAATATCATCAAATTAAACAAGCAATTGACCTTCCAAGTGCTCATAAATTGGTTCAGTTTCACATGCATGGACCAATAATGATCTCGGGACAGACACGTACACACAGCAATACCACACCTAAAATTAGATTGGCAGCCTCTCTATTCAGAGTTTACTCGAGAGTCAATATTTTCAGCCACTGCTAGAGCTTTCCCAGTTTTATAGTGAAGAGCTGAATTTGAGGAAGACTCTTTTAGCATTTGTATATATTTATATCTATATCTATATCTAAATTAATTCAACTAATTCAAATAGCATTTGTATATATCTATATTTATATAAACAAGCATTTGATTACAAAAGAAATAATTAAGAATAAATAAAATAACCGAAAAGTAAACTAAATAATAAATTCTTAAATTAATAAATAATTAATCCTCCAAATAAATAATCCAAAACCTCCAATGTCATTACAACTCAGGAATCCATCTAGTGGACCCTTAATAAAATCCCAACTGAAATAACTGAAAAGAATTTAAAATCCGAAACTAAAACATAAATAGAATCCTACGTAGAATCGAAAGAATGATGTGGATTGTCTCTGTTTAGTACGAACAAGATCTATGTCGAAAACTGACGAATACCTGAAAAATAATAGTGAGTCAGGGCCGCGAACTAGTTCTTTCTACGACAACCCAAACAGAGACCGGAGAAACTATATATCTATAGCTAATCCATGCAATAACTATATAGTCCATAAATACATATACACACTAAAGGAACCTCACTAGACTATAGGGTTACCTCAATCTGAATAGTTGATCGGTTGATCAATTTTACATCAACCTTCGCAATAGCACGAATCATTGTAAAATAGGGCTATTGGTCGGGTAAGTCGAACCACTGGGACTGTGCTAGTCTTAAGGCAACCTAAGTGTCTAGAGTCATTTTAGAGTGATAAGGGGTGTTCATAGAGGGTTTGTTTTATGGTCACTAAACTAGGAACTTAGAATGCATAAAATAGTAGTGCTAGTAAATGAGAGTTAGAGATAATAAAAGGAGAAACTAGAGAAGTGAATCCACCTACGCCCTAAGTACATGCTAAATCAAGACTAAATTGGGGATAAACACTATATAAGCAATGATCGAGAATTATGTAGCAACACATAGTTGCTTCATAACCAATAAAGAGTTCATGAGATTAAAACAAGAATGGTCTATTAAAAGACAACACATTTGGACTACCTAGACTAGGGTGTAGTATCAAATACATTACTTAAGCAAAAGACCATCAAGCATTCAATCAAATGATGAAGCACATGAAAGTAAGAATCAAGCATAGTCCATCAAAGGAGGTACCTAAGCAATGGAATATCAAGCTTCAAAATTAACATGCCTTGAAAACCATTCATAGTTAATATCTTCATTGTCACTATGAAAATAAAAGCAATAAGACTAATGTAAGAATCATCAAGACAAGCTAAATAACTCACATCAATCATTTAAACATGAATATTCATTACAAGAAGTAATAAGCTCTTAATCTATGAAAAGACCAAAGTTTATACATTATAATCCCCAAAATAGAACCTAATCTAGAACATGAGCATAAGGGGAGGCTTCATCACCTCCCTAGATGAGGTTTAGTTACCCATGAGTGAGCTAGGAGAAGGAAGAAGCTTGCCCTTTTTCTCCATTTTTGAGCTCCCTTCCTTTTGCTCCAAGAACCCTCTTCTTCTTGCTCTCTTCTCTCTCCTCTATCTTCTAAAAATCCAAGCTTCCTAATGTGTGGCCCTTGGGTAGCTTTTTATGCTCCAACAACACCCTCTCTCCTCCAAGGAACACCTCCAACCACTTCATAAAGAAGGAAGATGGCATTGAGGAAACCAATGTGCAAGTGGGCTGAAATGAGCCATTTCCGAAGGGCATTCTGCCTGATTTTCGAACACACGCTTGGTGATCTCGAGCACTCTAACTTAGTGCAATGTGCAACATGCTCCTCTTGCTCAGCGCTGACTTATTTTGGGAAAACTGCTATAACTTTGTGCCCCGAACTCCGAATGATGATCTGTTTGAAGATTTGGAGAGCTGATTCAGTGCTTTAAAAACTTCATGTTTTGATGAAGACCCAATTCTCAAGTCTGGTTGGTCGAAAATGGGGAGAAAGGCAGTACATCAGTGCTGCCAGGCAGTTCTGTGCACCTCTGTTATGAAGATCATAACTCTCTGCTCCGAACTCCGAATGATGAACCACTTGAAGATTTGGAAAGCTGATTCAGAGATCTAAATCTTTCATGTTATGATGGAAGTCTAGTTCTTGAGTTTACAAGGTCGAAAATGGTGACAAAAGTCAGGATCACTGCTGCCAGAAATTCAAAAATGGCATCCTTTTTGTTCAAAATTCCACAAGGCCTCATTTTTGCTTCCTTTTTGCACTTCAACCTGAAAATGCATAAGAACATGCAAATGGAGTTAATCTACATAAAATAATTAATAACTGGACTTTGTTAATGTAATTTAGGGCGCTTGAATATACAATATTCGGCGCTTATCACACCCCCAAACTTACATTTTGCTAGTCCCTTAGCAAAACTACAATGAATACTTCATTGAAAAGACAACCATGGGCATGCTACTACAAAAATATCATCCATGGTAAAATGAGATAGATACATAGCTCAAACACAACTTGAAACAGACAAAAACTGGAGATGGGGTCATTGGGAAAACTACCTTGCATATATGAAGCATTGATACAAAAATTGGCTAAATACATTTCCACATACATGCATCAACATCAAAGTCTATATAAATAACTCAGTTATCATCTCTTGAATGGAAATCAACTCTAGCTTCAGTGAAAGTGAATTGGATTCTCAACATGCGGCTTTTACTTTCTTTTCCAATTCCAAAGCACAAGTTTTCAAATCATTGAATTCCCTTTTACATGAAGTCCCTAAGGCATGATTTTATTTTCAAGACAACTTTTGTTGCTTGTTAACAGTTTATTTCAACACATAAGCGAAACATAGAATGGTTGTGCAATGCTAAAGTCCCTTAAGCTTTCTAACCAACCCTTGTAGCAAGCGTTAGGCCAACAACTCCCAAACCAGACGGCTTTAGGGTGTTAAGTGTAGAGACACTCCAAAGGGCTTAAGAGCTCGAGTTGGAAAGGCTACGAACTTCAGCTAACCATGTTTATTACAATTTTTTTTTGAATGACCGTGCAATGTTTAAGTCCTTTAAGCTTTCTAACCAACCCTTGTAGCAAGCGTTAGGCCAACAACTCCCAAACCAGACGGCTTTCGGGTGTTAAGCGTAGAGACACTCCAAAGGGCTTAATAGCTCGAGTTGGAAAGGCTACGAACGTCAACTGGTCATTTTTCATATATATATATATATATATATATTTTTTTTTTTTGACTTAATTCATGCCAAAGATATTCATCTATCAGGTCCATCAAATCAGATTAACTAGGCCAAGGTCAAGGTTAATCAGCTGCATGCCTCACAGTTAAGTTTCCAATGTGCATCTGTGCATTGTGAAGCTTATAAGAGTGTAAATCCAGCAAGAATCTAATTGAAACATTTATACAGACTAGTTTGAATCTACATGATCCTTTCAACTCAAATTTTTCTTTATTTTCAAAAATTTCAATTGCTTCTATACACAAGGTATTAAACATATGTTTCATCTCCGACAAGTGTCAAGTTATACTATCATTGCTTAGCAAAAATTATGGAACCAAAAATATGCCAAGAATACTTTGATGCACCCCCAAACTTAAACGACACAGTGTCCTCAATGTGGGACATGGATGCAAGTTAGAGACAAAAAGGACAAAGAGTATAAAAGGAACAACAATACCCAGGGGGAGGGAACGGCATTTTGAGACAAAAACCCCAAAACTTGAACTGGACTGCGCAACCTGGAGAGCAACATGAAGAACCAAAAGAAACAACCACAAACAGCATTAATAGCACAAGCATAAAGACAGAAAAAGAATATAGCGAAAGTTAACAGAACATAAAGAATTTGCATTGCAAAAAGAGTTTACATGATGACAAAAAGAGCTGTACAGGGATCATGTTGACCAGAGCAACCTATACATAACAAATTCTTATAGTTTAAAAGGAAAACAAAATATACAAGAGAAATAGTTACAGATGAAACAAAAAGAGAAGGTCCACACTCGCAACAAGCTACTGTCCAGAAGGTAAACGGGCGAGGATGGAATGGAGGAGAGATTGAGTCTTACGCCGTTCAGCGGAAGCCAAACGACGGTCCTCAGCAGCGACACGGCGGTCTTCAGCAGCAAGACGACGATCTTCTTCAGCACGTGAAGAAAACTCACACAGAGTCTGAGTGCACGCGGACAAAGAATTCTCAAAACGATCTAGTCACTCATGAATACAGGCAATGGAAGCCCGGATGAAAGCCTGGTCCTGGTGAGAGTCGACCGGAGGCTCTACCCTCGCAGTGGGTGCGGCGGTGGAAACTACCTCAGAAGGAGGAGGAGGTGGAGCGTGGATGAACAGGGGGGCAGGAGGCGGAGGGGTACTAGAATGGCTCAGAACATTGATCCACCGGCGCTGGGTAAAATTTTTAATTTTGTCGCCTTTTGGTTCATGGGGAGGAACAACGAAACCCTTGTGCTGAAGGAGCCGAGTGATGAAAAATGGCAAAGGCAATTTCCGATTTTCAACTCGCGGAGCCCGTGTATTATGAGCATCATGCCAAAACTTCATAAATGTGGACCAAATGAGCTCTGGGATGGAGAACCATTGGCCTTGGTCCATGGCATATAAGGCTTGCAGAAAGAGGCCCCGACGCTCGGTGCTATGCACCAAAGGGCAGACATTGTGCTTGAAGACGGTGTCAATGAACCATAGGCGTTCCGGAAGATTGGTTTTGCGGATAAAAGACCGGGGCCGAGTAGGGTCGTCAATAGTGCAAATGGCAGCGGCAATCTGCGCCACAGTTAATGTATCCGGCTCCTCATATAAAGGGAGATTCTCACGATTGACAATGTCATCGGGGCACTCAATGGGGCAACCAGAAACCTGAATGATGTCGGTCATAGTGAAAGCATAGGCTGTGCCATCAATGGATGTCGTGAGAGAAATGGGTGGCTCTTCTGGGCATTGGAGATTCTGGTAGAAGAGGCGCACTACACGGGGGTAGGCAACCCTGGTAAGGGGTGTGCAAATGTGTTGCAGACGCCGGTTAGTCAATTCGGCTACAGCCCACGAAGTTGTGGGTAGAATGTCAAAGGCATCCGTGAGCGGAAATGAGAGTTCGTAGTTGAGTTGTTTGCGATCCCAAGGATCACGTGGTCGCTCACGAGTGATAGCACGGGCACCTAAAGAGGGTCGAGGAGGGCGAGAAGGACCGGCACGAGACATTTAGAGAGGTGGACTTGGTTGAGGAATTTTAGCGAACACCTGGCGTGCACCACAAAAAGGAGAAGGTGAAAATGAGTGGGGAGGAGGAGGAAACCCAAAATTTTTGACAAAGAAACAAGCCCTATTATCAACAAAGCAACAACAGAGCACCAACAGAACCAAACTCCAACATTACAAGCCCATCCTCCTTGTAAAACACCATGAATGAACGAAGGAAAAGAAAAACTAAGGAAGAGGACACAAACCTGAATTTCAGGGACATTTAGAGAGGTGGGTTTGTATGGTGGATGAGAGAGAATTGGTTTGGTGGTGCAGAGAGGAGATGATGTTGGTTAGGGTGGGAAGGTTGGTTATGCATGTGGAGGTTGAAGGTTGTGGATGGAGGAGTGCCGAGAGGGTGAAGGGTGTTGGATTTTCATGCATGCATGGTGTTGTGCATGCTGGTGGTTTTGAACTTGGTTGTGAGTGGGAGAGAGAGAAAAGTTGGTGTGGTGTGTGAGAGGTTCGAGCAGGAGGGTGGTGAAGTTAGAGAGAGAGGTGAAAAGTGGTTGGCAATGGGGGTGGTGAAGTTGCAGCCGAGAGAGGGTGATGAGAGTGAGGGGTTGGTGTTGCGGGGGTTTAAAAGAGAGGGAGTGAGAGCTTGGTTCGAGCACTCGAAGTCCCACTTCGAGTGCTCGAAATTTTGGCAGAGAGTTGGGGCCGAGGGTGAGAGGGGCTGGAGCACTCGGTGGTGAGTGAGAGAGCTTGAGTGATGGGCATGAGGAGTTCGAGCACTCGAAGCTTGGTCTTCGAGTGCTCGAAATTTGAGCAGTGGGTTGCAGGGAAGGGGGAGGAGGCCGAGAGAAGTTGGGTGTGAGTTGGTTGATGTGCAAGGCATGATGAGGGTTGATGGAGGTTGAGGGGTGATGAGGTGAGATGTGGTTGGCATGCAGGCATGTGATGTGCATGCATGATGTCGAGAGGGTGGTGAGCTTGGGGGTGGGATGGTGAGGGAGTTTGGGTTGGCATGCATGCATGGGCGTGCATGCATGCATGTAGGAGGGTTTAGGTTGGTTATGGAGTGGCTGAGTGATGAGGTTGGTTGTGAGGTTGGTAGAGGTGGGGAGGTGGGTTAGTTGGTGGAGGTTTTGGTGCATGGGGGTGGCTGGGATGGTTGTGAGGTTGTTGGGTGATGAGGTGAGAGAGGAAGAAAGTTGGGTGGTGAGGGTGAAGAAGGTGGAGTTCGAGCACTCTAGAGAGGCTTGGCGAGTGCTCGAACTGAGAGCAGTGAGGTTGTTGTTTGGTGCAAGCAAAGTCGAGCACTCTAAATGGGCTCTTAGAGTGCTCGAAATGAAGCCAGAGAGGTCGAGGAAAAAGGCAAGGAAGCTCGAGCACTCCAAATTGGAGTTGGAGTGCTTGAAAGTGGGTCAGTAGGCTCAGAATGGTGTGGTTTAAAAGAGGTTGTGAGCTTGAGCAATCGGGGCTTAGGTAGGAGGAGGAAGCTGGTTCTTGAAACCATTGAACCATGGAGGGACAGTGAGCATGCCAGTGAGCAAATGACTACAGTGGCATGCCATGCAACATTGAGTCCGATGCATGCAAGGGGTTAAGGCATGCAAGAATTTCTACATGGAATTTGCATGCATGCATGAAGGCAATGCATGCACTGAGAGCTGAATGCAGGCAACAGGATGCATGAATGCAATGCATGCAAGAAAAAAAAAATGGTGTTAGTATTATTATTATTAACACAAAATAATCATAGTAAGTTGGCGGAAAAGAATAAGTAATATTAGTATTATTATTAATATTATATATATATATATATATATATATATATATATATATATATTTTCAAACTTTGCAATATCTAATGCATGAAAAAAAAATGCCAACTTTCAGAACATCACACAAAGCATGGGTGGATGTAAGAAAATTTTCAAACCTTGGCAACATCACACAATGCATGAATGAAATTTCTGGAAATTTTTTTTTTTTTAAACTTGCAAATTCATTCCAGTCCAATGCATGGGAAATTTTGAAGGTTTTGTTTTGAAACCTTGCAATTTTTTCAACTGTTTAAACATCTCAAATGCATGAAGAATTTTGAGAAAAATTTCAAACTGTTTAGTAAAAATGAGAAAATATGCACATGAGTCGCATTTGAAAAATCTAATGAAATTGCTAGAAAGCGATGGAGAAATCCGGGAATGAAAATTAGAGTTGAGAAGGTCTAAGAAAAATCAAATTTTGGGCTTTTCTAAACCGTTTCCCAGAAAATTTTTTTGTAAGGCACGAGCAATTTCAAAGAGAAGGAAGCTTGGAACATCGAAAGAATTTATTCCCTTGCTTTGCTAAATTTAATGTCGATAGCTAGACCAAGCTAGAGCAGGCACTAATCCTCATAAATTGGATCCGTCAAGGGGACTTCCTCAACTTTTCGGGTTAGAATTGTGCCGTCAATGCAAGGCTTAAGCCTTTGGCCATTTACCTTGAAGAGTGATCCACTTGCAGGATCATGAAGTTCGATTGCTCCATGAGGAAAGACGGTAGTGACAATGTATGGACCATCCCATCTTGACCGGAGTTTACCGGGAAAGAGTTTCAAGCGGGAATTGAAAAGCCAGACCTTTTGTCCCGGGGCAAAAGACTTTTTGACGATGTGTTTGTCATGAAAAGCTTTAGTCTTTGCCTTGTAAATTTTTGCGTTTTCATACGCGTCATTACGCAATTCCTCAAGTTCATTTAATTGCAACGCACGATTAGAGCCGGCTTGTTTGAGATCAAAATTGAACCTTTTTACGGCCCAATAAGCACGGTGCTCTAATTCTACCGGGAGATGACATGCTTTGCCAAAGACAAGTCGATATGGTGACATGCCGATGGGTGTCTTATAAGCTGTCCGGTAAGCCCAAAGTGCATCGTTTAGCCTTAATGACCAATCTTTGCGGTCCGGTCTAACCGTTTTTTCTAAAATGTGCTTAATCTCCCGGTTAGAAATCTCTACTTGACCACTCGTTTGAGGGTGGTAAGGTGTAGCAACCTTATGAATGACTGA
Organism: Cornus florida; assembly: GCF_030987335.1. Lineage (NCBI taxonomy): Eukaryota > Viridiplantae > Streptophyta > Magnoliopsida > Cornales > Cornaceae > Cornus > Cornus florida. Next base: position 37,051,101 of record NW_026775571.1, on the reverse strand, counting down.
ATACTTAGCAAGGACGGATTTGAGATAACGATTTCGGAAATGAGATCCGCCATCACTAATGATTGCTCGGGGCGTACCAAAACGACTAAAGATGTGAGATTGAATGAAATGGATCACGACTTTATGATCATCGGTTTTGGTAGCCGCGACTTCAACCCATTTAGACACATAATCCACCGCTACAAGGATGTACTCATAGCCATAAGAAGATGGAAATGGTCCCATGAAGTCAATCCCCCACACATCAAAAATTTCAACAATTAAAATGTTGGTGAGGGGCATCATGTCTCTTCGGGACATGGATCCAAGTTTTTGACATCGTTCACACGATTTGCAAAAATTGTATGCATCCCGGAACAAGGTAGGCCAAAAGAATCCGCTTTGAAGGATTTTGTTAGCGGTCTTTTTGGCACTGAAATGGCCTCCACAAGCAAGAGTATGGCAAAAATTTAAAATGCTTGTGGCCTCGGTTTCAGGAATACATCGCCGGATGATTTGGTCCGGGCAATACTTGAATAATTCCGGATCTTCCCAAAAGAAATGCTTGACTTGGGAGAAAAACCGGTCCCTCTCTTGTTTGGACCAATGAGCTGGAATTTTGCCAATCGTAAGATAATTGACAATATCCGCAAACCATGGAAGAGTAGAATGTGAAACTTGAAGAAGTTGCTCATCCGGAAAGGAATCACGGATGGCCGCAAATTCTAAAGATTTCTCAATAAGTAAGCGAGAGAGATGATCGGCGACAACATTGTCGGTCCCTTTTTTGTCTCGGATGTCAATGTCAAACTCTTGAAGTAAGAGGATCCATCGAATTAAGCGGGATTTTGTCTCTTTTTTCGCTAACAAATGCCTAAGAGCGGCATGATCTGAAAAGACGATGACCTTGGAGCCAAGAAGATAGGAGCGAAATTTATCCAAGGCGTACACCACAGCTAGCAATTCTTTTTCAGTGGTGGTGTAGTTCAATTGGGCATCGCAGAGAGTTTTGCTAGCATAATAAATGACATGCGGAAGTTTATCCACACGTTGGCCCAAAACCGCCCCTAATGCATAGTCGGATGCATCACACATGATCTCAAAGGGAAGAGACCAATTAGGGGGTTTCATGACCGGGGCAGAGGAGAGGAGAATGCGAAGTTTGATGAAAGCTTCCATGCAAGCGTCATCAAAATTGAACGGAACATCCTTGGCTAAGAGATTACACAAGGGCCGTGAGATTTTGCTAAAATCTTTGATGAAGCGACGATAGAATCCGGCATGGCCAAGAAAAGAACGGATTTGACGGACGGAATTCGGAGGAGGAAGATTAGAGATTAACTCAACTTTTGCCTTGTCTACCTCGATTCCCCGCTTAGAAATGACATGTCCTAAAACAATGCCTTCTTGGACCATAAAGTGGCTTTTCTCCCAACTTAGAATGAGATTCGTCTCTTTGCATCTTTGGAGCACAAGAGATAAATTTTTGAGACACGAGTCAAAGGAGGAGCCAAATACAGAAAAGTCATCCATGAAAACTTCCAAGAACCTTTCAACCATATCGGAGAATATGGACATCATGCACCTTTGGAACGTTGCCGGTGCATTGCATAGACCAAAAGGCATGCGTCGATAGGCAAAAGTACCAAAGGGACATGTGAATGTTGTTTTCTCTTGATCTTGGGGGGCGATGGCCACTTGGTTATAGCCGGAATAACCATCAAGAAAACAATAGAAGCTTTGGCCGGCTAACCTTTCTAGGATTTGATCAATAAATGGGAGTGGGAAATGATCCTTCCTAGTTGATGAGTTAAGTTTACGATAGTCAATGCACATACGCCACCCGGTGGTGGTTCGTTGTGGCACGAGCTCGCCTGCTGAATTTTCAACAACGGTGAGCCCGGATTTCTTGGGGACAACTTGTGTGGGGCTCACCCACTTGCTATCAGAGATAGGATAGATGATTCCCGCATCTAACAATTTGATCACCTCTTTCATGACCACTTCCTTCATGTTTGGATTTAACCGGCGCTGGACCTCTCTAGTAGGCTTTGCGTCATCCTCCATATGAATGCGGTGCATACAAATGGAGGGGTCAATTCCTTTCAAATCTGCCACTGTCCAACCAATAGCTTCTTTATGCTCTTGGAGCACCGCTAAAAGGTTGGTCTCTTGGTCTTTTCGAAGGTCCGAGGCAATAATGACCGGAAGGGTTTGCTTTGGACCAAGGAACACATACTTGAGATGGGCCGGGAGCGGCTTAAGCTCAAGTTGTGGCGGAGATAACAATGATGGGACCGGAGGAGTGGTGGAAAGTTGGGGAAGTGGTTCTTTTGGAATTTTCCAAGGAGGTACATCCATGATAGCATTAATATCAAGCAAGGAATTGACTTCTTGAATGGCTTGATCAACATCAAAGTTTGAGAAGTCAAAATAAGACATGCAAGTTTCAAGGGGATCTTTGCTTAGGATGAAGGGGAGAGATTCTTCGACCACTTCATCAATGACATCCACAAGAAAACAATCATCCTCATTGGAGGGATGTTGAGTTGCATGAAAGATGTGGAGTTTGACTTGCATGTTTCCAAAAGCAATGTCCATCACCCCGGTTCGGCAATTAATTGATGCATTAGCCGTAGCTAAAAATGGCCTACCAAGGATCACGGGAATGTGCTTTTTTGGGTCATGGACTGGTTCCGTATCAAGAACCACAAAATCTACCGGGAAGTAGAATTTGTCCACTTTGATGATAACGTCCTCAAGAATACCTCGTGGATGCTTGACCGATCTATCGGCAAGTTGCAAAACCACGGAAGTCGGCTTAAGATCTCCCAAACCAAGTTGTAGGTAGACCGAGTATGGAATTAAATTCACACTAGCTCCTAAGTCAAGGAGGGCCCTCTCGATTTTGCTGTCACCAATGACGCACGAGATTGTGGGGGCACCCGGATCCTTATACTTCGGGGGAGTGCTGTGCTGAATGATAGCACTAATATTTTCAATCAACCTCACTTTTTTTGGCAAATGATTTTTAGAAGTGCGCTTTTGAGTGCACAAATCTTTGAGAAATTTTGCATAGGGAGGGATTTGCTTGATAGCATCCAACAGGGGCAAGTTAATCTTCACTTGCTTGAAAACTTCCCACATGTCTTGAATTTTACAATTCTTGTTCCCAAAATGTGTCGACTCTTGAAGACGTTGAGGAAACGGAGCTTTTGGCTCATAAGTAGTTTCCACATTTGGGGAGACATGTGTGGGATTTCCGTGAATGGTATTGGGACAAGAATTTGGATTAGAAGAGCTTGAATTTGGATTTTTCAATGGAGAAACTTCTTCACTTTTGTCTCCATCGACCTTGTTGTCCACCACTCTACCACTCCGAAGGGTGGTGATAGCTTGAACTTGTTTATGAGTCGGCCCACTCGGAGGAGGGGTTTCGTCAATCACATGCATTCCTCTAGGATTTTCAAAAGGTTGAGAGGGAAGCTTGCCCTTGTCCTTTTGAAGCAATTGATTCACCGAGTTAGCTATTTGGCCCACTTGATTTTCGAGATTAGCTATGGATTGAGTATGAGAGTGAACCATTTGGAGAGTAGGCTGCAAGGATGTCAAGAGTTGCTTGTTGGCATCCATTATTTGCTTATTTAATGATTCCATCATTTGCTTGTTTGCAGCTACTATCTCGTCAGTTGGACACACAGGAGGTTGATTGGAGACATTTGGAGTGTAAGGAGGATGGTAGCTTGAAGAGGCTTGGAAAGGTCTACCTTGATATTGAGAAGAGGGCTGATTTTGCCGCCCTTGGTTTTAGAATTGGGAATTCTGTGGGGCTTGTTGCCGCCACGAGAAATTCGGATGATCTCGCCAACCCGGATTGTAGGTGTTGGAATATGGATTGTTCCCGGGCCGCGAGAACATGGCATTAGCTTGCTCTTGGTTGGGACTAGGAAATTGCTCCGATGTGGGGCAATCTTCCGAGAGATGGAATGGACTAGTACATGAAGTACAAACTGAACTTGCCGAATTTTGAGACAATGAAGGAGGAAGATGTGGTGCCATCAATTGGTAGAATTTATGAGCGATGGCATCCACTTGAGATGATTCCTCCCTTATTGACTTTGGTTGACAAGGGTTGGTGTTGTTTGGAGTGGTTGCGGTCGGAGCCCTACGAGAATTGTGTTGAAGTGAATTTTCACTCAAATTCTCAAGTAAGGTCCAAGCCTCATCCGCATTCTTGGACATGAACATCCCACCACAAGAAGAATCAACCATGAATCTATGGGTTTCGGTCAAGCCAGCATAGAAAGCTTGCACTAATTGCCATTTTGGGATCAAATGATGAGGACACTTCCGAAGAAGATCTTGTAACCTTTCCCAAGTCTCGTGGAGTTGTTCTCCATCAACTTGAGAAAAGCTTAGAATGGAACGCCTCATTTGGTTGGTTTTACTCACTGGATAATACTTCTTAAGAAATTCTTGTTGCAATTGAGCCCAAGAAGTAATAGAGTTGGGAGCGAGGGAGTTCAACCAATATTTTGCCCTATCCTTTAGGGAGAATGGGAAAAGATGGAGATGAAGTGCATTGTCCGGAAAACCTCTCAACCGGATGGTCGAACAGATTTCAAGGAACTCATCAAGATGCTTATATGGATCTTCATTATCAAAGCCATGAAATGATGGAAGCATTTGAATGGTACTAGACTTGATCTCATATTGAGCTGCATCGATGTTTGGCATCACTATGCAAGATGGAGAAGCATAGGTGGTAGGGATGAAATGATCTCTAAGAGTCATTGGCTCGATATTAGGAATTTCAGCCCTTTCATTCCCCGGATTTCCTACATTATCCCCCATTATATTGAATTCAGTTCCAAGGTCCCTTATAAGAGTGGGTTCCCTAAGGTTCCGTCTAAGAGTTCTTTCAAGAGAGTTAATATCAATGGGAGAATCGATTGTGGGTAAGGAAAGTGACCTACGACCGAACATCAACAACAAAGCATATACTCAACAAAGCAATTCATCAACCACAACTCCACATACGATGTTCCCTTTCTCCTCAATTATCAAGACAGAAAATGTAAATGGCCACGACAAGGACCGATGCTTGAACACAAAATATAAACAAGTTAAGAGCCTCAACAAGGGCTTCACAACTAAATTAAACACATACACAATATTCACAATGCGAAACTAGAAGTCAAGAGACTTACCTGGGGTCCTCTAGACTTACAATTTGCTAGCAATCCCACGGCGAGCTTCGAGTCCCTAGAATCTTACAACACGAAGATGATCAAAACATACAAGGAATATTCACAAGACACAATATGCACAATCAGACTAAATTTAACCCTAAACTTTGGTTGCTAAACCGTTTGCAGTCCCCGGCAACGGCGCCAAAAATTGATCAGTTGATCAATTTTACATCAACCTTCGCAATATCACGAATCATTGTAAAATAGGGCTATTGGTCGGGTAAGTCGAACCACTGGGACTGTGCTAGTCTTAAGGCAACCTAAGTGTCTAGAGTCATTTTAGAGTGATAAGGGGTGTTCATAGAGGGTTTGTTTTATGGTCACTAAACTAGGAACTTAGAATGCATAAAATAGTAGTGCTAGTAAATGAGAGTTAGAGATAATAAAAGGGGAAACTAGAGAAGTGAATCCACCTACGCCCTAAGTACATGCTAAATCAAGACTAAATTGGGGATAAACACTATATAAGCAATGATCGAGAATTATGTAGCAACACATAGTTGCTTCATAACCAATAAAGAGTTCATGAGATTAAAACAAGAATGGTCTATCAAAAGACAACACATTTGGACTACCTAGACTAGGGTGTAGTATCAAATACATTACTTAAGCAAAAGACCATCAAGCATTCAATCAAATGATGAAGCACATGAAAGTAAGAATCAAGCATAGTCCATCAAATGAGGTACCTAAGCAATGGAATATCAAGCTTCAAAATTAACATGCCTTGAAAACCATTCATAGTTAATATCTTCATTGTCACTATGAAAATAAAAGCAATAAGACTAATGTAAGAATCATCAAGACAAGCTAAATAACTCACATCAATCATTTAAACATGAATATTCATTACAAGAAGTAATAAGCTCTTAAACTATGAAAAGACCAAAGTTTATACATTATAATCCCCAAAATAGAACCTAATCTAGAACATGAGCATAAGGGGAGGCTTCATCACCTCCCTAGATGAGGTTTAGTTACCCATGAGTGAGCTAGGAGAAGGAAGAAGCTTGCCCTTTTTCTCCATTTTCGAGCTCCCTTCCTTTTGCTCTAAGAACCCTCTTCTTCTTGCTCTCTTCTCTCTCCTCTATCTTCTAAAAATCCAAGCTTCCTAATGTGTGGCCCTTGGGTAGCTTTTTATGCTCCAACAACACCTTCTCTCCTCCAAGGAACACCTCCAACCACTTCATAAAGAAGGAAGATGGCATTGAGGAAACCAATGTGCAAGTGGGCTGAAATGAGCCATTTTCGAAGGGCATTCTGCCTGATTTTCGAGCACATGCTTGGTGATCTCGAGCACTCTAACTTAGTGCAATGTGCAACATGCTCCTCTTGCTCAGCGCTAACCTATTTTGGGAAAACTGCTATAACTTTGTGTCCTGAACTCCGAATGATGATCTATTTGAAGATTTGGAGAGCTGATTCAGTGCTTTAAAAACTTCATGTTTTGATAAAGACCCAATTCTCAAGTCTGGTTGGTCGAAAATGGGGAGAAAGGCAGTACATCAGTGCTGCCAGGCAGTTCTGCGCACCTCTGTTATGAAGATCATAACTCTCTGCTCCGAACTCCGAATGATGAACCACTTGAAGATTTGGAAAGCTGATTCAGAGATCTAAATCTTTCATGTGATGATAGAAGTCTAGTTCTTGAGTTTGCAAGGTCGAAAATGGCGACAAAAGTCAGGATCACTGCTGCCAGAAATTCAGAAATGGCATCCTTTTTGTTCAAAATTCCACAAGGCCTCATTTTTGCTTCCTTTTTGCACTTCAACCTGAAAATGCATAAGAACATGCAAATGGAGTTAATCTACATAAAATAATTAATAACTGGACTTTGTTAATGTAATTTAGAGCGCTTGAATATACAATATTCGGCGCTTATCAATAGTAGGCAACATGCAAAATGCACATATAGTGGGCATGAGTACCTAGACCTACCAGGGCACATAACTACACTATATCTAGCTACACATCACTGGTAATATACGTACCCTAACCACTGATTCTGAGGCTCAATCTCATATCATGGTATACATATATATATATATATATATATATATATCATCCATCCTATCCAATATAAAGTAATCCATTATATATCATCCAACTTGTTTAGTTAACCTGACATAAATATAAGTAGGACTTAACATTTTAGTTAATTCATTTCCTTATACAAAATAGGTAGGACTTAACTGATAAGTTAATCCGTTCCTAGAATGCCACCATCCCATACTGGTGCACTACATCCACATAATTCAATAATTGGTGTAACAAATAAAATAATACATTAATTAATTCAAAAAGTAATATAATAATAGAATATTATGCTATCACAAAATAGGAATAACTTATAAATTTCTTTAAGCTTTCTACATCATGCATCCTACACAAATTGAATCTTAAACATACTGATATTTATTTTACAGTCAAGTAAGCATTCTCCAATTTCAATTCATGCTAAATTTTTAATCTCAATTGCTAGCACAATCTAAAAGATTAAATCTATTCATTTGTTTAAAACATTCAAATAGCATGTATCGCTATGATCAAGTCTATTTAAAATTTATTTAAACTCATACCTAGTTCCTATTTAATATTCAGGACCCTTCAAAATCAATTAAGATCAATTTAATATTGTTTACAAAAATTTCCTAGGTAAGGCTCGAACTTTCATCCTAATAGTTCGAGCTTTCCATCCAAGGCTTGAGCTTTACATTCAAGGTTCGAGCTTTTCACCTATGGCTCGAGCTTTGCTTCCAAGGCTTGAGCACTGTAACAATGGATTGAACACTGTTTACGCGATTCAACCCAAAACTTCTACTGTGAATTCATTCTTTATTGTTTAAGGATTCTAAGGCATGTTTCTAGGTTCCATCAATACACAGATATGAAATTACATCATTTAAAACATGTAAAAATTCATAAAGAAACCAGATCAAATATTTGAATTTATCAATTTATACAACAAGAACAACTTTGAACAAAATTCATAAAACCTATGTTCTAGATCAATTAAATTATAAATTTCAGTTTTAATTGTTCTTTAAACAATCTTAAAATTATACTTTAGATACATAGTTCACAGATCAAAGGAGAAGTGTAGAACAAGAACTTGTCTTTAGGGATTTGATAAAAATTTTAACCTCCTTTTTACTCTTTCTCTTCCTTTTCCTTCCTTCTTTATCTCTCTAAAATATATTACATGGTATATTTCTAGTTCCCTTTTTCAACCTTATAGTTATATATTTATAGGCTAAATAATAACCCTTCTCCTTTTCCTAATCCAAGTCAAATTAATAAACAAAATAATAAATTAAAATACTAAAAAGGTAATTAAAAAAATATTTTACATATAATCTATTTATATACTTTTTATATAAAATATATAAATATACATCAGATTATTACTAAATGATTTTCCTTATAATTATCCATGAGTAATTATCCATACCCATTAAACCCCTTATCTAAGTAGTCCATAGAACCTAATTGGTTTACCCATTATTATAAACCATAAAAAAATAATAATAAAACAAAAAAAACATTTAATCTACAATTTATTACAAATAAACAACATCTACAATTTAATTAAATCAACTAATTCAAATAACATTCAAGCACATAATCAGTTATGTCAAATAACACATTTAAGCAAATAAAATATGTAAGTAAACAATTCAATTAAACACGTAGGCAAATAACCACATAAACAAATAACCACATAAGCAAATAAATAAATAAAATGCGACTAAAATATTTAAAGATATAGATTTAGATATATATAAATGGCTCTTCTTAGCATGTTTGAACTTTATTAACCTGAAATTGGCAAAAACACCAATAAGTACTAAAACATGAAAGTAAGATAGATGAATGGACTAAAATACCCTAACTTAGGTGCTAAAATGCGTCACATTTGAGCAATCATCAATCAATTTAGTACTCGCTTCGATGAGAAGTATTTTTCATATGTAGTCAGGACAGCTATGAAGACAGAGTTCTTTAATCTAAAGAAGGGGGAACATGACAGTGGAAGAATATGAGCAGCAGTTCATGCATTTATCTCTTTTTGCTCCAGAGGAGGTGGATACCGAGGAGAAGAAACGTGCTAGTTTCGTTAAGGGGCTTGTGACGACCCTGGATTTTTCAACCTAGTGTATACTGTGATGAACCGAAAGTTAATCCGATAACGGATCCGAAATGCGTAAGCAAAAGATAAAACCAAAGTCTACAGAGATATAAATCATCCCCAAGACACCAATGTGACCTCCCATGAAGTCACGAAACTCAAATGAAACGAAAGCGGAAACAAAGGTCAAAACGGGCAAAATGGTCAATTCACAATTAAGAAAAGAAACATGACTCTAAACAAGTCAAACAATGTGAATTCAACCTAATCTAGTCATTTCACAACATTCCAAGAGGCTTCAAGAACATTGGACAAGAATCCTACAAAATGCCCTTTCCCGGTTTAAGCAAAAACTGACCCTACTTTACTAAAGCATGAATAACTCTCACTGTGATTGGAATCTAAGAATGGTATAGGTACCATTGGAAAGTTGACTCAAAATCCTTGAGTTTGGGCTCAAGAATTACCCTATTTAGGTTAGAAATGAAGGAGATATAGCCGTTTGAAGTCAGAACATTAGTGCTGAAACAGAACTGAAGAAGCTGGAGTGTGGAAGCTATTTAGGTCGACCGAAATGGAGTTTCGGTTGACCAAAATGACCAAAATTTTTACTTAAAACATGTTTTTGAGGTGTGGTTACTTCGGTAGACCGAGATGAGCCATCGGTCGACCGAAATAAGCCATCGGTTGACCGAAATGGCCCTAAACAGGACTTTTGGCTACTGGAAAGTGATGTTTTGATGCTCAAATGAATTTCAAAGGCCATCGGTCGACCGAAAAGAAGTTTCGGACGACCGAAACACCTCGAAAAGCTACTGTAAGGCCTGCGATGAACAAAATTTGTTGAGGCTTCACCTAAGCCTCAAACCCCAACACGAATATGGACCAAAAACATGATTTTAAGCTATATAAGCATGCTCACAAATGTACTTTATATATAGAAACATGTTACAATGGCCTACGGCCTCATTACATTTCATTTATAAAATTTGACATGCCAACCATCCAAAGTTAGAAAGGTTATATTTCAAAGGCAAAACTTGAAGTTTAAATACATACACTTGAACTTAAAGGTTTGTGGCCCTTGACCTCCTGTCATACATATCAAATAGGTCCCGAATAATGTGTCCAAGAACACTTTACATACAATAAGGCAAAAAGGGCATGTTGAACCCAACTAAGTATTACAACTTCAAAAAGTAAAACTTAACATGCTAACACTTGCATGTGAACAAGAATACTTTAAAAGAAACTTCTAATCTCCAAACCACCCAAGGTAAATGCAAATCTCCAATCTTGAATCATGTATCTGAACAAATCCCCCAGTAACTTCGGGGTGAGTAAACAAGTTTACTCATAGAGAATGAGCATGCATCGACTCGATTTCTTATAGATTTTTAGACTATCGTGAAACAGTTCAAAAGTGTCATGCCACCTACCGTTTATGTCAAAGGTGAGACTTAGGGAGCATCCTAAGCTACCTTAAATCATTTCTAGCATAAAACACATCCTTTATGCAATTTCAACAACATAGGTGCATGCTATACAAAACATCAAAACATAGATTCTCAAAGCCATCACCTTGAAACCTAAAATGCAATAACAACTAAATATAACAATTTAGCATAATTATAATTTCTAATACCACACATCAAGACATAGATTCTCTAAGTTATTAACTTGAAATCTAAAAGTGTGCAAACAACTAAATATAGCAATTTAGTATGGATGTACTTAACAACATCAAATCGCCAATAGCCAAAACCACAAGTCACAATTAAACATGATTGTCAACTTGGAATTGAATGCGAAATCAAATAGTGGAAGACTTGGACATCACGTCTCGGACTAAGCCAAGAACAAAATGGTTATTCCGGGCATTAACCCGCTGGGAAGACCACCCTAGTGCGCACTATCTCAATTGGGGAGAACTCATACCTCCTGCACTAGAGCCAAACTCTAGCCATGTCACTTGTAACAACAATGTCCCAAGACTCCAAAATAATCCAAATAAGTTCACAACTTATACATAATTTATATAATGCACGAAATCACCTTCTATGCACAAATAGGTTGAAACCACACAATCCATGCCTTAGAGTTTAAATTCTAAAATGGCATATATAGTGTCAATTACAAAGTGTGCAATTCATTGCAGAAGGCAACAATATATTCCATAAAGAAAACATGTTCTCATGAATATAAATATAACGACAATGTTATCCAATGCTAGTACGCAAGTCGTAGTTATCACAAATATCAAGTTAAAAACTTAATTAAGCCAATGGAATCACTAATTAGAGTTTAATTAACCCATTTAATTAAAATCTCTAGATTTTCAAACTTATCCAAATGCTCTTAAATTAAAGTATGTTAAAGAACATGCCAAAACTTAATTTAATAGCATATCACAAGTTAATTTCATGCAAGGCACGTCGAGAATTAAACTTTCACAAAAGATAATCATTAAATAAAAAGTGCAATTCTTATTCAAATAATCCCAATTTTATATATGTTAACAAACATATCAAAGCATAATTTTCTAGCATGCCACAATTTAATTCTAAGTTATACATCATCATGAGAATTAAATCTTAACCATAGAAAATAATTTAATTAAATTTTAGGTTCTTAACAAAAGCATGCATACAAGTTGTATAATCATCAAAAACATGCAAGACAACAAAAATATGAAATTATAACACCCCCTACCTCAATTTGAGATGAAAATCTCAAAAGCCCACCGAAAAAAAAAGTGCTCCGAATCCGACGATACCAAAGGGTTTTGTCGGGGACAACACGATCTACATGAACCCCCAAGAAGCCCCATCAAAATCACAACTTGACTTCAAACCCAAACTCAAAAAATGGTCAGAAATGAGTTCTAATAAGGGTGAAAGATAGAGCACGACCAGGGGAACATAAAACACTAAGGCACTATACCTTTTTACTAAAGGGAAGTGGCCGGAAAATGAAGAAGAAGGGTGGCAGCCCCTTGGTTGCCATGGCTGCCAGCCAAGAGAGAGGAAAGAGAGAGAAAAATCTGATTTTTCTTCTTAAGACATCCTATTTATAGAAAAACCCTAAAAGTGTCCCGAAAGGGCCCCGCCGGGTCCAGAAAAGTGGAATTTGAGTAGACGCGCTCAAACGGCAAAACACCGTGAACAAAAAAGAACCAAAATGAGAAAATATGAAAAAAAAAAAAGAAACGGTGTCAAAAACCGAGTCCCGAGCAAAGAGATATGCCCCAAACAAGTTTGGCGGCAACAGGGGCCAAAAACCCAGAAACTGGAGAAAAACAACCAGAAGGAAATTTCATGAGTACACGACTCAACGAAAAGTGAAAATGAATCCTGTATGAGGATCCAGGCTCAAACAAGGCATTTAGCAATAACTTTCATTAATTGCACAATGGCCCCTCCAAAAAGTGAAAATTGCACAATTGGCCTAGAATGAAAATATCTTCTAAAAATATTTTCTTTAAAACCCCTGAAATAAAATATCTTCAAAAGATATTTACGAAAAACACCCCCAGAATTGGAAATGTTTCTGAAGAATTGTGTATCCATACCCCTATGGATACCGGGAGCAACCAGAATACTTTTCTGCAAAAGTAAAGATACGTATTTCGTGGAAACCACTTAGAATGGAGATACGTGAAGTCAAAACCCAACTCCGAACACAAGAAGTGAGGTTATGCCAACAAAGTGACAAACGGGGAAAAGACAGAATAGGGAAAAGGACGAAAAGTGAATAGTGTCCAAAAAGTGAAAATATGGAAATGACTCGGTCCTCAAAGGAAGTTGTCAATCCAAAGAAAAAAGTTTCGGAAATCATTTCAGAGCACTCGAGACGACACTAAGTGACGAGAAACTGAACTCAGAAAGGAAAAGATCAACGGAAAAAAAATATCCGTGAAAATCTGAGAAAAATGAAAGGAAGGAAAATGACCGGGTCATTACAACCTTCTTACCTTAAAGGGATTTTATCCCCGAAATCCAGCCTCAAGAAAACAAAAAGGCGAAACCAAGATAACTATGGAGTACATCTCCGAGTATCCCACAAAACATGCTACAAAAGCAAATCCAACACTGAAGGACAACGTAGAAGCCATTGTCAATCGCACCCATGTGCTCATGACAAGACAACCTCTCAAAAGGAAAGTGACCACGCGGCCATAGGACAAGTCAATACTCACACACAGAATCCAAGGTCGGATGAGGGAACGAAAGATAACCACCAAAGCATCCCTCCTGACAAACCATCACACGGATGCAAAAATAACCACCAAAAGAACTCCAAAATCATCACATATCAAATCAAGGTACCGAACAAAGACGATGTGGCAATACGAAAAGCGACCAGAACCCACCCACGATGTACTCAAATGTGTGGTAGCAAAGACAGTGCCTAATGCCTGCCCACACTCACTCATCAGTAAGGTAGCATTGACGACAACTAGCACTTACCTACAACACATAACTTTGTATAGTAGCATGACGGTATAAGGCACTAGTTCATAACTTGCCCCCCACTAGGTTTACCCATGAAACCTCTCGATACAAATGACATCAATGTCAAAAATGATCATTACCAAAAGCACCACGGAGGCCAGACATTTTGTGAGAGTTGAGATATGGTCCAAAGACGTCCAGCCGGACCATCCTGGCCAATCCCAAATTCTGACAACAATGCCATAGGTACCGCTACGATTGAGGCCTTAAATCTTTAATACAACAAAACTAACAACTCCAATGTTTCAAAATACTCCTACTAACAACATTAATCAAGAATTCAAAGCCCGACAAGCGAATCAAAACCTCCAAAAATCAAAATGAACCTCACTACAAGACATTTCATCGAAAGTCCTTCATATCTCCTTGAAACAGATCAACCACAAGATTACACCGTAATCAAACATTAGATCTACATCCCTATCATGGATAACTAAATCCTCAAAATACAAGTCCATCAACTGGCATACACTTCAAAACTCCCGATAACAAGGTCAAGAAACGAGTCTCTCGAAACCGTGCTTGGCAATACCAAGCTAAATCAAAATTCCTCAATTCTCATCGATCCATAAACAACCACTGGAACTGTGATTCCCCAAAAAAAAACTCCACAAACAAGCCATATCCAACAACGATCTCTCAAAACTCTTCCTAAGAGTTAACCACATTCAGGTCTCCAAAATGGAAACAATCTCCAAAAGACATTCTCAAAAGAGCATCGAGCTTACCTCACGAATCAAACAAATCCCTGATGATATGGACACAAGTCCCCTGAAAATGATCTCACACCAATCCACTCACTCTGAGCACCACAACCCGTCAACAACCATGGCAAAACTCCCCAAGGGAAGACACGAAGAAAAAGGAAACCACTAGTCCTAAGAAGGACAACACCATAACTCTGTCTCTGAAACGAAAGACAACAAGGTCAAAGACTTCACCCCCTACATGGAAGCAAGTCGACCAAAATTCATCAAATCCTCACCAAGGACTCAAGATAACAATGGTGATCCTCACGGACCAGCCAACCCCAAAACCGTGCACAATGTAACGTAGAGAAGAGACCCATTCCTTGTGAAGTCCCTAACATGAATCAAGAAGAAGAGGAGAAACCCTATTCCCCTACAAGTGTTAACACGAGAAACGAGAAAAGGGAGCATTCTTCCCACCTTAAAGAAGTGGATAGCTTAAGACAATGCAAATGTGACAACTCCTCTATGAGGAATTTCACAACGAAACCATCGTGGAAACCCACATGCATACTACGTGCGACCGAAGGAAATAAAAGGGAAAATTGAACATGGAAGTCATGCATATGACAAGAAATGCAACTACCAAGAAGGTAAATCTACTTACATAGACAAAATCAAGGTTACATGCAGCACGTCTCCACGTAAGCACAAAATCATGTCACTAAAGTATTGTAACAACATGGCATCTCTAAGCATATAAGGAAGGCATGGTAATGCCGCACAACAAGGAGGTAAAAGTGGACATACCTCCACCTACTCATGCATCGCACTATCATAAATCAAACTACTAACATGGTAGTAAACGAAATAGCAGAAGATAAAAATGATGCAACAATGAACCCTATGGACATCGTATCCTAGAGTGTCTAGGTAAAAGGAATGACCAGTCCTAGCCATAACTGTCTCCAAAAACCAATGCGATAATAATCTGTCTCAGAGCAAATGTGAGCCTTTACCACAATGGTAAGACTCTGACAATCCATCTCCGAATCTAAAGGTAACACTGCAAGTAACACTAACAGTGCAATGCTCTCTCTACCCGAAGCATCAATCAATCGACTTGATCCCAAAAGCGTCATCACGCAAGAGAACTCCGGGAAAATGGCAACTACAACCATATCAACAACACCCAAATCAATCATTATGCTTGATTCCCAAGACAACCATCATCATCACTGTGACGACCCTGGTTTTTCAAGCCAGTGCGTCCTGCATTGAACCGTAGTTTGACCCGATAACGGATCCAAAATGCGGAAGCGAAAACAGAAAACAAGACTCTAAGAAGTCAAAGTGACCTTCCATGAGGTCGTGGAACTCAATGAGAACTGATGCGGAAGCAAAAGACCAAAAATATGACAAATAAGCCCCTAGGGGCAAAATAGTCATTTTTGAAAACTATGGACTCGGGTGCCACCGAGCATACCGCTGGAAGGACAACAAAAAACTAATCAAAATGGACTCAAGAATCACTTGATTCGAAGTCCGGATGAAGAAAATATGAAACTCCAAAGTTTCATAAAATCAAACTTTTGGGTTTGAAATCAATGCGGCAAGGGTACTTTACAAGGGGTAAAATAGTCTTTTTAGATATAATTTGATGCAATCGTGCATACCATTATATAGACCAGCAAAAACTAATAAACTTAGACTAAAAAATCACTTCGTTTGGAGTCCGGATGATGAAGATATGAAGCCTCAAAATTTAAAAAAAATCAACATATTTTCCAGATAAGAAATCTGGGTAGGAATAGTGTTTTTACAGCAAGCAACATTTGATTTTTTTTCTCAGAACTGAGGCTAAAAACGGACCCTTAAATGAGTTTTTCTGGAAAAACACGAAGAAGAAATCCCCCTTAAAATCACGTTTTCTACCCGGCCGCATGGAAGGAAACAGAAAAAACACACTGTAAAATCCCTAAAATGCCCCCTAGATCAGCATAGATCAAGGAAGTCCAAAAATCTGCTACAAGATTTGTTTTCAGAATCTGCCAGCAACTGAGAGCAAAAATGGGCTAGAAGATGAATTTTTCTAGAAAAACATGAAAAAAACCCCCCTCCTGAAATCAAATTTTCTACCCGGCCACGCTAGAGAAAATGAAAAAAACTCACGTTAAAATGCCCAAAATGCCCCTCCACGAAATCTGGTAGTGAGGGCTGCTACATTGCAAAACTGAAAACTGAACTTTGCGAGGGATTTCCTGTACCAAGACGACATTTTCTGGAAAAACACGAAGAAGAAACCCCCCCTCCCCCCTTAAAATTACATTTTCTAAGCGACTATGTCTAAAGAAGAAAATGAAACTGATGTGACAAGTCTAGAAAGCTCCTAGATCAGATTATGCAACAAAATTTCAAAATGAGTCCATAGGAGGCTCATTTCACCAAAGAAGAAGGTTTGCCCGGAAACGACTATGCACGCAAACGTAACTTACCTATTAGGATGTGCTACAATGGTCCGTAGCTAAAAAATACCACCGATGCAAAATCCGACCACCCAACGGGCAAAAAGGCAAAAATGAACAAGAAAAGGGAAATTTGAAAACCAAAATTAACAAATGATTTCAAATTACCGTTTGGCCCTTGGCGACACTTCAAACATGATTTATAAGACTCTATGAAAGAATAAAAATGGAATTCCCACACCCGATGCAAGCATAGTGAAGCAATGACTCGGCATTTTTCAATATTTTCATAATATTTCATGAATTAAAAGTTACATAGGATACAAATTAAATGTCATTAGCCTATGGCCTCATCTCATACATGTCAAATACATTATAAAGAGTGTACTTATGTACACATTACAAAAATAGAGTCAAATTTATATATTTTGACATATAAAGCTATAAATGGCATTTCAAGCCTACATTTACAAGAAATGAGAAAGGTGAAACATGTTAAAGGGGCTCATGCCACCTAACGTCTATGTCAAAGTGAGACTCAGGGATCATCCTAAGCTATTCATGCAATTGAAATGAACTACAGTATACAAGTATACATGCTCAAGTACACTAAATCGTATTAAAACATGATACACGACATTCAAGTACACATGCTCACAAGTATACTAAATCATGTTAAACGGGATAAGCAATATCTAGCATACATACACAAGTATAAGATATATGTGTATAGTACTCATAAATCAAGTATACAAATACAAGTATACTAAGCTAAACACATACGCACAAGACAAGTATACATGGCACAAGTATACAAAAATGAAATCCGCACACACAAGATAAGCATAATAAGCGTAAATACACTAGATAGAGTTTAGATACACCAATAAGGATACAAGTTCAAGTATATAGTTTCAAGTATACTAAATGAGATCAAAATACATAGGCAAACACCAATTCTCAAGTTACAAGTAATCCATGATTAGCAACTTGAAATTGAATGCCAAATCAAAGTAGAAAGACTAGGACATGTAGTCACTAGACCAAGCAAGTGTTTCTGGGTAATTACGACCCACAAGGCACTACCTAGTGCGCATATGCATAAGTTATTCTGGGCAATTATGACCCACAAGGTACTACATAGTGTGCATTTATGACTAAGAAGACTCTTGTCTCCGTACTAAAGCCAAACCCTAGCCATCACGTGAAATATGTCCTTACAAGCTTTCCAAAATCAATAAGTCCAAAACTTATACAAAAATCAGTAAGTTAGACCAAACTTATACCAAATCCACTATTGCATAAAACCATCTTCCATACACAAATAAGGTTGAATCCACACGAACCATGTCTTAAAATTCAAGTCTAGATAGCATATGACATGTCAAGTCTCCAATATGCAATTTATACACCAAAATAAGAATATTTTACAACAATTGAACCACATTACCACACTAAGCCACAAGTACTAAATAAGTCCCAATTTAGTAACTAGCTTCCAAGGTAAATAATTGTAATATTCTAACAAGGTATACACCTACATAAGATATATCTAAACAAATTATGCAAGTCAATGATATTCTATATCATGCTAAGTCTAATTACCATTTCAAGATGTCTCAAGTACTAATTCTACATCAAATTAGTAACATGCTCACAAGGTGATTAAACAGACTACATTTCAAGGGATTATCAACCTATTACCTCCAATATCAATTTAAGTGACCAACACACTTAAAATAAAATTAATTAAGCTCATTAATTAATTTTTCTCTAGATTTTCAAACATATCCAAATGTCCTCAATTTAATATATGTTAAAGAACTCACCAAGACCCACTTTAATATCACATTACAAGTTGGTTTCATGCTTGATACAACTATGTGAATTAATCTTTCACAAGAGATAAATATTAAATAAATTTTGCAATTCTTATTCAAATGTTCCAATTTAATATATGTTACACAATTCACCAAGGCCTAATTTACTAGCATGCCACAATTGAATTCAAAACTATATACCATCATCAGAATTAAATCCTAAACAAAGAAAATGAATAAATTAAATTATAAAAACTTGAACAAGGCATGCTCACAAGTTGTATATGCTTATAAAACAATCAATGCAACAATAATATAAACCTAAGACATCCCCTACCTCGATTTGAGATGAAAATCTCAAAAGCCCATCGAAAAAAAAGTGCTCCGAATCAGACGATACCGCGGGGTTTTGTTGGGGACAACTCGATCTACATGAACCCACAAGAAGCACCATCAAAATCAAAACTTGACTTCAAACCCGAACTCAAAATGTGGCCAAAAATGGGTTCTAATAAGGGGGAAAGATGCGCGTGGTCAAGACAAACACAAAACGCGAAGGCACTTCGACTTTTTAACAAAGGGAAGAAGGTTCAAATGAAAGAAGAAGGGTGGCAGCCCCCTTGGGCTTCTATAGCAGGTTCTGGCCGTGCATGGAGAGGGGAAAAGATGACTTTTTAATTTTAAGTCCCCTTATTTATAGAAAATCTCAAAAAGTGCCCCGAACGGGCCTCGTCGGTCTGAAAAAGTGAAATTTGAGCAGACGCGCTGAAATGGCAAAACTCCGTGAACGATTAAGATGAGAATATATAAACAATGGAAGAAACAGCTTCAAAAACTGAGTCCCGAGCCGAGAATTATGCCCCGAACAAGTTCGGAGTCCATCGGGGCCAGAAACCCTGAAACTGGAGAAAAATGACCAGAAGGAAATTCTATGAGTACACGACTTGACAAAATGTGAAAATGAATCCCGTACGAGGATCCAGGCTTCAGATGAGGTATTTGGTAATAACTTTCGTCAATTGCACAATGGCCCCTCCAAAAAGTGAAAACTGCACAACTGACCTCGAATGAAAATATCTTCCAAAAATATTTTCTTAAAAACCCCTAAAACAAAATATCTTCAAAAGATATTTACGAAAACACCCCAAGAAAAGAAAAAGATTCTGAAAAACTGTGCATCCATGCTCTTATGGATATCGGGAGCAATCAGAGTACTTTACTGCAAAAGTAAGGATATATATTTTGTGGAAACCACTTAGAATGAATATACGTGAAGTCAAAAACCAACTCCGAACACAAGGAGTGAGGTTATGCCAACAAAGTGACAAATGGGGAAAAGACAAAATAGGGAAGAGGACAAAACAGGGAAAAGGACGAAAAATGAATAGTGTCAAAAAACAAAAAATGTGAAAATGACTCGGTCCTCAAAGAAAGTTGTCAATCCAAAGGAAAGAGACTCAGAAACCATTTCTGAGCATTTGAGACAACACTAAGCGACGAGAAACTGAACTCAGACAAGAAATTTCAACGAAAAAAATTCATCCGTGAAATTTTGAGGAAAAAGAAAAGGAAGGAAATAACCAGGTCATTCCAATCACCGATCAAAAGGATAATGCCTATCAAAACAAAACCAACATCGATTCCATCTGAGCTGCACTTGTAGCTAGCCAGTGCGGTAGCATGACAGTGCCATGCACCCGCCCACAACGTACCCGCCTACGAAAATTGCAATCCCAGAGGAATCATCCCGATCAACCGAGGATCCTAAGAGGTCTATAACCTCATCATGGCTCAAAACCAACAAATCCAGCATTACGACAACGCCAAATGACTCACCTCACGAGAGCCTAAACAAAAGGTGTCTCACCACCTACCTCAAAACCAATGCTAGGTCAGCAACAACCTACACTACCATAAAACCATGTGGACAATCACCAACAACCTCAAGGAAGAGTGTATAAACAAAACCATACACACCAACCATTGCACTAAGTGCAAACTCACCAAACAGCTCAACCTCAACTCGAACTTCTCATGACTAATCCCAATTCCTGCCAAATATGCAACGCAACTATGCCTATACAAATCAAATCTAGCATACATTATATGTCATGCTCTTTACATTAGAATAAAGTTATGCTATACAAACGACATGCTATATATAGCACACAAGCTCATAAACATGTTATCAGACCAAAACATGTTATTATAAAACACATAAACACATAGAATATGGCAACACAAGCATGATATGCACCCAAAACCCGTCATCTAAGGTATTCAAACCTAGGACCTCTGATACCACTTGTGACAACCCTGGATTTTTCAACCCAGTGTGTACTGTGATGAACCGAAAGTTGATCCGATAACGGAACCGAAATGCGGAAGCAAAAGATAAAACCAAAGTCTACAGAGATATAAATCATCCCCAAGATACCAATGTGACCTTCCATGAAGTCACGGAACTCAAATGAAATGAAAGCAGAAACAAAGGTCAAAACGGGCAAAATCCATTAACTAAGGGGCAAAATGGTCAATTCACAATTAAGAAGAGAAACTTGACTCTAAACAAGTCAAATAAGGTGAATACAACCAAACCAAATCTAGTCATTTCACAACATTCCAAGAGGTTCCAAGAACATTGGACAAGAATCCTACAAATGCCCTTTTCCCGGTTTAAGCGAAAACTGACCCTACTTTACTAAAACAAGAATGACTCTCACTGTTATAACAATCTAAGAATGGCATGGGTACCATTGGAAAGTTGACTCAAAATCCTTGAGTTTAGGCTTAAGAATCACCCCATTTGGGTTAGAAATGAAGGAGATATGGCCGTTTGAAGTCGGAACATCAGTGTTGAAACAGAACTGAAGAAGTTGGAGTGTGGAAGCTATTTAGGTCGACCGAAATGGAGCTTCAGTCGACCAAAATGACCAAAATTTTTACTGAAAACATGTTTTATAGATGTGGTTACTTCGGTAGACCGAAATGAGCCATCGGTCGACCGAAATTAGCCATCGGTCGACCGAAATGGCCCTAAACAGGACTTTTGGCTACTGGAAAGTGATGTTTTGATGCTCAAATGAATTTCAAAGGCCATCGGTCGACCGAAATGAAGTTTCGGTCGACCGAAATGAAGTTTCGGACGACCAAAACACCTCAAAAAGCTACTGTAAGGCCTGATATGAACAAAATTCGTTGAGGCTTCACCCAAGCCTCAAACCCCAACATGAATATGGACCAAAAACATGATTTTAAGTTATATAAGCATGCTCGCAAATGTACTTTATATATAGAAACATGTTACAATGGCCTATGGCCTCATTACATTTCATTTACAAAATTTGACATACCAACCATCCAAAGTTAGAAGGTTACATTTCAAAGGCAAAACTTGAAGTTTAAATACATACACTTGAACTTGAAGGTTTGTGGTCCTTGGCCTCCTATCATACATATCAAATAAGTCCCGAATAATGTATCCAAGTACACTTTACATACAATAAGGCAAAAAGGGCATGTTGAACCCAACTAAGTATTATAGCTTCAAAAAGTAAAACTTAACATGCTAACACTTGAATGTGAACAAGAATACTTTAAAAGAAACTTCTAATCTCCAAACCACCCAAGGTAAGTGCAAATCTCTAACCTTGAATCCTGTACCTGAATAAATCCCCCAGTAACATCGAGGTGAGTAAACAAGTTTACTCATAGAGAATGAGCATGTATTGACTCGATTTTTTTATAGATTTTTAGACTATTATGAAACAGTTCAAAAAGGTCATGCCACCTAACGTCTATATCAAAGGTGAGACTCAGGGAGCATCCTGAGCTACCTTAAATCATTTCTAGCATAAAACACATCCTTTATGCAATTTCAACAACATAGGTGCATACTATACAAAACATCAAACATAAATTCTCAAAGCCATCACCTTGAAACCTAAAATGCAATAACAACTAAATATAACAATTTAGCATAATTAGAATTTCTAATACCACACCTCAAGACATAGATTCTCTAAGTTATTAACTTGAAATCTAAAAGTGTGCAAACAACTAAATATAGAAAGTTAGTATGATGTACTTAACAACATCAAATCGCCAAAAACCAAAACCACAATTCATAATTAAACATGATTGTTAACTTGGAATTGAATGCGAAATCAAAAAGTGGAAGACTTGGACATCACGTCTCGGTCTAAACCAAGAACAAAATGGTTATTCCGGGCATTAACCCACTGGGAAGACCACCCTAGTGCGCACTATCTCAATTGCGGAGAACTCATACCTCCCGCACTAGAGCCGAACTCTAGCCATGTCACTTGTAACAATAATGTCCCAAGATTCCAAAATAATCCAAATAAGTTCACAACTTATACATAATTTATATAATGCACGAAATCACCTTCCTTGCACAAGTAGGTTGAAACCACACAATCCATGCCTTAGAGTTTAAATTCTAAAATGGGATATATAATGTCAATTACAAAGTGTGCAATTCATTTCACAAGGCAACAATATATTCCATAAAGAAAACATGTTCTCATGAATATAAATATAACAACAATGTTATCCAATGCTCAAAACACAACTATGTGAATACATAAAAGTCCAAATCCATGATTTATACATAGGAACAACTTCTACAACAAAATTAAGTCCATGGAACAATAAGATAGAATTTAATTGAATCATGATAATTAAATCTCTAATTTCCAAATCAACTCTAAATAATCCCAATTCAATATATGCTAGTACGCAAGTCCTAGTCATCACAAATATTAAGTTAAAAACTTAATTAAGCCAATGGAACCACTAATTAGATTTTAATTAACCTTTTAATTAAAATCTCTAGATTTTCAAACTCATCCAAATGCTTTCAAATTAAAGTATGTTAAAGAACATGCCAAAACTTAATTTAATAGCATATCACAAGTTAATTTCATGCAAGGCACGTCGAAAATTAAACTTTCACAAAAGATAATCATTAAATAAAAGTGCAATTCTTATTCAAATAATCCCAATTTAATATATGTTAACAAACATATCAAAGTATAATTTTAATGCATGCCACAATTTAATTCTAAGTTATACATCATCAAGAGAATTAAATCTTAACCATAGAAAATAATTAAATGAAATTCTAGGTTCTTAACAAAAGTATACATACAAGTTGTATAAGCATAAAAAACATGCAAGACAACAAAAATATAAAATTATAACACCCCCTACCTCAATTTGAGATGAAAATCTCAAAAGCCCACAGAAAAAAAAGTGCTCCGAATCCGACGATACCGAAGGGTTTTGTTGGGGACAACACGATCTACATGAACTCCCAAGAAGCCCCATCAAAATCATAACTTGACTTCAAACCCAAACTCGAAAAGTGGTCAGAAATGAGTTCTAATAAGGGTGAAAGATAGAGCACGACGAGGGGAACATAAAACACTAAGGCACTACACTTTTTTACTAAAGGGAAGTGGCCGGAAAATGAAGAAGAAGGGTGGCAACCCCTTGGCTGCCATGGCTATCAGCCAAAAGAGAGGAGAGAGAGAGAAAAATCTAATTTTTCTTCTTAAGACCTCCTATTTATAGAAAAACCCTAAAAGTGTCCCGAAAGGGCCCCGCCGGGTCCGAAAAAGTGAAATTTGAGCAGATGCGCTCAAATGGCAAAACACCATTTGCAAAAAAGAACAAAAATGAGAAAATACGAATAACGGAAGAAATGATGTCAAAAACTGAGTCCCGAGCAGAGAGATATGCCCCAAACAAGTTTGGTGGCAACCGGGGCCAGAAACCCTGAAACTGGAGAAAAATAACCAGAAGGAAATTCCATGAGTACACGACTCGACAAAAAATAAAAATGAATCCGTACGAGGATCCAGGCTCAAATAAGGCATTTAGTAATAACTTTCATTAATTGCACAATGGCCCCTCCAAAAAGTGAAAACTGCATAACTGGCCCAGAATGAAAATATCTTCCAAAAATATTTTCTTAAAAACCCCTGAAATAAAATAGCTTCAAAAGATATTTACGAAAAATACCCCAAGAATTGGAAATGTTTCTGAAGAACTGTGCATCCATACCCCTATGGACACCAGGAGCAACCAGAATACTTTTCTGCAAAAATAAAGATACATATTTCATGAAAACCACTTAGAATGGAGATACGTGAAGTCAATATCCAACTCCGAACACAAGAAGTGAGGTTATGCTAACAAAGTGACAAACGGGGAAAAGACAGAATAGGGAAAAGGACGAAAAGTGAATAGTGTCCAAAAAGTGAAAATATGGAAATGACTTGGTCCTCAAAGGAAGTTGTCAATCCAAAGAAAAAAGTCTTAGAAATCATTCCAGAGCACTTGAGACGACACTAAGTGACGAGAAACTGACCTCAAAAAGGAAAAGATCAATGGAAAAAAAAATATCCGTGAAAATCTGAGAAAAATGAAAGGAAGGAAAATGACTGGGTCTTTACAGGGCTTATGTAGTCTATTAAACAATCTATTACAGGTAGTTTAGCCTACACTACTTATGTTCAGGTGGTAGGCGCCGCTTTATAGTAGTATCAATTGACTATGGACTTCAAACAGGCTAGGGGTGAGAAGCAAGGTAACAGAGACTCTGCTAGTCAGCCAGCTGAGAAATGGAATGGTAATGGACACCGACATAATGATAAGGGCAGATTCTAGGGACAACAGTCTTGGAAGAAGCACAAAGGTGGTTCAGATGCTCACAGAGATGGGGCACCTATTCAGAGGCAGCAAAATGGGGGACCACAGGTAGGACAGGATCAGCCATAGGCTAACCAACAGAGGAGGAAATTTGGCACTTTCCAAGGGAGTTGCTATACTTGTGGAAAGTTTGGTCATACTTCTAGGCAGTGTCCTAAAGCAGGACTAGGTCAACATATGCAGCAGAGACAGAGGGCACAATTACCTTTACCTGCTCCACAGATTCCGCACATTCAGGGATAAACCTTTCTGGCTTTACCAGCACCACCACAACCTCAGGGACAGACACCGCAGCAGTAGCATTATGGCAGGGTGTACAATCCCATGCCACAAGATGTTCAGGTGCCTTAGGTTGTTGAGGGTATGTTTCCTATATATGGTAGATTTGGTCATGTTTTATTTGATACGGGTGCTACACATTCATTCATGTCTAGTAATTTTGTTGCATTATCTGGGATGACGACGTGAGTGTGCAATATACCTTATGGTATTTCTACACCTTTAGGTGATACTGCCATTTTACATGAGAGTGATGGGCCTGTGACACTAGATATTGGTAGACTTCGATTTTTAGCCAATCTATTAGTTCTGGACATGCACACTTATGACGTGATACTTGGGATGGATTGGTTATCTCATTACCATGCCCAAGTTAATTATTATAATAGGTTTATTATTTTCACTATACCTGGTCAGGATATGTATGTCGTTGCTATGCCACGTTCTGATGAGGTTTCTAACACTTATTTGCTCTATGTGGAGAATGAGACCGAGGAGGAGATTACTGTATCACTGGATAGCATACCAGTTGCATGTACAGGAATTTTCAAATTTTTTTCAAGAGATTCCAGGGTTGCCACCTAGTCGAGAGATAGACTTTGTTATTGATTTAGCTCCAATCACTACGCCTATTGCTAGGGCACTATATAGGATGGCACCAGTGGAGATGCGTGAGCTAAGGGATTAGATTCAGCAATTGTTCAGTCAGGGTTTTTGTAACGACCCAAACCCGTGGGTCCGAACTATTAACCGGGTCCTTACCTGAACCCAAGGTCACCTAAGTCAAACTACTCATGTCTAGGGTCAACACATCATACTTGTATTTTTATTAAGCTTCAGGCGGGCCTTAAACCACTTGTCAAGAGTCAAAGTTGAACAAAACAAAGAAAGGAACAAAGTAGCACAACAGCAGCTAAACCGGTCGACCGAAGTGGAGCTTCGGCCAGCTGAAGTAGCTCCTGTACCAGTCGACCGAAGTGGATATTTGGTCAACCAGTTGTGGCCCAAACAGTAACTTGAGTTATTGGAAAGATCGGCCGACTGAAGTGCCCATTTCGGTCGGCCGAAATGGCCCTTCGAGCTCTGAACTTGCTATTGAAGTGCTGCAGTTGTGAGAATGAAGAATGCTTTGGTAGAGACTGCAAAATTTCTCTAAAACTGCTCTAAAAACACTTCAAATGATAGGAATATATACCATAGTCATGATCATCAACATTTTATATGATACAACATCAACAAACCCATTCAAACAAGAAATAATACTTAATCTTTACAATTCGTCCATACTTAATCTTGTGGTGGATTGTCATCCGCCACCTCCTTTCCACTACCTGAAAAATGTTAAATATGAAGGGATGAGCAAATTGCTCAGTAGGCAGTGCCTAAGACACACCTCTTGTGACCCCGTGAATTCAAACAATGAATAGAAATATAGAAAACGGGATCATGCTATGCCGGGGAAATATAACATCAATTTCAAGTCCAAAATGAATAATGTGATGCTATGGAATGCTATGTCATGTTATGTCGCTCCCCATTTTCAAAACCATCCATCACTTTTCAAACCGTTAACATAACCCGTCCCTCGGTGACTCCTCGGTGACACGAGAGAAGGGTTAGCTACTGTCCCTGACCCTTGGTAACCCTGCGACATCATTTGGGGCCCAGATAGTTTAACCACGCTAGGGTGATTTCCTTAGTTCTCTCTAGGTTACATTAACGCTACAAACCCTCGGTACCTCCTCGACGTATGGGTTTTCTTAAAAACCCTTTTGTCAAAACTTAACCCAAAATCCCCTTTTCTTTCCATTTCAAAACATTTCTTTCCCATTATATGCCCAATGAGGTGCATGAATGCATCATGCATTTCAACAATATTACAAAAATAAACCATATACCATGCAAGTCAAATATTCACAATATAGTAGACTTTGAAAAAAAATGTCCAATAATAACCACATGCTATCATATTGCAAAATCTAGCAATTTAACACAATATGCATAGAAAATTACCACTTATGCATGCTTACTTATACAACATCATTTAATATATATAATCACTTACTTCACTTACACAATTAAGTTATCTTAAAACAAAATCAACACAATCTGGCATGTTAGGCAACAAATAATAAGAATTTAACTCACAAAGACACAAGAATGCATGGATTAGAAACCCCTACCTCAAGGAGGAAGAAAACCCCCCAAAATGGGTCCTAAATTCGAAATCCCTAGAGTGCACCAAATAAGGAATTACTTATATCAATGCGTAGATCTCGCTGTGCTATTCGATTTACCGCAAACGGTACCCAAAAATTCCAAGAATTGAAGAAGTAATTGAAACTTGAAGTTTAAGATCAAAAGAAAAAGAAAAAGAGAAGAAAAGTGAGAGGAAAAGAGGGATTACGGGAAGAGAGAAGAAATGAGATTAAATTGGTCTTTAAGCCACAAATAAATGTTAGTAGTGGGTTTCACCACTAATAAAAAATCTTTTTCATTTAATTTTCTACCACATTTTATACATATATACACACAACCACATTAAATATGTAATGACCCTGTCATTTTCCTTCCTTTCCTTTTTCAGTGATTTTCTTTTTTCGTCTTTTTACTATTTTGTCTTTTCCTTATTTCATCTTCTTCCCGTTTATCATTTTTCCTTGCATAACCTCACTTTTTGTACTCAGATTTGATTCTGGTTTTGCATGCATTCATGATTTTTGATTTCCATGATCATTGTATTTTTTACTTTTGTAGAAAATACATTCTAGTTGCTTACTTTTCGTAAAGGGCATGGATGCATACTTTATTGTAATTATTCTTGATTTTTGGGGTTTTAGTGTAATTATGTAAAATAATTATTTTTCGTCTTAAGGACCTTTTTGCAATTTAATTTGGAAGATATTTTAAAAAATGACCTTTTTGCAATTTTTGGAAAAAGTGACAAGTGTCACATTCTCATGGAGCCATTTGTTGGCATTTGGGTGGGGAGACTTGGTAGCATAACCTATTGACATTTGGAGGGTGAAGAGTCACCCATTTGTTGGCCTAGGATTGGTGCACTTGTTGGCTTAGATAGTTAACAACCGTAGGCTTAGGATTCAGCCTAGGAAGGAGCCTTGGATTTGTGACAAGTGTAAGCTCACCATTTAGTCTTGCATTGTGTGTGTGTGAGAGATAGTGTAAGAATACATAGTGAGTGGAGGATTTCTAGACCTTCCACTCACCATTTTACACTTTATCTTTTTCATTTCTTTGTTCTTCAAAACCCTAACCTAGCCACCATTGGAGAAAAGCTTGGTTAATAGCTTTCTTTTTTATTTTGGCCTTATTCCACTCACCTTAAACCAAAAACCTTGGGAGACAAAAGTTTCCTCTTACTCTCCTTTTTAAAACCCTTGTTTTGTTTTTTCCATTTTAAGCTTGGTTGCTTGGATTATAGAGATTCAATTCTCTATTGAGGTAGGAGTGGTAGTATATTTATATTTTGAGTGTTTTAAGTCCTTTGGGGTTTAATATATATTATGTACATGCTTTTAATGTGATAGTCTTGCATATTATAGGAAACCCTCACTTCTTGACTTAGGGTTTATTGATTTAAGCATGTATGAAATGTATTTACCTTGTGTAGGAGGATTATATGATTTAGTAGAATGCTAAATTCTAGTATTTTCACATGTGGTAGTGATATAGAACTCTTGTAGAAATTATCAATGTTATATAAAATTCTTATTGACTTGAATTGTTATATTATGGTGGTGATAATTCTATATTATTGTTGAGGCATGATTTAAATTGATAAGTTGGTGATATTGTCTTGTACTTTATATTATGATGAAAACTTGTCATTTATTATGCCATTCTAGACTTAGAACCCTAAGACATGGTTTGTGTGGTTTCAAAATACTTGTGCATGGAAGGTGATATATATGTCTTAATATTGTGCATAAGTGTTGAACTTGATATATTTTGGATTCTCTTGGGACATTGTTACAAGTGACATGGGTAGAGTTTGGCTCTAGTGCTGGAGGTATGAGTTCTCCCCATTTATAGTGCACACTAGGGTGGTATTCCCAGCTGGTTAATGCCCGAAATAACCATTTAGGTCTTAGCTTTATCAAAGGCATGATGTCCAAGTATTCCACTATTTGATTTTGCATTAAATTCCAAGTTGGCAATCAATGTTTAATTGTGACTTGTGATTTTGGTTAATGGCGATTTGATGTTGTTGAGCACATTGATAATGTTGTTGCATTATTATAGAATCAATTAAGTTAGCTTAAGTTGAATCCTTAGAATACCTTAAACATAGACGTTAAGTGGAATACTCCCTTGTATTCGTCTATATTGATCTTGCAATGACATTGAAACTTTAGGGTATACGCATATGCTTCTTCCTACGAGTAACTTGATTACTCACCCTAGTCGTGTGGGTTATTTTACAGGTAAGGAGATAGTGTTCTTGGATGTTCATCATCCTTAGAGCTTATGAGCACTTTGGAACATTTTTTGCCTATGAACATGCACTTGTTTAGCATGCTTACTTTTGAATGTTATATATTTTGTATATCATAGATGTATGGTATTACATAAGCTACGATGGCTTATATGACATATAATATGTATCTAAGCATACTTTTAGAGCTTATTTGGTATGTATAACATGAGGCCAAGGGCCATTAAAATTCAAGTTTACATGTTTGTTTTTAAAGCTTGTGTTTTGCCCTAATTGCCTATTTTATGAAAATGGGGGTTGAGAGGTCAATTTTTGTAAATGGATTGAAATGGGGTCGTTGGCCATTTTCACACGTCTAAAACATCATTTTACACTTGTGGGAATGCTTACATTTCATAAAACTCTCAAGCTGCAAGTTTTGAACTATTTATGGAAAGATTCATGGATTTTATGCAAAAATTCATGCATAGGAGTAAGTTTTAGGTTTCTCCTTGGTTTAACATGTTGTTTATTCTTCATTGAGGCTAGGAATCATGTTTAAACTCATTTTGAATCAAATGGAATACTTACATAACATTAAAGTTGTATAGGGTAAGCTTGTACACTCTGCAGCAGCTTTTAAATTGCAGTAACAGAGGTATCGGTTGGCTGACGAAGTCCATCAGCCGACTGCCACATGCTCGAGGAGCATTCCATTAGCCAATTTAGAATGTTCATCATTTCAGCTGGCTGATGATTAGGGTTCAGCCGACTGATGATGGGGGTTCAGCCGACTAATGAGAGCCCTTCAGTCGACCGATCCTCCCTGGGAGTATCTCACTTCATTTTCCTTGGGTAGCTTCCTTGCATCGACTTCAGAGTGCCATAACTCTTTCATTCTTAATCCAAATTGGGTCGTTATTGAGTCTAAGTTCAAGAACTTGAAGTTGGCTTTCCAATGGTACCAACCACACTTCAAAACACCACCTATATTGAGAGTTATTTTTATTTTAGTGAGATAAGTGCATGACATCTCTTAAACGGAGGGTGCCGTTTTATTCTCTTTATACCTTTCCGTTTGGACTCCGAATCAGGTGACTCTTGAGTCCAACTTCATTCATTTTTAGTTGTCCTTCCAATGGTATGCCCGGTAGCATCCATTTTAGTTTGAAATGACTATTTTACCATTGGTTCACTTCTTTTCAGGTTAGGTATTCTTCCTTCATTTGCTTGGCTCATTTGAGTTCCATGGCTTCATGGGGAGTCATTTTGGTGCCTTAGAGATGATGTACATCTCTAGTGGCCATCTTGTTTCTTTCGCTTCTGCATTTCGGATCCGTTATCGGGTCATTCTTTTAGTTCATCATTGACACATCGGGTTGAAAAACTTGGGTCGTCACAAAATATGCACAAAATAATTATGTATAGCATGCAAATAACCTGAGACACATCTGCACAAAATCTCGATAGCAGGTCTCACACGGGACCGTCCGGCCCGAAAAAAGGAAAAAAATACCGAAATGGCAACTGGTGCATTTCCAAAAGTCCTGAACTCAAGGAAATGTCCCAACCAACTCTCAGACACACCCGGCACACCCCACAGTATCCGGCAAGCAAAACGGGAAAAGAGGAAAATGCCCCTGCAAAAACAGAAAATTTCAAAAAATGAAAAATGGCGAAAATCGGAAACATTACAATTTTATTCGCAGGAGTACTTCACCTTGGGAAGCACCAGTTTTGTCTGTAAAGAAGAAGGATGGTTCACTTCGCTTGTGTATAGATTACAGGGAGTTGAATAAGGTTATTATTCGTAACAAGTACCCTTTGCCCAGGATCGATGATCTTTTTGTTCAGTTGAAGGGAGCTACATATTTCTCTAAGATTGATCTACATTCTGGATATCATAAACTTCGGGTTAGGGAGTAAGATGTTCCTAGGACAGCGTTTCTCACTAAATATGGTTCTTATGAGTTTCATGTCATGCCTTTCGGATTGACTAATGCACCAGCAGTCTTCATAGATTTAATAAACAGAGTCTTCAGGGCTTACTTACATTAATTTGTCATCGTGTTCATTGATGATATTTTGATCTATTCTAAGACAGAGGATGATAATGTTAGACATCTTCGTACAGTGTTACAGACGCTTCGTGAACACTAGTTATATGCCAAATTCAAGAAGTGTGAATTTTAGTAACGAGAAGTGAAGTTTCTGGGCCATTTGGTGTCAAAAAAGGGGATAGCGGTGGATCCAGCCAAGGTCTCAGCATTGGTAGAGTGGGGACAACCTACTTCACCTACGAAGATTCAGAATTTTTTGGGACTGATAGGATACTATTGTAGATTCATTCAAGGGTTCTCAAAGATAGCGGGACTCACTCATTTGACTAAGAAAGGTGTACGGTTCGTATGGATGAACACTATCAAAAAACTTTTGATGAGCTAAAAGACAAGTTGACTTCTACACATGTTGTATCTACTCACAGAGCAGGATAGAGTATCTTGTCTACACTGATGCTTCTTTGCAAGGTCTTGGGTGTGTTTTGATGCAGGAGGAACGACCAATTTTGTATGGATCTCATAGGCTTAAGTGTCATGAGCTTAACTATCCAACACATTATTTGAAGTTGGCAACTGCGGTCTTTGCCTTACGTATTTGGAGGTATTATCTGTTGGGAGAGTCCTTCAGATTATTTATTGACCACAAGAGTCTGCAATATTTGTTCACTGAGCATGAGCTGAATATGAAACAGCGCAGATGGTTAGAGTTCGTGAAAGACTATCATTTTCCTATACAGTACCATCCAAGGAAAACGAATGTAGTGGCAAATGCGCTCAGTCGCCGACCCTTTGCGAGT
The DNA here is from genome assembly GCF_030987335.1 of Cornus florida. NCBI lineage: Eukaryota > Viridiplantae > Streptophyta > Magnoliopsida > Cornales > Cornaceae > Cornus > Cornus florida. Next base: position 37,017,944 of record NW_026775571.1, on the reverse strand, counting down.
CTTTCTGCATTGTTCGCTACTGAGTGGAATACTTTGAAGACAGTTGATGAGTTGTCCGATACTTTTACGGCGTGCATGGTAGTTACACCTTTGATAATTTATAAAAGGCACAACTCATAGATCAGTAGTGCATCGTTAAGGTTGCCGATAAGCGCCGAATATTGCATATTCAAGCGTCCTTATTTGCATTAGTTAAATTGTGACGACCTTGGTTTTTAGGCCAACGCATCCTGTGATGAACCGAAGATTTACCTGATAACGGATCCGAATGAGGAAGCGAAAATAGAAAACAAGACTCTAAGAAGTCAAAGTGACCATCTATGAGGTCGTGGAACTCAATGAGAACTGATGTGGAAGCAGCAGATCGAAAATATGACGAATAAGCCCCCAGGGGCAAAATGGTCTTTTCCAAAAATATGAATTCGGGTGTCACTGAGCACACCGCTGGAAAGATAACGAAAAACTAATTAAGATGGACTCAAGAATCGCATGATTCGGAGTCCGGACGGAAGAGAAAAGTCAAAACAAAGTTTTGACGTCACCGCGATCGTGAATAGTAACCTGGGAAAAATGATGAAGTTCGTGTGCCGTTTTGAGGTACTAAACGATATTTTCTGAAAAAACACGAAGAAGAAATCCCCCTTAAAATAATTTTTTCAAGCTGACCATGTCAAAAGAAAATTTTATTTTTGAAGTGAAATCCCCAAAATGCCCTTACAATAGACTTTTTCAAATAGTGTAGGTGCGCACAGGAAATCAGATTTGACGCGGGGTTTTCGGGTCCGAGATGACATTTTCTGGAAAAATGTTGTGAAGAAACCCCTACTAAAATAATGTTTTCTATGTGGCCATGTCAAGACCAGAATTGATTTTTCAAAGTAAATTCCTGAAATGCCCTTAAATCAGAACTGGACAAGAGGGTAAAAGTTGCTACAGTGACTGTCCTGATCTGAGAGCGGAAACGAGCTAGAAGATGAATTTTTACGGGAAAACACCAAAAAGAAACCCCCCCTGAAATCGAGTTTTCTACATGACACGCGAGAGAATTCAAAAAAAAAAACTCACTGTAAAATGCCCAAAATGCCCCTCCATGAAATCTGGTCATTGAAGGCCAAAAAGCTGCTAAATGCAAAATTGAATGCTGAACTTTGCGATGGATTTCCGATGCCAAGACGACATTTTCTGGAAAAACACGAAAAAGAAACCCCACCTAAAATCACGTTTTCTAAGCGACCAAGTTGAAAGAAGAAAATAAAAATGATGTGAAAGGTCGAGAATGCCCCTAGATCAGATTCTGCAACAAAAGTGCAAAATGAATCCCTATGAGGCTTAATTTGCCAAGGAAGAGGTTTTTCTTGAAAACGATCATGCACGCAAACGTAACTTACCTATTAGGATGCACTACAATGGTCCATGGCTTAAAAATACCATCGATGCAAAATTTGACCCCTTAACGGCCAAAAGGGCGAAAATGCACATGAAATGGAAAATTTGAAATTTAAAATTGACAAATGATTTCAAATTGCCATTTGGCCCTTGGCCACACTTCATACAAGTTTAATGAGACCTAGTAGAGGTGCCAGAACACACTTTGCACCACCCGATTTGAAAATGAACCCTTAAAGGCTCGATTTCTACTATTTTAGCCCAAAAATGCAATATGTGAACTAAGATGCAAAAATGAAAACTAAACGGTGTTTGGCGCTTGGCCATACCTCACATATAGAAAATGAATGCTAAGGATGAATTACATACACAACGCACACACCGGTGCGAAAATGACATATTGAAACCCAAGTTTTCATGCTTTTCTCATTAAAGGCAAAATTCTACATTTTTCAATATACATGGATTACAAATGAAGTTTGGCCCTTGGCCACAATTATATACATAGAATGAATATCAAAAAGTGTGCTTAAGCACATAATAAAAGTTTGGAATCAAATATACACATTTGACAAAATGGCTACAAATGGCATTTCAAGCCAACCTTCACAAAAATTGAAATCTTCAAGTCCACAAATCATCCAAGCATAATGAGAATCTCAACATTGATTCCTGTACCTGAAAAATGTCCCCACTATGTGGGTGAGTAACATAAAGCTACTCGTAGGAGATGAGCATGCACATACCTAGCATTTTACAATTTTATCACCTTATGGTGAAACATGTTAAAAGGGTTCATGCCACCTAACGTCTATATCAAAATGAGACTCAAGAAGCATCCTAAGCTACCTTAGAGTGTTTCTCTCATAAATTACATCATTCATGCATTTTAACAATATAGAAACATGTTATACAAAGCAACAAGATTTAGATTCTCAAAGTCATTAACTTGAAACCTAAAATACAAAAACAAAAAGAGTGGGTCATGTCACCTAACGTCTATATTCAAAATGAATCTATAGGATCATTCCTAAATTACATTAGAACATCAAAATACAAATCATGATATCGATACAATTTATCCAACATTGGAACTTCCAATACAACGTGTTTGGCTGTTAAATAGTATGAAGAAGTGGGGGTTACCTTCTCTTTCTTGGCTTATCGCGTTGCCCAGGAATTTCCTATTAGATAAGACTCTCGAAATAGCTACGCGAAAGAAAAGATGTTGACTTGTTTGATTCCCAGCTATTCCCACACACCTGCCTTCGAAACCCTCCTAGGGCGCCAGAGAAGGCATTGCGTTGATTGCCCACACCTTTTGCTTGAAAAAGATTTCAACAAAAAGCAGTCAAGGATCTCTGGCCAGTTCTCACGTGAAATATGAGTCTTGTTAGGTCTTTTATTTCGATCAAATAAAAGGTGGATTTCCTTTCCTATCCCTTTCCTTTACTAATAAATGAGATCAAAGAGCAGTTTCAGAACCATTGAAATTGGGAGTCATTTTCTTACAAGAGTTCGAGATCTGAGAACCCCGATTCAAAATGAAGAGAAATGCAAATGAGAGGTCTTATATGAGTTTTCAACGGTGACCGACCAAAAGCTAGCTTCACGACTGCATCCGAGCTCCGTCCGGTGAAAAGAACAAGGGCTGTGAGTGAGATTTTGTGCGAGAGTGTGTTTCCAATTCATTCATAGTGGATTTGCTGAGCTGGGCTTCACAGCCTCGAGGACATTTCCCCACTCTGGGGTTTTACCTCGCTATATCTTGTGTCCTGCAAGTTGACTACTTATATTGTTGTTACGAACGATTCAGAGAAGGAACTCCATCCACATCCTAAGGTGGGGGTCAGCCCGATTTTCAGATATCTTTGCGGGGCTCTCCATGCCGGAGGCCGAAAGGCATAACGATTTGGCGCAAGCTCCTTCTTCAAGTGCCTCCACTCTTCGCTTCGTCATTCAAAAAGAGATCATGTCGCGAGCTAGAACTAGAACCCACCAACCCAATCTCTGCGAAATAAGGGGATTTGCAACTTAAAATGGTAAATCGAACAAAGAACAACAAGTTACGATATCATCTAGTTATCAACTTGAAAAGAAATACGAAATCAACCAAAGTGGATACTTGGACGTCACGCCGGATCAGACCGACACCATAGTTATTTTAGGGTTACTAGCCCACGGGTAACCTCCCTATGTGCGCACTAGACTATATAGAGGGACAATTCCCCGTACTAGAACCAAGTCCTAGCCATAGCCAAACAACGATATCCCCAAGTTTCCAAAATCAACAAGTTGTGCAACAACGTATATATCAACATGTATATACAAGATATCAACTATCTACCAAGCACAACCAAATTTGGAAACACATACAATACATGTACTAAGTCCACAACTACTATGGCATGACAAATGTCGAATCTTCATTGTGCGATTCGTTACACGCTATAACAATATCTTTCAACATTGAAAACATAAGCTCACGAATTTAAATATAACAACAATGTTATCAAATGCTCAAATGTAACCAAGTGAATATACAACAAGTCCAAGTCCATGATTTAAACATAGAAACAACTTTCAAGACGCAATTAAATCCATAGAGCAATTAGATAAAATTTAATTAAATAAACACAATTAAATTCTCTAGATCCCAATTCAATTCCAAATAACCTCAAATTAATACATATTAAAGGACATAGCATGGTCATCACCTATATCCATTCTAAAACTCAATTAGGTTGTTGGAGCAATAAAATGGAATTTTAATTAAATCATGCTAATTTAAATCTCAAGGTTCTAAAGCAACTTCAAATGGTCCCAAATTACTATATGCTAGTAAACAAGTCATGGTTATTACAAATATCAAGTTAAAAACTTAATTAAGCCAAAGGAACCATTAAATAGATTTTAATTAATCCTTTATTAAAATCTCTAGATTTTCAAACTCATCTAAATGTTCTCAAATTAACATATGTTAGGGAACATGCCAAGGCCTGTTGTAATATCACACTACAAGCTTATTTCATGCAAGTTACATTTATGTAAATTTAACTTTCACCAAAGATAAATATTAAAAAAAAGTAGCAATTCTCATTCAAATGAATCCAATTTAATATATGTTAACAAGTACACCAATGCCTAAATTACTAGCATGCCATACTTTAATTCCAAGTTGTATATCATCATAAGGATTAAATCTCAAACAAAGAAATTAATTAAATGAAAGGTTTCAAAACCTAATCAAATATTCTAGATTTAATATATGTGAAAGTGTATGGCATGCATATCAAGAATATCAAGTCGGAATTTCAAAGAAATGAATAGTGCACTTGGAGCAAATTAATTAATCAAATTAATTAATAATTAGTAGATTTCAAAACATCACCGATTACTTTCAATTTCACATATGTTGAAGAGTGTATTAAAGCCTAACATAATATGCTAACACATATTGATTTCAAGCTAGATAAGGCCACATGAATTAAATATTTACTCAAGAAAAATATTAAATAAAATCTTCATTACTTGTCCAAAAATTCTTAATTTAATATATGTCAATGACCATACCAGGGGGTAATATAATTCCATGCCACATGTTTAAATAAAGCTATAATCAACCGGGAAAATCAAATCCTTCACAAGAAAAATAAATAATAAAATCTCTAGATTTGTTACCAAAGTATGTAAATAAGTTGCATAAACATCACTAGCACGCAATATAACAAGAATAATAACCTATAACACCGCCTACCTCAATTTGAGATGGAAATCTCAAATCCCCACCGACAAAAAAGTGCTTTGAATCCGACGATACCGAAGGGTTTTGTCGTGGACAACACGATGAACAAGAATCCCAAGGAAGCCCCATGAAAATCACAACTTGACTTCAATTCCGAACTCAAGAAATGGTCTAAAATGGATTCTAATAAGGGGGAAAGATGCGTGGCGTCAAGGCGAACAATAAACGTTAAGGCCGAAGACTTTTCACCAAGGAAAAGTAGTTCAAAGGAGGAGAGAGAAGGTGGCAGCCCAAGGGGCTGCCATGGCTGCTGGCCGAGGAGCAGGAAAGTTGAGAGAAAATCTGATTTTAAAAATTAGGGCAACCTATTTATAGAAATCTCAAAAAGTGCCCCGAAAGGTCCCCGCTGGGTCCGGAAAAGTGGAATTTGAGCAGACGCGCTCAAACGGCAAAACTCTGTGAACGAAAAAGATTCAAAATGAGAAAATATGAACAACGAATGAAACGACGTCAAAAACGGAGTCCCGATTAGAGAGATATGCCTGGAACAAGTTCGGCGCCAACCGGGGTCAGAAACTCTGTAACTGGAGAGAAACGACCAGAAAGAAATTTTAAGGGTGCACGACTCGACGAAATGTGAAAATGAATCCCGTACGAGGATCTAGGCTCTAGATGAGGCATTTTGCAATAACTTTCGTTAATTGCACAATGGCAGCCCCTACAAAAAGGGTTAATTACGAAACTGCCCCAAAATGAAAATATCTTCCAAAAGATATTTTCTTAGATACCCCTAAAATAAAATATCTTCAAAAGATATTTATAAAAAATACCCTAAGAAAAGAAAAAGATTCTGAAGAATTGTGCATCCATGCCCCTATGGACACCTGGAGCAACCAGAGTACTTTCTTGTAAAAGTACAGATACGTATTTCGTGGAAACCACTTAGGATGAAGACACATGAAGTCAAAAACCAACTCCGAGCATGAAAAGTGAGGTTGTGCCAAAAACTGACAAATGAGGAAAAGACAGAATAGGGAAAAGAACAAAATAAGGAAAAGGACAAAAAGTGAATACTGTCTGAAAAGTGTCGAAATGAAAGGAAGTTGTCAATCCATACAAAAAAGTCTCAGAAACCAATTCTAAGCACTCGAGATGACACTAAGCGACGAGAAATAGAACTCAGAAAAGAAAATTAAATGGAAAAAATTTATCCGTAAAATTTCAGAAAAAATGAAAGGGAGGAAATGACCGGGTCATTACAACCTACCCTCCTTAAAGGAATTTCGTCCCCAAAATTCAAAACACACAGGAAAATAACAGAGCAGGGACCGAACAAAAGGTCAAACGAAGGACAGCTCATAAAGCGCTGAAGGACAACACCAGAAGTTTTCAGATCAACTGAAGGAACACGAAACATGAACTGAGACAACACCTCATACAAATCGGCACGTTAACTCAACGTCAACCACCGAGAGAATCCCAAGACAACGAAACATTGAAACACGATAAAAGGAAAGAATAACAAGGCAGTACGAACAGTGACCAGAACCCACCCACACTTACTCGTCAGCAAGGTAGCATGACAGTATAAGGCACTAGTTTATAACATGCCCCGAACCAGGTCAACTTTGAAAAACTTATCGATACGAATGACATCAATGTCGAAAATGATCATTACCAAAAGTACTAAGGAAACCAGGCATCTGCGAGAGTTAGGGTAGCTAATCCCAAAACTCTGACAATAATGTCATAGGCACCGCTACGCTTAAGGCCTTAGATCTAGAAGCCACGAAGGAAGAAGGAAATGAAACGGTGCCTTCCTGGCCCACGTCTCACTCCACTAGACAAGGATTGTGATTCTACACTCACATGAGCCTTACTCGCATCAACCGTCGGACTAAGGGCTCGAAACACCCAACCAAGAAAACAGATAAGAAGGTTCCCGACATGGGTCCTTACAAAATGAATTTCTCCTATCCAAGGAAGAAACTCGTGAAACAAGAACGTATCCAAGGGATATGACAGATCCTAAGTGACAATGCCAAAACCAGACATAAAAGTAAACAGCTAGCATGCATCATAACAATGGACTATCTACTCAAGGTGCCACATAAGCAAACAGACATGTTATCAAATCAAAACATGTTATCAAGAAGCACGTAATTACATGGAACGATAACACACGCGAATGAAAAACGTAAGGTATGCCGACATACGTCGCATACAGTCATGCTGACACAAGCACGCAGACATGATAGAAACCTAGATCATGTTATCAAGAGCATATATACACATAAAGCATGCTTAACAAATAATAGATGTCTCAAAACACCTGAGCACGTGAACATGTTATCATACAAGACATGTTATCAAGATACAAATGAAATATCAAAGTAAAACACCGTGAGCATGATATGCACCCAAAACCCGTCGTCCAAGGCATTCAAACCCGGATGCTCTGATACCACTTGTGATGACCTGGTTTTTAGGCCAGTGCGTCTTGTGATGAACTGAAGATTTACTCGATAACGGATCCGAATGCGGAAGCGAAAATAGAAAACAAGACTTTAAGAAGTCAAAGTGACCTTCCATGAGGTCGTAGAACTCAATGAGAACTGATGCGGAAGCAGCAGATCAAAAATATGACGAATAAGCCCCCAAGGGCAAAATGGTCTTTTCTGAAAATATGGATTCAGGTGCCACTGAGCACACCGCTGGAAAAACAACGAAAAACTAATTAAGATGACTCAAGAATCGCATGATTCGGAGTCCAGAATCGCATGATTCGGAGTCCGGACGGAAGAGAAAAGTCAAAACAAAGTTTTGACGTCGCCGCAGCCGTGAATAGTAACTTGGGAAAAATGCTGAAGTGCGTGTGCCGTTTTGAGGTGCTAAACGATATTTTTTAGAAAAACACGAAGAAGAAACCCCCCTTAAAATAATTTTTCCAAACTGACCGTGTCAAAAGAAAAATTTATTTTTGACGCAAAATCCCCAAAATGCCCTTACAACAGACTTTTTCAAATAGTGTAGGTGCGCACAAGAAATCAGATTTGACGTGGGGTTTTGGGGTCCGAGATGACATTTTATGGAAAAATGTTGTGAAGAAACCCCTACTAAAATCATGTTTTCTATGTGACCATGTCAAGAACCTAATTTATTTTTCCAAGGAAATTCCCGAAATGCTCCTAAATCAGAACTGGACAAGAGGGTGAAAGTTGCTACAGTGACTGTCCTGATCTGAGAGCGGAAACGGGCTAGAAGATGAATTTTTATGGAAAAGCACAAAAAAACAAACCCCCCTCTCCCTGAAATCGAGTTTTCTACATGACTCGCGAGAGAATTAAAAAAAAACTCACTGTAAAATGCCCAAAATGCCCCTCCATGAAATCTGGTCATTGAAGGCCAAAAAACTGCTAAATGCAAAATTGAATGCTGAACTTTGCAATGGATTTCCGATGCCAAGACGACATTTTTTGGAAAAACACGAAAAAGAAACCCCCCTAAAATCACGTTTTCTAAGCAACCATGTTGAAAGAAGAAAATAAAAATGATGTGAAAGGTCTAGAATGCCCCTAGATCAGATTATGCAACAAAAGTGGAAAATGAATCCCTAGGAGGCTCAATTTGCCAAGGAAGAGGTTTTTCTTGAAAATGATTATGCACGCAAACGTAACATACCTATTAGGACGTGTTACAATGGTCCATGGTTTAAAAATACCACCGATGCAAAATTTGACCCCCCAACGGCCAAAAGAGCGAAAATGCACATGAAATGAAAAATTTGAAATTTAAAATTGACAAATGATTTCAAATTACCATTTGACCCTTGGCCACACTTCATACAAGTTTAATGAGACCTAGTAGAGGTGTCGGAACACACTTTGCACCACCCGATTTGAAAATGAACCCTTAAAGGCTCGGTTTATACTATTTTAGCCCAAAAATGCAATATATGAAGTAAGATGCAAAAATGAAAACTAAATGGTGTTTGGCCCTTGGCCACACCTCACATATAGAAAATGAATGCTAGAGGATGAATTACATACACAATGCACGCACCGGTGCGAAAATGACATATTGAAACCCAAGTTTTCATGCTTTTCTCATTAAAGGCAAAATTCTACCTTTTTCAATAAACATGGATTACAAATGAAGTTTGGCCCTTGGCCACAAATTATATACATAGAATGAATATCAAAAAGTGTGCTTAAGCACATAATACAAGTTTGGAATCAAATATACATATTTGACAAAATGGCTACAAATGGCATTTCAAGCCAACCTTCACAAGAATGGAAATCTTCAAGTCCACAAATCATCCAAGCATAATGAGAATCTCAACATTGATTACTGTACCTGAAAAATGTCCCTGCTACGTGGGTTAGTAACATAAAGCTACCCGTAGGAGATGAGCATGCACAAACCTAGCATTTTACAATTTTATCACCTTATGGTGAAACATGTTAAAAGGGTTCATGCCACCTAACGTCTATATCAAAATGAGACTCAGGAAGCATCCTAAGCTACCTTAGAGTGTTTCTGGCATAAATCACATCATTCATGCATTTCAACAATATAGAAACATGTTATACAAAGCAACAAGATATAGATTCTCAAAGTCATCAACTTAAAACCTAAAATACGAAAACAACAAGAATGGGTCATGCCACCTAACATCTATATTCAAAATGAATCTATAGGATCATTCCTAAATTACATTAGAACATCAAAACACAAATCATGATATCGATACAATTTAACCAACATTGGAACTTCCAATACAACGCATAAAGCATGATTTCTCAAAGTTAACATCTTGCAACTTAAAATGGTAAATCAAACAAAGAACAACAAGTTACGATATCATCTAGTTATCAACTTGAAAAGAAATACGAAATCAACCAAAGTGGATACTTGGACCTCACGCCGGATCAGACCGACACCATAGTTACTTTAGGGTTACTAGCCTATGGGTAACCTCCCTATGTGCGCACTAGACTATATAGAGGGACAATTCCCCGTACTAGAACCAAGTCCTAGCTGTAGCCAAACAACGACATCCCCAAGTTTCCAAAATCAACAAGTTGTGCAACAATGTATATATCAACATGTATATACAAGATATCAACTATCTATCAAGCACAACCAAATTTGGAAACACATACAATATATGTACTAAGTCCACAACTACTATGGCATGACAAATGTCGAATCTTCAGTGTGCGATTCGTTACACGCTATAACAATATCTTTCAATATTGAAAACATAAGCTCACGAATTTAAATATAACAACAATGTTATCAAATGCTCAAATGTAACCAGGTGAATACACAACAAGTCCAAGTCCATGATTTAAACATAGAAACAACTTCCAAGACGCAATTAAATCAATGGAGCAATTAGATAAAATTTAATTAAATAAATACAACTAAATTCTCTAGATCCCAATTCAATTCCAAATAACCTCAAATTAATACATATTAAAGAATATAGCATGGTCATCACCTATATCCATTCTAAAACTCAATTAGGTTGTTGGAGTAATAAAGTGAAATTTTAATTAAATCATGCCAATTTAAATCCTAAGGTTCAAAAGCAACTTCAAATTGTCCCAAATTACTATATGCTAGTAAACAAGTTATGGTCATTACAAATATCAAGTTAAAAACTTAATTAAGCCAAGGGAACTATTAAATAGATTTGAATTAATCCTTTTAATTAAAATCTCTAGATGTTCTCAAATTGACATATGTTAGGGAACATGCCAAGGCCTATTGTAATATTACATTACAAGCTTATTTCATGCAAGTTATATCTATGTAAATTTAACTTTCACCAAAGATAAATATTAAAAAAAGTTGCAATTCTCATTCAAATGATTCCAATTTAATATATGTTAACAAGTATACCAATGCCTAAATTACTAGCATGCCACACTTTAATTCCAAGTTGTATATCATCATGAGGATTAAATCTCAAATAGAGAAATTAATTAAATGAAAGGTTTCAAAACCTAATCAAATATTCTAGATTTAATATATGTGAAAGTATATGGCATGCATATCAAGAATATCAAGTCGGAATTTCAAAGAAATGATTAGTGCACTTGTAGCAAATTAATTAATAATTACTAGATTTCAAAACATCTCCGATTACTTTCAATTTCACATAAGTTGAAGAGTGTATTAAAGCCTAACATAATATACTAACACATATTGATTTCAAACTAGATAAGGTCACATGAATTAAATATTTACTCAAGAAAAATATTAAATAAAATCTTCATTACTTGTCCAAAAATTCTTAATTTAATATATGTCAATGACCATACCAAGGGGTAATATAATTCCATGCCACATGTTTAAACAAAGCTATAATCAACCGGGAAAATCAAATCCTTCACAAGAAAAATAAATAATAAAATCTCTAGATTTGTTACCAAAACATGTAAATAAGTTGCATAAACATCAGTAGCAGGCAATATAACAAGAATAATAACCTATAACACCCCCTACCTCAATTTAAGATGGAAATCTCAAATCCCCACCGACAGAAAAGTGCTTCGAATCCGACGATACCGAAGGGTTTTGTTGGGGATAACACGATGAACAAGAATCCCAAGGAAGCCCCATGAAAATCATAACTTGACTTCAAACCCGAACTCAAGAAATGGTCAGAAATGGATTCTAATAAGGGGGAAAGATGCGTGGCGTCAAGGCGAACAATAAACGTTAAGGCCGAAGACTTTTCACCAAGGAAAAGTGGTTCAAAGGAGGAGAGAGAAGGTGGCAGCCCCTGGCTGCCGGCCAAGGAGTGGGGAAGATGAGAGAAAATCTGATTTTAAAAATTAGGGCAACCTATTTACAGAAATCTCAAAAAGTGCCCCGAAAGGGCCCCGCCTAGTCTGGAAAAGTGGAATTTGAGCAGACACACTTAAACGGCAAAACTCTGTGAACGAAAAAGATTCAAACTGAGAAAATATAAACAACAGAAGAAATGGCGTCAGAAATCAAGTCTCGAGCAGAGAGATATGCCCCGAACAAGTTCGGTAGCAACTAGGGTCAGAAACTCTGAAATTGGAGAAAAATGACCAGAAAGAAATTCTAAGAGCACACGACTCGACAAAATGTGAAAATGAATCCTGAAAGAGGATCCAGGCTCCAGATGAGGCATTTTGCAATAACTTTCGTTAATTGCACAATGGCCCCTACAAAAAAGGTTAACTGCTAAACTGCCCCAAAATGAAAGTATCTTCCAAAAGATATTTTCTTAGATACCCCTAAAATAAAATATCTTTAAAAGATATTTATGAAAAACACCCCAAGAAAAGAAAAAGATTCTGAAGAATTATGCATCCATGCCTCTATGGACACTGGGAGCAACTAGAGTACTTTCTTGCAAAAGTAAAGATACATATTTCGTGGAAACCACTTAGGAGGAAGGCTTGTGACGGCCCAAGTTTTGTAAACCCGGTGCGTTAGTGATGACCAAAAGATGACCCGATAACAGATCCGAAATGCAGAAGAGAAAGGTGAAACAACGGTCTCTAGAGATACAATGCGTCTCTAAGACACCTGTTGGCCTAAGAATTTTTATCTAAAGGTTTTGATGATTACAAACCATTAATGATGTTTATGTACTAATATTTTCATTGAGTTATATATAGTTCATATCTTATATGATGAACTAGATGAGCCATTTCAAGCATTCAAGTACTCAAGCTATGGACTCAATGAAGCCTCAAAGATTGCAAGAAATCAAAGAAAGACTCAAACTTCAAAGATCAATCAAACAATTTCAAGAAAGAAAGCAAATCTTCATCAAGCTCAAAAGATCATGGTCAGGAAATGGAGAAAAAGGGTAGATAGGATGGTGAGAGCTTTATATTTAAATGTTAAAGCATATTTGAATATCTTCTGAAGCTCAAGTTTTTAGGTTCATGCATATTTTCTCTAAAAATCAGTTTCTTAGAAGGCCTAAAATCTTTCCATGAACTTTACTTATGCATGCTCTCATAATAGGAAGTGCACAGAACAAGATGTGTCTCATTCTTAGTCTTACACAAGGATTGGAGTCACCTCCCAAATATAGGAGCCTGCTCTTTGCACTCCAGTAGCCAAATTGTGTGTCGTAGAATGCATTTTGTGAATTGGAGCCGCCTCCCAGTTATTGGAGCCGCCTCCCATTTATTGGAGCCTCCTCCAATTTTTTGTAGAGCCGGCTCTTCTAGATTATTTGAATCTTCAACGGCACTTTTCTGCATTTAAGACTTCCAACTACTTCTAACAGACAGATTAAGCCTCGATTGTCTATATAAAGAAGGCTTATTTTACTGAAGAAAAACACCACTGTATAATACATTCAAGAGAGCATTCAAGAGCATTCAATAAGCCATTTAATTTCTTCTCTGAGCTTTCACTTTCAACCATCACTACATTCTCTCATCCTAGAACTTGAGCTTCATTAATATTCTGATATTCTCTAGTTGTGAGCTTGCACTTGTATATCTATTGAGAGAGATTCTTGTATTTCATTTACAAACTTTGCTACAATCTTATAAGGGTTGGTGTGACCCAAAAGAAGCCTAGGAGAAGGGTGTTCTCCTAGCAAGGAAAAGAAGCAAGGTCTTGCTTCAAATTTGAAGGTTTGCTCTCCACCATTAAGGAGAAGCTCTAGTGAATTTGGGAAGTCTCAAGGGGGATCTTGAGCCGAGGAGTAGGAGTTTCTGAACCTCGCTAAATCACCGAGTTCATTGTTTGCATCTTCCTATCTCTATCTCTTTTATACTTGTGCTTTATATTGCTTGAATCTTTCAATTTATCATTGCATAATAGTTGTTGTAAAACAAATTTCATAAATTGCGAAAATTAGCCATTGACTCTATTCACCCCCCCTCTAGAGTCAATTAGTGGTTAACAACACCAATGTGACCCCAATGAGGTCATGGAACCCAAAGGAAAACAAATGCGGAAGTGTTGTTTCAAAAACGGACAAAAAGGAACCTAGGGGCAAAATGGTCATTTTGTAAAAAAATGAATTCAAGTGCTATTAAGCACACCACTGGGAAGACAATGAAAAACTAGTGATGGCCTCAAGAATTTCATTATCCGGATTCCGGACGAAGGAGAAATGACGAAACAAATAAAAACGAGCAATAAAGCTAAAAGGGTAAACTGGTAATTATCCAGAAATATCTGGGTGCAACCGAGCACACCGTTGGATAGAAAATGAAAAATTAATCAATTTTTTTTAAAAAAAAACTCACTTGATTTGGAGTCCGGATGAGGGAGAAAGGTCAAAAACAAAATCGACGTCGCGGCGGCCTGACGAAGGCCATGATAGCTACAGTGCCGTCAACCCACTACTGCTGCAACTGAGAGTAAAAACGGGCATCTAAACAGACTTTTCTGGAAAAACTCAAAGAAGAAACCCCCCTTAAAATCAATTTTTCTACCCAACTTGTGGACGAAAACAAAAAAAATGCATTGTAAAATGTCCAAAATACCCTCAAGAAAATCAGGTCTAGAGGTCAAAAATCGTTCCAAGCTACTGCCCAAAGAAAGGAAATGGGGTTTTGGAAGGTTTTTAAATTGCCTAAATTGAAAATTCAATCTTAAAATACACCCACAAGACCCTCGGAAGTTTCGGATCGGTTGTCATGCTTTTCAAAAAAAAGTCAATGAATAGTACCAAGTATAATTGCACTGAAGTCGGCAAAAACCTGGCAGTAATGATTTTTCAGAAAAAAATAGATTTTTGAGGGCCAAGACGATATTTTCTGGAAAAACACAAAGAAGAAACCCCCCTCAAAATTGAGTTTTCTATGTGACTTGCGTGGGAAAATGAAAAAAAATACATTTTGAAAGACCCGAAATGCCCCTAGAACAGAATAGGGTAAAACTCCCTAAAAATGCTACTTAGAGTCTTTGTTTCATTAAGGATGGTGTTGTTTGCCAAAGTGAGCATGCAAGCATATGTAATGTGATAAAATAGATGTGTTGTAATGTCCTATGGCCTCATGGCATGTCATATGCAAAATAGAACCCTTCAATGCATTAATCCACATATCTTCCATAGGCAACAATGAAGTTCAAAGTTAGCATACATTTCACATAAGTGTCTTTGGCCCTTGGCCTCATTACAACCACATTCAAAGAGTGTCAAAAGGTGCACTTAAGTGCACATTACATAACTTAGACAATAAGTACAAGTTTTATCAAAGTAAGCAAATGTAGGACAAGATATGCTAACATATGCATATTCTATGTCATCAAAAATACTTCAAGAACTCTAGTGAGTCTAAGAATGTTGTGCATCCCACACTAAGGCTTCTTTACCTGCAAAACACCCATTAACTTAGGGGTGAGTAAACAAGTTTACTCGTAGGGAATGCATGGGTTTATCTTTGTACCAAGTTACAATCCAATACCATTTAATTCATGCTATCAAGTGACAATAGAACTTTCAACATAACACAATGAGATGTAATTATACAAAGTTAACAACTTGGAATTTAAATGCAAAATCAAACCAAAGTGGATACTTGGACGTTACGCCGGATCAAACCGACAATGTGGTTACTTTAGGGTTACTAGCCCATGGGTAACCTCCCTATGTGCGCACTAGACTTGTAGAGGGACTTTTCCCGTACTAGAACCATGCCCTAGCCATAGTCATAACAAGGACATCCCCAAGTTTCCAAAATCAACATTTTGTGCACATTACATATATGTATCAACATAACATATATATATACAATGTAAAGACATCAACATGCACAAATCAATTTTGGAAACACAATACATGCCCTAAGTTCTCAACTAAAATGGCATGAAGAATATTGAATGATCATTATGCAATTTGCCACTAATTAAAACAATATCATTCAACAACAAGAACTTAGCCTCACAAGTATGATATAAGTTTAAAATCATAATTTAAACAATTAAATAAAACAACTAAATTCCCTAGATTTCACTTTTCATCCAAACATGCTCAATTTAATATATGTTGTAGTACATGTCATGGTTATTATATAAATCACTTCAAAACTTGATTTAAGTCATGGGAGCATATACATAAAAATTAATTAAATTAATTCATTAATCCCTCTAGATTTTAAAACAACTCTAAATGACCTCAAATTAACATAAGTTATGAATCAAGCCATGGTCATGTTATTTATCAAGTCTAAAGTGAATTACATATAAGTCACAATTAATCATTTATTTCTCATTTTAATACAAGACAAACATATAACTTAGATATCACTATAGGAACAAATAAAATCACTTAGAAGATAAATGATAACACCCCCTACCTCAATAGAGAATTGAATCTCTATAATCTAAGCAACCAAGCTCAAAATGGAAAACAAGTTTAGGGTTATTGAAGAGGGGAGTGAGAGGAAGCTTTTGTCTTCCAAGGTTTTATGTCTAAGGTGAGTGGAAGGAGGCCAAAATGAAGAAGAAAGCTATTAACCAAGCTTTTCTTCAATGGTGGCTAGGTTATGGTTCTTGAAAACAAGTGAAAATGAAAATGATAAAGTGTACAATGGTGAGTGGAAGGGCTAGAAATCCTCCACTCACTATGTGCTCTTACACTACCTCTCTCACACATACAATGCAAGACTAAATGGTGAACCTACACTTGTCATGAATTTATGGTTCATTCCTAGGCTTAATCTCAAGCTTACATTTATCACCGTCCTATGTAAACTTCCAAGACTTAATATTGAACCTACATTTGTCAACCATCCATGCCAACAAGTGTACCAATCCTAGGCCAATAAGTGGGTGAATCTCCACCCTCCATATGTCATCATCCAAGGCATCAAAGTGTTTCCACACAAATGTCAACAAGTGGACCAATGAGAGTGTGACACTTGTCACACTTTTCGAAAATTGCAAACAAGTCCTTTTTAAAAATATCTTCCAAATTAAATTGCAAAATGGTCCCTAAGATGAAAAATAATTACTTTACTTAATTACACTAAAACCCCTCAAGTTTAGGTTAATTACACATTCATGCCCTTTACAAGAAAAGTACTAATCTAGCATGCTTTTCAAGAAAAGTAAAAATACTAATGTCATGGAAATCAAATACCATAAATGCATGCAAAACCGGAATCAAATCCAATGTTGTGCTCGGATTTGATTCCGGTTTTGCATGCATTCATGGTATTTGATTTCCATGACATTAGTATTTTTACTTTTCTTGAAAAGCATGCTAGATTAGTACTTTTCTTGTAAAGGGCATGAACGTGTAATTAACCTAAACTTGAGGGTTTTTAGTGTAATTAAGTAAAGTAATTATTTTTCATCTTAGGGACCATTTTGTAATTTAATTTGGAAGATATTTTTAAAAAGGACTTGTTTGCAATATTTGAAAAGTGTGACAAGTGTCACACTCTCATTGGTCCACTTGTTGACATTTGTGTGGAAACACTTTGATGCCTTGGATGATGACATGTGGAGGGTGGAGATTCACCCACTTGTTGGCCTAGGATTGGTACACTTGTTGGCATGGATGGTTGACAAATGTAGGTTCAATATTAAGTCTTGGAAGTTTACATAGGATGGTGACAAATGTAAGCTTGAGATTAAGCCAAGGAATGAACCATAGATTCATAACAAGTGTAGGTTCACCATTTAGTCTTGCATTATGTGTGTGAGAGAGGTAGTGTAAGGCACATAGTAAAAGACGAAATAGGGAAAAGACAAAATAGGAAAAAGACAAAAAAAGAAAATCACCAAAAATGGAAAAGGAGGAAAAAGGCCAGGTCATTACAAGGCACGTGAAGTCAAAAACCAACTCCGAGCATGAAAAGTGAGGTTGTGCCAAAAACTGACAAATACGGAAAAGACAAAATAAGGAAAAGAACGAAATAGGGAAAAGGACAAAAAATGAATAGTGTCCGAAAAGTGAAAATGTCGAAATGACTCGGTCCTCCAAGGAAGTTGTCAATCCATACGAAAGAGTCTCAGAAACCAATTCTAAGCACTCGAGATGACACTAAGCGACGAGAAACAGAACTCAAAAAAGAAAATTAAACAGCAAAAATTTATTAGTAAAATTTCAGAAAAGGGGAAAGGGAGGAAATGACTGGGTCATTACATAAGTCTATTAGTTGATCATAATGTATAGTTTAGCTTTATTTGTTTATTTTCTTCTGCTTTCAGGTTGGTTCCCCCGAATAGGGTTTAAGGAACGGTTTTGATAAACTCTTAAAGAATCAAAGTATGGCGTTGCTGGGGACCGTCTTTTGGGCTAAGCTTCTTAAGTCATCATATGTGTGAAGTTTGCGGCATAGTGCTCAGATCGAAGATCGCATTGACCGACCAATCTTAAGTGGTTCAGGAAAGGAGCTGAATGTATGGTAGGCAAACAACCGCGGGCGCCGCCAAAAGGGCCAGTAGCCTCTTGTCATCCGCGGGGCACCCCAGTGTGCTCCCTCGGATTCTAAGGACCTGCAGGCATCCACCAGCACCTCATGGGCCCCCGTCGATCTGCAGAAAGCAGATCACCTGCTCCTGATTTCAAGCTGCATTTTGTCCTTTAAGAAATTTCTTTGGTCCTGATGGCTTTTAGGGTAGTTGGAGCTCGAAATTGAGTGGTTGGAGGAAGGATTTTACCTAGATAAGAGGTTGGAAGCTTGTATTTTTGGGGCATCTCACATTTGTGCTAACTTAGAGAGAGAAATAGTGAGTTTGGAGGGTTTGGTGTGTTCTTGAAGCCTTAGGTGAGAAAATGGAGATGAAGGCTTCTTCTTCGTCTTCATTCCTTGTATCCATGGGTAACTAACTCCCTATCTAGGGAGGTGATGAAGCCTTATTTTGTAAGCATTGCTTAGTTCTGATTTAATTTTGGGGTATAATGTATATATATGATTTTTCCATGAGCTAAAGCACCTTACATGATATAATGAACTTCAATGTCTATAAATAATCATTTTGAGTTAAATATCTTGTCTTAGATTATTTTCTCTCATGATTATATTGCTACATTTTCATAGTGACAATGGAGATGAGTTAATGGAAGTGATTTTTTTGGCATGATAATTAGGAAGTTTGATAATCTATTGCTTAGGGCCTTCCTTTGATAGATTATTCTTGATTTCTATTTCATATGCTTTTATTATGAGAATAAGGGCTTGATAATCTTTGGCTTAGTGAGCATGTCTAAGGTTGCATCCTAGTTTAGGTAACCAAAACATGTAATGCTTTGATAGGTTATTCTTGCCTATTGATTTCATAAATTTCTTGAAGGTAATGTAGTAATTTTGTGTTGTTGCATTCCATGGTCATATATATATGTTATTTCTCCAAGTAAATCATGTTCTAGCATGCTTATTAATAGGTAGTGGATTCACTTCCCTAGTCCCTTCTTTATTGTCTTTATCTCTTTACTTCCTAACACATTATTATTTTATGCATTTTTCAATTCCTAATTTTAGTGACAACCCAAACAAAACTCTATACCCCTTCATCATTCTAAAAGTGATTTTAGACACCTTGGTTGCCATAAACTAGCAATCCCAGTTCAACTTACCCGACCAATTGCCCTATTTTATGATGATTTATGCTATTGCAAAAGGGTTGATTATTATTGATCGTTGCATAGACGCATCAGTTGCAGAGATAGCTTCTGGGGATGTTCCATTCTATCATATTGGGACTGATGGAGGCTTGAGGTACAAGGGGTGGTCAGTAATACCTTCTACTGATGAGTTGAGGAAGGATGTGATGATTGAGACTCAACGTTCTGAGTTTTCTGTTCATCGAGGAGAAGACAAAATGTATCAGGATATGGAGCGACAGTTTTGGTGGGCAAGTATGAAGAAAGACATTGCTATCTTTGTCTCTAAGTGTAGTACTTGCTAGATGGTCAAGATTGATCATCAGAGACTGCCAGGTTCTCTATAGCTATTACCTATACCAGAGTGGAAATGAGAGAGCATTTTTATAAATTTTGTGAAGGGATTGCCTAATTCAATTAAGGACCACAATTCCATTTGGGTTATCGTTGATAGGTTGACCAAATCAGCTTATTTCTTGCCTATTCACACTGATAACACTTCAAAATAGTTGGCGAGACTTTACATTACTGAGATTGTAAAGTTGCATGGCATACTGTTGTCTATTATATCGGATCGGGATTCGAGCTTTGTATTGGGATTTTGGAAGAGTTTTCAGCATGATTTGGGTACAGAGTTGCATCTTAGTACTACTTACCATCATCAGACTAGTGGATAGACCGAGAGGGTTAATCAGATCATGGAGGATATGCTTTATTCTTGTACCTTTGACTTCAACGGCCATTGGGGGGAGTATTTGCCACTTGTGGAGTTTGCACATAACAATAACTTTCAGAAAACTATTGGTATGGCACTATTTGAGGCATTATATGGCCAACCTTGTAGTTCTCCTGTTTGTTGGATGAAGGTTGGTAAAAGCAGATTTTTGGGTCCTGAGTTCATTAAGGATACCTTAGAGAAGATTGCTTTTATTGAGGATCGTATACGCACTGCTTAGAGTAGGTAGAAGAGTTATGCAGATCATCTTACTCATGCATTGGAGTTTCAGGTAGGAGATTAGGTTCTACTCAAAGTGTCTCCTATGAAGGGAGTAATGCGCTTTGGGAAGAAAATGAAGTTGTCACCACGTTTTGTCAGTCCTTTTATGATAACGGATAGAATTGGAGCGGTGGCTTATTGCTTAGCACTTTTGGACAATTTCGATCGTGTCCACAATGTGTTCCATATTTCCATGTTGAGGAAATTTCTTCGCGATGAAGATTGTTATCAACATATTAATGTTAGTGAGATTGAGTTGCAGCCGGATGCAACCTATGTGGAACCACCGTGTCGTATTGTAGACCGTAGGGATCAGATTCTTCGCAATAAGATTATCCCTTTAGTACGTGTCTAGTGGAGCCATCACAATGAGACTGAATCAACTTAGGAACGAGAAGATGTTATTCGCTCAACATTTCCAGAAATAATAGAAGAAGGTAAGGGCGAATTCCAAGGACGAAATTCCTTTTGTTAGGGGGGAAGAATGTAATACCCCTAATTTTAAAAGGATAGTTTTGGTATTATTTTAAATATTTTAGTTGCATTTTATTTATTTATTTGCTTATGTGGTTATTTGATTATGTGGTTATTTGCCTAGGTGTTTAATTGAATTGTTTACTTATATATTTTATTTGCTTAAATGTGTTATTTGACTTAACTGATTATGTGCTTGAATGTTATTTGAATTAGTTGGTGTAATTAAATTGCAGGTGTTGTTTATTGTAATAAATTGTAGATTAAATGTTTCTTTTGTTTTATTATTATTATTTTTTTTATGATTAGTAATAATGGCCAACAAATTGGGTTCCATGGACTACTTGGATAAGGGGTTTAATGGGTACGAAAAATTACCCATGGATAATTGTATATGTATATATTTATAAATATATATATATATATATATATATATATATATATATATATATATATATATATATATAAGGAAAGTTTTTTAGTAATAATTTGATGTATATTTCTATATTTTATACAAAAAGAATATACATAGATTATACGTAACATATTTTTTTAGTTACCTTTTTAGTATTTTAATTTTATTATTTTTTTTATTAATTTGACTTGGATTGGGAAAAAGAGTAGGGTGATTATTTAGTCTATAAATATATAACTTTAGGGTTGAAAAAGGGGACTAGAAATATACCACGTAATATATTTTAGAGAGAAAAAGAAGGAAGAAGAAGGAAGAGAAAGAGGAAGAAGGGGGTTAGGGTGTTTATCAAATCCCTAAAGGCAAGTTCTTGTTCTACACTTCTTTTTTGATCTGTGAACTATTTATTTTGAGTATAATTTTAGGATTGTTTAAAGAACAATTAAAATTGCAATTTATAATTTAATTGATCTAAAACATAGGTTTTATGAATTTTGTTCAAAGTTGTTCTTGTTGTATGAATTGATAAATTCAAGGATTTGATTTGGTTTCTTTATGAATTTTTACATGTTTTAAATGATGTAATTTCATATCTGTGCATTGATGGAACCTAGAAACATGCTTTAGAATCCTTAAATAATAAAGAATGAATTCACAGTAGAAGTTTAGGGTTGAATCGCGTAAACAGTGTTTGATCCATTGTTACAGTGCTCGAGTCTTAGAAGCAAAGCTTGAGCCATAGGTGAAAAGCTCAAGCCTTGGATGTAAAGCTCGAGCTATTGATGTAAAGCTTGAGCCATGGACAGGAAGCTTGAGCCTTGGATGGAAAGCTCAAACTATTAGGATGAAAGCTCGAGCCTTACTTGGGAAATTTTCGTAAACAAAGTTAAATTGATCTTAATTGATTTTGAAGGGTCCTGAATATTAAATAAGGACTAGATATGAGTTTAAATAAATTTTAAATAGACTTGATCATAACAATGCATGCTATTTGAATGTTTTAAACAAACGAATAGATTTAATCTTTTAGATTGTGCTAGCAATTGAGATTAAATATTCAGCATGAATTGAAATTGGAGAATGCTCACTTGACTGTAAAATAAATATCGGTATGTTTAAGATTTAGTTTGTATAGGATACATGATGTAAAAAGCTTAAAGAAATTTATAAGTTATTCCTATTTTGTGATAGCATGATATTCTATTGTTATGTTACTTTTTGGATTAATTGATGTATTATTTTATTTGTTACATCAATTATTGGATTGTATGGATGTAGTGCACCAGTATAGGATGGTGGCACTCTAGGGACGGATTAACTTATCAGTTAAGTCCTACCTATTTTGTATAAGGAAATGGATTAACTAAAATGTTAAGTCCTACTTATATTCATGTCAGGTCAACTGAACAAGTTGGATGATACATAGTGGATTACTTTATATCGGATAGGATGGATGATATATATATATATATGTACCATGATATGAGCTTGAGCCTTAGGATCAGTGGTTAAGGTACGTATATTGCCAGAGATGTGTAGCTAGATATAGTGTAGTTGTGTGGCCTGGTAGGTCTGGTACTTATACCCACTAGTTGGGTAGTTATGTGCATTTTGCATGTTGCCTACTATTCAGGTTGAGGCAACCCTATAGTCTAGTGAGGTTCCTTTAGTGTGCAAATGTATTTATGGACTATGTAGTTATTGCATAGATTAGCTACACATATGTAGTTTCTCCAGTCTCTGTTTGGGTTGTCGTAGGAAAAACTTATTCGTGGGCCTGACCCACTATTATTTTTCAGGTATTCGTCAGTTTCTAACATATAGCTTGTTCGTGCTGAGTAGAGACAATCTACATCATTCTTTTGATTCTACATAGGATTCTCTTTATGTTTTAGTTTCGGATTTTAAATTCTTTTCAGTTATTTTAGTTGGGATTTTATTAGGGGTTCACTAGATGGATTCCCGAGTTGTAATGACATTGGAGGTTTTGGATATTTCATTTGGAGGATTAATTATTTATTAATTTAAGGATGTATTATTTAGTTTTTTCTTCTGCTATTTTATTTATTCTTTGTTATTTCTTTTCGAATCAAATGCTTGTTTATATACTTAATTTTTTGGTATCCCTCGGATCTGTATTCGAACTTGATCACCTGTGGCTCTAGAATTAAGGGGTATCACACACTGTAATGAAGAATCCTAAAAATATTCTAAGTGTTGATGAAAAAGACGCTTTGGAAAATATTTGAAGAAATTTGGCTAAGTATAGAAGTTTGGCTCAAGCACCCTTCCAAATGGCTAGAGCGTATGCCAAAAAGCTCAAGCTGAAGTTTTTCTGCTCGAGCCTTTGTTGTTAAGTCAGAATTTTAAGCTGCGAGATTTATTCTAACTATGTCATAATTCATCCCAGACAGGCCCAGATGACCCCAGAAGACCTAAAGCCCGTCCAAGCCTTATTAGAAGTCAATTATGTTATAAAAGGAGACACAAGGCCATAGAAAAACTCTCTGTTTTCTGTCTGTTTTTCTCTCTAAATCTAGTGACGATTTTTAGGATTTTTTTTGTAGTTTTTGGTAGTATTGTGCAATACCCCTAATTTCAAAATGATAGTCTTGGTATTATTTTAAATGTTTTAATTGCATTTTTATTTATTTACTTGATTATTTGGCTATTTGATTAAATGATTAATTGAAATTATGTGCTTAAATATTTTATTTGAATTAAGTGATTAATTGAAATTATGTGCTTAAAAGTTTTGTTTGAATTAAATGATTAATTGACTTCTTTGTTTAATTATAATAAATTGTTAATTAAATGTTTATTATATTATATTATATTATATTTTATTTTATGGATATGGATAGTAGTAATGGACCAATCAATTAGGTTCCATAGACTACTTGGATAGGAGGTTTAATGGATACGAATAATTACCCATGAATAGTTGAATATGTATATATATATATATATATATATATATATATATATAGAAAGAAAGTAATTTATTAATTAATATTATTAAAACATTAATATTAATAATAAATAATCTGATTTATATTTATATATTTATATAGTAAGGATATATATAAATTATATATATACGTAACATATTTTTAGTTACCTTTTAATATTTTATTTTTATTATTTTTCCTTATTAGGTTGACTTAGTTTGGGAAAATGATTAGAGCTATTTTATTTCTCTATAAGTATATAAACTATAGGTTAGTAAAAGGGGGTTATAAAATATTCACGTAATATATTTTAGAGGAAAAGACAGAGAGTTTAGAGGGAGAAAGAAGGAAGAGAAAATAAGAGAAAGAGGAAGAAGGAGGCTAGGATTTTTATCAAAATCCGTAAGGCAAGTTTTAATTATTCTCTTCTCCTTTAATTCATAATCTATACATGCTAGATTGGTTCCAGGAATTTAATTAAATTAATTGAACTTATTTACATTAATTAAATTGGAAGTTACGGTTCATGTGTTTTTAATAATGGGTATGTGTTGAATTTCCAAGTTTTGATAAATTGATGCATAGATTGTGTTTTTTGTTGTTCAAAGCATGTTAATATAACATAAAATTGCTATTGGGGCAATTCTAGAACATAAATCAGTTCGTAGGACATTAACAATGGAGATAAAAAGGGCAAAAAAAATTCGTTAGAGATGAGAAGAAGATGGCACGTGTCGGTCGACCGGTGGATATCCTGTTTAGACAACATCTTTTGTTGTCTAATTTTAATGGTTTTTGAAATTATTTTTAATTTGTTTTAAAACTTAAGTGGTATTTGGCTTTTGGGTTAAGTGGTTATTGGTATTTGGATAACATGGCATTGTTACGTAAAAATATACCATACATTATGTTAATTTGTTGATACATAATTTTATCAAATAGGATAATAACATGTAAAGTGTTATTTAAGTAATTAATTTAACCACTTTGAACAGTAGTTAGCGGTCGGTTGGTTTTACCACTTTTGTGGAAAAATAAAGATAATGTTTAAATTGGTAATAGCGTGGTATTTATTTTAATATAGGTAATTGTATTAATAAATAATTTTATTTAATTATTAAATTGTAAATCATTTTTGGGATAATGTTATATGTGTTTAATTAATTTTATATTATTAATTATGATTTAATTATATGAATGGATGTCCTTGTGATCTATAAAAATGGTCTATGTCTGTGGTATTTAATCTATCTTTGATTTATATAGTGTGGATGAGATTAAAGTTTATATGGGATGTGATCATGGAGGTAGGTAATAAACTAGGCTCCTTGATAATATATTAATATGGTTATATTATGAATTAATGCACCATTATAGGATGGGCATATATTAGGGACGGATTAACTAAAAGGGTTAAGTCCTACCTATTCATGCATAAGAGAATGGATTAACTAAAATGTTAAATCTTACTTATATTTGTGTCAGGTCAACATCATAGTTGGATGACATAATATAGTTTACTTTTATGGTTAGATAGGACGGATTATATATATATGATTATATGCCATGATATGAGCATGAGTTTTAGGATCAGTGGTTAGGGTGCATATATTGCCAGGAATGTGTAGCTAGATATAGTGTAGTTGCGTGCCCTTGTAGGTCTAGGTACTCATGCCCACTATTTATGCGTTTTGCATGTTGCCTACTATTCAGGGTTGAGGTAACCCTATAGTCTAGTGAGGTTCCTTTAGTGTGCATATATATATTTATGGACTATTAGTTATTATTGAATTAATTAGGATGAATATGAGTTTTGAGTCTCTGTTCGGGATGTAGTAGATTAGAACTTGTTTGTGGGTTTGACCCACCATTATTTTTTAGGTGTTCGTCAGTTCTGAACTTAGATATTGTTCGTGTTGAACAGAGATAGTCTATTCACTCCTTCGACTTTACGTAGGATTTCCTTCTTTATGTTTTAGTTTTGGAATTTATTTATTTTAGTTAGATTATAGGATTAGGGGTCCACATGATGGATTTCTGAATTGTAATTTTAATTAATTACTGGTATTAGAGGATATGGTTTATTGGAGGATTTATTATTGGATTAATTAATGGTTTTATTATTTAGTGTCTTTCAGCTATTATTCTTTATTCTTAATTCATTTTGTATTCTATGCTTGTTAAATACTTTAATTGTTTGATATTCCCTCGGGTTTGGGCTTAGGCCTGATCAACCCATGTCTCGTAGTCGAGGGGTATCACAGTTGGTATCAGAGCACTCCATGTTCAAGTGTCTCTAGGGATCTATCGTTATTTGACTTCCGCGTAGCGTATTCTTTTATTTAGAGCCTAAGTATAGGATTCATTGTATGCATTTGATACATTATATATATATATATACACACACATTATATATATATATGTAAATCAAATAAATCAATGCATTAACCTCACCTAGTGGGCCCCACAAAAATGTCATCACCATTGTATTTCTACTCTAATTCGGCAGGTAGCCTTGCTCTAACAGATATTATATATAATATGCAACAACAAAATATAAACCACAAGTCTCCAATTAAAATAATCAATCTCCAATTGATAAGCCTTCAATCATAATTAATCAAATTAATTATGACAACAAAAAAAAAATAATAAGAAAACAGATTAAATCTTAAAAATTCGGATTGTCACAAAACTGGATGCAACCAAGTATACCATTAGATAGATAAGGAAAAATTAATAAATCTAGACTCAAGAATCACTTGATTCGGAGTTCGGATGAAGAAGATATGAAACTCTAAAGTTTCATAAAATTAGATTTTTGGGTTTCAAATCAATGCGGCGAGGGTACTTGACCAGGGGTAAAATGGTTTTTACAAACAAAACTAGATGAAATCGAGAATACCATTAGATAGACAAGGAAAAATTAATAAATCTAGACTCAATAATCGCTTGATTCAGAGTCCGGATGAAGAAGATATGAAACTCCAAAGTTTCATAAAATTAGACTTTTGGGTTTCAAATCAATGCGGCAAGGGTACTTGATAAGCGGTAAAATGGTCCTTTCAGATAGAATTGGATGCAACCGTGTATACCATTGGATAGACAAGCAAAAATTAATAAACTTAGACTCAAAAATCACTTGATTCGGAGCCCTGATGAAGAAGATATGAAGCTTCAAAGTTTCATAATATCAGACTTTCTGGGTTTTGAATTTGTGCAGGGCCTGCATAGATTTTTGGATTTCAAATGGGGTTTTGAGGGCTTAAACGACATTTTTTCGAAAAAATGTTGTGAAGAAAGCCCCCCTCCCCCAAAAATCATGTTTTCTACATGACCATATCAAGAGAAATTTTTATTTTTCAAGTGAAATACCCGAAATGCCCCTTAGATCAGAACTTTTTTCAAAAAAACCTGAAAAAAAAAAAAAAAAAAAAAAAAGAAGAAGAAGAAAAGGAATGTACCAGATTTTCCAGATCTGCGAGTTGTTTTCGATATCAAAATAATTATTTTTTTTTGAAAAAACATAAAGAAGAAACCCCCCCCCCCCTCCCCCCCTAAAATCACATTTTCTATGTGACCATGTTACGGCCGGAATTTATTTCCAGGAGAAAAACCCCAAAATGCCCTTAAACCAGAAAATGCAAAAAAAAAAAAAAAAAAAAAAATGTAAAATGAGTCCATAGGAGGCTCATTTCACCAAGGAAAGGGTTTTTTTCTTGAAAACGATCATGCACGCAAATGTAACTTATCTATTAGGACGTACTACAATGATCCATGGCTAAAAAATACCACCGATGCAAAATACGACCCCACAACGGCCAAAAATGGCAATAATGAAATAGAAATGGAAATTTTAAAAACCAAAATTAAAAAATGATTTCAAATTACCGTTTGGCCCTTGGCCACACTTCATACATGATTAATGAGACCCTATGAAAGAATAAAAATAGAATTCTCACACCCGATGCAAATATAGTAAAGTAATGACTTGTTATTTTTCAATATTTCTATAATATTTCATGAAGTCAAAAATTACATAGGATACAAAATAATAGTCATTGGCCTCCGGCCTCATCTCATACATGTCAAATACATCGTAAAAGGTGTACTTATGTACATGTTACATATATGGAATCAAAGATACAAGTTTTGACATATAAAACTACAAATAACATTTCATGCTAACATTTTCATGAAATAAAATACTTCAAGTCTACAAGACATCCCAAAGCAAATGCAAAGCCCCAAGTCTTGAATCCTGTACCTGAAAAATGTCCCCACTACGTGGGTTAGTAGGATAAAGCTACTCGTAGGAGATGAGCATGCATAGACCTAGCATTTTACAAACTTATTAAATTGATATAAATCAATTCATACGGTCATGCCACCTAGCGTTTATGTCAAAGGTGAGCCCCAGGGAGCATCCTAAGCTACCTTAGAGCATTTTTAGTATAAATCACATCATTCATGCAATTTAACAACATAGGAGCTTATAGTGTAATGCAACAAGACATAGGTATTCAAAGTTATCAACTTGGAACCTAAAATGTGAAAACAACAAAAATGGTTCATGCCACCTAACGTCTATGTTCCAAATGAGTTTAAGGAATCATCCTGGACTACATTGAACAATTAAAACACAAATTATAATTTCAATGCAATTTTAACTAACATTAGAACCTCTAATACAATGCATCAAGACATAGATTATCAAAGTCAACAACTTGAAATCTAAAATATGGAAATAACAAGTTATAACAATTGTTTGATGATATTGATCTCTGAAATACTCCATTTTGCACATATTCACACTTACATGAATTATGTGGGGTATAAACTAGAAGTCTTGTTTTGTTTTGAATTAAACTAAGATGAGCAGGTGAATTTGATGATTTTGATAACCAAGGCATTAAAAAATAAATAAAAAAATTGAATGAATGAAAAAAAAAATAAAAAAATAAAAAAATAAAAAAGTAGTAGAAAAGGGTCAAGTCAGGTCTGTACCTAGATTGCTTGAGCAATTAAGCCCTTAGGGGTGTGTTCTGACACCTAATGCCCTAAGACCATCTGTTTTGGGAGTCATTGGCTGAAAGCTTGTTACATAAGGGGTTTAGGTTTCCTAGATTACTTGAACAATTAGGTCCGTAGGGGTGCTTCATCACTTAATGCCCTAAAACCGTCTGGTTTGGGAGTTATTGGCCGAAAGTTCGTTACATGGGTGATTTAAAAAGCTTCATAGACCTAAACATTGCATAGTATCCTTTTTGAAAAATGCATACCAATAAAAAGAAATAATGCCTGAGGAATTGGAATTTAAAAAGTTTGCCTGTAAGTTGAGGGATAGCAAGGAATAAATGCAAGTATGGATAGTAAGCCACATGTTGGATTGTAAGATTCACTTTTAAAGAGTTTTGGAGATTGAGATTGTTGAATAAATGATTAAACTGACATATGGGGACCATGACTGCTAAATTGAAATTGGAAATTGAAAGTTTTTATGATTAATATAATTGGTTATACTTGCTATATTTAATTGATTGATGAACTGCAGGGATATCACGATTTGACAACAGGCTTGAATGAGCTTATTGTGCAATTAAGACACTATTTGAAATGTTTTTGGGTATCATCACTGGAAACCCTCACGAGACTATAACTCGTCTGTAAGGGGTAAACTAGGGGTTTAAAGGCTTGTTGCACCACGAAAGGGGCTCTTTAGTTCTGTATTGCTAAGGGACTAGCAATATGTAAGTTTAGAGGTGTGATGAGCGCTGAATATTGCATATTCAAACCCCTAAATATACGTATGTTAAGACCTAAAGTGATATTTCTATCCATTGTTAGACTGTTTTATGTTTATTGTGTGTTTATAGGTACTTTCCCAAAGAAACGGTTAAAATTGGGACTTTATGATGAAAAGATTGATATCAAAGCTTACAGAGTCGTTACCGGTCATTCAAAGCAAGCCGAGAGCTTAAATGGTGAAGTTTGAAAAAATTCAAGTACCAAAGCTCGAGCCAAAGTCCTGAGGCTCGAGCCGTGCAAGAAAAAGAAGAAAATCAACAAGACATTAAAGCTCGAGCCTTATACTTTCATAGCTAGAGCCTTACTCTGTGGTGCTTGAGCCTTACCTTAGGGTGCTCGAGCCTTAGCCCTCAAGCTCTAGCACGAGGTGTCAGAATTTAAAGAGTTAATTTTGAAGGAAAATCAAGCTCCCAGGGCCTCGTGCCAGACCTTAAGGATCGAGCCTTGAGTACCAACAACTCGAGCTTGGTACCAAAAGCTTAAACCCTATGAAGCTTGGATTGAGCAATGTTAAAAGAAGAGAACCCCAAAATATTCTAAGTGTTGAAGGAAAAGACGCTTCGGAAAATAGTTGAAGAAATTTGATTAAGCACAAAAGTGAAGATCGAGCACCATTCCTTGAAGCTCGAGCAATAATTCCAAAAAGCTCGAGCTTTGTTCCGAAAGCTTAAGCTTGAGCCCCAAAGATCGAGCTCCATTTCTTGAGCTCGGGCCTTCCAAGTCGGATTAGATTGAAAGTTACAGGATTATTCTTTTCTAAGTCGTATTTCACTCCAAATCAGCCAAAAGACCTAAAAGCCCACCAAACCTTTATTTTTTTCTATAAAAGAAGGCACGAGCCTTAATAGAAGAAGTTCTTTTTTCTAATATTATTCAGAAGGTTGATATTGTGGTGGCGGCTTTTAAGGTTTCCATGACTTTAGAAGGTGAAAAATCCTGAGAAGAAAAGTGTTGTCCATGACGATGAAGACGATAGCAACACAGATGATATTCTACATCGTCATGAGTAGCTAATTACTCTCTTAGGGCACTGATGTAACCCATCTAATTACTATGGTTTGATTATTTTAACTTTGGGATATTTTTAATATATATTATATTTCTGATTACATGATTATGAGCAATTGAGACAACTCAATTGGATATTTTAAGTTTTAATAATTTTTGAATTGTTATTACCTTGTCTTAGATATAACTGTTCATTAACTATACTCAACCCATTCTTATTGGACGGTATCTGGCAGAGCCCTGCCAGACATAAGAATGGAGATCATGTAATGATGTTCTAATGTTTTTTATAAATGAATGTTTTCATATTCTATGCTTAGGAAAGATGGATTATTTACAAAATTAGTTAAAGTAGGTAGGTGGATAGTCCATGCTAACCGCAGATAGGTTATAGTTAACTGTAATTTATAAAACATCTTTCTTTAAAAACTGAATTGAACAAATGTTATTGAGTTAAATTTATTTGAAATATAAATTGTTAAATCCCCAGAGTTGAAATAGTTGACCATAGTATGAAGTTTGTGGTGAAGTCAAAGCCTTAAGACCTCTCTCTCTCTGATTACTTTAGTTTAATTTTAGTTTTATTTTATTTTATGTTCGTGACAACCAATCAATCAATCAATTCAATCAATTACCTGTAAACCAAGATATTAGTTAAAAACAAAGCAAATAAAACTCCTTTCCCTATGGGATCGACACCCTCTATATAGTACTATCCTATAAAGATTCGTGTTATTTACGAGTGGTAATAAAATACTAGCAACACTTGCTATGGAAATGTCCACACCATGACATTCCAAAATGACAAGTGTTCAATATTTCTATAAAAACATATTCGACACCCACAAGGACATATTTGATACTTCATGTGGAGGTTCATATTTTGGGAAACATGAAAATAATGTTTGGCACCTTTTTAAAACAATGAGAGAAAATTAATTGCATAAATCTCACACTTCTCGGGTGAGTCATCATTCTATTGAAAAAAAGAAAAATTTGAAGGTGTGTCAAATTGAAAGTCCAATGGAGATTGTTGTCGAGGTCAAAACTCTCACTAAAAGACTTGATCAATTTATATTGAGTCAAAAACCGTCAACCCAATCATCTCCTTGTCATAATCATTCTTATCATTCTTGTGAGCCTTGCATGACATGTTCAAGTGTGTTGCATATTACTTCCAATTGTCCCCATGGACATGCGCTTAATGAACAATATGAACAAGTCAATTCAACATTTGCTCACCCTCATTCAAATGCTTATGTTCCGATGTGGAGTGAAAATGCAAGTCCTTTTCAAGTTAAAAATTTTCAAAGTCGGTATGTTCCTATAACGGCCCAAGTTTTTCAACCCAGTGTGTCAGTGATGACCCGAAAGTTGACCTGATAATAGGTCCAAAATGCGGAAGCAAAAGATAAAACCATAGTCCTTTGAGATAAAAATCATCTATAAGGCACCAATGTGATATTCCATGATGTCACGGAACTTAAGGAGAGCGAAAGAGGAAATTAGGTTAAAACGGGCTAAATCCGTCAACTAAGGGCAAAATGGTCAATTCACAAATAAAAGGAGAAAATTGACTCTAAATAAGTCAAACAAGGTGAATACAACCTAATCTAATCATTTCACAATATTCCAAGAGGTTCCAAGAACATTGGCCAAGAATCCCACAAAATTGCCCTTTTCCCGGTTTAAGCGAAAACTGACACTACCTCACTAAAACATGAATAACTCCCACTGTGATTGGAATCTGAGAATGGCATAGATACCATTGTAAATTTGACTCAAAATTCTAAAGTTTAAGCTCAAGAATTACCCCATTTCGACTAGAAATAAAGAAGTTATGACCATTTGAAGTTGGAACTTCAGTGCTGAAACATAACAGAGAGGTTGTGTGAATGCAAGCTATTTCAGTTGACCGAAATAGAGTTTTGGACGACTGAACCGGACATAAATTTGTTGAAACATGTTTTTTGAGAGGGAGTTGTTTCGGTTGACCGAAATAAAGTTTCGGTCGACCAAAATGACCCTGAACAATGCAAAAGACTACTAGAATGAGTGATTTACTGTACAAAGAATTTCCCAAAAGCCATCGGTCGACCGAAATGGAGTTTCGGACAACCAAAACACCTCAACAAGCTGCTGTAAGACCTGCTATATGCCAAATGTGTTAAGGTTTAACCCATGCTTCAAATCCCCTCATGAATTGGTTCAAAAATGAAAGTTTAAAACTGATTTTCAATGAGATTTGAGTATGTGAGCATGTCAACAACCTTAAAATGAATAAATGAATATATTACAACAGCTTATAGCCTTATACATGTCTATTACAAGAATTTCATATGCTAAACCTCCAAAGTTGGTTTAAATACATTTTTGTAGCAAAAGTTGGTACCAAATGAACATAAGTGCTAAAGTAAACATGCTTATAATGTCAAAAGTGAATACTTAAGTATCATTACACATAAAGGAAGTTACATTAGCTTCTAAAACACCATACACCCGTGGTATACAAAATATGGCATCAAAAGTAAGACATGCTAAACACTTGCATGTCAATATACAAAAATGCTTCAAATTGCTCATAAGCTCGTAAGGATGATGAGCATCCAAGAACATAGTCTATTTACCTATAAAACAACCCAAACCACTAGGGTGAGTAATCAAGTTACTCGTAGGAAGAAGCATATGCGTATACCCTAAAGTTTCAATATCATTGCAAGATCAATATAGACGAATACAAGGGATCATTCCACTTAACGTCTATGTTCAAAGTGTTCTAAGGGATCATCTTAAGCTAACTTAAATGATTCTTTAACAACACATATCAACATCAATGTACTTAACAACATCAATTCGCCAATAACAAAAATTACAAGTTACAATTAAGCATTGATTGTCAACTTGGAATTGAATGCGAAATCAATTAGTGGAAGACTTGGACATCACCTCTCGAACTAAACCAAGATCAAAATGGTTATTCCGGGCATTAACCCGCTTGGAAGACCACCCTAGTGCGCACAATCTCAATTGGGGAGAACTCATACCTCCCGCACTAGAGCTAAACTCTAGCCATATCACTTATAACAATGTCCCAAGAGAATCCAAAATATATCAAGTTCAAAACTTATATAAAATAATTTAAGGCATATAAACCACCTTCCATGCACAAGTATTTTGAAACTACACAAACCATGTCTTAGGGTTCCAAGTCTAAAATGGCATACCCAATGACAAGTCCTTAACATGATATAATGTGCAATATAATACCACCAACTTATCAATTTAAACCATGCCTTAATAATAAGCTATATATACTAGATTACCACATTATAGTAACAAGCTTCTAAAATAATTACAATTACCAATAGTAATCAACTAAAATGTAGGATTAACATCACAATAGTATAGTAATTCAAATCAATAAGAGTTCTATACGACATTAATGATCCTACTCAAGATACACACACAATATACATGCTTAAATCAATAAACCCTAAGTCAATCATAAGGATTTCCTATAGTATGCAATACTACAATTCTAAAGGCATGTACACAATATATATTAAACCCCAAAGTATTATAAAATATTTAGAATATAAACATACTACCACCCCTACATCAATATAGGATTGAATCTCTATAATCCAAGCAACCAAGCTTAAAAATGGAAAACAATTATAGGGTTTTAAAAAGGAGAGCAAGAGGAAACTTTTGTCTCTAAAGGTTTTTGGTCTAAGGTGAGTGGAAAGAGGCCAAAATAAAGGAATAAGCTATTAACCAAGCTTTCCTCCAATGGTGGCCAGGTTAGGTGGTGGTGTTGTTCGGTCGTTTCTACACCACAAGCTTGGAAAGTGTGCATTAAGGCGAGGGCCAAATTTTACATTTATAAAAGCCACTACTACCTTCACTAAAAATATAGTTAGGGTGAGTAGGGATCGTCCCAAGGGATTGGAGTCGAATTTGGTTGTGGAATCACTATTAGGGTTAGTAGGTCGAATGATCAAACAAATTGTTGGTTGGTTGATTAAACTAGAGAGTAAATTAAACTAAATAATTGAATGCAATAAAGAGTAAGTAAGAGAGAGAGATCTTGGGGTTTAGAGGTCACCACCAAACAATACTTTTCTACACCCTTAACAAGTGACTAATGAGGGAATTGTGTGTTGCACTATTGATGTGTGTGCGTGTTTGGTTGATTCAATTAGCAAGGGTGACCAATTAAGTATATATTGTCTAATCAACATGTAAAAAGCACAATATATCTAACAATTAAGTATATATTGTCTAAATAGTATGTGAAAAATACAATATATCTAGCAAGTCATTAATCATTTCATTAAGCTCACAAGCCAAATACACCATAAGGTTAGAGACATATATTACTTGCATTCAAAAGTATGGAACATCAAATAACGAGCATGAATTGTCCTCCCATCTAACAACTATGCTACCACTACACTACAATTAAGCTAATGACATGAAATTAAACTAATTAAGCTAAGGGAAAGGCACAATCCATCAAGAAATGAGCATGAACCATCAAGAAAATTACAAGAGTATTCCATTAAGCACTATGTTTTGACAATCTCTAAATCTATGGCATTAATACACATAAATATGCATCAATAACACAAGAAATGGAGACAAATACATGAACATCTATTCTAGCACACATAGACATATGGATAGAATAAAATGATCAATTGGAAGCATTAAACCACACAAATCATTGAATAAACAAGATCTATATATATAAAAGTGTCAAAACATGTATTACAACACTAATCCCTCAATAATACACAAAATCAAGATATAGAAAGCATGCTTAGGGCTAACTCTAGTCCCAAAAAGATGTCTAGCCACTCATGGTAGTGCTTCTCCAACCCTCAAGGGCAAACTCCATGGAAATAATCTACTCCTTGGTTGATGAAGAGCTCCTAAGCTTGTGTCTCTAGCCTCATCCTCCTTTCTTCCTCCCTAAGAATAGCCTCTAGATTGATTCTTGGTATGCTAAGTATATCCTCCTCAAAAAGTGTATCATATTCTATATATAGGTAGGTCAAGTGACACACAAAATGAGCTAGGGTCGTGCACAAAATATTCCCCAATGATTGGATAAGGACAGCTTTCAATATGCTGGAAATTTAACTTTTTCGCACTGGAGAACTTGGATCGATCGAACATGGCTGAGATCTATCGAATTGAAGTTGGATCGATCCTCAATGGCGGCGCTTTTTGGATAAAAACAAATCTGAGATATTTTTGGGAAAAGGACAAAAGTGGTTGGTAGGGTGGTACAACTAGATAAGATCAATCATTTTGATAAGGACAAGGTAGTTCGATCGATCGAAGAATGATGTTGGATCGATCAAACTTTTGAGATCTCTGAAAATGTCATCATGGCTCTGATCCATCTTGAAGTGCTGAGATCGATCATGTTGGATCGATCGAACTTTGATCTAAGATCGATCGAAGATGTTGATTTTCACCTTTTTTTTCCTTTTGCTTCCACTTGGTTCCTTTCTTTGATTAATCTCATAATTGCTTCAATTAAGCTCTTATTTGGCTAAGTTAGCTTATTTTCGGAATAAGTGCCTGAAAATGGAAATAACACGAAATCAATCTAAAACGGTAAAGTAAGATAGATAAAGGTACTAGAATGCCTAAGCTTGAGGGGTTTAAATACGCATTTTTCAGCGCTCATCACTAGGGTTTTGAAGAACAAAGGAAATGAAAAGGATAAAGTGTAAAATGGTGAATGGAAGGTCTAGAAATCCTCCACTGACTATGTGTTATTACACTGCCTCTCTCACACACACAATGCAAGACTAAATGATGAGCCTACACTTGTCACAAATCAATGGCTCCTTCCTAGGCTTAATCTTAAGCCTACACTTGTCAACCATCTAAGCCAACAAGTGCTCCAATCCTAGGCCAACAAGTGGATGAATATCCACCCTCCAAATGTCAAGAGATTATACATCCAAGTCACTCCACCCCAATGCCAACAAGTGGCACCATGAGAATGTGACACTTGTCACATCTTCCAAAAATTGCAAAAAAGTCCTTTTTCAAAATATCTTCTAAATTAAATTACATAGTGGTCCCTAAGATAAAAAATAATAATTATTTACATAAGTACATTAAAACCCCAAAAATTAAGAATATTTACAAGAAAGTATGCATCCATGCCCTTTATGAAAAATGAAAGCAACTAGCATGCTTTTCTACAAAAGTAAAAGTACAATTATCATGAAAATCAAATATCATGGATGCATGCAAAACTGGAATTAAATTCGAGCACAAAAAGTGAGGTTATGCAAGGAAAAAAAAGATAAACGGGAAAAAGACAAAATAGGGAAAAGACAAAATAAGAAAAAGACGAAAAAAGAAAATCACCGAAAAAGGAAAAAGGAGGAAAATGACTGGGTCATTACAACCTACCTTCCTTAAAAGGATTTCGTCCCCGAAATCGAGTCATACCTAAAAGAGAGAACAAATTGGGATACCAAGAGCGAACCTCATGTTAGAGCTCCTAGGTAGCCTCCTCAACACCGTGATGTCTCCACAAGACCTTAACCAATGGAATGGTCTTGGTCCGCAAAACCTACTCCCATGAATCAAGAATCTAGACTGGACCCTCCTCGTAGGTCACATCCTAATCAACAACATCTGTCCATTGTAAAATTTGCAATGAATCCTGCTCGTACTTTCTCAACATAGAAACATGAAAGACGTCATGAACCCTATCCATGTCTGGCGGCAATGCCAAACGATAAGTAACTTCACCGACGTGCTCCAAAATCTGAAATGGTCCAATGAACCTAGGAGACAACTTGCCCGTCTACCAAAATCTCAGAAGTCCCTTCCGTGCAGAAATCTTGAGAAAGACGTGGTCCCTTACCTCAAAAGATAAGGATCTCCTTCTCCTATCAGCATAACTCTTCTGCCTGCTCTGAGCTGTAGCCAACCACTGCCGAATCAACTTAATCTTCTCTGTAGTCTCAATGATAATATCGGGACCCAAGGCGACTACATCACCTACCTCGGTCCAACAAACTAGAGATCTGCAAGGTCTGCCATACAACGCCTCAAAAGGTGCCATGCCAATACTGGTCTGGTAACTGTTGTTGTAGGCAAACTCAACCAAAGGTAAGTAGTTTTCCCAACTACCCCCAAAATCCAAGATGCAAGCCCGTAACATATCCTCCAGGTGCTGAAATGAAGCCCTGTGTCAAGAGCCTCTTGAAAACTCTACCAAAAGTGAGACGTGAATCTGAGATCCCTATCCGAAATAATGGATACCAGAACCCCGTGATGCCTAACAATCTGCCTCACATATAGTCCACTAAGTCTCTCTACGTCATATATCGCTACCATAGGCAAAAAGTGAGTCATCCTAGTCAATCTATCAATAATGACCCAAACGGCATCATTCCCTGCCTTAGATCTCGGAAGTCCCGTCATGAAATCCATAGTGATATGCTCCTACTTCCACTCTGCCATTGGTAGTGGTTGCAACAAACCTGCCGGTCTCTGATGTTCTACCTTCACTTGCTGACAAGTAAGGCATTTAGCCACCAACTGAGAAACATCCCGTTTCATGCCTTTCCACTAAAACTGTCTCCTCAAATTGTGATATATCTTCGTACCACCAGGATGAACTGCGAGTCGAGAATGGTAAAAATCCTAAAGAACAACGTCACGACAAGACAAAAGAACAAACATCCTTCCTCTGTACCTGAGACCACTGTCTAAATGCAAGGTCCAACCCTCTACATTCTCGCCGCCTAAAATCTGATTGTGGATGGACTTCATCTCCCCTCTCCCCTGTTGTGCCTCAATAACACTGCCAACCAGAGCCGGTTGAGCCACAAGGCTAAACAAGATAGCCGGTGAAATATCCTCATACAACTGTAAACCAAGATCTGCAAGCTCTTCTAGCATCTTCCATCTGTGGACGGAAATGCTAGCAAGAGTACCCCATGACTTTCTACTCAATGCATCGGCCACCACATTGGCCTTTCTTGGATGATACTGTAACTCAAAGTTGTAGTCCTCCATGAACTCAACCCATCTGCGCTATCTCAAATTCAAATCCTTCTGAGAAAAGAGATATTTGAGACTCTTGTGATCGGAGAAAACCTCAAACTTCTCCCCGTACAAATAATGTCTCCACCCTTTCAGGGCAAAGATAATTGCTGCAAATCATGTGTTGGATAGTTCAACTCGTGAGTCTTTAACTGTCGAGACCCATAAGCAACCACCCATTCTGTCTGCATCAAGACACAACCCAATCCTTCCCGCGAAGCATCACAATAGACTACGTAACCCAAACCATGTTCAGGTATGATCAAAACTGGAGCTGATGTCAACCTGACCTTTAACTCCTGAAAAGTAAAGTCACAAGCCTCAGTCCATATGAACTTGACTCCCTTGTGAGTAAGTCAGGTCATAGGTGCCACTAAATGAGAAAAATCCTGAACAAATCTCCTGTAATAGCCGGCTAAGCCAAGAAAGCTCCCAATCCATCATAGACTCAATCTTCAACGGATCCACTGCAACACAGCCCCCTGACATGACATGTCCAAGGAACTTCACTTTCGGTAGCCAAAATTCGCATTTCTCGAACTTGGCATACAATCGGTTATCCCCAAGGATCTACAAAACTACTCTCAAGTGATACTTATGCTCTTCCCTCGAAGCTCAGTACACGAGAATGTCGTCAATGAACACCACCACAAATCTGTCAAGATAGTCACTGAATACACGATTCATCAAATCTATGAAAGCTGCTGGAGCATTGGTCAAACCAAATGGCATCACCAGAAACTCACAATGGCCATACCGTGTATGAAAAGCAGTCTTGGATATATCATCATCCTTAACCCTCAACTGATAGTGACCCGATCTCAAATCGATCTTCAAAAAGCATGTCGCTCCCTTCAACTGATCAAATAAGTCATCAATCCTAGGCAAATAATACCTGTTCTTGATCGTAGCGTGATTCAACTTGCGATAATCGATGCAAAGTCTCAAAAACCCATCCTTCTTCTTCGCAAAAAGAACCGATGCTCCTTATGGTGAAGCATTAGGACGAATAAAGCCCTTAGCATTCAAATCATCAAACTGACCTTTCAGCTCATCAAGTTCTGCTGGTGCTATACGGTACGGTGTCATAGAGATGGGTGTTGTATCGGGAATGACATCAATGGCAAAAACAACTTCCCTTAAAGAAGGTAACTCTATCAGTTCCTCTGGAAAGACATCAACAAACTCCTCAACAACTGCCGGAAGAACACGGCTCAAACTGTTATCCTCGTCAACTAGCAAACTAGTCAAGTAAGATCTGTGGCGACTCTAGTCACCAATGCTGAAAACCATCACTGGGTGGGAATCGCTCCGATCTCCCACAAAATGAAAACAATCTCCCTTGGGAATGCAGATGGACACCCTCCCGCGGAAGCAATCGGTCGTAGCCCAGCTATCTCAATAACATAACCCCGACAAACACGATCCAAAGACACTGGACCCCAACTGGTGTGTCAACACAAAGAAGACTATCCCCAAATGTGACTTCTAGACCCAAAAAATGTGCAAATGATGCAAAAATGAAAGAATGTGATGCACCCGTGTCAATAAGAACCCGTGCCTAAGAACTAAAAACTGGAAAGATACCTTGAACTGAAGAGGTCCCTGCGGGAGTATCCGCTTATGGAAGAGCATAGGATCGTCCCTAAGTCCTTGAGCCCTGCTGTGAATTGCCATGATAGCCTGACTGATGTGAAGAAGCAGAAGGTGTAGAACCCCTGGCTGGATAAGTGCCAACTGGCGCCACTGGCTGTGGTATTTGAGGAACTCTAAAACTAGACTGAACCACTGCAAACTGTGCTGGTACTATCTGCAAATATGCGCCACTACGTGGCTTATTCAACAACCTTGGACAATCCTTCTTGAGATGACCTGGTCGTTTGTAATAGAAGCAAGCTCCTTGCCCTATTTTTGTAGAAACTGAAGTCTGACTGGCCTGTGGTCGAAGCTGTGGGCAGCGAGGCTTGATGTGCCCCAGCTACTGACAATGGTAGCAAACCACACTCTGGGCTGATCCCGTAGATACAGGAACTGTGGGTGCAGGACGAGTCTGCTGCGGTGCCCCTTGTGAATAAGTATTGTTCCCTGGCCTGACCTTCTTTCACTGACTCCCGGAAGATGATGGATTGTCTCCGCGAGGCTACTTGTTTGAACCCCTGATTCGTAACTGATCCCATTCCTCTGTCTCAGCTAGCATAGCCCTCTAGACCAATTCTCTGTAAGTCCTCAAATCAAGAATTGAGACCCGTGGCCGGATGTCAAGATGTAGCCCATCCTAAAACTTCATTGCCCTGGCCTCATCCATCGTTACCATATCCTTGGCATAACGAGAGAGAGAAGTAAATCGTGTCTCATGCTCAATGACACTCATAGTGCCCTGATAAAGACCTGTGAACTGTATCCTTATCTCCCGCCTCATAGCCCTAGGAAAGAAGCCCTCGAAGAATAAATCTCTGAACTCATTCCAAGTCATCAACTCAACATTATGGACATTGGTCATAGACCTCCACCAAATATTTGCATCTCCCATGAACATAGAAGCAGTCAAGGAAATCCTCAACCTGTCCGCGGGTACCGCCATACTACCCAACTTGCGAATAATAAGGTTCAACCAAGCTTCTGAGACTAGCAGATCTGAACTCCCCGCAAATAGATTAATCTTAACCCTCTGTAGTCGCATAAAGTACTCCATCGCCTCATTGACTATCGATGCCGGTGTCAGTGCTGGAATCTATACCCCTGCCACCTGCCTGCGTATCAACTCCTATAGGGATTCAGCGATCCCCTGATTCATTCCCTGAGCAACCCGCTCCTCGTAAGTCGGTGCCCGCGGTGGATTAGCATCCACTCCACGAATTGGAATCCGGGACCTCCCCGGACCCCTAGTGAACTCGGTGTCAGCCACCTGGT
Organism: Cornus florida; assembly: GCF_030987335.1. NCBI lineage: Eukaryota > Viridiplantae > Streptophyta > Magnoliopsida > Cornales > Cornaceae > Cornus > Cornus florida. The sequence goes on along the minus strand of NW_026775571.1, from coordinate 36,975,581 downwards.
CCTTAATGCCCTGACGTGAAGACTCTCCACGCGTGACAACCATGATGCTAAACGTATAAAAGAAATGAGGTCAACAATAACACAAGTTATCATGATCGAGTGCAACTCACACTATGAATGCACGAAACACAAAGCAAGACAAGGTATACAACATACGGTCATGCTAAAGCAATCAAAGAAAGCTATTTAAATGGTTAAGCACTTAAGCAAATAAGCATATATGTCAAACAAAGATGCTCTTAACCACATAGGCATATAAGCATAAAGACATGTCATACTACCAAGCGTGTTATCAAGAAGCACATAAACATGTTATAATGCTGAAACATGTTATCAAAAGTATGTGAAAATATCAAAGTAGAAACCTAGGAGCTCTGATACCACTTGTGACGGCCCAAGTTTTTCAACCCGGTGCGTCAGTGATGACCCAAAAGTTGACCCGGTAACGAGTCCAAAATGCGGAAGAAAAAGATAAAACCATAGTCCTTTGAGATATAAATCATCTCTAAGGCACCAATATGACATTCCATGATGTCACGGAACTTAAGGAGAGCGAAAGAGGAAATTGGAGTTAAAACGGGCTAAATCCGTCAATTAAGGGTAAAATGGTCAATTCACAAATAAAAGGAGAAAATTGACCTTAAACAAGTCAAACAAGGTAAATACAACCTAATCTAATCATTTCATAACATTCCAAGAGGTTCTAAGAACATTGGCCAAGAATCCCACAAAATTGTCCTTTTTCCCGGTTTAAGCGAAAACTGACACTACCTCACTAAACCATGAATAACTCCCACTGTGATTGGAATCTAAGAATCACATAGGTACCATTGGAAATCTGACTAAAAATCCTTGAGTTTAGGCTCAAGAATCACCCCATTCGGATTAGAAACGAAGAAGTTATGACCCTTTGAAGTTGGAACTTCAGTGCTGAAACATAACAAAGAGGCTGTGTGAATGCAAGCTATTTCGGTCAACCGAAATAGAGTTTCGGACAACCGAACTGGACATAAATTTGCTAAAAACATGTTTTTAAGAGGGGGTTGTTTTGGTAGACCGAAATAGAGTTTCGGTCGACAGAAATGACCCTGAACAGTGCACAAGCCTACTAGAATGAGTGATTTACTATACAAAGAATTTTCCAAAAGCCATCGGTCGACCGAAATGGAGTTTCAGACGACCAAAACACCTCAAAAAGTTGTTGTAAGACCTGCTATATGCCAAATGTGTTAAGCTTCAAATCCCCTCATGAATTGGTTCAAAAATGAAAGTTTAAAACTGATTTTCAATGAGATTTGAGTATGTAAGCATGTCAACAATCTTAAAATGAATGTATTACATTAACTTAGAGCCTTATACATGTCCATTACAAGAATTTCATATGTTAAACCTCCAAAGTTGGTTTAAATACATTTTTGTAGCAAAAGTTGGTACCAAATGAACATAAGTGCTAAAGTAAGCATGCTTATAATGTCAAAAGTGAATACTTAAGTATCATTACATATCAAGGAAGTTACATTAGCTTCTAAAATACCATACATCCATGGTATACAAAATATGGCATCAAAAGTAAGGCATGTTAAACACTTGCATGTCAATATACAAAAATGCTTCAAATTGCTCATAAGCTCCTAAGGATGATGAGCATCCAAGAACATAGTCTCTTTACCTGTAAAACAACCCAAACCACTAGGGTGAGTAATCAAGTTACTCGTAGGAAGAAGCAGATGCATATACCCTAAAGTTTCAATATCATTACAAGATCAATATAGACGAATACAAGGAATCATTCCACTTAACGTCTATGTTCAAGGTGTTCTAAGGGTTCATCTTAAGCTAACTTAAATGATTCTTTAACAACACATATCAACATCAATGTACTTAACAACATCAATTCGCCAATAACAAAAATTACAAGTTACAATTAAGCATTGATTCTCAACTTGGAATTGAATGAGAAATCAATTAGTGGAAGACTTGGACATCACGTCTCGGACTAAACCAAGATAAAAATAGTTATTCCGGGCATTAACCCGCTGGGAAGACCACCCTAGTGCGCACGATCTCAATTAGGGAGAACTCATACCTCCCGCACTAGAGCCAAACTCTAGTCATATCACTTGTAACAATGTCCCAAGAGAGTCCAAAATATATCAAGTTCAAAACTTATATACAATAATTTAAGGCATATAACCCACCTTCGATGCACAAGTATTTTGAAACCACACAAACCATGTCTTAGGGTTCCAAGTTTAAAATGGCATACCAAATGACAAGTCCTTAACATGATATAATGTGCAATATAATACCACCAACTTATCAATTTAAACCATGCCTCAATAATAAGCTTTATATACTGGGTTACCACATTATAGTAACAAGCTTCTAAAATAATTACAATTACCAATAGTAATCAACTAAAATATAGGATTAACATCACAATAGTATAGTAATTCAAATCAATTAAGAGTTCTATACGATATTAATAATCCTACTTAAGATACATACACAATATACATGCTTAAATCAATAAACCCTAAGTCAATCATAAGGATTTCCTATAATATGCAATACTACAATTCTAAAGGCATGTACATAATATATATTAAATCCCAAAGGATTATAAAACACTTAGAATATAAACATACTACCACCCCTACCTCAATAAAGAATTGAATCTTTATAATCCAAGCAACCAAGCTTAAAAATGGAAAACAATTATAGGGTTTTGAAGAGGAGAGCAAGAGGAAACTTTTGTCTCCAAAGGTTTTTGGTCTAAGGTGAGTGGAAGGAGGCTAAAATGAAGGAATAAGCTATTAACCAAGCTTTCCTCCAATGGTGGCTAGGTTAGGGTTTTGAAGAACAAAGGAAATGAAAAGGATAAAGTGTAAAATGGTGAGTGGAAGGTCTAAAAATCCTCCATTCACTATGTGTTCTTACACTGTTTCTCTCACACACACAATGCAAGACTAAATGGTGAGCCTACACTTGTCATAAATCAATGGCTCCTTCCTAGGCTTAATCTTAAGCCAACAAGTGCTCCAATCCTACGCCAATAAGTGGGTGAATCTCCACCCTCCAAATTTCAAGAGATTATGCATCCAAGTCACTCTACCCCAATGCCAACAAGTGGCACCATAAGAATGTGACACTTGTCACATCTTCCAAAAATTGCAAAAAAAGTCCTTTTTCAAAATATCTTCCAAATTAAATTGCAAAATGGTCCCTAAGACAAAAAAATAATTATTTTACATAATTACACTAAAACCCCAAAAATCAAGAATATTTACAAGAAAGTATGCATCAATGCCCTTTACGAAAAATGAAAGCAACTAGCATGCTTTTCTACAAAAGTAAAAATACAATTATCATGAAAATCAAATATCATGGATGCATGCAAAACTGGAATTAAATTCGAGCACAAAAAGTGAGGTTATGGAAGGAAAAAAAAAATTAATAAACGAGAAAAAGACGAAATAGGGAAAAGACAAAATATGAAAAAGACAAAGAAAGAAAATCACCGCAAAAGGAAAAAGGAGGAAAATGACCAGGTCATTACAGTTCCTCCTCATAAAAGAAATGAAAGTTTTCAAGGATTTATTTCTTCCTCTTATCATCAAAGAATGAATCACTATTCTCATCCTCAAGTTTATAATTCTCAAATTTGCTCTCATCATCTTCATGCACTTTCTAGTAATTCCACATTTGAAGATAAGGTTTTAGTGGCTTTAGGTAGTTTGGAAGTGAACACTAAATTGTTACATTCGCATTCTCAATCGATATCAAAGATTGAATCCTAAATTGGGATGATAGCTAATTCATTGAATGAAAAAGAAATTGGTAAACTACCTAGCCAACCCGAGAGAAACCCAAAAGCCCAATACTTAGTGGAAGCACATCCTACATCGAAATACCCTTCCCAAGAGCAAGTGCAAGCAATTACCACTTTGAGAAGTGGTAAGCAAATCAATAATAGTATTGAAAAACTAAGTGAAGATAGTGAACCGGTGCAACCTTAAGTTAGCACCCGTCCCGTTTCCAATCTTATTCCTACTTCCTTGGATGAAAATGGCCCCACTAAGAATTCTCAATCTTCTTCGTCATCTTCTCAAGTTTCAAAATCTTATGAACCAAAAGCTCCATTTCCATATGCTTTGAGAGAGACTTTACCTTTTGGGAGGCAAGAAGGAAAAATTCATGGTATGATGAAGGTGTTTAAACAAGTTAATATAAATCTTCCTCTCTTAGATGCAATTAGGAAAATTCCACCTTATGCAAAAATTTTAAAAGACCTCTGCACACAAAAGAGAAAGAATAAGGGACAAGACAAGTGTTTCTCACAGAGCAAGTGAGTTCCATCATTCAACATAACACTCTACCTAAGTTCAAAGATCCCGGTGCTCCGACCATCTCATGTGTAATTGGAAACCATGAAGTTCATAGAGCTCTTCTTGACTTAGGAGCGAGTGTTAGTTTGATCCCCTACTCCGTGTATGTCCAACTAGGTTTGAATGATTTGAAGCTAACCTCGGTGGTGCTTCAATTAGCCGATAGATCCATCAAAACACCTAGGGGCATGGTTGAGGACATACTCATAAAGGTTGACAAGTTCTATTTCCTATTTAATTTTGGGGTTCTTGATACCGAACAGGTTTCCAACCCTACTAACCATATCCCAATCATCTTAAGAAGGCCATTCCTTGCCACCGCAAATGCAACCATTAATTGTAGATCCGAGGTTATGGATCTTTCTTTTGGTAACATAATAGTTAAGCTTAATGTTTTCAATGCAAGTCGACATCCAATAGATGAAGACGAGTGTTGTCTGATAGATGTCTTGGATGAAGTTATTGAGGAGTCCATTCCTTCCATGATTATGAAAAAACCAACCGAGGACAATCTTTCCTCTCTCCTCTCTGAGGACCATCTTACGTCTTATCTCCTTGAAATGTATGAGAATTATGGGTTCGACAATGAGGGATCAAAAAGTGAGGTAAGCAATTTAATGGAATCCGTTGCAAGCTTGGATTTCTCACCTTAGAAGGCTCCAAAAGAACCTCTTCCTCCACCTCTAGCACTCCACTAGTTCCATCTTTAATCTCTCCACCCACTCTTGTGCTTAAAACTCTTCCTTTCAATCTTAAGTATGTCTTCTTAGGCCTGAAAGAGACTTTTCCAGTCATCATTTCTTCGAGTCTTGAAGAGGACCAAGAAAATGATCTTTTGAATGTGCTTAAAGAAAATAAGAAAGTTATTGGATGGAATGTGACTGATCTAAAGGGAATTGACCCTTCCATTTGCATGCATCGCATTCTTATGGAAGAGGATGAAAAACCTTTTAGAGATGCCCAAAGGAGATTGAGTCCAAGCATGAAAAAGGTGGTTAAGAAGGAAGTTGTTAAGCTTCTAGATACTGGTATAATTTATCCAATCTCTGATAACAAATGGGTGAGTCCAACCCAAGTAGTCCCCAAGAAATCGGGGATTACGATGGTTGAAAATTCAAAAGGTGAGGTAATTTCTAAGCGTACCACCAATTCATGGCGTGTATGCATTGAGTACCAAAAATTAAATGCCGCCACTAGAAAAAATCACTTTCCTTTGCCATTCATTGATCAAATTCTAGAGAGATTGGCCGAGCAACAATATTACTGCTTTCTTCATAGCTATTCGGGTTACAATCAAGTAGCCCTTGGCCCCTTAGACCAAGAGAAAACCACATTTACTTGTCCTTTTGGCACATTTGCTTATAAATGGATGCCATTTGATTTGTGCAATGGCCCCGCCACATTCCAAAGGTGTATGATGTCAATTTTCTCGGACATGGTGGAAGAGTATTTAGAAGTTTTTATAGATGATTTTCAGTCTTTGGGTCTTCCTTTGATGCATGCCTGAAAAATCTATCTTTGGTGCTTAAAAGATGTCGCGAAACAAACCTCGTTCTTAGTTAGGAAAAGAGCCATTTCATGGTTCAATAGGGGATTGTTTTGGGACATGTCATCTTAAAAAAGGGTATTGAGGTTGACAAAGCAAAAGTTGAGTTTATTTCTGAATTGCCTCCACCTTCTACGATGAGAGAAATCCGTTCCTTTCTAGGTTATGCTGGCTTCTATCGCCGCTTCATCAAAGACTTTAGCAAAATTGCTAGACCCTTGGGCAATTTTCTTGCCAAGGAGACCCCATTTGTATTTGATCAAGCATGCCTAGATGCTTTTCATACACTCCGTGGTTTATTATCATCGGCTCCCATTATACAACCTCCCAATTGGTCATTACCATTTGAAATTATGTGTGATGCATCTGACTATGCAATAGGAGTAGTTTTGGGACAAAGGGTAGGAAAATTTCCATGTGCCATATACTAGCAACCAAGACTTTCTCAGGAGCCCAATTGAATTACTCCACTACCGAGAAAGAATTACTTGCCGTAGTGTCAAAAGTCATTGTATATTTTGATCATGCCGCTCTGAGACATCTTTTGACTAAGAAAGAAACTAAACCTCATTTAATAAGATAGATTTTGCTTCTTTAAGAATTTGATTTCAAAATCAAGGATAAGAAAGGCACCGAAAATGTTATTACCGATCATCTTTCAAGATTGATTGTAGAATCTTCCCCAAGCCCACCAATTCATGATTCATTTAACTCTTCTAAATTCCTAATGGAAAAATGCCTTAGTTAGCTGACATTGTGAATTTCCTTGCAATTGGCAAGCTTCCAACTAATTGGTCAAGGCAAGAAAAGAACCGTTTTTTTGCCAACATCCGGAAATACTATTGGGAAAATCCCATTTTATTTTGATTTTGCCCAGATCAAATTGTGAGAAGATGCATTCTGGAGAGTAAGGTGCCAAGTGTCCTTGTAATTTGCCATACCCTTGCATGTGGTGGACATTTTAGTGCAAAGAATACCGCCTTGAAGGTTCTTCAAAGTGGGCTATTTTGGTCCATTATCCATAGAGATGCCTACAATTTTTGCAAAAAGTATGAGCGATGTCAAAAAATGGGATTGATGTCAAGAAGAGACATGATGCCCTTGACAAATATTCTTATTGTGGAAATCTTTGATATATAGGGCATTGATTTCATGGGTCCTTTTGCTATGTCCTATGGCTTTCAATACATTTTACTTGCCATTGATTATGTTTCCGAGTGGGTGGAGGCTGGCTTGTGCTACCAAAACAAATGACCACTCCGTGGTTGTTCAATTCATTAAATCGAACATTTTTACTCGTTTTGGTATACCAAGAGCAATTATGTTTCTTGAAGCAATTATTTCTCAAGTACTCCGTTACTCATAAAGTCACCACCCCTTACCATCCTCAAACAAATGGGCAAGTTGAAGTTTCAAACCGAGAAATTAAACAAATTCTTGAGAAAACAGTAAACACAACCCGGAAAGATTAGTCACGCAAATTGAATGATGCTTTGTGGGCTTACCGGACGGCATATAAGACTCCCATTGGCATGTCTACTTATAGACTTGTATATGGAAAGCTTTGCCATCTTCTGGTTGAGCTAGAACATAAAGCTATGTGGGCAGTTAAAAAGCTCAATCTTGACCTTGACAAAGCCAGAGAGAATCATTTACTTCAATTGAATGAGTTGGAAGAGTTGAGACATAATGCTTATGATAATGCCAAACTTTATAAAGAAAGAACCAAAACTTTTCATGATAAACATATTATGAGGAAATCTTTTAAACCCGGACAAAAAGCATAGCTCTTCAAATCTAGGCTTAAACTCTTTCTTGGGAAGTTGTGTACCAAATGGCAAGGCCCGTATGAAATTATTTATGTTGCACCTCATGGGGCAGTTGAGATACAGAGTTTAAAAGATAGAAGTAAATGGGCAAAGGTTGAAGCCCTACATTGAAGGGCAAGTTTTTTAAAAACATATGGAAGTCGCCCTTTCGGTGGATCCAGTCTATGTTGATGTATGAAATTGTTTGAACGCCATCTAGAGACGTTAAACCTAGTTCCAATAGAGTTTCCAAACTCTATTTCTTTATTTTCTCCATAGTGTTTCATTTTTTGCAGGATCTTAATAATGATCTTTCGTTGTTTCATTGAAGTTTTCTAAGCATGTTATGAGCTTTTCAAAATCTACATTTTTCATAATTTCGTAGACTGGTTTCTTTGATCGATCGACCTGAATTTCGATCGATCGATAATGCGTCAAAAATTTTCAATCAATCGAACAGTGGTATCAATCAATCGAAATAATTTCAATCGATCGAGTTTGCGTCGAAAAATTTTGATCCTTGGCCTCAGTTTTTCAGTGGTTTCGATCGATCATGGAAAGATTCGATCGATTGAAGCAGCTTTGATCAATCAAAAAATATATATATATTCTTTTGCCCTTTTATGTAGTCTTGCTAATTTCATATTTTCTTTTGGACTTGAACTTTCTTCTCTATTCTATCCCATGCCATATAGCATTTACATACTTGATTTCTTAGTTCATTTGATATTTGATCGTAATTGCTAGTGTGACCATTTTCAAACACATTTTCAGAATCTAAGTTTGGGGTGCGCCTTCCAAAGCTACGCTTCCGTTGCCGGGTTCCTTTTGTTACATCCATTTGGTATACTCTTTCTATTATCTGTTACTTCTTTGCACATTGAGGACAATGCACAGATTAAGTTTGGGGGTGTGTTAGCATATTTTACATGTCGCATTTAGTTTCTATGCGTGTGGTATGATTTAAGAGTCTTGAGCCATGATTTTGATCTTTTGAGGACCATGATACTTAGAATTTAAGAATTACTTGACTTGAGAGTCCAATACTCTTTGTATGCTTTATAGATGCCATTTAGGAGTAAATTTTTCGAAAGATTGATATCTTACTTGCATTTGTGGTCCACATCATCCTAATTTTGAAATTGTTTTAAGATTCACTCTAGGATTTTACACTAGCACAGGCACACACTAGCATTCATTTATGGGGTACATGCTTTGTTAACTATTGATTTGATTATATCCAAATTGAGCTAGTAGTGCATTGAAAGCTTTCATTCTTGACAAATATGGATAACAAACCCTTTTCACTAAGTAGCCGGGATTCTAGCCCCATCAAGCACCTAATGCCCAAACTCTAAGTTAAAAAAAAAAAAAAAAAAAAAGAAGAAGAGGGATTTCTCCTAAAAGGTGAAAAGTGAAAAATGATTAGATGGACGATATTTTGATTTGTAGCCTAGTTGATTTGAGCTTGTAAGTCCTTAGGGGTGTTTAAACACCTAATGCCCTAAAGCCGTCCGGTTTGGGAGTCATTGACCTAATGCTCGACCTCATGAATCGCTAGAGAGTTTAATAGATCACTACATTGCACCAAGCTTCCATATTTGATCATTTAGGTTAGTCAAAAAAAATCAATTGAAAAGAATAAGCGCACCTAGTTGAATAAAGTTTTAATAAAAGGTCAATTCTTCATCTTAATGATCGGTACTAGATTTGTGTGCTAGTTTAATGCCGGATGTGATCATTTCTTTAGTTGGCTTAGAAAGCAACATATTTGATGTCGGTTCACTTAAAAAGGATTCTGGAGTTGTTTTAATTTGCATGATCATTATCTTGATGTGTAGAGGACCATACTTGCTTACTTAGTGTTGAGATTTTGGGAGATTGTTTGGAAATGGTTGAAAAAATTGCTTACTTGAGGTAGTTCTCTCCCAATGCTTGTTTTGTATATTGGTACCTCTTTAGTGAGAAAGAGCTAAATGTTTGTGGGTATCATTTCTGGAAACCCTCACAAGACTTACTAGTCCACTAGGGGTAACCTAGGGGTTTAAAAGGCTTGTTGCACACGCTAAATGCAATCGTGTTCCCTACGAAAGTAGCGTTTTCATTTCATTACTTTCTAGTTCATAGTTACTTAGATGTTTATTTCTTTCTTCTCCTTGTAGTTCATTGCTAGGGACTAGCAATATCTAAATTTGGGGGTGTGATGAGTGCTCAAATGTGACGCATTTTAGCACCTAAGTTAGGGTATTTTAGTCCATTCATCTATCTTACTTTCATATTTTAGTACTTATTTGTGTTTTTACCTATTTCAGGTCAATAAAGTTCAAACACTCTAAGAAGAGCCATTTACCTCACATTTTGAGTTAAGGAGTAAATCTGGACAGAAGTCAGAAAATTGCACCAGCGAAGCTTCAATAAATCGAAAGAAGTCCCGATCGATCGAAGACGGCTACAATCGATCGAGATCAATGCGGTGCCAGCTTAGTAATCTGGATAAGGCCAAGAAGATATTTTCATGACACGTCAGCTTCGATCGATCGAAGTAAGTGTTTGATCGATCGAAGTTCCCTTCGATCGATCAAAGTGACTGTTGGCAATATGCTGCCTAATTCCTTAGCGTACCCAGACTCTACCAACTTTTGTAGCTGTGAATTTCCACCAATCAAATGCAGTATTTTTGACTTATTGCCTACTCAAAGAGGCTTATAATAGATTAATTGAACCAATTCTTGGAGAGGTTAGGGAGAGTGAATATTTTACCAAATATAGAAATAGTTTCTCTCTCTAGAACTAGGGTTTTGTGAAGAAAGCAAAGAGGAAGAAGATGATGCCAATCTTGAAGCTAACCCTTGAGGGTTCCATAGCCACTACAATGAGTGGCTAAATCATTCTCTTGGGGCTAGAGATAGCCCCTAGGCTTGCTTCCTAAACCTAGCCTTTTGTATATTTTTAGGGATTTTAGTTGTAATTGATGTTTTGACCATGAATAAATATAGATCTTGTGATTTTTACATGATGTGTATAGATTAATGCTTTCAATTGATCATTTAATTCTATCCATATATCTATGTATGCTAGAATGAATGTCCATGTGCTTTTCTCTAGATTTAATGAAATTGATACATGTTTATGTGTGTTAATGTTATAAATCTAGTGATGGTCAAGGCATGGTGCTTAATTGATTACTCTTGTGGTTTATTTGATGATTTATACTTATTTCTTGATGAATTGTGCCACCTTCTTAGTTTAATTAGCTTAATTTTCATGTCATTAGCTTAGTTGTAGTGTAATTGCTTTAATTTCCTAGATATGTGGACAATCCATTCTTTTTGTTTGATGTTCCATACTTTTGAGTGCAAGAAATACATTTCCCTAGATTTTTGTGTGTGCACTAATTGTGGTTTAATTGAATGGTTTATGGTCTCATTTGATAGGTTGTGCTACTCACTAGATTGATTAGACAATTTATGTTTATTTGCCATCCATGCTTAGTTTTCAATTGGTGACACATACACACATTTTACTATATGAATTTCCCTATTAATTTACAATTGCTAGTGTTTGGTGAAATGAAACTTAGTGGTGAACTCTAAGCTCCAAAACCTTTCTCTCATATTATTTTCTCTAATTTCTAGATTGTCACTTAATTGCATTATTTTGATTGAACCATTAGTTTAATTAATCAAATCAAACCCTATTTGATCATTCGACCTCTAATCCAATATTGATTCCAAAATACCCTACTTTTCCCTTAGGACGATCCCTACTCATTCTTGCTACGTTAGTAGTTAGTAGTGGTAGTAGCATTTTACAAATTTAAACTTGGCCACATTTTATCACAATTTATGCTTTGGTTGTTGACACCACCATGTAACTTAATTAGAAGCTTGTTTAGCTTCCTTTTATATCTGTATTATTCAACCAAGTACTCTCTTTTGGTGTATTTTTGTAACTATGGACCTATGGAACATGTTTTTGGACATTTGACATGTAATAAGGCCTTGAGCCGTTGTATTTTATTTCTACATGTATTTAACACTTGTTAACATGTTCATACTTTTACGCAAATCTAAAATGACATGTTGGACCAATGTATGTGGATAAAATGAGGCTTGGAGCCGTCTTTTGAAGAATTGTGTTCCTTTTGGCAAAATTATGCACTTAAGCATGTTGCACACACTTTCATTGATTTTTCATGTTATGGGAGGTTGTATGACACCTTAGGATGTTTTAAAATCTATTTTGGGGCACTTGGGATGCATATGTAGGATTAAAATTGGACCGAGCTAAGTTTCCACACTCTGCAACAGACTTTTTTTGCTGCTTTCTGGTGCATCGGTCGGCTAACAAAGGCTGTCAGCCGGATAATAGCCCATTTTTAGCTATGTGCCAAGAGTTTGCATTTTTTTTTCTTTTTGTCATTTCGGTTGGCTAATGATTGAGTTTTGGCCTGATGATGTAGGTTCGTCCTACTGATCCTCCTTGAAACTCAGCTACTTTTCAGTTTCTAAGACAGTTTTGTTGTACAGATTTTGAACAGCCATATCTCATTCATTTCTAATCCAAATTAAGTCATTCTTGAGTCCATTTTAAAGATCTTTAAGTCAGCTTTCCAATGGTACAAACCATACACAAATTCTAACTGTAGTGAGATTTATGACAATTTAAGTGAGACATGGTCGCGGTATCTCTTAACCGGAGAATGCCGTTTTGTTCTTTCATTTCCGTTAGGGTCTAGAACCTTGTTAAATGTCCATATATGGTTAGTATATCATATATTATCCTTGTTGACACTCTTTTTGATCACCTTAACCATGTTGGTTGATGTGATCATTTGCTTCCGCGTTTCGAACTCGATATTGGGTTAGTTTTTGGGTTACTTGCTGACGCACCGGGTTCTTTGAAATTCGAGCCGTCACACAAATAATGTCACAAGTTAAAGGGCATTAGGTCATGACTTAATATTAAAAGTGTTAAAAGTGAGTTACTTGTTTCGGTTTACCTACTTTACATGTTCTCTTGTTGTGCCCATATTCTTCACACTATGAGCATTGTAAGGATTTGCTTTTTCAAGCATCACTAGTTGCAACTGCAGGCTCATCTTCATCTCTTTTCCTGGCTTTTTTTGGTCTGCCAGGCTTTTTCCTTGAAACTGGAGCTTGCACAGGGTTACAATGCATAGGAGTCCACAATCTCTGATCAGGTACTGGGTGAATCATACTAGAATGAGTTCTCATGTATGTTTTATTATAGAAACATGGATCATAGAACTATTTAATATCTATTCTTTTATGTGTTATAGCTGTAGTTATATGTTTGCATGGGATGCCAGAAATCTGCCATCCTCTACAATCACATGACTGTGATATGAGCTTTACTATATGTTTTCCTTCCTCATTTATGACTTCATACTCATCTTGCCCTGCTGGGGTAACATTACATGATCTAGACTCATCAATCAACTTGTTCAATTTTTTCCTAATTTTTTGGGCCACCAATCCTACCCAAGTACTGCCCTTTTCAGCCCTCATTTGGAGTCTGCTCATCAACTTCTTTCTAATACCATCAAGAAGCTCTAAAATATGTTTAGACCTAAGCTTCCTGACTCAATTGTTGAATGACTCACTAAAATTATTAGTGGCATGGTCACTCTTCACTTGTTCATAAAATGCATGCATTGACCACTTGCATACATCTATTCTTAGCCCCCAATATATTATAAGCCTCTTTTGACACTTCCCTCATTTGCCTCATTAAATGTGTAATCATTATATGCTCTAGCTGCCTTCCAAAAAAAAAAGACTGCAAAAGCAAAGTTGGATACTTCTTTCTGAAGTTGTTATATAGATGTCTGCAACATAACCTATTGGTTGCATGTGGGAAAATAATCCTCATTGCTTGTTCAAGACCCTAAGCACAAGTAAAAAGCAAAAATTAGATATAGAAATTACATGTAATAAATTAGACATAGAAATTACATGTAATAAATTCAGTTTTTACCATTTGCTAATTTGACATGAAGTATAGATGTCTGTCCTGACCAAGTTCAACAAAACTTTGCAACTTTTGAAGGAAGAATTTCCAGCTTTCTTTCCCTTCAGTCTCCACTACAGCCACAACCAGTGGAAAAGCCCATTATTCCCATTAAGGGCTATAGTAAACAAGAGCAGACCATTATAAGGGGTCTTTAGGTGACAACCATCCAATGAACCCCCTGTAACCATTCTTGAATCCAGATTGCATTGCTTTCAAAGACATAAAAATTCTTTTAAATGTCATATTAGACAAGTTTTTCTCTAGCTTCATGATACTACCAGGATTAGATTTGAAAATTTCATTCACAAACTTAGGAAGCAAAGTGTATTCTTCTCCATGGTTTCCCTATAACTCATCCATAACTTTCCTTTTAGCTCTGTATATTTGCATGGGTTTTGCATCAACTTTGTATAGTTGCATGGGTTTTGCATCAACTTTGAATTGGCTCATCACTGTTGCATGCAATGCATCTAGTGGAACCCCTGGATTGTCTTTTATACTTTGCCCAAGCTTTTTAGCAATCCATGTGGACGTTACATCCCTCACAGTGCCACTCCTCACACAATTGTGTGCAACTCTGATTGTCTTGAGTTGATAAGTTGCTTTATCAACCAAACGGGAAGCATGTACCCTCCATGGACACCCCTCAACTGCACATTTGACAGTCACTATTTGTTTCTCATTTTTAATTCTTTTTATATTATATCCCTATTGGACACAAAAATCAACCAAAATATCCCTAAAATGGTTCACATTGAGAAATATATGACCTTTTTATGACTTAATCTTTCCATCCAAACCTCTCTCAAATGGAATTCTGTTCATACAGTTTGAAAATGACCTAGCCCTTGCTATCTCAGATTTCTGTTGTTCAACATTTATCTCACACTCTTCTTCTTCCACATCCTCTTTGTCCACATACATGTCATTATCAGATTCAATACCAGCATCATCTTTAGATTTGTAGTCTAACATACCATCCTCACTGTGGTTCTTTTCTTCCTCCACATTCTTATTCACATCATCATTGTAAACTAGATTCTTCCCCTTCCCATTATTTTTCCATTCCTCATCTTCAGAACTAAACCTAAATACATCATTATCATCTTCTAAATAATACTCATCCTCAGGCTGTCCTCCATTGTTCTCATTTACATTAGTGTCATTATCATTGTCATTGTCATTTAGATTAGTGTCATCATTGTCTCTGACATTACTGTCATCATTATCATTCATATTTGTCTCATCATCATCCAGGTTACTATCATCAAAGTTAATGTCATCAAATATCCTATCATCAAAGTCCCTATCATCAAAGTCCATGGTCTCAATTGAGTTAAATTCAGGACTTACATCAATGACAACCTTGTCAATTACAAGTCTATCAATCTCTTAATAGCATTTACTTTAAACATCTCTAACACATTTTATCACTATCCACAGGCATTCTAGCAGAAGACCCAGGAACAACACAAGACAAATATAGTGACAAAGGGATAATAGGTAGAATATGAGATAAAGCAACTGCTGTTAAATCATTAACAAGATCAATGAAGCTATAAAAATCTGGATCCACACCAGTTATAAAAGTTAGGTTCCACTTGTATTGAACAACAATTTCATGAATTGATTCCATTGCTGTAACAATTAAAATTATAACAAAAACATAAATTAACTAAATTTACCCCAAATAATGATCTAAACAACTACTCCCAAATTACACAAAATTGCAATTATAAAAGCCCTAAACTAAATAGAGTTAACAATAAACAGAAACCCTAAACTATATATAAAGTAATCAAAAACAGAAACCCTAAACTAAATATAGAAGATTTTTTGAATAGATGCGTTAAACCCTAAATACAAAGTATAAATGACATAACCTAAACTAAATACAGAGTAATATTCAAAAATAGAAACCCTAAACTAAATAAAAATTAGAAATTTTCACATACCTTTAACTCATAGCACTTTAATGTCGTAGATGCGCAAACCCTAACTTATTCTGTGCTGATACGAACTTGGATTTGTTGCCGAATATGGGAAGCTAACTCTTTTGGTGATGCGATATTTGGTAAATCTTCTCTCTTTGGGTTTTGCAGACTACATATAATCTCTTTCTCTCTAACTTACACGATCTCAAATTGGTAAGGCATATGAAAAGACGTCAGTTTTGGGAACAGAGGTACATTGATGGCAATTTTCCCTCCAAAATTATATGTATAGGCAACTGGATATACCTGACAAAAGTGATGTCATGCTTACTCAATAACTTATGGGTAATTTAGTAATTTTATATACCAACGTGAGGGTATTTTAGTAATTTTGACAAGTTCATTAGTGTATTTAACCATCCGTACACATAAGGGAGGCCCGTATAGATTATTTTCATTTTTAGGGGAGGTCCGAGTAAATTCCCAAACCAGAAGGAAGGTCCTTGTAATTATGGTAAACTATAGGGGAGGTTTATATAAATTAGCCTAATATAAATATCTTAAATCTACTAAATAAATTTACACATGGATAGTATCCTACGTCAACGACTCCAGAAGAATGACAATAAATGCTCTATGATCAGCACGAACAACCTCTAGGACTAGAACTGATAAGCACCTGAAAAATATAACAAAGGTGGTTCAAAACCCACGAACAAGTCATTTCTACTACGATCCAAATCAGAGAACCGATAAACGATACATCCCTAACCAACTCATGCAATATCTATATAGTCGATAGATATATATATAAACTCTCACTGGGCTATAGGGCAGACTCAACCGGATAATGAGTATCTCATGAAAAATCACACACGAGGAGGTCATAAGTCCCTCTTCTACTAAGGCACACACATCTCTTATATCCAACTAACTATCTCAATCGGCAATATACCCCTCAGTCCTAACCACTAATCCCGATACCTCAAGCTTGAATTAGGGTACACATATATATAATATATATATAGCCATATCACAATAATAACACGCATAGACGCAAAACATCATAACCATATACAAACAATGGCACAACAAACATTTAACACATCAAAGCCATATCTTGATTCCTTACAATGGCATGTTATCTATATCCTGACAATAGCATGACATAGAGTAAGTCTAAACTTATTAGCTAGCTCACCCACACAGCATACATCGCAAAGCCATGTCCGACATAATTAGAATGGATCTAACTTATTAGCTAGTCCACCTATACTCAACACAACATAACCATATCCTAACAATGGCCCCACAAGAACAACATACATAAGATCGTGTATAAGATCACAAAATATTATAAAGAGCATGTTTATAATCACGTTATCGTCTATTGCAATTGCTATTACAATTAAAGCAATAATAAACATAATGTAGACAATTTATTAGTCATTTAAAATCCATTACGTCTCATATATTAGCATATTGGTGTATATTATGCATTTTGGGATTTTACTAAGTCTATTTAAATCATGTAAATCAATTAAAATGGACCATAACAACATCGGGAACCAAAAACCACCATACCCCAATCCTAGACCAACTGAGTCAACTTCTTCTATGAAGAAGTTGGCTTCTTCTTTGAATAAGTTGGCTCTTTCTTAAAGGAGTCAGCTTCTTTAGAAACTGAGCCAACTCATTCCTAACTTAGCCTACTCATTATTATTGTGAGTCATTTTCTTCGTCTTCAGCTACTGTAAATCATTCCGTTCTTCATTGTTAAGGGTCTTAAGCCTAAGTTCCAGAAGATCCCAGCCATCATTACAGAGCATGGGTACATGATTTACACAAGCAAAACACACTCTAATTCTCTAAATTTAAGATTGAACAAAGAATATACATATATATACACACACATATATACATCAATTAAAGTATGAATTTAAACATGCAAACAGGTTTATAATATCTGTTTTAAAACCCTAAGTTGTACTAGAAATGCATAGAACATGAGATTAAAGGGGAAGAGTAGAACAGAGGACTTGCCTTAGGTTTTTGGATAAAAAACCAATCTCTGATCTTCTTCTCTAACGTCGACAGCCTTCGGGTTGCCATCGCTTCTTGTAATACCCCGATATTTTAAAGGATTTATTAATTACGATTAATTACTTTTATTTTATTTTTAAATGAATTATTTGATTTAATTGGGATAATTACTTTTATTTTATTTTTAAATGATTTAATTAAGTGCTTAGATTGATTGTCTTATTTTAATTAGATTATATTTTGTGATTTTATTTGTTAAATTGATATGGTGTTTTGCTTTGTGGAATGCTATGATTGAATTATTTATTTGATTTATGTGGTTTTATGTTTGTGTTAATTGTTTGTTTAATTATTTATAATTATTAGATTTAATTTAATTATTTTAAATTATTTTATTTTAATTGGATTGGGCTTAAGAGGAGTGAGACCAAAGGATGTGGTCTTGGGCTTGAAGGAAGCCTTGTTGGGTTAATTAATAAGAGCCCATGATTATAAAAATATTTAAATAATTATCTTTGCATAATTTTATATATATATATATATATATATATATATATATATGTATATGATTTAATTAGTTAAGGATTAGCATGGAAGGAAATATACATATATATATTATATAATATATGTGTATATATATTATTTAAAATGACTATTATTTTATTATTATATTTGGTAATCATAGTTGGAATAAGATTTGAATTTTAATGTGTATAAATATACACATAAGGTTTAGGGTTAAAAAGTTTACACATTAGAAAAATAAAAGAGACAGAGAGAGAAGAATAAGAGAAGGCTGAGAAAGAGGAGGCCAGATTTGAGAAAGAGGATGTCGAAATTGGAAGGGATAATCAAAGCTTAAAGCGTCGGTTTCATTTCGAAACCTTCGGGCGAGTTTTCTCTATCTTTCCTCTTAAAACTCATAAATATTTCACCTAAAGTATCAAGGTTTTAGATTAAATTTATTAATTTAAATCATGGTTAGAACAGATTTATCAAAAAATATTAAATGAATTTTATTTGATTAAATCAAGATTAAATCGGACTAGTTAAAAGCATGATTTATTATTATTTCATATTTTTGGAGTTTTGAAGTTTAATTGTAATATATAGGTGTTGTATATATTTTAAATCAATTTATAAATTAATTTATGACCCTAGAGGGTTGATTATGGTTCTGGAATTTTTTTGGAATTTTTGAGATTTTTTTTGGAATTTTTTGAATTTATTTTATATTTTTCGGAGTTACTTTAGAATTTGTTTTATGTATATTATTGTATAATTATATGCACTGTGTATACATAAGAGGGTGCTGTAAATCAGTGCCTAAATAGGGAGTTAATCCAGTGCGGAGCAGCATAGTGTAATGGTGTGTAAGCGGATCTTGACCATTAGATTAGGATGATGAGGGGGCGGATGATCCAATGAAACATGGGGCGAGTTAATATGGTACGCCATGCATCTGGGCCATTTATGAAATCTGTTCAAAGGTGGGTTGATCTAATGTAGCGCAGACCATGGAGAATTGGTGCGCCCACAGATCTGGAGCATTAATGGAAGGGAAATAATCCGGTGCGGCAGAGTTCACTGCAGCAAAGGGCTTTAACCATTGGTGGAGCGCGTACAGGCACGTGAGGGAGAGTAAGAGTGCGTGTGAGCGCATGGTGACATGTGGAAGCTTGTTAAGGCGCGTCGAAGCGTGTGCAGAGGGTTTGAGGGTGTGTGGCGGCGCGTGGAAGCGCGTGAGAAAGTGTTTTAGTTCCCGGAAAGGTTCTGTGAAGCCCGGTGAATTTCCAGAATTTATTTTAAGCTTGTTAAGGTGGAAATTAACCATTAGAAGGTGTTCTTGGGGTTCTAAGAGCCATAATTAATTGGCATATAATTTGCATTTAGTTTGCATATACATAATTAATTAATAATTTTGTGATGGAAGGAGGTGTATATATAGATATATATATATATATATATATATATATATTAATTTATATATATGTATATATGGTTTGATTAATGTATGTTTTGTATGGAAGGAAGTATATGTGTGTGTATATATATATATACATTTATTGATATATATGTATATATGTTTTAAATAATTAAGGATTGTTATGAAAGGTAATATACATATATATATTATATAATATATGTGTATGTATATATATATCATTTAAGATGATTAATATTAATTATTCTTATTTGATATATCTGGATAGGCTGATTATCAAATTAGTAATTTGCTTATAATCTGCATGAGATGTTTATGTATAATTTAGCTATAGTTGAGTCTAAAGTTGGTACATGATTGAATTATAAGCATGGATGAGTTGCCAAAGACATAAATATATTACCTAAGTATTTGTATGAATAAAATACATACATAGAAAGTATAAGTGAGTTGCTAGTTTAAAAGTATAAATATATATGTGTGTGTGTGTGTGTGTGTGTGTGTGTGTGTGTGAAGGCATGATTGAATTGTCAATGTACAAATAAATATACACGTAGAGACATGGTTGAATTGCCAATGTATAAACAGATATACTTAAAGGAGGCGTGGTTGAATTGTCAATCTATAAATAAATATATTTATAATGGCAAGGTTGAATTGTCAATGCATGATTAAATTGTTATATGTTAGATGATTAAAATGTCATCTATGGTTATTGTATGTGTAAGTTGGATTAGGATCATATATTCTTATATTAGAATAATCTAGTACTTACAGGTTAGTTATTATTTTATAATATTAATAAAATCATGTTTGTGGAGACATGGTCGATTTGTCAAAGTACAGGTATTTGATATGTGATTTAAATAAATAAATCATTATTGGGTTTTGAATTAAATATAATATTCTTTTGTTATAATTTATTGTTTAAATGATTAAACAATTGTCTAGGATGGAATTAAGGTTAAGGAAGTTTCTCTTTAAAAGAAAAGGAGATTTTGGATTGGTTTAGGTATGATTATGTTTTAATCATAGTTTAATGGTTTCCAAAATAATGAACTTATTAATGGATATGATTAGTGTATTATATACAGTTATTTATATATATGTATATCATTTTATATTAAAGATAAAAATTTATTAGGTTTGGTTTTGATCAGAGATGATCTGCTTATTAGTTTTCAGAAGCCTGGTAGAGAGAGCTTACTCGTAAGGTTTAACCCGCGATTTGTTTTTCAGGTTATTAGAAGTTCAAGTCTTAAGGTTGAATATACGCAGCTAGAGGACTTATCCATTCTTTTGATTTATTTAAAAGTAGAATATTATTATTATTTCATTTGATGCTAGTATTTAATAATGAACTTCTGCATAGTGAATTTTGGTTAAGGGGTCCTTGAGTTACAGGATTCCCTAGTTGTAAATTTTGGGGAATTATTAATGAAACTTTTATTTAATAGATTTCCTTCAGTGAGTTATTTATTCTTTTTATTTCTTTTTGTACTCTGTGCTTTTTTGAAATACTTTAATTGTTTTGATATCCCTTAATTTTGTGTGCGAATTTGATCAACCCGTGTTTCGAAATTAGGGGCTATCACACTTCTTCATTCCAATCCAATTCTCTTCTTCTCCTTTGGGTTCACCCTCACCTCCTATTTCTCTTCTTCTCAACATCACCCTCTCTCTCTTTTTCCTGTTGGTTCAGCTCCTTCTCTCTCCCACTACCTCACATCTCCTCTCTACCTCTCTTTCTGTTCTTTCTCACATCTAAACCCTCTACTAAACGTGTATGTGTGTGTGTGTGTATACCCATCTAGTCTAAACCCTAATCCTAACCTGACTACATAAATATACGTATATATATATATATATACCCACATATACATGCTAACATAGGCCTTAAGCCTACATAGTATAGTTGGGCTTTCTCTAATAATCTAAGACCCAAACTTAGGCCCTAAAGACCATAAGCCCAATCTATATCTCATAAATTAACTAAAACAATCAATAAAATAAATAAGGTTTAATTCATTTACACCCCATATGGTTTATTAATACTTCAAGGAAACTGGTGTGTCCGGGGTCGTCACCCCTGAAACCCAACAGTTTGTGATACCAAAAGATAATGGTGTAGAGTTATGATGAATGTGACCAAGTTTTATATTTAGAAATTGCCACTACTACCTTTCACTAAAAATATAGCTAGGCAAGTAGGGATCGTCCCAAGGGATTGGTGGGTTGTACTAGGTTGAGGAATCAAGATTAGGGTTAGTAGGTCGAGTGATCAAAAGATTGGTTGATGGTTGAATTACATTAAGATGCAATTTAAACTAAAGTAGGCAATTAAATGTAATGGAGAGAAAATAAGAGAGAGACCTTGGGGTTTAGATATCACCATTAAGTATAGATTTTCTACACCCTTAATGAATTATTAATGAGGGGGAAAAACATGTATTGCAACAAAGAATGTGTGTGTGGTTGTTTCAACAAGCATGGATGACAAATTAAGCATATATTGTCTAAGCAACATGGTGGATAACACAACATATCAAATTAAGCCATTAATCCTTTCTTTAAGCTCACAACCAAACACATCACAAGGGTAGAGATATATGTCACTTGCTTTCATAAGTATGGAACATCAAACAACAAGCATGGATTGTCCTCCTATTTAACATCTAAACTACAACTTCACTACAATTAAGCTAATGACATGAAATTAAACTAATTAAACTAAGGGCGAAGTACAATCCATCAAGAAATAAGTATGAACCATCAAACAAAACACAAGAGCATTCCATTAAGTACTATGTCTTGACAATCTCTATATCTATAGCATTAATACACATAGACATGCATCAACAACATAAGAAATAGAGACAAACACATGAACATTTATTCTAGCATACATAAACATATGGATAGAATGAAATGATCAATTAGAAGCATTAAACCATATAAATCATTGAATAAACAAGATCTATATATATAAAAGTGTTAAAACATGTATCACAATACAAATCCCCTCAAAAATACATAAATCAAGATGTAGAAAGCATGCTTAGGGCTAACTCTAGCCCCAAGAGGATGTCTAGCCACTCATGGATGGTGTCCTCCAACCCTTAAGGGCTAACTCCATGGTAGAGATTGCTCCTCTTCTTGGTTGATGGAAGAACTCCAAGCTTGTGTCTCTAGCCTCCTCCTTTCTTTTCTTCTTCACTAAGATATGAAAATTGTGCCTCTCAAGTATAACCAAAGTCTCTCATTCTCTCCTTCAAAAAGTGGCTCATATTCCTTATATAGGTAGGTCAAAAATCACCCCAAATGAGCTGGGCTCGTACACCAAATATTCCTCCAATGATTGGATATGAGACAACTTTTAATGAGCTAGAATTTGGATTTTCTCGGGATTTGGAAAGTTCGATCGATCGAACTTGTGATGAGATCGATTGAACATGGCTGAGATCTATCGAATTGAAGCTGGATCGATCCTCTATGATGGCGCCTTTTTGGATAAAAACAAATCTGAAATATTTTAAAAATATTTTTGGCAAAAGGACAAAATTGGTTGGTAGGGTGGTACAGCTGGATAAGATCTAGCATGTGGATAAGGACAAGAAAGTTCGATCGATCAGAGAATCAAGTTGGATCGATCGAACTTTGAGATCTTTGAATAGGAACAACATGGCTCAGATCCATCTTGAAGTGCTGAGATCGATGAAAATTGGATCGATCAAACTTTTCTTGAAATCGATCGAAGTTGCTGAAATTCCACCCTTTGCTTCCTTTTGCTCTACTTTGTTCCTTTCTTTGATTCATCCCAGAATTGCTTCATTTCTGCTCTTATTTAGCTGAGTTAGCTTATTTTGAGGATAAGTACCTGAAAATGGAAATAATACGAAATCAATCTAAAGCGGAAAAATAAGATAGATAAAGGTCCTAGAACACCTAAGCTTAATGGGTTTAAATGCGCACTTTTCATCGCTCATCACACCCCAAACTTAAATATTGCTAGTCCCTAGCAACGAACTAGAAAGCAATGAATGAAATGAACAATTATATAACTATGAACTAGAAAGCAATAAATGGATAACGCCACTTTTGTAGGAAACACGATTACATTTAGCATATGCAACAAGCCGTTTAAACCCCTAGATTACCCCTAGTAGACGAGTGAAGTCTCGTGAGGGTTTTCAGAAATGATACCCATAAATATTAAGCTC
Organism: Cornus florida; assembly: GCF_030987335.1. Taxonomy (NCBI): domain Eukaryota; kingdom Viridiplantae; phylum Streptophyta; class Magnoliopsida; order Cornales; family Cornaceae; genus Cornus; species Cornus florida. The sequence continues at coordinate 36,951,661 of NW_026775571.1, read as the reverse complement.
ATTCTTTCAAAAGATGCACCAATATTGCAAACAAGCATCGGGAGAAAACTACCTCAAGTATGCAATTTTTCAAACATTTCTAAGCAATCTCCCAAAATTTCAACATCAAGCAAACAAGTATGGTCCTCCACACATCAAGAAAATAATCATGCAAATCAAAACAACACTAGAATCCTTTTCGAGTGGACTGGCATCAAATATGTTGCTATCTTAGCCAACAAAAGAAATGATTACATCCTTACCCTCAAACTAGCACACAAATCTAATACCGATCATCAAGACAAAAAGTTGACCTTTTATTAAAGCTTTATTGTTCTAGGTGCGTTTATTCTTTTCACTCGATTTTTTTTTTTTTTTTATAGGATCAAAAATGGAAGAATGGTGCAATGTGTTGATCTATTAAGCTTTCTAGCGATCTATGAGGTCAAGCGTTAGGTCAATGACTCCCAAACCGGACGGCTTTAGGGCACTAGGTGTTCAAACACCCCTAAAGACTTACAAGCTCAAATCAATTAGGGTACAAATCAAGACAACCTCCATCTAATCATTTCCCATTTCTCACCTTTTGGGAGAAGTCCTCACTTTTTATTTCTTTTTTGCAACTTTTTTTTTTTTTTTTTTTTTGTGTTCAATTATTAACCTAGAGTTTGGGCCCTCCACCTTTCAGCATGAGAAGTTCAGTGCTTAATGAGGCTAGAATCCCGACTACTTAGTGAAAATGGGTTGTTATCCACCTTTATCAAGAATGAAAGCTTTCAATACACTACTAGCCCAATTAGGATATAACCAATTCAATAATCAACAAAGCATATACCCTACAAATGAATGCCAGTGTGTGCCTGTGCTAGTGTAGAATACTAAAGTGAATCTCAAAACAATCACATAATCAGGATGATGTGGACCACAAGTGCAAGCAAGATATTAATTTTTCAAAAAATTTACTCTTAAATGGCATCCACAAGGCATACAAGGAGTATTGGACTCTCAAGTCAAGCAATTTTTAAATTTTAAGCGATGTAGTCCTCAAAAGATCAAAATCATAGCTAGTTATGGACCAATCATAGAAAATCCCTCAAATGCACAAGTCATGCTAAAAATTTTGAATTTAAAGCAAACACCGCAAATCACACTATTACCCCCAAACTTAAATGGCACAGTGTTCTCAATATGCAAAGAGAACAAAAGGAAAAAGTATACCAGTGCAACTATAGCAAAGAATAGCCGGAACAGAAGTATCCAAAGTACGTGGCATAGCCCCCCCAAACTTGGGATTAACTGTGGTCCTGAAAATTTGGCACTTAGATAAAACTTATCAGCTAACAAAAGGGATAATAACAGTGCACAGTGGACATGCAAGTGTAAATGGGATAGCAACAGAAAATAGAGAAAGGTATAAGGGTGGTCCTGAAAATTTTGGGCAATACTCTCTCACACTGAAGTCACTGGGATGCACCTGATGGAGTCAATCACAAACAGATATATCAATATAAGGTATGACATCCATAATATAGCATGTATAAACAGAAATAATATACATCATAGCATAGTATTAAAGCCAACAGACTGGCCGTAAAAATAGAGTAACAGTAATAATGTATCACAGATATATAAAATGACAGGAGTAAAGTGATAGAGAGATCAGGAAGAGGAGGTAGGACGGGAAGGGCATGCTCCGCGGATATCTCGAGATCAGTCTCGCAACGCAGCCATGACATCGATATGGAGAGATGTAATGTCAGCTCGGATAGAGACCATGTCGGCGTGGATAGATACTACAACATCCTCTAAAGCCTGGAGTCGCTCTCCAAAGCCGGGTGTCTATGCTGGAGCCTCAGGTACCGCTGGAGCGGGAGAATGATGATCCTAAGCCTGCTCCTCATCATGAATGGGCGACCTAGCCGGAGAGTGATGCTCCTGGTCCTCTGCGGGCTGCTCCAAATAAATATCCAAGTGCATGGCAGGCGGATCAACTGGTATATCGCCCGCCGCCTACACTGCTGCTACTGCTGCTGCTGCCTGCTCCATCTCCTCTAACTCTAACTCCTCAGCTGCCTTGGCAGCGTCGTCTCATAAACTCTTGATGAGAGCGTTGTAGCTCTTATCCCAGTCCTTCTTCTTGAATGAGCAGGCCCCAGACTCAGTCCACTCCTGTGGCTGGAAGGGATAACGCTGGTCTCTCAGAATCTGTGTGATGAGATGGCTGAATGGGAGATACTTAGCCCTTTTGGGCTTGGTCTTGCTGATGTGGTCAACATACAGCTTCATCATGACGCTCCAGATAAGCATAGGAATGGACAACCAGTGCCCTGTATAGAAGGCGTATAGAGCTGTAAGATAGTCATCGCGCCTCTGTGTCTTGTGGCCGGCCATGAAAATATTTCGGTATAGCACCGAATTGAAAAACCACAGGTCGTTTGGCAAATAAGTTCGGGTGGCGAAGGTCTCACCACCGGCATAGTGACCTGTGACTAAAACGGCCATGTCTGCATATGTGGGCCTCCATAGAGTAGGATAGGTATCCTGGAGATTGGGAGGGCAGACGTGTGGACAACGGCAGGATCTGGAAAGAATGTCCACCGTAATAGTGATAGGATGGCCGTCGATGGTAGTCTGCAGCTCCACCAGGTTACTCGGGGCAGGTCGGAGGTTCTGGAAGAACATTCGGACCAACCTCGGGTACACTGGGTATATGACAGGGGCTAGTATGGCTAAGATGCCCCTCTGGTCTATATCGTGATATGCTGCTCTAGTAAAAACAAACCGGGAGAAGTAGTCCACGTCAAAGACCGACTCATACGCCACCCGAAGACGTGAGTATCTAGGTAATGGCCGGTCTAAATGCTGAGCTGGCGGTGGTGATGGAGATGGTATGTGCTCAGCCTCAGCGTCAGCCTGTGAAGAAGATGCCTCGACGGAAGACTATAGTCGACTGTCAGCTAGAGACTGAGGTGGAGTGGGCTCTGCTGGCTCCTCCTGAATGGGGTCCTGGGTATGAGATGGACCTGCCTCGTCGTCCAAACTCTGCCTGGCCCTACGATGATAGTGTACCCGAGCTACAGTCTTGACCCTAGTCATAGCCTGCAAAATAAAAGGAAAACTTGCAAAATGGGAGTCAGTGCCAGCATAAAGATTAAAGCACAGTTGATAGAATCATGTATGTCAAATAGGATAGACAAAACAGATAAGGAACATGAATCTATGCAAGTGACAAGAAATGAGTGACATGATGTAAAGCATGCTAGACAGTATAAGTATGGAATGCATCTAATGTGGAAAATAAATACAGGCATTGGGCATGTATGAGATAACATGAAACACAAGAGATGGTGTGTGAAATGTGTGAAGTATATCTGTGAAGTTCGATCGATCACAAAAATGTGAGATCGATGTAAGTTCGATCGATCGAGAATAAGTGAGATCGATCTGTTACAGATCGATCGAATAAAAAGTTCGATCGATCGAATAAAAAGTTCGATCGATCGAACTGTGGAGTGAAACTTGAAAAGTCACAGATCTGTGATGTGGATGGCATGGGACCTTCACAAACATGGTCGTGGGCCCATCTACACAACAAAGCATCATATTTGGTCACTTAGTTCGGCCCATAACCCCAAAATCAAATCAAAATTCAAAAACATATATACACATATATACAAAGCTTCAAATCATCATCAATGGCAAGATTCACCTTCAAAACACCTTAGATCTAACAATTAAAGCATGTATTTATCAATTCGAAGCTTGAAGTCACATATGAGATCTCAGATCTTACCGGAATCAAGAGAGAAGGTGAAATGAAGATGAGATCCTAGATCCGAGAAAAGAGAGAGAGATTCGACACTTGGGATGGTCGCTGGAGTCTCGTCGGAGATGGAGAAGAGTTGGGATGCAGTGGCAAACGGTGAAACGAGGGTTTGAGATCGATTCTTGTGAAATCGATCGAATGACCCTAAATCGATTTTTAAAAACATTCCCTTGCCAGTTCGATCGATCGAACTGAATCCTCAGATCGATCGAACTGAAATCTATCTCTCCTCTTAAATGACAAAATATTTTTAGGATTTTTGAAAAATAAAAAATAAAAAATAAAAATAAAATAAAATAAAAAGTAAAAATATTTTTAAGATTTTTTGAAAAATATTTATTTATATATATATATATATATATATATTTATATATTTATTTATTTATATGGAAAATAAAAATAAAAATGACAATAAAAATTAAATAAAGTATTTTTTTTTTTTTTTTTTAGAACATTGAAAATTTAAAACAAAGTCAAAATTTAAAATCAAAGAACAAAGATCGATTTCACCAAGATCGATCTCAAAATACTTTCAATCGATCGAGAATGCAAAGATTTGAAGAAATGTTCGATCGATGAGACAGAGAGGCTTTTGGATGCAGGTGATGCAGGTTCAAAAATTTTCTAAGTGTTGGAATTACAGATCGATCCAAGATAAAGTTGGATCGATCAAAGAACTAAAGATCAATCTAGGAACAAGTTCAAATGATGGGATAAAGAGCTGAAATATGCAGGTTTTGTTCGAACAATTGGACAAAGAGTGATTTGGATGTAGGTTTGATGTAGGTGGGAAGTTCAATCGATCGAACTCATTTTGAGATCGATCGAACTCATGCAAAATGCTCAATTTCAACATAAAAGTGCATGCAATCCTAATCACAATTCCAAGCAATGCATATGAACCCAAAGCCAATATCTAAACTTCGCAAGAAATGAAATTAAAGATAGAAATGAGGGAGGAATAGGGTTTTGACACTCTACGAAATGTCTTGCTAGTCGTTAATGTCTTTAGCAAGATGTTGGGCTTTTTTAGCCCAGATCAAACATCTTATAGTGCATCCCCTCCTTAATGTAAGTGTTTTGAACTCCACCCAACAAATGGTTCTTTAAGGAACTTGTTGGATTAAGCTCAAAAGAAGTTTTTGGTCCTTGGTCAAAGCAATCTTTGGGCTTCCACGCCCTTTTAAAACAAGACTTTGAAACAATTTTCTTAGAATGCAAGGTTGAAGATGGACTTTTTGAAACTTTGGTCACACACAAAAACTCAATTCCTTCACATTTAAGGTCATGACATTTCTCCACAACATTAACTTCTTCATGTTTGTCAAATGAATTGGGGGTCGGATTGAAGATATTCAACTTCACCTTCATGTGGCCAAATGAGATCTTCATTATCCCCGTCCTACAATTAATGTTGGCATTCACGGTTGCCAAGAAAGGACGGCCAAAGATAACGGGAATTTGGCTCTTAAGATTTGGAACCGGTTCCGTGTCAATGACAACGAAATCAATGGGGAAGAAGAATTTATCAATCTTAATCAATACGTCCTCAATGATATCCCTAAGCTTTTTGATGGATCGGTCTGCAAGTTGCAAAACCACCGACGTCGGTTTCAAGTCTCTTAAGCCTAGTTTGACATATATCGAGTATGGAAGTAGGTTAACACTTGCTCCTAGGTCAAGAAGAGCCCGATTAATGATATGATCTCCAATGATGCATGAAGTGGTAGGTGAACCGGGGTCCTTAAACTTCGGAAGAGTGTTATACTGCAAAATTGAGCTTACTTGCTCGGTTAAGACCACTGTGACGACCCTGGCTTTTAGGCCAGCGCGTCCTGTGATGAACCAAAGATTGACCCGATAACGGATCCGAATGCGGAAGCGAAAATAGAAAACAAGACTCTAAGAAGTCAAAGTGACCTTCCATGAGGTCGTGTAACTCAATGAGAATTGATACGGAAGCAAAAGGTCAAAAATATGACATATAAGTCCCTAGGGGCAAAATAGTCAATTTGCATAGAAATGACGTCCCTAGAATGTAAATTATTCTCGAGACACATCCATGACTTCCCGTGAAGTCACGGAACTCAAAAGAAAGTAGCGGAAGCGAATTACACAAAAACCGGACAAATAGCCTCGAGGGCAAATGGTCATTTCTAAAAAAATATAAAATCAGGTGCTATCGAGCACACCGCTGGGAAGACAGCAAAAAATTAATCAAGTTAGACTCAAGAATCATTTGATTCGGAGTCCAGATGGAAGAGAAAAGTCAAAACAAAGTTTTGACGTCGCCGTGGCCGTGAATAGTAACTTGGGGAAAATGTTGAAGTTCGTGTGCCATTTTGAGGTACTAAACGATGTTTTCTGGAAAAACACGAAGAAGAAACCCCCCTTAAAATAATTTTTCCAAGCTGACCATGTCAAAAGAAAATTTTATTTTTGACGTGACATCCCCAAAGTGCCCCTACAACAGACTTGTTCAAATAGTGCAAATGCGTACAGGAAATCAGATTTTGGCGCGGGGTTTTCGGGTCCGAGATGACATTTTCTGGAAAAATGCTGTGAAGAAACCCCCCCTAAAATCACGTTTTCTATGTGGCTATGTCAAGAACGGAATTTATTTTTCAAAGAAAATTTCCGAAATGCCCCTAGATCAGAACTGAACAAGAGGGTTAAAAGTTGCTACAGTGACTGTCTGCAACTGAGAGCAAAAACGGGCTAGAAGATGAATTTTTCTGGAAAAAAACAAAGAAGAAACCCCCCTTAAAATTGAGTTTTCTACGTGACTAGTGCGAGAATTCAAAAAAAACGCAATGTAGAATGCCCGAAATGCCCCTCCATGAAATCTGATCATGGAGGTCCAAAAAGTTGCTAAAAAAAACAGAAAGCTGAACTTTGCGATCGATTTCCGGCACCAAGACGACATTTCTGAAAAAACACGAAAAAGAAACCCCCCCTAAAATCACGTTTTCTAAGCGACCATGTGAAGACCGGAATTTATTTCCTGAAGGAAAACCCCAGAATGCCCTAAAATCAGATTATGCAACAAAAGTGCAAAAAGAATCCATAGGAGGCTCATTTCACCAAAGGAGAAGGTTAGCCCAGAAACGACCATGCACGCAAACGTAACTTACTTATTAGGACGTGCGACAATAGTCCACGTCTTAAAAATACCATCGATGCAAAATTTGACCCCCCCAACGGCCAAAAAGGCAAAAATGAACTAGAAATGGGAAATTTGAAAACTAAAATTAGGAAATGGTTTCAAATGACCGTTTGGCCCTTGGCCACACTTCATACAAGATAAATGAGACCTAGTGGAGGTGCCGGAACACACTTTACACCACCCAATTTGAAAATGAACCCTTAAAGGTTCGATTTCTACTATTTAGCCCAAAAATGCAATATGTGAACTAATATACAAAAAAAATGAACACTAAATGGTGTTTGGCCCTTGACCACACCTCACATATGGCAACTAAATGCTAAATGATGAATTACATACACAATGCACACACCGGTGCAAAAATGACATATCTAATTTTCATACTTTTATCATTGAAGGCAAAATTCAACATTCATGAATATTCATGGATTTCAAATAAAGTTTGGCTCTTGGCCACAAATTTTATACATAAAATGAATATCAAAAAGTGTGCTTAAGTACATAATACAAGTTTGAAATCAAATATATATATTTAACAAAATGGCCACAAATGGCATTTTATGCTAACACTAGCAAGAAATGGAAACTTGAAAAGCTAGTAGCCATCCCAACGAACGACAAGCATCACTAACCAAGTCTTCGTACCTAATCAAATCCCCCAGTAACTTTGGGGTGAGTAAACAAGTTTACTTGTACATAATGAGCATGCATCGACTCAATTTCTTGAAAATTTTTAGGACTAACATGATATAATTCAAAAGGGATCATGTCACCTAACGTCTATGTCAAATATTAGACTCAGGGATCATCCTAAGCTACCATGGAGTATAAGCAACAAGAATCATGATATATATACACATCTGAATCAAGTCAAAGTTGGGGTAATTCAAGTACATGACAAGAAGGATACTAGAACATAGATTAACATAAATTGCATTATCAATACAATTAAGCAAGGTTTAGAATAGTCCATACAACACAACAAAATGATATTTGAATACAAGGATTTCAGTTATCAATGCGATCAATATGGTTGGAGTATTCCAATTAACAAGACGAGAAAAGTGCATGGAATCATGGATAACACCTAATATCTATGCAATTAGACAAAGTTGAAACAATTCATATAACACGAAAAGAGTTACATATAAAATCAAGAACAATATATGATATCTATGCAATTGAATAGGATTGGAGCATTTCACATACATGACATGGTTTAAATCTTCAAGGAATAGCAACTTGAAATTTAGAGAGTGAAATCTACTAATGTGGAGACTCGGATATCGCCCGGATTAGAACCGTACTCTTGGGATCACTTTAGGGCTACTATCCCATGGGTACCTTCCCCTAGTGCGTACTATAGAAAAACCAGAATCTTGGGATCACTTTAGGGCTACTAACCCATGGGTACCTTCCCCAAGTACGCACTATAGTGTAGATGGACTTTCCCCCGTACTAGAACCAAGTCCTAGCCATGTCAATTTTCTTTGATATCACCAAGTTTCCAAAATTAACAAGTTATGCAAGTCAAGATATCATTAAGACACAAGTAATGCATTGAACGCATTTCATGCACAACTAAGATTTTTGGAAACATACAAGTCATGCCCTAAGTTCTCAATTAACATGGCATGTGAAATGTCAAGAAATCATAGTATGCATCTACATGGACTACAACCTAGGATATATGTCACATAGAATCCATCGATGTAGAAATACCACAAGTATAAGATTAATGATTTAATTATTTACTAAACAATACATAGATAATTAAATCATTTAAAGACAATTGTGCTAGTTCGTTAAGTACATTAATGAAACTAAGATACACGGGGTCTAGTTACATGTGAAAAGCTAAAAGTTCCATGGAAGACAAGTTACAACTAAGTGAACTAAGTTCCATACAAGTAAGACAGGTAAGTGTAAGTCTCTAACTTATCCGATTAGTCTCAATTTAATACACGTGAAGGAACATGTCAAGGAAAACATGTATGCAAGGTTAGAACTTAATCAAGTGCATAGAACCATTGTGTGGATTTTAATTATTTTATTTAATTAAAATCCCTAGATTTTGAAAGTCATCCAAATGATCTCAAATTAATATATGTTGTTAAACATGTCAAGACTTGATTTAAGAGCATGATACAAGTACATTCTATACAAGTTACGGCTATGTGTATTAAACTTTAATACAAGAAAAATAATAAATGAAAGGCTTCAAAACCAAATCAAATATTCTATATTTAATATATGTGAAACTATATTGCATGCATATCAAGAATTTCAAGTTGGAAATCCAACGGGATGAATAGTACACTTGGAGCAAATTAATTAATCCAATAATTTAAATATTACTAGATTTCCAAACTTCTCCGATTACTCTCAATTTAATCGATGTTGAAGAGCATGCTAGGACCTAATATAATATGCTATCACATGTTTATTTAAAGCTAGATAAGGCCACATGATTTAATATTTTATTCAAGATAAATATGAAATAAAATATTCATTTCTTGTCCAAATAATCTAGATTTAATATATGTCAATCTACATATCAAGGGGTAATATTCTATCATGCCACATGATTAAACAAAGCTATGGATAACCGGGAAAATTAAATCCTTCACAAGAAAAATAAATAATAAAATCTCTAAATTTTGAATCCAAGCATGTAATCAAGTTGTATAAGCATCACAAGCATGTAGTATACCAATAATTTAAATTATAACACCCCCTACCTCAATTTGAGATGAAAACCTCAAATCCTCACTGAAAAAAAAGTGTCCCGAATTCGCCTACACCGAAGGATTTTGTCGGGGACAACATGATCTACATGAATCCGAAGGAAGCCCCATGAAAATCACAACTTGACTCTTAACCCAAACTCAAGAAATGGTAGGAAATGAATTCTAATAAGGGGGAATAGTAGAGCATGTCGAGGGGAGCGATAAATGTAAAGGCCGAAGAGATTTCACTTAGGAAATCAAGTGGAGGAGAAGGTCAAAGGGTGGCAGGCAAGGAGCTTCCATGGCTGCTGGCCAAGAGGTGGAGAAGAAGAGTGAAAATCTGATTTTTCAATTTAGGGCATCCTATTTATAGTAAGTCTCAAAAACTGCCCCGAAAGGGCCCCGCTGGGTCCAGAAAAGTGGATTTTGAGCAAACGCGCTCAAACGGCAAAACTCCGTGAACTATAAAAGATTTAAAATGAGAAAATATGAACAACGAAAGAAATGGCGTCAAAAACTGAGTCCCGAGCAAAGAGATATGCCCCGAACAAGTTCGGCGGCAACCAGGTCCAGAAACTCTGAAACTGGAGAAAAACGACCAGAAGGAAATTCTATGAATTTATGAGTCAACAAAAAGTTAAAATGAATCCCGTACGAGGATCCAAGCTCCAGACGAGACATTTGGCAATAACTTTCGTTAATTGCACAATGGCCCCTAAAAAAAGGGTTAACTGCGAAACTGCCCAAGAATGAAAATATCTTCCAAAAGATATTTTCTTAGATACCCCTGAAATAAAATATCTTCAAAATATATTTATGAAAAACACCCCAAGAAATGAAAAAGATTCTGAAGAATTGTGCATCTATGCCCCTATGGACACCGGGAGCAACAAGAGTACTTTCTTGCAAAAGTAAAGATACGTATTTCAAGGAAACCACTCAAGATGAAGGCACGTGAAGTCAAAAACCAACTCCGAGCATGAGAAGTGAGGTTGTGCCAACAATGTGACAAAAGGGAAAAAGACAGAATAGGGAAAAAGACGAAACAAGGAAAAGGACGAAAGGCGCATAGTGTCCGAAAAGTGAAAATACGAAAGTGACTCGGTCCTCAAAGGAAGTTGTCAATTCACATGAAAAAGTCTCAGAAACCAATTCCGAGCACTCGAGATGACACTAAGCGACACGAAACAGAGCTCAGAAAAGAAAATTATACGAAAAAAATTTATTCGTAAAATTTCAGGAAAAATGAAAGGAAGGCAAATGACCGAGTCGTTACAACCACTTTCCTAGGTGTTTGGCTTTTGTTCTTCCTCTTTTGGGTGCATAAGTCTTTTAAGAAATTGACATAAGCTGAAATTTGCTTAATTGCCTCCAAAAGTGGAAGATTGACTTTCACTTGCCTAAACGTATCCATAATTTCATTTGCTTTGGCCTTTTGCTTGTCATTTGAAATGGATCCTTTTAAGGTATCCGGAAATGGAGCTCTTGGCTCAAAAACCTTTTCAAAAATTTTCTTTGAAGTCTCTTCAACACAAGAAGTTTTGAAATCATGTTGTAAATCTTTCTTTTCAAAATCACTTTTCTAGATATTTTCATTCAAAAAATCATGCATATGGAATGAAAGAGGAATAGGATGTGAAACGGGACGGGTGTCAACTTGTGGTTGCACCGGTTCACTCTCTTCATTGGACATACCCACTTGGTTGTCCACAATCTTCCCACTTCTCAAGGTAGTCACCGCATTGACATGCTCTATTGTGTGACCTTCCAATGAGGAATGAGTCTCCACAACACATTATTGCTTTTGTGGGGCATTCAAAGGCATTTTCCCTTTCTCTCTAGCATTCAAAGTACTAACTATTTGCCCTACTTGGGTTTCTAGCTTAGCAATGGATTGAGAATGAGAATGAAGCAATTGAGTGTTAGCCTCTAGAATGCCTAGAGCGGTCAAAACTTTCTCTTCAAAAGCGGGACTCCTAGCATTTCCTTGAGAATATGATGATTGATTAGGAAAATGAGAATTAGAGAATTGGTTTCCTTGTGATTGAAATGGTTTATATCCTTGGGAACCTTGGCTTTGCATCAGAGGTGGAATATATTTCCCTTGGAAACCACCTTGGGGAGGGTTTGAGCCTTCCCCTTGGTTTTTCCAAGAGAAATTGGGGTGATTCCTCCAACTAGGATTATAATGATTGCCATAAGGGTTGTTCCCTTGATTAACAAAAGTTGCATTGACTTGTTCATGATGCTCACTTTGCACATGTCCATGGGGACAATTGGAAGTAGAATGTAAAACACTTGAACAAGTCATACATGTCTCATTGGATGCATGATGGGAATGGTTAGGGATGGAAGATACTTAATTTGCCGAGTTTTGGTTAATCAATAATTGATCAAACCTATGAGATAAGGATTTCATCTCGGTGGCTATTTCATTGGAATGGTCGACTTGATGTAAGCCAACACTTTTCCTTCCACTTGAATTCCTACCATTCTTAGAAGATAAAGTTCGATGCAAAGAATTCTCACTCATGCTTTCATAAAGACGCCACACGTCATCCTCATGCCTATCAATGTAAGAGCCACCCATGGAAGCATCAACCATGCCTTTGTAATTGTCCGATAAGCTCTCAAAGAAATATTGAACTAATTGCCATTTGGGCATGTCATGATGTGGACACTTCTTAAGCAATTCATTGAATCTTTCCCATGCCTCATGGAACCTTTCCCCATCCCCGTGTGAAAACTCTCGAATTGAGGTTCTCATGGCATTGGTCTTAGAAACCGGATAGTACTTCTTCAAGAAATCTTGTTTCATTTCTGCCCAAGAAGTTATTGAAAAAGGTCTAAGATTGTTAAACCAATATTTTGCCTTGTCTTTAAGGGTGAATGTAAAAAAGTTTAAGCCTTAAGACCTCTTCCGGCATGTCCGTGTATCTCATGGTGGAACATATATCAAGAAACTCATCCAAATGCTTGTAAGGTTCTTCACTTGGAAGTCCATGATAGTTAGGAAGCATTTGAATGGTTTGTGGTTTGATCTCATAGTGGTGTGCTCTAAATGGTGGCAACTGAATGCATGTAGGTGCATTATATTCATTAGGCATATAGTGATCTCTTAAAATAAGGGGAGGATTAGAAATTGGATGTGCAACATGGGCACCTTGATTGCCTTGAATGATGGGAGGTGGTGGAGCATAGATTGGCCTTGGCATTCCCAATGGAACTTGGCCTTGTTATTGTGGTGGATGAATGAATAGCCTCGGCATGCCTAATGGTACTTGCATGTTATCATGATGCACATTGGGGTAGAGGATGCCTTGTTGGTCTATGTGACCAAGGCCCTCCACATGGTCCTCATTGTGTCCTTCCATTGATGAAATGGATTGACTAGAACTTCCTCTTCCCCTAGGGTTTCAAACAACGGATTCAAGATGAAAATTTAGAGGGACAAGAGTGGGTCTCAATGATCTACGACCATGCATGCACAATGCAATATAATAAGCAACAATAACAAACACTTCACCTTCACAACAAATCAACAACCTTCCTCCACATACAATGTTCCCATACTCCCATGCTATCAACAATATGCAAGAAAAGTAAACTGCTTCCACGTGGGCTCACGATTTATCTAAGAATTGAAATATAAGCCTCCACGTGGGTTGACAATTTAACTAGAGATTGAGTTAAGAAAGAGCTCACAAAGGGTCCTTTAGCACTTCAATTTAATTTCAATTTTTAGCCTTACAAATTTTTAGAATTTTGCCTTTTCCTTTGCATTTGCTTAGCTCCTTTGCTTGGATGCTCCTTTGTTCACCTTCTTGCTCAATGCACCTAGTCAAACAAAAACCAACACAATAAGTAATCAAAATGAAAATGAAAACAAAGTAAAGACACGATCAAAAGAGTACTAATTCTTAATTGATTCCACAAATACGACGTTGCCTATCAATCAATCCCCGGCAACGGCGCCAAAAACTTAGTGTGTCCCGGGTCGTCACCCCCGAAACCCAACAGTTTGTGATACCAAAAGATAATGGTGTGGAGCTATGATGAATGTGGCCAAGTTTTATATTTAGAAATTGCCACTACTACCTTTCACTAAAAATATAGTTAGGGCAAGTAGGGATCATCTCAAGGGATTGGTGGGTTGTACTAGGTTGAGGAATCAAGATTAGGGTTAGTAGGTCGAATGATCAAAAGATTGGTTGGTGGGTGAATTACACTAAGATGCAATTTAAACTAAAGTAGGCAATTAAATGTAATGGAGAGAAAATAAGAGAGATCTTGAGGTTTAGAGATCACCACTAAGCATAGCTTTTCTACACCCTTAATGAATGATTAATGAGTGGGAAAAACATATATTGCAACAAAGAGTGTGTGTGTGGTTGTTTCAATAAGCATGGATGACAAATTAAGCATATATTGTCTAAGCAACATGATGGATAGCACAACATATCAAATTAAGCCATTAATCCTTTCTTTAAACTCACAACCAAACACATCACAAGGTTAGAGATATATGTCACTTGCTTTCATAAGTATGGAACATCAAATAACAAGCATGGATTGTCCTCCCATTTAACATCTAAACTACAACTTCACTACAATTAAGCTAATGACATGAAATTAAACTAATTAAACTAAGGGAGGGGTACAATCCATCAAGAAATGAGTATGAACCATCAAACAAAACACAAGAGCATTCCATTAAGCACTATGTCTTGACAATCTCTAAATCTATAGCATTAATACACATAGACATGCATCAACAACACAAGAAATAGAGACAAGCACATGAACATCTATTATAGCATACATAGACATATGAATAGAATGAAATGATCAATTAGAAACATTAAACCATATAAATTATTGAATAAACAAGATATATATATATATATATATATATATATATATATATATATATATAAGTGTCAAAACATGTATCACAATATAAATCCCCTCAAAAATACATAAATCAAGATGTAGAAAGTATACTTAGGGTTAACTTTAGCCCCAAGATGATGTCTAGCTACTCATGGATGGTGTCCTCCAACCCTCAAGGGCTAACTCCATGGTAGAGATTGCTCCTCTTCTTGGTTGATGGAAGAACTCTAAGCTTGTGTCTCTAGCCTCCTCCTTTTTTTTCTTCTTCACTAAGATATGAAAATTATGCCTCTCAAGTATATCCAAAGTCTCTCATTCTCTCATTCAAAAAGTGGCTCATATTCCTTATATAGGTAGGCCAAAAATCACCCCAAATGAGTTGTGCTCGTACACCAAATATTCCTCCAATGATTAGATATGAGACAACTTTTAATGAGCTGGAATTTGGATTTTCTCAGGATTTGGGAAGTTCGATCGATCGAACTTGTGGTGAGATCGATCGAACAAGGCTGAGATTTATCGAATTAAAGCTAAATCGATCCTCTATGGCGGCGCCTTTTTGGATAAAAACAAATCTGAGATATTTTGAAGATATTTTTGGGAAAAAGGACAAAAGTAGTTAGTAGGGTGGTACAACTGGATAAGATCTAGCATGTGGATAAGGACAAGAAAGTTCGATCGATCAGAGAATCAAATTGGATCGATCGAACTTTGAGATCTTTGAATAGGGACAACATGTCTCAGATCCATCTTGAAGTGCTGAGATCGATGAAAATTGGATCGATCGAACTTTTCTTAAGATCGATCGAAGTTGCTGAAATTCCACCATTTGCTTCCTTTTGTTCTACTTTGCTCCTTTCTTTGATTCATCCCAGAATTGCTTCATTTCTGCTCTTATTTGGCTGAGTTAGCTTATTTTGGGGATAAGTACCTGAAAATGAAAATAATACAAAATCAATCTAAAGCGGGAAAATAAGATAGATAAAGGTCCTAGAACACCTAAGCTTAAGGGGTTTAAATGCGCACTTTTCATCGTTCATCAGAGACCCCTCCCCTATTTGTAAAAATTCAATCAAGTCCCCTGTCAGGCATTGTAGACTTACAAAGCCAAATAAATGAGTGGCATGACTAATTTGACATTTTTGTAGTTATCCCATATAAGTTTAACCAAACACCAAACTCCCACCAAAGGTTACCTTATCTCTTGAACCAAACGTTTAGTTAAATTTTTTTTTTTACTCAATTCCAATATTGTATCAGAGCGCACCCGGTTGTTGGCTTTTCACTTGTCCTTCACAGTAACTAGTCATCATATCACCATAACTTCGTGTCTCACCGTTCGCCGCACCCACCATCGCGTTTCAGTTCTATTCATTACTCGCCACCGCCGAATTTTTTGTTGTCCACCGTTCAGTACATACAGTTATGTCCTTGCTTCTTGTCGGCGTCCACCATGTTCCTTGCCGGTAAATATAGCCACACCGTCAATCTGTTCTCACATTCTAAGTGTTATTCTCTGATTTGTCCGCCCCGCCACCAAGAATGACGAATCATAATATTTATTTTATCTTTTTGTTGAGAACACAGTGCTTCACCCCGGGTCATTGGTAGATAGAGGGATGGGACACCAAAGAGAATTATGCAAAGAAAGGGACATAGAAAAATATAGAGAGTAGAGGGGTGGAAGAAGTAGGAGCGAAATCTTCTGAAATGAACTCACAATTGTTGAATTAGTTTTCGCCACCAACTCCTCCTCCATCGCCAGAATCGTGCTCCCCAACGAAACATCACATCACTGTTTTTGCACTCACCTTTGTACTATTCAATAACGCTCCAATCATACTCGTTTCCTAAGATTCTAGTGGAGAAATCTTAATTTTATTGCCAAAAACCCACGTTTCACAACGTTTCAAAGTGGAAAATTTGGAGATCGAAATTAGCGATCAAAATGATCTTTAGAAGAACTAGGGTGGGAAATTTGTGTGTGTGTGTGTGTGTGTGTGTGTGTGTGTGTGTGTCTCTCTCTCTCACTCTCTCTATATATATATTAGGAAACTGTATAACCATGTTTGGTTACAAGCATAGTGCTATTCCAAATTATTTGCAACCCTATATTTAAATTAAATGTGATATGTACAATTTAACCATTGTTGACTATAGTCAAACATGGTCATTGGAAGACAATTGAGCATTATCGTTTACCTTTTTTTATGATGTTAGCAAAAAGCTTATTTGACCAACTTTGACCGCTGACCGAGGGGGGAGAATAATGTAGTGTGACGGCCCAAGTTTTTCAACCCAGTGTGTCAGTGATGAACCGAAAGATGACCCGATAATGGATCCGAAATGCGGAAGCAAAAGACAAAACAACAGTCTCTAGAGATACAACATGGCTCTAAGACACAATTATGACCCTCAACGAGGTCACGGAACCCAAAGGAATCAAATGGGGAAACAACGTTTCAAAAACGAACAAGATTGAACCTAGGGAAAAAATTGTCATTTCCAGCTTAAAAGTGGGTGGCACCGAGCACACCATTGGAAAGATAACGAAAAATTAATGAATTTAAACTCAAGAATCACTTGATTCGGAGTCCGGATGAAGAAGATATGGCTAACGGAAGAAGAAGGGGCAAAATGGTCAAAAAGTGCCAACCCATGAACATCTAACCGGTTAGGAGACCTTCCTAATTGGTTAGGAGGCCAAAAATCTCACCAAAAACACTGCTCATGCACATGTAACCGGTTACCAAACTCCTCGTAACCGTTTACATGTGAAGAGGGTAGTAAGGTGCAACCCAAAAACCTGGCAGCAGGGATTTTTCCGGAAAAAATGGATATTTGAGGGCCTAAATGACATTTTCTGGAAAAACACAAAGAAGAAACCCCCCTCAAAATCGAGTTTTCTACATGAATTATGAGGAAAATCGAAAAAAAATTCACTGTGAAATATCCAAAATTCCCTCCCAAGAAAACTGGTCCAGAGGGTCCAAAAAGCTGCTAAATTTAAAAACTGAAAGCTGAACTTCGGATGCGATTTCCGATGCCAAGATGGCATTTTCTAGAAAAACACGAAAAAGAAACCCCTCCTAAAATCATGTTTTCCATTCAACCATGTGAAGAAAGGAATTTATTTCCCAAAAGAAATTCCCAAAATACTCTTAGGTCAGATTATGCAACAAAAGTGTAAAATAAGTCCGTTGGAGACTCAAAACACAAACGATGAGGTTTTGCCCGGAAACGACTATGCACGCGAACGTAACTTACCTATTTAGACGCGTTACAATGGTCCATGGCTTAAAAATATAGCCGATGCAAAATCTGACCCCCCAACGGGCAAAAAGGCAAAAATGGAACTTGGAACGAAAACTCGGAATTCAAAATTATGAAATGGTTCCAAAATACCGTTTGGCCCTTAGTCACACTTCATACAAGATGAATGAATGTTAATGGAAGAATCAAAATGGAATTCCCACACCCAATGCGAACATGGCGAAGTAAAAACTCAATATTTTTTCAATACTTTCATAATATTCCATGAAGTCAAAAATTGCATAGGATACAAATTACATGTCATTGGCCTCCGGCCTCATCTCATACATGTCAAATACATCGTAAAGAGTGTACTCATATACACATTACATATAAGGAATCAAATGTACACATGTTGACATATAAGTCTACAAAATGACATTTCATGCTAATATTTGCATGAAATGGAAACTTGAAAGCTACACGACATCCAAGGAATGCTAGGCTTCACGAACCAAGTCTTCGTACCTAAAATTTGCCCCAGTATCGTAGGGGTGAGTAACATAAAGCTACTCGTAGGAGATGAGCATGCATCGACCTAGGATTTTACAATTTTATCACCTTAAGGTGAAACATGTTAAAGGGGCTCATGCCACCTAACGTCTATGTCCAAGTGAGACTCAGGGAGCATCCTAAGCTACCTTAGAGTCTAAGCAACAAGAATCATGATATACATACGTGTATGAAACGAATCATGGTTGGGATAATCCAAAGAACACGACAAGAAGAATGCTTGAGCATAAATTAACATGAATTGCATTTTCAATACAATTGAACTAGGTCTAGAGTAATCCATACAACATGACAAAAGCATATTTGAATACAAGTTAACAAGAATCACATTATCCATGCAATTCAATAACAAAAGAGCATGTTATATAATGCAATAAGGTATAAGTTCTCAAAGCCATCAACTTAGAATTTAAAGCACAAAATAACAGTAGTGGTTCATGCCACCTAACGTCTAAGTTCTAAATGAATTAATAGGATCAATCCTAAGCTTTGTTAGAACGTCAAAACACAATTTTCAATATCGATGCAATTTAACCGATATTGGAACTTCCAATACAACGCATAAAGCACAATTTCGCAAAGTTAACATCATGTAACTTAAAATGGAACGACAAATGAGGAACAACAAGTTACAACATCATCTAGTTATCAACTTAAAAATGAAATGTGAAATCAAACAAAGTGGATACTTGGACGTCACGCCGGGTCAGACCAACAACATAGTTACTTTAGGGTTACTAGCCCATGGGTAACCTCCCTATGTGCGCACTAGACTATATAGAGGGACTATCCCCCGTACTAGAATCACGTCCTAGCCATAGTCAAACAACGACATCCCCAAATTTCCAAAATTAACAAGTTATGCAACAACGCATATATCAACAGGAATATGCAAGATAATCGATTATCTACTGAGCACAACCAAATTTGGAAACCTATACAATACATGCTCTAAATCCACAACTACTATGATATGATGAATGTCGAATCTTCAGTGTGCGATTCGTTACACGCTATGCATGAAAGATGTTAAATACGAAATGTGCAAATCATTACACAAGGCAACAATATATTTAATAAGGAAAACATATTCTCATGAGTACAAACATAACAACTATGTTATCCAATGTTCAAAGCATAACCAAATGAATATACAACAAGTCTAAGTCCATGATTTGAATATAGAAACCACTTCTAACACACAACTAGATCATGGAGCAAATTGATAGAATTTAAATAGATAAACACAATTAAATTCTATAGATTCCGATTCAATTCCAATTAACCTCAATTTAACACATGTTAAAGGACGTGGCAAGGTCATCACCTATATCCATTCTAAAACTCAATTAGATTGTTAGAACAACAAAGTAGACTTTAATTAAATCATGCTAATTTAAATCCCAAGGTTCTAAAACAATTTCAAATAGTCCCAAATTAATATATATAGTAAACAAGTCATGGCCAATACAAATATCAAGTTAAAACCTTAATTAAGCTAATGGGACCACGAAATAGATTTTAATTAATTATTTTAATTAAAATCTCTAGATTTTTAAACTTAACCAAATGCTCTCAATTCAACATATCTTAGAGAACATGCCAATGACTAATGTAATATCACATTACAAGTTTATTTCATTCAATTTACGACCATGTGAATTAAACTTTCACTAAAGTTAAATATAAATTAAAAGTTGCAATTCTCATGCAATTAATCCCAATTTAATATATGTGAATAACTATACCTAAGCTTAACTTTCTAGCATGCCATAATTCAATTCCAAGTTGTATATCACCATGAGGATTAAATCTTAAACAAGGAATTTAATTAAATGAATGGTTTGAAAACCCAACCGAATATTCTAAATCAAATATATGTGAAGTTATATGGCATGTAAGTCAAGAATATCAAGTCGGAATTTAAATAGAGTGAATAGTGCACTCGGGGCAAATTAATTAATCAAATTAATTAGTAATTACTAACTTTCAAAACACCTCCAATTACTTTCAAATTCAACTATGTTGAAGAGCATGTTAAGGCCTAATATAATATGCTAAGACATATTAATTTCAAACTAGTTAAGGCCATGTGAATTAATCTTTCACCTAAGATAAATATTAAATAAAATCTTTAATACTTATTCAAATGTTCCAATTTTAATACAAGACAATGAGTATATCAAGGGGCAATATAAAATCATGCTACATGTTCAAACCAAGTCATGAGCAACCGGGAAAATCAGATCCCGTAACAGAAAAATGAATAATAAAATCTCTAGGTTTTATATTTAATCATGCCAATAAGTTGTATAAGCATCACAAGCATGCTATATAACAAGAATTTAAACCTAAAACATCCCCTACCTCAATTTGAGATGAAAATCCTAAATTCCCACCAAATTGAAACGGCTCCGAATCCGACGAAACTCCTAGATTTTGTCGGGGGTAACACGATCTATATGAATCCCCAAGAAGCCCCATGAAAATCTCAACTTGACTCCAAACCTGAACTCGAAAAATCGTTGGAAATGGATTCTAATAAAAGCAAAAGGTAGAGTACGTCGAGGGAAGTAATAAATGCTAAGGCCGAAGGATTTCTACCAAGGAAAAGTGGACCAAAGGAGGAGAGAGAAAGTAGCAGCCATGGTTGCTAGGAGATCCAGCCAAGAGAGGTGGGGAAGATGATCAAAATCTGATTTTTCTTCTTTAAGTGTTCTATTTATAGTAAGTCTCAAAAATTGCCCTAAAAAGGCCCCGCCGGGTCCGGAAAAGTGGATTTTGAGCAAACGTGTTCAAGCGGAAAAACTCCGTGAACAAAAAAGATTCAAAATGAGAAAATATGAACAACGGAAGAAACGGCGTCAAAAACCGAGTCCCGTGCAGAGAGATATGCCCCAAACAAGTTCGGCGACAACCGAGGCCAGAAATCTCTAAAACTGGAGAAAACGACTAGAAGGAAATTCTATAAATTTACGAGTCAACGAAAAGTGAAAATGAATACCGTACGAGGATCCAAGCTCCAGACGAGACATTTTTGCAATAACTTTCGTTAATTGCACAATTGCCCCTACAAAAAGGGTTAATTGCGAAATTGCCCCAGAATGAAAATATCTTCCAAAAGATATTTTCTTAGATGCCCCTGAAATAAAATATCTTCAAAAGATATTTACGAAAAACACCCTAAGAAATGAAAAAGATTCTGAAGAATTGTACATCTATGCCCCTGTAGACACCGGGAGTAACCAAAGTACTTTCTTGCAAAAGTAAATATACGTATTTCGAGAAAACCACTCAAGATGAAGGCACGTGAAGTCAAAAACCAACTCCGAGCATGAGAAGTGAAGTTGTGCCAAAAACTGACAAACGGAGATAAGACGAAATAGGGAAAATGACAGAATAGGGAAAAGACGAAATAACGCATAGTGTCCGAAAAACGAAAAATGCGAAAATGACTCGGTCCTCAAAGGAAGTTGTCAATTCACGTAAAAGAGTTTCAGAAACCAATTCCGAGCACTCGAGATGACACTAAGCAACACGAAACAGAGCTCAGAAAAGAAAATTAAACGAAAAAAATTCATTTGTAAAATTTCAGGAACAAGGAAAGGAAAGCAAATGACCGGGTCGTTACATGTAATCAGAATTTTTACAAATGTGGGGGGGCCTCCTTGAAGATTCGAGAAACCACAGGGGGTCTAACTGAATTAAACCCAAATAATTAACAAGCAAACAACCTATTAACATGCTAACACAACACATAAACAATTTATGTCATGCCAATTCACATCACAAACAAGTTGACAGAATAATACACAAAATATTTAAACAATTAAATATCCAATTAAATTATAACCACACTCTAACAACTTAGTAGACAATTTAAATAAATAAATAGCCAAACAAATCAATTAAAAACAATTTAATTAAATAAATAAACCTTTAAAAATTAGGGGTATTACAAAAGTAGAGAGAGCGTTTCCAAATTTGATCCCCAAAATGTAAAAATCTTTGTAAAAATGGCTTGATCTTCAATTTATACTTCACCCATGGGCTACCAAAGTGGTCAGAAATCATACACAAGGCTCATCATTTGAGTGTACTACGAACTGGTCTTTAAATCTAAAGTTTGATCGCAACTTTCTGGCATGCATTCGATCGATCGGATTATGTGTCCGATCGATCGGATTCCGAAAAGTGATCCGATCGATCGGGTTCAGAACAATAATCCAAACTGTGATCCGATCAATTGGGTCTTTTTGACTTTGAATTTTTATCTTTTCTTCAATTCCTCCTTGAAGCTTGGCATCTATAGATCTTTAAAACACTAGAATTAACCCAGTTGGATCTTAAGTAACTGAAAATGGAGAATAAAGCAAATCAAAACTAAAACGGAAAAGTAAAGATAGACTAATACTAACATGTTCTTTATTTATTACTATTATTTTATTGCTTTAATTTGCATTAATTATTTTTAGCGTATTATTAATTATCTCATGACATATTATTATAAGGTTAGTTATATCTTAATTGTCATTTGAACCATATATTTTCCAACAATATTTGAATTCAACTTCAACAGTTGGTTACAACCGCCGCATAACCGCCCTCAACCGATTTTGGAATCAACTAAAAGGCGCTGGAGAATGCTGTGCAAAAGGTTCACAAATCTTGCAATTTCAAACTTTCGTTGTATTTATTTCCTTTTACTTGTAATTTCTTTATACTTTACTTTCCTTAGGAGTAGTGTTATACTCTGTCAATTCCTATGCTTGTAAACTTGTATTGGAATTCTACTTATGGAATAAAGATTGAACGATTGGCTCCATCCCCTCTTATCTTTTATTTTGTAAGTTTACTTTTTTTGAAATTGATGAACGATTGCAGTTCCTAATGCTCCTTTCATCTACTCTTCCATTGTTATTGAAAGTTATCTTTGTTGAGACACTGAAGAACCTAAAAGAAGGTGGTGATCCTTGCCTTCCAACAGTCATCTGATTCACTTAAAAGACTAATTCCATTATTTGGTTGCGTAAAAGATGGTTTGGTAATCCAAAAATCTAAGTTGAAAGGCTCCCATTGAAAATTTAAGGCCAAACACAATGACAATCTTAATAACAACATTTTTTAGGTTGTGGAAAAAAGACATTTAAAATAATGACTTGGAGTCCAAAAGTTGGACAATTCCGATTTGTTTATGTGAGGGGCTGAAGTTATCATTATGCCATTTTTATTTCTGATGCTATGACTTATGATGATATTAGCCTCGTAAAATTAATTGGCTAAGGTCAACCCTATCATTATTCAAAAATTTATAAATTGAGCCCAAAATGACCAAAGGACACCACCTTAGATTCTCGTCCCTCAACCTAAGCTTAAGCCAATAACTTTATCTTCCTTAGAGTCACATTTTATACCAACTGAGAATTGCATTTGGAAAAAAAGTAAGACCACAAAATTTTATCTTTAAATTAGTTGAAAATAATTTTGAAATTGAGCCAACAAAAGTATATTCGTAACATCAAAATTAAAAATGACAAGAAGCAATCATGGTGCAAGTGTGCACCGCACGAACCGCTAACACCCAACCCTGCCGAGCCAGCCAAAGGGCTCAGCCCCTCGGTACCACCAATAGTCCCCACCATGGCGGGAAATCGCATTTCCATTCTATAACCGGCGGGAAATTCTCGTTTCAGTTCGAACCCTCAAAAGTCCAAGTGTCCGTACACATACACACTTTACCATCAAAGCGATATAAAAAACCCTTTCGCTAGTTCCGAATTTTCTTTAAAACGCCTCCCCCCCCCCCCTCTCTCTCTCTGGAGCTATTGTCGATGGCGAAACCCTCGAGATCGAAGGATTCAACAGAGGAATCTCTGTCGAGTGGGTCGAATTCGTCGGAGGAGGAGCAAATTGAGGCTCAAATCAACGAGGAGGAAGATGAGGAAGAGCTCGAGGCTGTCGCCAGAACGGCTGATTCGGACGACGATGCCGACGGTAAGTCGCCGTCAGACAACGCCGTCGCCGGTGATGACCAGGAGGAAGAAGGAGAAGAAACTGAAGAGGTAATTCACGATTGCATGTTCCGAGTACTGTTCGCGATTTTCCATTGCGTGCTTTAGATCTGAGTCATCTGGCTTGTGGTTTGGTGCGCTCTCTAGGTTTTTTATGTGGTATTTATGGTGATTGGATTTGTAAATCTAGGGTTTACGTTAGTTACGGTGAAATTGCTAGTATTTAGGTGTGCTTTATGTCTGCCTGAGTTAAAAATATGATGTCTTTACAGTTTTATTATATTGAATGATTGTTTTTACTATGATTTTTCTCCTGAAATTAGTACAAATTTGATATTCCAGTTTAAGATCATGTTTCTTTCGGTTAATTTGCTCATTTGTGTATGCATTGATGTTTGTGATGCTGTAATGAAAATTGCGCTTTGAAACTATCCCAAAAAAAAAGAAAAAGAAAAATAAAAAAGAAAGTGAAAATTTGTAACCTATGATTTATGTTGAAACTAAAAACTTAAGTCTATTAGGCCTAATAGTTTTTCAGGCTTACTTGACTGAAGCGTTTAGTTTTTTCAGTTCCCAACTACTGAGAAATATTAGTTTCAAAATTTATTTCTATCCTTTGCCTTTCACTACTGTTACTCGCCACTGAAAGATGGCTTCATGGAAAGAACATGATTTTGTTCATTTTGAGTTTAATTGGGATCATAAACGGAGTTGTTATGCTTCTTTATCGGACTATTATATTATACTTTTAAGTTATATGTATTTAACAAGTTTCCCAAGTGTTGGGTGTTTTTAGTACTGTAGTTAATAATTTTTCTTTTATTTTTTATTTTTATATAATTAGGTTGGTTTCTCTAGAGTTCCACTTATAATGTGTACTGTTAGGTTGGGCTATTATTATTATTATTATTTTAAGTTGTTTTCATATTTGCCTGCAGGACGAGAATGCTGTGAGTAATAATGAAATTGGCAAGCGTGAAAAGGCCAGACTAAAAGAAATGCAGAAGTTAAAGAAACAAAAGGTTCAAGAAATACTAGATGCTCAAAATGCTGCCATTGATGCTGATATGGTGAGTGTTACATGAGAGGACTGATATTTCTGCAGATCATATTTTGAGTTAATTTTTATTGAATATAATAACTTAGGAAATAACATTCATTTTTATGGCAGAACAATAAGGGAAAGGGGCGCTTAAAGTATCTTTTGGAGCAAACAGAGATATTTGCTCATTTTGCAAAGGGCCAGTCTGCCTCTCAGAAGAAATCAAAAGGAAGGTGTAAATTTTCTCCTCTTGAAGAGCTTACTCTCTGTTTGTGTCTTCAAAACACTGTCTTTTATTGCACATAGTTTATTAGGTTGCTCTATGTGATTAATGAAACTGTAATGAAGAGGTTCTTTTTTCATAACTCACTGTTTTGTGCATTTTTGTTATATGGCCAAGTTTCATAGTTCCCAAAAACTTAAAAAAAAAAAAAAAAAGGAGGAAAATATAGAAGATACAAAAATCCAATCAAGTCTAATGATGGATTTCTTATCTTTAATTATATGATTCAGGGGTCGTCATGCATCAAAGTTAACTGAAGAGGAAGAAGATGAAGAATACCTCAAGGAGGAAGAAGATGGTCTTTCTGGGACAGGAAGCACGCGGCTGCTAGTACAGCCTTCTTGTACAATCTCTTTCTTTTTCTTTTCTTATAAAGATCTCTCGATCTGTGTGTTTAATTTACATTTATATTACCTTATTCTCTCATAGGGTGACCAAAACCAGTAGCTGAAAGGTACTACTTGACTCATGATTATCCCTTTCATTTGGGAGCCATTATTCCAATTTGTTTAGTGGACCCCATCCCAGATTATAGATTTTGTTTATATAGATGCTAATCTGAAGATCTCCTTTGTTGTGTTTACATTCCGACATTCCGTTATATTGATATGTGGTTTAATTTCAAAGTGTTAATTTACATTTTCTGATCATTCTCTTTTGCAGGTATTAATGGAAAGATGAGGGACTACCAACTTGCTGGGCTAAATTGGCTTATTCGGCTCTATGAGAATGGCATAAATGGGATCCTCGCAGATGAGATGGTATGTGGAAGTTGTCATCTTTGGAATTGACCCTTATTCCATGCAGCTTTATGCCACACTTAATGTCTTTCTTCTTCTAGCTGTTGCATATCATTGTTGTGATGTATGCTTTACAAATTTTTGACTTGAATTTTCTCATTTATGATGATTTGTTGTTGACATTGTGTAGGGGCTGGGTAAAACATTGCAAACCATCTCCTTGTTGGGCTATCTGCATGAATTCAGGGGAATAGCTGGTCCTCACATGGTTGTTGCTCCAAAGTCTACGCTTGGTAACTGGATGAATGAAATTCGACGTTTTTGTCCAATTTTGCGTGCTGTGAAGTTTCTAGGAAATCCTGATGAAAGGGTAAGTAGTTTAAACTCTAGTGAGTCAACTTTTTGTATTTCGTAGTTCTCAGATTATCAATCTATTGCTTTCTTATGAAAAAAGATAATTGGATTCTAATATTTTCTCAATATCTAATTTTACAGAAGTATATACGCGATGAGCTACTGGTTGCTGGGAAGTTTGATGTCTGTGTCACTAGTTTTGAAATGGCCATTAAAGAGAAAACTAGCTTACGCCGCTTTAGCTGGCGCTATATTATCATTGATGAAGCTCACCGGATTAAGAATGAGAATTCACTTCTTTCAAAAACAATGAGGATTTACAGTACTAACTACCGCCTACTTATAACAGGAACACCACTTCAGGTATCTAGGACATCCAATATTTTTTCATTGCATTGTGTACTTGCCTGTTTTCCTTCTACATTTAAAATCAGACTTGATGCTAGTTTGTTATCTAAGAAGCACAGACATGACTAAATAAGTTGCCATAACAGTTTTTGAAACTTGGAGGCACGTGACATGCTACTGCGCATGTGAGAATTACCAAAATATGTCCTATATTTTCTTTTTCGAATGGGGTAGGCAGTTGACACGTTTCTCAACACGGAGGGGTGGTGGTATTTTTCCTTTTATCCCCCCCTACGGATTTGACATCAAAGTGTTGATTGTTATCTGATGGATGCTTAGATTTTATTGGACACTGTAGATTCTTTCCTTAGTCTTTGTTCTATTACCCTTTCCCATTATTACATAGTATTACTCATTAATTTATTTCCTTTATAATTTGTTACAATTTTGTAGGTCTCTGCTATTCTTATAGATTGGTATTATAGTACTTTTCCTCCATTCACTGGGCATTGTACTATCCTCTAAAATTTTATTAAATAGATTTGTCAGCCATTCAACTCCTACCCTTCCTAAGGTTCCCCATGATTTTGTAGGGATGTTGTCCAGTCCTACCGCTTCATTGTTTCTCATTTTTGGTACTGTGTTCTCTACCTCGATCCATTGATTTTATGTATCATAATAAGATTGGGTTCATTATTCCCAATGTCCTCTCTAGGATATTCCTCATTTAGAAGTTGTTGAAATTAATTTTGTCACCTATTCAATATGTCATTCTCTTTAACTAATATTTTTTTTATCCACATCTTTAATACATCTGACTTGATCCACATCTCTAGTCATTTTATTCCTAATTTTTGCTTATTTATAAATACTCCCTCCGTCCCATAAAAAGTTTCCCTATTTTGGGAATCTAACTTTTCAAGGGTGTAGTTTTAAATATATATATTTTTTATTATAGTGGTAGAGAATGAGTTTCTAAATATACCCTTCTATGGTGGGTCCACATGCTTTTATAGCTTCAGGGCAAGGAGAGTAAATTAGGAATATTAAAAAAATTGTACATTGGATTTTGAATTGGGACAATTATTTTGGGACAACCAAAAGTGGAAAGGTGTACACTTTTTGTGGGATGGAGGGAGCACCTTTTTTACCCTCTTTTGTACCTAAATTTTCATATAACTCATCTAGGAAAATTTGTTTGGTTTTAACTACCATCTTCTTAGCCTCATTTTTTTTTTAGTTTCTTGTATTTCTTTAGTTCCTCTTGATTCTTACTTTTTTTCTACTCCATAAAACTTTGCTTATCTTGTATTACCTTTTGTATTTCATTATTCCACCATATTTCTTTTTTAATAAATTTCTTTCCATCCATCTCCCCCAAGGTCTCTTTTGCCACATTCCTAATAGAATGCACCATGTTCATCCACAAACTATTTACATTGTCCTTCCAGTTGTTTTGTGTTTCTTGTAGCATTTTTTGTCTAAAGGTTATCTCTTTGTTACCTTTCAACTCCTTCCACTTTATGTTTTGGTGCCCTTTTCTTGGTTTTTTTGGTAGTTAATGGTTTTAATTACCTGTCTTATATGAGCAACCATTGTTGGATGGTAAGACTTTCTCCCAAAATTACCTTACAATCCTTGCATGATGTCAACTGGCCTCTCCTATATGGACAATTAATTTGTGTTTTATTCATACCACTCTTAAGTGTAATTAAATTTTACTCTTTTTTGAAAAGAAAAGGTATTTGCAATTGCTAAATCATAAACCTTTGCAAATTCTAGAATCTCATTTCTATCCCCAAATTCATATTTTCCATGGATACATGGCTATCCTATTTGGTCAATTCGTACTTGCCCATTAAAGTCAACTCTTATATACACACTCCCGCGACTCGGTATATTTTGTACCATTTTATCTAGTGACTCCCAAAATGCCTTTTTTATACTCTCATCTAAAGCTTACTTGTGTCGCATATGCGCTTATTACATTCAAAATATTTGTGCCTAATACAAGTTTGATAGCTATTAATCTATTTCCTTGTCTTGTAATTTCTACAATTTTCTCTCTCATATATTTTTCTATTATTATTCCTATGATTATCCTTGCCACCCGCACAAAATAGTTTTTACCTTTCTCCGATTTCTCTTGTATTAGACAAAAAAACAATTGGAATAGTTTGGTTGTGAGGGAATATGATTCCAATTGGTGTTGTATGTGCAAAAAGGCTGTATACCATTTTCTGCCTCATTCTGAAGAGGCCAGAGATATTTAGAATGTAGTTAGTTCTAGACCACTTTGGTATCCAGTGGATTATGTTTTTGCCGAGCTTCACAGGCGGAGTTCTTTTAGCTTCGTGTGATTTGTAGGGATTGTATTAGGTGTACTTCTGACGATATGAAACTTGCTGGCTCAAGACTTATAGTTCCTGATAAATAACTGAGACTAATGCATAGTTGTTAAAGGCTTAAGGCCACTAAGGCGCCAAGGCCTCCTGGAGTCTGAGGCGTGTGATTGACTGAAGTGAGGCGCAAGT
Organism: Cornus florida; assembly: GCF_030987335.1. Lineage (NCBI taxonomy): Eukaryota > Viridiplantae > Streptophyta > Magnoliopsida > Cornales > Cornaceae > Cornus > Cornus florida. The sequence goes on along the minus strand of NW_026775571.1, from coordinate 36,921,931 downwards.
TTGGGGGGAAAAAGTGGCACCCAATAAAGATGCAATAGTAATTATAAAGATGCAAAAGTCAACTAAACCAAATACTAAAGTTCAATAGCACATCAATTTCAAAGCAATAGCATGTCAATTTCAAAGCAATGAATAGCATGTCAATTTTGAGGCATATAAAAAAGAAAATCTGATTCTGGAGTGAGAACTAACAAAGAGATGTTTGTAATTCAATTGAGAACTGAAACAGATTCTGGAGTGAGATTCTAGAGTGAAATAACAGATGTTTGTATTTCAATAGAGCTTTCAATTTGAAATTCAAACAGGTTACGGTGCTTAGTTGATATGCAGAAGAAATAGAGGAGAGCTTTAAGTCCAATTGCAGTAGACAGATAGACCAATGAGCTTTATCCAAGCCCTAGACTGATAACTTCCCCCTTTTTTTTATTATTATTTTTTTGGTATCCTTGTTTTTTGGTCAAAACGTCAAGTGACTGAAGTCCTTTTCTTTTCATTTTTTTTTTCTTTTACTGTGTCTGCCAATCAAATGGTGATAAGTAAAAAGGAAGAGATAAAAATTTTACTTCACTGAGGCTCACCTTTTATGCACCTAGGGCTCCGCGCCTCTTTACTCAAGGCGTGGGCCTACTTAAAGAAGCCTCGCATGGGTGTACTCCAGGCGCAATGGCTGCACCTTGAGGCTCCTTGCGCCTGAGGTGTGCCCGCCCAGTGCTTTTGACTACTATGGATTAATGATGCATGTACGCTTTGTTTTTGGCTTTCTGGAAGATCTTGAATATTTCCACCCTTCTGTTTATTTTAAGTCTCAGTTATATATATGGAGCCTGGTGTGAGCGCTCCACTATAATTTGCACGTGCCCCATTTTTGATTTTATGACTTCATTTACACACACACATCTATATATATATTGGTTATCATAAGCTCGACATAATATTCTTGGTAATTATTCTACTGTGCAGAACAATCTTCATGAACTCTGGTCTCTTCTGAACTTTCTATTGCCGGAGATATTTAGCTCAGCTGAAACATTTGATGAATGGTTTCAAATTTCTGGTGAAAATGACCAGCAGGAAGTTGTTCAACAACTTCACAAGGTAAGCCAATGAACTCTCAATTTCTTAGCACTGATTTGTTATCTTCCTTCTGATAAGATTGTTCTTTTTTTCCTGCATAATTAAGGTCCTCCGACCATTCCTTTTACGAAGGTTGAAGTCAGATGTTGAGAAAGGTTTGCCTCCCAAGAAGGAAACGATACTCAAAGTTGGTATGTCCCAAATGCAGAAGCAGTATTACAAGGCTTTACTGCAGAAAGATCTTGAGGTTGTAAATGCTGGTGGAGAACGCAAACGTCTTCTGAATATAGCAATGCAGCTGCGTAAATGTTGTAATCACCCATATCTATTCCAAGGTGCTGAACCGGGCCCACCTTACACTACAGGAGACCATCTTATTACAAATGCAGGTATGCTTGTTCTTCTATAGTGATGTTTGTTAATTGGTGCTTGTCAGTTATATTTTTATCTGTTTTTTAAACCCATTCATTATAAAATGCAGGTAAAATGGTTCTTTTGGATAAGTTGCTACCGAAGCTAAAAGAACGTGATTCAAGGGTCTTGATATTTTCACAGGTTATTTATTTATTTATTCTTTCATATAAGGATCATTTTCTCCATGTTACTCCTGGGGTTATTATTGTTTTGTCATTAATGCATGTCGCCATGTCCAGTATTTTAACTCTCTCATAATATATCATGTTGATCTGTTTTTTCCATTCTAATTTTGTGAATTTTTTTTTTGCTATAAAATTCAGATGACTAGGCTGCTGGACATTTTGGAAGACTATTTAATGTTTCGTGGATACCTGTACTGTCGTATTGATGGGAATACTGGTGGAGAAGATCGTGATGCTTCCATTGAAGCCTTCAATAAGCCAGGGAGTGAGAAATTTGTCTTCTTACTATCAACTAGAGCTGGAGGCCTGGGTATCAATCTTGCCACCGCAGATGTTGTCGTTCTTTATGACAGTGACTGGTGAGAATTTTCTTTGTTTTTGTCTGGTGAAACTAGAAAATTGTAATATTATCTCCAAACTCAGTTGATCTCTTATTTATCACGTTGCAGGAACCCACAAGTTGATCTGCAGGCTCAGGACCGTGCCCATAGGATTGGGCAAAAGAAAGAAGTTCAAGTGTTCCGTTTCTGTACCGAGGTTCAGCTTTTTGTTTATTAGTGCTGCATTAGGAGCCACATATCTGGAATCATAACGTGTTAAATATATATTTTTCCTTCTAATTGATTTATCACAGTACACAATTGAGGAAAAAGTGATTGAGAGGGCTTACAAAAAGCTTGCACTTGATGCTTTGGTGATCCAACAAGGACGATTAGCAGAGCAAAAAAGTAAGTGATTTCTGTATACAAGTGGCTTTTATAATATTTATCCCCCTCCCTCCCAAGCCAACAAAAAAAGAAGTTTCATTCTTTTCATGACTTAATATTGAAATTTGTTGAATAAAAGCTAAAACAATGCTTTTTATGGGCTTCTCTCAGCTGTTAATAAAGATGAGCTACTGCAAATGGTAAGGTTTGGTGCTGAAATGGTTTTTAGCTCCAAGGACAGCACAATTACAGATGAGGACATAGATAGGATCATTGCTAAAGGAGAAGAGGCAACAGCTGAGCTTGATGCAAAGATGAAGAAATTTACAGAAGATGCCATCAAATTTAAAATGGATGATAGTATGTTTATTTACTGTTTTTAAAACTCTATTATTATTATTATTAGCTTTTGCTTTTGGCATATTGCTAAGTAAAGCTAAATTTATTTTATCTGGTTTTGTGCAGCTGCTGATTTATATGATTTTGATGATGAAAAGGAGGATAACAAGTTAGATTTCAAGAAAATCGTTAGTGATAATTGGATGGAACCACCAAGAAGAGAGAGGAAGCGCAAGTAATATTGATGTCCATTTCCTGCTTGCATGATACCTTTTATGCTTGTTCTATTATTAGTTGAAAATATGATTTTCTTGTCCTCTTTATCAGTTACTCAGAATCTGAATACTTTAAGCAAACGATGCGCCAAAGTGGTCCGACAAGACCTAAAGAGCCTCGAATCCCTCGCATGCCACAGTTGTAAGCATCTCATAAATTGGTTTATTCCTTCTTAGAGTGGAGTCGAGGTTCTGAGTTTCTTTAACTTGCCTTTTATTTTCAGGCACGACTTCCAGTTTTTTAATACACAGAGGCTAAGCGAGCTGTATGAGAAAGAAGTACGCTATCTCATGGTGGGTGAGATGATGGTTGAATTCCCGTATCTTTCATTTTTGCTTTGAACCTCTCATTAGTGCAAATGTTAAAAGCTAAGCAATTTTATGTGCTTTTGGCTTTAACTCGTGTTATTTTTTCATATTTTTAAGCAAGCACACCAAAAGAATCAGATAAAAGACACGATAGATGTTGATGAGCCTGAAGGTATGTTAGCTTTTCTATTGAAGGTGCAATTCTCAACTGACCTTTTCTTTAGTGAACCCACCCTAATTGTGTATGCATGTTATCTAGAGGTGGGAGACCCCTTGACTGCTGAAGAACAGGAAGAAAAGGAGCAGCTGTTGGAAGAGGTAAGTGGATGAATATGATGCGCAACTTTACAAGTGCAATAGGTTGTCATCACGATCCTCTTTATGAAAACTCGTCTTCCTGTGAATTGTAGGGATTTTCAACATGGAGTAGAAGGGATTTCAATACCTTCATCAGGGCTTGTGAGAAGTATGGTCGGAATGATATAAAAAGTATTGCTTCTGAAATGGAAGGGAAAACGGATGAAGAAGTTGAAAGATATGCGAAGGTTTTTAAAGAAAGATACAAAGAATTAAATGGTAATGGAAATTAATCTGATGCAACTGTTACTTTTAGCTGTATTTGTTAATGTCATTTTACTGTTAACTTTTAGGTGAATTTGAGTGTTTGGTAGTGATATGTGGAGATTAAATAAAATTTCCCACAATTGTAGTGCATGGTAGTACCCTTAATTTTGTCTTTTGACCTAGTGAATTAGATGTGACAAACTGGAAAGGTGGCTTTTTCTGTCTTTTTTATTTTTTTTCATTCATATCGGTGTTTTGCATGATCAGAACAACATTACTATTTTTAGGGGAACTCGTAAATTTTATACTCCCTAGTAACCTTGTTAGTATGAAATTAGTTTAATAAATTTCTCAATGTTGGTTTCGAAGAAGTTGTTAAATTAGTTAAAAACCCTTCTCTTCTGAACTTGAGACTAGAGATTTTAATTCGTTATTTTGCAAACATGGTGTTACCAGATTACGATAGGATCATCAAGAACATTGAAAGAGGGGAGGCTAGAATTTCTCGGAAAGATGAGATCATGAAAGCAATCGGGAAGAAATTGGATCGCTACAAGAATCCATGGCTGGAATTGAAGATACAGTATGGTCAGAACAAAGGGAAGTTGTACAATGAAGAATGTGATAGATTCATGGTGAGATTTTCTGTAACTCAAGTTTTTCAGGTTTATTGCTGGTATACTTCAATTTGGGAATTGGGTTTCTTATCTCCGTTTACTGCTTTATTCAACATAGATATGCATGGTTCACAAGCTTGGGTATGGGAACTGGGATGAGTTGAAAGCTGCATTCCGCACATCAACTTTGTTTCGTTTTGATTGGTTTGTGAAGTCTCGCACAACTCAAGAACTCGCAAGGAGATGTGATACCCTCATTCGTTTGGTGGAGAGGGAAAACCAGGAATTTGATGAAAGGGAGAGACAGGCCCGTAAAGAGAAGAAGCTTGCCAAGGTTGAAATCGCCTCCTTTTATCAGGAACTTTATTATTCTTATTAGTCTCCACTGTTACACCAGTTGATTAAATACATTATTTGGACTTAAAGCCAATGCCCCGATGCCTTCGAACCTTGTAAATCTCACCAAATGCCTTCGAACCTTGTAGATCTCACCATATTTTATTTTCTTTTTATTATTATTATTATTATTTTTTTTTTCAGAACAATACACCATCAAAGCGTGCCCTGGCAAGGCAGGCAGCTGAGAGCCCCCCTCCAACTCAAAAGAAGCGGAAGCAATTATTAATGGATGACTACGTGAGCTCGGTAATTATTTGTTATTGATTCTCTAATGTGGTTATTTTCTAGCAGCTAAAAGTGCCAAAGCTGATTGTTGTTTTTCTGCAGGGAAAGAGGAAAAAATGATGTCAATTTACGGTACCTTCGTTTACTGTTGTGCTCTAGTCTCCTTTGTAGAGTAATGTTGCTCTGTTTTTTATATCTGGAATTTTCAACAATTTGGCCGATTTCTATCGAAACCTAGCAGAAGCCATTTAACACATTGCCATCTAAGTGCAAAATTTTTAGACGAATATGGTAGTAATGAAAGTTGTATAAATTAGAATGTAGGCTGTTTTGTAGACCTTAATCGTTTGGGCAACGTGATGAATGCCAGTAAAATTAGTTAATGAATGTTGGATTGGCTTCTTTAGATGGATACTATGACATAGAAAAGCCATGGAATGCACTTTGTGATCTGGATTTATAATCAAATTATCAACCACAATTCTTCTAATCAGTTTAGCTTCTAGATTGATTATGATATGCTTAATTAATTTTTGAATATTAGAATTTTGTGATTACTACGTTCAACAAATTTGATTGGTTGATATGATGCCATATCTCGTTGGCTTCTTGTCAATTTTTTATTACTAATAGTCACATTAAGATTGTGTTTTTTATTTTTTATTTTCCTTCAAAATCAAATTTGTTGTTCAACATCCTAGAGGAATAGTGTTTCCTATTTCTATCCCTTTTCATTCTAATCATTTCATACTCTTATATAATGGAGTCTCTACTATTATATTGTGTATGAAAAGTAAAATGCGAAATATATATATATATATATATATATATATATATATATATAAAATTTTTTTTTTCCTTGCCACTGAACCCATTTCATGACGTCCAAATATTGCAACCACTTGGTGAGGGCTGCTATGCTGTTATAACTTATTTTCAGCATAATTAAGTGACTGCATTATTAATTAAAACAAATTTAAATAGGCCACAAGGAATTTTTGCTTTATCCAATAGTTTAAATATAATGAAAAGGAACATATGCGTATAAGGGTGCACAATATCATATAAATATTGGTTCCGATATTAATTTATCTTAATTTTTTTTGCCACAACCCGTACGTTATTCCCTATAAATATTCATGGCTTCTTCATATTGGACATACACCATTGGGGCATATCAAATTGGCAGTTTTGGCAGTTGACAGTTTTGACACGGCGAAGTGGTTTTACCAATAAAAATTAAATTATTCTAAATTCTATGAAATTATGGTATGCTACAAAATTAAGAAGAAAACTAAACCTTTTATGTGGAAATCCTGATACAAAAAAATTTGGTTCTATTTTAAGGAAACTCATAAAATAATTTTTTCAGATAATTTGGCCAATGGGCTCGGACACCAGACCCGTCTTTTATAATTTTTTGAAAATAATTTTTTATTTTAAAAACTCAAACATGCGGCCGTGTGGAATATGAAAGCAAATATAACAATTCTCTCTCCAATGATGTGTATCTTTCTCAAAATCCTCAATTGTCTCCCCTCTCTATATAAAAATCATTTTTTCAATCTTTTGGATGAGTTTATTTTGTTGCTTGTGTGTTGAGTTGATTAATTAATAGGACGAAAAAGGTTCAACCCATTAGTCATCAAAGTTAAAAAAACGTCCAAAACATTAAACAAACCAATTCACCTCCTTCCCAAGTGGCATCTTTGTTATCAACATTAGTTACTAGGGTACAGATAAAGCTATAATGATTGTTTGGGGAAAATTTTTTCTCAGGCTCAATTGCAAGGGTGAACTGGAAGTGGAAGACAAAAATCATAGAACAAAAAAGAATTGAGTGTTGATTGGGGAAAATGTTAAAGAATTGATTATTAAAGTGTAAGATTTCAAAAGTTTACATGTTTTTATATAAAGACGACACACAACTAGATGTATAAAGATACTACGTCTTTCACAAAGGTGAACCGACCATAATCATATTCTGCAGTTGTTTGGAAAAAGTCTTTGCATAAATATCTGATTGGTAGATCCACTAAATGTGAAATCCTCCTTGGTTCATCTTGGCTGCATTCTTAGAATTCCACAACTCTCGCCAAAATCATGTCCTACATTCTACTAGTTATCTGACTTTATTGCGAAGTTTAAGTGGATCTTATTATTTTATCCGACCAACAACACTATTTACACAATGGATATATATCTCCTTCTTTTTCTTTTTCTTTTTTGATAAATTATATAACTATTTAATTTTTCAGTAATTATAACTATTCAACATTTTTATTTTTTGAAGAATGAAAAGTGTATAAATGCACAAAATGTACAGGCAAGCAAGAGTAAAGAAAGCCCACGAAGGGGCTCAAAACCCAGCCACAGAGACCAAGATTATAAGGCACGCCTATAACTTGTGTGTGTGTGTGTGTGTGTGTGTGTGTGTATATTACTCCGTATTACGAAGAAACAAAAAACTAGGTGAAAGTGTCCGAAAGTTTCCAGTCTGTTACATCATGCATTGGTACTACATGGGACCACCACCTTTTTTTTATTATTTTTTTTATTATTATTATTATTTTTTTTATTTTTTTATTTTTCTGATTATCTTTGTTGGTTAGCTAGTTATTATTTTAACAAAAAAATAAAATTATAATTGTCATCAACTCACAATATGTAAGCAAATAATATTTTTAAGTTAGATTAATTTTTTTACTTTAATATTCTGTTTTTATTTCTCAAATATTTTGTATTGTATGAATAATTTATTTCATAATTAAGTTTCTTTTTAGTTATTAATTTTTTAAAATATATAATTACTAAGAATTTTTAATAACCTATGTAGCACGGACACATGCCCGATACGACATGGATACATCCTCAAATTTAAAAAAAGTAGGACATAAGTACGGCGTGAACACGATTATATATAAATATAAATATTTATTTTTAGACATCTATTCAGTAATAATATTATAAAACTTTAATTCATTTATAATTTTTATACTAAGTGTTGCTTTGAAATGAATTAGAAAATAAAATTATGTTATTATTGTAATGATTTTTATATGATATATACCATTTTTTCACTACTTTATCATGATAGTATTTATATTATTTTCAAATTTACTTAGTAGACTTGTATTATAAATATCTGGGAAGTGCTGGCGAAATGTCCGAAATAATAAAATTAATTTTTATTTATGAACATGTTTATAAAGTGTCGGACACGTATCCGAGAAGTGTCGGTTTTTATTTATGAATATGTATATAAAGTGTCGGACGCGTATCCGAAAAGTGTTGGTGTTCGACACGAGTACGACTCCTTTGTAGAAGCATCTGTACTTCCTTATTAATAAACATAACAACGTAACTTTCTTGAATTGGTCATTATTGGCCTTAAATAGTTTTTTCTTTTATTTATAAAAAGGTTAGTAAAACTTACTAAAAATTCACCTTTATCGAATCATATTATAAATAACGGAATCAGTTATTGCAGTCAACAAATTTTTTTCAACCTCACACAAAATGCATGCGACAACCCGAGAGCAGAACTCTCGTCCCAATTTCCCTATCCCCCTGTCCCACATTAAATATAATATACTAAGTAAATGCCTCCCAAATTATTGATTAATTGAAATATATATATATATATTGTTGAAGTTGATGCAATAAACTTGGAGGCATAAAGAATCACATTCACAACAGTCCAATAGATATGTTGTACTTCGAATTATCACTTTAATTGATCCATCTACCTACATAAAGTATAATCCTCCAATAGATTTTGTGCTACTTCAAATTATCACTTTAATTGATCCATCCACCTACATAAAGTATAATCCAGTAATAGTTTAATATAAGAGTCATGATACATGCATCCTCATCATTTGAAAATGTTGTTTTAAAAATATCTTCATGGTTACATCCTTAATTTTCAAAAATATTGTCAACCTCATTTTAATAGATTTTATATCATTGGCTCATTGGCTAGTTGTACGTATGATACGTGCTACGACTTTCAGGCAAGGGCGGAAGGAGGGGTGGGCGAAGATGGGCTTTAGCTCACCCAAAAAAAATATAATAAATAAATTACTATAGTACTTTTGGCGGGGCCCAAAAAAAAAAAAATAAATAAATAATATTAATCCATCCCATTCAGAAATCCTAGATCCGCCTTTGCTTTCAGGAGGTCTTGATCGACCATATTTGTGAATGTTGAGAAGCTTTTATATAAATATCTGATTGATTTCCACTATAAATGTCGATATTACTGATTACTACATCAATCTCCATCTTGCAACTCATTTCTGGTTCCCACTTGACTCTCTTATGAATTCATTTCTATGGAAACTTTAGGCGCATGCTTAAAAGACCGGCTGCTCTTGTAGCGTGAATCCAATATGGCTGGTTATAAATAACAAATTCACCTTTTTGTACGAAGTAGCCATCTTCCAAAGGTAACGTTCTTAATGAAATGGATATAATTGTGGCTTGTTGATGTAAGACGTGTGATATATGTATCATTGCGAAGTGATCTATTAATATTACTAATAAGCCATGAAGTCTATTATTAATATTACTAATAAGCTATTTCACGGCGGTTCCATCTATCACCTTATTGTGAGGGACCAAATTGGCTAGGTGCCATAAATACCTTCATATTTGGGTAGGATTTCACAAATGGGTTTGAGTATTGGAAAACTTCAAGCCTGCTTAGTTTATAATTTTGGAATTTCATAGAACTATTAATAAAAAACTAGGAGTGGTCACATATCGGATTAGGTATCAGATCCGTTTTCAATGGATTAGAAAAATTTTAATCTATCACAGATCTGTCGAATCGGATCCGTATAATAATGAATCGGATCAAATTGGATTTGCGGATTGAGTTTTATCTAAATTATCCATTATCCATTATTATTATTATTTTTATAAGTAATATTATTTATTATTTATTTATCTTTTAACCCTAACCCAATACATAAAATTTTAATTTATTAATATTAATTCATATATTTAAATAATTATTAACTAATATATCCTTAAATTAAATTAAATTATCATTAACTAATTAAATTAATTAATATATTTTTTGAAAATATATATATAAATTTCACGGATTGGATCGGATCGAACTCACGGATCGGATTGGATTTTTAACAGCTTAATCCGTGATCCGATCCTTGAGCTACGGATTTAATTTTTTTTAACCCACCACCGATCCGTGGGTGTATCAATCCGATCTGATCTGCACGGATCGGATCGGATTCGCGGATTATTTGTCCACCCTTATAAAAAAACTACATTATACAAAAATTCTGTTTGGTTCAATTTCTTAAAAATTATTTTCTAAAAATTGAATTTCAAAAATGCATGTTTTTAGAGAATTTATCTTTTATAGTTATTTGAAGACAGTTGGATGTACAAATCAAATTTCAATATTGATTTCTGTAAAAGTTTTGAAATTATGATCTAGTTGAACCGGTTATAAAGGCTAGACAAAACCCTTGAATGGCTTCTTCGGTTTTTGGATAAAGAGAGATATGATTCGAATGTGCTCATAAGGGTAAAAGGAATTTGTGACTATGTTTCTTATTGCACTTGGTGATTTGGTTGAGAGGTTTATTATTGTCCAGTTATTGCATAAACTATAAACTTGTATTTGTTTAGGTATCCATAAAATATATATATATATATATATGGCAAAACACTCACACACCCATTTATTTTCACAGGAATCCGAAACCTTTCACATTGAAAGATAATATATATAAATATTATATATTGAAAAGTAAGTGAAAGGTGATACATATAAATATTATATATTGAAAAGTAAACAAAATTCTCCCGCAATATTATCAAAAGAATCACGGTCTAATTTTCAAGAAATTATTGAGAACAATTTAATTTCGATTTAGTCTGGAACCGTACCAAATTGCAGCGTGTGCACCTGTACAAAGAAAATGTCCTAAGACAGCTTTGAAAACAAACCGTGATTCTTTTGATAATATTGCGGGAGAATTTTGTTTACTTCTCAATATATAATATTTATATGTATCACCGAAAGTGAAAATTTTCATTGTTCGATAGTACACCATTTGATCTTATACAAATCAAAGGTCTCTAGTACACTCTATCCATCCTTGACCACTATCCCTATAAATATCAGAATGTGTTTGGGCATTACAAAAAAAATAAATAAATAAAAAATAAAAAAATAAAAAATTGAATTGAGATCTAGCAATAGTGTTTTGAGGGGTTGGTTTTGCTCTCTACCTTCTCAAAGTGGAGAATATGTGATTGATATGAAGAACCATTGCTAGAATCATAAAATGCTTTCGGTTTGTGCTTAAAAAAAAAAAAAAGAAAAAAAAAAGCTCTCGCCCTTCTCTCGTCCAACTTAGGATTGTTGAAGTGAAAATGAAGATTACTTTGGAAGTGGAGGTTAATGGGGTTTGTTTATATATATATATATATATATATATAAGATCTTATTTTTGGAAGGTATTATTTTAGAAAGCTTGAATCCTAATTTCTCTCTACTTTAAAGAGCTAATTTGTATATATGCATGTGCAAGCGCGTGTGTATATATAGAGAGAGAAAGATGCGGTTAACCCAATTTATAAAATTTGAAACACTTCTTATAGTTTTATTATGCAACCTATTAAGTCAGTAAACTCCCTACTTATCGGTGAATAAGCAAGTATTGTCCATTCGAAACCCTTGTCATCCACGTTGAAAGATAATATATATAAATAATATATATTGAAAAGTGGAATATTTCTTATCTCAATGGTTCCAGTTCTAATTTTCAAAAAATTATTGAGAATTTTAAGTTTGGAACTGTACCAAACTGGAGCATGTGCACCCCAACAAAGAAAATGTCCTAAGACAGCCTTGCACGTGAAAATAATAAAAATGAAAAAAAGATTAGAAATGTTTGCAATTACCATCAGTATAAAGGACTCGCATCAAATTTGCTTTAACAAGAAAAAGTCCAATTTATTTGCATCTTTTGCTCCACATTGAATACCAGATAGTGGAATGATTTGCATTCGAAAGTTCTATACCTTCTAAGAAATTACCACAGCTAATTATCGGTTATGAACCCATTTGAGAGAGAGATGGTAATAAACCCTAATTGGAAAGCCTGGGAGAGAGATAAAGAGACTAGTATGGTGGATCAAACCTCTTTCTATAAGCCGAAAACATGACCAACTCAGACATCATACAATAAAGACTGTATATGAATATTCAAAATGTGCCAATGGAACAATGAGACACCCAAACCAAACCCACCATGTTTCCCACAACATACAAGACATTAGGGCAAATTTGGGCGTCTTTCCAACTTTTCTTCTTTATCATCAACTCTTGAAAGCCATAAATACATAGATTAACATGTTACCATACAACATTCTGCAGTGGTGTTACCTGAAAAATGCCCAAAATCAAACACTAACCCTCATCCGATTCCTTCTTTTAACCGTCTCTCCTTCACCACATAATTGAATCATTCGGTACCATACTGCACAAGAAGAATGATACAGGACAACCAATGACAGCCAAAGTTGGACACGAGCCATTATTCCCTGGGGATTATGGAAAACCAAGATAGTAAAGGATGACACATCAGCAAATTTTCCGTTTTCTTCATGATGACCCTTGGAGGAATACAACAGTTGTTCCCCTATAAAGACCAATTCGACATTACCTCGGTGATTCAGTTTAATTACTCATTTGTACCATCAAAGCTACCCGTTGCATTTGCCCCTCTTTTCCCTCTCCAATTCTCACCCCACATTTTTGCCTCCGCAACTGCACGCTGTCTGTCTACATCTCGGTTCCTGGGTGTTTCTCTTGCTCTCCCCATACTTACAGGGCTGTCTCTCTGAGATTCCTGATGCTCTAAATCATCCATGCTGCCTTTCCTTCCAGACCCACCACTGGTTTCACTCCTTCCTAACCGTGCACCAGTGCCTACAGACTCTTTCTTTCTGAAATCAGGAGAATTCTTATGGGTGGAAGGGGAACCATGCCGTCTAGGCTCGTCTGGGCTATCAAGCCCATCTGCCATATTCCTTCTATCATCCTTGCTCCTAGGAGTAGATGGACCAACCCTATTACTCTGGGCAGTGGCTGCATTTGGGTCATAAGTTTGAGAGGCTAAATATGTCAGAGCAGTCACAACATCCCCTATTAAAGGCCTTGTAGCAGCTTGTTCTTGCAAGCACATGGCTGCAACAGCCAGTGCTTGGTAAAGTCCCCGCATTGGGAAATGGCCTTGTAACAGTGGATCAGCCATTTTCGGGAATTTCCTTCGATCCTTGAAAAGTGGCCTTGCCTACAAATCCATGTTCCACAATATATAAAAACAAATCTTGTTTTATGTTAAACCAATGACATGCAATAAAATCAACAATTACGGCATCATGTATTTAACAAGCAAATATAAAGAGAAGAACTACTTACCCATGCAACAAGATTATGCTCTCCAGGGATGCGCGTGTTGTCAATAGCCTTGCGTCCTGTAATGAGTTCAAGAAAGACGACTCCAAAACTATAGACATCAGACTTCAGAGTTAGTTGACCAGTCATGGCATATTCAGGAGCACAATAACCATAGGTTCCCATCACCCGTGTGGAGACATGAGTTTTATCACCAACGGGACCCAGTTTTGCAAGACCAAAATCCGATAACTTGGGGTGATAGCCCTCATCAAGAAGGATGTTGGACGATTTTAAGTCTCTGTATATGACAGGAGGGTTTGCTTTATCATGCAAATATTCCAATCCTTTTGCCGCACCTGCTGCAATCTTCATCCTTGTATTCCAGTCTAGAGGTTCTTTATCCGGTGGTAAATCTGAAAATAAGTACCAAAATAAGACTAATGAGGAATATGCAATAGAATTTACTCATCTGGAGGAAAAACTTGAAAAATGCATACAATAATTTAGATTCAAGGGGAAAAGGGGCTATAATCAGTCCCACAACCCAACTAATTTGTCCATTTGATTCATCTTTCTGGTCAATTATAACTCAAAAAATGTGTCTAGAATTAAATATCAAAATTTAATGCTTTCACAAGTTCCATCCCATCCTTGTTCTTGGCCTAAAATTTGCATTCTCACACATGGGAGCTGATATTGACGCTCCATAAAGATCCTCTAGCACTCTAACTCATTGTCTTTATAAAGAAAAAGACCAAAATACCATCGCATCTCCTATTTTACCCTAAATTCCTCTACCATTCTTGTGCTCTGCTGTAAGTTTTTTTTTTTTTTTTTTCTCTTAGACCATAAGGGTCCGTTTGGTTAGATGAAAAAAAATAATGGAAAGTGAAAGTGAAGTGAAAGAAATGAAAATCAAGTTTCCAGCATGCATTTGGTAGGAGGAAAAATATTCAAGAAAGTTGTAGGAAAAATATTATTTTATTAGTTTGGATAGCATGAAAGGAAAAAGAAAATAATTTTACTTGCCGAAACTACCCTTATGATTTCAAACACTAAAAAAATAAATGAATTTGTATTAGATGAATCATCTTTATACCCAATGGCTATTCGTATATGTACTGAGATATTGGAGAAAATTACACTTGATATCCTGAAACTTTTCACTACTCAATTATTATTTCAATCACAATGAGGTGCTAATTCAATTGTGAGCCGATGTAATGTAACTAGTGAATAAGGAGTAATAATTGTTTAACCAACAACCTATGAAAAAAAAAAAAAAAAAATTGTTCAACCAACAACCTATGAATGCGAGTATTTGAACTTGTAATCATGAGATAGTGGAAAAGATTTGAAAGCCTGAAGTTAATCACCATACCAAAAAGTTTGCAGAAAGGAGCAAAGATGGAGAAACAACTGATTTGGGGGCAGATTAGGAAACTGAAATATAAAAAGACAGTTTTTGTGTTTTATGCGGGATATATTTTGAGGAAAATCCATCAGATGCGAGAATCCTACTTTCCTCAAAATTTTCACTTTCCATCTAACCAAACTCCCAAAAACTTTTAAAAAATTCCATTTCTTTTCTGGCTACTTCACGCAAACCAAACGAACCCTGAAAACCAAATCTGGATTGCATTATTGCTGTTACGTATACGACTATGATGGTGGAAGAAGAGGAATTCCGGTAAATGACAGAAGGTTGCTTCATTGGCTGCTATTGTGGGATTAAAAAAAAAAAAAAAAACCGTAATTTTCATGGTTTATGGGATTAAGAAAGCTTCCTTCTTTATATACACTGCAAATCTCAATAAAATTTCATAAGCTACTCAAAACAATCAACTTAGTCAAAATAAATAAAACTTCCTTTCCAGTCTCTCCCTCTCTTGCCCTGTTGATTTAATTTGCCTTTTTCTTTGAAGTGTGTACATAGTGAAGATAAATTATGAGAGAGGAAAATAAAATAAACGCAGTTCTGTCTTTGAATGAATAACAGAGGAAAGAACATTTTTGTCATTTCCAACATTTTTGTATTTTCCTTTATAAACAAAATGAGTTAAAGCGAGAGAGGATCTTTATGGAGCCCTATATCAACTCCCTCATCTAAAATAAAATATTATATTAACCGTCAACTTGAGAATAATTGGTGTGTTTGCTTTTAATTCCTTAGAAAAAAGTACAAAAAATAGAAGAAAATCTATGAATTATGAGGCATAAAGATACGGAGAGATAATCACAGCAATTAAATAAGGCAAGATGATTCCCATCCCATATATATAAGCCTATACAAGTAGATAGATACTCCACACTTACGGGTGTTGGTGGGTGGGTTTTGTTGAAGCAGCTCTATTTCAGGTTCCAAAAGCAAGGGTTTGGTTTTGGTGTTGGTGGCTGGGTTAGAGGATTTGGGATAAGTGGTGACTTTGTCCCAAAAATGGTTGCCATTTCCAAGGTATGGAGCTCAGTGCCACTTGGATGGCGGAGGGGGCTCAGGAACAAGACCATTGGAGCTGGTCAAGAACTTCTCAGGCATGGATGGATAGAGGATCGCAAGGCAAAAGGAAAATACAGAGAAAAGAAAAGAAGAGGAAGTCGAAGTGGCTTAAAAGTGTGGAGTCTCTATCTACTTGTATAGGCTTATATATATATTTTTTGATAAATAAACAATTCACTAAAAGCGCTCAAAAGGGGAACGGGTCCCTACAAGACTACAATAACCTGGGTACCCTAAGCCCCAGGGAAGCCAATAACTCAACAGTCTCATCAGCAGAGGAACAAAGTCTACCTAAACCCCAAAAAAAGAGAGAGCTAGTAACAGAGGATTTCAGAACAATGATGGAAGACTCCTCTCCTTCAAAGGATCTTCTATTCCACTCTCTCCACAGACACCACCAAAGACACAGAGGCGCCATCCTCCAAAACTCTCGAGCCTGTGGTCCCACCCAACCCCCTCTCCAGGTGTCCATTAGACCTCTCGTAGATCTAGGCATGACCCAATAAACTCCAAATAGACCTAACAAATGATTCCAACAATCAACCGCCAATGGACAATGCAAAAGAAGATGGTCAACCAACTCGCCATTGCACTTATACATGCAACACCAATTTACTGTGATATGCTTTCTCCTTCTCAAATTATCCAGTGTCAATATTTTACCCCACACAACCGTCCAACCAAAGAAAGCCACTTTCAATGGCGCCCTAGTTCGCCACACTGCCTTCCAAGGAAATACCACCCCATCTGAGTCCAACAGGCATCCGAAGAAAGATCTCACACTAAACATTCCCCTAGCAGAAGGAATCCAAACAAGAGAATCCTTACCTCCTCCACGGATCACCTGGCTATACAATAACTCTAAAAAACCAAAAACATCATCCATCTCCCAGTCTTGAAAAGATGGTTGAAAAAGCACGTCTCAAACTGCTCTCCCGCTATCAAGGCGATAGCAATCAGCCACCAAGGCATGCCTATTAACCGCAACACTAAAAAGTCTAGAGAAAGAGCATGCTAAAGTACCATTTCCACACCACACATCCTCCCAAAATCGAATCTCCATACCATCATGAACTCTGAATCTGATATACTTAGAAAACTCATTCCATCCCTTCCGATTGGCTTTCCAAACACCGACACCTCCAGGTATAGCTCACCCCCAAGCGACACCCTCCACAACCACTTACCTAACAGGGCCTGTTAAAAGTCAACAGTCGCCTAATCCCAATTCCTCCGAACTTAACAGGCTAACACACTTGCTCCCGACGAACAAGTTGATACTTAAACTCATCCCCCAAACCTCCTCATAAAAAGTTCCTCTGATGTCTTTCAATACAAGGTGCAACAGAGGACGGAATCTGGAAAAGAGATAAAAAAATATGTGGGAATGCTCCACAAAGTGCTTTTCAACAAGGTAACCCTCCCCCCTTTTGATAAATATTGCTTCTTCCACCCCGTAAGCCTCCCCTCCACCCTCTCCACTACCGGATCCCAAGCACCTACAACCCTCGAAGAAACACCCAAAGGCAAACCCAGGTCATGGATCGGAAAAGAACTAACTCTACAACCAAGAACAGAAGCTAATTCTTCAATCTCCGGGACCTCTCCCACTAGAATCAAAGCGCTCTTCCCCACATTCACTTTCAACCCGAGACTGCCTAAAAACAGATCAACACTGACCTCAAATATCTCATTTGAGACACCTTAGCCTTGCAAAAAACAAGAGTATCATCCGCAAATAACAGGTGAGAAATCCAGCTGATGCATATCATCCCTTCCTACCCTAAAACCCCTGATGAAGCCCACCGCCATAGCCGTCCCCATCAATCTACTAAGCCCCCTCCATCACAATGATAAACAGAAGTGGGGATAATGGATCTCCTGCAAACCTCGCGAGCTACCAAAGAAACCAGTCAGGACCCCATCCACCAACATCGAGAATCTCGCTGAAGAAATGAAAAACTCAATCCATGTCCTTCATTTTTCCCCAAAACTCATCCTTACCATCAGATATAGAAAGAAACTCCAACTAATATGATCATACACTTTCTCCACATCCAACTTACACAAAACCTGGAATCCCACTCCTCAATCTATCATCCACACACTCCCTAGCAATAAGGACAGAATCCAAGATTTGACGCCCTCCTATGAAAGCATTATGAGATTCCGAAATAACCTCATCCAAGACCACCCTCAATCTCAAAGAAAGAACTTTGGCTATTAGTTTATAAATGCATCCCAACAAACTAATAGGTCTAAAGTCCTTCACATCTACGGGTCCACCTTTCTTCGGAATGAGGGCTATAAACGATGCATTAAGGGATTTCTCAAATCGCCCCTGAGTACGAAAAGCATGAAAAGTACCCATCACCTCACCCTTGACCACGTCCCAACTCTCCAAAAGAAATCTTATAGTGAAACCATCTGAACCCGGAGCTTTATCCCCATTACAATTTCTCAGTGCCTTTAGCACTTCCTCCTCAGAAAACCGAATCTCCAGACCCTCCCTGTTTGCCTAAAAAATCCTATTAAAATTAAGTCCCTACAGCCGGGGTCTTGTAGAAACAAGCTCCGTAAACAATCTCTAGTAGAATCGGGCAATCCCCCTGCAAGCATCGTCCTCTCTACTCGAGACCACCCCATCCACAGTAAGTCTCCCTATGTGATTACCCCTCCTATGAGCATTAGCCAACCTATGGAAGAACTTAGTGTTCCTGTCCCCCTCCTTAAGCCATAAAGCTCTGGATTTCTGTCTCCATGAAATCTCCTCCGACACAGCAATCTCAGCAATCTCAACCTGGCAAACCACTCTCATACTTCTCTGCTCATCATCAATGCCACGCATGCCTTCCCAACGATCAATCTCTGCAATCTTCGCCAAAGCCCTACTCTTCCTCCACTCGAGATTCCTGAAAACCTCCTTATTCCACCTTTTCATCTCCTTCTTCAACACCCCAAGCTTTCTAGCAAGAATAAAACTAAGATTCCCAGACACCATACTACCTTCCCACCAAGACCTCACATACCCCTGGAAATCATCCGCCCTAAACCACATGTTTTCAAAACGAAAAGGACTGATTTTAGACCTTAACCCACCACAATCCAACACCAATGGAATATGATCCGATGTCGGTCTAGCCAAGGCTGCCTGAGTTGCATTTGGAAAACTCTCCTCCCAATCTCTTGAAATAAGAAATCTATCCAAGCGTGAAAGGGTAGGGGACTCTCTGCCATTAACCCATGTGAAAGAAACACCCTCCAAAGGTAAATCGTGAAGATGCTGGCGATCAATGAATTTTAAAAATTGTACCATAGCCCGAGTCCATCTTCCGCCTGTCAATCTCTCCAAAGGGGATCTAACCATATTAAAATCACCCCCCACACACCATAGAAGACTCCATTGTGCCTTAACAGATCCCAACTCCTCCCAAAGAAGATGCCTCTCCCTATCATCCACTGGACCATAAACACCCGAGAACACCCAACGAAACCCATCCTCTTCTATAATAAAACTACAGGAAATGGAGAATCTCCCTCGCCACACATCCGCTTTTGACACCCATCTCTTATCCCACACTACCAAAATACCCCCAGATGTCTAAACAACATCCAACGCCCCACATTCAATAAACCTCCCACCCCATAAACTCCTAACCACCCTATTCGAAATGGAAGCCATCTTCGTCATACCACATAAACACCCCACTTCCTCATTGCCAATCTGACCATCTTTCTTTTGTCCGAATCATTAAGCCCTCGGACATTCCACGAAATAATGCGGCACTTCATTAAAAACCAGTAGATGACCCCTCCCCTCTCCTTCTCCCTCTTCCCCTCTCACTGCTCCTCTCCCTCCCCGTCCCATTCTTCCCCTCGTAATTAATATCATAAATCAGGCCTCGGATCTCCCTTCCCCCTCTCCATGGGGATAACCTCTTCTTCTTTCTACCTGTTTTGTTCACACTCCCAACATCCTCCACATTCTTTCCCTCCACAATTGAATGCATCACCAAACGAGCCTGCTCCTCATCTGGCTGAAAAGAAAGTCCCAACATACTACTCACATCATCAATGTTATCCTTCACCCACTCCACCCCTCTGTCTTTACAGCCTAATGCAGAGAATTCCCTCCCCCCGTCCGGCTGTAAGACACATAACGAATGCATCTCCAAACAAGTAGTATTCTCCTATGGAACCATCTCCATAGCATTTCTATCATTACCCCCTCCCCCCCAATCTGTCACCACCGTCATCAGCCGAAGCCTCCATCCCATTGAAAGCCGAAGGTGAACCAAAATCCCCTTCAGATTCATCCCCTACCGTTTCTGAGCCAAAATCCAGCAAACGGTTCAATCCCTTCAACCGTTTATACATTCTCAGTTCCTTCACCAGTACTGACGCAGCCTTCTGACTTAACTGAAACTTTGAGTCACGTCCCACACAAACCGTAACTCCATCCACACCTACCGGCGCTGCCATCACTGATACATTCTCCCTTAACATCTTGGGAGAAGAGCTCATCAGAATATCAAGTGTGTGATTCCTCAAATGTCCCACCTCATCCTCTGTCTCTGCATCCAGCCCAATCCCCTCCGAATGCACTTCCGCCACAGGCGACAACACCCAAGTTCTCTCTGACTTCCGGTCAACCTCCTCCCCCATTTCCTTCCTCAACACCCCACCAAAAGGAGTAGAAGGAGGAGCAGAAAGAAGGCTTCGAGAGTTGGGGAAAAAAGACATACCAGGTTGACTTTCCTTTGGGCAAACCCATTTTTGTTTCTCCTTTCATGACCAACGCCTCCCATCTCTAGTTGTGGGATCACCATCATCATAAGAAGTGAATTGCAGAGACTGAAATTGATTGTCCGAAACCATTTGCACACAGCAACTCCCATGTCGAAACCTTTTCCCCTTGCGACTACTATAAGAACTGGCTCTAACCCAGTTCTCTTTCTCTGATTGTGTCCAAAGTCTATTATCTTCACCAAGGACCGATGCAGAATTCCACACGTGGGCTTGGCCCAACCCATTCACTCTGGATCTCCTCTCCTCTTCCTTCAAACCCAAGCCCAAAACTCTAATGGACAAGCTCTTATCAGGGCCCCAATACACAGCCCTATCTCTCTTCTGCTGGATCAAGTTATTAGGCCCATACCCATCTTTGGACTTGTGCTTCTGAGCGTAAGAACCAACTGACCTATTGCGTAGCCCATTAATGATTAAACGGCCCACGTCATACCGGCCCAACCCATCCAAAACCTTATCCGTAATCTTCGAAACCCTATCCCCTGCACGTGGACGCCTCCAATCCACCCCTTCCCCACTCACCTTCCGCGCGAACAAATCACCTTGTCCCTGACCTTGCTGCCACTCATCTTTCTCCGATCTAACCAAACTCGCCGAACAAACTGAACCAGCCTCGAATCTGCGAGACACACGTCCGTTCTTCTCAAAATTCAGGGATGCCATAGGTTTCGCCACAACAGAAGGAGCGATCTCCTCCGTCACTGAGATCTTAAAAGCCCAAGACCTGTCTTCAACAATCACGAACTTCGGGATGAACCCGCCGTCGTCCACCGTGATGACCATCCTTTCTGTCTCGCTCTCAGAGACCTCGACCTCCCTAAACCCACCACATAATTCCCTTATAGATTCAAAAAGCTTCTGGCACCAAAGATTGGAAGGCCAAACAGCGTTATCCTTCTCTACCTCGTCATTTTCCTCATCCCCAAGCACCCAAGTCTATAAAACCACAAATCGATTAACAGCTGTGCATCACCCCAAGATTTTTCCCCCATCTTAGCACCCTCTGAGCTTCCTTCTCCGATGGAAATCGAAACAGCAATAACCCATCAGGTAGATTAGAAACCCTAACCCCACATGAAATCTGCCAAATCTTTGAAGTCCACTCCTCAATTCCTTCCAAACTGCCCACATCTCTGTCAAATCTCCCAACGAGGTAAGATTGAAGCGTCGTTTCACGGTGGATCGTACTCTGCTCATCCACCCGAAGAACAAACCCTTTGTCGGTAAACGCTCGCATCACATCTCCCTTCAACATCAATCTTGGCAGGCTCGCTACATCCAAAAAAGTCTTCTTCATGACATAATATATGTATATATAAAATATATCCTTGATATAGACTTATATATAATGGGATGGGAAGCGTCTAGAAGCATCTTCCTTATTTAATTACTATAATTATCTCTCCGTATCTTTATGCCTCGTAATTCATAAATTTTCTTCTATTTTTTTGTATTTCTTTCCTTAAGGAATTAAGAGCAAACACACTAGTTTATTCACAAGTTGATGGTTAATATAGTATTTTATTTTAGAATAGGGAGTTGATATTGGGCTCCATTGAGGTCCTCTCTCACTCTAACTCATTATTTTTATAAAGGAAAAGACAAAAAATCTTCTTTCCTCTGTTATTTGAGCCAAAACTGCATTTATTTTATTTTCCTCTCATATTTTATCTTCACTATGCACACACTTCAGAGAAAATGACAAAATAAATCAACAGGGCTGGAGAGGGAGAGGGAGAGGGAGAGTTACTATAACGGAAGTTTTATTTATTTATTTTGACTAAGTCGATTGTTTTGAGTAGATTATGAAATTTTATTGAGATTTGCAGGGTATATAAAGAAGGAAGCTTTCCAAATCCCATAAACCATGAAAATTACAGTTTTTTTTTTTTTAATTCCACAGTGGCAGCCAATGGAGCAACTTTCTGTCATTCCCGGAATTCTTCTTCTTCCACCATCATAGTCCCATACAAAACAGCAATAATGCAATCCAGATTTGGTTCTAAGGGTTTAAGAGAGAAAAAGAGAATCTTACAGCAAAGCACAAGATGGCAGAGGAATTTAGGGTAAAATAGGAGATGAGAGGGTATTTTGGTCTTATAATGAGTTGGAGTGCTAGAGGATCTTATGGAGCATCAGTATCAGCTCCCATGAGTTACTTATTGAGTTTAACACTAAAATATTGAGTTTAACACTATACTATTTATTGAGTTTTACTACCAGATGCTACTCATTCATCGGAATATTCTCACCTAGAATAGTGCTTTTTACCGGACGCTTCTGTTGGTAGCCTAACATGATGGCTTATATTCCCTAGAAAAATTCACACTGCCCCTTTCACATTCTTTTTTGAATGACATGCATTGTTATTCTAAAACACCATTGGCAAGAAAAATGCTCCTTTTAAATTGATAAATAAATGTAGGTCATAAAATATCCAAAAGCAAACATGTAGTTTATTCACGCAACTCTAGTTTATAAAGCCAGCAATTAGTTGCAGCTATTTGCCAGCAACATTAACTACCATCCTACCTTGATTTTCGATCCACCAATTTTTTCTTTTCCAGGGATGAGTTTCATTAACTTCAATCTCGTATTTAGCATTCACAATCATTCTAAATGAGCTCAATTGAGCTGTGTAGTAGGTTTCTCAAACTCCACTTGAAAAAATTAACATGCTCATTGCTCAGGCAAACTTTATCTCATGGCAATCTCGAGCAAACTTCTATTCAGAATGATCCGACCACAACCCCAACTACTCTTGCGGTGCAATGTTATCACCCCACCACCCAAACACCCAGAAAAAAAGAAGACAAAAAGAAAAATGAAAAAATAAAACACAGAAGATAAAAGGGGCTGCTGAGTCAACCACAAATATATTATCATTTCCACTCCAAAAACTATGAAAATTCCAAGCTATGTGAATCTAATTAACTTTGCTTACAAAATTGAAAAATATTCCGACTAGGCTTGTTGATTCAAAATAAATAATTATTCTATCTGATTTATGAACATAATAAATTTATTTTTTTTTTGATAAATAAATAAAGAAATATAACGTTCATAAACCATACAATAATAAAATATTAAATGCAAATAAAATCCGCTGTTGGGTTCCAAAACATCCAGCGGCAAGGATGTAACTTATAAATGGACAAATGATGCAGGATTGCTTTCAAATCTTGGAATACAGACTGCTGCAGTTGTTCTATATTGTGCTTAGGTTATTTATTTATTTATTTGCAGGTTTAAGGTTTCAAAACGTTAAATAAAGGTTACAGGTTTTGAAGAGGCCCTATGTTTCGCGAAACGCCTTCCCATTCTTTCATTTAGCAATTTAGTAGAATTTAGCCAATCAATAGATCCACAAAGCACTAAGGCCAGTGCACCAAAGGGCCCCCGAAGGACACTGCACTTCGAACCTATGTTATATGGACTCAGGTACGGGTGTCGGACACGGGTATGTATTCATGCATCGGACGTGTCAAATCTGCAAATAGAAAGACACACGGACACGGCTAAATATTCATTTTATTAATTATTTTATTTTATTTTCTAGAGTAAAGTAATGTTTTTATCTAATATAATGTTCAATATAGGCATTTAACTCATTTTAAAGTAATAATATAATGTAATTGAATGATTTGATATGTTTTTTATGTATATGTCCAACCAAAAGTGTCGGACACATATACTTATAAAAAAAAAAGTGTCGGACACATATCCCACACCCATATCCGAGGGATACGTGTCCAACACAAGTACTTCACCACTTTTGAAGAATTTATGTAACAGAGCTTCGAATAAGGACGGGGATCACAAAATAGGCCATGAATGAAGAAGTAGTGGTCCTCCCTCTTACTTGCATGATTAAGTAAACAGAACTCTACTACAATAGAATATAGGGTACAGATTTTCAGGAAGAAATGTGCTAGAATTTTAGCAGGGCCTATACTACATGGACTCAAAAATGTGTCCAGTTTAGATATTTGTTTAAGAATTGGGGTTTATCAAATATCTAAATCCAATAGAACTATATATATCAAAAGGGAATCGCATCTCAAGAGAACTACACAAGGCCAAATGGGGGGGCCTCTAAACTCTCAAAGAGCCCAAAAAATCAACTATCTCCTCCAAAGATCTATAGTTTCTCCCTACAAACCAAAAAAAACGAGTGGTAATAATGGAGAATTTCAGCACATGAATAGGAGTTTCCTTTCCTTTGAAGGATCTCCTATTTCTTTCAAGCCATAAATACCACCAAATGCACAAAGGCGTAGACCTCCAAATGTCCCAGACTTGGGTCCCCACTATACACCCTCTTCAAGCTTCGATAAAACTCTTGTAATACCTGGGCATAACCCATTGAACCCCAAATAATCTGAACAAGAAGTCCCAACAATCCCTGGCCACATGACAATGTAAAAGGGGGTGATCAACCGTCTCCTCATCTCTAAGGCACATGCAGCAATAATTGACTACGGTTTGATTTCTTCTCTTCAAATTATCCTGAGTCAAGATCTTTCCCAAGACAGTAGTCCACGCAAAGAAAGCCACCTTTAAAGGGGCTTTGGACTGCCAAACTGCCTTCCATGGAAACATAGCCCTTGGCATCTCACTCAGAAAGCTAAAGAAAGTCCGAACAGAAAAATGCCCCTGAGATGAAGGAACCCAACTCCAGGAATCAAAAACTCCACCTATGAACTCCTGACGATACAACAAGTCCAACAAACCACAGGCGTCCTCCTCAATCTTTGAGTCCTGAAGGTGCCTTCTGAGATGAACATCCCAATACGGTCTTCCACTATCAAGGCGATAGCAATCAACCACCTTGGCATGTCTATCTGTGGCAATCTTGAAGAGACAGGGGAAGGTGAGACATATAGAGCAATCCCCACACCATCCTCACAAAAACTAATCCTCCTTCCATCCCTGAGTCGAAATCTTATGTATTTAGAAAAATCATCCCATCCTTTCCGAATGGATTTCCAAACCCCGACACCGCTTCGAGATCGTACCTCAATAGAACTATACATTCTTATCCTTTTATAAAGTATCTAAAGTAAAAAAAAGTTGGAGGATTGTTTAAGGTTGGCTAGGATTTGATAAGGCAGGTTTTGATGATAAAATAGAGGCTGTTTAAGGAATGAACAAGTTATCCAAGAACAGTTCCTGAAGAGAAGAAAAAGAAAGATAATAAGAAAAAGAATCTAGGAATCTAACTCATAATTCCCCAAAATTACTCCCTAAGATGAGGTTGCATCACTACTCACACAAAGCTTGAAGAAGCTTTTTACAGAAACTCCCAAAATTCAACCCCACTTAGCAGAAAGAATACAAGGATTCATAGGCGGATGAAGAACTCCTAATTTTACTAGAACAATGACCTAAGTCACATAAAGTGGGACCAGGACCGGGAGTGGGAGCATGAGAGAGTCAAAGTCTAGATGTCTTTGAAAGCAGGAGCGCCTTTACAGCATCCTTATATTTACTTGTATGTACTTATTTCACTAATTAATACATTGTCATTTTCATTTATTAAATACTATTTTTTTGTTATTTTTTTTAATATAATACCATTTAAAAGTAAGGAGATTAATTAAATATGATGATTTAATTGTGTTTAATTTAACACAAACAAATAGTGACTTAGTGGTAGCTACTCTTAGTTTTTGTACAGTATGTCATGGGTTCAATCCCGAACCCATTCGCAAGTGGCCACTTTCTTAGTGCATGATTTGCGCAACCAGCACGTGTGCACACGAATTGCCGCAATTTGCGGTTCTGAAATGGAATTCGCGAACTCAAGGGCAGATCCGCTTCTGAAAAGCGAAATTGGCATGGAGCTTAGAGTGATGACCCAGGTACACGAATTATGTTACTTAGACTATGGTTATAAAATAGGAACTTTGACAATTAAGAATATTCTAGACTCACTGAAACTCCACGCAAAATCGCAACAACATAACTTTAGACCCATGGACTACTGCAGCTACAACACTTATCCGGAAACCCTGGGATTAGCAAAATACCATTTTACTTGTAAACCCTATCAAAGCAAATATTCAATTGTACCAGCAGTGGACTAATTTAAAAGAACATAAATTAAGACTTGACTTGAGCCAAAACTTGATTATTGTATTTTGTCCCTTTCCTTGTTACCATGCTCCTCCACACATTAAAGTTAGAGCTTCAAATCTCCAAATTCCTCCACTCATCATCTAAAGAAATTGCTTGGTGTTTCAATGTCCCTCACATTTTCGAGTGATCACCTTCTGTTGATGGACCAATGTTCATTGTGATATTTAATGATTCCCATTGTCACCTTGTTTGAATCTTCGAGGTCCAATCATCGATGAAGAATGACAAGAAGCAAAAGGTTATTAAAACCCCCACCCTCTCTCTCTCTCTCTCTCTCTCTCTCTCTCTCTCTCTATATATATATATATATATATATATCTATCTATCTCCAATCTTTGAGGTCCAATCATCGATGAAGAATGACAAGAAGCAAATGGTTGAGTATTGAATGTATAAGTATCTTTAAGCAATAGCATTTTATTTATTTATTATTATTATCTTATTTTTGTGAAAGATTTTGCCTGAATGCTTCAAATGTCAAATCAGCTTGGATTGCAACTCTGATGATCTACCAGAATATTAGATTGGGCCAGGCGTGGATTTCTCTCGACGGATTATATTAAGAACTGATCTGGTTTGAATCTGACCCATACAAAGGCCTATTTCATATATATATATTTTTGGTAGGTAAGTCACACACATGCGTACTCATTGTTGTCCCATTGAGGAGATAAAACTTGGGCTAAGCCTCTTGGTAGTATTTACAGGCCTATTTCCCTCTCTGGAGCTAAATCTATAATTTATAACAATTTGGAATGGCAACTCTTTATCAGGAATTGGTTAATTCATAATGTGACGTTCCTTCTCCATCTGGTCTTTATCATTTTCTTCTACCTCCTTGCCTTCCACCTCTATTGCTTTGTTTACAATCAATCCATCCTTAAATAAGATTGTCTTGTGGCAACCACGTCGTGTGATAACTAATTCCAATTATGCATCTTAGATCAGGTACTTAATATTAATTTTATGATTAGAGAACAATTATGTTTTACTTTAGAGACAGAGAGAAGGAATTGATCAAGAGAAGATTATACACTAAGTTTATCGATCATATTGCAAAGAATATAACTAACAAGTTATTTATTAACTAAGATTGTTTCTATAGTCAAGGTGAGGATTGAAATAGGGGAGCATATAATCAGACAACCCTCCAACTGTGCATGCGTGCGTGCGTGCGTGCTTTTGTGTGTGTGAGAGAGAGAGAGAGAGAGATCACTTAGACATTCATTAGTTACAATACCAAATTCTAGATTTGCAGCAATCAGTAAGGAACAAATAATGCAATATAGTTCATTGGGACAGCAAAAAAATGATTCCACATGATTTTGCATGAATGACATTAGGCTGGCAAATTTATCAACATTACAACATCACAGTACTCTCGCCCAATGCTTACTTGTGGGGTTTA
This sequence comes from Cornus florida, assembly GCF_030987335.1. Classification (NCBI taxonomy): domain Eukaryota; kingdom Viridiplantae; phylum Streptophyta; class Magnoliopsida; order Cornales; family Cornaceae; genus Cornus; species Cornus florida. Next base: position 36,893,522 of record NW_026775571.1, on the reverse strand, counting down.
TCATGGAGCACATCCAGTCCTAGTGTACAAGTATGCGTGCGCAAATGTATTAATCTCCTAGATATTCATTAATTAGAATAATAAACTATAGAAAAATGCTTTAAATGGTACAGAATAAATAGGGTTCATGTAGCCGACCCATGTAGTTGGAAAAAGGCTTGGTTGTTGTATGGCTTGTTTGAATAGGCAAAAATGAGTCTATATGATTTGCATGCTGTCAACTTTATCTGCTTTTTCCCATCACAGTGCTTTTTCCTAAAGCTTAGTTGTGGGGTTAGCGTGGATGGCAATACTGATTCCTTCAATGACTACAGTACTAGTGTGCAAGTTTGAGCTTGCAAAAGCACCAAAACGTCCTTTCAAGATAATCATTCCATGCTTCTTTTTAGTAATTAACAAGCAAGCTTCAGTAGCAAGTACAGGTATTTCAATTTAGTGGCCAACTATGTGTTATTACTTTTTTTAGGAGAAACTTTATCAGCATAGATGTCAAGATTTTAGCCAGCATTTTGAACCTCCAAAAGTACTTCATAAGGGAAAAGGGGCAGTTTTATAAGCTTAAAATGGGAAGGCTTGAAATCCATTTCAATCATCAAGTTTAAAAGACAGAATAAAAAAATTGCCTTGCACAGGGACCAGCTATGTAGCCGCAAATTACCTATATATATGTATATCTTGTTCCAAGATATTAATCCGTAAACAACATCCATGACAACTTTGGGGAACCATATATCTATATTTATATCACAGGAATAATTAACCCTCACCACTATTAATTTGAGCACTGTATACTTTCTTTCTTTGCCTCCCTCACCTTCAATTGGTGTATCTATCTTGGCTCACCATTGCCTATGCACATTTTAGTTTTTCCAAAAACCAAAGAAGCACCTTTTCATATGGGGATGATAGCGGCCCTTACATCCCTCATAATGAGTTCCATTAGTGATTTCATGTTAGCCTTCGACAAGTAGAGGCATAATATTTTCCACTTATAAGTGAGGAAGTTAACTTTTCCTCATATATATATGAAATGCATTTTTCTCAAGTAGCCATGGCCACGTGGAGCCCACTAGCAATTCCTAAATCCCAACTACATAATCTATATAAACCTACTTCTATCATATCAATCTTTGGTTATAAACTGTACCACGTTCCTGTTTCCATTCCACATACGAAAATGATCTGTTTTCCAGGTAACAAGAACAACAGAAGGCTTCCTAGTATGAAGTGGTGCACTCCCAACCTGGAGGTCAAGAGTTCTATAAAATGCCACTAGTGAAAAAAGAATATAAAATAAAAGATCCTATTGAAATGTTGGGACCTGGGGCAATCAATACTTGACTCATGGATTACCCCAAAAATTTATGTAGGACAAGAGTAGCCTCGAAAAGTTGAAATAAATAAGAGTTTATTGGCTGAAAATTCTAATGAACGTGATTGGGGTTCAAGATGTGTTAGTAGCTAGAAATGATTTGAAAATAACAAAAGCCTATTGGAATCACACTAACACGTTCAGGCACCACACCTACAGAAGGCACCACACCCTCACCTTGATTCCACGGCCATGCATACATGCAGCTGTATCAAGTCAACATGATCAAGTGACTCTGAAAGAGAACCTCGATGAGACCCCTTCACAAGCAGGAATTTCATTCTCACCCTCATTTGTTTGGAAACACGTCTCTTCCGTCTCTATTGCGTCCACCAATGAGACCTGCCACAAGATCTTGCTTTCACATGCCCGTGTCCAATTAACAATTGAAGTTACCATTGGTACCCCTTATCAAATGATATAATCCTCCACTCTGTTCTCCTCGCATCAACTTTCATGACTCCCCCTGCAATGGAGCACTTGCAGTCTTTGGAATCCAACCGGCTCAAGGATATTAAATTACACCACAATTTTGGCACATAGGCAACGTCCCCCAAAATGCATTCACCAACACGAATCTAATATCCAGTCATGTCGAGTCAAAGTGTTACTTTTGGAAATTGTGAGAACATCTCCAAAGTCTTTCAGAAGCACATGCGATAGATGCATCATTCTTGCTGCCATCCTCCTTTCCCCTTTCAAGTGGACAGTCCTTCCTGATGTGGCCCCATTCACGGCATCTATGGCATTGCTTTCCCTTTCCTCCCAGCGATCTAAACCTACTGTTGTTAGATCCACAGTGATCTGCCATCTTTTCCGGTTTTTCATCCTTTCCCCGTAAAGATGTCCTTCACTCTACTTTGTCAAAGAGTGAAGCTACCCTTGCCATCAAACCTCTTCACCTTATATTGTGAAGCAATATTACCAGCCATGATCGTCACAAGTGCCCAAGACAAACAACACCAGTGTTATGACAAAAAATCTAGATCAAGAATTTTTTATCAAACAACTTGTGTAAGCCTATGGCGCTGATACCAATTGTTGTGAAACTACCCCAATCACGACACACAAATATAAAATAATGATGACAAGGAAAAAACAAAATATGCGAGTAATGAGAGCAAGCTTTCCACTGGAGATTGTAAATTTGTACAATATAGAGGATTACAAAGATATGTCACTCACAAACCCTCAACCCTTTTGTACCCAATCACTCACAAGGAAAATATTAAATTCCAAACAAGAATTCTCTCACACCACACAAAATGACCTCTCAAATACAATGAGAATAACCTCTTCATAAAGAGTTATTGTGCTGCTCTGATATCTTGTGTTCTTTCCCATCTGCAAGAGTGTGCCTATATTTATAGGATTCTGCACCGCCTTTGTACCTCCTTCTCCAAGTTTCTGGTGTTGTCCATTTCCACATGTTCCGGTCACCATTTGTGGACTGCCATGAAGAAGTTCTCTTTGCAAATACAATTTGCACGTGCACAAAGTATGCTCTAGAATGATGGTTGTGATTACATACACAAGAAGAATGTACTCACAAAATAATAAATAGGAGAAAACACACACAAAAGGAAGACAAAGATTTGCGTGGTTCAGTAATGTGCCTACGTCCACGGGAGTTCAAGATCAATGTACTAATATCAAAACCCAAAGGGTTACAAAAAGCTCACAAATGAGAAAATATATACTATTTTGTCCAAACTTTCTTTACTCACTCAAACTCTCTCTTTCTCTTCGTTGTGATGTTCTTAACCCATAGAATGAAGGGCTATTTATAGCCAAAATTATCCCTTTGCATATGTAAGCGATGACATATGTAAAGCCTGATGATGTAAGCGATGACATAATTTTGAGCCAACTTCAATTCCAATTTTGCAACTCCAGTTTGTCAACAATCTCCACCTTGGCGAAAAAATTCTATACATCTTTCCAAAATGAAGTCTTCCAAACAAGCATGATCATGAACTGCATCCAATTGTGCCCAAAGGCGCTCATACTCGCAGGATGTTAATCAAGTCTAAGCAATGCTCAAACTTGACCTTCGTTACAACCTTCGTCAGCATATCTGCAGTCTTAATCTTCTGAAGGAGAATATCGCCTTCATCCAAAATCTCACGAACAAAATGGAAACGAACAACGATGTGTTTCGTACGTGAATGATGAACATGGTTCTTGGCCAAATAGATAGCACTTTGACTGTCGCAATACACATCAATATGCTCCTGAATAATTCCCAAGTCCTCAATTAACCCGTGTAGCCATACGACTTCCTTAATGGCCTCTGTCATTGCCATGCACTCTGCCTCTGTAGTAGACAAAGCAACTGTAGGCTGTAATGTCGACCTTCAACTCACCGGTCCTCTAACAAGTGTGAACACATAACCTGTAGTTGACTGACGTTTATCCAAATCATCAGTGTAGTCCGAATCCACAAATCCAACCCAATGGTGACCAAGTCTATCATCCCACTCAAACTTCAAACCAACATCCACAGTACCATGGATGTACCGTAGAATCCATTTCACTGCCTGCCAATGACCTTTTCCTGGGTCATGCATAAATTTGCTCACCATACTAACGGCCTGTGAAATGTTGGGTCTCATACACACCATTGCATACATCAAACTTCCAATTGCATTTGCATACAGAACATGAGCCATATGCGCACGCTCTTCATCTATGCGTGGAAATTGTTGACAAATTAGAGTTGCAAAATTGGAATTGAAGTTGGCTCAAAATTATGTCATCGTTTACATCATCAAGTTTTGCATATGTTATCGCTTACATATGCAAAGGGAGAATTTTGGCTACAAATAGCCCTTCATTCTATGGGTTAAGAGCATCACAACGAAGAGCAGAAGATAAAGAGAGAGTTTGAGTGAGCAAAGAAATTTTGGAGAAAAAAGTATATATTTTCTCATTTGTGAGCCTTTTGTAACCTTTGAGTTTTGATATTAATATATTGATCTTGAGCTCCCGTGGATGTAGGCACATTGCCGAACCACGTAAATCCTTGTCTTCCTTTTGTGTGTGTGTTTTCTCCTATTTATTATTTTGTGAGTACATTCTTCTTGTGTGTGTGATCACAACCACCATTAGTTATTTGTTAGGCCCACGCTTCCGCACAACAAATTGGTATCAGAGCATACTTTGTGCACATGCAAATTGTATTTGCAAAGAGCTCATTTGTCCGCTATGCAGTTCAAGAAGGGCTTCAGGAAAGGAGAGACTAGCTACCTTGCCACATTGCTGGAGACACCCGATGATGAGCTAGTCCCTTCCCCACAAGAAGAGATGCCTAAGGAGATACGGGCCGTGCTAGACGAGTTTACGGACGTGATGCCTAAGAAGCTACCCAAGAAGCTTCCACCTAGGAGGGAGGTGGATCATAAGATCTACCTCTCGAGTCTTGACTTATCTAGCCTCCTGCTAGAGTGGCCTTCCATCAAATTTCTCGATTGTATACTTTAAATCCGCCATAGCTCCGATACCACTTGTTACACTCAAGAGGAGTCCCTATATCAAGCTAAGTGTAGAGCTGAAGGTTTGTCCAGAAGAGTTCGATCGCTGTGTGTTAATGGTGCAGATCCAGAGAAGAAAAACGAAAAATACAGATGCATGATGGGTGAGATGTTAAGATCTTGCATTAAGGTGGAGAATTTTCGTCAAGGTGGAGATTTATTAAAAATGACGAAAATTAAAGGACAATATATATATATTATATATTAAGAGAGAAGTTTCTAGAGTCTTCCGGAATTGTCTGGAGTTGTGTGGAAGATTCTAAATATGCGTAGAATATTGTAGAAGTGTGTGAAAGGTTCTAGAGTTCTCCAAAGTTATGTGGAGTATTATGGAGAGTTCTAGAATGTTGTAGATACTTGTAGATATATATAGAAGTGTGAAGAAGGTGGGAGAAGATTCTAGAGAATCGATCTCCACCGTTGGTGAGATTGCATCTTAGCCGTCCGTTAGTGATGGGGATGCCTATAAATTGAGGTGCATGGTGATAAATGAATGAAGAGAGAAGAGGAAGATGTGGGAATAGAAGAAAGGGAAAGAGTGGATGCACCGAGGCACCGGAAAGGCAGAGTGATGTAGTCTCATAGAAATATGTGAGTGTGTGGATAGAGAGGATGCTGTGTGATGAACACCGATAGCGAGCGGAGGCCTCGTAGAGTGGTAGATCGTGGTGGCGTACGATCCGGTGTTTGACATCTCTTTTAATGTTATTTCTAATGAGATAAAGTGTGTTTGATCTACCATTGTAATATCTCTTCTATAATGATGAATAATGGAATCTCTTCTCTCCGTGGACGTAAGCCAAGTGCGGCCGAACCACATTAAATATTGTGTTTGTCTATCTTATTTTCTCTTTGTCTCGTAAGGGGCTTTTCTCCTTGTCTTGTGCCTTTGTGTTGGAAGAGGATGGTTTCCCTTGCACTTTCTCTGGTGTGTATGGGCCGGTGGATGACTGCGAGAGGCCTGTGCTGTGGGTAGAGCTTAGTGGGGTTCAGGAGATGTGGTCTCTTCCATGGTGTGTGGTAGGTGACTTTAATGTGGTTAGATCCCCGTTGGAGAGGTCTACAGAAGGATCATGGACTCCGGCTATGAGGCTTTTTTCAGAGTTTATCGATGATCATCAACTTATTGATCTCCCTTTGGAGGGAGCTGCTTTTACTTGGTCCAGTGGTAGGGAGATGTCTACTTTTTCCCGCCTGGATAGATTCTTGATTTCCGGAGAGTGGGAGGAGCAGATTTCCAGGCTGTGTTGGCTAGGGTGATGTCAGATCACATTCCTCTAGTCTTGGACTGTGGAAGTTTGAGACCAAGTCGTACCCCGTTCAGATTTGAAAACATGTGGCTTAGAGCGACGGACTTTCAGGGTTTAGTGCAGACTTGGTGGGTGGAGGATATGGTGGTGGGAACTTCGAGTTTTATCCTTGTAGGTAAGCTTCGGAATCTGAAGGATAAACTTAAAAGATGGAATAAGGAGGTTTTCGGTAACTTGGGGTGGAGGAAGAATAGGGCTCTCACTGATATTACAGAGTTACCTGATTTGGAAAGGTTGGCTTTAGTTCTCGGATGCGGGTTAAGTTCTTTCCCGATTCATTACTTGGGTATGCCTTTGGGGGCAACTTCTAGGGTTGTGGGTGCATGGGATCCTATAGTTGAGAGGGTCGAGATGAGGCTTGCAGGGTGGAAGAAGCAGTATCTTTCGAAAGGCGGGAAGGTTACTCTGTTGAAGAGCACCTTGTCGAGGATGCCTACTTATTTCTTATCCCTTTTCCAGATTCTGTCTTCGGTTGCTACATCGATTGAGAGACTTCAGAGGAATTTTTTGTGGGGAGGTTCTGGGGATGAATTTAAGTATCATCTTGTTCGGTGGGAGCAAGTATGTAGGCCCATTTGGTTTGGAGGCCTAGGGATTAGGAGACTAGTGCCCTTTAACAGGGCCCTTCTCGGGAAGTGGTTATGGAGGTTTGGTCTAGAGAGGAATAGGTTATGGAGGAGAGTTCTTTTAGGCCGTTTTGGGGAGGCTGGGGGGCGGTGCTCGGCTTCAGTATCAATACCTGGAGGGGTGGGGGTTTGAAAAGATATCCGGAAGGGATGGAACGAGTTTTCAAAGCACATTAGATTTCGCGTTCAGGAAGGGAGGGAGATTCGATTCTGGGAGGACCTGTGGTGTGGTGATCGTACTTTAGCTACTGCCTTGCCAAGGCTGTATCGGATTGCTGCGGATAGGCACGCCTGGGTTGCTGACTGTTATCGGCTTGATAGTGGGAGGATGACCTGGGATGTTCGTTTTCGTAGATCTGTGCAGGATTGGGAGTTGGATGACGTTTACGGTTTTATGGAGCTTTTGTACAGACAGGAGGTGCGGGGAGGAGGTCAGGATGACTTGGTTTGGATTCCCTCTTCTCGAGGTACGTTTTGTGTGAGATCTTTTTTTGGTTGTCTTTCGGGTTTAGGGGGGAGGTTTCCTTGGAAGGCTATGTGGAGATCCAAGGTGCCGCTTAAAGTGGCTTTTTTCACTTGGACCGTGGTGTGGGGGAAGATGTTGACGCTGGATAATTTGAGGAAGAGAAAGCACATCATTATTAATCGATGTTTCATGTGTAAGTAAGTTGACGAGTCGGTGGATCATCTTCTTTTGCATTGTTCAGTGGCCAGGGATTGTTGGAACCTCTTGTTAGGACTGTTTGGTGTTATGTGGGTCATGCCTAGATCTACGAGATCTTTGATGGAGGCTTGGGGAGGAGTTTATGTGGGCCTTCATGCTAGAGGATATTGGAGGATGGCGCCTTTGTGCCTTTGGTGGTGTTTGTGGAGGGAGCATAATAGAAGAGCCTTTGAAGGAGAGGAGTCCTCAATTGCTGTTCTCAAGTCTTCTGTTATTTACTTTCTTTCTTTTTGGGGCTCGGGTAGATCTTGTTGTCTTCCCGAGGATTTAATTGATTTTTTGTCTTCTCTAGCGCCTTAAGGCCCTTGTTTGTTTCTCTTTTGTTTCTGTATGTGGGACGCGTTCCCCTGTTGAACGTTTTTCGTTTAATTGAATTTACTTACTTATCAAAAAAAAAAAAGATATTGCAGGGTTAGATAGATTGGATGCGGCGGGAGGTCTTGATGAGCTTCAACGTAATAGGAGAGTAGCTTGTCAAGCTGAATGTGCTGAGATTGCGGTGATGGACGAGATCTCGTAGCGACAGAAATCTCGGGTATTGTGGCTCAAAGAAGGAGACCGTAACACTAAGTTTTTTCACCGAACAGCTACTGCTAATAGGAGGGGCAATCATATTGGTCAGATTCGTGTGGATGGTTTGCTGTTGGTTTTCGATAAGGAAGTGCGAACGGGGATTGTTGCTTTCTATCAGAGATTGTATACTGAGCCTCTTTCGATGGAGGCCAAGGTTGGATGGTCTTCATTTCGATTCTATTTTTGTGGAGGATAGGGACGAGCTTGAAAGGCCATTCACGGAGGAGGAGGTTCTGGAGGCCTTGAAGAGTTGTAATGGTGATAAGGCTCCAGGCCTAGATAGATTCACTATGAGTTTCCTTTTGGAAAGCTGGGAGGTGGTCAGACTGGAGATTATGGGCACTTTTCATGAGTTTCATTCCAATGGAAAGTTCGAAAAGTCGCTGAACACTTCTTTTATTGCCTTGATTCCTAAGAAGGGGGGAGCTTCTGATATTAATGATTTTAGACCTATTAGCTAGATTGGGTGTTTGTATAAGCTTATAGCTAAAGTCCTGGCATCAAGGTTGAGGGGGGTTCTGGATGGAGCCATTTCAGTGTCTCAGAATGCGTTTATTGGGAGTAGACAGATTCTGGGTTCAGCTATTGCCAGTGAATGCGTGGATTTTAGGCTTCTTAGCGGGGTTCCCGGAGTTCTGTGTAAGTTGGATATTGAGAAAGCTTATGATCATTTTTGCTGGAATTTTTTGTTCTATTTGCTTGAGATGATGGGGTTCGGAGCAAGATGGAGGATTTAGATTGTAACTTGCGTTTCGTCTGTCAAATTTTCAGTATTGGTTAACGGTTCTCCATCCGGGTTTTTTGGCAGTTCTCGTGGGTTGAGGCAAGGGGACCCCCTTTCCCCTCTATTGTTTATTATTGTTATGGAGGCTCTTAGTAAGTTGATAAGGAGGGTTGGGACTTTGGGGTTTATACGGGGTTTCAAGATTGGTTCAAAGGCCGTCCATCAATTGGAGATTTCTCACTTGTTGTCTACGGATTACACTTTGGTTTGTTGTGAGGCAGAGGTATTTTTTTTTTTGATAAGTAAAAATATATTAGAAAGACGATCAAAGGGGGAACGCATCCCTAATACACAGAAACGAAAGAGCAAAAGCCAAACCTATGGACCAACAGAGTCCAATAGAACAAAAAAGTCATCGATCGAGGAGCAAGTGCTGCCTCTGACATAACAGAAAAGAGAGCGTAGGATAAAAGACTTAAGGTTTGCAAAAGACGATTCCTTCCCTTCAAAGTTTCCATTATTTCTCTCTCCAAATACACCACCAAACACAAAGTGGGGCGACCCTCCAAAAATCACGAGCATGACCAGAAACAGGGCATCTTCTCCAAGCATTAATTAATTGGAAAGAGTGCTTAGGCATTACCCACTGGACGCCAAAAATACTAAATATGAGATTCTAGCAATCAGATGCAACAGGACAATGCATAAGAAGATGGTCCACGGACTCACCATCAGTTTTACAAAGACAGCACCAATTAACAATGGTAATACCTCTTACGCAGATTATCCAATGTTAAAATTTTTCCCCAAGTAGCAGTCCAAACAAAGAAGGCAACTCTAAGAGGAGCTTTAGAGCGCCAAATACACTTCCAAGGGAAATCATATCCAATAAAATTAGAAAAACACAAGAACATGGATCGAACTTCAAATCTACCATGAAAAGAGGGAGTCCACAAAATATCATCACAACCTCTGCCAACATCTTTCTGTCTATACAACAGGTCCAAGAAGACGCAAACTTCAGCTATCTCCCAATCCTGAAAGGAACGCCTAAAACGCACATCCCACGTAACTCCACTGTTATCAAGATGATAACAGTCAATTACATAAGCATGCTTATTCTCGGCAATGCTAAAGAGACGAGGAAAAGAAAGAGACAACAACTGATCACCACACCATAAGTCTTCCCAAAATCTAACATACATACCATCTTGAACCGAATATGGGTGGAAAACACATCCCAACCTTTCCGAATGAACTTCCAAACGCCAACGCCCCCGATAATAGAAACAGGACGAGAGGACCAACCTCCACTCTCTTCCCCAAAACGACACGAGATAACTCTTCTCCATTGTCGATGACGTTCTTTACCGAATCTACATAACCACTTCCCCAATAAAGCTCTATTGAAAGGGACTAACTTCCGGATACCTAAACCGCCAAACTTCAATGGTTTGCAAACCTGCTCCCAATTAACAAGATGATACTTAAACTCCTCTCCTTTTCCACCCCCAAAGAAAATCTCTCTGAATTTTTTCAATTCTTTCAGCAACAGAACACGGGATCTAGAATAGAGATAAGAAATATGTGGGAAGGGACGAGAGGGTGCTCTTAATAAGAGTGACCTTCCGCCCTTTCGAAAGATACTGTTTTTTCCACCCCGCCAATCTTTTTTCATACCTGTTAATCATCGGATCCCAAGTCCCCACTATCCTAGAGGAGATTCCCAAAGGTAAGCCCAGATAAGAGAGTGGAAAGGCACCCACTCCACATCCAAGAACAGCAGCTAAAGTGGAAATATTAGAGACCTCCCCCACTGGGACAAGCACACTCTTTCCAATATTAATCTTAAGACCAAACACAGCTTGGAAGCATCTAAGAATGCACTTCAAATACCTGAGCTGGGAAACATCAGCATCACAGAAAACTAGGGTATCATTTGCAAACAACAAATGGGATATCTCGATCTGGTTAGCAACATCTCTACTAACAGTGACCCCCTTATATAACCCAGATTCTCTGCCTTTTTCATTAATTTACTCAATCCCTCCATGACAATAAGAAAAAGAAAAGACGACAAAGGATCTCCTTGTCTCAAACCATGCGAACTCGGAAAAAAACCAACAGGCGTTCCATTCACAAGCACAGAGAACATAACTGATGAGATGCAAGATTCAATCCATTTTATCCATTGATCTCCGAACCCCATTCTCCAAAGCAAATAAAGAAGAAATTTCCAATTCACGTGATCATAAGCTTTCTCGATATCCAGTTTGCATAAAACACAAGGAACTTCACTCTTCAACCTGGAATCGACACATTCTCCTGCAATAAGAACAGAATCTAAAATCTGTTTACCCCCAACAAAAGCATTTTGTGACTCTAAAATGATTCCATCCAAAACAGTCCGCATTCTAAGAACAAGGACCTTGGCAATAAGCTTATACATACACCCCACTAAACTGATTGGCCGAAAGTCCTTAATGTCAGAGATGTTGCTCTTCTTAGGAATACGAGCTATAAAAGATGCATTTAATGATTTCTCGAATGTGCCATGAGAATAAAATTCCTGAAAAGTGCCCATTACCTCATTACGCACCACCTCCCAACTCTCTTTAAGAAACCGCATAGTGAATCCATCTGGCCCTGGAGCTTTATCACCATTACAACTGGATAACGCCTTAAGAACTTCCTCTTCAGAGAAAGGAACCTCAAGCACATCACTATCCAGCGTAGAAATAGCATTGAAGTGCAAACCATCAAGTTTTGGTCTCCATTCCAAAGTCTCAGTATAGAGCTGCTGATAAAAAGAAACAATACCCCCACGCACCTCATCTTCCTTCCACAGCTCTGAACCATTCACACGAATACACCCAATATTATTGTATCTTCTATGAGCGTTAGCAAGTCTGTGAAAGAATTTAGTATTACGGTCATCTTCTTTAAGCCACAAAGCCCGAGATTTCTGACGCCATGATATCTCCTTCATAGTAGCAATCTTAGCAAAAGTTGCCTGACAACTCGCTCTTCTAGAGCGAGGAGAATCCGTATCTTGCCTTGTCTCATCAAGACGATCAAGATCAGCGATATCAGCCAGGACTCTATTTTTCTTCCATTCAAGATTCCCAAACACTTCTTTATTCCATTTCTTAAGCTCAGATTTGAGAATCTGAAACTTCTTAGCAAGCACATAGCTATTAGAGCCAGTAAGCGTTGTTTCTTCCCACCAGGACTGGACCTTCCCTTGGAAGTCCTCAGCTCTCAACCACATATTTTCGAAACGAAATGGAGTTCGTCTAGATCTCATGCTTCCACAATCAAGAACTAAGGGCACATAATCAGACGTGACTCTAACCAAAGCTAACTGAGTGACATCCGGAAACTTCTCCTCCCAATCTCCAAAAATCAGGAATCTATCAAGCTTCGATAAAGTAACTGGGTCTCTGCCACTAGACCAAGTGAAAGTTGCCCCTTCCAAAGGCAAGTCAAAAAGAAGGTGACCATCAATAAAGTCAGAGAACTGGGTCATCTCTGAAGACCACCTCCCCCCTGTGGATCTTTCAAATGGAGACCGAACAGAATTGAAATCCCACCTAAGCACCAAGGCAACGGCCACAAATCCTTAATGTAACTGAATTCTTGCCAAAAAGCAGGTCCAACACAATCAATAACGGGTCCATAAACTCCAGAAAATACCCAACTGAAGTTATCATCTTCCATCTGAAACACGCAAGACAAAGAAAATAGCCCTTTCCAGATATTCGTTCTAGACATCCATCTACAATCCCACATAATAAGAATACCGCCTGATGTACCATAAGCGTTCAAAGCTTCCCAATCCACGAACCTACTTCCCCAAAGGCTTCTAACCACGGCATTAGAAATAGAAGCCAACTTGGTTTCTTGCAAGCAAATAACATGGGCATTCCACTTCTTCAAAGCAACTTTAACCACCTTTCTTTTGTCCGGATCATTTAATCCATGGACGTTCCATGTAATAATTCGTATCTTCATTGAGAACCAAAGATAATTAGTGCCCCTCCTCCCTGTTTCCCACTTCTAGTCCTTCCCCTTTCTTTATTCACCCCATCCTTCCCTTCGTAATTGATATTAGAAATAAGGTTCTTAACCTCCTGATCACCTTTCCGATGTGCATGTTTCTTATTTTTAACAACTTTTGTGCATTTAAAGGTCTCTACATTATTGTTTCCTTCCACAATATCATGAAGAATGATTTGTGTTTGATCATCATCTCCTTCCGAGGAGACACCCAAAGCTTCGCTGACCTCGCCAATATTATCCAACACCCAGTCCATACCCATATCGTTAACTGTCTCTAAGCAATCAGGGTGCACAGTTGCTAAGGGTTCCATAATGTCCACATCAGATTGATCAACATCCGAGGCAAGAGGACAAATCTGTTGAGACTGATCATCAAAGTCCTCCCTTTTGCTTTCAGTACCGTTCTGATACAGGTTTAATTGCAAATTCAATTCTGTTCCAGTGTCATCCATAAATTTTTTCATTAAATCATAGGTAGAATTGGTCCCAGTCACGGGGGGTAGACCATTTAAGCCTTTTAGAGCAGCACAGAGCTTGAGTTCATTAAGTAAAGTCATGGCTAAATCATCTTTCAGTTTAAAATGAAGGTCTCGACCAACATAAACTGTCACCCCGTTAGAACAATCAATCCTTCCGGACTTGGACATTGAAGACAATGATTCTGCATCCCATGGTACAACAGCTTTAGAAAAACCTCTCTTTTGATCCAAACGATCCTCCACTACACCTTCACCATTTCCCAGCACCTTACTCGAAGAAGGGGTAGAAGATGAGCTCTTAGGATGAGAAAAAGGGGTCAAACCTGGAGAAGGAGAAGGAAAGCATACTACCCATTTCTGTTTTTCAGTACGAGTCCATCAAGTACCTTGTCGACTAGCTGAACCAACCGGCCGTCTCCACTTTTCTTTCTCAGTCCGACGCTGAAATGAAGAAGAGGAGAGAGTTTGATTTTGGGCTTGAGTTTTAACCTAGGCTTTCCTTGGATTTGGGTCATTAAGAACTGAAACAGAAACTGAGTTTGGTCTTCTAATAACCCGTCTTTTAGTATGGGCTAGCTTAAGCCCAAAATCAGGCTTGAGCCTTAACGCTTTAGTTTGCCCATAACCCCTCCGGCCCAAATCAACTTTAGGCCAATCTGTGTGGCCCAGCCCATTTTCCTTACCAACCCTTGTAGATAAGGATAGTGTGGAATCTGGAAATGAAACTCTATGAGCGCCACGTGTAGAGTAATTATTATCAGCTGTGACGCGCGTAACCGGCGCTTGTCGTTGACTTGATCTTCCTCGTACCCATCCTTTCTCCGGCATATGAGTAGGCCTTTCGCCGCCTTCGATACTCTCTGTTGAGGGAACCAACGCCGGCGCAATTTCTTCCCAAATCGCCACCTTGTAGCAGAAAGTATCATCATTAATAAACACAAAGTGCGGACAAGTCGATCCTATCCTCACTGTAATACGAACGCTCTCGGCATCCCTGGTTTCATCGGCAACAGCTCCCACAAATCCGCCGCATAACTCCCCTACTTCAACAAATAGGGCATGACACCATAGATGAAGGGGGAGCCCAAACATCCGGATCTGTTTGAGTCCTTTTTCTCTAAGGACGCCACAACATCCAACCCTAAAAGACCACACATCGATCCGTAAAGTTGTAGATCCCCAGTGACGTCGTCCTTCCTTTAACACGCGTTGGGCTTCGGCCTGAGAAGGAAACCTGAAAAGAAGCATCGAATAAGATAATGGAGTAACCCCCACACCACAGGACGTATTCCATGCTTTCGCTGCCCATTCCTCCACACGATCACAACCCCCAACTTCCTTATCAAAACGACCAACCAAGCAAGATGAGAGTACTGATTTCCTCCCTCTGACGGACTTCCATCGATATACAAAGACGGCCCTCGATGCGAAACAACCGACTTCACATCCCCAGCTAATGAAATTCTTGGAATCCTTGCAGTTTCTAAGTAAGATTTCATTGTGGAATAAAACAAAAAAAGAAGAAAGAAAAAAACAAAGTCTCAATCGCTGTAAAAATCGCCCCTAGTGGGGTGAAATCGCCCATAGTGACGTCATTGTGCATTGACCCAAAATGTTAAAAGATTGAGGTTGTGAGGCAAAGGTATCCCAATTGAGATATTTGAGATGTGTTCTGGTTTGTTTTCAAGCTGTTTCTGGCTTGAAAATTAACGTGGGGAAGAGTGTGGTTGTTCCTGTGGGGGAGGTTCAGCAGGTGGCTTCTTTTGCAGCTGTTCTTGGATGTAGGACGAGTTCCTTCCCTATTTCTTATTTGGGTATGCCTATGGGTGTCTCTTCTAGAAGGGCAGGTAGTTGGGACCTGGTTATTGAGCGCTTCGAGAGAAGATTGGCTGGGTGGAAAAAACAATATCTTCGAAGGGAGGAAAGGTCATGTTGGTAAAGAGTGTTCTGTCCAGTCTTCCAACTTATTTCCTTTCTCTGTTCCAGATTCCCTCTTCCATTGTCAGGAGACTCGAGATGATTCAACGTAATTTTCTGTGGGGCGGTAGAGGGGAGGAGTTTAAAATATCATCTTGTTAGGTGAGAGCAGGTTTGCAGGCCTCTTAAGTCGGGAGGTCTTGGGATTCGGAGATTGGCCCCTTTCAATAGGGCTCTTCTTGGCAAGTGGTTTTGGAGATTTGGTAGTGAAAGACATAGACTATGGAGGAAGCTTATTGTTTGTCAGTTTGGGGAGGAGAGAGGAGGATGGTCTGCTAGACCTGTTAGATCTACTATCGATGTGGGCGTGTGGCATTCCATTGGGATGAGTTTTCTAAGCATATTAGATTCAAAGTTAGGGATGGTCGTAATGTCCGATTTTGGGAGGATCCTTGGTGCGAGGAACGTCCATTGTGTAGACGATTTCCAAGGTCGTATAGGATTGTTGTGGATTGTCATGCTTTAGTTGCCGACTGCTATCACCTTGATAGCAGTAGGTTTTCTAGGGATGATCAGTTCCGGCGAGCCTTTTAGGATTGGGAGTTGGATGATGTTGTTGGCTTGTTGGATCTTTTGTATCGATAGAAGGTGGATGGTACTGGGATAGACCTCTTGACTTGGGCATCTTCTCCACAGGGGATTTTTCAGGTCCGATCTTTCTTCTTCTGTATTTCTTGCTTTTAGACCTACTCTTACCCGTGGAAAACGGTTTGGCATTCGAAGGCTCCTCTTAGGGTGGCTTTCTTTGCTTGGACTGCTGTTTGGGGTAAGATCTTGACTCTGGACAATTTAATAAAGAGACGACATATCATTGTTAATCGGTGGTGTTTGTGTATAGCCGATGGAAAGTCTATGGACCATCTTCTCTTGCACTGCCCAGTGACCCATGACTGTTGGAGCCTTATGTTGGGTCTTTTTGGCCTTCAGTAGGTTATGCCTCGGACCACACGGGGTCTTATGGATATTTGGAAGGGGCAAAGGATGGGGATTCGTGTTCGTGATCTCTGAAGGGCGACTCCGCTTTGTATTTGGTGGTGCCTGCGGAAAGAACGTAATAGAAGATTCTTTGCTGGGGAGGAGTTACCCATTGAGGTGATAAAGTACTCCATCATTTGTTCTCTTTTTTGCTGGGGTACGGGGAGAGATTGTTCTTCTGTTGAGGAGATCATGGATTTTTTGGGGTCTTTGGGGCTATGGGACTCTCTCTATTTCGTTCTTGGTTGTTATACTAATCTTGGGATGTGTTCACCTTTTGAACGCTTTCTAATACAATTTTACTTATCAAAAAAAAAATTGTGAATAACCCGCAAAGAAACTTCATAAGATATTTCTATTCATTCAAATCCCCTCAACGACTTTACATCCTATCCTTTTATATAGCATTTTAGGAGTATAACTCACGACTCTTTGATTACCCATAATTGAGGCAATCAAAACTTGATTCTTGGATTATACCATAATTAAGGCAATCAATACTTGACCCTTGGAGTACCCCATAATTAAGGCAATCGATACTAATTTAATAGTAGAATAAAAGTTGACCAAAACACCCAATTATTCATGACTCCATGTGGACCCACATCACATAGCCTACGCCAGCTCGAGTCTTAGAATCCTCCTTTTTGAGCCTTTTATACACCAAAGATTACTGCAATTAATCTCCATCATTCTCTTTCTTTCTCTCTCCCCCCAAAATGATAGGTACAAGTATTACCACCAACGCCCAATCAATAGCTTGAATGATAGGTACAAGTATGAGCACCAGAGCCCAATCAATAGCTTGAATGGTATCTTCTCCACCTACCAAAGAGGAGGTTAAGGGTTCAAATCTTAATTGGGACTACGTGGGTGAGTATGCCTCCCCTATCTCGATGGGTGGGGGTGAGTCTATGAGTACCAATGCATTAGTAGCTTTAGTACCTCAATTGTAAGGAAAAAAATATACAAAGAAGCAATTAAATATATTAGCTTCTCTCTCTTCTCTCTCTCTCTCTCTCTCTCTAGAAACACGTGGGGGACATAACCAAAGCAAGCATGTTATATACTTATTTGATGTTGTTCTATGTCGGTGTTTTCCAGACATTTTTTAAAAGTGATGTAACATAGCCTCCAGTTATTGGATTCTTTATGGAAAAAGAAAATATTTTTTTATATATATAAATAATGCACAAAATCGTCCTAACTAGGCCTTGAGTCCTGCATCTCTCCTTTAAAGTGATGAGATGCCGCTCAAGGCTCAAGCTACAAGCTGATGGTGAAAATGCAACATGAATAATAATGGAAAACGTGTGGTAAAATCTGTTCTTTTCTCTATGCATGTTTATTGGTCCTCTTCGTTTATTCTTCCCAAAAGAAAGTCTCCATTACGAGTTACTTTAGCTTGTATTAAAAGAACCATTAAATTATGCCGCCATTGATATGAAATTTGAGATTAAAAATGTATCCAAGTAACACAAATGAATAATTGAGTTAATAAATCAACCTTAGTGATGTGTTGGAATTAACTCCGTATGTGTTATGTTTAATGTATTATCTTTATATAGTGGGTCCCAAGCCCGGGAAAAAGAAGGGTTGCAGTAGGTTTGACAATCAACATACAACTTTTTTCAAGTCCAACAGAACATGAATGACATGTGATCTTAGTTAGAGGGGAATGGAAAAATTGGATCCATGCAATTGACTCCAAAGTAGTTCGGGAAAAGGCTTTATTGAGTTGAGTTGAGGTGTTAAAATTCCATGAATTTATGATCGCTGCACTCAGTTTCATAAATATATGATGCTTTTGCTCATGAAGATTTACTCAATCTAAGAGCCATATTGCCAACATACAAAATTGATGAAGGCAGTCATGCATGCAAAGACAAATATTTTTTCCTTTTTATTTTCTTATAGATAATTAAAAGCAGGACCAAGGTTTTCACTTTAGCTAACCAAATCCTAAATCAGTAATTTTATTTAAACATTGATTACTCCATATTGTCATATAATGAATAATATTGCAACCATAACAAACTTTTCAGGTTATCAAAATCTCTCAAGTGGTCAAGTGGTAAAAAGAATAAAAAGCAGCACATATTAAAAATAAAAAACAGGTCCTCCTAAATACTAATTTGAAATCTCATCAAATGACAACACCATTGAACTACTGGCAGAAATATAAATGAGTACGTTAAATTGTGATTATATAATTACTGCATAAAAAGCATACAAACTTACCATGTAAATGGTCCTCCAGCGATCCTAGTGGCATAAACTCATAAACAAGGAGACGCTGGTCTCCATCAGCACAATAACCTATCAAATTAACGAGGTTTGGGTGATGTAAGAGGCTAAGCATGAGAACCTCTACCAGAAATTCTCTATTTCCTTGAAGGCCATTCCGATCAAGCTGTTTCACTGCAACTACCTGCAACACAATCATCTCATCCAACCAAAAGTTATTAAAGCACAGATGAGATAGGTACTTAGGCTCCGTTTGCTTGAGCGTAAAACATTTTCTGAAAAATATTTTGTGTTTTCCAGTGTTTGGTAGTCCCAAATTCAAAGAAAATCTTTTACAGAGGAAAATAATTTCCCAAAACTTAACCAAAACAACTTACCAATTAATCCTCCAAAAGTCATTTTCCGAACCTATCAAGTTCACTCTCGATCTCCTCAACAAAAGCAAATGGCATCGAAAACGTCAATCAAGTACATGGAAGAGTTACTTAGTGACCAAAAAAAGACTAGAGAGAGTTTAGAGAGAGAAAGAGGGTGTCTAGAGAGAGACAGAAAGGAACCCTTTAATAAAGAGAGTTTTTAGGGAGATAAATAGAGGAGCCCTTTTACATGTGTTATAATGATTAGAAACAAAACAACTCTTACGAGAAGAGCCAATAAGCCTAATACCTATTGTGGGGTGAGAGGCACGCGGCCAATCTCTTCCTTAACAACAATCATACAATTTCCTATTTTTGGTTTCTTCAATTTGCTTTTATTATTATATTTTTTTGTAATCATTATTGGCTTAGTGATTAACATGTAGTATTACTTTCTAAAACCTTAAAAAGTGATACGTAAAGTGGAGAAAAAAAAAAAAAAAAAAAAAGCTCACTTGTTGCATTCGATGATAGAGAGACTTGTTTCGATTTCCTTATCATTTTTTCAAAAATCAATTGATTATTTTTTTATATTTCTTGTCAAATAATTATTGTTGTTGGTATAAAAATAATTGGACCAACTGATAGTAAGAGAAAATTTGAATAATCAATGACTCAAATAATTTTTTTAATTTTAATTCAAAAATACTTTTAGAAGCCAGACATCAAAAAAAATTTCTGAAAAATATTTTCAAAACCTTCGCCAAACACCGGAAAATAAAAAATAAAGAAAACATTCTACATGAAAAAGTGTTACATAGAAAACATTTTACAAGGAAAATATTTTACGCTCAAAAAAACGGAGTCTTAATAGAAGAAATTTTCAGTGGCCATGTTTCATAACATTGTTCTAGTGACTTCCACATTTAATCAATCAAATATTCACCTGTCCTGTGCTCTCTAAGCGGCCCTTATAAACATGTCCAAACCCACCTTCACCCAGCAGGCATTCTGGTCTAAAGTTCTTTGTGGCAGCAGCAAGCTCACGAAATGTAAATGTTTGGGCAGCAATATTCGCCATTGGTCCATCTTTTGGAACTGCTGGTTCCTTCTTAGTATCAGAACCACTCCGAGATTTTGATTTTTCTACATAAAAGAATTATGTATATAAATAATGGCCAAACAAAGAATCAAGTAGTGAACATCTACTTCTTATAAACCAAATAAAATGATATATAATGTGGAACTTCATTCAGTATTCCACAAGCATAAAATTTTACCCAGAGTGCATCACCACACTACTCCTATGGATTTCCCTTTTATGGAGTAATCCGAGCTTGATATTTTGAATACAAACTTGGCCAATTGGCCCAATTCTGAATTGACATTATGATTATTGATAGTTATATGTTAACTAATGCTGCCAATTAGCTGATCAGTTAATGGACGGTGATTACACTCAAATTTATCATTTGAAATGCTCTTCATCATCATCATCCTTGTCTTTATCCCAAACGGGGTTTGGTGACGTGAATTTTCCATTCTATTATTTTATTATTTTACAAGCCATGTCTCCACTTATAGTTGAAATGCAAGACTCTTATAAGGAGTTATATTTCATAATGAATCCATGAATACCAAAATATCATACTAGGGCAAAATGCCACAAAATTTGAAAATTAAGAGCAGATCTCCAAAATACATTCCACAAACACAACATTATGGAAAAATATTAAACTGTGCAAACAATAAACAAACACATTGAATAAAAATTCATCACTGGACTGTGATGGTGAATTTAAGAATACTCCAATTCAGCAAACAACCAAATGAAAGAAACTCCCACAGATGGACCAGTTTAAACTAAAAAAAAAATTTAACTACCCAAATTCTAAATAAGCCAAAACTAAAAAATCAGACGAACGCAAAATTCATAAACCACAAGCTTATCCACCAATCGAAACAATTAAATACATAAAATACCCATCACAGAATATATACAAAAAAAAAAAACCAATCTTTTTGATGAAAAAATGAAGTTGCTACCTGAACCAACTCTGGTCACATGGTGAGACTGAGCTGCTGAACCTTCCTTTACAGAGTCTTTCTTCACCACTTCTTTCACACCATTCCCTTCCTTGTTTGACGATCCAAAACATGGAAAACACCAACCCATATCAAATCCAAAACAAATCCGAAAACCCAACAAATATATATCTCAATATGAGTATATAACTCAACCCTTTCAACAATCACCGCTCATAACGTCAAAACCCCATCTGGGAAAAAAAAATCCCAATCAATCACTCATTCTCTCTCTAGAATTCTCATTGCAGAATTCTCAGTCACCAGTCACTCATCAGTGACCAATTAGAACAAGAACAAAGATCAAGTACCCGTTGTCTTAGGAAACAGATCACCAAATCGAAGAAACAAATGGTTGAAGAGAAGGTAAAGAAACAAGGCAGAAAAAAATATAATACAAAAATATACTAATATAACATTTTATATATTTATATATATATATATATAGTATATATATATCTATACACCCACCCACGTATACATTGGAAATTATATAGAATTTGGGGGATAAAAGGGAAATAAGAATGAATTAGATTTGGTAATTGAGAGGTTAAATGGCTAAATTAAAGGAGTCAGTCAACGTAATCTTATGGGTATCTACGAAAATGCCACTGTATTTTTGGATTACCCTAAATTTGCTACCCTCAAATTAGTTTGAAATTACGGTTTTGGGTAAGAATCACCATCACTGCCGGAGAGTGGGTCCCACCTAAAGGGTATGTCCTTCCACACTCTGTGATGGACATTCCTAACACATGTTCTTTTGAAAGAAAGGGAGTGTAATGATTGTGTACGGTCAGAAAATTTTGGTCTGTGTGAAATCATGATTTTGGGCCGTTGGATCGGGATATAAAAAGTTGTGATGTCATGGCTCTTGATCACGTCTCATAATGCCGGTACTGTATTTTATACATTTGGAACTGTTAATTTCAAGAAAAAGGAACATTCTATAATTCATGGATTTTGATTTGTAATTTTATCTTGAATTAGGTGAGTACTTAATTGTTAATATATTTGGCTGTTTTGTATATTTTAAAAGTAAATTTTTTAATATAAAAAATATTAATATAAAAAATATCTTAATATAGACAATTGAGAAAAAATAGAAAAACTTTATAGAATCTAAACTCTCATATAACTTAATAAGATGACTCGTTAGTTGGACCTAGGATAGTGAAGTGGAGCACTTGTGGTATGCACCTTTTATCACATGATCAACACTACCACACCTAGTAACTTGAACTCAATTCTTCTAGTGTATATCTTCGTTTGGGATAGACATTTTTTATTAAATCTTCAAATAATTAAAATTATAAATTATAATTTCTTACCATAAATGAGTGATCGCTTTCTCGTGAATAAGAAATCCCTTCTATTAAATCTTCAAATAATTTAAATTAGAAGTTACAATTTTTTACCAAATGATCTATTTCTCGTGAATAAGAACCCTAATTTACATAATTCACTTAAAGCTGTTAATGATTGTAGTTTGATTTAATATTTTTTTATCAAAGTTAAATTTGAAAGAGATGCCCAACACATATAGAGTAGTTGAAAAATATATTGAGTGCAGAAGAGAATATATGTGTATATATTTGTATATATAATAAAAATATATATATATTAGTAGAGAAAAGCAAATTAAAGACAGAGAAAGAAACATATTGGTGTAGGTGATGGTGGCAGTAGTGTGGTGGTGGTGGTGAAGGGAGATAATGGTATAGGTGACGATAGTGGAAATCAATGGAGGTGACTATGGTGGTGGTGGAAGGTGGTGACGGTAGTGGAAGGGATGGCGGTGGTGGTGGTGAAAGGTGAAGGTGGTGAAAGACGGTAACATTAGTGGTGGAAGACGGTAGCGGTGGTAGTGGTGAAAGGCGGTGGCAGTGGCGGAAGGTGGTGACGGTGGTGATGGAAGACGGTAGTGTGGTGGAAGGCTGTGCCAGTGGTGGTGGTGAAGGGCAGTGACAGCGTTGGTGGTGGTGGCGGCGGTGGCGATGGAAGGTAGCGACGGTGAAGGTGGTGGTGGAAGGTGAAAGGCGATGGTGGTGGCAGTGGTGAAAGGCGATGGCGATGGCGGCGGCGGTGGTGAAAGGCAATGGAAGTCGATGGTGGTGGTGGTGAAAGACGGAAGTGGCTGTTGTGAAATGTGATACCCCCAGATTTCCTGATGCGGGTTGGCCAGGCCCACGCCCGACTACCTGAGGATATCAAACCAATTAGCAATAATCGAACACAGAATACAATTAAAACAAATGAGATAAATAAAATTTGCTGAAATGAAAACTAAAATGATAATCCAATAATTGAAACCTTAGGATAAATAATTCCATTGATAAATAAACTATTTTGTTACTACTGATCCTCCACGAATACAAATCGTTCTCCAAATTATACAACTCGGGAATCTATGTAGTGGACCTCTAAAATATCCCACTGAACTCAAATGACCGGAAATATAACCAAAGCCTAAAACATGAAACAAAGTTCTACAGTATCGGTGGAGTGAATGATTGTATCTGCTCAGCATGATCTAGCTCTAAGACTGGAACTAATGAATACCTGAAAAAATAAGAGTGGGTCAGACCCACATGCAAATTCTTCTCTAACTACAATCAAAACAGTGACCCGATATGCAGATACACCCTAGATATCTCAACAATAGCTATCTAGTCCATACATATATATATATATCCACACTAAAGGACATTCACTGGATTACAGTAGGGGTCTCAACCTGAATAGAAGGTAACATGCGAAAACGCACCCAAAGGTGGGCATAAGTACCTAGACCTAACAGGGTACACCTCAACCTACTATAGCCAGCTACGCATCCACCGCATATACGCACCCTGACCAACAAGTCTGAGACTCAAGCTCATCTCGTGGTACCATAACCATATATTTAAAGTCCATTCATATCCATCCATAGGAACTCCAATAAATCGTACAACTTATTCAACTGCACAGACTTATATAAGAGATCCAGTAAGTCGTTTAGCTTATTCAACTGCACAGACTTAAATATAAGGAGAATTATATTTTTTTATAATTCGTACCCTTATTCCAAAATAAGTAGGACTGAGTATTTTGAATTAGTCTGTCCCTAGTATGCCACCGTCCCATACTGGTGCATACAATCCACAAAATCTATATAATTGATCGAACAGGTAAAACTGTTCACCAATTAAAATCCATAAGGTAGGAATTAACGTTTTGAGTTAACCATACCTAGTATGTCACTGTCCCATACCGGTGCATACAATCCTCCATATCCGTGTAAATTGCAATATATAAATAATAAGTAAGTAATTTACAATCCAAAACCAAATATCCATATTATTGCAGAAAAGTGTTTTAAGTTTTAGCAATCTAAATCCAAGAGTTTAAACCATTTATTGTTTAACAGTTCAACAACTAGCATCCAAAATATGCATAGATCAAATCCAATATAAAACCTTATCATGCATTTGAAAACAAGTTTTATTAACATACTGGATCCCATTAAATTGCTAAAATTTAATTAAGCAATTAATCCGTCTTCCATCCGTTAACAGCGTAGAAAATTTATTAATTTTATACTTTTTGTCCCATTGATTTAAAAATCAACTTAAATCATTTCAAGGTTTAATCACACCCAAAATTACCTATTTAATCCCTCTGTTAAGTCTCATTAAATTTTTAAAATTTAATTAAGCCATTCTGTTCCTTTCTTCTGTTAATAGCATGCACAGTTGTATATTTTTACACTGCTTCATCCTTTATCATAGAGACTTAAACCATGTAACAATGAGTTTAATAACACTTAGAGTTAACCATTTAGACCCTCTGTGAAGTCCCCACAACCCACTAGAACCATTCAAAAGCTCAAACAGTGCCCACAGTATCAAACAGTTCGTAAAACCCATTCACAGAACGCACAAAAATGTTGGAGCCTGCTCTAAAATAAAAGAGCAGGCTCTTTCCCACTTGGAGTCGGCTCCAAACACCCTTGGAGCTGGCTCTTGCTAAAGGAGAGCCAGCTCTTGGCTTTCTAGAGCCGGCTCTCTCCCCCTTGAGAGCCTCCAGTCCAGTTTTCTCTCCGATTCCGACCTTCTGCTTCATCTCCAGCCTATTTATACCATTCCGTTGGTTTCTAAAACTGATCTTAGGTGTCTTATTAATACCCAGTAGCATCCCAATGGTTTGATATCAACAATTAAAATCAATTACAGAGATTAAATTTGCTACCGAACTAACACGCGTTAGGAATAAAACTGAAACTATTTTTGCAACAACAGTTCTATCCTAACCCCTCTGTTCCTTTTCACAAACTAATCTTAGGAGTCTTATCCAATCCCAGTAAAAATCTCATGGTTCATTTACAGTAATTGAAAGCAAAAACAGTAACTGAAATTACAATAGAATTCACATGCCTTAAGAAAACAGAACCGAAAACATACATGCATGAGTTACAACAAATATGATTTCAACACAACCAGATCATCAATAAAGCATATAATAAACATGTAAATTCCAGTTACTAATTGATTAAACCCTAGAGACTATCTTAGTGCACAGAACACGAGCCAATGAGAAGGAGAAAGAGAAGAACTTGCTTCTTTAAAGGTTTTGATATGAAACCTTTCACCATCTTCTTCCTAGGTTTTTCCGGCGACCTTAGTTCCATTGAACCTCCTCTGCCACTCTTGGTTTAACCCACAAACATCCCTCAACCTTCCTCTTTGGTCCGGCCTACAATCCTTGGCCAAAACCTTGACTACTATCGCTCAATTTTCTCACGTTCAGTTTTCTCACAAGTCTCTGTTATGATGTTCTACCCTCACTGTGTTGTGAATAGGGTTCTCAAACCCTAGAGACGTATAAGTTATATATTTATAACGAATTCCAAATCCTAAGTCAATAAAACCCTAAACTTAAAATCGAATTAAAATCATAAACTGAAAACCTCTTTAAAACCTAGTCGGCCCATACGATACAACAGAATATACGTAACCCTAAAATTATAATATATATTAAATTATGATTATTAATAAATACCAATAATGAAAACTAACCCTATATATATATATATACTCATATATACATGTATATACTTCCATGGGTAAAACTGTACCCATTTATTCCATCCAAACAGTCCGTTAATCCTATTCAAACCCAGGTTCGTTTAAAAAAATAAAACAACATATTTAATTTAACATTCAAATACACAATTAACAATATAAATCAAATAAAACAATTAAACACCTAAGCAACTAGTCACATAAAAATGCAATAAAAATAATTGAAATTTCAATTTTATCCTTTTTAAAACTAGGGGTATTACACAGAAGGTAGTGGTGGTTTTTGGAGTTGGAACATGAGGATTATTTGGGAAGTTGATAAAAAAAATTTACCTGGGAATGGAATGGTCATTCTATAGGTTTAATTGTGGAACGGAATAGCCATTTTATAAGTTTAGTTATGGAATGGATTTTCATTCAAATGGAAAGACCATTCCCATTTTAAATTGCATACCAAACAAATAAATGGTTGAAACGGGTATTCCATTTCATTCTATTTCTGCACACCAAACACAGCACTAGTGTAATTGTTTTTTTTTTTTTTATTTTTTATTATTTTTATTATTTTTATTTTTTTTTTCCTTCAATTGACAATTTGTTTAGTTTGCTAAAATAAGAAATACAAATGTATAAAAAAATAAAATATAATATATATTAAAATATAGGACATTAATGTCTTTTTAGTTATCGCCACATCACATTCAAGATCGAACATTCGAGATGTGTAGCTGTGCTCAAATTTCAATGAGAAAGTGTCTACCTAGTGTTATGTAGAAAATAAATAAATAAATAAAAGTATTGGTCTTCTGATTTTCATTCTTTTTGGGCCAAAAATGATAGTCCAATACATTAGGTTTGGGGTTACAAGACATAATGATTTTGCTATGGCAAAGGAGTGTGGGCCTCCAATGGCCTAAATTTATTTATTTATTTATTTTCACTATGCAATAGCCTTTGGAGGTCGTTGGCCTAGATTACCAACACTAAGAAGTGTTTTATACTTTCGAAACCGTTTATTTCAATGAGAAAGTTGACGTACTCATTATTGGTATTTTGATCTTATTTCTTTTTGGGCTAATATGAAAAGCCCAATGCATATTTACGGTTAAAAGCAATTATTTTGCTACGTTAACAGTGTGCGCCTTTGATGGTCATTGGACCTGATTCTTTTTGGGCCAATATGAAAAGCCCAGTGCATATTTAGGGTTAAAAACAATTATTTTGTTACGTTAATAGTGTGGGCCTTCGACGGTCATTGGGCCTAGATTACCAACGCTAAGAAATGTTGTACATAACTCTTACCTGTTTATTCAACCTTTAAAAAGTATAATCAATATTTAAAATTAGGGTTAATTACAATGACATCCCCTGAGATTTGATATATTGATAACTATATACAACTTTGCTGTTTTTTGGACAAAGACACCCCCTGTGATAATTTTAATCCAAACAGGCCCTTAAAACATTAGAAAAGACGATATTGCCCTTCAATATTTAATTCATTTTTATTGTAAAATATCAGAATTCATGAAAAGTTAAATTTGCCCTTATATATATACACTATTGCCCATATATATATATATATATATGGAAGAACAGAGAGGAAAATAGAGCAGCGGCATCGCCACCACTACCACCCACCATACCCGTCATCGCCACCACTACTACCATCACCCGCCATCGCTGCAGATCGACGTCGCGTATTGGTTCCAATCAAACCCTAAGAGCCATTTATCAATACCGACGGTGCTCCTTGCCCCGAAACCCTAGTCGTCAGTTTTGCCATCGTGGGTGAGACGACCTATCTTCGTCGTAGATCGAAGATTCGCATATTGGGAAGCAC
Organism: Cornus florida; assembly: GCF_030987335.1. Classification (NCBI taxonomy): domain Eukaryota; kingdom Viridiplantae; phylum Streptophyta; class Magnoliopsida; order Cornales; family Cornaceae; genus Cornus; species Cornus florida. The sequence continues at coordinate 36,865,573 of NW_026775571.1, read as the reverse complement.
CGTCGTAGAGAGAGTATGTTGAAATTACCGGTGGTGGGTCTTCAGGCTCGTTGCCGTCGTTGAATAAGAAGATGGGTGGGTCTTCGGGGTCGTTGAAGAAAAAGAAGAAGAAAAAGAGGGGTGGGTCTTTGTCGCCACTGTAAAAACCCCAAGTTCCACCATCCGATGAAGATCAAATTAGTCTGAATTGATTAACAAAATTCCACAAACCCTAGGGTTCAAAATCGATGTATTGTTTGGTGAAGAAGATGCCCCTAAAGTGTTCTAAGATAGAGAAGGAGGTTGATTAATTCAAGGAAGCTCGGAGAAATGGTGGTAACGGTGGTCAAAATAGTTGCATTCATGGTCAGAGATGTTGATTTCTATGATATTCCCCAAAATATTTAATATATGTGTGTGTGTGTGTATATATATATATATATATATATATATATATATATGTAGTGAAAATTAGTGTTTTGGATTTGCCATGGTGGTGGAGAATGGAGAGAAACGGTGGCTGTTGTGGAGCTTTGCAGTGGTGGTATGGAGGATAAAGAGACATGAGGTGGTGGGGCGTAAAGAAACTGGTGGTAATAGAGGGTAGGGGCGGTCATGGTTGTGTGAGACTCAGATATTTTACAAGGGTGTTTCAGTCTTTATTAAATGTTTAATATTTTACTGTTAAAATGAATTAAATATTGAGGGCACTCTCGTCTTTTCACATCTTTTAAGGGCATGTTTGGACCATTGGGGTGTCTTTGTTAACTTTATCAAATCTCAGGGGTGTCATCGTTCAAAAATGGCCCAACTTATATATAGCTGTCATTATGTCAAACTTCAGAGGGTGTCATTGTAATTAACCCTTAAAATTATGTTTAGTAAAGTTATTTTACTTTCAACCTTTTAGAAAATACTTTCATATTTCAAGAAGAAAAGGGAAAGTAACATTTTATTGCTTTCCATTCTTTTTCTATTGTAGCGAAACTTAAGTTAATGTTCTCTTTTTAATTCTCATTCATTTATGATACAACCAATCCCTCCTCTCTTTATTGATGATGGACCACCGTAACGATAACCTCTTTTTATCTCATGACCTAGGTGGTGTCATTGAAAAATATACAACAATTTAACAATTAGTTTGATTGATTTTAATAAACACTTTTAAAAACCGAGTTAAAACATACTAAATGTCAGAGAAAAGATTATCTTTTGCTTCCAAAGTTTATAACAATGATTTTTTTTTTTCTTTTTTTTTTTTCCTTCCAAAACTTAGCCAATAAAAAATCTTAATTATTTTTGTTGGTTTATGCCTACAGTTTGCTAATTTAAGGTCAAATCAATATTACATATGCATAATAGTATCAATATTACATTTGCTAATTTGTGAGTCACAGTTCCCGAAACTGACATCTAAAATGGGATGGATGATGGATGTAGTATCATCATATTATATGCATCATTATATTCTATCTAACATAGATGCTACAATAATGACGCTTCCAAGGTTGTTTTGGTATTTTCACTTATGCAGGTCATAGTCTTGGAAGCATATTGAAATCAAAAGTGATTGCATCACATGATCCTACAATCCATATATATTTTCAATGCATATGCGGCATATGATATTTCATGCCGTCTGTGGGAATTGTTTGTTTCCCAATTCTTAGTTTATACAACTCCGTTCGGAAAACATCACTGGAGCCGAACCATCAAAGTGACAAGGAGCCGAACCATCAAAGTGACAAGGAGCTAAACCATCAAAGTGACAAGGAGTCGAACCATCACAGTGACAAGGAGTCATGAGGAAGATGCAAGAAGAGCTCCAGCAACAAATTGAAACTCTTCACCAAAAGCAAACCACTTAGGTTGCCAATAATCTAACTCAATCGCCATTCATTGATGAGATCGTTAAAACTCTGAAGTTGAAGAAGTTCACCATGCCCAGTTTTAGGGCCTTCGACGGAACAACCGAACCTGTAGAACATAGTACCATGTCCAACAGAAGATCACCATGATACCGATAATAAAGATGTTAGTTTTTTGTATGCCCTAGCATAACAAATTCTATTTGAATTTTAAAGGAATACCTTCCTTACAGAAATTATATTTATCATTTATACAATTTATGGATGCAACGTATTATGTTTTCAATTCATTATGGCAATTGATATTATCCACTTGATTACACCAGAGATTTATATACATGTGATGGTGGTCATATACAAGTAAATAGCAATCATAAATGCTTCATAGTCAATAGTAAATGATGTACTCTTATATTAATTAAAATATGAATCAAATTCGCGATAGGTTGAGATATATTGTGAGAATCGTTATATATCACTCCCTATCATTGTTATGGTATTTCACTCTCAGGTAGGGGTGTTCAAAAAATATGTAAACCGAAAAATCGGACCGGATCGAAGAGAACTGGACGGTCTGGGCTAATTGTATAGCGGTTTAGTCCAGTTTTAGGCCCAAAATTATGAAACCGTAATTTTACGGTCACGTCCTGGGTCTTGCTGGACCAGTACAGCCCGGACCGAACCGTTATATAACTTATATTATAAATATATATGTGTGTGTGTATATATATATATATATATATATATATATATATTTATAAATGATATAACTTATAATTTTGGCTGGACATATTCTTTGAAATTTTCTCAGGCCATGATGAAAGCTAGCAAAGAAAGAGAGAAAGAAACTAAAATGATGGGCCATAATGAGAAAAACATCATAGAAAAATTACCAAACAATAAAAACTACACAATTAGAGACCAAATGGTGCAAAAATAAAGCATAATCATTAGGGACCAGAAGAGATTATTGGTTCTTTAAACACTAAAGTGGAAAAATAGTATATAATAAATATATATACTAAATTGTTGGTTCCCTGTTGATGCATTATATAGAGGGAAAATATGACGGCCCAAGTTTTATAAACCCGGTGCGTTAGTGATGACCTAAAGATAACTCGATAACGGATCCGAAATGCGGTAGTGAAAGAAGTAAAATGACCTTTAGAGATATATGTCATCCCTAAGGTACCAAAATGACTCCCCATGAAGCTATGAAACTCAAATAAGTCAAGTACTAAATCAAGAATTTCAAACCCAATAAGAAATGAACCAAGGGTAAAATGGTCATTTTAAACAAAAATGGATGCTACCAAGCATACCATTAGAAATACAACAAAAAAATAACAAATTTAGACTCAAGAATCGCTTGATTCGGAGTCCAAACGAAAAAGATATGAAGAAGGAAAAGGTGGCATCCTCCGGTTAAGAGATACCGCGACCCTAACTCACTAGAACTATCATAACTCTCACTACGGTTAGAGTTTTTATGTGTGGTTGGTACCATAGAAATCTAACTTCAAGCTCTTGAATTTAGACTCAAGAATGACTTGATTTGGATTAAAAATGAGTGAGATATGACCCTCTGAAGTTGGTGCAAGAGAGCTGTCCAAGAAAAACTGAAAAGGGAAGGCTTCAGGGAGGATCAGCAGGCTGACGGTAAGGATCAGCTTGCCAAAATTGCATCATCAGCCGACTGACGGCAAGGATCAGCCCGCTGAAATGCCCTATCCAAGCTACAAACTTGTTGGTTTATGGGAGCCAGCAATCTACCTTTGACTCGAAAAGGGGCTTGACAGCCTGACCCGTTGGCGCTGTAATGGCGCAGCCCTTCATGTCCACTTGCCACTTAGTGCGGGGCTCTGTGCTGCTAATATAAGGAAATAAAGTTGCACCTTGGCTAACAGCTATAGCTTTTGGCGAAGTGGTAAAACGCTTGATCCTGAAACCTGGTATTATAGCGAGGTCACGGGTTCGAGTCCCAGGGTAGTTGTTGGGGGGGAGATTGTTGGTTTATGGGAGCCAGTAATCTACCTTTGACTCGAAAAGGGGCTTGACAGCGGGACCTGTTGGCGTTGTAATGGCGCAACCCCTCATGTCCAACTGCCACTTAGTGCGGGGCTCTGCGCTGCTAATATAAGGAAATAAAGTTGCACCTTGGCTAACAGCTATAGCTTTTGGCGCAGTGGTAAAGCGCTTGATCCTGAAACCAAATTGTTAATCAAATGACCATAATCCATTTGTTTTGATGATAACAAATCATTTAAAGAGGTTTTATATTTTAATGTTTCAACTGAGTTTAAATGTAAGGAAAAATGAATGCCTCTTTATAGAAGAAAAGAAAGGAACTTCATGTCATCATTTGGACTTAGATGTACATTCTTGAAACACCAAAAGGCTGCAAATGTTCTACAAGAATTCATGATCAACTAAAGGCATCAAGAAGAAGGGTAGATAGGAGTGTGAGATATAGGTAAACTTGTCACAGTAAAAGATGGAATTTATTGAAGCTCAATCTCACTAAATTCATGCATACAAGTGTACTTTATCATATTCAATGTATCAAGGCATGGTATTTACAAAGCACAAGAGAAAAGGGCTCAAAACTGCAAAATCCAAGAAGAAGCCAATTTACGTCGATGCCTACTAAGCTCATGTCGACCGGTATCTAGGCAGTAGCAAAATTCAAGATGAAGCTCATTTATGTCAACTGGTTTGTAGCATACATCAACTGGTTTATAAGAAGATGTCGACTGGTTTGCAACATACATCAACTGGTTTATGAAGTAGATGTCAATCGGTTTGTAGCATACATCAACCAGTTCATGCCAAGATGTCAACCGGTTTATCCACATGTCAACCGGTTTGGTCGCAACTCTGCAGATTCAAATCTCAAATGGCTAAAAATTCATTTAATGCTCCCAACCACATGCAACAGCTTTATTGAATTCGAAATCTCTACAAATACAGAGGGTTGGTCTGAAGATAAAATATAGAGCTAGAGAGAGCATTCAAGAAGATTATTCCAGTGCATTCAAGAGCATTAACAGAGCCCAAAAATTCTCATCTGAGCTTTCACTTCTCATTACCTCTCTTTTATCAGTTTAAAGTCCCGAGCTTCATTTATTTCATCCACTTACTCTAGTGTGAGATTGATTCTTGTAACATATTCTAGAGAGAGAAAGAGAGAGAAATATTATTGTAACTTTCATTTATATCTCTACAATCTTGTAAGGGTTGGTATGACCCAAAAGCAAAGCCTAGGAGAAGGGTGTTCTCCTAGCAAGGAAGAGAAGTAAGGTCTTGCTTCAATTGAAGGTTTGCTCTCCACTATTAAGGAGGAGCTCTAGTGATTTTGGAAAGTCTCAAGGGAGGACCTTGAGCCGAGGAGTAAAAGCTTCCGAACCTCGCTAAATCGCCGAGTCATTGTTTACAAATTTTTATCTCTATCTCTTTATATTTGTGCTTATATTACTTAAATATTCCAATTGAGTATTGCATAATAATTAGTTGGAAATAAATCTTAAAAATTGGCCATTGACTCTATTTACCTCCCTCTAAAGTCAATTAGTGATTAACAATTGGTATCAGAGCCTAATCTCTAGAAAAAGATTTAATCATCTTAGAGAACGATCATGGCTAATACAATGTTTCATCAAGAAGGTCAATCTAACAATAGACCTCCTTGGTTTGACGGAAGTGACTACAACTATTGGAAAATCAAAATGAAAGCATTCCTAAGAGGTCTTTGCCTAAAAATTGGGAAGCCAAGAAGAGCGCCATCCAAGAAGTCAAAGATCTCAACACACTTCCCATAGATAAACTCATTGGTTCATTGATGGCGTATGAACTTGAAATAAATGATAGAGATGAAGAAAAAGAAACTCAAAAGAAGGACATAGCTCTTCAAGCTACTACCAAAGAAGTCGCAATCGATAAGGCTCCTAATGATGAAGACGAAGAAGAAATTGCTCTCATTACCAAAATCGTGAGAAGAGTCCTTCAAATGAAGAAGTACCAAAAGAGCAACAACTTCAAAAGAAGTGGTTCATCTAGTAAGCAAGGAAAAAGAGAAGCACCTACTTGTTTCCATTGTGGAAAACTGGGACATTTTAAATCCGATTGCTATGTCTACAAAAATGAAAAGGAAAGGAAAAAGAAAGGCAAAGCCATGCGAGCTACATGGGAGGATGATGATTCAAATGAATTAGAAAGTGACGATGAATTTAATGAATTGGTTAATCTTTGGCTCATGGTCGACGAAGATGAGGTAAATTCTAATCACGACTCATTTGATTTGGAAACTACTTATGATGAATTGGTTGATGCACGTAACTACCTGCTAGATGCTTTTAAAGAATTGCATGATGAATTAGGCAAAATGGTTAAAAAATGTGTTAGTCTTAAAAGAGAAAAGTACATCATCTCTCAAAACCTTGAAAAATCTCAACTTGAAAATGAAGCCTTGAAAGAGGAAAAAGAATTACTTTGTTAAAAATTCCTCTTTTAGTCCAAAATGCAATTATTGTAAGAAGTTAGGACATAAGATCAATCATTGTCCAATTAGGCCATGTATGACAAAAGAAATTTGGATTATTAAAGGGACATATATGTTTCTTCCTAACTCTCATCGACCCACGAAATTGTGGGTACCAAAAGAAGATTACTTAAGTTCCTTTTGTAGGTTTGCTTAAAGTCTCCATATTCATCCAAGGACAAATGATTCCTTGATAGTGCATACTCAAGTTATATGACGGGAGATCGATCAAAATTTCTCTTTATCAAGTCTCACAAAGGAGAAAGTGTTACATTTGGAGATAATTCAAAAGGTAAGGTCATCGGGATCGGAACTATTGGTATATCCTCTTCTTTATCTATTGACGATGTCTTACTTATTAAAGGCCTAAAACATAACTTGTTTAGTATTAGCCAACTATGTGATAAAGGATATGATGTGTTGTTTAAATCGGATAAATGCTGTAATGACCCAGATTTTCACGGATAATTTTTTTTTTCTGTTGTCTTTCCTTTCTGAGTTTGGTTTCTCGTTGATTAGTGTCGTCTCGAGTGCTCTGGAGTGATTTCCGAGACTCTTTTCTGTGGATTGACAACTTCCTTTGAGGACCGAGTCGTTTCCACATTTTTCATTTTTTTCGACACTATTCACTATTCGTCCTTTTCCCTATTTCGTCCTTTTCCCTATTTTGTCTTTTCCTCGTTTGACACTTTGTTGGCATAACCACACTTCTTGTGTTTGAAGTTGGTTTTTGACTTCATGTATCTCCATCTTGAGTGGTTTTCACGAAATACGTATCTTTACTTTTGCAAGAAAGTATTCTGGTTGCTCCCGATGTCTATAGGGGCATGAATGCAAAGTTCTTTGAAATTATTTTCTTTTCTTGGAATGTTTTTTGTAAATATCTTTTGAAGATATTTTATTTCAGGGGTTTTTAAGAAAATATTTTTGGAAGATATTTTCATTCTAGGCCATTAGTGCAGTTTTCACTTTTTGGATTGGCCATTGTGCAATTAATGAAAGTTATTGCTAAATGCCTTATTTTGAGCCTGGATCCTCATACGGGATTCATTTTCACTTTTCGTCTAGTCGTGTACTCTTAGAAATTCCTTCTGGTCATTGTTTTCCAGTTTCAGGGTTTTTAGCCCTAGTTAGCGCCAAACTTGTTTGGGCATAACTTTCTGCTTGGAACTCAATTTTTGACGCTGTTTCTTCCGTTGTTCATATTTTCTCATTTTGAATCTTTTTTGTTCACCGAGTTTTGTCATTTGAGCGCGTATGCTCAAATTTCACTTTTTTGGACCCGGCGGGGCCCGTTCAGGGCACTTTTTGAGATTTCTATAAAAGGGGGTGAGATATTTTATTTTTTTATCTTCCCCACTCTCTTGCACAACCTGAAGCTTCCATGGCAGCCCAAGGGAGGCTGCTATCTTCTCTCTCCTCTTTTGAGCTTCATTCCTTCGTCAGAACATAGAAGAGCCTTTGCGTTTAGTGTTCGTGTTGACTATGCGCTTCTTTCACCCTTATTAGAACCCATTTCTGACCATTCTTTGAGTATGAGTTTGAAGTCAAGTTATGATTTTGATGGGGCTTCCTTGGGGGTTATGTGTACGGTGTAGTCCTCGACAAAACCTAGAAGTTTCGTTGGATTCGGAGCAGTTTCCATTTGGTTGCTTTTGAGATTTTCATCTCAAATTGAGGTAGGGGATGTTTTAGGCTTTTGTGTGTGTTGTATTGAGTGTTTAGCATGATTATATAACTTAATTGCATGCCTTGTATCGATTCTAGAAAATTAGTATTAATTATTTCTTTGTATGAAATTTAATTCACAATGATGTGTATAACTTAGAATGGAATTGTGGCATGCTAGAAAATCATATTTTAATATGTTTGTTAACATATATTAAATTGGGATTAATTGAATAAGAATTGCATATTTTATTTAAGATTTATCTTTTGTGAAAGATTAAATCCCATGGCCGTACCTAGCATAAAATTGACTTGTGATATGCTTTTAAATTATGTCTTGGCATGTTATTTAATATACTTTAATTTGAGAGCATTTGGACAAGTATGAAAATCTAGAGATTTTAATTAAAATGATTAATTAAAATCTAATTAAGGGTTCCATTGGCCTAATTAAGTGTTTAACTTGATATTTGTGATAATTATGACTTATGTTCTAGCATATGTTAATTTGGAACCATTTGATGTTGTTTTAGAAGTTAGGGATTTGATTATCATGATTTAATTAAATTCCACTTTATTGTTCTTATGGCCTAATCGAGTTTTGATGTGGTGTATGTAATGACCATGCTATATTATTTATCATGTATTAATTGGAGGCCATTTGATTGAGATTTGAAACCTAGGGAATTTAAATAGTTTATTGATTAAATTCTGTTTCTATTGTATTATTGATTAACTCATGTATTTGACATTGATAGTATGTTTAAAGCATGACTTTTGACTTATAATGAATTTATGAGTTTATGTTTTCAATATTGGGTTATATTGTTATAGCGTGTAACGAATCGCACTCTGAAGATTCGACATTGTCATCCTATAGTAGTTGTGGATTTAGAGCATATATTGTATGGTTACAATCTACTTGTGTATGGAAGGTGACTTCGTGCATTATATAAATCATGTATAAGTTGTGAACTTATTTGGCTTATTTTGGAATCACTTAGGACATTGTTTCGTCAGATGGCTAGAGTTTGGCTCTAGTACGGGGACGTGAGTCCTCTAAGTCAAAAGTTCGCGCGTTGGGTAGGCTGCCTGGGGGTTAGTAGCTCCAAATTAGCCCTAAGAAGTTCGCGCGTTGGGTAGGTTGCTTGGGGGTTAGTAGCTCCAAATTTGCCTTGTCTCGGCGGAAATCTGAGCTTTGATGTCCAAGTCTTCCACTATTTGTTTTCGCATTCAATTCCAAGTTTGCAATCATGTTTATATTGTAACTTGTGGTTTTGACAATTGGCGATTTGATGTTATTAAGTACATCCATACTAAATTGCTATATTTAGTTGATTTAGCATTTAGATTTCAAGTTGATAACTTTGAGAATCTATATCTAGTTGGTTTGTGTAAGCATGTTTCTATCTGGTTGCTTTGTGTAAGCATGTTTCTAAGTAGTTGCTTTGTGTAAGCATGTTATATCTTGTTGCTATGTGTAGCATGCTCTTGTGTTGTTGAAATTGCATAAAGGATGTGTTTTATGCTAGAAATGATCTTAGGTAGCTAGGATGCTCCCTGAGTCTCACCTTTGACATAGATGTTAGGTGGAATGAACCACAATGATTAAATCATGTACACTTGTAAAATGTAGGTCGATGCATGCTCATTTCCTACGAGTAGCTTTATGTTACTCACTCCTACGATACTGGGGCATAATTCAGGTATATGATACAAGATTTGAGATTGCAATTGTTTGGGTGATTTGCTGAGTTGAGCTTCTTTAGAAGTATTCTTGTTCACATGCAAGTGTTAGCATGTTTATGATTTGTCTATGAAATGTAATTTTTCTAACTTGGAGATTTGACATGTCAAATGTTGTAAATGTATTGTAATGAGGCCATAGGCCATTGTAGCATATCTATTTTATCATATTAAATACACTTGCATGCTCACTTTGGCAAACAATACCTTTCTTGATGAAACAAAAACTCTAAGTAGCATTTTTAGGGAGTTTTACCCTATTCTGTTCCAGGGGCATTTCAGATATTTCACAATGCATTTTTTTCATTTTTCCTCGCGATTCACGTAGAAAACTCAATTTTGAGGGGGGTTTTTTCTTTGTGTTTTTCCAGAAAACGTCATCTTGGCCCTCAAAAATCAATATTTTTCCGAAAAATCCTTGCTGCCAGGTTTTGTAAATTTTTAGTACAAATGTAGTTGGTACTATTCATCGATTTTTTTTTGAAAATCGTCACGACCGATCCGAAACTTCCGGAGGTCTTGTGGGTGCATTTTAAGATTGTATTTCAATTTAGGCAATTTCAAAACCTCCCGAAGCCCTATTTCCAAAACTTGGGCAGTAGCTCGGATTAGTTTTTTTCCTCTTGACCTGATTTTCTTGGGGGCATTTTGGGCATTTTACAATGCATTTTTTTTTTATTTCCATCCGCTATCGGGGTAGGAAACTTGATTTTAGGGGGGAGTTTCTTCTTTGAGGTTTTCCAAAAAAAGTCCGTTTAGATGCTCGTTTTTACTCTCAGTTGCAGCAGTGGTGGGTTGTCCTCGTAGGGCCGCCACGACATCATTTTTGTTTTTGACCTTTCTCCCCTGTCCGGACTCCAAATTGAGTAAAATTTTTTTTGAACTTGACTAATTTGTCATTGTCTTTCCAGCAGTGTGCTTGATAGCACCTGAATCCACTTTTTACAAAATGACCATTTTGCCCCTAGGTTCTTTTTGTCCGTTTTTGAAATGACACTTCTGCATTTGTTTCCTTACGCATTGTATCTCTAGAGACTGTTGTTTCACCTTTTGCTTCCGCATTTCGGATCCATTATCGGGTCATCTTTTGGTCATCACCGACGCACCGGGTTTACAAAACTTTGGCCGTCACAAGTGGTATCAGAGCTCCTAGGTTCGAAAACCTTAGGATGACGGGTTTTGGGTGCATATCCTACTTTTGTTGCCATGCTCTATGTGTTTATATACTTTATGATAACATGTTTTGGTTGATAATATGTTTATGTGCTTACGTGCTACATGTTGTATGCCGTTCGTTTAGCATTGTTTTAATCTAATGTAAAGAGCATGACATGTGACGTATACTAGATTAGAATTGTATATGCATAATTGTGTTGCATATTTGGCATGACACGGGATTGGTCATTGAGGCACGAGTTGAGGTTGATGGTGATTGTAGTCACAGTTTCATGGTAGTTTAGGTCGTTGTTGACCTAGCGTTGGCTTTGGATAGGTGGATGGTCACCTTTTGTTTAGGCTCTCGTGGGGTGAGTCATTATGCGTAGCCGTAGTGCTGGATTTGTTGGTTTGGGGCCATTATGAGGTTATGGACCTCTTTGGATCCTTGATTGTTCAGGATGATTCCTCTGGAACTTGTGTTTTTCGTGGGAGGGTACGTTCTGGGCGGCTGCATGACATTGTCATGCTACCGTACTGGCATACTACATGTGCAGTTCGGATGGAATCAGTGTCGATTTTGTTTTGATAGGCATTGTCCTTTTGATCGATGATGATGGTGTTTGTTTTGAGGATCAGTCGTAGTGATTGATTTGGTTGTTGTTGGTATGGCTGTAGTTGCCATTTTCTTTGAGGAGTTCTTGCGTGATGACGCTTTTGGGATCAAGTCGATTGATTGATCCTTCGGGTAGAGTGAGAGCACTGAATTATTAGTGTCACTTGTAGTGTTACCTCTAGTTTCGAAGATCGATTGTTAGAGTCTTACCATTGTGGTAAAGGCTCCCGTTTGTTTGGAGACAGGTCGTTGTCGCACTGATTTTTGGAGACAGTTTATGGCTAGGAATTGCTTTCCTTTTTACCTAGGCACTCTAGGACACGATGTCCATAGGGTTCATTATTGCATCATTTTTTTTTATCTTCTGCAGTTTCGTTTTCTACTATGTTAGTAGTTTGATACATGATATTGTGATCCCTGAGTAGGTGGAGGTCTATCCACATTTGCCTTCTTGTCGTGTGGCATTAGCATGCCTTCTTTATATGCTTAGAGACGCCATGTTGTTATTGCGCTTTAGTGACATGCTTTTGTGCTTACGTGGAGACGTGTTGCATGTACCTTCTAGTAGTTGCATTCCTTGTCATATGCATGATTTTTAGGGTTGGTTTTCCCTTTTGTTTGCACGTGGAGTGTATGTGGGTTTCCGTAAGGGTTTCGCTGTGAGATTCCTTGTAGAGGAGTTGTCACATCTATTTTGTCTTGAGCTGTCCATTTCCTTAAGGTGGGAAGGATGCTCCATTTTTGTGGTTGTCATATCGACACTTGTGGGAGGATAGGGTTTCTTCTCTCTTCTTGGTTCAAGTAAGGGATTTCACAAGGAGTGAGTTTCTTCTCTTCGTTGCGTGGTGCAGAGTTTTGGGGTTGGTTGGTCCGTAAGGATCACTATCGTTGTTTTGAGTCCTTGTTCGGGATTTGATGGGATTTTGGTCGACTTACTTCCATCTAGGGGGTGAAGTCTTTGACCTTGTTGTCTTCCATTTCAGAGATGGATTCGTGGTGTTGTCCTTCTTAGGACTGGTGGTTTCCTTTCTTTCGTGTCTTCCCTTGGGGAGTTTCTGCCGTGGTTGTTGACGGTTGTAGTGCTTAGAGTGAGTTGGTTGGTGTGAGATCATATTTCAGGGACTTATGTCCATATCATTGAGGATTTGTTTGATTCGTGAGGTGAGCTCGATGCACTTTTGAGAATGTCTTCCGGAGACTTGTTTTCATTTTGGAGGCCTTGATGAAATATAATATGCTATCACACATTGATTTTAAGCTAGTTAAGGCCACATGAATTAATATTTTATTCAAGATAAATATTAAATAAAATCTTCATTTCTTATCCAAATGCTCCAATTTTAATAAATGTTGATCAACATATCAAGGTGTAATATAATGTCAAGCCACAAGTTTAAAACATGCTATAACTCATCGGGAAAATTAAATTTCATACTAGAAAATAAATAATCAAAAATTCTAGATTTAATATCCAAGCATGCAATTGAGTTGAATAAGCATCACAAGCATGTAATAGAGCAAGAAAGTAAATTATAACACCCCCTACCTTAATTTGAGATGAAAACCTCAAAGGCCCACCGAAAAAAAAGTGTTCCGAATCTGCCGAAACCGAAGGGTTTTGTCGGGGACAACACGATCTACATGAATCCAAAGGAAGCCCCATGAAAATCACAACTTGACCTCAAACCCAAAATCAAGAAATGGTCTAAAATGAATTCTAATAAGGGGGAATGGTAGAACACGTCGAGGGGAACAAAAAATGTGAAGGCCGAAGACTTTTCACTTAGGAAAAGTAGATCAAAGGAGGAGAGAGAAGGTGGCAGCTCCATGGGCATCCATGGCTGCTTCAGGTCGTGCAAGGGAAGTGGGGAAGATAAAGAATGAAATATCTCATCCCCCTTTTATAGAAATCTCAAAAAGTGCCCCAAACGGGCCCCGCCGGGTCTGAAAAAGTGGATTTTGAGCAAATATGCTCAAACAACAAAACTCCATGAACAAAAAAGATTCAAAATGAGAAAATATTAACAACGGAAGAAAAGACGTCAAAAACTGAGTCCGAAGCAGAAATTTATGCCCCGAACAAGTTTGGCGGCAACCGGATCCAAAAACTCTGAAACTGGAGAAAGACAGCCAAAAGGAAATTCTATGAATTTACGAGTCATGGAAAAGTGAAAATGAATCCCGTACGAGGATCCAGGCTCCAGATGAGGTATTTTGCAATAACTTTAGTTAATTGCACAATGGCCCTTACAAAAAGGGTTAACTGCGAAACTGCCCCGGAATGAAAATATCTTCTAAAAGATATTTTCTTAGATACCCCTGAAATAAAATATCTTCAAAAGATATTTACGAAAAACACCCCAAGAAAGGAAAATAATTCCAAAGAATTGTGAATCCATGCCCCTATGAACACCAGGAGCAATCAGAGTACTTTCTTGCAAAAGTAAAGATACATATTTCGAGGAAACCACTCAAGATGAAGGCACGTGAAGTCAAAAACCAACTCCGAGCATGAGAAGTGAGGTTGTGCCAACAATGTGACAAACGGGGAAAAGACAGAATGGGGAAAAAGATGAAACAGGAAAAGGACGAAAGACGCATAGTGTCCGTAAAGTTAAAATGTGAAAATGACTCGGTCCTCAAAGGAAGTTGTCAATTCACATGAAAGAGTCTCAGAAACCAATTCCGAGCACTCGAGATGACACTAAGTGACACGAAACAGAACTCAGAAAAGAAAATTAAACGAAAAAAATTCATTCGTAAAATTTCAGGAAAAAGGAAAGGAAGGCAAATGACCGGGTTGTTACATATACACAATATATTAGTCAACTAACACGCACAAACAAGTCAAGTAAAACACATAATATTCATCCCATATCTTTAAGCTACAATGGTATACGACATGTTAAGTATATAATGTGTATATAAGCAAATTAAACTATAACTTCTACTCATGGAATACTATAATGTAATCATACAACAAGTTCCAAATTTACAAGTTAAGCATGAAAACAACTTCAATACCTAACTAATTTAATGGAAGCATATAAATGGAATTTAATTAAACTAAGTAATTAAATTCTCAAGTTTACAAAGTCACTCCAAAAGTTCTAAAAATAACATATGTCAAAGGTTATATCTAGGCCTAATTTAATATCAAGTCACAAGCTAATTCTACCTTAGTTACAACGAGGCAAATTAAACTTCATACAAGAATATTAATTAAATAAAAGTTTCAAAACCTATTCAAATATTCTCAATTTAATATATGTGAAAGAACATAGCATGACATTATTTAAAATCAAGTTACAAGTTAATTCTACACTAGGTACAACTAGGTGAATTAAATTTCATACAAGAAAATAATTAAATAAAAGTTTTCTAAACTTATTCAAATATTCTCAATTTAAAATATGTTAAAGAACATACTATACTCATTACATATATTAAGTCAAATGTCAATTTAAATGAATGTAACACTTGAATAGAAATTAATTAAACTAACTAATTAATTTCTCTAGAATTTAAATCAATTTCAAATAACTTCAAATAATTATATGCCAATGGTACTATCATGGAAATCACATCTATGAACTCAAAAACTTAATTAAGTAAGTGGAACAATTTAATAGAAATTAATTAATTTTAAATAACTAAATCTTTAGATTCTAAAACAACTTCAAATGACTTTATACTAATACAAGTTATAGATCAAGTCATGGCCTTCAAGAATGTCATGTCCCAACTTAATTTCATGCAAGGTACTATAACTTATTAATTTAAAAAATAAGTGTAAGACATGTAAACAATTTATTGTAAGCTAAAAAAAACAATTAAAACACTTAGATTAAAAACCTAAATCACCCCCTACCTCACAAGAGGATTGTCCCTCTTGAATCCAAAGCAAACAAAGGAATTTTACAATTTCCTTTAAGGGTTATATAGAGGAAGGTGGCAAGTAATTTGTGGTCCAAGCTTTTAGGTCTAAGGTGAGTGGAAGGAGATCAAAACTAAGGTTTTAAGCCTAGGTTAATGGTTTCCTTTAGTGGTGGCTAGGGTTTTAAGCGAGGAAGAAGAAGTTTAATGTGTAAACTAAAATAATTAAAACACTTTAGTATATTCCTCCACTCACTTGGTCAATGGAAGTCAAACACATCTAGTCTTGCACCATCCCCTCACACACACAAAAGCTAAACTTTAATTAGAAGCCTACACTTGTCATTAATCCAATAGTTCATTCTAGGCTTAATCTAAAGCCTACACTTGTCAACAATCCAAGCCAACAAGTGCACCAATGCTAGGCCAACAAGTGGGTGAAGTTCCACCCTCCACATGTCATCATCCAAGGCTTCCAAGTGTGAACCAATGAGATGCTTGCAAGTGGACCAATGAGAATGCGACACTTGTCACATTTTTCAGAAATTACAAAAAGGTCCTTTTTGAAAATATCTTCCAAAATAAATTACAAAAAAGGTCCATAAGAAATAAAATAATTACTTTCTATAATTACGAAAAAACCCCAAAAATAAATAATGTTTTCGAAGAAACTATGCATCCATGCCCTTTTACGTAAAAGTAAACAACTAGCATACTTTTCTAGAAAAGTAAAAATACATAAAGCATGTAATTTAAATATCATGAATGCATGCAAAATCGGAGCCAAATCCGAGCACAAAAAGTGAGGTTACGCGAAGAAAATCATTCTCGGGAAAAAGACGAAAAGTGAATAGTGTTAAAAAAATAAAAATGTGAAAATGACTCGGTCCTTAAAGGAAGTTGTCAATCCAAAGGAAAAAGTCTCGGAAACCATTTCCGAGCACTCGAGATGACACTAAGTGATGAGTAACCGAACTCAAAAAAGAAAATTCAACGGAAAAAATTTATCCATAAAATTTCAGAAAAAGAAAATGAAAGAAAATGACCTGGTCATTACATATCCTCAACAACATCACCACTCGCCTTTATTTGGACGAGGAAGGCACCAGTTCCGATAGGGGTCTTGCCGAAGAAGAGATTTTAATCACTGCGTTTCATCTATGCTTGCTTAGGATCCCTCTTTACCCAATTTTCCATGCCATTCTCTTCAAATTGGGACTTTCCACTTTGCAAGTTAACCCAAAATTTTATAGGATAGTATCCACTTTGATCCTCTTAAATCAAAATAGGGAGCTAAAGCTTGTGGTGGTTGATCTTCTATTTTACTATAAAGTAATCAAGATCAGTAAGATCGGCATTTGGTATCATTTCCATCCTATTGCCAATTAGATGATCTATGATGATAACCCAAACTCGGATAAAAATTGGGAAAAACACATTATCACTGTGGAGGGTAACTAGAAGTCCCCTCAGTCCATTTGGCTTAATTATAACGACCCAAAATTGTAGGTCCGAACTGCTGACCGGGTCCCTTCCCAAACCTGAAGTCACCTAAGTTAATAACATTAATTCCAGGGTTATTACATCATTAACATATACAAAATATGACCAATGAAGATCCTAAATGACTTTCCAAGACTCGTGGATAATTGTACTGGAAAGAGAAAGCAAAGTAAGCAACCAGTAGCAAACCGGTCGACCAAAATGGAGCTTCGGTCAGCCGGAATAGCTCCTATACTGGTCTACCAAAATGGCCATTTCGGTCGGCCAGCTATGGTCCAAACAGTGATGGAAGCTACTAGAGAAATAGGTCGACCGAAATGGTCTTGTGAGCTGCACTTTCAGCTAAACAGCCATGAACCTGAAACTATGCATAAGTCTTACTATGGAACCTTACAACTACATAAATCCTATCCCAACACATAAAAAATCATAGAATACAGACTACAACATTTACTTGAGTTCGTTAACAACATAATTACACATAATTCTACATAGTCTCTTACAAGATAACAAAGTTTATAAAATTTACATTCCATGAGTTCCATTTGCTTCCATAATTTCTACATTTGCAAAATTATGCAAATTACATCTTATCATTACAAAAGATACAAAACAAAAGTCCCAATCCCATTTAGAATTGTGGTGGGTTGTTGTCCGCCATTTCTTTTCCCGAACCTAAAAAATGTTGAAATAATGGGTAAGCATAAGCTCAGTAGGAAGTGTCAAAGACATACTTCTTATATCCTCGTGAATCCACACAAGGAATAGGTAAAAAGGTGAACGAGATTATACCATAGGGAATACATTTAAACAACTACAACGACAAGTGTTGAATGAATACCATCTAACCACAATCACACCACATATGCTAATGGAGTGCAATGTCATGCAAATGTCACTCCCCATTTCTGAAACATTTCTGTTTCAACTTCCAAACCATTAGTGTAATCCGACCCAAAGCACCTCCAAAGCGTCACGAAAGGGGGGGATTGGCTATCCATCCATGACCACAAGGCACCTCCAAGGTGTCACATCTGGCCTAGTTAGCTCAATCCCTAGTCCTCTTTATTCTACTGTAATGACCCGGTCATTTTCCTTCCATTCCTTTTTCTCAGATTTTCACGGATATTTTTTTTCCGTTGATATTTTCTTTTTATGAGTTCGGTTTCCTTTTCACTTAGTGTTGCCTTGAGTGCTCTGGAATGATTTCCGAGACTCTTTTCTTTGGATTGACAACTTCCTTTGAGGACCGCGTCATTTTCACATTTTTATTTTTTCGGCACTATTCTCTTTTCGTCCTTTTCCCTATTTTGTGTTTTCCCCGTTTGTCACTTTGTTTGCAATACCTCACTTTTCGTGCTCGGAGTTGGTTTTTGACTTCACGTATCTTCATTCTAGGTGATTTTCACAAAATATATATCTTTACTTTTGTAATAAAGTACTCTAGTTGCTCCCGGTGTCCATAGGGGCATGGATGCATAGTTTTTCAGAATCTTTTTCCTTTGTTGGGGTGTTTTTCGTAAATATCTTCTGAAGATATTTTATTTTAGGGGTTTTTAAGAAAATATTTTTGGAAGATATTTTCATTCTGGGTCATTAGTGCAGTTATGACTTTTTGGTGGGGCCATTGTGAAATTAAGGAAAGTTATAGCAAAAATGCCTCATTTTGAGTCTGGATCCTCGTACGGGATTCATTTTCACTTTTCGTTGAGTCGTGTACTTTTAGAATTGTCTTCTGGTCGTTTTTCCCAAGTTTCAGGGTTTTTGGCCTCAGTTGCCACCGAATTTGTTTGGGGTATATCTCTCTGCTCGGGACTCAGTTTTTGACACCGTTTCTTCTGTTATTCATCTCTTTTTATTGCGGTTATTTTTCGTTCACAGAGTTTTTCCGTTTGAGCACGTCTTCTCAAATTCTACTTTTTCAGACCTGACGGGGCCCGTTTGGGACACTTTTAGGGGTTTTCCTATAAATAGAATGCCTTAAAGTGAAAAATCACTTTTTCACCTTCTTCCTCCTTTTCTTAGCCAAATTCCATGGCAGCCATGGGGCTGCCACCTTCTTTTTCCTCATTTGAGCTTCTTCCCTTCGTTAAAAAGTCGTAGTTCCTTTTAGTTTTATGTTTCTCTTGACCACGCGCATCTTTTCCCCTTATTAGAATCCCTTTTTGGCCATTTTTTGAGTTCGGATTTGAGGTCAAGTTAGGATTTTGGTATGTCCTCTTTGGAGTTTATCGTTCACCGTGTTGTCCTCGACAAAACCTTGAAATATTGTCGAATTCGGAGTGGTTTCATTTTGGTGGCTTTTGAGATTTTCATCTCAAATTAAGGTAGGGGATGTTATAGGTTATTATTTTTGTTGTCTTGTATGCTATTGATGTTTATACAACTTGTATGCATGCTTTTGTTCATAATCTAGAATTTAATTTAATTTAATTATTTTTAATGTTTAAGATTTAATTCTCATGATGATATTCAACTTAGAATTAAATTGTGGCATGCTAGAAAATTGAGCTTTGGTATGTTTGTTAACATATATTAAATTGGAATTAATTGAATAAGAATTGCATTTTTTATTTAATAATTATCTTTTATGAAAGTTTAATTCTTATGGGCGTACCTTGCATGAAATTAACTTGGGATAGGCTATTAATTAAGTCTTGGCATACTCTTTAACATGCTTTAATTTTGGAGCATTTGGATAAGTATAAAATCTAGAGATTTGTATTAAAAGGACTAATTAAAATCTATTTAAAGGTTCCATTGGTTTAATTAAGTTTTTAACTTGATATTGGTGATGACTAGGACATGTATACTAGTATATAATAATTAGGAACCATTTGATGTTGTTTTAGAATTTAGGGATTTGATTATCATGTTTTAATTAAATTTTACTTTGTTGTTACAATGGCCTAATTAAGATTTTGAATGGATGTATGTAATGACCATGCAATGTTGTTTAACACGTGTTAATTAGTTGTCATTTGATTGAGATTTGAAACTTAGAAAAATTAATTAGTTTATTTAATTAATTTCCATTTCTATATCATTAATGATTTTGGACTTGTATTAAATTCATGAGTTTATGTTTTCAATGTTGCAATATATTGTTATAGCGTGTAATGAATCGCACACTGAAGATTCGACATTTGTCATGCCAGAGTAGTTGTGGATTTAGAGCATGTGTTGTATGTGTTTCCAAATTTGGTTGTGCATGGTAGATAGTTGGTTATCTTGTATATACATGTTGATATATATATATATGTTGTTGCATAACTTGTTGATTTTGGAAACTTGGGGATGTCGTTGTTTGACTACGGCTGGGACATGGTTCTAATATTGGGGATTGTCCCTCTACAGTCTAGTGTACACATAGGGAGGTTACCCATGCGCTAGTAACCCTAAAGTAACTATGGTGTTGGTCTGATCCGGCGTGATGTCCAGGTATCCACCTTGTTTGATTTCGTTTTTCATTTTAAGTTGATAACTAGATGATATCGTAACTTGTTGTTCCTTAATTGATTTTCCATTTTGAGTTTCAAGATGTTAACTTTGAGAAATCATGCTTTATGCATTGTATTGGAAGTTCCAATGTTGGTTAAATTGCATCGATATTGTAATTTGTGTTTTGATGTTCAAATGTAGCTTAGGAGCGATCCTATAGATTCATTTAGAACACAGACATTAGGTGGCATGATCAACTTTAGTTGTTTTTGTGTTTTAGTTATCAAATTGAGGACTTTGAGAATTTATATCTTGTTGCTTTATGTAACATGCTTCCATGTTGTTAAATTGCATAAATGATGTGATTTATGTTAGAAATGATCTAAGGTAGCTTAGGATGCTCCCCGAGTCTCATCTTGATATAGACATTAGGTGGCATGAACCCCTTTGACTTGTTTCACCTTAAGGTGATAATTTTATAAAATACTAGGTCGATGCATGCTCATTTCCTATGAGTAGCTTTATGTTACTCACCTCGAAGTTACTGGGGATTTGTTTTAGGTACAAAGGCTTGGTTCGTGATGCTCATCATTCCTTAGATGACTTGTAGCTTTTAAATTTCCATTTCATGCAAATGTGAGCATGAAATGTCATTTTGTAGCCTTGTATATCAAAACTTGTATATTTGATTCCATATATGTAATGTGTACATAAGTACACCTTTTGTAATATATTTAACATGTATCTTGTATTCTATGCCCTTTCGTTTTCAAGGTTCATTATGAAAATATTGAAAAATCACAAGTCATTGCTTCACCATGTTTGCATCGGGTGTGGGAATTCTATTCTTTTTCTTTCATAGGGTTTTATTAATCATGTATGAAGTGTGGCCAAGGGCCAAATGCGATTTCGCTTTAGGCTTTGCATTTTGGTTTCATTTATTGCATTTTAAGGCATTTTATGCAAAAATTGAGGTTTGAGAGGTCATATTTTGTATTGAGGATATTTTGAGGCCGTAGTCCATTGGCACGTGTCTTAAATGTCTTTTTACGTTTACATGCACATCCACATTTCACAATCTCTTAAGTTTCAACTTTGGAACTATTTTTCGGCGATTTTATGAATTTTTATGAAAAATTCATGCATTAGGGTATCATTTTAAGTTCCTCTTCATTTGTTATGTTTTGGATGCTTGTATGAGGCTAGGGAATGTTTTCAAACTTGTTTGGATCATGTAGAATGCATGTAGAACTTTAGTGACAGACCGGACACATTTCTCACCCATTGCAGCAGCTTTTTCTGCTGCAGCAAATGTGTCGGTCGGCTGATGAGGGCCATTAGCTAGCTGACAAGCCTCGAGGGTCTATTCCAGTAGGCTTTTTAGGAAAATCATCGTTTTGGCCAACTGAGGATTGGGCTTCGGTCGACCGATCCTTCCTGTAGCCTTTTAATTTCAGTTTTTTCTTGGACAACCTTGTTACATCAACTTTAGGAGATCATATCTCTTTCATTTTGAATCCAAACTGGGTCGTTCTTAAGTCTAAATTCAAGAGCTTGAAGTTAGCTTTCCAATGGTACCAACCACTCATTAAAACTCCGTCTATATTGTGACTTATTCCAGTTTTAGTGAGATAGGTTTTTGGTAACTCTTAAATGGAGAGGGCCACTTTGTTTTAATTTCATATCTTTTCCGTTCGGACTCAGAATCAGGCGATTCTTGAGTCTAACCTCATTCATTTTTTGTTGTATTTCTAATGGTGTGCAAGGTGGCACCTATTTCAGTGTGAAATAACCACCTTACCCTTGGTTCATTTCTTATCGGGTTTGGTATTTTTGCTTTATTGCTTGGCTTAATTGAGTTCCATGGCTTCATGGGGAGTCATTTTGGTGCCTTAGGGATGGTGTACATCTCTAGTGGCCATTTTGATTTTTTCATTTCCACATTTTGGATTCGTTATCGGATCATCCTTTCGGTTCATCGCTGATGCATTGGCCTAAAAACCAGGGCCGTCACAACTACACTAACACCATGGACCACTAGGTGCCTCTTAGGCGTCTAGTTTTCGCAAACACTTTTTAAAATCATTTCCCAAAAAAAAAAACACACGTTTCATTCATTTTAAAACACTTTTCCCGCTTTTCCTTCGCAATGGATGCATGAATACTTCATGCTTCAATTCATAAATTCAAGTATAGAAGTTCACATATAGTTTTACAAATAATCAGTAAAATACACAACTCATGCTTTCATTCCACATTGTTCTAGCATATTAAGCATATAAGTCACAAATTCCATTTCACATAGGCATGCTTAATTCACAACATATCAATTAACACCTAGTCTGATAAGCGTTAAATATTACATATTTAAGCGCCCTTAGTTAAGTCCATTTTTTGATCTTTGTATATAGATTAACTGCATTTTCATGTTTTTATGTTTTTGTAGGTCCTATTGCTGAAAAGGAGTAAGAATAAGGTTGCACAAGTCATATCGGGCCTACATATCAAGTGATTTTCAAGGAGAAATGACCTGAATAGGCGATGGATGCAACCAGAGCCGAAGAAAGAAGAAGAAGCCAAAGTGGTCTACTTGGCGTCCGGATGCCACCTTCCAGTAGCTCATGTCCAGACGCATATTCTGGCATCTAGACTCCAAACCATCAGGGCCTCACATCCGAACGCACGTTCTGGCATCCGAACGCCAAACCATTAAGGCCTCGCGTCCGGACGCCAGTTTTTACGTTCGGACACAGAACCACGGGCCCTCACTTTAATTAAGTCCAATTTTGTCTATCTTGAGTGGAAATTTGAATTTTAAATGAGATTTTTGTATTTTGAAACTCACGTAAGGATAAAAGAGGGGGAAACGCTTGAGAAAAGTCAGTTAGTTTTTATTTTAGAAGAGATATTGTGAGGGGGAGGATTTTTAGGGTCCTTGAAGCTAAGCTTTGCAATAATTGTGAGAGAAGGGATTTTCTTCTCTTTTTCAATCCTGGAGCTTGCTGCCATATCTATGAGAGGCTAAATCCTTTTCTAGGGAGTTGATGTAACCTAAACCAAGTGAACATGTGTTGATTTGTATTTTAATTTGAGGATTTTTATTGTATATATTCATTTTCATAAATTAGAAGTATTTACATTGAATTGATTTATTTTACATTGAATAGATGTATGTGATTATCATTTGAATATTGGTGTTGCCGTCGCACCAATGCTTAAAAGATGTTCAAAAGATAGTGAATGTGCAATGTAGCCAAATTTTAAATTTATAAATGGCACTACTACCTCTAACTAAAAATATAGCTAGGGTGAGTAGGGATCATCCCAAGGGATTAATGGTGCACTAGTAGTGGAAACAAGGCTTAGGGTTAGTAGGTCGAGTGAGCAAAGGTAGGTTGTTTGGTTGATTAAACTACAATTAAAACTAAACAAGATCAATATCAAACAAGTAATTAAAGGATAGAGAAAACAAGAGAGAGAGGTCTTAGAACTTAGAGATCACCACTAAGCATCACTTTTCTCTATACTCAATTCACAATTAATGAGGGGAAGGCATATGTTGCAATAAGAGTGAGTGTGTGTGGTTGTTTCAACAAACATGGATGACCAATTAAGTGTATATTGTCTAGACAACACAATGAATAGCACAATATATCAAAGTAAGCCATTAATCTTTCTTTAAGCTCACAATCCAAACACATCACAAAATTAGAGTAATATACTACTTGCATTCATAAGTATAGAACATCAAACAATAAGCATGGATTGTCCTCTCATTTAACAACTAAGGTAACTACACTACATCTAAGCTAATGACATGAAAATTAAACTAATTAGACTAAGGGAGAGGCATAATCCATCAAGAAATGAGTATGAACTATCAAATAAACCACAAGAGCATTATATTAAGCACTATGTCTTGACAATCTCTAGATCTATAGTATTAATACACATAGACATGCATTAACAACACAAGAAATAGAGATAAACACATGAACATCTATTCTAGCATACATAGACATATGGATATAATGAAATGGTCACTTGGAAGAATTAAACCACACAAATCATTGAATAAACAAGATCTATATATATATATATGTCAAAACATGTATTACAACACAAATCCCCTCAAAAATACATGAATTAAGATAAAGAAAGCATGCTTAGGGCTAACTCTAGCCCCAAGAAGATGTCTAGCCACTTATGAATGGTGTCCTCCAACCCTCGGGGCTATCTCCATCGTAGAATGCTCCTCTTCTTGAAGTAGATGGAAAACTTCTCAAGAATGTCTCTAGCCTCATCTCTAAGTATATGTTATACAATATGTAAGTTATGTCAAGTATGCTCTCAAGAATGGCTTATATTCCTTATATAGGTATGTTAAAATGTCACACCTAATAGTCTGGGCTCGCACATCAATATTCCTCCAATGATTGCACCATGAGCCAACCTTTAATGAGTTGGATTTTGTCTTTTTTTCGGGCTTTTGGAAGTTCGATCTTTAATGAGTTGGATTTTGTCTTTTTTTTGGGCTTTTGGAAGTTCGATCGATCGAACTTGTGGTGAGATCGATCGAACATGGTTGAGATCTATCAAACTTTGGCTGGATCGATCCTTCCATGGCGGTGCCTTTTTGGATAAGGACATATCTGAGATATTTTGGGGAAACAGACAAAAGTGGTAGGTGGGGTGGTACAACAGGATAAGATGGAATCTTTTCGATCGATCTAAGAATTGTTGGATCGATCGAACTTTATAGGATCTTTGGATAAGGACAAAAAAGCTTGGATCCATCTTGAAATGTCTAGATTAATGAACTTTCGATCGATCGAAATATACTTGTGATCGATCGAACTTGCTGAATTCCATACTTTGCTTCAATCTGCTTCCACTTTGCTCCTTTCTTCCATCCAGTTTGAGTTAGCTTCTTTTAAGCTCTTATTTGGCTGAATTAGCTTATTTTGGGGATAAGCACCTAAAAAGGGCAATAACACGAAATTAGTCTAAAACGGGAAAGTAAGATAGATAAAGGTCCTAGAATACCTAAGCTTAAGGGGTTTAAATGCGTACTTTTCAACGCTCATCAAATATATATTTGTGTTGATTTGTTATCTTGTCTTAGAAATCACATTGACACAATTATACACTTGATTTCCTATAGTGACAATGGGAAAGAATTTATGGAATGGTTATATTGGCATGTAATTGAGTATTTATATAGGTTAGGCATAAGGAAGATGGACCATACTACACCTTTAGATTAATGTAGTACGGTAGATGGGTCATACCAATTGAAGATAATCTATGATATTTAATTAATTTCATGTGCTGCAAACATACCATTGAAGGACCTTGATAGGCCATACCTAGGGAAGATGGTTCATACCACAACCTAGTTTAGGTGGATAAACCATGCTAACCAAAGATGAGTTATGCTTAGTCCTGAGATGTATGATCTTCTTGACGATGTTGTGGTAGTTTTATACTTCTACACATCATTATATATATATATATCTAATTGTCTATCCCCAAGTTGAGTGCAATTTACCATGTTTATGAGGTTGAGGTGAAGTCAATTCCCTAGCCTTCTCTTTATAAGTTCAAGCCATTCTAATCACATTATTTACTATTTTATGAAATTTTAATTCGTACGTTAAGTGACAAACCAATCGAACTATCATCTTTATTGTCATATTAGGAAGTAATTTTACAATTCTGTTTGCCATAAACTAGCAATCCTTGTGGTTTGACAACCCCTTATTATAGCATTAATCTACAATGATGAATGTGTTATTGTTATAAGTGGTATTTTTAAGTGGTACACCTTTGTGAACCATCAACTTTTTGGCGTCGTTGTCAGGGATTGCATACGGTTTTGTAATCAGAATTTAAAAATTGCTTTCTTGTTTGATTGTATATATATTTTTTCAAGTTTTTGATGTTTTTCTGTTACTAGGGACTAAGGACTTTCTAGGAGATTTAGTTGCGAAATTTGAAGTTTTAAGGACTTCGGTTAAGTTTTTAAAGTTCTAGTTTATTCCTTATTTGGCCCTTGTCGAGGCTATTACAATTTCTTGTTTTATTCAAAGCATATGTCCTTGTTGTGGCCAATTTAATCTGTTTTCATTATTGTTGAATTGAGGAGAAAGGGATCAATGTATGTGGATGTATTGGTGAAGGATTGTTATGATTGTTGTGTTTGATAGTTGATGGTAGGTCATAGATCATCATCTTTACCACATCTTAAGGAACCAATTGATATTGCTTTACTTAAAAGAACTCTTAGGCAACAAAGAAGGAACCTTAGGGATCCCGAAGCTATAAGAGAACTTGAAATTGAAGTAGATAAAATGGCCAATGAACATGATAATCTCAGAAATGTTAGTGCTGAAAATGAAAATTTAGCCCCAATAACTCTTAGGGATCATTTTGTACTTTCTATATATATATATCTCCATATGCATTGCCATGCCCAATGTTGAGGCTCATCATTATGAGATCAAATCTACCACAATTCAAATGCTTCCAACATATCATGGGTTTGATAATGAGGATCCTTATAAATATCTTGATGAGTTTCTGGAAAGCTGCTCCACCATCAAGATGAGGGATTTCCCCCAAGATGCACTTCATATGCTTCTCTTCCCATTGTCTTTGAAAGATAGAACAAAATATTGGTTGAACTCTCTTATTGCAAATTCCATCACTTCATGGGTCCAATTGCATCAAGAATTTCTTAAAATGTACTATCCTGTGAGTAAGACCAACCAAATGCGTTGATCCATTCTTAGCTTCTCTTAAATAGATGGGGAAATATTTTACGAGACATGGGAGAGACTTCAAGATTTTCTGAGGAAGTGTCCACACCACCAAATTCCAAAGTGGCAATTGGTGCAAGCATTTTATTGAGGGTTTAACAGAACCACATTGACAATTAATTGATTCTTCGTGTGGGGGCATGTTTATGTCCAAAAATCCAAATGATGTATGGACTCTACTTGAGAACATAAGTGAAAATTCTATGCAACATAGTTCTCGTAGAGCTTCTACATCTAATGTGATTAAACCCTTAAATCCGTATAAACCACGGACTCTTAGGGAATAATCTTCTTAAGTGGATGCCATAGCCCACAAAGTTTTTCAGCTTATGACACCACATCTCTCATTTTCTCAGAATTCTTCATCAAGTGTTATGTGTGCACATTGCACAAGTATTTTTCATAATGTAGAAGATTACCCCAAACCAGAGCAATTTTCTGAAGGTATGCCGGAACAAGCCAATGCCATGTTATCTCGCCCAGGAAATAATCCTTATTCCAATATATACAATACGGGTTGGAGAGATCAACCAAATTTCTCGTAGAGGCAACAAGCCCCACAAAATTCATCATTCTAAGGTCTTCAGCAATCAAATCAATCTAATTCTCAGTTCGTAAACCGGCCATTTCAAGCTTCTTAAAGCTATCGTTCTCCTTCATATAATGCAAATTTTTCCAATCAAAATCTTATTCTTTCTCTATAGTCTCAATTGGATGAGCTGGTAAACTCCAATAAGTAGATAATGGCTACTCTTTGTGGTTTGTAATCAACTGTGTAATTGGTTAATACTCATTCCCAATCAATAACTAATATTGAAACCCAACTGGGACAAATGGCTAATTCAATAAATCAACTTCATTAGAAGGATACAAGAAAACTTCCAGCTCAAACTGTGGTGAACCCAAAAGGGCAATATATGATTAATGAGATCACTCCTCTGAGTGGATCAAATTTTAATCAAGTTCAAGCAATCACCACACTTTAGAATGGAAAAATTGTAGATAATAAGGTTGATGAAAAAATTGAAACTCTTGCTCCCAAGGATTCAACTTCTTCATCTAAGAATCTCAAAGATAGTCCAGAAATTCCAAATCCTCCAATCCAAAATGTTGAGACATCTTATGAGCCTAAGGCTCCTTTTCCACAATGCCTCATAGAGTCCACATATTTTGGGAAAAAGGGTGATAAAATTCAGGAAATGTTTAAAGTTTTTAAGCAAGTAAAGATTAACATTCCTCTCCTTGATGACATCAAGCAAATTCCACCTTATACAGAATTTCTTAAAGATTTGTGTACTCAAAAATGCACTTTTAAGAGCAATATTCCTAAAAAGGTGAGGCTAACTGAGCAAGCAAGTGCTATCATTCAGCATAATACAACTCAGAAGTTTAAGGATCCGGGTGCCCCGACATCTCGTGTGTCATTGGAGACAATGAGATAGAAAAGGCTCTCATTGACTTAGGATCAAGTGTAAATCTGATTCTTTACTCAGTATACCTGCAACTTGGTTTAGGAGAACTCAAACCCACTTCGGTTGTCTTGTAACTTGTGGATAGATCTATGAAACAACCTCGTGGTATCATTGAAGATGTACTCATTAAGGTGGATAATTTCTACTTCTCGGTAGACTTTGTGGTTCTAGATACTGAACTAGTCCATAATCCAATAAAACATATTCCTGTAATCCTTGGTCGGTCTTTCTTAGCTACGGCTAATGCTTTAATTAATTGCCGAACCGGGGTGATGGATATTTCTTTTGGAAATATGAAGGTGAAGCTTAACATCTTTAGTGTTTCTCAACATCCTCAAGGGGAATATAAGTGTTTCTCTCTTGATATCATTAATAAAATGGTTGATGCAACCAGAGCTAAAGAAAGAAGAAGAAGCCAAAGTGGCATGCTTGGCGTTCGGACGCCAGAATTGGCATCTGGATGCCACCTTCTAGTAGCTCACGTCCGGACGCATGTTCTAGTGTCTGGACATAAGACCACGGGCCCCCATTTTAATTAAGTTCGATTTAGTCTATCTTGAGTGGAAATTCGAATTTTAAATTAGATTTTTGTATTTTGAAACTCACGCAAGGATAAAAGAGGGGAAAAGGCTTGAGAAAAGTCAGTCAGTTTTTGTTTCAAAAGAGATATTGTGAGGGGGAGGATTTTTAGGGTTCTTGAAGCTAAGCTTTGCAATAATGGTGAAAGAGGAGATTTTCTTCTCTTATTCAATCCGGGAGGTTGCTGCCATATCCATGAGAGGCTAAATCCCTTTCTAGGGAGTTGATGTAACCTAAACCAAGTAAACATCTGTTGATTTATAATTCAATTTAGGGATTTTTATTGTATATATTCAGTTTCATACATTAGAAGTATTTACATTGAATTGATGTATTTTACATTGAATAGATGTATGTGATTATCATTTGAATATATATTTGTGTTAATTTGTTATCTTGTCTTAGAAATCACATTGACACAATTATACACTTGATTTCCTATAGTGACAATGGGAAAGAATTTATGGAATGGTTATATTGGCATATAATTGAGCATTTATATAGGTTATGCTTAAGAAAGATGGATTATGCTACACCTTTAGATTAATGTAGTTAAGTAGATAGTCCATACCAACTGAAGATAATCTATGATATTTAATTAATTTCATGTGCTACAAACATACCATTGAAGGACCTTGATAGGCCATGCCTAGGGAAGATGGTTCATACCACAACCTAGTTTAGGTGGATGAACCATGCTAACCAAAGATGGGTTATGCTTAGTCCTGAGATGTATGATCCTCTTGACGATGTTGTGGTAGTTTTATACTTGTACACATCATTTTTTATAATTAATTTTCTATCCCCAAGTTGAGTGTAATTTACCATGTTTTTGAAGTTGAGGTGAAGTCAATTCCGTATCCTTCTCTTTATAAGTTCAATCCATTCTAATCACATTATTTACTGTTTTATGAAATTTCAATTCGTAGGTTAAGTGATGAACTAATCAAACTATCATCTTTATTATTAAATTAGGAAGTAAGTTTATAATTCTGTTTGCCATAAACTAGCAATCCTTGTGGTTCGACAACCCCTTACTATAGCATTAATTTGCAATGATGAATGTGCTACTATAATAAGTGGTATTTTTAAGTGGTACACATTTGTGAACCATCATAGTCACAATTTCATATATGGCATTTAAGCTATTTTCAAGAACTTAGACTAGTTAAGCATGCAATTAAACAAATTATAAGAAACAAACTCACAAAAGCATAAGAAAATCATGTATTAGAGACCCCTACCTCAATGGATGAGAAAAGCCCCGATTTCCCAATTCTAAGCCCTAATTTGAATTCCCCAAGTTTGAGCTAAAATGGTGCTTGGCTCCTATCAAAATGACTGCCTCAACGAGCTCTACAACTTTGCTTCACAAGGTATCAACAAATTCCTAAAGGGGCTAGGCTTAATCAAGCCTTGAATGCTTGATTACAAAGAAAAAGAAAAATAAAAAGAAAAAGAAGAGGGAGAGAGAGTACCAGCTGGGGATAGAGAGTATGAGACCAAATAATGGTCAAATGGCCAACAAAAGTCAAGTAGTGGGTCCCACCACTAAGAAAAATCCCACCCCTTTGAATTTTCTACCTCAAAATATATATATATATATATATATATATATATATATCACACACCACAAATACTTTTATCCAACTAAATAACACATAAAACAAATATATATGATATGCAATGGACCCGTGACTCAACTCCCGTGCATGACAATTCCCGTTGCGGGTCCCAACCGGGATCGTCCGACCCAAAAAATGAAAAAATGCCAAAATGGCAGCCGATTCATTTCCAAGTGTCCTAAACTCAATGGAATGCCCCAACTAACTCTCAGATACACTCGGCACACCCCACGGTGTCCAACATGCAAAATGAGAAAAAGATAAAAATACCCCCGAAAATCAGAAAATTCCAGAAATTGGAAATGACAAAATTCAGGAACATTACAATCTCCCTAACTTAAAAAGAATTTCATCCCTGAAATCAAACCATAGCTAGGGAAGAAAAAAAACTCTGGGTACTTGGAGCGACCCTCCTATTCAAGCTCCCAAGTAGTCTCCTCAACTCCGTGATGCCTCCAAAGGACCTTCACCAACGGTATCATCTTGTCCCTTAACACTTTCTGCCGTGTGTCAAGGATCTAAACTGGTCCTTCCTCGTAGGAAACATCCTCGTCAATGTCCACATCAACCCAATGAAGAACGTGAGACGGATCCAGCTCATACTTTCGCAACATCGATACATAAAAAACATTGTGGACCCTAACCAATTATGGTGGCAAAGCAAGCCTGTAGGCAACCTCTCCTACCCTGTCCAAGATCTTAAAGGCTCCAATAAATCATGGCGACAACTTGCCACTCCTCCCGAATCTCATCAACCCCTTCCGTGGAGAAACCTGAAGAAAGACGTGGTCCCCCACCTCAAAGGATAGCGGTCGTCTCTGCCTATCCGCGTAGCTCTTTTATCAGCTCTAAGCTGTGAGCAACCTTTGTCTGATCAACTTAATCTTCTTGGTAGTCTCGACTAAAATGTCGGGTCCTAAGTTGTGCCTCCAGCACTTCAAAATGAACACAAATGTCGGGTCCTAAGGCGGCTGTCTTGCCTACCTCGGTCCAATAAATAGGAGACTTACAAGGTGTGCCATACAATGCCTCAAATAGAGTCATCTGAATGCTGGCCTAATAACTATTGTTATAGGCAAACTCAACAAGTGGAAGGTGATCCTCCCAACTACCTCCCAAATTAAAAACACATGCCCAAAGCATATCCTCCAAAATCTGGATGGTACTCTCCGACTGGCCTTCCATCTGTGGGTGGAATGCTGTACTAAGATGCAACGATGAACCAAATGCTGCTTGAAGTCCTTCCCATAACTTCGAAATGAACTTGGCATCCCTATCCAAAATAATAGCTACTGGAACTCTATATAGCCTCACAATTTCCTTCACATACAATACACCAAGTGCCTCTGTGTCATCTGTTGCCTTTATAGGCAAAAAGTGGGCTGACTTGGTCAATCTATCAATAATGACCCATACAGCTTCATTCCCACGCTGTGACCTAGGAAGACCCGTCACAAAATCCATAGCAATCTGCTCTCATTTCCACTGCGTTACCGCCAATGGCTACAATAAACCAGTTGGTCTTTGGTGCTCGGCCTTCACCTGATGACAGGTAAGGCAACTAGCCACGAACAGTGCAAAATCCTTTTCCATTCCATTACACCAATACTGACATCTCAGATTGTGGTACATCTTGGTACCACCTGGATGAATTGCAAAGCGGGAAGTGTGAAACTCCCATAAGACTTTCATACGATAAACTGTGGGAAAAAGCAACAAACCCTTGAACCGTAGACCTCCATCCACATGTAAGGTCCAATCTTTCTCTATTTCACCATTAGAGATTAGAGCGTGAATAACATTCAAGTCCAGATTCTGTCTCTGTGACTCAATCACTCACTCGACAAGAGTAAGTTGAGCCACAAGACTAAATAAAAATGCAGACTCACTGTCATCACCATCATCAAAACAATACAATCCTATCTCTGCCAAGTCTTCAAGTATCTTCCATTTCTGGATGGCTAATCCAACTAAAGTCCCACGAGATTTCTGGCTTAAGGCATTAGCTACCATATTTGCCTTGCTCGGATGATACTGCATATCAAAGTTATAGTCCTCTAAGAATTTAACCCATCGCTTCTATCTATTGTTCAAGTCCTTTTGAGAAAAAATGTACTTGAGACTCTTGTGATATGAAAATATCTCAAATCTCTCACCACATAAGTAGTGCCTCCAGCACTTCAAAATGAACACAACTGTCGCTAACTCTAAGTCATGTGTAAGGTAGTTGAGCGCATGAGTCTTCAACTGTCGAGACCCAAAAGCCACTACTCTACCATCCTGCATTAACACACAACCCAATCCATCGCATGACGCATCGTAATTAATCACATAACCTAAGCCACGCTCGGGTATCACCAACACTGGAGCCGTAGTCAACCTTGTCTTCAACTCTTAAAAAAAAGACTCACAGGCTTCATTCCATGTAAACTTAATCCCGTTTCGGGTCAATATAGTTATAGGAGCTGCTAAACAGGAAAAATCCTTCACAAACCGACGATAATATCTCGTTAGGCCAAGGAAACTTCGGGACTCAAAAACATTCTTGGGTTGCTCCCAATTCAAAATTGCTTCAATCATCAATCGATCGACCAACACTTTACCTTCTGAGACAACATTCCCTAAAATTTTTACCTCCTATAGCCAAAACTCACACTTTTTATATTTGGCGTACAAACGATACTCCCGTAGGATCTGCAACACTATTCTCAAATGGACCTCGTGCCCCTCCCGAGTCCGCGAATATACAAGAATGTCATCCATGAAAACTACCACAAATTGGTTCAAGTAATCTTGAAAGACACAATTCGTTAGGTCCATGAATGTTGCTGGTGCGTTAGTTAAACCAAATAGCATAACAAGGAACTCATAATATTCCTACTGTGTACAGAACGCTGTCTTTGGGATATCCTCATTCCTAACCCGCAACTGATAGTAGCCTGACCTCAAGTCAATCTTCGAAAAACTATTGGCTCCCTTCAACTGATTAAATAAATCATCTATCCTTGGTAAAGGATACTTGTTCTTGATGGTGGCATGATTTAAATTCCGGTAATTAATGCAAAACCTCAAAGAATCATCTTTCTTCTTAGCGAACAAGATCGGTGCACCCCACGATGACACACTCGGTCGGATGAAACCTTTCACCCTCAGGTCATCAAGCTGCTTCTTCAATTCTTCCAATTCAATCAGTGCCATACGATACGGTGCCATAGAAATTGACGCGGTACTAGGCATCAAATCAATAATGAACTCCACCTTTCGGTGTGAAGGCAACTCTGTCAAGTCCTCCGGAAACACATCCAAAAAAAAATCACGTATAACCATTAGATGATCAGTCCCACAAAACTCAACATCATCATCGGCGAAAAGGCTAGCCAAGAAGAACGTCTGCCGATCCCGACCTCTAACACCATAAAATGAAGAAGTAAAAGGATCACACCAATCCCCACAAAATAGAAATAATCCCCATCCAGGGTATACACTAACACTCTACCCTTGAAACAGTAAAAAACGGCTTGGAAGGACGACAACCAGTCCATCCTAAGAATGACATGAAACCCTGTCATCTCGACAAGGATGAGATGGAACTCAAGAACCTGCCCGACAATGGTAATGGAACAACTCCTACAAACTCTACCAAAAGTGACAGAACCCCCAATAGGCGTGTTAACACAAAGCGGTTTGCCTAACTGACTGACCTTAAAACCCAATGCCCGTGCAAATAATGAGTTGATGAAAGAATAAGAAGCACCGGAATCAAACAATACACGAGCCCAAGAATGGGACATAAGAAACATACCCTTGACAACTGAAGGACTGGATGGTGACTTGGCTAGAGTGAGTGTAAGCACATGACCTTGAGTCCTCTGCCCCTGAGAACCACCTGCCTGATAACCAGACTGTTGAGTAAGTGTACTCGAAGAAGCCCCTCTACCTGGTCGTGAACTCTGAGCTGTCATAACCGGCTGAGATGACTGAGGTAGTGGTGGCGGTCAAAATCCTGACTAAACTATGGCAAACTGCATCTGCCTCTACTGTGAACCTCCACCCTTACCTGAACCGCTACCCCACTGTGGACAAACCTTCACCCTATGGCCCTGCTAGCCACACCTGCAACACCCATCAGATGCCAGTTGAATCTGAGTACACTGGGACTTGTGGTGCCCTGACTGTCCACAGTTGAACAAACTACCTGAGCTACCTGAGTCTGAGTACATTGAGACTTGTAATGTCCTAGCCCACATCTGAAACAAGTAGCATTCGGTCTAGAAGACCTCATGGACA
Organism: Cornus florida; assembly: GCF_030987335.1. NCBI lineage: Eukaryota > Viridiplantae > Streptophyta > Magnoliopsida > Cornales > Cornaceae > Cornus > Cornus florida. Next base: position 36,830,400 of record NW_026775571.1, on the reverse strand, counting down.
CTGAGGCTATGGGTGCGGATCTAATTGACTACTGTCCCCTAAACCCTGACTGCTCATTCTTCTCTTCTTAATTTATTGACCCTCGGAGAAAGCACTAATACTCCTGTTGTTTTTATAGGACTCTCTAATAGCTTTACAATCCTTACTTTTAGCTTCTACCACTAAAGCTTTTTGCACTGCTTTCACATACTCTGTTAGTTCTGAGACATTCATAATTGGCCTAATGGGAAGATCAAGGCCATTAAAAAATTTTCCTTATCTTTCCTTCATCATCTCTAGCGATCCCTGGTACAAACCTCAGAAGCGAGGTGAACTTGCTTTCATATTCTGTAACTGTCATATTCTCTTGTTTTAAGCCATCAAACTCTTTCTTTAATTCCCTCCGCTTAGGTGCTGAAAAGTACTTCTCGTAGTACAACTTCTTAAAAGCATCATACGTTATGGTTGATGAGCACTGAATATTGCATATTCAAGCCCCTAAATATATGTATGTTAAGGCCTTAAGTAATACTTCTATCTATACTTAGATTGATTTATGCTTAATGTTCTTTTATAGGTACTTTTCTAGAGAAATGGTTAAAACTGGGACTTTATGCTAATATCAAAGCTTACAGAGTCGTTACCGGTCATCTAGAGCAAGCCGAGAGCTTTAATGCTGAAGTTTGGAGGAGTTTAATATCTAATGCTCGAGCCCAAGTCTTGAGGCTCGAGCCTTACAAGTCAAAGAAGAAAAGTCAACAAGGCATTAAAGCTTGAGCCTTGTACCTTTAGGCTCGAGCCTGAACAAAGGGTGCTCGAGCCTAAGTATAGGGTGCTCGAGCGTTGACCCTTAAGCTCAAGCATAAGGCATTAGAATTCGAAGAGTTGATTTCCAAAGTCCCAGGGCCTCATACCTAACCCCAAGGATCGAGCACCATCCATTGAAGCTCGAGCCTTAAGAACTAAATGCTTGAGCCTAGTACCTAGTGCTCGAGCCCATGAAGCTTGGATCAAGTAATGTTAAAAGATTTCAATCCCAATAACATTCTAAGTGTTGAATAAAAAGACGCTTCAAAAAGTAATTGGAGAAATTTGGTCAGTGTCAAAGTGAAGATCGAGCACCAATTCTTGAAGCTCGAGCATCAATCCAGAAAAGCTCGAGCCTTGTTCCTTAAGCTCAAGCCTGAACCTTAAAGCTCGAGCCTTTATTCCTTGATGGACAATTATAATCAACCATTTGCAATAGCACAAATCATTGTAAAATAGGGCTATTGGACGGGTAAGTCGAACCACTGGGATTGCTAGTTTATGGCAACCAAGGTTTTTAAATTCACTTTTAGTTTGATAACAGGGGTATAGAGTTTGTTGGATTTGTCCCTTGATAACTAGAATTAAAATGTGCATAAAACTATAATTTGTAAGAAATTTAGAGGAAATAAATCTAGGTAGAGAGGACTAGGGAAGTGAATTCACTACCTACTCTATAAACATGCTAGAGAACGATTTACTTGGGAAAACTACATAAACATATGACCATGGAATGCAACAACACAAAATTACTACATTACCTTCAAGAAATTCATGAAATCAATAGGCAAGAATAACCTATCAAAGTTTACATGCTTTGACTACCTAAACTAGGATGCAGCCTTAGACATGCTCATAAAGCTAGAGATTATCAAACCCTTAATCAAATGATAAAAGCACATGAAGTTAGAAATTAAGAATAGTCTAACAAAGGAAGGCCTTAAACTACAGACTATCAAACTTCCTAAACATCATGCCATTAAAACCATTCCACAACCTCATTTCCATTGTCACTATGAAAAAGCAAGCCATATAATCATGAGAAATTAGAATCTAAGACAAGATAATAACTCCAACATCATCATTTATAGAGGTTAGAATTCATTACATCAAAATGAATGCTCTAGATTGTGAAATAACCATAAATATACATTATTCCCCCAAAATAAACCAAAAGCTAGAGCATACTTACAAAGTAGGGCTTCATCACCTCCCTAGATAGGGAGTTAGTTACCCATAGGAGCAATGGAAGAAGGAGAAGAGAGGATGAGGACTTCCATTTTCGCACCTTAAGGGTCAAGAACACACAAACCCTCTAACCTTCAATATTTCTCTCTCTAAAAACTTGTAAAAATGTGAGATCCTTCATCCAAGACTCCAAGCCCCTATTTAGCCAAAAACATCCTCATTTTCCCTCCATTTTTGTGGTTACACAACCCTAAGAGAAATCAGGACCACAAAATGGGTCAAGGGGATAGCCTTGAACCAAACAATGCAGAGCTGATTACAAATTGGTGGGCGCCCGTGGCTTCAGGAGGCTAGCGGCTATTTTGGCGGGCGCCGGCGGGATCCTGACGTGCGCCTGCGGCTTGTCAGGAGGAGCGCCCGGCACACTGCGGGGGCTTGCAAAGAACAGCGGGGCCCCGTGATTCTTCCAAGGCCTCTGGTCAATTTGGCGGGCGCCTGCAACTTCTAGGCGGGGGCCCGCAGGCTTTACACTCCTGCTTCACTAAGTTCGGATAGCTTTGGCTCAGTCCATTGACGCGGGCATCGTCCTTAGCTCTTTTTGCAGGGATAGCCATGAGATCAATGGGTCATAGGCTTTGCGAAAATGGAGGGTCCTGACAACAGCAGGCTTTGATTCTTCAAAAATTCAACAAAGCCGCACTTTTAACTCTTCTTGGGGGACCAACTTGAATATAGACCATGCAAATAAAGCTAATCTATACAGCATAATCAATTAATGGACTTAACTAATGCAAATAAGGGTGCTTGAATATGCAATATTCGGCGCTTATCACACCCCCAAACTTACATTTTGCTAGTCCCATAGCAAAACCAAAAATGAAACTCTTGACAAAATGACAAAATTAGAAATGCTATCAACATCCATCAATTACGGAGCAAGAAAATGCCTATAAAGCTCAAATGTAACTTGGAACTGACAAAATATTGGAAACGGTATCATTAAGCAGACTACTTTGCATACATAAAGCCTTGATATAACAAAATGGCTAAATAAATTTTTAAATCTCATGCATCAACATCATAGTCTATATAAATACATCAATTGTCATTTCTTGAATGGAAATCAACTTTAACTTCAGTGAAAGTGAACCGAATTCCCAACAAGCGGATTTTACCTTCTTTTTCCAATTTCAAAACACAAGCATCAAATCATTGAATTTCCCTTTAAAATGAGGTCTCTAAGGCATGATTTTATTCAAAATACAACTTTTCTCTTTTCTTTTTTTAAGCTTTCTAACCAACCCGTGTAGTAAGCTTTAGGCCAACAACTCCCAAACCAGACGGCTTTAGGGTGCTAAGTGTAGAGACACTCCTAGGGCTTAATAACTTGAATTGGTAAGGCTACAAACTCCAACGAACTATATTTATCTATCTTTATTCTTTGTGAATGACCGTGCAATGCCCAAGTCCCTTAAGCTTTCTAACCAACCCATGTAGCAAGCTTTAGGCCAACAACTCCCAAGCTAGATGGCTTTAGGGTACTAAGTGTAAAGACACTCTTAGGGCTTAATAACTCGAGTCAGCAAGGCTACGAACTTAAGCTAGTCATTATCCTTATTCAAGTTTATATATATATATATATGCCAAAGAAATCCATTCCTTACGGTAATCAATTCAAATCCACTGAGTCAAGGTCAAGGTCAATTAGGTTGCATGCCTCACAATTGAGTTTCCGGTGTGCATCTGTGCAGTGTGAAGTATAGAAGAGTATGAAATCTGCCGAAAATCTAATTGAAGCATTTATACAAACCAATTTGAATCAGCATGATCATTTCAAGCTTTTCTTTATTTTCAAAAACTATCATTTGCCTCTATATACAAAGTATTAAACATATACTTCAATCTCCAACAAGTTCCAAATTATAGAATCACTGCTTCCCCAAAAAATGATTTTATTAACTTACATGGATCAAGTTTGATCAAGCGAGCAAAAATGTACTACAAAAAAAATGCAATAATGTACCCCCAAACTTGAATGTCATATTGTCCTCAATGTGAGAAGAGAAAGAATGATTAATGAAAAGCAGATAGGGTAACAAGAACAATAGTACCAAGTGGAGGAGGAAATTCAGTGGCGGTGCAAAAGTAAGCCACCATGTGAATGTCGACAGTACGCCCCCAAACTTGATCTAAAAAATCTGTCCAAACACATTTATACACAGTAGGTATCATAAAAATCCAGACAGATAGAAATAACTGCAATTTAATTTACCTAAAGACCAAATATCCATGCAAAAGAGCAAAAGATTTGCAGTTATAAGTTCAAAATATGAGGGGAAAGTAAATGCCAAACGCGGCCCAAAATAAAGTAAAAGAGTACGACTAGAAAGTAAAATAGATACAGGAAGCATAAAATCACTCCATCATTGGAGTGGAGGATGAACCACCGGCGCCGCCCTGGGTGCGGTCAATCAGAGTCTGGAGCATGGCCTGAATTGTCTTTTGGCCCTCGTTAGTCTCCTTAAGGGCGTTCTCGATGTTGTTGACTTGCATGTGAAGAGCAACAATACGAGCACTGAGAGAGAAATAATCCTCTCGGGACATAACAGGCGGAGGTGGCGAGACAGAAGCAGCTGGAGGGGCAGCTGGAGCTCCCCAATCAAGCACACCGCTAATGCAGGCTTAACTAGATGTCTTCAGCTGGACAGTGCTTAACTTCCAAACCCCAAGGTCAAAATTAAACACATCTGTCAGCTTCTTCTCACCATGAGGTGGCCAGAACCCTTGGTTCTTGAGCAGCCTTGTGACAAGATATGGGAATAGGAACGCCTAAGTGGTAACGTTATTCATCCTCAACAAAATTAAGTCATTGTAGACCTTAAGAATTTGGTCCCAGATAAGTAGCGGGATGCAAAACTATTGCTCCTTCTCAGCGGCATATAGGGTGCTTAGGAAAGCCCCCTTACGCTGAGAATGCCCAGGGATGGGGATGACATTCTTTGCCAGGACAGAGTCCACGAACCAGAGCCGGCACGGAAGAAATTATTTATTTATGCTTGTGGTTCGAGTGCCGGTATTATTTATGATTGTGGCAAATTTCTTCCATAATGTCTGACACAGTCAGCCCATTTGGAAGGGCAACGTACAGAGGTAGGCCCGCCTCATCCACCGGAGAGTCCATTGGACATGCTAAAGCCATGGCAAGGTCCTCAATGTTGAATTCAAAAGGCACGTCATCGATGGTGGTCTTAATGATGTCCGGCTCGGCACACAAATAGAACATATTTGTGAAGAATTGGCGGACTATGTACGAATAGTAAGAGTGAGTGCATGGCTTGAATAAAGATTGAAGGCCACAGCTCGTCAATTCTTGGACCGCCCACGCTATTTCTGGATTGATTTTGAAGCCGTCGTAGATGGCAAATTTGGCCTTGGTGGCAATGGGCCAATCCTACCAATTTGGCGGGGGGCATCCTTGGAGGGTCCCTCAGAAAAACGAGCACGCTTTGAAGAGGTTTTAGGTGCCATTCGAATGAAGAAGTTGGCTTAGGAATTTTATCGAACACAAGGCGTGCCCAAAAATTAGGGGGAGAGGCAAAAGTTGGTTAGAGATGGAAAAACCCAAAAATTTGACCCTACAAAAGACAAACTACCATCTCCAAACAATCACCAATCCTCCAAATAAGCAATCTCATCCTCCATTGATCAAAGTTTTAGAGAAAGATAGAGAAGGGCACTTACCAACAATGGAAGAATCCAAACAACCCCTTGTGCTTGGTGATGGAAGATGAGATGAGATTGAGGGTGATGAAGATGAATGATGATGGGTAGAAGGATGATGGAAATGGGAGAGGATGAGATTGAGGGGAGAGATAAAGTTTAGAGGGCAAGGGAGAGAGTCTTGGTCGGGATTGAGAGAGAGGAAAAGATAAACAATGAAATGGGCTTGAAATAAACCCATTTAAATGAAGTAGCAAAAGGGGCTGGGCGGGCGCCCGCGGATGTCTAAGCCCACTGCCCATATTGGCGGGCGCTCGAGGTAAATAGGCAGGCGCCCGCGGAAGCTTGATTGTCACTGCTCGTTTGGGTAGGCGCCCATGAGAAATGGGCGGGCGCCCGAAGCTTCCAGGCAGATACTTCATTGAAGTGAATTTTGGCCTATAGAGGCCGGGCTGGGGTCAAAGAACTTCCAATTTTGGAATTTAAGTGTCTATAGACCTGAAACACCTCGTAGAACCTGCGGAACAGGATTCGGAGTGGAATTGCAAAAGCGATAGTCAAGAGATCCGAATGTCCCATGAATTTTGGATTAGAAGAGAAAAATTGCCGGGATGACCTTGAAAAATTCCGAAAATGGTACCGATACCTTGAAATGACTAAGAAAACCAAATGTGACTTAGGGAATGCTATGCGAGACAATTCTGGAAGAGTTCACATTTTGGATATACTTAGCTAATTTCTGGAAAATTCTTGGTTAAAGCAACTTAGAAGAGGGAAGCTTGGAATTTGGAAAGAATTGCTTCCCATAAGTGCTAAATTTAACGTCGATAGCTAGACAAACCATCATTTTGCATTAGTCCTCGTAAATTGGGTCCGTCAATAGGACTCTCTACTTTGTGGATTGGGACTATGCCATCAACATAAGGTTTAAGTCATTGGCCATTAACCTTAGAGAGAGATCCATCTGTAGGATCTTGGAATTCGATTACACCATGAGGAAAGACGGATGTGATGACATATGGACTATCCCACCATGAATGGAGTTTACCGGGAAAGAGTCTCAATCTAGAATTGAAAAGCCAAACTTTCTATCCAGGGGCAAAAGACTTGTTGACAATGTGCTTGTCATGAAATGCTTTAGTCTTTGCCTTATAGATTTTGGAGCTTTCATACGCATCATTTCGAATCTCCTAAATCTCATTGAGCTACAATTTGCGGGTAGAGCCGGCTTGTTTGAGATTAAAGTTGAGCCTTTTTATGGCCCAATAAGCATGGTGCTCTAGTTCAACTGGGAGATGACAAGCCTTTCCAAAGACAAGCTGATATGGTGACATGCCATTAGGTGTCTTATATACTGTCCGATAGGCCAAAAGTGCATCGTTTAGTCTTGATGACCAATCTTTGAGGTCCAATTGAACTATTTTTTCCAGAATATGCTTGATTTCCCGATTAGATACTTCCACTTGACCACTTGTTTGATGTGGTAGGGTGTCGCAACCTTATGAATGACGGAGTATTTAGAAAGGACGAATTTGAGATAGCGATTTCGAAAATGAGATCCGCCGTCACTGATGAGTGCTCGGGGAGTACCTGGTGCGTCGTCAATTCAAACCCAAAGTTTATGTTTATATGGCCAAGTTTTACATTTAGAAATTACCATTACTACATTTCACTAAAAATATAGCTAGGGTGAGTTGGGATCATCCTAAGGGATTGAGTGTCGTACTAGGTTGAGGAATCAAAATTAGGGTTAGTAGGTCGAGTGATCAAAATAGTGGTTGGTTGGTTGGATTAAACTAGATGCAATTTAAACTAAAGTAAGCAATAATGCAATAGAGGGAATAAAAAAGAGAGAGATCTTGGGGTTTAGAGATCACCACTAAGCATAACTTTTCTACAACTTTAATGAATGATTAATGAGGGGAAGAACATGTATTGCAACAAAGTGTGTGTGTGTGGTTATTCCAACAAGCATGGATGACAAATTAAGCATATATTGTCTAAATAACATGGTGCATAGCACAACAAATCAAATTAAGCCATTAATCCTTTCTTTAAGCTCACAACCAAACACATCACAAGGTTAGAGATATATGTTACTTGCTTTTCATAAGTATAGAACATCAACAACAAGCATGGATTGTCTTCCCATTTAACAACTACACTACAACTAAGCTAATGACATGAAATTAAACTAATTAAACTAAGGGAAAGGCATAATCCATCAAGCAATGAGTATGAACCATCAAATAAACCACAAGAACATGACATTAAGCACTATTTCTTGACAATCTCTAGATCTATAGCATCAATACACATAGACATGCATCAATAACACAAGAAATAGAGACAAACACATGAACATCTATTCTAGCATACATAGACATATGGATAGAATAAAATGATCAATTGGAAGCATTAAACCACATAAATCATTGAATAAACAAGATCTATATATATAAAAGTGTCAAGACATGAATCACAATACAAATCCCCTCAAAAATACATAAATCAAGAAGTAGAAAGTATGCTTAGGGCTAACTTTAGCCCCAAGAGGATGTCCAGCCACTTATGGATGATGTCCTCCAACCCTCAAGGGTAAGCTCCATGGAAGAAATCTGCTCCTTGGTTGATAAAGAGTCTCCAATGGTGTCTCTAGCCTCCTCATCTTTTTTACTTCCTTACTAAGACTTCTCTCAAGGTATGATATGATATGATGTAAAAAGTAATCCTTATCCTTATATAGGTAGGTCAAATGACACCTAAAATAAGCTGGGGTCGTACATAAAATATTCCCCAATGATTGGATAAAGGATAACTTTTTGTGGGCTAGAAATTTAACTTTTTCGCACTGGAGGAAGTTCGATCGAGCGAACCTTGGACTTGAATTGATCGAACATGACTGAGATCTATCGAACTTATGCTGGATCGATCCACGATGGCGGTGCCTTTTTGGATAAAAAAAAATCTGAGATATTTTGAACATATTTTCGGGAAAAAGACAAAAATGGTTGGTAGGGTGGTATAACTGGATAAGATCAATCATTTGGATAAGGACAAGAATGTTCGATCGATCAGAGAAGGAAGTTGGATCGATTGAACTTTTGAGATCTTTGAAAAGGGACAAACATAGCTCAGATCCATCTTGAAGTGCTGAGATCGATGAAAGTTGGATCGATCAAACTTTTCTTGAGATCGATCGAAGTTGCTGAAATTCCACCCTCTGCTTCATTTTGCTCTACTTTGCTCCTTTCTTTGATTCATCCCAGAATTGCTTCAATTATGCTCTTATTTGGCTGAGTTAGTTTATTTTGGGGATAAGTACCTGAAAATGGAAATAACACGAAATCAATACAAAACGGTAAAATAAGATAGATAAAGGTCCTGGAATACCTAAGTTTAAGGGGTTTAAATACGCACTTTTCAGTACTCATCACACCCCTAAACTTAAATATTGCTAGTCCTTAGCAATGAACTACAAGTAAAGGAATGAAATGAACAACTAATTAACTATGTAATAGAAATAAATGGATAACGCCACTTTCGTAGGGAACACGATTGCACTTAGCATATGCAACAAGCCTTTTAAACCCCTAGGTTACCCCTAGTGGATGATTGAAGTCTCACGAGGGTTTCTAGAAATGATACCCACAAACATTAAGCTCATTCTTTCAAAAGAGGTACCAATATTGCAAACAAGCATTGGGAGAAAACTACCTCAAGTATGCAATGTTTCAAACATTTCCAAGCAATCTCCTAAAATTTCAACATCAAGCAAGCAAGTATGGTCCTTTACACATCAAGAAAATGATCATGCAAATCAAAACAACTTTAGAATCCTTTTTGAGTGGATCGGCATCAAATATGTTGCTATCTTAGCAAACTAAAGAATTAATCACATCCTTACCCTCAAACTAGCACACAAATCTAGTACCGATCATCAAGACAAAAAATGGACCTTTTATTAAAGCTTTATTGTTATAGGTGCGCTTATTCTTTTCACTCATCATTTTTTTTTTTTTTTTTTTAATCCTAAGGTTCAAAGATGGAAGCATGGTGCAATGTTTTAATCTATTAAGCTTTCTAGCGATTCATGAGGTCGAGCGTTAGGTCAATGACTCCCAAACCAGACGACTTTAGGGCATTAGGTGTTCAAACACCCCTACGAACTTACAAGCTCAAATCAACTAGACAACCTCCATCTAATCATTTCCCACTTCTCACCTTTTAGGAGAAGTCCTCACTTTTTTATTACTTTTGCAACTTTTTTTATTTATTTATTTTTATATACATATATATATATGTATTCAATTTTTTTATTATTCAATTATTAACCTAGAGTTTGGGCCCTCCACCTTTCGGCGCGAGAAGTTCAGTGCTTGATGAGGATAGAATCCCGGTTACTTGGTGAAAAGGGGTTGTTATCCACCTTTATCAAGAATGAAAACTTTCAATGCACTACTAGCCCAATTGGGATATAACCAATTCAATAATCAACAAAGCATGTACTCCCACAAATGAATGTTAGTGTGCGCCTATGCTAGTGTAGAATACTAGAGTGAATCTCAAAACAATCACAAAATCAAGATGATGTGGACCACAAGTGTAAGCAAGATATTAATCTTTCAAAAAATTTACTCCTAAATGGCATCCACAAGGCATACAAGGAGTATTGGACTCTCAAGTCATGTAATTTTTAAATTCTAAGTAATATAGTCCTCAAAAGATTAAAATCATCGCTAAAATAGATCAATCATAGAAAATCTCTCAAATACACAAGACATGCCCAAAATTTTTCATTTAAAAACAAATACTGTAAATCACCATTACCCCCAAACTTAAATGGCATAGTGTCCTCAATTTGCAAAGAGAACAAAAGGAAAGAGTATACCAGTGCAATTAAGGCAAGGAAAGGCCGGGACTGAAGTATCTAAAGTGGGTGGCATAGCCCCCCCAAACTTGGGATTAACTGTGGTCGTAAAATGTGGCACTCGGATAAACTCATCAGATAACAAAAGGGATAATACAGTGCACAGTGGTCATGCAAGTGTAAATGGGATAGCAATTGAAAATTAGAGAGATGTAAAAGGGTGGTCCTAAAAATTTTGGGCAGTACTCTCTCTCACTGAAGTTACTGAGATACACCTGATGGAATCAAACAGACAGCTATAAGAATATAAGAATATGACATCCATAAAGAAAACATATATATAAAGAAGGATAAAGTGCATAGTACATTATAAAATTAAAGCCGACAGACCGGCTACAAAAATAGTATACAGTGACAAAAATGTAGCAAGTATCACAAATATCAAGTATAATAAGAAGAGGGACTAGGAATCTCAGGTGGATGAGGCAGGACGGGCAAGGCGTGCTCCGCGGATGTCTCGGGATAGATCTCTGAATGTGGTCATGACATCCATGCGGAGGGAAGCAATGTCAGCTCTGAGGGTGACAGTCTCTGCGCGGATAGATACCACTATATCCTCTAGAGTCTGAAGACGCTCTCCAAAGCTGGGTATGTGATCTGGAGCCTCAGGTGCTGGATCGAGAGAATGATGATCCTGAGTTTGCTCCTGTGCGTGAATTGGTGACCCAGCTGGAGAGTGCTGCTCTGCGTCCTCTGCAGGCTGCTCTAAATCAATGTCTATATGTACGGCAGCCGGATCGATTGCTACGTCGTCCGTTGCCTCCTTTGCCTCTAGCTCCTCTGCCGCCTCTACTGTGTCATCCTGTAATCTCTTGATAATAGCATTGTAGCTCTTACCCCAGTCCTTCTTCTGGAAGGTACATGATTTTCTTTCAGGGTGCTCCCGTGGATAGAAAGGATAGCGCTGGTCTAACAAGATCTGGGTGATGAGGTGGCCAAATGGGAGAGACTTAGCCTTTTTGGGCCGTTCCTTACTAATGTAATCATCATAGAGCTTCATCATCACGCTCCAGATGAGCACAAGGATAGACAGTTAATGCCCTATATAGAAAGCGTACAGAGCTGTCAAGTAGTCGCCTCTCTGTTAAATCTTATGGCCGGCCATGAAGACGTTGCAGAACAAGACTGAGTCAAAGAACCACAAGTCATCTGGCAAATAGGTACGGGTGGCGAAGGTCTCGCCATCAGCATAATGTCCTGTAAGAAAAACGGCCATATCTGCATATGCAGGCCGGTATAACTTGGCATATGTCTCCTGTAGCTCTAGAGGGCAGTCATGTGGACAATGGCATGATCTGGATAATGTGTCCGCAGTAATAGAAATCAGATAGCCATCAATGGAGGTCCTCAGCTCCGCCGTGTTACTCGGGGCAGGCCGGAGGTTCTGGAAAAATGTTCATACTAGCCTCGGGTACACCGAGTATGTGACAGGGGTAAGAATGGCTGCAAGGCCCCTCCGTAGCATATCATCATAAGCTGATTGGGTAAGTACCGACCGGGAAAATAAGTCTGTGTCGAAAACTGACTCATACGCCACTGGAAGGCGTGAGTATCCGCGTAATGGCTTGTCTAACTCCTAGGCTGGCTAAGCTGGCTGTGGTGGTGGAGATGGTATGTGCTCAGCCTCAGCGTCACCGTGTCAAGGAGATGCGCCAGCATCAGAGTGTAATCTGTTGTCAGAATAGGGAGATTGTGTGGGCTCCGCTGGCTCCTCCTGAAAGGGGTCTGGGCATAAGATGGACCGGCCTTGTCATCCAAAGTCTGCCTGCCTCAGCGGTGATAGTGTCCGCGGGCTACAGTCTTGACCCTAGCCATGGTTTGTAAAATAATTGAAAACTTGCAAGGGAAGTCAGTGCCAGAATAAAAAGTTTAAAACACAAAATAGAATCATGTATGTCAAGTAAGATAGACAAAATAGATAAATGATATGAATATATGGAAGTGACAGGATGTGAACATGCTAAGCAGTATAAGTGTAAAATGCATCCAATGTGGAAAATCACAGGCATTGGCCATGAATGAGATAGCATGGACACAAGATAAGATGCATGGAATGTGTATATGAAATCTGTAAAGTTCGATCGATCACAAAAATTGTGAGATCGATCTCACATGATCTATCTGAGAAATTGAGAAACTAAGTTCGATCGATCTCACTAGATCGATCTGAGAAATAGGTTTGATTGATCGAACTATGCGAAGAACATAAGCAGTCACAGATCTGTGACGTGGATGGCACGGGGTCTTCACTAACAAAGTCGTGGGCCCATCAACACAACATAGCATTAATCCTAATCACCTAAGAAGGCCCATACTCCCAAAAATCAAAACAAATCTCAACCATATATACAACCATATATACATATATACAAAAAGCTTCAAAAGTCATCAATGGAGATTTTCAACATTAAAATAGCTTGGATCTAACATTTAAAGCATGTATGAAGCAAATCGAAGCTTGAAATACAAGATAAGATTCGGATCTTACCCAAATCGAAGGATGAGATGAGATAAAGATCCGAGAGGAGAGAGAGAGAATTGACGTTTGGATCTCGCCGGAGATGTTCGCTGGAGATGGAGAAGGTGGGTGCAGTGGCGATGAGAGGGTTAGGGCTTTGAGAGGGTTAGATTGATCTTTGGAATCGATATACAAACCCTCGGTTCATTTTTAAAAACTTCCCCGAACCAGTTCAATCGATCGAACTGAAATGATCTCTCTTTTGAAATTTTTTTGAAAATTTTAAGATCTTTGAAAAAAAAAATATATAGAAAAATTAAAAACTAAAAATTAAAAATTGAAAATTTGAAAATATTTTTGGATTTTTGAAGAATTAAAATAAAATAAAATCTTTTTGGGATTTTTGGAAAATAAAATAAAATAAAAATATTTTTTTGGAATTTTAAAATTAAAAAGTCAAAACAAAGTTAAAGATAGTGAGATGAAGAACAGAGATCGATCTGAATAAAATGTTCGATTGATCTGACAAAGAACTCAAATATGCAGGTTTTCGGGTTCAGAAATTTTTCTAAGTGTTGGAACTCAAAATCGATCGAACTTGAATTTTGGATCGATCTTGGGATTTATGATCGATCTGAGAACAAATTCAATCGATGGGACAGAGAGGTGATTTGGATGTAGGTGGATGCAGGTCGAAAATTTTCTAAGTGTTGGATGCAGGTCGAAGTTCGATTGATCAAATCTTCCTTGGAGATCGATCGAACTTATGCAAAATGATCAATTTCAACATAAAAGTACATGCAATCCTGATCAAAGTTCCTAGCAAAGCATATGAACCCAAAGCCAATATCTAGACTTCGCAAGAAATGAAATTAAAGATAGAAATGAGGGAGGAATAGGGTTTTGACACCCTACGAAATGTCTTGCTAGTCTTTAACGTCTCTAGCAAGACATTGGACTCTTTTAGCTCGGATCAAACATCATGTAGTGCATCCCTTCCTCAATGAGGTGATAAATGCTTTGAACTCCACCCAACAAATGGTTTTATAAGGAACTTGTTGGATTAAGCTCAAAAGATGTTTTTGGTCCTTGGTCAATGCAATCTTTAGGCTTCCATGCCCTTTTAAAATAAGATTTTGAAACAATTTTCTTTGGTTTCAAGGTTAAAGATGGACTTTTTTAAACTTTGGTCTCACACAAAAACTCAATTCCTTCACTTTTAAGGTCATGGCATTTCTCTACAACATTAATCTTTTTATGCTTGTCAAATGAATTGGGGGTTGGATTCAAAATATTCAACTTTACCTTCATGTGGCCAAATGAGATCTTTATTATCTCCGTCCTACAATTAATGTTGGCATTTGCGGTCACCAAGAAAGGACAGCCAAGGATAACGGGAATTTGGCTCTTAGGATTTGGGACCGGTTCCGTGTCAATGACAATGAAATCAACGGGAAAGAAGAATTTATCAATTTTAATCAATACATCCTCGCTGATACCCGTAGGCTTTTTGATTGATCGGTCGGTAAATTATAAAATTACCGACGTCGGTTTTAAGTCTCCTAAGCTTAATTTGACATATACCGAGTATGGAAGAAGGTTAACACTTGCTCCTAGGTTAAGAAGAGCCCGATTAATGATATGGTCACCAATGATGCATGAAGTGGTAGGTGAACCGGGGTCCTTAAACTTGGGGAGAGTGTTATGCTACAAAATTGAACTTACTTGTTCGGTTAAGACCACTTTTCTAGGTGTTTTGCTTTTGTTCTTCCTCTTTTGGGTGCACAAGTCCTTCAAGAATTTGGTATAGGCCAGAATTTGCTTGATTGCATCCAAAAGTGGAAGATTAACTTTCACTTGCCTAAACACGTCCATGATTTCATTTACTTTTGCCTTTTGCTTGTCATTTGAAATGGATCCTTTTAAGGCATCTGGAAATGGAGCTTTTGGCTCAAAAACCTTTTCAGAATTTTTCTTTAAAGTCTCTTCAACACAAGAAGTTTTCAAATCATTTTGCACATCTTTCTTTTCAAAATCACTTTTCATAACTTTCTCATTTATATAGTCATGCACATGCAATGAAGGAGGAATATGATATCAAATGGGATGAGTGTCAGAGAAATGGGGTAGATGATTCCCGTATCTAGTAGCTTGATTACTTCCTTCCTGACCACTTCCTTCATGTTGGGATTCAACCGGCGCTGCATCTCTTTAGAAGGTTTAACGTCGTCCTCCAAATGAATGCGATGCATATAAATAGAAGGGTCGATTCCTTTCAAATCAGCCATTACCCAGCTAATAGCTTCTTTGTGCTCTTGTAGCACTACTAAAAGGCTATTTTCTTGGTCCTTTAAAACGTTTGATACAATGAAGACCAGAAGAGTTTTGCTTGCTCCAAGAAACACACACTTGAGGTGGACCGAGAGCGGCTTTAACTCAAGTTGTGGTGGAGATTGCAAGGAAGGGACCGAAGGAGTAGTGGAAAGTTGAGGAAGTGGTTCTCTTGGTATCTTCTAAGGAGGAAAGTCCATGATAACACCAATGTCGAGCAACAAATTCACTTCTTGGATGGCTTGGTCAATATCAAAGTTCGAGAAGTCAAAATGAGACATACAAGTTTCCAAAGGATCTTTGCTTAGAGTGAGGGAGAGAGATTCTTCAACCACTTCATCTACCATATCAATAAGGAAACAATCATCCTCTTCGGAAGGATGTTAAGTTGCATAGAAAATATGAAGTTTGCCTTGCATATTTTCGAAGGTGATATCCATCACCCCGGTTCGACAATTAATTGAAATGTTAGCCATAGCTAAAAATAGCCTACCGAGGATCACGGGAATATGCTTCTTTGGATCATAGACTGGTTCCGTGTTAAGAACCACAAAGTCTACCGGGAAGTAGAATTTATCCACTTTGATTATAACATCTTCAAGAATGCCCTGTGGGTGCTTGACCGATCTGTCGGCAAGCTGCAAGACCACGGAGGTTGGCTTAAGATCTCCCAACCTGAGTTCTAAGTAAACTGATTATGGAATCAAGTTTACACTAGCTCCTAAGTCAAGGAGGGCCCTTTATATCTTGTTGTCACCAATGACACACGAGATAGTTGGGGTGCCCAGATCCTTATACATTGGAGGAGCACTATGTTGAATGATTGCACTCACATTTTCAGTTAATCTTACCTTCTTTTGGCAAGTGATATTTGGAAGTGCGCTTTTGAGTGCACAAATCCTTGAGAAATTTTGCATAGGGAGAGATTTGCTTTATAGCATCCAAGAGAGGCAAGTTGATCTTTACTTGCTTGAAGACTTTTCACATGTCTTGAATTTTACAATTTTTATTCCCAAAATGTGTTGACTCTTGGAGACGTTGAGGAAACGGAGCCTTAGGCTCATAAGAAGTCTCCACATTTGGGTTGACAAGCTTAGAATTTTCAGTGTTAGAATTTAGATTTTCAGGAGTGAGCTTTGGATTTGAAGAGAGGAGATTTGGATTTTTGGGAGGAAGATCTTTGTTATTGTTTCTTCCATCAACCTTTTTGTCTACAACTCTATCACTCCGAAGGGTGACGATTGCTTGGACTTGTTTATGAGTGGGCCCACTCGGAGGAGGGGTTTCATTAATCACATGCATCCCTATAGGATTCTTAAATGGTTGAGCGGTAATTTTTCCCTTATCTCTTTGAAGAAGTTGGTTCATTGAAGTGGCTAATTGTCCCACTTGATTCTAAAGTTTAGCTATCGACTGAGTATGAGAATGAACCATTTGGAGAATGGGCTCCAATGATATCAAGAGTTGCTTGTTGGATTCCAGCACTTGCTTATTTAGAGATTCCATCATTTGTTTGTTTGCAGCCAAAATCTCATCAGCTGGAAACATAGGAGGTGGAGTAGAAACATTTGGATTATAAGGCGAACGGTAACTTGAAGAGGCCGGAAATTGCCTATTTTGAAACTGAGAAAAGGGCTGATTTTGATGCCTTTGAGTTTGAAAATTTAAATTTTGTGGGCCGGTTGCCTCCACGAAAAATTCAGATGATCTCTCTATCCCGGATTATAGGCATTAGAATAAGGATTGTTTCCAGGCTTGGAAAACATCGCATTTGCTTGCTCCCCGGATTATAGGCATTAGAATAAGGATTGTTTCCAGGCTTGGAAAACATCGCATTTGCTTGCTCCCCGGATTATAGGCATTAGAATAAGGATTGTTTCCAGGCTTGGAAAACATCGCATTTGCTTGCTCTTGATTGGGACTAGGAAATTGCTCCGATGTGGGGCAATCTTCCGAGAGATGGAAAAGACTAGTACATGATGCACACATCGCACTTGTCAATTTTGAGACAATGAAGGAGAGAGATGTGGTGCCATTAATTGATAGAATTTGTGAGCTATGGCATCCACTTGAGACGATTCTTCTCTCATTGTTTTTGGTTGACAAGAGTTCATGTTCTTTGTATTGGCTAAGGTTGGAGTACTACGAGGATTATGTTGTAATGAGTTTTCACTCAAATTCTCAAGTAGGGTCCATTCCTCATCCGCACTTTTGGACATGAACATCCCTCCACATGATGAGTCAACCATGAATCTTTGGGTGTCGGTTAAACCAGCATAGAAAGCTTGCACCAATTGCCATTTTGGAATTAGGTGGTGCGGACATTTCCTAAGGAGGTCTTGTAGTCTTTCCCAAGTCTCATGGAGTTGTTTCCCATCGCTTTGTGAAAAGCTAAGAATAGAATGCCTCATTAGGTTGGTTTTACTCACTGGATAGTATTTTTTTAAGAATTTTTGTTGCAATTGACCCCATGTAGTGATGGAGTTTGGAGCAAGGGAGTTCAACCAATATTTCGCCCTATCTTTTAAGGCAAATGGGAAGAGATGCAAATGGAGAGCATTTTCAGGGAAGCCCCTAAGCTTGTTGGTAGAACAAATTTCAAGGAACTCATCAAGGTGCTTATAGGGATCCTTATGTTCTAAGCTATAAAAGGAAGGAAGCATCTAAATTGTACTAAATTTGATTTCATATTAGGCTGCATCGATGTTTGGCATCACTATGCAAGAAGGGGAGGCATAAGTTGTAGGGATGAAATGGTCCCTAAGAGTCGTAGGAACAACATTTGGAATTTCAACCCTATTATTATTAATTCCCTCATTCCTGACATTTTTTTCATTATTAGCTATTGGATTAAGCTCAAGATCAAGTCCTCTTAAATTTTCAGATTCCCTAAGGTTTCTTCTAAAAGTTCTTTCAAGTGAATTTATATCAATTGGCACTTCAAGAGTAGGCAAAGATAGTGACCATGGCCCAACATCAACAATACAATTCACAACAAACATAATATCCCTTTACCATCACATCCACATATAATATTCCCTTTCTCCTCAATTATCAAAGACAGAAAAGTAAATGGCCACAACAACGGTTTCACAATGTAACTATCTCTAATTTAAACACATGTAAGATATTCACACTTTGAAACTAGAACTTCGAAAACTTACCTGAAGTCGTCTAGACTTACAAATTTGCTAGCTTTCCCCACGGCAAGCCTTGAGTACCTAGAGTCTCACAAGAACACTTGAAACACAAATCAATCGAAACCAACACAAAAAATATCTACAAGAACACAATATTCACAATCAAACTAAAGAATACCTTAAAACCTTGGTTACAAAACCGTTTGCAATCCCTGGCAATGGCGCCAAAAATTAATGGACAATTATAATCAACCCTTTACAATAACACAAATCATTGTAAAATAGGGCTATTGGACGGGTAAGTCGAACCACTGGGATTGCTAGTTTATGGCAATCAAGGTCTTTAAATTCACTTTTAGTTTAATAACAGGGGTATAGAGTTTGTTGGATTTGTCACTTGATAACTAGAATTAAAATGTGCATAAAGCTATACTTTGCAAGAAATTTAGAGGAAACAAATCTAGGTAGAGAGGACTAAGGAAGTGAATTCACTACCTACCCTATAAACATGCTAGAGAACGATTTACTTAGGAGAACAACATAAACATATGACCATGGAATGCAACAACACAAAATATTTACATTACCTTCAAGAAATTCATTAAATCAATAGGCAAGAATAACCTATCAAAGTTTTACATGCTTTGAATACCTAAACTAGGATTCAGCCTTAGACATGCTCACTAAGCTAGAGATTATCAAGCCCTTAATCAAATGATAGAAGCACATGAAGTTAGAAATCAAGAATAGTCTATCAAAGAAAGACCCTAAGCTATAGACTATCAAACTTCCTAAACATCATGCCATTAAAACCATTCCACAACCTCATTTCCATTGTCACTATGAAAAAGCAAGCCATATAATCATGAGAAATTAGAATCTAAGACAAGATAATAACTCCAACATCATCATTTATAGAGGTTAGAATTCATTACATCAAAATGAATGCTCTAGATTGTGAAATAACCATAAATATACATTATTCCCCTAAAATAAACCAAAAGCTAGAGCATACTTACAAAGTAGGGCTTCATCACCTCCCTAGATAGGGAGTTAGTTACCCATAGGAGCAATGGAAGAAGGAGAAGAGAGGATGAGGACTTCCATTTTCGCACCTTAAGGGTCAAGAACACACAAACCTTCTAACCTTCAATATTTTTCTCTCTAAAAACTTGTAAAAGTATGAGATCCTTCATCCAAGACTCCAAGCCCCTATTTAGCTAAAAACATCCTCATTTTCCCTCCATTTTCGTGGCTACACAACCCTAGGAGAAATCAGGACCACAAAATGGGTCAAGGGGATAGCCTTGAACCAAACAATGAAGAGCTGATTACAAATTGGCGGGTGCCCACAGTCGCAGGAGGCTACTGGCCATTTTGGCAGGCACCCGTGGGATCCCGGCGGGCGCTAGTGGCTTGTTAGGAGGAGCGCCGTGGCACACTGCGGGGGGCCATGAGGAACGGCGGGGCCTCGCGATTCTTCGAAGGCCTCTGGTCAATTTGGCGAGCGCCCGCAGGCTTTACACTCCTGCTTCACTAAGTTCGGATAGCTTTGGCTCGGTCCATTGATGCGGGAATCATCCTTAGCTCTTTTTACAGGGATAGCTATGAGATCAATAGGTCACAGGCTTTACGAAAATAGAGGGTCCCTGATTGGTCTTTACAATGATAAATAATAATCAACCCTTTGCAATAGCACAAATCATTGTAAAATAAGGCTATTGGATGGGTAAGTCGAACCACTGGGATTGCTAGCTTATGGCAACCAAGGTTTTAAAATCACTTTTAGAATGATGAAAGGTGTATAGAGTTGTGTTTGATTTGTCACTTAAAACTAGGAATTAAAGAGTGCATAAAACAATAATTTCAAGGAGATTAAGGAAGAAAAAAATGAGTTTAGAGGACTAGGGAAGTGAATTCACTACCAATCCTATAAACATACTAAATTGCTATTAACTTGGGAAACAATTTCACTGCATGCACTGATATGTAGCAATACTAGATTGCTACATTATCCTCAAGAAATTCATAGGATCAAGACTTAAGTATTATCCCTCAAAGTGCCACATACTAGAACTACCTAGATTAGGATGTAGCCATGACATACTCACTAAGCTAGGGACCATCAAACCCCTCAATCACTATGGTGATAGCACATGGAGCTAAGAATCAAGATCAAATCCATCAAAGGAATGCCTAAGCAATGGACTAACAAGCTTCTCATACAACATGCCAATAAGAACCATTCCACAATCTCATTTCCATTCTTACTATGAAAATGCAAGCCATACAATCATGTGAACATATAATCTAAGACAAGATGATAGATTCAACATAATCATTTTTATAAATTAAGATCCATTACAAAATACAAAGTGCTCTAGATTATGGAACTACCATATACATAAATCATTTCCCAAATTAAATGAAATTAAAGCGTGCTTACCAGAGAGGGCTTTATCACATCCCTAGACAGGGAGTTAGTTACCCATAGGAGCAATGGAGGAAGGAGAAGAAGTGAAAAAGCCTTCCATTTTTGCACCTAGAGGACCCAAAATACACAAACCCTCAAGAACTCTACTTTCTCTCTCTAAAACCTTGCAAGAATGAGAGACGTCTCTTTTACAATGTATCCCCCCTCTATTATATCAACCTTATCCTCTAATCTACACCCAAATTCGTGGTTCATGAGCCCTAGACAATATTAGTGCAATCCCCTAATTAAGGGGATAACATTTGGTGGGAAAAGAGGGAGCCCATGCTTGCCTGTCCACAGAATGGCGGGCGCCCACAGGCACAGGGTGGGCACCTGCGGATGCATGAAGATTCTGGTCATTTTGGCGGGCGCCCGCAGGTGCTTGTCAGCTCTATGTACCTTTGGTGAAAAGGCCATACCTTTCTGCTCCAAACTCCAAATGACAAACTGTTTAATGATTTAGAAAGCTAACTCAAAGATCTAAGTACGTTATGTTTTAATGGAAGTCCAATTATCAAGTTTGGTAGGTCAAAAATGAAGAACAAAGTCAAACTTTACTGCTGCCAGGCTGTAAATTTCAGCATTGCACACCTGGGGTAAAAATGACATAACTCTTTGGATAAAAATCTAAATGAGGCAAAATTTATGTCTATAGAAATATGACTCATAGTCCTTCCTATTTCATGTTTTACTAAAGACCAAATTCACACATGCAAAGGGTCAAAATTGGAGGCCAAAGTCTGATGGAATATCAACCAGCGCCCGCGCTGTTACAGCCTTGCACCAATTTGTTACTTGCAACCTGAAATGATTTG
The DNA here is from genome assembly GCF_030987335.1 of Cornus florida. Classification (NCBI taxonomy): domain Eukaryota; kingdom Viridiplantae; phylum Streptophyta; class Magnoliopsida; order Cornales; family Cornaceae; genus Cornus; species Cornus florida. The sequence goes on along the minus strand of NW_026775571.1, from coordinate 36,808,556 downwards.
GCTTGGCCCGAAGACGCGGTAATTCTTCCTAGAACTTTTTGCATAGAGCGTCATGAGTCCCGTGGATCATTAATCTTGGCCAAAACGAAGGTCCCTGGCAACGGCGTGCCTTGATTATTTAAGAACTCGTCAAAACATCTCTTTTAACTCTCTTTAGGGAACCAACCTGAAAATAAACAAAAGCATGCAAATGAAGCTAGAATATACAATATGATAAAATAATGGACTTAACTAATGCATATAAAGGTGCTTGAATATGCAATATTCGGCGCTTATCACACCCCCAAACTTACATTTTGCTAGTCCCATAGCAAAACCACAATACAGAACCTAACAAAAATGACAATCATTTGAAATGCTATCAACATGCATCAATCATGAAGTAAGAAAATCCCTACAAAGCTCAAATGTAACTTGGAACAACTGAAAATTGGAGACAGACTCATTAAGCAGACTACCTTGCATCTATGAGGCCTTGATATACAAGATAGCAAAACACATTTCACTTTCATGTATCAATCATCATAGTCTATATAAATACTTCAATTGTCATTTCTTTAATAGAAGTCACTCTAACTTCAGTGAAAGTGAACCGAATTCCCAATATGCGGCTTTTACCTTCTTTTTCCAATTTCAAAACACAAGCTTCAAATCATTGAATTTCCTTCTAAATGAGGTTTCTAAGGCATGACTTTATTCACAAAACAACTTTTGTTGCTTGTTTTTTTTTTCTTTTTTTATTTTATTTTATTTATTTTATTTTTATGATACAAACTATGGTCGTGCAATGACGAAGTCCCTTAAGCTTTCCAACCAACCCATGTACCAAGCGTTAGGCCAACAACTCCCAAACCAGATGGCTTTAGGGTGTTAAGTGTAGAGACACTCCTAGGGCTTAATGACTCGAGTTGGCAAGGCTACGAACTCCAACGAACCATATTTATTTATTTTTACCTTTGTGAATGACCGTGTAATGCCTAAGTTCCTTAAGCTTTCTAAATAACCCATGTAGCAAGTGTTGGGCCAGTAACTCCCAAACCAAATGGCTTTAGGGTGCTAAGTGTAGAAACACTCCTAGGGCTTAATGACTCGAGTCAGTAAGGCTACGAACTTAAACTAGTCATTTTCATTATTCAACTTCTTCTTTCTTTTTTTTTTTTTTTTTTTTTTTTTTTTTTTTTTTTTAGAATGTCAAAGATACCCATTCATTAAGGTCATCAATTCAAATCAACTGAGTCAAGGTCAATTGGGTTGCATGCCTCACAATTGAGTTTCTGGTGTGCATTTGTGCAGTGTGAAGCATAGAAGAGTATGACATCTGACGAAAATCTAATTGAAGCATTTATTAAAACCGATATGTATCAACATGATCAGTTCAGTTTTTTTTTTTTCAAAATTATCATTTGCCTCTATACACAAAGTATTAAACACATGTTTCAATCTCCAATAAGTTCCAAGATTACACTATCATTGCTTTCCAAAAATGAATTTATTAACTTACATGCATCAAGTTAGCATATGCAAGCAAAAATGCAAAACCAAAAGGTACCCCCAAACTTGAATGTCACATTATCCTCAATGTGTGAAGACAAGTAAATCAAAATAAGAGCAAAGAGGGTAAAAGAACAATAATACCAAATGGAGTGACGAAGGCAAAGGTTTCCATCTATGTGAATGCGCAAATGTTCCCCCCAAACTTGGACATGAAGAACTGTCAAAACATAACTAATATGCGCGTGTAAAAGCATAGGTCTCTTAAGAAAAACCAAAATAGAAATAATAACACTAACATGATTTTTATTGAAAGATAAAAATCCATACAAAACACAAATCTGCACACATTAGCCACAAGTTTAAAATGGATAACAAAATAATGCCAAAAGTGGTGCCATTTAGACAGACGAAGTTGGGTCAAGATTTTTGTCGAACAGGTGGTGTGCACTCTGCAAAAATTAGAGACAAAGACAATGAATGGTTCTTGAAAACCCAAAAATTAATCCTGCAATCAAGATTCACTAGCCCCAAATCAACCACAAATCTCCACTACATGCAATCCCATCCTCTATTTATACCAAAAACTTTGAGAGAGTGGAGGGGAAGAGAACTTACCCAAATGGAGATGCCCAACCATGCCTCCTTGGTTGGTGCAAATTAGAGGGGAAGAAAATGAGAGATGAAGGATTGAGAGAATGATGAAGAGGGATGAGGCATGACATGTGAGAGAGAAAGAATGGAAGGAGAGGAAGGAGGGTTGAGAGGGCAAGGGAGAGAGAGAAGGGAGAGTTGTATTTTTAGAAAGTTAATATGAGTCAAGGCGCTTATTTTAATCGGGTGGGCAGGGGCGGAGGGTGCCCGCGGATGCGCATGGGCCACTGGTCAAAATGGCGGGTGGCCGCGGATTCTGGGCGAGCGCCCGCAGATGCCCAAGAGGCCACTGCCTGCTTTGGCGGGCACCCGAGAGATTTTGGCGGGCGCCTGCAGGCCTATGTAAAAGTTGCCTTTCAGTAAATTTTTGGCCTACAAAAGTTGAGCTGGGATCGAAGGTGTCTCTAATATGAAATTTAAGCTCTGATGGACCCTAGACACCGTGTAGAAGCTGTGGAATGGGATTCGGATCTCAAATGCAAAAGCGATATTGTAGAGGCCGAATGTCCTGTGATTTTTGGATTAGATGAGAAAGTTGCCGGAATGACCTTGAAGAATTCTGCAAATGGTACTGAGACCTTAAAATGACTAAGAAAACCGAATGTGACTTATGGAATGCCATTCGAGACAATTCCAGAAGTGGTCACATTTTGGCAAAACTTAGGTAATTTTTGAAATTTTTTTAGCTAAGGCAACTTTGGGAGAGGGAAGCTTTGGAATTGAAAGAATTGCTTCCCAGGAGTGCTAAATTTAACGTTGATAGCTAGACGAATCTCAAAGTAGGGTTTACCCTACACCAAGTCTCTCTAGAGAGTTATGCTTCCCCAAATAAGAAAATCTTTTAAAAGTGGAGGAAAAAGAGTTTGAAGATAAAATTTGAAAAGAGCTAATGGAAAGACCTCAACCCACTCTTCTTCCTCAATGAAGAACTTTGGATTATTTAGGGGCTGTTTTGGATTATGGACAAGAGGATCAAGTGAGAGCACATCTAGCAAAGGCTTGTGAAGAATTATATTTGGTGCAGAAATGTCCGGAAAAATATCTTTCACACTTTCAACATCCTCTTCACACTTATCCGATGGTTCGGGCTCAACAGTTTGAGATAACTCAAGTGAGGGAATGGGAGGAGATGCAAGCTCCCAAGAAAGAGATACATTTGATGTTGCCCAAGGAAGAGAGTGAATGGGTGGAGGAATATCAAGCAAAGAATTTACCTCCCAAATAGAATTGTCAACATCAAAATCCTCACAATTGAAATGGGCCAAGCAAGCTTTTAGAGGATCCTCCATTGAAGGAGGTGTATCAAGCGAAGGATTCTTTAGGGGCTATTTTGGATTCTTAAAGGAGATAATCTCTTCATCATTATTTTCCTCATTTTGAACCATAAATTCTTCAATTTATTGTATGGCAACAATTTGATCTTCAACCACAATTTCTTCATTTTCACATGTGGTAACCATTTGATCATTCTCATGATGAAAGTTATTAGGAGTAATCTCATCATTCATAGAATTTTCTTTTGAATTGGCCACAAGTTTAATTGGAAATTCTTTTTCCTTTTCTTCATTTAGAGCATTAACCATTTGTTGAATTTGAGTTATTTGGTCATCTAACTCAACTCTAGATTGGGAATAAGAATAGGTGGTGGATTGCATGCTAACAGTGTCATCCAACATTTACTTGTTGGAATCCATCATTTGCTTGTTGATAGACTCCAACATTTGTTTATTGGCAGCAATAAACTCATCCAATTGAGATGGTGGAAAAAGAGAAAAGGGCTGGATATCATAATCATTGGGTTAAAAATTAGCGTGAAAATATAGCCCATGAGATTGTGGGGCTGAATTTCCTATGTCATGCCATAAGAAGTTTTGATGATCTCCCCAACCCGAGTCATAACCATTGAAATATGGATCATTACCCGGTTCAAAGAAATTTTTAATTTGTTGCTCTAGATAACAATTTGAGAAATTTTCAGTTGGTTCCTCTCTGGATTTCGAACTTATTTATTCAAAGCAGCATTATGTCTAGCTAGAGATGTTAAACTTAGTAATCATTCTTCACACTTTCTTGAATTCCTTTTTGTGATTAAAAAAAAAAAAAAAAAATCTCTCTTATGCCCTTATGTGTAGTCATGCTACTTTTTTTATCGGGCTTGATTTCAGATATCTCTTTCATTCTATGATATATTGCTTTAGAATACATGATTATTCTTCTCCCATTTAATATTTGATGTGAGTTTCCTAGTATGGTTATTCAAGTAGGTTGTTGATTCCAAGTTTGGGGGAGACGTCTTTCGAATTGGATCATTACCGGGCTTCAAGTTTTTGCCACCATGGTATACTCTTTCCATCTTTTCCATTGTTCTCATCGCACATTGAGGACAATGTGTGGTTTAAGTTTGGGGGTAAGGTGTCTTTGTTGTATTCTACTTAAGTTGAACTTTAAATGCATGATTGAGATTGGAGATCCATTTTAGCGATGATTTTGATCTTTTGAGGACTATATTACTTAGAATTTAAAAATTGCATGACTTGAGAGTTCAATACTCCTTGTATGCCTTGTGGATGCCATTTAGGAGTAAATTTTTCGAAAGATTGATATCTTGCTTACGCTTGTGGTCAATATCATCTTGATCTTGTGATTGTTTTGAGATTCACTCTAAGATTCTACACTAGTATGGGCGCACACTAGCATTCATTTGTGGGATACATGCTTTGTTGATTATTGAATTGTTTATATTCCAATTGGGCTAGTAGTGCATTAAAAGTTTTCATTCTAGATAAAGGTGGATAATAACCCCTTTTCACCAAGTAGCCGGGATTCTAGCCTTATCAAGCACTGAACTTCTCACGCCGAAAGGTAAAGGGCCTAAACTCTAGGTTAATAATTGAATATAAAAATAAAAAATAAAAATAAATAAAAGAAAAAGTTGCAAAAGCAATAAAAAAGTGAGGACTTCTCCCAAAAGGTGAGAAGTGGGAAATGATTAGATGGAGGTTTTCTTGATTTGTAGCCTAGTTGATTTGAGCTTGTAAGTCCTTAGGGGTATTTGAACACCTAATGCAATAAAGCCGTCTGGTTTGGGAGTAATTGACCTAACGCTCGACCTCATAAATCGCTAGAAAGCTTAATAGATCAACACATTGCACCATGCTTCCATCTTTGATCCTTAAAAAAAAAGAAAAAAAAAAAAAATCGAGGGAAAAGAATAAGCGAACCTAGAATAATAAAAGCTTTAATAAAAGGTCAACTTTTTGTCTTGATGATCGGTACTAGATTTGTGTGCTAGTTTGAGGGTAAGGATGTGATTAATTCTTTAGTTGGCTAAGATAGCAACATATTAGATGCTGGCCCACTCAAAATGGATTCTAGAGTTGTTTTGATTTCCATTATCATTTTCTTGATATGTGGAGGACCATACTTGCTTGCTCGATGTTGAAATTTTGGAAGATTGCTCAGAAATGTTTGAAACATTGCATACTTGAGGTAGTTTTCTCCCAATGCTTGTTTGCAATATTGGTGCCTCTTTTGAAAGAATGAGCTTAATGTTTGTGGGTATCATTTCTGGAAACCCTCACGAGACTTCACTCGTCCACTAGGGGTAACCTAGGGGTTTAAAAGGCTAGTTGCATATGCTAAGTGCAATCGTGTTCCATACAAAAGTGGCGTTATCCATTTATTACTTTCTAGTTCATAGTTGTATAGTTGTTCATTTCATTCCTTTACTTTCTAGTTCATTGTTAGGGACTAGCAATATTTAAGTTTGGGGGTGTGATGAGCGCTGAAAAGTGTGTATTTAAACCCCTTAAGCTTAGGTATTCTAGAACCTTTATTTATCTTATTTTACCATTTTGTATTGATTTCGTGTTATTTCCATTTTCAGGTACTTATCCCCAAAATAAGCTAACTCAGCCAAATAAGAGCATAATTGAAGCAATTTTGGGATGATTCAAAGAAAGGAGCAAAGTAGAGTAAAAGGAAACAATGGGTGGAATTTCAGCAACTTCGATCGATCTCAAGAAAAGTTCGATCAATCCAACTTTCATCGATCTCAGTACTTCAAGATGGATCTGAGCCATATTTGTCCTTGTTCAAAGATCCCAAAAGTTCGATCAATCTAACTTCCTTCTCTGATTGTTCGAACATTCTTATCCTCATCCAAACGATTGATCTTATCCAGTTGTACCTCCCTACCAACCGCTTTTGTCCTTTTCCCAAAAATATCTTCAAAATATCTCAGATTTGTTTTTATCCAAAAAGGCGCCGCCATTGAGGATCGATCCAACTTCAGTTCGATAGATCTTAGCCATATTCGATCGATCCAAGTCCAAGGTTTGATCGATCGAACTTCCTCCAGTGTGAAAAAGTTAAATTTCCAGCTCACAAAAGTTGTCCTTTATCCAATCATTGCGGAATATTTGCTGTACGACCCCAGCTCATTTTGGGTGTCATTTGACCTACCTATATAAGGATAATGATTACTTTTTACATCATATCATATTGTAACACATCATATCATATCATATCATACCTTAGAGAACTCTTAGGGAGGAAGCAAATAGGAGGAGGAGGCTAGAGACACCATTGGAGGCTCTTCATTAACCAAGGAGCAGATTTCTTCCATGGAGCTTGCCCTTGAGGGTTAGAGAACGTCATCCATGAGTGGCTAGACATCCTCCTGGGGCTAGAGTTAGTCTTAAGCATGCTTTCTACTTCTTGATTTATGTATTTTTGAGGGGATTTGTATTGTGATTCATGTCTTGACACTTATATATATATATATATATCTTGTTTATTCAATGACTTATGTGGTTTAATACGTCCAATTGATCATTTCATTCTATCCATATGTCTATGTATGCTAGAATAGATGTTCATGTGTTTATCTCTATTTCTTGTGTTATTGATGCATGTCTATGTGTGTTGATACTATAGATTTAGAGATTGTCAAGACATAGTGCTTAATGTCATGTTCTTTTGACTTATTTAATGGTTCATACTCATTTCTTGACGGATTGTACCTTTCCTTTAGTTTAATTAGTTTAATTTCATGTCATTAGCTTAGTTGTAGTGTAGTTGTTAAATGGGAGGACAATCCATGCTTGTAGTTGATATTCCATACTTATGAAAAACAAGTAGCATGTATCTCTAACCTTGTGATGTGTTTGGATTGTGAGCTTAAAGAAAGGATTAATGGCTTAATTTGATATGTTGTACTATCCACCATGTTGTTTAGACAATATATGCTTAATTTGTCATCCATACTTGTTGAAACAACCACACACACACACTTTGTTGCAATACATGTTCTTCCCCTCATTAATCAATCATTAAAGGTGTAGAAAAGCTATGCTTAGTGGTAATCTCTACACCCTAAGATCTCTTTCTCTCTTTTATTTTCTCTATTGCATTATTGCTTACTTTAGTTTAATTTGCATCTAGTGTAATTTAACCAACCAACCACTATTTTGATCACTCAACCTACTAACCCTAATTTTGATTCCTCAACCAAGTACGACACTCAATCCCTTGGGACGATCACTACTCACCCTAGCTATGTTTTTAGTGAAAGGTAGTAGTGGCAATTTCTAAATGTAAAACTTAGCCACATTGCATATAAACTCTCGGGTTTGCGACGACGGCACGCACTCGTCAAGTTTTTGAGTGATGAGCGCTGAAAAGTGCATATTTAAACCCCTTAAGCTAAGGTATTCTAGAACCTTTATCTATCTTATCTTACCATTTTGTATTGATTTCGTGTTATTTTCATTTTCAGGTACTTATCCCCAAAATAAGCTAACTCATCCAAATAAGAGCATAATTGAAGCAATTCTGGGATGATTCAAAGAAAGGAGCAAAGTATAGCAAAAGGAAGCAAATGGTGGAATTTTAGCAACTTCGATCGATCTCAAGAAGAGTTCGATCGATCTCAAGAAGAGTTCGATCGATCCAACTTTCATCGATCTCAGTACTTTAAGATGGATTTGAGCCATATTTGTCCCAGTTCAAAGATCTTAAAAGTTCGATCGATCTAATTTCCTTCTCCGATCGATCGAACATTCCTGTCCTCATCCAAATGATTGATCTTATCTAGTTGTACCACCCTATAACTGCTTTTGTCCTTTTCCCAAAAATTTCTTCAAAATATCTTAGATTTGTTTTGATCCAAAAAGGCGCCACCATTGAGGATCGATCCAGCTTCAGTTCGATAGATCTTAGCCATGTTCGATCGATCAAAGTCCAAGGTTCGATCGATCGAACTTCCTCCAGTGCAAAAAAGTTAAATTTCCAGGTCACAAAAGTTGTCCTTTATCTAATCATTGGGGAATATTTGTTGTACGACCCCAGCTCATTTTGGGTGTCATTTGACCTACCTATATAACGATAAGGATTACTTTATACATCATATCATATTGTAACACATCATATCATATCATACCTCAGAGAACTATTAGGGAGGAAACAAAGAAGAGGAGGAGGCTAGAGACACCATTGGAGGCTCTTCATCAACCAAGGAGCAGATTTCTTCCATGGGGCTTGCCTTTAAGGGTTGGAGAACATCATCTATGAGTGGCTAGACATTCTCTTGGGGCTAGAGTTAGCCCTAAGCATGCTTTCTACTTCTTGATTTATGTATTTTTGATGGAGATTTGTATTGTGATTCATGTCTTGACACTTTTATATATATAGATCTTGTTTATTCAATGATTTATGTGGTGCAATGCTTCCAATTGATCATTTTATTCTATCCATATGTCTATGTATGCTAGAATAGATGTTCATGTGTTTGTCTCTATTTCTTGTGTTATTGATGCATGTCTATGTGTGTTGATGCTATGGATCTAGAGATTGTCACGACATAGTGCTTAATGTCATATTCTTGTGACTTATTTGATGGTTCATACTCATTTCTTGATGGATTGTACCTCTCCTTTAGTTTAATTAGTTTAATTTCATGTCATTAGCTTAGTTGTATTGTAATTGTTAAATGGGAGGACAATCCATGCTTGTTGATGTTCCATACTTATGAAAAACAAGTAACATGTATCTCTAACCTTGTGATGTGTTTGGATTATGAGCTTATAGAAAGGATTAATGGCTTAATTTGATATGTTGTGCTATCCACCATGTTGTTTAGACAATATATGCTTAATTTGTCATCTATGCTTGTTGAAACAACCACACACACACACTTTGTTGCAATACATGTTCTTCTCCTCATTAATCATTCATTAAGGGTATAGAAAAGCTATGCTTAGTGGTGATCTCTAAACCCCAAGATCTCTCTCTCTCTCTCTTTTATTCTCTCTATTGCATTATTACTTACTTTTGTTTAATTTGCATCTAGTTTAATTCAACCAACTAACTACTATTTTGATCACTCGACCTACTAACCCTAATTTTGATTCCTCAACCTAGTACGACACTCAATCCCTTGGGACCATCCCTACTCACCCTACCTATATTTTTAGTGAAAGGTAGTAGTGGCAATTTCTAAATGTAAAACTTGGCCACATTGCACATAAACTTTGGGTTTGCGACGACGACACGCACTCGTCAAGTTTTTGCAAAACAATCACAAGATCAAGATGATGTGGACCACAAGTGCAAGGAAGATATCAATCTTTTGAAAAATTTACTCCTAAATGGCATCCACAAGGCATACAAGGAGTATTGAACTCTCAAGTCATGTAATTTTTAAATTCTAAGTAATATAGTCCTCAAAAGATCAAAATCATCGCTAAAATGGATGTCCAATCTCAATCATGCATTTAAAGTTCAACTTAAGCAGAATACAACAAAGACACCTTACCTCCAAACTTAAACCACACATTGTCCTCAATGTGCAATGAGAACAATGGAAAAGATGGAAAGAGTATACCGTAGTGGCAAAGATATGAAGCCCGGTAATGATCCAATTCGAAAGACGTCTCCCCCAAACTTAGAATCAACAACCTACTTGAATAACCACACTAGGAAAGTCATATCAAATATCAAATGGGAGAAGAATAATCAAGCTTCTAGGGTAATATATCACAGGATGAAAGAGATATATGAGATCAAGCCCGATAGAAAAAGTAGCATGACTACACATAAGGGCAGAAGAGAGATTTTTTATTTTATTTTTATTTTATTTTTATTTTATTTTTAATCATAAAAAGGAATTCAAGAAAGTATAAAGAATGATTGCTAAGTTTAACATCTCTAGCTAGACATAATGCTGTTTTGAATAAATAAGTTCGAAATCCAAAGAGGGAAGAAAAAGGCCAAACCCAAGATGCTCAGATCGATCAAGGCAGATCGATCTCAAAAGATGTTTGATCGATCGAACATGCATGAACCTGCAGAAAAAGTTTAAACAATGAAACAGAGAGGTCTTTGGATGCAGATGGATGCATGTTCAAAATTTTTCTAAGTGTGTGAACTCAAGATTGATCGAACTTGAAGGTTAGATCGATCTAAGGACTTATGATCGATTTGAGAACAAATTCGATCGATGGGATAGAGAGGTCTTTGGATGCAGGTGGATGCAGGCTTAAAATTTTTCTAAGTGTTAGATATAGGCATGATGTTTGATCAATCAAACTTTTCTTGAGATTGATCGAACAGACAAAAATTCTTCCATTTGCATTGCATCTCTAGATATCTTCATACAGAGGGTCTATTAGATGGCAGCTTCCAAATGTCTTTGGAAGACCTGTCCCTCAATGTAGGGTTTTAGTCTCTGTCCATTAACCTTGAAAATGTTCCCCTTTTTCAAATTTTGAATTTTCAACCACCCCATGCGGTGCAATAGAGATGACTTCATAAGGACCCTCCCATTTGGTTCTCAACTTCCTCGAAAAGAGTTTCAGCCTAGAGTTGAAGAGCCAAACTTCTTGACCGGGTTCGAAAGACTTCTTCACAATATGCTTATCATGAAAAGCTTTAGTTCTTTCTTTGTAGAGTTTGGCATTGTCATAAGCATTATATCTCAACTCTTCCAACTCACTCAATTGTAACAACCGGTTCTCTCCAGCCTTATGAAGGTCAAGATTGAGCTTCTTAACCGCCCACAAGGCTTTATGTTCCAACTTAACCGGAAGATGGCAAGGCTTTCCATATACAAGTTTATAGGGAGACATGCCAATGGGAGTCTTATATGCCGTCCGGTAAGCCCACAAAGCGTCATTTAACTTCTGTGACCAATCTTTCCAGGTGGTGTTAACCGATTTCTCAAGAATATGCTTAATTTCCCAGTTAGACACTTCTACTTGCCCACTTGTTTGAGGATGGTAAGGAGTGGCCACTTTATGAGTAACGGAGTACTTAAGAAATAAATGCCTTAGGAATTGATTACAAAAATGCTTTCCTCTATCACTTGTCATAGCCCTAGGCATACCAAAACGAGCAAAGATATTGGACTTGATAAATTGAATAACCACGGAATGGTCATTTGTTTTAGTAGCACATGCTTCCACCCACTTAGAGACATAATCAACGGCAAGAAGAATGTATTGAAAACCATAGGACATAGGAAATGGACCCATAAAATTAATGCCCCATATGTCAAAGATTTCTACAACAAGAATGTTGGTCAAGGGCATCATATCTCTTTTCGACATTGAACCCATATTTTGACATCTTTTACATGATTTGCAAAAATTATAGGCATCTCTATGGATAGTGGGCCAAAAGAGCCCACTTTGAAGAACCTTCAAGGCGGTCTCCTTTGCACTAAAATGCCCACCACATGCAAGTGTACGACAAAACACAAGGACACTTGGAATTTCACTCTCCGGAATGCATCTTCCCACAATTTGATCTGGATAATAACGGTACAAGATAGGATCTTCCCAATAGTAATTATGGATGTTAGCAAAGAAACGATTCTTTTCGTTCTTTGACCAAGAAGTTGGAAGTTTGCCAATTACCAAATAATTCACAATGTCGGCAAACCAAGGCATTTGTCCATTAGAAACTTGGAAAAGTTGTTCATCCGGAAAAGAATCACGAATTAGCGGACTAGAAAATGGTTCTATCGATAACCTAGAGAGATGATCGACAACCACATTCTCGGTGCCTTTCTTATCCTTGATTTCAAAATGAATTCCTGAAGAAGCAAAATCCATCTAATCAGTCTAGGTTTTATTTCTCTCTTTGTCAAAAGATGTCTCAAGGCAGCATGATCGGAGTAAACAACCACCTTAGAACCTAAAAGATAGGATCGAAATTTATCAAGAGCATACACTACGACAAGTAATTCTTTCTCGGTAGTGGAGTAATTCAATTGAGCTCCCGAGAAAGTTTTACTTGCATAGTAGATGGCACAAGGAAGATTTCCTACTCTTTGGCCCAAAACCGCTCCCATGGCATAATCAGAAGCATCACACATAATTTCAAATGGTAATGACCAATTGAGAGGTTGCATGATAGGAACAGAAGATAATAAATCACGCAATTTATGAAAAGCGTCTAGGCATGCTTGATCAAAGACAAAAGGAGTTTCGTTGGCAAGGAGGTTGCACAAGGGTCCAGTAATTTTGCTAAAGTCTTTCGTGAATCGGCGATAGAAGCCGGCATGACCTAGAAAGGAGCGAACCTCTCTCACCGTTGAAGGTGGTGGCAATTCAACAATAAGCTCCACTTTCACTTTATCTACCTCAATCCCCCTCCTTGAGATGACGTGACCCAAAATGATACCCTCTAGAACCATAAAATGACTCTTTTCCCAACTAAGAACAAGGTTTGTTTCACGGCATCTCTTAAGCACTAGATCCAAATTCTTGAGGCATGCATCGAATGAAGACCCAAAGACAAAAAAATCATCCATGAACACTTCTAGATACTCTTCCACTATGTCCGAGAAAATTGACATCATACTCGTTTGGAATGTGGCGGGGCCATTGCACAAACCGAAAAGCATCCGTCTATAAGCAAATGTGCCGAATGGACAAGTAAGTAATAGTAATAGTACTATTGTCCGGCCATTAAGGAAGTAATAGTACTATTGTCCGGCCAATCTTTCTAGAATTTGATCAATGAATGGCAAAGGGAAGTGATTTTTTTAGTGGCAGCATTTAATTTGCGGTAATCAATGCATGCACGCCATGAATTGGTGGTACACTTAAAGATTTCCTCACCCATGGTAATCCCCGATTTTTTAGGAACTACTTAAGTTGGACTCACCCATTTGCTATCGGAGATTGGGTAAATTATTCCAGCATCTAAGAGTTTGACAACTTCCTTTTTGACTACTTCCTTCATGTTAGGGTTAAGTCTCCTTTGGGCATCCCTAAAGGGTTTTGCATCCACTTCCATAAGTATGTGATGCATACAAATAGAAGGGTCAATTCCCTTAAGATCCACTATACTCCATCCTATGGCTTCCTTATTTTCTTTAAGCACATTTAAGAGAGCGTCTTCTTGGTCTTTTTCAAGACTTGAAGAAATGATAACTGGAAGAGTCTCTTTTGGTCCTAAGAATGCATACTTGAGATTGGAAGGTAGAGTTTTAAGCTCAAGAGTTGGTGGAGAAACTAAAGATGAGATCGGTGGAGTGCTAAAGAGTGGAGGAAGAGGTTCTATTAGAGTTTTCCAAGATGGAAAATCCAAGCTTGCAACCAATTCCATGAGATTGCTTACTTTATCCATTGATTTTTCATCATCAAACCCATAATTTCCATACATTTCAAGAAGACAAGAAGCAAAAGGATCATCGGATAGAAGAGATGAAAGGTTATCCTCAATTGGTTGTTTCATGACCAAGGTAGGAATTGATCCCTCAACAATCTCATCCAACACATCTACAAGAGAACATTCGTCTTCATCCACGGGATGTCGACTTGCGTTGAAAACATTTAGCTTGACCATCATGTTACCAAACGAAAGGTCCATAACCCCGGATCTACAATTGATGGTTGCATTTGCGATGACAAGGAATGGCTTTCCCAAGATGATTGGGATGTGGTTGGTGGGATTAACAACCAGCTCGGTATCAAGAACTACAAAATCAACCGGGAAGTAAAACTTATAAACTTTGATGAGGATGTCCTCAACCATGCTCCTAGGTGTTTTGACGGATCTATCGGCTAATTGAAGCACCACCGAGGTTGGCTTCAACGCATTCAAACCTAGTTGGACATACACAGAGTAAGGAATCAAATTAACACTTGTACCTAAGTCAAGAAGAGCTTTATGAACTTCATGGTTCCCAATCACACATGAGATTGTGACGACCCTAGATTTTTCAACCGAGTGTGTCTTGTGATGAACCAAAAGAATGACCCGATAACGGATCTAAAATGCGGAAATGAAGGAAACTAAGTGGCCACTAGAGATGTACGTCACCTCTAAGGCATTAAAATGACTCCCCATGGCATGATCAAATTGCATTATATGCTATTGTGTGATGATGTGAACATACACACAAGTGTAAAATGGTATTTTAAACATGCTACAATGGCCCATGGCCTTATTACAACTCATTTACAACATTTGACATGTCAGGCCTCCAAGTTAGAAAAATTACATTTCATAGACAAATCATGAACATGCTAACACTTACATGTGAACAAGAATGCTTCTAAAGAAGCTCAACTCAGCAAATCACCCAAGCAATTGCAATCTCCAATCTTGTATCCTATACCTGATATATGCCCCCGTATCGTAGGGGTGAGTAACATAAAGCTACTCGTAAGAAATGAGTATGCATCGACCTAAAGATTTACAAGTTGCATGATTTAATTATTGTGGTTCATTCCACCTAACGTCTATGTCAAGGTGAGACTCAGGTAGCATCCTAGCTACCTAAGATCATTTCTAGCATCAATCACCTCATTCATGCAATTTTAACAACATAGGGTAATGCTTACACAAAGCAACAATATAGGAGTATGCTTACACAAAGCAACAACATAGTGGTTCTCAAGGTTATCAACTTGAAGTTTAAAATGCAACATCAACTAAATATAACAATTTAGCAAAATTAGAATATCTAATACCACACATCAAGACATAGATTCTCTAGATTATCAACTAACAATCTAAAAGTGTGAAATCAACTAAATATATCAATTTAGTATGGATGAACTTAACAACATCAAATCACCAATTACCAAAACCATAAGTCACAATTAAACATTGGTTGTCAACTTGGAATTGAATGCGAAATCAAATAGTGGAAGACTTAGACATCACAGCTCGGATTTCCGCCGAGACAAGGCAAATTTGGAGCTACTAACCCCCAGGCAGCCTACCAAAGGCGCCAACTTTATAGGGCTAATTTGGAGCTACTAACCCCCAGGCAGCTTACATAACGCGCGAACTTTTGACTTAGAGGACTCTTATCCCTGTACTAGAGCCAAACCCTAGCCATCACAGCTTAACAATGTCCCAAACAACTCCAAAATAAATAAGTTAACAACTTATATACATATTAAACAGTACACGAAACTACCTTCATGCACAAGTAGGTTGTAACCACACAACACATGCTCTAAATCCATAACTACTATAGGATGACAATGTCGAATCTTCAGAGCGTGATTCGTTACGCGCTATAATAACATCACATGTCGAATCTTCAGAGCGCGATTCGTTACGCGCTATAACAATATAATCCAATATTGAAACATAACTCATAAATCCATTATAAGTCAAAAGCCATGCGTTAAACATACTATCAATGTCAAGTACATGAGTTAATCAATAATACAATAGAAACGGAATTTAATCAATAAACTAATTAAATTCCCTAGGTTTCAGATCTCAATTAAATGGCCTCCAATTAATACATGATAAACAATATAGCATGGTCATTACATACACCACATCAAAACTCGATTAAGCCATAAGAACAATAAAGTGGAGTATAATTAAATCATGATAATCAAATCCCTAACTTCTAAAACAACAACAAATGGTTCCAAATTAACATAAGCTAGAACATAAGTCATAGTTATCACAAATATCAAGTTAAACACTTAATTAGGCCAATAGAACCCTTAATTAGATTTTAATTAAAATCTCTAGATTTTCATACTTGTCCAAATACTCTCAAATTAAAGTATGTTAACAAACATGCTAAGACTTAATTTAAAAACATACTGCAAGTTCATTTCATGAAAAGTATGGCCATGGGATTTAATCTTTCACCAAAGATAAATATTAAATAAAAAGTGCAATTCTTATTCAATTAATCCCAATTTAATATATGTTAACAAACATATTAAAACATGATTTTCTAGCATGCCACAATTCCATTCTAAGTTATACACATCCTTGTGAATTAAATTTCATACAAAGAAATAATTAATACTAATTTTCTAGAATTGATACAAGGCATGCAATTAAGTTGTATAATCATGCTAAACACTCAATAGAACACGCACAAAATCCTAGAACATCCCCTACCTCAATTGGAATGAAAATCCTAATTACCACCGAAGTGAAATCGCCCCAAATTTTTAGTTCGCAAGACAGATATTTCAGCCTGTTACCTTCAACTTGGGAAATTCATAAAAAATTCAATTATAATCCAAATTGAATGAATCCAAAGCCCAATGAAAGCTTAAACACTGTAATTTGATAATATCAATTTAGTTTAACAAAATATTTTCCCAATTGAAATAGTTTTGACACACAACTTTGAAAGAAATTCTGCCCAGAAAACACATTTTCAGCCTGTAGCTTCCAACTTTGAAAATTCATGAAAAATTCATTTGACATCCAAATTGGGCAAACCTAATATTTTTTGGAAGTAAACATATGAGAGTGTAAAATTAGAAATTTAAGCCATGATCCCAATTCCAAAGGTTAGTGAAATAAATCATCTAAAAATATGTTTTCTAGCTGCAATAAAAACATGGACAACAGATAGTCTTGGATTTTAAAAAAAATTTAGAAATGCTCTCAAATTGTGAAAAAATTCTGAATAGTGCAAAATCTGTAGGAAAAGTTTCAGTAAAAATTTCAAGGGAATTGAAGGACCAAAGTTCCATATAAAAATTCATTTCCAGACCGGGTAAGAAAAGATTTAAATTTCCAACAACTAGCTCGCAACTTCAAAAATTCATAACTAATTCATTTTAAATCCAAATTACATGAAAAAACAAAATGGAAGCTAATTGATTATATTTTCATGTTATATATTTTATTTGACAAGATTTATTTTAAGTTAAAATAGTTAAAGGGCAGAATACAAGTCCTTCTCTTCTATGCATGTAAAACACTCAATAATGACATAAAAATACTTCAAAATAATAAATCAATACCTCACTAAAGAATTGAATCTCTAGATACCAAAGCAAAACTAGGAGTTAGGCTAGATCCTTCAAGGGTTTTGAAGAGGAGGATGAGGGGAACAAAAAGTATTCCAACCTTTATGGTCTAAAGTAAGTGGAAGGGCCTCAAAGATCAAGGTCAATGCCTAAAGTTTCAAGCTTCATCCATGGAGGCTAGGGTTTTGTGGTGAGGAAGAAATAGATGAAATGTGAAAATGTGTTAGTGTAGGAAATAGAAATCCTCCACTCACTATATGATCCTACACCATGGTCAACACACACATCTATAGTCAATTGCACAAAAACCCTCCTTTAAAACCATAATCCCAAAGTGACCCAAAGACATTTGCAAGACTAAATTGTGAACCAACACTTGTCACCAATCCGTGGCTCCTTCCTAGGCTTAATCCCACACCTACACTTGTCAACCATCCAAGTCAACAGGTGCACCAATCCTAGGACAACAAGTGGGTGAATCCTCACCCTCGAAATGTCATCATCCAATACATCAAAGTGTTTCCACACAAATGTCAACAAGTGGACCAATGGGAGTGTGACACTTGTCACACTTTTCAAAAATTGCAAAAAGGTCCTTTTTGAAAATATCTTCCAAATTTAATTACAAAATGGTCCCCAAGAAGAAAAATAATTACTTTATTTAATTACACTAAAACTCCACAAGTTAAGAAGAATTACACTAAAGTATGCATTAATGTCCTTTTATGAAGGAAGTAAGCAATCAACATGCTTTTCTAGAAAGGTAAAAATACCACTATCATGGATATCAAATATCATGCATGCATGCAAAACTGGAATCAAATCCGAGCACAAAAAGTGAGGTTGTGAAAGGAAAAAGGATAAACGAGAAAAAGACAAAATGTGAATAGTGTTCGGTAAAATAAAATATGGAAATGACACAATCCACAAATGAAGTTGTCAATCCAAGGAAAAGAGTCTCGAAAATCATTCCAGAGCACTCGAGATGACATCAAGTGATGAAAAACCGAACCCAAAAAGGAAAAGCCAACGAAAAAAAAAAATATCCGTTAAAATCTAAGAAAAAGAAAAGGAAGAAAAATGACCGGTTGATTACAACCTACCCACCTTAAAGGGATTTCGTCCCCGAAATCCAGCCCCACCAAAACAAAAAGGCAAAACCGGGATAACTACGGAGTACATATCTGAGTATCCCTCACAACATGCTACGAAAGCAATCACAAAACTGAAGACAACGTACAACCCCATGTCATTCTTACCCACATGTTCACGACAGGACAACCCCTCAAAAGAAAAGTGATCACATGGCCACACCACAAGTCGAAACTCACACACAGAACTTAAGGCCAGACGAGGGAACGGAAGACAACAATCGAAAACACCCCTCCTGACGAACCATCATAAGGAACCAAAAACAACCACCAACAGAACTCCAAGATATCCATGAATCAAATCAAAGTACTAAACAAAGATGACATGGCAGTACGAATAGCGACCAGAACCCGCCCACGATGTACTCAAATGTGTGGTAGCAAAGACAATTCCTAGTGCCCGCCCACACTTACTCATCAGTAAGGTAGCATCGATGGCAACTAGCACCATCCCACAGCACACAACTTATACGGTAGCATGACAGTATAAGGCACCAATTCATAACCTGCCCTCACTAGGTCTACCCATGAAACCTCTCTATACAAATGACGTCAATGTCAAAAATGATCATTACCAAAAGCACTACGGAAACCAACATTTTGTGAGAGTTGAGATATGGTCCAAAGATGTCCGGCCGGACCATCTTGGCAAATCCTAAAACTCTGACAACAATGCCATAGGTACCGCTACACTTAAGGCCTTAAATCCTCAATACAAAAAGACCAACAATTTTAACTTCTCGAAACACTACTATCAACAACATCAATTATGAATCCAAAGTCTGACAAGCCAAACAACATCTCCAAAATCCCAAATATCATCCTAAAATAGATCAACTATAAGACTACTCACCGTAATCAAACATCGGATCAAAATCCCGTTCACGGATAACTAGATCCTCGAAATACAAGTCCACGAAGTGGCACACACACCAAAATTTGACAACCAAGGTCATAGAACGAGTCTCTCAAAATCGTAGTTGACAACACCAAGCTAAATCAAAATTCCTCAATTTCGATCCATGCATAAACAACCACTGGAACTACAATTCCTCAAGGCCATGCCTAGTTATAACTAGGACGAGAAAACTCCACAAGTAAGCCATATCCAACAATGATCCTCCAAAACTCCTCCTAAGAGTCAACCACATCCAGGTCTCCAAAACTGGAACAAGTCTCCAAAAGACATTCTCAAAAAAGCATCGAGCTCGCCTTACAATCAAACAAATACTCAATGATATGGACACAAGTCCCCATAAAATGATCTCACACCAATTAACTCACTTCGAGCACCACAATTCCGTCAAAAACCACAGCAAAAACTCCCCAAGGAAGACACGAAAGAAAGGGAACCACCAGTCCTAAAAAGGATAACACCACAACCCCATCTCTGAAATGAAAGACAACAAGGTCAAAGACTTCACCCCCTACATGGAAGTAAGTCGACCAAAATCCATCAAATCCTCACCAAGGGCTCAAAACAACAATGGTGATCCCCACGGACCAACCAACCAAGAACTGTGCATAACGCAACGAAAAGAAGAGACTCACTCTTTTTAAAGTCTTTAACACGAAGCAACACAAAACCATTGTGGAAACCCGCATACAGACTACGTGCGACCAAGGTTAAAGAATGGGAAAACTAAACCTGGAAGTCATGCATATGACAAGGAATGCAACTACCAGAAAGAAAATCTACTCACATAGAAGAAAATAAAAAGCACATGCTGCACGTCTCCAAATAAACATAAAAGCATGTCATTAAAGCGCAGTAACAACATGGCATCACGAAGCATATAAGAAAGGCATGCTATCGCCATACAACAAGAAGGCAAATGTGGATAGACCTCCACCTACTAATGCATCACAATATCATAAATCATACTACTAACATGGTAGTAAATGAAACTATAGAAAACAAAAGTGATGCAAGAATGAACCCTATAGACCTCGTGTCCTAGAGTGCCTAGCTAAAAAGGAAGGACCAGTCCTAGCCATACATTGACTCAAAAAACCAATGCAACAACAACCTGTCTCAAAATAAACGTGAGCCCTTACCACAATGGTAAGACTCTTACAATCCATCTTTGGATCTAAGGGTGACACTACAAGTGACACTAACAATGCAATGCTCTCTCTACCCGAAGCATCTATCAATCGACTTGATCCCAAAAGCGTCATCGCGCAAGAAGTACTCCAAAGAAAATGGCAACTATAGCCATGCCAACAACAACCAAATCAATCACCACGACTGATCCCCAAAACATACACCATCATCATCGATCAAAAGGATAACTCCTATCAAAACAAAATCGACACTGATTCCATCTGAACTGCACATGTAGCATGCCAGTGCGGTAACATGACTGTGCCATGCACCCGCCCACAACGTACCCGCCCACGAAAAACGCAAGTTCTAGAGGAATCATCCTGAACAATCAAGGATCCTAAGAGGTCCATAACCTCATAATGGCCCAAAACCAACAAATCCACCACTACGGTAACGCCAAATGACTCATCTCACAAGAGCCTAAACAAAAGGTGACCATCCACCTACCTCAAACCAATACTTGGTCGACAACTACCTATGCTACCACGAAACTGTGACTACAATCACCATCAACCTCAACTCGTGCCTCAATGACCAATCCCATGTCATGCCAAATATGCAACACAATTATGCGTATATAATTCTAATCTAGCATACGTCACATGTCATGCTCTTTACATTAGAATAAAACAATGCTAAACAAACGGCATACAACATGTAGCACGTAAGCACATAAACGTGTTATCAACCAAAACATGTTATCATAAAGCATATAAACACATAGAGCATGGCAACAAAAGCATGATATGCACCCAAAACCCGTCGTCCTAAGGTTTTTGAACCTAGGAGCTCTGATGCCACCTGTGACGACCCTAGTTTTTCAACCGAGTGTGTCCTGTGATGAACCAAAAGAATGACCTGATAACGGATCCGAAAGGCGGAAACGAAGGAAACTAAGTGGCCACTAGAGATGTACGTTTTCCCTAAGGCATTAAAATGACTCCCCATGGCATGATCAAATTGTATTATATGCTATTGTGTGATGATGTGAACATACACGCAAGTGTAAAATGGTATTTTAAACATGCTACAATGGCCAATGGCCTTATTACAACTCATTTACAACATTTGACATGTCAGGCCTCCAAGTTAGAAAAATTACATTTCATAGACAAATCATGAACATGCTAACACTTGCATGTGAACAAGAATGCTTCTAAAGAAGCTGCAATCTCTAATCTTGTATCTTGTACCTGGAATATGCCCTAGTATCGTAGGGGTGAGTAAGATAAAGCTACTCATAAGAAATGAGCATGTATCGACCTAAAGATTTACAAGTTGCATGATTTAATTATTGTGGTTCATTCCACCTAACGTCTATGTCAAAGTGAGACTCCGGGAGCATCCTAGCTATCTAAGATCATTTCTAGCATCAATCACCTCATTCATGCAATTTTAATAATATAGGGTCATGCTTACACAAAGCAACAACATAGGAGCATGCTTACACAAAGCAACAACATAGTGGTTCTCAAGGTTATTAACTTGAAGTTTAAAATGCAACATCAACTAAATATAACAATTTAGCATAATTAGAATATCTAACACCACACATCAAGACATAGATTCTCTAGATTATCAACTAGCAATCTAAAAGTGTGAAATCAACTAAATATATCAATTTAGTATGGATGTACTTAACAACATCAAATCGCCAATTACCAAAACCGCCAATTACCAAAAGCACAAGTCACAATTAAACATTGGTTGCCAACTTGGAATTGAATGCGAAATCAAATAGTGGAAGACTTGGACATCACAGCTTGGATTTCCGCCGAGACAAGGCAAATTTGGAGCTACTAACCCCTAGGCAGCCTACCAAACGCGCGAACTTTATAGGGCTAATTTGGAGCTACTAATCCCCAGGCAGCTTACCTAACGCGCGAACTTTTGACTTAGAGGACTCTTGTCCCCGTACTAGAGCCAAACCCTAGCCATCACAGCTTAACAATGTCCCAAGCAACTCCAAAATAAATAAGTTAACAACTTATATACGTATTAAACAGTACACGAAACTACCTTCATGCACAAGTAGGTTGTAACCACACAACGAATGCTCTAAATCCATAACTACTATAGGATGACAATGTTGAATATTTAGAGCGTGATTCGTTATGCGCTATAATAACATCACATGTGGAATTTTCAGAGCGCGATTCGTTACGCGCTATAACAATATAATCCAATATTAAAACATAACTCATAAATCCATTATAAGTCAAAAGCCATGCGTTAAACATACTATCAATGATAAGTACATGAGTTAATTAATAATACAATACAAACGGAATTTAATCAATAAACTAATTAAATTCTCTAGGTTTCAAATCTCAATCAAATGGCCTCCAATTAATACATGATAAACAATATAGCATGGTCATTACATACACCACATCAAAACTCGATTAGGCCATAAGAACAATTAAGTGGAATTTAATTAAATCATGATAATCAAATCCCTAACCTCTAAAACAACATCAAATGGTTCCAAATTAACATAAGCTTGAACATAAGTCATAGTTATCACAAATATCAAGTTAAACACTTAATTAGGCCAATAGAACCCATAATTAGATTTTAATTAATCATTTAATTAAAAGCTCTAGATTTTCATACTTGTCCAAATGCTCTCAAATTAAAGTATGTTAACAAACATGCTAAGACTTAATTTAAAAACATACTACAAGTTCATTTCATGAAAAGTATGGCCATGGGATTTAATCTTTCACCAAAGATAAATATGAAATAAAAAGTGCAATTCTTATTCAATTAATCCCAATTTAATATATGTTAACAAATATATTAAAACATGATTTTCTAGCATGCCACAATTCCATTCTAAGTTATACACATCCTTGTGAATTAAATTTCATACAAAGAAATAATTAATACTAATTTTCTAGAATTGATACAAGGCATGCAATTAAGTTGTATAATCATGCTAAACACTCAATACAACACACACAAAATCGTAGAACATCCCCTACCTCAATTGGAATGAAAATCCTAATTACCACCGAAGTGAAATCGCCCCAAATTTTTGGTCCGCAAGACAGATATTTCAGCCTGTTACCTTCAACTTGGGAAATTCATAAAAAATTCAATTATAATCCAAATTGAATGAATCCAAAGCCCAATGAAAGCTTAAACACTGTAATATGATAATATCAATTTAGTTTAACAAAATATTTTCCCAATTGAAATAGTTTTGACACACAACTTTGAAAGAAATTCTGCCCAAAAAACACATTTTCAGCCTGTAGTTTCCAACTTTGAAAATTCATGAAAAATTCATTTGACATCCAAATTGGGCAAACCTAATTTTTTTTGGAAGTAAACAGATGAGAGTGTAAAACTAGAAATTTAAGCCATGATCCCATGTCAAAAGTTTAGTGAAATAAATCATCTAAAAATATGTTTTAAAGCTGCAATAAAAACATGGACAACAGATAGTCTTGGATTTTTAAAAAAATTTAGAAACGCACTCAAATTGTGAAAAAATTCTGTGTAGTGTAAAATCCATAGGAAAAGTTTCAGTAAAAATTTCAAGGTAATTGAAGGACCAAAGTTGCATATAAAAATTCATTTCCGGACCGGATAAGAAAAGATTTAAATTTCCAACAACTAGCTCGCAACTTCAAAAATTCATAACTAATGCATTTTAAATCCAAATTACATGAAACGAAAACTAAATGGAAGCTAATTGATTATATTTTCATGTTACATATTTAATTTGACAAGATTTATTTTAAGTTAAAATAGTTTAAGGGCAAAATACAAGTCCTTCTCTTCTATGCATGTAAAACACTCAATAATGACATAAAAATACTTCAAAATAATAGATCAATACCTCACTAAAAAACTGAATCTCTAGATACCAAAGCAAAACTAGGAGTTAGGCTTGATCCTTCAAAGGTTTTGAAGAGGAGGATGAGGGGAACAAAAAGTATTCCAACCTTTATGGTCTAAAGTAAGTGGAAGGGCCTCAAAGGTCAAGGTCAATGCCTAAAGCTTCAAGCTTCATTCATGGAGGCTAGGGTTTTGTGGTGAGGAAGAAATAGATGAAATGTGAAAATGTGTGAGTGGAGGAAATAGAAGTCCTCCACTCACTATGTGATCCTACACCATGGTCAACACACACATCTATGGTCAATTGCACAAAAACCCTCCTTTAAAACCATAATCCCAAAGTGACCCAAAGACATTTGCAAGACTAAATTGTGAACCTACACTTGTCACCAATCCATGGCTCCTTCCTAGGCTTAATCCCACACCTACACTTGTCAACCATCCAAGTCAACAGGTGCACCAATCCTAGGCCAACAAGTGGGTGAATCCTCACACTCTAAATGTCATCATCCAATGCATCAAAGTGTTTCCACACAAATGTCAACAAGTGGACCAATGAGAGTGTGACACTTGTCACACTTTTCAAAAATTGCAAAAAGGTCCTTTTTTAAAATATCTTCCAAATTTAATTACAAAATGGTCCCCAAGATGAAAAATAATTACTTTATTTAATTACACTAAAACTCCACAAGTTAAGAAGAATTATACTAAAGTATGCATTAATGTCCTTTTATGAAGGAAGTAAGCAATCAACATGCTATTCTAGAAAGGTAAAAATACCACTATCATGGAAATCAAATATCATGAATGCATGCAAAACTGGAATCAAATCCGAGCACAAAAAGTGAGGTTGTGAAAGGAAAAAGGATAAACGAGAAAAAAACAAAATGTGAATAGTGTTCGGTAAAATAAAATATGGAAATGACACAATCCACAAATGAAGTTGTCAATCCAAGGAAAAGAGTCTCGAAAATCATTCCAGAGCACTCGAGACGACATCAAGTGATGAAAAACCGAACCCAAAAAGGAAAAGACAACGAAAAAAAAAAATATCCGTTAAAATCTAAGAAAAAGAAAAGGAAGAAAAATGACCGGGTCATTACAACATTCCCACCTTAAAGGGATTTCGTCCCCGAAATCCAGCCCCACCAAAACGAAAAGGTAAAACTGGGATAACTACGGAGTACATCTCTGAGTATCCCTCACAACATGCTACGAAAGCAATCACAAAACTGAAGACAACGTACAACCCCATGTCATTCGTACCCACGTGTTCACGACAGGACAACCCCTCAAAAGAAAAGTGATCACATGGCCACACCACAAGTCCAAACTCACACACAGAACTTAAGGCCAGACGAGGGAACGGAAGACAACAATCGAAAGCACCCCTCCTGACGAACCATCACAAGGAACCAAAAACAAGCACCAACAGAACTCCATAACTACTATAGGATGACAATGTTAACAACTTATATACGTATTAAACAGTACACGAAACTACCTTCATGCACTAGTAGGTTGTAACCACACAACACATGCTCTAAATCCATAACTACTATAGGATGACAATGTTGAATATTCAGAGCGTGATTCGTTACGCGCTATAATAACATCAGATGTCGAATTTTCAGAGCGCGATTCGTTACGCGCTATAACAATATAATCCAATATTGAAACATAACTCATAAATCCATTATAAGTCAAAAGCCATGCGTTAAACATACTATCAATGATAAGTACATGAGTTAATTAATAATACAATAGAAACGGAATTTAATCAATAAACTAATTAAATTCCCTAGGTTTCAAATCTCAATCAAATGGCCTCCAATTAATACATGATAAACAATATAGCATGGTCATTACATACACCACATCAAAACTCGATTAGGCCATAAGAACAATAAAGTGGAATTTAATTAAATCATGATAATCAAATCCCTA
Source organism: Cornus florida (assembly GCF_030987335.1). Taxonomy (NCBI): domain Eukaryota; kingdom Viridiplantae; phylum Streptophyta; class Magnoliopsida; order Cornales; family Cornaceae; genus Cornus; species Cornus florida. The sequence continues at coordinate 36,782,091 of NW_026775571.1, read as the reverse complement.
ACCTCTAAAACAATATCAAATGGTTCCAAATTAACTTAAGCTTGAACATAAGTCATAGTTATCACAAATATCAAGTTAAACACTTAATTAGGCCAATAGAACCCTTAATTAGATTTTAATTAATCATTTTAATTAAAATCTCTAGATTTTCATACTTGTCCAAATGCTCTCAAATTAAAGTATGTTAACAAACATGCTAAGACTTAATTTAAAAACATACTACAAGTTCATTTCATGAAAAGTATGGCCATGTGATTTAATCTTTCACCAAAGATAAATATGAAATAAAAAGTGCAATTCTTATTCAATTAATCCCAATTTAATATATGTTAACAAACATATTAAAACATGATTTTCTAGCATGCCACAATTCCATTCTAAGTTATACACATCCTTGTGAATTAAATTTCATACAAAGAAATAATTAATACTAATTTTCTAGAATTGATACAAGGCATGCAATTAAGTTTTATAATCATGCTAAACACTCAATACAACACACACAAAATCGTAGAACATCCCCTACCTCAATTGGAATGAAAATCCTAATTACCACCGAAGTGAAATCGCCCCAAATTTTTGGTCCGCAAGACAGATATTTCAGCCTGTTACCTTCAACTTGGGAAATTCATAAAAAATTCAATTATAATCCAAATTGAATGAATCCAAAGCCCAATGAAAGCTTAAACACTGTAATATGATAATATCAATTTAGTTTAACAAAATATTTTCCCAATTGAATTAGTTTTGACCCACAACTTTGAAAGAAATTCTGCCCAAAAAACACATTTTCAGCCCGTAGTTTCCAACTTTGAAAATTCATGAAAAATTCATTTGACATCCAAATTGGGCAAACCTAATTTTTTTGGAAGTAAACAGATGAGAGTGTAAAACTAGAAATTTAAGCCATGATCCCATGTCAAAAGGTTAGTGAAATAAATCATCTAAAAATATGTTTTACAGTTGCAATAAAAACATGGACAACAGATAGTCTTGGATTTTTAAAAAAATTTAGAAACGCACTCAAATTGTGAAAAAATTCTGAGAAGTGTAAAATCCATAGGAAAAGTTTCAGTAAAAATTTCAATGCAATTAAAGGACCAAAGTTCCATATAAAAATTCATTTCCAGACCGGATAAGAAAAGATTTAAATTTCCAACAAATAGCTCGCAACTTCAAAAATTCATAACTAATTCATTTTAAATCCAAATTACATGAAACAAAAACAAAATGGAAGCTAATTGATTATATTTTCATGTTATATATTTTATTTGACAAGATTTATTTTAAGTTAAAATAGTTAAAGGGCAGAATACAAGTCCTTCTCTTCTATGCATGTAAAACACTCAATAATGACATAAAAATACTTCAAAATAATAGATCAATACCTCACTAAAGAATTGAATCTCTAGATACCAAAGCAAAACTAGGAGTTAGGCTAGATCCTTCAAGGGTTTTGAAGAGGAGGATGAGGGGAACAAAAAGTATTCCAACCTTTATGGTCTAAAGTAAGTGGAAGGGCCTCAAAGATCAAGGTCAATGCCTAAAGTTTCAAGCTTCATCCATGGAGGCTAGGGTTTTGTGGTGAGGAAGAAATAGATGAAATGTGAAAATGTGTTAGTGGAGGAAATAGAAATCCTCCACTCACTATATGATCCTACACCATGGTCAACACACACATCTATGGTCAATTGCACAAAAACCCTCCTTTAAAACCATAATCCCAAAGTGACCCAAAGACATTTGCAAGACTAAATTGTGAACCAACACTTGTCACCAATCCGTGGCTCCTTCCTAGGCTTAATCCCACACCTACACTTGTCAACCATCCAAGTCAACAGGTGCACCAATCCTAGGCCAACAAGTGGGTGAATCCTCGCCCTCGAAATGTCATCATCCAATACATCAAAGTGTTTCCACACAAATGTCAACAAGTGGACCAATGAGAGTGTGACACTTGTCACACTTTTCAAAAATTGCAAAAAGGTCCTTTTTGAAAATATCTTCCAAATTTAATTACAAAATGGTCCCCAAGAAGAAAAATAATTACTTTATTTAATTACACTAAAACTCCACAAGTTAAGAAGAATTACACTAAAATATGCATTAATGTCCTTTTATGAAGGAAGTAAGCAATCAACATGCTTTTCTAGAAAGGTAAAAATACCACTATCATGGATATCAAATATCATGCATGCATGCAAAACTGGAATCAAATCCGAGCACAAAAAGTGAGGTTGTGAAAGGAAAAAGGATAAACGAGAAAAAAACAAAATGTGAATAGTGTTCGGTAAAATAAAATATGGAAATGACACAATCCACAAATGAAGTTGTCAATCCAAGGAAAAGAGTCTCGAAAATCATTCCAGAGCACTCGAGATGACATCAAGTGATGAAAAACTGAACCCAAAAAGGAAAAGCCAACGAAAAAAAAAAATATCCGTTAAAATCTAAGAAAAAGAAAAGGAAGAAAAATGACCGGTTGATTATAACCTACCCACCTTAAAGGGATTTCGTCCCCGAAATCCAGCCCTACCAAAACAAAAAGGCAAAACCAAGATAACTACGGAGTACATCTCTGAGTATCCCTCACAACATGCTACGAAAGCAATCACAAAACTGAAGACAACGTACAACCCCATGTCATTCTTACCCACATGTTCACGACAGGACAACCCCTCAAAAGAAAAGTGTTCACATGGCCACACCACAAGTCGAAACTCACACACAGAACTTAAGGCCAGACGAGGGAACGGAAGACAACAATCGAAAGCACCCCTCCTGACGAACCATCATAAGGAACCAAAAACAACCACCAACAGAACTCCAAGATATCCATGAATCAAATCAAAGTACTAAACAAAGATGACATGGCAGTACGAATAGCGACCAGAACCCGCCCACGATGTACTCAAATGTGTGGTAGCAAAGACAATTCCTAGTGCCCGCCCACACTTACTCATCAGTAAGGTAGCATCGATGGCAACTAGCACCATCCCACAGCACACAACTTATACGGTAGCATGACAGTATAAGGCACCAATTCATAACCTGCCCTCACTAGGTCTACCCATGAAACCTCTCTATACAAATGACGTCAATGTCAAAAATGATCATTACCAAAAGCACTACGGAAACCAACATTTTGTGAGAGTTGAGATATGGTCCAAAGATGTCCGGCCGGACCATCCTGGCAAATCCTAAAACTCTGACAACAATGCCATAGGTACCGCTACACTTAAGGCCTTAAATCCTCAATACAAAAAGACCAACAATTTTAACTTCTCGAAACACTACTATCAACAACATCAATTACGAATCCAAAGTCTGACAAGCCAAACAACATCTCCAAAATCCCAAATATCATCCTAAAATAGATCAACTATAAGACTACTCACCGTAATCAAACATCGGATCAAAATCCCGTTCACGGATAACTAGATCCTCGAAATACAAGTCCACGAAGTGGCACACACACCAAAATTTGACAACCAAGGTCATAGAACGAGTCTCTCAAAATCGTAGTTGACAACACCAAGCTAAATCAAAATTCCTCAATTTCGATCCATGCATAAACAACCACTGGAACTACAATTCCTCAAGGCCATGCCTAGTTATAACTAGGACGAGAAAACTCCACAAGTAAGCCATATCCAACAATGATCCTCCAAAACTCCTCCTAAGAGTCAACCACATCCTGGCCTCCAAAACTGGAACAAGTCTCCAAAAGACATTCTCAAAAAAGCATCGAGCTCGCCTTACAATCAAACAAATACTCAATGATATGGACACAAGTCCCCATAAAATGATCTCACACCAATTAACTCACTTCGAGCACCACAATTCCGTCAAAAACCACAGCAAAAACTCCCCAAGGAAGACACGAAAGAAAGGGAACCACCAGTCCTAAAAAGGATAACACCACAACCCCATCTCTGAAATGAAAGACAACAAGGTCAAAGACTTCACCCCCTACATGGAAGTAAGTCGACCAAAATCCATCAAATCCTCACCAAGGGCTCAAAACAACAATGGTGATCCTCACGGACCAACCAACCAAGAACTGTGCATAACGCAACGAAAAGAAGAGACTCACTCTTTTTAAAGTCTTTAACACGAAGCAACACAAAACCATTGTGGAAAACTGCATACAGACTACGTGCGACCAAGGTTAAAGAATGGGAAAACTAAACCTGGAAGTCATGCATATGACAAGGAATGCAACTACCAGAAAGAAAATCTACTCACATAGAAGAAAATAAAAAGCACATGCTGCACGTCTCCAAATAAACACAAAAGCATGTCATTAAAGCGCAGTAACAACATGGCATCACGAAGCATATAAGAAAGGCATGCTATCGCCATACAACAAGAAGGCAAATGTGGATAGACCTCCACCTACTAATGCATCACAATATCATAAATCATACTACTAACATGGTAGTAAATGAAACTATAGAAAACAAAAGTGATGCAAGAATGAACCCTATAGACCTCGTGTCCTAGAGTGCCTAGCTAAAAAGGAAGGACCAGTCCTAGCCATACATTGACTCAAAAAACCAATGCAACAACAACCTGTCTCAAAATAAACGTGAGCCCTTACCACAATGGTAAGACTCTTACAATCTATCTTTGGATCTAAGGGTGACACTACAAGTGACACTAACAATGCAATGCTCTCTCTACCCGAAGCATCTATCAATCGACTTGATCCCAAAAGCGTCATCGCGCAAGGAGTACTCCAAAGAAAATGGCAACTATAGCCATGCCAACAACAACCAAATCAATCACCACGACTGATCCCCAAAACATACACCATCATCATCGATCAAAAGGATAACTCCTATCAAAACAAAATCGACACTGATTCCATCTGAACTGCACATGTAGCATGCCAGTGCGGTAACATGACTGTGCCATGCACCCGCCCACAACGTACCCGCCCACGAAAAACGCAAGTTCTAGAGGAATCATCCTGAACAATCAAGGATCCTAAGAGGTCCATAACCTCATAATGGCCCAAAACCAACAAATCCACCACTACGGTAACGCCAAATGACTCATCTCACAAGAGCCTAAACAAAAGGTGACCATCCACCTACCTCAAACCAATACTTGGTCGACAACAACCTATACTACCACGAAACTGTGACTACAATCACCATCAACCTCAACTCGTGCCTCAATGACCAATCCCATGTCATGCCAAATATGCAACACAATTATGCGTATATAATTCTAATCTAGCATACGTCACATGTCATGCTCTTTACATTAGAATAAAACAATGCTAAACAAACGGCATACAACATGTAGCACGTAAGCACATAAACGTGTTATCAACCAAAACATGTTATCATAAAGCATATAAACACATAGAGCATGGCAACAAAAGCATGATATGCACCCAAAACCCGTCGTACTAAGGTTTTTGAACCTAGGAGCTCTGATGCCACCTGTGACGACCCTAGTTTTTCAACCGAGTGTGTCCTGTGATGAACCAAAAGAATGACCCGATAACGGATCCGAAAGGCGGAAACGAAGGAAACTAAGTGGCCACTAGAGATGTACGTTTTCCCTAAGGCATTAAAATGACTCCCCATGGCATGATCAAATTGTATTATATGCTATTGTGTGATGATGTGAACATACACGCAAATGTAAAATGGTATTTTAAACATGCTACAATGGCCAATGGCCTTATTACAACTCATTTACAACATTTGACATGTCAGGCCTCCAAGTTAGAAAAATTACATTTCATAGACAAATCATGAACATGCTAACACTTGCATGTGAACAAGAATGCTTCTAAAGAAGCTGCAATCTCTAATCTTGTATCTTGTACCTGGAATATGCCCTAGTATCGTAGGGGTGAGTAAGATAAAGCTACTCATAAGAAATGAGCATGTATCGACCTAAAGATTTACAAGTTGCATGATTTAATTATTGTGGTTCATTCCACCTAACGTCTATGTCAAAGTGAGACTCCGGGAGCATCCTAGCTATCTAAGATCATTTCTAGCATCAATCACCTCATTCATGCAATTTTAATAATATAGGGTCATGCTTATACAAAGCAACAACATAGGAGCATGCTTACACAAAGCAACAACATAGTGGTTCTCAAGGTTATTAACTTGAAGTTTAAAATGCAACATCAACTAAATATAACAATTTAGCATAATTAGAATATCTAACACCACACATCAAGACATAGATTCTCTAGATTATCAACTAGCAATCTAAAAGTGTGAAATCAACTAAATATATCAATTTAGTATGGATGTACTTAACAACATCAAATCGCCAATTACCAAAACCGCCAATTACCAAAACCACAAGTCACAATTAAACATTGGTTGCCAACTTGGAATTGAATGCGAAATAAAATAGTGGAAGACTTAGACATCACAGCTTGGATTTCCGCCGAGACAAGGCAAATTTGGAGCTACTAACCCCTAGGCAGCCTACCAAACGCGCGAACTTTATAGGGCTAATTTGGAGCTACTAACCCCCAGGCAGCTTACCTAACGCGCGAACTTTTGACTTAGAGGACTCTTGTCCCCGTACTAGAGCCAAACCCTAGCCATCGCAGCTTAACAATGTCCCAAGCAACTCCAAAACAAATAAGTTAACAACTTATATACGTATTAAACAGTACACGAAACTACCTTCATGCACAAGTAGGTTGTAACCACACAACGAATGCTCTAAATCCATAACTACTATAGGATGACAATGTTGAATATTTAGAGCGTGATTCGTTATGCGCTATAATAACATCACATGTCGAATTTTCAGAGCGCGATTCGTTACGCGCTATAACAATATAATCCAATATTAAAACATAACTCATAAATCCATTATAAGTCAAAAGCCATGCGTTAAACATACTATCAATGATAAGTACATGAGTTAATTAATAATACAATAGAAACGGAATTTAATCAATAAACTAATTAAATTCTCTAGGTTTCAAATCTCAATCAAATGGCCTCCAATTAATACATGATAAACAATATAGAATGGTCATTACATACACCACATCAAAACTCGATTAGGCCATAAGAACAATAAAGTGGAATTTAATTAAATCATGATAATCAAATCCCTAACCTCTAAAACAACATCAAATGGTTCCAAATTAACATAAGCTTGAACATAAGTCATAGTTATCACAAATATCAAGTTAAACACTTAATTAGGCCAATAGAACCCATAATTAGATTTTAATTAATCATTTAATTAAAAGCTCTAGATTTTCATACTTGTCCAAATGCTCTCAAATTAAAGTATGTTAACAAACATGCTAAGACTTAATTTAAAAACATACTACAAGTTCATTTCATGAAAAGTATGGCCATGGGATTTAATCTTTCACCAAAGATAAATATGAAATAAAAAGTGCAATTCTTATTCAATTAATCCCAATTTAATATATGTTAACAAATATATTAAAACATGATTTTCTAGCAAGCCACAATTCCATTCTAAGTTATACACATTCTTGTGAATTAAATTTCATACAAAGAAATAATTAATACTAATTTTCTAGAATTGATACAAGGCATGCAATTAAGTTGTATAATCATGCTAAACACTCAATACAACACACACAAAATCGTAGAACATCCCCTACCTCAATTGGAATGAAAATCCTAATTACCACCGAAGTGAAATCGCCCCAAATTTTTGGTCCGCAAGACAGATATTTCAGCCTGTTACCTTCAACTTGGGAAATTCATAAAAAATTCAATTATAATCCAAATTGAATGAATCCAAAGCCCAATGAAAGCTTAAACACTGTAATATGATAATATTAATTTAGTTTAACAAAATATTTTCCCAATTGAAATAGTTTTGACACACAACTTTGAAAGAAATTCTGCCCAAAAAACACATTTTCAGCCTGTAGTTTCCAACTTTGAAAATTCATGAAAAATTCATTTGACATCCAAATTGGGCAAACCTAATTTTTTTTGGAAGTAAACAGATGAGAGTGTAAAACTAGAAATTTAAGCCATGATCCCATGTCAAAAGTTTAGTGAAATAAATCATTTAAAAATATGTTTTAAAGCTGCAACAAAAACATGGACAACAGATAGTCTTGGATTTTTAAAAAAATTTAGAAACGCACTCAAATTGTGAAAAAATTCTGAGTAGTGTAAAATCTATAGGAAAAGTTTCAGTAAAAATTTCAAGGTAATTGAAGGACCAAAGTTGCATATAAAAATTCATTTCCGGACTGGATAAGAAAAGATTTAAATTTCCAACAACTAGCTCGCAACTTCAAAAATTCATAACTAATGCATTTTAAATCCAAATTACATGAAACGAAAACTAAATGGAAGCTAATTGATTATATTTTCATGTTATATATTTAATTTGACAAGATTTATTTTAAGTTAAAATAGTTTAAGGGCAAAATACAAGTCATTCTCTTCTAGGCATGTAAAACACTCAATAATGACATAAAAATACTTCAAAATAATAGATCAATACCTCACTAAAGAACTGAATCTCTAGATACCAAAGCAAAACTAGGAGTTAGGCTTGATCCTTTAAGGTTTTTGAAGAGGAGGATGAGGGGAACAAAAAGTATTCCAACCTTTATGGTCTAAAGTAAGTGGAAGGGCCTCAAAGGTCAAGGTCAATGCCTAAAGCTTCAAGCTTCATTCATGGAGGCTAGGGTTTTGTGGTGAGGAAGAAATAGATGAAATGTGAAAATGTGTGAGTGGAGGAAATAGAAGTGCTCCACTCACTATGTGATCCTACACCATGGTCAACACACACATCTATGGTCAATTGCACAAAAACCCTCCTTTAAAACCATAATCCCAAAGTGACCCAAAGATATTTGCAAGACTAAATTGTGAACCTACACTTGTCACCAATCCATGGCTCCTTCCTAGGCTTAATCCCACACCTACACTTGTCAACCATCCAAGTCAACAGGTGCACCAATCCTAGGCCAACAAGTGGGTGAATCCTCACACTCTAAATGTCATCATCCAATGCATCAAAGTGTTTCCACACAAATGTCAACAAGTGGACCAATGAGAGTGTGACACTTGTCACACTTTTCAAAAATTACAAAAAGGTCCTTTTTTAAAATATCTTCCAAATTTAATTACAAAATGGTCCCCAAGATGAAAAATAATTACTTTATTTAATTACACTAAAACTCCACAAGTTAAGAAGAATTACACTAAAGTATGCATTAATGTCCTTTTATGAAGGAAGTAAGCAATCAACATGCTTTTCTAGAAAGGTAAAAATACCACTATCATGGAAATCAAATATCATGAATGCATGCAAAACTGGAATCAAATCCGAGCACAAAAAGTGAGGTTGTGAAAGGAAAAAGGATAAACGAGAAAAAAACAAAATGTGAATAGTGTTCGGTAAAATAAAATATGGAAATGACACAATCCACAAATGAAGTTGTCAATCCAAGGAAAAGAGTCTCGAAAATCATTCCAGAGCACTCGAGACGACATCAAGTGATGAAAAACCGAACCCAAAAAGGAAAAGACAACGAAAAAAAAAAATATCCGTTAAAATCTAAGAAAAAGAAAAGGAAGAAAAATGACCGGGTCATTACAACATTCCCACCTTAAAGGGATTTCGTCCCCGAAATCCAGCCCCACCAAAACGAAAAGGTAAAACTGGGATAACTACGGAGTACATCTCTGAGTATCCCTCACAACATGCTACGAAAGCAATCACAAAACTGAAGACAACGTACAACCCCATGTCATTCGTACCCACGTGTTCACGACAGGACAACCCCTCAAAAGAAAAGTGATCACATGGCCACACCACAAGTCCAAACTCACACATAGAACTTAAGGCCAGACGAGGGAACGGAAGACAACAATCGAAAGCACCCCTCCTGACGAACCATCATAAGGAACCAAAAACAACCACCAACAGAACTCCAAGATATCCATGAATCAAATCAAAGTACTAAACAAAGATGACATGGCAGTACGAATAGCGACCAGAACCCGCCCACGATGTACTCAAATGTGTGGTAGCAAAGACAATTCCTAGTGCCCGCCTACACTTACACTTCAGTAAGGTAGCATCGATGGCAACTAGCACCCGCCCACAGCATAACTTATACGGTAGCATGACAGTATAAGGCACCAATTCATAACCTGCTCTCACTAGGTCTACCCATGAAACCTCTTTATACAAATGACGTCAATGTCAAAAATGATCATTACCAAAAGCACTACGAAAACCAACATTTTGTGAGAGTTGAGATATGGTCCAAAGATGTCCGGCCGGACCATCCTGGCCAATCCTAAAACTCTGACAACAATGCCATAGGTACCGCTACGCTTAAGGCCTTAAATCCTCAATACAAAAAGACCAACAATTTTAACTTCTCGAAACACTACTATCAACAATATCAATTACGAATCCAAAGTCTGACAAGCAAAACAACATCTCCAAAATCCCAAATATCATCCTAAAATAGATCAACTATAAGACTACTCACCGTAATCAAACATCGGATCAAAATCCCTATCAGGAAGTGGCACACACACCAAAATCTTGACAACCAAGGTCATAGAACGAGTCTCTCAAAATCGTACTTGATAACACCAAACTAAATCAAAATTCCTCAATTTCGATCCATGCATAAACAACCACTGGAACTACGATTCCTCAAGGCCATGCCTAGTTATAACTAGGACGAGAAAACTCCACAAGCAAGCCATATCCAACAATGATCCTCCAAAACTCCTCCTAAGAGTCAACCACATCCAGGCCTCCAAAACTGGAACAAGTCTCCAAAAGACATTCTCAAAAGAGCATCGAGCTCACCTTACAATCAAACAAATCCTCAATGATATGGACACAAGTCCCCATAAAATGATCTCACACCAATCAACTCACTTCGAGCACCACAATTCCGTCAACTACCACAGCAAAAACTCCCTAAGGAAGACACGAAAGAAAGGGAACCACCAGTCCTAAAAAGGACAACACCACAACCCCATCTCTGAAATGAAAGACAACAAGGTCAAAGACTTCACCCCCTACATAGAAGTAAGTCGACCAAAATCCATCAAATCCTCACCAAGGGCTCAAAACAACAATGGTGATCCTCACGGACCAACCAACCAAGAACTGTGCATAACACAACGAAAAGAAGAGACTTACTCCTTGTAAAGTCCTTAACACGAACCAACACAAAACCATTGTGGAAACTCGCATACAGACTACGGGCGACCAAGGGAAACGAATGGGAAAACTGAACCTGGAAGTCATGCATATGACAAGGAATGCAACTAATAGAAAGAAAATCTACTCACATAGATGAAAATAAAAAGCACATGCTGCACGTCTCCAAATAAACACAAAAGCATGTCATTAAAGCGCAGTAACAAAATGGCATCTCGAAGCATATAAGAAAGGCATGCTATCGCCATACAACAAGAAGGCAAATGTGGATAGACCTCCACTTACTCATGCATCACAATATCATAAATCATACTACTAACATGGTAGTAAATGAAACTATAGAAAACAAAAGTGATGCAACAATGAACCCTATAGACATCGTGTCCTAGAGTGCCTAGGTAAAAAGGAAGGACCAGTCCTAGCCATACATTGACTCCAAAAACCAATGCAACAACAACCTGTCTCAAAATAAACGTGAGCCCTTACCACAATGGTAAAACTCTTACAATCCATCTCTGAATCTAAGGGTGACACTACAAGTGACACTAACAATGCAATGCTCTCTCTACCCGAAGCATCTATCAATCAACTTGATCCCAAAAGCGTCATCGCGCAAGGAGTACTCCAAAGAAAATGGCAACTATAGCCATGCCAACAACAACCAAATCAATTACCACGACTGATCCCCAAAACAAACACCATCATCATCGATCAAAAGGACAATGCCTATCAAAACAAAATCGACACTGATTCCATCCGAACTGCACATGTAGCATGCCAGTACGATAGCATGACAGTGCCATGCACCCGCCCATAACGTACCCGCCCACGAAAAACGCAAGTTCTAGAGGAATCATCCTGAACAATCAAGGATCCTAAGAGGTCCATAACCTCATAATGGCCCAAAACCAACAAATCCACCACTACGGTAACGCCAAATGACTCATCTCACAAGAGCCTAAACTAAAGGTGACCATCCGCCTACCTCAAAACCAATACTTGGCCGACAACAACCTATACTACCACAAAACTGTGACTACAATCACCATCAACCTCAACTCGTGCCTCAATGACCAATCCCTTGTCATGCCAAATATACAACACAATTATGCATATATAATTCTAATCTAGCATACGTCTCATGTCATGCTCTTTACATTAGAATAAAACAATGCTAAACAAATGGCATACAACATGTAGCACGTAAGCACATAAACATGTTATCAACCAAAACATGTTATCATAAAGCATATAAACACATTGAGCATGGCAACAAAAACATGATATGCACCCAAAACCCGTCGTCCTAAGGTTTTCGAACCTAGGAGCTCTGATGCCACTTGTGACGACCCCAGTATTTCAACCGAGTGTGTCTTATGATGAACTAAAAGAATGACCCGCTAACGGATCCGAAATACGGAAACGAAGGAAACTAAGTGGCCACTAGAGATGTACGTCATCCCTAAGGCATCAAAATGACTCCCCATGGCATGATCAAATTGCATTATATGCTATTGTGTGATGATGTGAACATACACGCAAGTGTAAAATGGTATTTTAAACATGCTACAATGGCCCATGGCCTTATTAAAACTCATTTACAACATTTGACATGTCAGGCCTCCAAGTTAGAAAAATTACATTTCATAGACAAATCATGAACATGCTAACACTTGCATGTGAACAAGTATGCTTCTAAAGAAGCTCAACTCAGCAAATCACCTAAGCAATTGCAATCTCCAATCTTGTATCCTGTACCTGAAATATGCCCCAGTATCGTAGGGGTGAGTAACATAAAGCTACTCATAAGAAATGAGCATGCATCGACCTAAAGATTTACAAGTTGCATGATTTAATTACTGTGGTTCATTCCACCTAACGTCTATGTCAAGGTGAGACTCAGGTAGCATCCTAGCTACCTAAGATCATTTCTAGCATCAATCACCTCATTCATGCAATTTTAACAACATAGGGTCATGCTTACACAAAGCAACAACATAGGAGCATGCTTACACAAAGCAACAATATAGTGGTTCTCAAGGTTATCAACTTGAAGTTTAAAATGCAACATCAACTAAATATAACAATTTAGCATAATTAGAATATCTAATACCACACATCAAGACATAGATTCTCTAGATTATCAACTAGCAATCTAAAAGTGTGAAATCAACTAAATATATTAATTTAGTATGGATGTACTTAACAACATCAAATCGCCAATTACCAAAACCACAAGTCACAATTCAACATTGGTTGTCAACTTGGAATTGAATGCGAAATCAAATAGTGGAAGACTTGGACATCACAGCTCGGATTTCCGCTGAGACAAGGCAAATTTGGAGCTACTAACCCCCAGGCAGCCTACCTAACACGCGAACTTTTGACTTAGAGGACTCTTGTCCCTGTACTAGAGCCAAGCCCTAGCCATCACAGCTTAACAATGTCCCAAGCAACTCCAAAATAAATAAGTTAACAACTTATATACGTATTAAACAGTACACGAAACTACCTTCATGCATAAGTAGGTTGTAACCACACAACACATACTCTAAATCCATAACTACTATAGGATGACAATGTCGAATATTCAGAGCGTGATTCGTTACGCGCTATAATAATATCACATGTCGAATCTTCAGAGCGCGATTCGTTACGCGCTATAACAGTATAATCTAATATTGAAACATAACTCATAAATCCATTATCAGTCAAAAGTCATGCTTTAAATGAACTATCAATGTCAAATACATGAGTTAATCAATAATACAATAGAAATGGAATTTAATCAATAAACTAATTAAATTCCCTAGGTTTCAAATCTCAATCAAATGGCCTCCAATTAATACATGATAAACAATATAGCATGGTCATTACATACACCACATCAAAACTCGATTAGGCCATAAGAACAATAAAGTGGAATTTAATTAAATCATGATAATCAAATCCCTAACTTCTAAAACAACATCAAATGGTTCAAATTCACATATGCTAGAACATAAGTCATAGTTATCACAAATATCAAGTTAAACACTTAATTAGGCCAATGGAACCCTTAATTAGATTTTAATTAATCATTTTAATTAAAATCTCTATATTTTCATACTTGTCCAAATGCTCTCAAATTAAAGTATGTTAACAAACATGCTAAGACTTAATTTAAAAGCATACTACAAGTTCATTTCATGAAAAGTATGGCCATGGGATTTAATCTTTCACCAAAGATAAATATTAAATAAAAAGTGCAATTCTTATTCAATTAATCCCAATTTAATATATGTTAACAAACATATTAAAACATGATTTTCTAGCATGCCACAATTCCATTCTAAGTTATACACATCCTTGTGAATTAAATTTCATACAAAGAAATAATTAATACTAATTTTCTAGAATTGATACAGGGCATGCAATTAAGTTGTATAATCATACTAAACATGTAACGACCCTGGTTTTTAGGCCAGCGTGTCCTGTGATGAACCGTAAGAATGATCCGATAACGGATCCGAATGCGGAAGCGAAAACAAAAAACAAGACTCTAAGAAGTCAATGTGACCTTCAATGAGGTCGTGCAACAAAAACTGATGCGGAAGCAAAAAATTGAAAATATGCCAAAAAAGCCCCTGGGGCAAAATAGTCATTTCTGAAAACTATATATTCGGGTGCTACCGAGCACACAACTGGAACGACAACGAAAAACTAATCTAGATGGACTCAAGAATCGCGTGATTCGGAGTCCGAACGAAGGAGAAACGGTATGATGAAGAAAAACGAGCACTTACGGCAAAAGGGTAAACTGGTAATTATCCAGAAAGAACTGGGTGCAACTGAGCACACTGTTGGAAAGACAATGAAAAATTAGTCAAGTTAAAAAAAAAGATCACTTGAATCGGAGTCCGGACGAAGGAGAAAAACCCAAAAGAAGAATTGACGTCGCGGCGGCCCGACGAGGGGCCATGACAGCCCCCCATGCGCGCCCATGCGCACACCCATGCACGCCGCGCACGCGCTGGGCGCACACACTGCTGCTAGTAGCCTAAAAGCTGCTATGTGTTCTTTTTTAAATAAAAAAGGCAGAATAGAGGCTAAATTTGGAGGCCTAGATGACCCTTTTTGCAAAAACACAAAGAACAAACCCCCCTCAAAATTGAGTTTTCTACATGAATCGCGAGAGAATTAAAAAAAAAAAATGCAATGTAGAATGCCCGAAATGCCCCTCCATGAAATCTGGTCATAGAGGTCCAAAAAGCTGCTATTTTGAAAACTGAGAACTGAACTTCGTAAGCGATTTCTGATATCAAGACGACATTTTCTGGGAAAACACGGAAAAGAAACCCCCCGTAAAATCATGTTTTCTATTCAACCATATTGAAAGAAGAAAATAAAACCACCATGAAAATTCTATAATGCCCCTAGATCAGAATATGCAAAAAAAGTGCGAAATGAATTCAGAAGAGGCTCAAAACACAAACGATAAGGTTTTGCCAGGAAACGACCATACACGCAAACGTAACTTACCTATTTGGACGTGCTACATTGGTCCATGACTTAAAAATACCACCGACACAAAATCTGACCCCCCAACGGGCAAAAAGGCGAAAATGGAACTTGGAATGAAAACTCGGAATCTAAAAATACAAAACGGGATCAAATGACCGTTTGGCCCTTGGCCACACTTTATACAAGATTAATAAGACCCTATAAAAGAATGAAAATGGAATTCCCACACCCGATGCAACCATGGTGAAGCAATGACTTGCGATTTTTCAAGGTTTTCATAACATTTTATGAAGTTAAAAAGTTACATAGAATACAATATACATGTCATTGGCCTCCGGCCTCATCTCATACATATCAAATATATTGAAAGGAGTGTACTTAAGTACACATTACATACATGGAATCAAATATACATATTTTGACATATAAGTCTACAAAATGACATTTCATGCTAACATTTGCATGAAATGGAAACTTGAAAGCTACACGACATCCAAGGAATGCTAGGCGTCACGATCCAAGTCTTCGTACCTGAAATATGCCCCAGTATCGTAGGGGTGAGTAACATAAAGCTATTTGTAGGAGATGAGCATGCATCAACCTACCATTTTACAAATTTATCTCCTTAAGGTGAAACATGTTAAAGGGGTTCATGCCACCTAACGTCTATATCAAAATGAGACTCAGGGAGCTTCCTAAGCTACCTTAGAGTGTTTCTAACATAAATCATATCATCTATGCCATTTAAACAATATGGAAGCACGTTATACAAAGCAACAAGATATAGCTTCTCAAAGGTATTAACTTGCAATATCGAATACAGAAACAACTAAAGTGATCATGTCACCTAACATCTATGTTCTAAATAAGTCTAATGAATCATCCTAGGCCATGCTAAACAATCAAACGCAAATTACAACTTCAATGCAGTCTAACCATATAAAAGCATATTATACAAGGCAATAAAATACAATTTCTTAAAGCTATCAGCTTGGAATCTAAAGCATGAACACAACAGAAGTAGGTCATGCCACCTAACGTCTAAGTTATAAATGAATCAATAAGATCAATCCTAAGCTTTATTAGAACGTCAAAACATGATTTTCAATATCGATGCAATTTCACCAACATTAGAACTTCCAATACAGCGCATAAAGCACAATTTTGCAAAGTTAACATCCTGTAACTTAAAATGGAACGACAATTAAGAAACAACAAGTTACAACATCATCTAGTTATCAACTTGAAAACGAAATGTGAAATCAAACAAAGTGGATACTCGGACGTCACGCCGGATCAGACCGACAATATAGTTACTTTAGGGTTACTAGCCCATGGGTAACCTCCCTATGTGTGCACTAGACTATATATAGAGGGACTATCCCCCGTACTAGAATCACGTCCTAGCCATAGTCAAACAACGACATCCCTAAGTTTCCAAAATCAACAAGTTGTGCAACAACGCATATATCAACAGGAATATGCAAAATAATCAACCATCTACTAAGCACAACCAAATTTGGAAACCTATACAATACATGCTCTAAATCCATAACTAATATGATATGATGAATGTCGAATCTTCAGTGTGCGATTCGTTACACGTTATGCATGAAAGATGTTAAACACGAAGTGTGAAAATCAGTACACAAGGCAACAATATATTCAATAAGGAAAACATATTCTCATGAATACAAACAATGCAACTATGTTATCCAATGTTCAAAACATAACCAAATGAATATACAACAAGTCTAAGTCCATGATTTGAATATAGAAACCACTTCTAAAACACAACTAAATCATGGAGCAAATTGATAGAATTTAAATAGATAAACACAATTGAATTCTCTAGATTTTCGATTCAATTTCAATTAACCTCAATTTAATACATGTTAAAGGGCATGGCAAGGTCATCACCTATATCCATTCTAAAACTCAATTAGATTGTTAGAACAACAAAGTAGAACTTTAATTAAATCATGCTAATTTAAATCCCAAGGTTCTAAAACAACTTCAAATAGTCCCAATTTAATATATACTAGTAAACAAGTCATGGCCAATACAAACATCAAGTTAAAACCTTAATTAAGCTAATGGGACCACAAAATAGATTTCAATTAAAATCCCTAGATTTTCAAACTTAACCAAATGCTCTCAAATTAACCTATGTTGGAAAACATGCCAATGACTAATGTAATCTCACATTACAAGTTTATTTCATTCAATTTAAGGCCATGTGAATTAAACTTTCACTAAAGTTAAATATAAATTAAAAGTTGCAATTCTCATGCAATTAATCCCAATTTAATATATGTGAACAACTATACCTAAGCTTAATTTTCTAGCATGCCACAATACAATTCTAAGTTGTATATCACCATGAGGATTAAATCTTAAACATGGAATTTAATTCAATAAAAGGTTTCAAAACCTAACCGAATATTCTAAATCAAATATATGTGAAGCTATATGGCATGTAAATCAAGAATATCAAGTCGGAATTCAAATAGAGTGAATAGTGCACTCGGGGTAAATTAATTAATTAAATTAATTAATAATTACTAATTTTCAAAACACCTCCAATTACTTTCAAATTCAACTATGTTGGAGAGCATGCTAAGGCCTAATTTAATATGCTAACACATATTGATTTCAAGCTAGTTAAGGCCATGTGAATTAATCTTTCACCTAAGATAAATATTAAATAAAAGCTTTAGTACTTATTTAAATGCTCTAATTTTAATACACGACAATGAACATATCATGGGGCAATATAATATCATGCTACATGTTTAAACCAAGTCACGAGCAATCGGGAAAATTAGATCCCGTACAAGAAAAATAAATAATAAAATCTCTAGATTTCATATTTAATCATGCAAATAAGTAGTATAAGCATCATAAGCATGCTATATAATAAGAATTTAAACCTAGAACATCCCCTACCTTAATTTGAGATGAAAATCTCAAAAGCCATCAAAATGGAACGGCTACGAATCCGACGAAACTACTAGGTTTTGTCGGGGACAACGCCGTGAACATAACCCCCATGAAAGCCCCATCAAAATCATAACTTGACCTCAAAACCAAACTCAAGAAATGGCCAAAACTGAATTCTAATAATGGGGAAAGGTAGAGCACGGTGAGGGGAACAATAAACGTTAAGGCTGAAGATTTTCCATCAAGGAAAAGTGAACCAAAAGAGGAGAGAGAAGATGGCAGCACCCCTTGGGCTGCCATGGGAGCTCCAGGTCGTGCATGAAGAGGGGAGAGGATAAAAAATGAAATATCTCACCCCCCCTTTTATAGAAATCTCAAAAAGTGCCCCGAACGGGCCTCGCCGGGTTCGAAAAAGTAAAATTTGAGCAGACGCGCTCAAATGGCAAAACTTTGTGAACGAAAAAGATTTAAAATGATAAAATATGAACAACGGAGGAGACAGCGTCAGAAATTGAGTCCCGAGCAGAAAGTTATGTCCAAAATAAGTTTTGCGAAAATCGGGGCCAGAAATCTTAAAACTGGAAAACATCGACCAGGAGGAAATTCCAAGAGTACATAACTCGACGAAATATAAAAATGAATCTCGTATGAGGATCCAGGCTCAAAACAAGACATTTTGTAATTACTTTCATTAATTGCATAATGGCTCCTCCAAAAAGTGAAAACTGCACTTATGGCCCAGAATGAAAATATCTTCCATAAATATTTTCTTAAAACCTAAAATAAAATATCTTCAAAAGATATTTACGAAAAACACCCCAAGAAAAAAAAATAATTTCAAAGAACTTCGCATCCATGCACCTATGGATACCGGGAGCAACTAGAGTACTTTCTTGCAAAAGTAAAGATACGTATTTCATGGAAACCACTCAAGATGGAGATACATGAAGTCAAAAACCAACTCCGAACATAAGAAGTGTGGTTACCCCAACAAAGTGTCAAACGGGAAAAAGACAAAATAGGGAAAATGACGAAAAGTGAATAGTGTCGAAAAAAAAAATGCGAAAATGACTCGGTCCTCAAAGGAAGTTGTCAATTCACATGAAAGAGTCTTAGAAACCAATTCCGAGCACTCGAGATGACACTAAGTGACACGAAACAGAGCTCAGAAAAGAAAATTAAACGAAAAAAATTCATTCGTAAAATTTCAAGAAAAAGGAAAGGAAGGTAAATGATCGGGTCGTTACAACCTACCCTCCTTAAAGGAATTTCATCCCCGAAATTAGGAACATACCAGAGAGAATAGGATAATGACCGAACAAAAGGTCAAATCAAAAGACAGCTCATAACGTACTGAAGGACAAATCCTGAAGTCTAAAGATCAACTGAAGGAACGCGAAACCATGAACTGAGACAACACCTCATACAAATCGGCACGTTAACTCAACGTCAACTACCGAGAGAATCCCAAGACAACAAAACGTTGAAACATGATAGAAGAAGAGAGTAACAAGGTAGTACGAACAGTGACCAGAACTCGCCCACACCACGAACAGTGACCAGAACTCGCCCACACTTACTTGTCAGTAAGGTAGCATGACAGTATAATGCATTAGTTCATAACATGCTCCGGAAGGGAACTTTTTGATACAAATGACATCAATGTCAAAAATGATCATTAACAAAAGCACCGCGGGAACAAGGCATCTACGAGAGTTGGGGTAGCTAATCCCAAAACTCTGACAACAATGACACTGGCACCATTATGCTTAAGGCCTTAGATCTAAAAGCCACAATGGAAAAGGAAATGAAACAGTGCCTCCCTGGCCCACGTCTCACTCCACCAGACAAGGAAAAGGAAATGAATTGCAGTCGTCTACCCTCACATGAGCCTCATTCGCATCAACCAATAGAACAGATAAGAAGGTTCCCTGCATGGGTCCTCACAGAATGAATTTCTCCTATCCAAGGAAGAAACTCGTGAAACAAGAACGCATCCAAGGGATACGACAGATCCTAAGAGACAATGCAAAAACCTAACATAAAGTAAACAAGTAGCACACAACATAGCATAACTATCTACTCACACAGGTAGTAAACAAGTTGCCACATAAGCAAATAGGCATGTTATCAAATCAAACATGTTATCAAGAAGCACGCAGACATGTTATCACACCAGAACATGATTGTGACACAGAACATGTTATCAGGAAGTATATATACACAAAATCATGCTCAACCAATGAAAGATGTCTCAAAACACCTGAACATGTGAACATATTATCATACAAGACATGTTATCAAGATACAAATGACAAATCAAAGCAAAACAACATGAGCATGATATGCACCCAAAACCCGTCGTCCAAGGTATTCGAACCCGGACGCTCTGATACCACCTGTGACGACCTTGGTTTTTAGGCCAACGTGTCCTGTGATTAACCGTAAGGATGATCCGATAACGGTTCCGAATGCGGAAGCGAAAACAGAAAACAAGACTCTAAGAAGTCATAGTGACCTTCCATGAGATCGTGGAACTCAACAAGAACTGATGCGGAAGCAAAAAATCAAAAAAATGACAAATAAGCCCAAGGGGCAAAATAGTCATTTCAAAAAACTATAGATTCGGATGCCATCGAGCACACAACTGGAAGGAAAATGAAAAACTAATCAAGATGGACTCAAGAATCGCATGATTCGGAGTCCGAACGAAGGAGAAATAGCATGACGAAGAAAAATGAGCATTTAAGGCAAAAAGGGTAAACTGGTAATTATCTAGGAAGAACTGGGTGCAACCGAGCACACCGTTGAAAAGACAGCGAAAAATTAGTCAAGTTCAAAAAAAAATTCACTTGAATTGGAGTCCGGACGAAGGAGAAAACCCCAAAAGAAGAATTGACGTCGCGGCGGCCCGACGAGGGGGCCATGACAGCCCCCCATGCGCGCCCATGCGCACACGCATGCACGCCGCGTGCGCGCTGGGCGCACACACGGCTGCCAGCAGCCCAAAAGCTGCTATGTGTTCTTTTTTTTTTTTTTTTTTTTTATAAAAAAAAGGCAGAATAGAGGCTGAATTTGGAGGCCTAGATGACCCTTTTTGCAAAAACACAAAGAAGAAACCCCCCTCAAAATTGAGTTTTCTACATGACTCGCTAGAGAATTAAAAAAAAAAATGGAATGTAGAATGCCCGAAATGCCCCTCCATGAAATCTGGTCATGGAGGTCCAAAAAGCTGCTATTTTGAAAACTGAGAACTGAACTTCGTAAGCGATTTCTGATATCAAGACGACATTTTCTGGAAAAACACGGAAACGAAACCCCTCCCTAAAATCATGTTTTCTATTCAACCATATTGAAAGAAGAAAATAAAACCACCATGAAAAGTCTATAATGCCCCTAGATCAGAATATGCAAAAAAAGTGCGAAATGAATTCAGAAGAGGCTCAAAACACAAACGATAAGGTTTTGCCCGGAAACGACCATACACGCAAACGTAACTTACCTATTTGGACATGCTACATTGGTCCACGACTTAAAAATACCACCGATACAAAATCCGACCCCCCAACGGGCAAAAAGGCAAAAATGGAACTTGGAATGAAAACTTGGAATCCAAAAATACAAAACGGGATCAAATGACCGTTTGGCCCTTGGCCACACTTCATAAAGATTAATAAGACCCTATAAAAGAATGAAAATGGAATTCTCACACCCGATGCAACCATGGTGAAGCAATGACTTGCGATTTTTCAAGTTTTCCATAACATTTCATGAAGTTAAAAAGTTACATAGAATACAATATACATGTCATTAGCCTCCGGCCTCATCTCATACATATCAAATATATTGAAAGGAGTGTACTTAAGTACACATTACATACATGGAATCAAATATACATATTTTGACATATAAGTCTACAAAATGACATTTCATGCTAGCATTTGCATGAAATGGAAACTTGAAAGCTACACGACATCCAAGGAATGCTAGCCGTCATGAACCAAGTCTTCGTACCTGAAATATGCTCCAGTATCGTAGGGGTGAGTAACATAAAGCTACTCGTAGGAGATGAGCATGCATCGACCTAGCATTTTACAAATTTATCACCTTAAGGTGAAACATGTTAAAGGGGTTCATGCCACCAAACGTCTATATCGAAATGAGACTCAGGGAGCATCCTAAGCTACCTTAGAGTGTTTCTGGCATAAATCACATCATCTATGCCATTTAAACAATATGGAAGCACGTTATACAAAGCAACAAGATATAGCTTCTCAAAGGTATTAACCTGCAATCTCGAATAAAGAAACAACTAAAGTGATCATGTCACCTAACGTCTATGTTCTAAATAAGTCTAAGGAATCATCCTAGGCTATGCTGAACAATCAAACACAAATTACAACTTCAATGCAGTCTAACCACATAAAAGCATATTATACAAGGCAACAAAATACAATTTCTTAAAGCTATCAGCTTGGAATCTAAAGCACGAAAACAACAGAAGTAGGTCATGCCACCTAACGTCTAAGTTACAAATGAATCAATAGGATCAATCCTAAGCTTTATTAGAACGTCAAAACACGATTTTCAATATCGATGCAATTTCACCAACATTGGAACTTCCAATACAACGCATAAAGCACAATTTTGCAAAGTTAACATCCTGTAACTTAAAATGGAACGACAATTAAGAAACAACAAGTTACAACATCATCTAGTTATTAACTTGAAAATGAAATGCAAAATCAAAAAAAGTGGATACTCGGACGTCACGCCGGATCAGACCGACAATATAGTTACTTTAGGGTTACTAGCCCATGGGTAACCTCCCTATGTGCGCACTAGACTATATATAGAGGGACTATCCCCCGTACTAGAACCACGTCCTAGCCATAGTCAAACAACGACATCCCTAAGTTTCCAAAATCAATAAGTTGTGCAACAACGCATATATCAACAGGAATATGCAAGATAATCAACTATCTACTAAGCACAAACAAATTTGGAAACCTATACAATACATGCTCTAAATCCATAACTAATATGATATGATGAATGTCGAATCTTCAGTGTGCGATTCGTTACACGTTATGCATGAAAGAAGTTAAACACGAAGTGTGCAAATCATTACACAAGGCAACAATATATTCAATATGGAAAACATATTCTCATGAATACAAACATAGCAACTATGTTATCCAATGTTCAAAACATAATCAAATGAATATACAACAAGTTTAAGTCCATGATTTGAATATAGAAAGCACTTCTAAAACACAACTAAATCATGGAGCAAATTGATAGAATTTAAATAGATAAACACAATTAAATTCTCTAAATTTCTGATTCAATTTCAATTAACCTCAATTTAATACATGTTAAAGGGCATGGCAAGGTCATCACCTAGATCCATTCTAAAACTCAATTAGGTTGTTAGAACAACAAAGTAGAACTTTAATTAAATCATGCTAATTTAAATCCCAAGGTTCTAAAACAACTTCAAATAGTCCCAATTTAATATATACTAGTAAACAAGTCATGACCAATACAAACATCAAGTTAAAACCTTAATTAAGCTAATGGGACCACAAAATAGATTTTAATTAATTATTTTAATTAAAATCTCTAGATTTTCAAACTTAACCAAATGCTCTCAAATTAACCTATGTTGGAAAACATGCCAAGGACTAATGTAATATCACATTACAAGTTTATTTCATTCAATTTAAGATCATGTAAATTAAACTTTAACTAAAGTTAAATATAAATTAAAAGTTGCAATTCTCATGCAATTAATCCCAATTTAATATATGTGAACAACTATACCTAAGTTTAATTTTCTAGCATGCCATAATACAATTCTAAGTTGTATATCACCATGAGGATTAAATCTTAAACATGGAATTTAATTCAATAAAAGGTTTCAAAACCTAACCGAATATTCTAAATCAAATATATGTGAAGCTATATGGCATGTAAATCAAGAATATCAAGTCGCAATTCAAATAAAGTGAATAGTGCACTCGGGGCAAATTAATTAATAATTACTAATTTTCAAAACACCTCCAATTACTTTCAAATTCAACTATGTTAGAGAGCATGCTAAGGCCTAATTTAATATGCTAACACATATTGATTTCAAGCTAGTTAAGGCCATATGAATTAATCTTTCACCTAAGATAAATATTAAATAAAAGCTTTAGTACTTATTTAAATGCTCTAATTTTAATACACGACAATGAGCATGTCATGGG
The DNA here is from genome assembly GCF_030987335.1 of Cornus florida. Classification (NCBI taxonomy): domain Eukaryota; kingdom Viridiplantae; phylum Streptophyta; class Magnoliopsida; order Cornales; family Cornaceae; genus Cornus; species Cornus florida. Next base: position 36,757,189 of record NW_026775571.1, on the reverse strand, counting down.
GCAATATTATATCATGCTACATGTTTAAACCAAGTCATGAGCAACCGGGAAAATTAGATCCCGTACAAGAAAAATAAATAATAAAATCTCTAGATTTCATATTTAATCATGCAAACAAGTAGTATAAGCATCACAAGCATGCTATAGAACAAGAATTTAAACCTAAAACATCACCTACCTTAATTTGAGATGAAAATCTCAAAAGCCATCAAAATGGAATGGCTACGAATCCGACGAAACTACCAGGTTTTGTCAGGGACAACGTCGTGGACATAACGCCCATGAAAGCCCCATCAAAATCATAACTTGACCTCAAAGCCAAACTCAAGAAATGGTCAAAACTGAATTCTAATAAGGGGGAAAAGTAGAGCACGGCGAGGGGAACAACAAACGTTAAGGTCGAAGACTTTCCATCAAGGAAAAGTGAACCAAAAGAGGAGAGAGAAGATGGCAGCACCCCTTATGCTGCCATGGGAGCTCCAGGTCGTGCATGAAGAGGGTAGAAGATGAAAAATGAAATATCTCACCCCCATTTTATAGAAATCTCAAAAAGTGCCCCGAACGGGCCCCGCCGGGTTCGAAAAAGTAAAATTTGAGCAGACACGCTCAAATGGCAAAACTTCGTGAGCGAAAAAGATTCAAAATGATAAAATATGAATAACAGAAGAGACGACGTTAAAAACTGAGTCTCGTGCAGAAGGTTATGCCCAAAACAAGTTTGGCGAAAACCGGGGCCAGAAATCTTGAAACTACAAAACATCGACTAGGAGGAAATTCCAAGAGTACACAACTCGACGAAATGTAAAAATGAATCCCGTATGAGGATCCAGGCTCAAAACAAGACATTTTGCAATAACTTTCATTAATTGCACAATGGCCCCTCCGAAAAGTGAAAACTGCACTTATGGCGTATAATGAAAATATTATCTAAAAATATTTTCTTAAAACCTGAAATAAAATATCTTCAAAAGATATTTACGAAAAACACCCCAAGGAAAGAAAATAATTTCAAAGAACTTTGCATCCATGCCCCTATGGACACCGGGAGCAACCAGAGTACTTTATTGTGAAAGTAAAGATACGTATTTCGTGGAAACCACATAAGATGGTGATACATGAAGTCAAAAACCAACTTCGAACATAAGAAGTGTGGTTACGCCAACAAAGTGTCAAACGGGGAAAAGACAAAATAGGAAAAATTACGAAAAGTGAATAGTGTCGAAAAACGAAAAATGCGAAAATGACTCGGTCCTCAAAGGAAGTTGTTAATTCACATGAAAGAGTCTCAAAAACCAATTCCGAGCACTCGAGATGACACTAAGCGACACGAAACAGAGCTCAGAAAAGAAAATTAAACGAAAAAAATTCATTCGCAAAATTTCAAGAAAAAGGAAAGGAAGGCAAATGACTGGGTCATTACAAAACACTCAATATAACACACACAAAATCTTAGAACATCCCCTACCTCATTTGGAATGAAAATCCCAATTACCACTGAAGTGAAATCGACCCAAATTTTTGGTCCGCAAGACAGATATTTCAGCTTGTTACCTTCAACTTCGGAAATTCATAAAAAATTCAATTCTATTTCAAATTGAATGAATCCAAAGCCCAATGAAAGCTTAAACACTGTCATTTGATAATATAAATTTAGTTTAACAAAATATTTTCCCAATTGAAATAGTTTTAACCCACAACTTTGAAACAAATTCTGCCCAGAAAACACATTTTCAGCCTGTAGCTTCCAACTTTGAAAATTCATGAAAAATTCATTTGACATCCAAATTGGGCAAACCTAATTTATTTTGGAAGTAAACATATGAGAGTGTAAAATTGGAAATTTAAGCTATGATCCCATGTCAAAAGGTTAGTGAAATAAATCATCTAAAAATATGTTTTCTAGCTGCAATAAAAACATGGACAGCAGATAGTCTTGGATTATTTGAAAATTTTAAAAATGCTTTAAAATCATGAAAAAATTCTGAGTAGTAAAAATTTCAAGGTAATTGAAGCACCACAGCTCCATATAAAAATTCATTTCCGGACCAGATGAGAGAAGATTTAAATTTCCAGCAACTAGCTTGCAACTTCAAAAATTCATAACTAATTCATTTTAAATCCAAATTACATGAAACTAAAACTAAATGGAAGCTAATTGATTATATTTTCATGTTATACATTTAATTTGACAAGATTTATTTCATGTGAAAATAGTATAAAGGCAGAATATAAGTCCTTCTATTTTATGCATGTAAAACACTCAATAATGACATAAAAATACTTCAAAATAATAGATCAATACCTCACTAGAGAATCAAATCTCTAGATACCAAAGCAAAACTAGGAGTTAGGCTAGATACTTTAAGGGTTTTGAAGAGGAGGATGAGGGGAACCAAAAGTATTCCAACCTTTATGGTCTAAAGTAAGTGGAAGGGCCTCAAAGATCAAGGTCAATGCCTAAAACTTCAAGCTTCATTCATGGAGGCTAGGGTTTTGTGGTGAGGAAGAAAGAGATGAAATGTGAAAATGTGTGAGCGGAGGAAATTGAAATCCTCCACTCACTATGTGATCCTACACCATGGTCAACACACACATCTATGGTCAATTGCACAAAAATCGTCCTTTAAAACCATAATCCCAAAGTGGCCCAAAGATATTTGCAAGACTAAATTGTGAACCTACACTTGTCAACAATCTATGGCTCCTTCCTAGGCTTAATCCCACACCTACACTTGTCAACCATCTAAGCCAACAGGTTCACCAATCCTAGGCCAATAAGTGGGTGAATCCTCACCCTCCAAATGTCATCATCCAATGCATCAAAGTGTTTCCACACAAATGTCAACAAGTGGACCAATGAGAGTGTGACACTTGTCACACTTTTCAAAAATTGCAAAAAGGTCTTTTTTGAAAATATCTTCCAAATTTAATTACAAAAGGTCCCCAAGATGAAAAATAATTACTTTATTTAATTACACTAAAACCCCACAAGTTAAGAAAAATTACACTAAAGTATTTATTAATGTCCTTTTATGAAGGAAGTAAGCAATCAACATGCTTTTCTAGAAAAGTAAAAATACCACTATTATGGAAATCAAATATCATGAATGCATACAAAACTGGAATCAAATCCGAGCACAAAAAGTGAGGTTGTGAAAGGAAAAAGGATAAACGAGAAAAAGACAAAATGTGAATAGTGTTCGGAAAAATAAAATATGGAAATGAGACAATCTCCAAAGGAAGTTGTTAATCCAAGGAAAAGAGTCTCGAAAATCATTTCAGAGCACTCGAGACGACATCAAGTGATGAAAAACCGAACCCAAAAAGGAAAAGACAACGGGAAAAAAAAATATCCGTTAAAATCTAAGAAAAAGAAAAGAAAGAAAAATGACCGGGTCATTACAAGATGGTCAGAGCACTGGGATCTTTAAACTTAGGTGGAGTGTTTTGTTGAATAATAGAGCTCACTTGCTCCATGAGGAACACTTCTTTAGGGCTTGGTCCCTTGCTCTTCCTCTTTTGTGTGCAAAGATCTTTCAAGAATTTTGCATAAGGTGCAATTTTCTTAATAGCATCCAAAAGAGGAAGATTGATGTTTACTTGCTTAAAAACTTCCATCATGTAATGTATTTTCCCTTCTTGCCTCCCATAAGGCGAGGTTTATTTTAAAGCATAAGGGAATGGAGCTTTTGGCTCACAAGACTTTGCAATTTGAGGAGATGATGGAGATGATTGAGAGTTCGGGTTAGGAACATTTTCACTCAAGGAAGTAGGAGTGGAATTAGGAATTGGATGGTTGACAACTTTTGGTTGCACCGATTCACTATCTTCCTTTGGTAGTTCGACCCTATTGTCCACTTGTTTACCACTTCTCAAGGTGGTAATGGCTTGCACTTGAGCTTGGGAAGGACACCCCGATTTAGGGTTTGCTTCCATATAAAATTAGGCTTTTAGATTCCTCTTGGGATGACTAGGTAATTTCCCAATTTCTCTTGCATTTAATTCATTAGCTATGGTCCCAATTTGGGATTCTAGCTTTGATATGGATTGAGAATGGGAATGCAACAAGTTGGTATTCATCTCTAAGCTACCCAAAGCTACCAAACCTTGTCTTCAAATGTAGAATTGCTAGAAAGTGCATGAGGATAATGAGAGCAAATTTGCGAATCATACATTTGAGGATGTGAAAAGTGATTAGTTCTTTGATGAGATGAAGAAGAAACAAATCCTTGGGAACCTCCTTCCCTTTTATGAGGTGGAATATATTTACCTTGAAACTTTTTAGCTTGATGGAAATTCAGATTTTCATTCCAAATTGGAACATATGCACTTAAGTAAGGGTGAGCGAACGTAGCATTGACTTGTTTAAAGTGCTCATTGAATGCATGTCCATGGGGACAAACGAAAGTGGTATGTAAAACACTTGAACATGCCATGCATGGGTCACTAAGATGAGAAGTATAATGAAAAGAAGGTGACTTTATAACCGATTTTTGACTCAACAAGAATTGATCAACTTTTTGAGAGAGAGTCTTAACCTCGGCTACAATCTTTAATGGATTCTTTATTTGGCATACTTGCAAGTCTCCCTTCTTTTCCTTCGAACTATAGTCAAACCGAGAAGTATAATATTTTGCAAAGAATTTTCGCTCATTTTCTCAAAGAGGTGCCATATGTCATCTTCATGTTTTCCAAAATATGATCCTCCACATGATGTATTGACTATGTCCTTATGAATGTCGGATAGGCTCTCATAGAAATATTGAACCACTTGCCATTTCGGAATGCCATGATGCGGACATTTGCTTAGTTCATTCAATCTTTCCAAAGCCTCATGCAACCACTCCATTTCCCTTTGAGAAAATTCTCTAATTGAAGCACGCATTACATTAGTTAAACTTATAGGGTGAAAATTTTTCAAAAATTCATTTTGCCTTTGTGCCCAAGATGTTATTGAATTTGCCCCTAAAGTATTGAACCAATCCTTTGCTTTATTTTTGAGTGTGAAAGGGAAGAGAAGTAGCCTAAGAACTTCCTCCGGGACATCCATATATCTTACGGTGGAACATATTTCAAAGAATTCATTTAGATGTTTATAGGGTTCCTTATCATCTAAGCCATAAAAGAGTGGACACATTTGAATAGTCTAAGGCTTGATTTCATATTGATTTGCTTCAAAATTAGGTAACACAATACAAGTAGGTGCATGATATGCATGAAGATTGTAATGATCACGAAGGGCCATTGGAGGAATTGGAGCTTGAACTCCGGGACCATGTTGATTAAGAGGGTGGTTTTGCATGAAACGTGGGTCTAAGTAGCCAAGATTACCCTCTAGATTTTTCATGTGAATACCTAAGACGAATGATAGAAAAATGACTACCCAAGACTTCTAGCGACACACGAAACACAACAAAATAAGCAAGCACTTATCCTTCACAACAAATCAACAATCAACAAACTTCCTCCACATACAATGTTCCCATACTCCCATGCTTTAACAATATGCAAGAAAAGTAAATTGTCTCCACGCGGGCTCACGATTTATCTAGGAATTGAAATACAAGTCTCCATGTGGGTCGACGATTTAACTAAGAGTTTGAGTAAGAAAAAGCTCACAAAGGTCCTTTAGCACTTCAACTCCAAATTTATAGCTTAGCTTAACAAATTTTTTGATTTTTAGCCTTTTTCCTTGCTTACTTAGCTCCTTTGCTTGAAATATCCTTTGTTTGCTTTCTTAGCCCAATGCTCCTTGTCAATCAAGAACAAACACAATAAGTAACAAAAATTGAAAACAAAGTAAAGACATGATCAAAAGAGTACTAATTCCTGATTGATTCCACAAATATGATGTTGCCAATCAATCAATTCCTGGCAACGGCGCCAAAAACTTGACGAGTGCGTGCCATCATCGCAAACCCGAGAGTTTATATGCAATGTGGCCAAGTTTTAGATTTAGAAATTGCTACTACTACCTTTCACTAAAAATATAGCTAGGATGAGTAGGGATCGTCCCAAGGGATTGAGTGTCGTACTAGTTTGAGGAATCAAAATTAGGGTTAGTAGGTCGAGTGATCAAAATAGTGGTTGGTTGGTTGAATTAAACTAGATGCAAATTAAACTAAAGTAAGTAATAATGTAATAGAGAGAATAAAAGAGAGAGAGAGATCTTGGGGTGTAGAGATCACCACTAAGCATAGCTTTTCTATACCTTTAATGAATGATTAATGAAGGGAAGAACATGTATTGCAACAAAGTGTCTGTGTGTGGTTGTTTCAACAAGCATGGAAGACAAATTAGGCATATATTGTCTAAACAACACGGTGGATAGCACAACATATCAAATTAAGCCATTAATCCTTTCTTTAAGCTCACAATCCAAACACATCACAAGGTTAGAGATACATGCTACTTGCTTTTCATAAGTATGGAACATCAACAACAAGCATGGATTGTCCTCCCATTTAACAACTACACTATAACTAAGCTAATGACATGAAATTAAACTAATTAAACTAAATGAGAGGTACAATCCATCAAGAAATGAGTATGAACCATCAAATAAGTCATAAGAACATGACATTAAGCACTATGTCTTGACAATCTCTAGATCTATAGCATCAACACACATAGACATGCATTAATAACACAAGAAATAGAAACAAACACATAAACATCTATTCTAGCATACATAGACATATAGATAGAATGAAATGATCAATTGGAAGCATTAAACCACATAAATCATTGAATAAACAAAATCTATATATATAAAAGTGTCAAGACATGAATCACAATACAAATCCCCTAAAAAATACATAAATCAAGAAGTATAAAGCATGCTTAGGGCTAACTCTAGCCCCAAAAGGATGTCTAGCCACTCATGAATGATGTTTTCCAACCCTTAAGGGCAACCTCTAAGGAAAAAAATCTGCTCCTTGGTTGATGAAGAGCCTCCAATGGTGTCTCTAGCCGCTTCCTCTTCTTTGCTTCTTCCCTAAGAGGTCTTTAAGGTATAATATGATATGATGTGTTACAATATGATATGATGTAAAAAGTAATCCTTATTCTTATATAGGTAGGTCAAATGACACCCAAAATGAGCTGGGGTCGTACAACAAATATTCCCTAAAGATTGGATAAAGGACAACTTTTGTGAGCTAGAAATTTAACTTTTTTGCACTGGAAAAAGTTCGATCTATCGAACCTTGGAATTGGATCGATCGAATATGGCTGAGATCTATCGAACTGAAGCTGGATCGATCCTCAATGGCATCGCCTTTTTGGATACAAACAAATCTGAGATATTTTGAAGATATTTATGGGAAAAGGACAAAAGTGGTTGTTAGGGTGGTACAACTGGATAAGATCAATCATTTGGATGAGGACAAGAATGTTCGATTGATCAGAGAAGGAAGTTGGATCGATCGAACTTTTGAGATCTTTGAACAGGGAAAAACATGGCTCAGATCCATCTTGAAGTACTGAGATCGATGAAAGTTGGATCGATCGAACTTTTCTTGAGATCGTCAAAGTTGCTAAAATTCCACCATTTGCTTCCTTTTGCTCTACTTTGCTCCTTTCTTTGAATCATCCCAGAATTGCTTCAATTATACTCTTATTTGGCTGAGTTAGCTTATTTTGGGGATAAGTACCTGAAAATGGAAATAACACGAAATCAATAAAAAACGGTGAAATAAGATAGATAAAGGTTCTAGAATACCTAAGCTTAAGGGGTTTAAATACGCATTTTTCAGTGCTCATTAGAATTAATCTATATGAATCATGTAAGAAATAATTCCTAATTTAATCACACATAGACATGTAAATAAACTAGAGAATTAGTAGGAAGAATTAAACCGTAGAAATCATAGAAATATACCAAGATTCATTATATTCTCAAAGCTAGAACACTAATCACAACAATATATATAAATCCCCAAAATAGAAATACAAGGGTTTAGATTACATAAGACTTAGGGCTCATCCAAGCCCTAAGTGTAGATCTAGCCAATTATGGAGGAGGTGGATGTGGTAATGAAACCCTCAAGGGCAAGGTCCAAACATGGCTCCATCTTCTTCTTCCTCTTCTTTGAAGCTCTAGAGATAGAGAGTACGTGGATCTAGAGATGGGTTCTTGAGATGTGCCTCCACTTCCCTCTTTTCTTCTAATCCTAATCTCTAACTTTTTTAGAGAGAGAAATTAAAATTACAATGTAAAAGTAAAATAATAAAAAGTTCTCTTACTAAATGGGTCACTTCCCTTTAAATAGAAGGTCCTTTTCTTAGTCTCAGAAATATAGCCCTAAAAATATCTGATCCCGCAACTATGTGGTTTGCAGAAATCGACGCGCTCGGGAATTAGACAGCTCACTGCCAGCACATTTTCGATCGATCAAACTTTTCTTCGATCGATCAGAGTTTGTTCGATCGATCCAACTTTTGATCGATCTAGGTTCGATTAATCCAACTCTGATCGATCTCACTTTTCTCAGATCTATCAAACTTGGTAGTTTTTCAGCATCAGCTTCCTTTTGCTCCAAATCAACCTCCTTTTGCTCCAAATTCTCACAAAGACTTAGTTTGACTCCGAAAAAGCCTTAAGAAGCCATTTTTAGCTCGTTTTAACATTGTTGACCTGAAATAGACAAAATCACAAATAAGTACTAAAATGGGTAAATAGAGATAGATAAATAGACTAAAATACCCTCGCTTAGGGGGTTTAAATGTGCATTTTCAGCGCTCATTACACCCCCAAACTTAAATATTGCTAGTCCCTAGAACTAAACTACGAAGTAAAAGAATGAAATGAATAACTAAACAAGTATAACTAGAAAGAAATAAATGGATAGTGCCACTTTCGTAGGGAACACGATTGCATTTAGCATATGCAACAAGCCTTTTAAACCCCAAGGTTACCCCTAGTGGACGAGTGAAGTCTCATGAAGGTTTCCAGAAATGATACCCACAAACATTAAGCTCATTCTCACTAAAAAGACACCAATATTACAAACAAGCATTGGGAGAAAACTACCTCAAGTATGCAATTTTTCAGCCATTTTCAACAATCTCCCAAAATTTCAATATCAAGCAAGCAAATATGATCCTCCACATATCAAGAAAATGATCATGCAAATCAAAACAACTCTAGAATCCTTTTGAGTGGATCGGCATCAAGTATGTTGCTATTTAAGCCAACTAAAGAAATGATCACATCCTTACCCTCAAACTAGCGCACAAATCTAGTACCGATCATCAAGTCAAAGAGTGGACCTTTTATTAAAACTTTATTGTTCTAGGTACGCTTATTATTTTCACTCGATGTATTTTATTTTATTTTATTTTCCCTAAGGATCAAAGATGGAAGCATATTACAATGTGTTGATCTATTAAGCTTTCTAGCGATCTGTAAGGTCGACCGTTAGGTCAATGACTCCCAAACCAGACGGCTTTAGGGCACTAGGTGTTCAAACACCCCTAAGGACTTACAAGCTCAAATCAACTAGGCTACAAATCAAAACAACCTCCATCTAATCATTTTCCACTTCTCACTTTTTTTTTTTTTTTTTAGCAAGTTCAATTATTAACCTAGAGTTTGGGCCTTCCACCTTTCGGCGCGAGAAATTCAATGCTTGATGAGGCTAGAATCCCGACTACTCAATGAAAAAGGTTTGTTATCTACCTTTATCAAGAATGAAAGCTTTCAATGCACTACTAGCTCAATTGGGATATAACCAATTCAATAATCAACAAAGCATGTACCCCACAAATGAATGCTAGTATGCGCCTGTGCTAGTGTAGAATCCTAGAGTGAATCTCAAAATAATCACAAAATCAAGGTGATGTAGACCACAAATACAAGCAAGATATGAATCATTCGAAAAATTTACTCTTAAATAGCATCCACAAGATATACAAGGAATATTGGACTCTCAAGTCAAACAATTTTTAAATTTTAAGCAATATAGTCCTCAAAAGATCAAAATTATCGCTAATATGGATCTTAAATCTCAATTATGCATTTAAAGTTCAACTTTAAGTAGAATGCGACAAGACAACTTACCCCCAAACTTAAACCACACATTGTCCTCAATGTGCAATGAGAACAATGGAAAAGATGGAAAGATTATACCGTGGTGGCGAAAGTATGAAGCCCGGTAATGATCCAATATGAAAAAGGTCTCCCCCAAACTTGGAATTAACAACCTATTTGAATAACCACACTAGCAAACTCATATCAAATATCAAATGGGATAAGATAAGTAAATCAAGCATTCTAAGGCAATATAGCACAAGATGAAAGAGAGATATGTGATCAAGCCCAATAGAAAATATGAAAGTAGCATGACTACACATAAGGGCACGATGGTGAAAAGTTTTTATATTTTTCTTTTTATGAAAGCAAGTATATACAAAATGCAAGAAAAACAAAGAATAGAATGCATGAACAAAATGCAAAAAGGAAAATAAAGAAGGCAAAATATAATGAAGGAATATGTACAATGCAAGAAATGAAAAACGAAAAGTAAGAAATGATGCAAGAACAAAATAATGAAAAATAAAAATAAAAATAAAAACTCTTTTTTTTATGTTTTATTTTTTTTAGACATAACAAGTATATACACACACAAAAATAAAACAAATAAACAAGCAAGGAATGAAAATGTAAGGAAATAAGATATGCAAATTTTTTATTTTTTTTTCAAAGTATGTACAATGAAATAAAATACAAGAAGTATGCACAATGATTGCTAAGTTTAACGTCTCTAGCAAGACGGAATACCACTTTGAATGATTGTTTTTTTTATTATTATTATTGTTTAATTTTTTAGACAAAACAAATATGTACACAAACAAAAATAAAAAAGGCAAGTAAATAAAAATGAAAGAAGTAAAAATGCAAGGAAATAAAGAATGTAAAGAAATAATAAAAAAAAATATTTTATTTTATTTTGGGTTGGATCAATCATAGAAAACTTGGATCGATCAGGGGAATGTTGGATCGATCATAGAAAAATTCGAACGATGGGACCGAGAGCATGTATTTTGTGTTTCTAAAATTTTCAGAACGTTCGATCGATCCAACATAAGTTCGATCGATCCAACAAAAGTTCAATCGATCCAACATTTTTTTAAAAAAAAAAAAAAAAAATTTAAGATTCAACATAAAGTCTAAGTAAAAGTCAACTAAAAAACAGAGATCGATCAATCCTAGATCGATTTAGAAGAGGCTCAGATCGATCAAACATGCAAAAACCTGCATACAAGTTCGAACGATGCAACAGAGAGGCCCTTTTCAGGGGGTTCAAAATTTTTTGTAAGTGTTAGAATAGAAGATCAATCCAAGAGGGGGTTGGATCGATCTTGAAACTTAAGATCGATCAAATAGGAACTTCGTACGATGGAACAGAGAGCTATTTTATGCAGGAAATCTTCACATGATATGTTCATTGCTAGAACTTTTTGCTCAGCACAAGTTCGATCGATCGAACTTCCCAAAGCCCGAGAAAATCCAATTTCCAGCTCATTAAAAGTTGTCTCATATCCAATCATTGGAAGGAATATTAGTGTACGGGCCCAGCTCATTTGGGGTGATATGTAACCTACCTATATAAGGAATATGAGCCACTTTTAGAGAGATATACTTGAGAGTGATAGAGACACAATTTTCATATTCTTAGGGAGGAAGAAAAGAAAGAAGGAGGCTAGAGACACAAGCTTGGAGTTCTTTCACTAACCAAGAAGAGGAGCAATCTCTTCCATGGAGTTAGCCCTTGAGGGTTGGAGGACACCATCCATGAGTGGCTAGACATTCTCTTAGGGCTAGAGTTAGCCCTAAGCATGCTTTCTACATCTTAATTTATGTATTTTTGAGGGGATTTGTATTATGATACATGTTTTGACACTTATATATATATAAATCTTGTTTATTTAATGATTTGTGTGGTTTAATGCTTCCAATTGATCATTTCATTCTATCCATATGTCTATGTATGCTAGAATAGATGTTCACGTGTTTGTCTCTATTTCTTGTGTTGTTGATGCATGCCTATGTGTATTAATGCTATAGATCTAGAGATTGTCAAGATGTAATGCGTAATGGAATGCTCTTGTAGTTTATTTGATGGTTCATACTCATTTCTTGATGGATTGTGCCTCTCCCTTAGTTTAATTTCATGTTATTAGCTTAATTGTAGTGTAGTTGTAGTTTAGATGTTAAATGGGAGGACAATCCATGCTTGTTGTTTGATGTTCCATACTTATGAAAGCAAGTAGCACATATTTCTAATCTTGTGATGTGTTTGGATTGTGAGCTTAAAGAAAGGATTAATGGCTTCGTTTGATATATTGTGCTATCCACCATGTTGCTGTAACGACCCGGTCATTTGCCTCCCTTTGTTTTTTCTTGAAATTTTACGAATGAATTTTTTTCGTTTAATTTTCTTTTCTGAGCTCTGTTTCATGTCGCTTAGTGTCATCTCGAGTGCTCGGAATTGGTTTCTGAGACTCTTTCATGTGAATTGACAACTTCCTTTGAGGACCAAGTCATTTTTGCATTTTCACTTTTCGAACACTATGCGCCTTTCGTCCTTTTCCCTGTTTCGTCTTTTTCCCTATTCTGTCTTTTTTCCATTTTCACATTGTTGGCACAGCCTCACTTCTCATGCTCGGAGTTGGTTCTTGACTTCACGTGCCTTTATCTTGAGTGGTTTCCTTGAAATACGTATCTTCACTTTTGCAAGAAAGTACTCTAGTTGCTCCTGGTGTCCATAGGGGCGTGGATGCACAATTCTTCAGAATCTTTTTCTTTTCTTGGGGTGTTTTTCATAAATATCTTTTGAAGATATTTTATTTCAGGGGTATATAAGAAAATATCTTTTGGAAGATATTTTTATTCTGGGGCAGTTTAGTAGTTAACCCTTTTTGTAGGGGCCATTGTGCAATTAATGAAAGTTATTACAAAATATCTCGTCTGGAGACTGGATCCTCTTACGGGATTCATTTTCACTTTTTGTTGACTCGTAAATTCATAGAATTTCCTTCTGGTCGTTTTTCTCCAGTTTCAGAGTTTCTGGACCCGGTTGTCGCCGAACTTGTTTGAGGCATAACTTTCTGCTCTGGACTCGGTTTTCGATGCCATTTCTTCCGTTGTTCATAGTTTCTCATTTTGAATCTTTTTTGTTCATGGAGTTTTGCCATTTGAGCACGTTTGCTCAAATTCCACTTTTCCGGACCTAGTGGGGCCCGTTCGGGGCACTTTTTGAGATTTCTATAAAAGGGGGGTGAAATATTTTATTTTTCAGCTTCACCACTGTCCTTGCATGACTTGAAGCAGCTATGGATGCCCATGGAGCTGCCACCTTCTCTCTCCTCCTTTGATTTACTTTTCCTAAGTAAAAAGTCTTCGGCCTTCACGGTTTTTGTTCCCCTCAACGTGTTTCACCATTCCTCCTTATTAAAATTCATTTTTGACCATTTCTTGAGTTTGGGTTTGAGGTCAAGTTGTGATTTTCATGGGGCTTCCTTCGGATTCTTATAGATCATGTTGTCCCCGACAAAACCCTTCGGTTTCGGCGGATTCGGAACACTTTTTTTTCAGTGGGCCTTTGAGGTTTTCATCTCAAATTGAGGTAGGGGGTGTTATAGGTTGAATTATTCTTATATAACATGCTATTGATGCTTATACAACTTGTTTACATGCTTAAATATGAAATCTAGAGATTTTATTATTTAATGTTCTTGTGAAGGATTTAATTTTCATGGTTGTCCATAGCTTTGTTTAATCATGTGGCATGATAGAATATTACCCCTTGATATGTTGATTAACATATATTAAATTGAGAGAAATTGGACAAGTAACGAAGATTTTATTTAATATTTTACTAGAATAAAATATTAATTCATGTGGCCTTAACTAGCTTGAAATCGATGTTTGTTAGCATATTATATTAGGCCCTAGCATACTCTTCAACATAGATTAAATTGAAAGTAATCGGAGAAGTTTTGAAATCTAGTAATATTTAATTAATTAGATTAATTAATTTATTCCGGGTGTACTATTCACCCCATTGGAATTCCGACTTGACATTCTTGATATGCATGCTATATGGTTTCACATATATTAAATCTAGAATATTTGGTTAGGTTTTGAAATCTATCATTTATTATTTTTCTAGTATTAAAGTTTAATGCTTATGGCCATTCGGAATTAACTTGTGTCGTGTTTTTAAATCATGTCATGGTATGTTGTATAACATATTTAAATTTGAGATCATTTGGATGAATTTCAAAACTTAGAGATTTTAATTAAGTGTAATAATTAAAATCCATTCAATAGTTCATTGGTCTTGATTAAGTTTCTAACTTGGAATTCATGCTTTTCGTGACAAATTCCTTCACATGTATCAAATTGAGAATAATTGGATAAGTTTGAAACTTATATTCATTTACTTCCTTTGTATGGAATTTAATTCACATGATTATGTCTTGCATGAAATGGACTTGTAACTTGACATTGAACTTGACCTAGATATGGTCCTTGACACACCTTGTTCATAGAACATTTGGACTTGCCTCGTAATCGTGATAATTTAATCCCTTAGGTTGATTAAATTTTCCTTTTTATGCTTTCATCGGTTTAATCATGACCCCTTGTATCTAGGTTTCATTAATGTACTTAATAAACATGCACACTTGTCTTGGAATGATTTAATTACTCATATGTTGCTTAGAAAGTAATTGAATAATGTATCTTATACTTGTGGTATATTTACTTTAATGAACTCCATGTGCTATATATCTTGGATGTTGTCTATATAGTTGCATACTATGATTTCTTATAATCTCACATGCCATGATAGTTAATGAACTAGGGGCATGACTTGCGTATTCCAAAATCTTGGTTATACCTGAAACGTGGTTAATGTATTTATGTATTTGATACAATCTTGACTTACACAACTTGTTGATTTTGGAACTTGGGATATCAATCAAGAATGGGGGAAGGTACCCTTAGGTTGATAATCCCTAAAGTGATCCCAAGAATAGGGGAAGGTACCCTTGGGTTGATAATCCCTAAAGTGATCCCAAGAATAGGGGAAGGTACCCTTGGGTTAGTAACCCTAAAGTGATCCCAAGAGTACGGTTTTAATCCGGGCGATATCCAAGTTTCCACATTGTTTGATTTCACTCTTTAAATTTCAAGTTGCTATTCTTTGAAGATTTAAACTTTTCGTGTATATGAAATGCTCCAATCATGCCAATTGCATTTATAATGTAATTCTTGCTAACTTATATCCGAATATACTTCTTGTCGTGTTAAATAGTATGTTCCAATCATGTAAAGTGCCTTGACAATGTGAACTTGTATTCTAATAACTCCTTGTCATGTTGTATGGATTATTCCAAACTTTACCTAATTGCATTGATAATGTAATTCTTGTTAACTTGTATTCAAGCATCCTTCTTGTCATGTTATTTGAAATATCCAAATCTTGATTCCTTTTATACGTGTTTAAGTATCATAATTCTTGTTGATTATTAATCTAGGGTAGCTTAGGATGCTCCCTGAGTCTCATTGTGACATAGACGTTAGGTGGCATGAGCCCCTCTGACATGTTTCACCTTGAGGTGATAAAATTGTAAAATGCTAGGTCGATGCATGCTCATCTCCCACGAGTAGCTTTATGTTGCTCACCCCTACGTTACTGGGGCATATTTCAGGTACAGGACTCAAGACTTGAAGGTTTCATTGCCTTGGATGATTTGTAGCTTTTTATGACAAAACTTGTATTCTTTGATTCTATGTATGTAAAGTGTGCATAAGTACACTCTTTTCATTGTATTCAACATGTATAAGATGAGGTCGGTGGCCAATAACATGTATAACATGTATTATGTATTCTATGTACTTTACTTTTAAAGTTATTATGAAAACATTGAAAATTCACAAGTCTTTTCTTCATAACTTTTGCATTGGGCATGGGAATTCCACTCTTTCTTTTTCATAGGGATTCCATAATTATATATGAGGTGTGGCCAAGGGCCAAACACCATTTAGTGTTCATTTTTGCATTTTACTTCACATATTGTATTTTGGGCTAAAATAGTAGAATCCGAGCCTTTAAGGGTTTATTTTCAAATTGGGTGGTGCAAAGTGTGTTCCGACACCTTCACTAGGTCTTATTTATCTTGTATGAAGTGTGGCTAAGGGCCAAACGGTAATTTGAAACCATTTCCTAATTTTGGTTTCCATATTTTCCATTTCAAGTTTATTTTCGCCTTTTTGGCCGTTGGGGGGTCAGATTTTGACTCGGCCATTTCTGGGAGCTGCGGACCATTCTCGCGTACTCAAAATCACCATTTACATCTGCGTGCATGATCTTTTCCGGGAAAAACCTCTTCCTTGGCAATTTGAGCCTCCTAGGGATTCATTTTGCATTTTTTTTCTATAATCTGGTTTAGGGGCACTTTGGGGTTTTTCTTCAGGAAATAAATTCCGGTCTCCTCATTGTCACTTAGAGAACGTGATTTGGGGGGGGGGGGGGGGGGTTTCTTTTTCGTGTTTTTCCAAAAAATGTCGTCTTGGTGCCGGAAATCGATCGCAAAGTTCAGCTTTCTATTTTTTTTTAGCAGCTTTTTGGACCTCCATGACCAGATTTCGTGGAGGGGCATTTCGGGCATTCTGCATTGCATTTTTTTTGAATTCTCTCGCGTTTCACATAGAATATTCAATTTTGAGGGGGTTTTCTTCCTTGTGTTTTTCCAGAAAAATTCATCTTCTAGCCTGTTTTTGCTCTCAGTTGCAGATAGTCACTGTAGCAACTTTTAACCCTCTTGTTCAGTTCTAATCTAGGGGCATTTTGGGAATTTCACAGTGACCTTTTTTTTTTTTTTTTTATTCCGTCCACTTAGTCGAGTAGAAAACTCGATTTTAGGGGGGGTTTCTTCTTCGTGTTTTTCCAGAAAGATTCGTTTCGGTCTCCGTTTCAAGCCTCAGTTTTGGAACCTCACTTTTTTTTCTTCTTACTGTCAGCTGGTGCATGCCATTGGGCGCCGGAGGACTAGTGCATGGGCGCCGTGTGCGCCATGGCCTTCGTCGGGTCGCCGCGACGTCTCAACTTCAAACCCTCGTTTCTCCCTCGTCCGGACTCCAAATCAAGTGAACTTTTTTTGAAGTTGACTAATTTTTTGCTGTCTTTCCAACGGTGTGCTTGGTTGCACCTGGATCTTCCTGGATAATTACTAGTGTACCCTTTTAGCCTTAAGTGCTCGTTTTTCTTCTTCAGGCCGTTTCTCCTTCATCCGGACTCCGAATCATGCGATTCTTGACTCCATCCTGACTACTTTTTTGTTGTCTTTCCAGCGGTGTGCTCGGTGGCACCCGAATCCATATTTTTCAGAAATGACTATTTTGCCCCTAGGGGCTTATTTGTCATATTTTTGATCTTTTGCTCCCGCATCAGTTCTCATTGAGTTCCACGACCTCATGGAAGATCACTTTGACTTCTTAGAGTCTTGTTTTCTGTTTTCTCTTCCTCATATTGGATCCGTTATCGGGTCAATCTTCGGTTCATCATAGGACACGCTGGCCTAAAAACCAGGGTCGTCACAGTTCCTTAAACAATATATGCTTAATTTGTCATCCATGCTTGTTGAAACAACTACACACTCACACTATGTTGCAATATATGTTTTTTCCCTCATTAATCATTCATTAAGGGTGTTAAAAAGTTATGCTTAGTGGTGATCTCTAAACCCCAAGATCTCTCTCTTATTTTCTCTTTATTACATTTAATTTCCTACTTTAGTTTAAATTGCATCTTAGAGTAATTCAACCACCAACCAATCTTTTGATCACTCGACTTACTAACCCTAATCTCGATTTCACAACCTAATACGACCCACCAATCCCTTGGGACGATCCCTACTTGCCCTAACTATATTTTTAGTGAAAGGTAGTAGTGACAATTTCTAAATGTAAAACTTGGCCACATTCATCATAGCCCTACACCACTATCTTTTAGTGCACAAACTTTGGGTTTAGGATGGCACAACACTAAGTTTTTGGCGCCATTGCCGAGGATTGATTGAAGGCAACGTCGTATTTGTGGAATCAATTAGGAATTAGTACTCTTTTGATCGTGTCTTTACTTTATTTTCATTTTCATTTTGGTTACTTATTGTGTTGGTTCTTGTTTGACTAGGTGCATTGAAAAGAAGGTGAGCAAAGGAGCATTTCATGTAAGGAGCTAAGCAAAAGCAAGGAAAAAGCTAAAATCTAAAAATTTTGCAAAGCTAAAATTGAAAATTGAATTGAAGTGCTAAAGGACCCTTTGTGCGCTCTTTCTTAACTCAATCTATAGTTAAATCGTCAGACTGCGTGGAGGCAATTTACTTTTCTTTGCATATTGTTGATAGCATGGGAGTATGGGAACATTGTATGTGGAAGAAGTTTGTTGATTTGATTTGTTGTGAAGGTGAAGTGTTTGTTTATGACTTGTTGCTTGTTGTGTTTTATTGTGCATGCATGGTCGTAAATTATTGAAACCTACTCTTGTCCCTCTTAATTTTCATCTTGAATCTACTGTTCGAAACCGTAGGGGAAGAAGAAGTTCTAATCAATCCATTTCATCAATGGAAGGACATAATGAGGACCATGTGGAGGACCTTGGTCACATAAACCAACAAGGCATCCTCCACCCAAATGTGTATCACGATAACATACAATTACCATTAGGTATGCCGAGGCCATTCATTCACCCACCACAACAACAAGGCTAAGTTCCATTAGGAATGCCAAGGCCAATCTATGCTCCACCACCTCCCATCATTCAAGGCAATCAAGGTGCCCATGTTGCACCTCTAATTGCTAATCCTCCCCTTGCTTTAAAAGATCACTATGTGCCTAATGAATACAATGCACCCACATGCATTCAATTGCCACTATTTAGAGCACACCACTATGAGATCAAGCCACAAACCATTCAAATGCTTCCTAACTATCATAGACTTCCAAGTGAAGAACCTTATAAGCATTTGGATGAGTTTCTTAAAGTATGTTCCACCGTCAGATATACGGATATGCTGGAAGAGGTCTTAAGGCTTAAACTTTTTCCATTCACCCTTAAAGACAAGGCAAAATATTGGTTTAACAATCTTAGGCTTTTTTCAATAACTTCTTGGGCAGAAATGCAACAAGAGTTCTTGAAGAAGTACTATCCAGTTTCTAAGACTAATGCCATGAGAACCTCAATTCGAGAGTTTTCACACGGGGATGGGGAAACATTCCATGAGGCATGGGAAAGATTCAATGAATTGCTTAGGAAGTGTCCACATCATGACATGCCCAAATGGCAATTATTTCAATATTTCTTTGAGAGCTTATCAAACAATTATAAGGTCATGGTTGATACTTCCATGGGTGGCTCTTACATTGATAGGCATGAAGATGACGTGTGGCGTCTTTATGAGAGCATGAGTGAAAATTCTTTGTATCGAACTTTATCTTCCAAGAATGGTAGGAATTCAAGTGGAAGAAAGAGTGTTGGCTTACATCAAGTTGACCATTCCAATGAAATAGTCGCCGAGATGAAATTCGTATCTCAAAGGTTTGATCAATTCTTAATCAACCAAAACTCGGCAAATCAAGTATCTTCCATCCCTAACCATTCCCATCATGCATCCAATGAGACATGTATGACTTGTTCAAGTGTTTTACATTCTACTTCCAATTATCCCCTTAGACATGTGCAAAGTGAGCATCGTGACCAAGTCAGTGCAGCTTTTGTTAATCAAGGGAACAATCCTTATGGCAATCATTATAATCCTAGTTGGAGGAATCACCTGAATTTCTCTTGGAGAAACTAAGGGGAAGGCTCAAACCTTCCCCAAGGTGGTTTCCAAGGGAAGTATGTTCCACCTCCAATGCAAAGTGAAGGTTTCCAAGGATATAGACCATTTCAATCACAAGGAAACCAATTTTCTAATTCTCATTTTCCAAATCAACCATTATATTCTTAAGGAAATGCTAGGAGTCCCGTTTTTGAAGAGAAAGTTTTGATCGCTCTAGGCACTCTAGAGGCGAACACTCAATTGCTTCATTCTCATTCTAAATCCATTACTAAGCTAGAAACCCAAGTAAAGCAAATAGCTAGTACTTTAAATGCTAGAGTAATGAGCGCTGAAAAGTGCGATTTTAAACCCCTTAAGCTTGAGTGTTCTAGAACCTTTATCTATCTTATTTTTCCGTTATAGTACTTATTTGTGTTTTTTGTCTATTTCTAGGTCAATAATGTTAAAATGAGCTAAAAATGGTGTCTTAAGACCTTTTTGGAGTCAAACTAAGTCTTAGTGATGATTTGGAGCAAAAGGAGACTGATCTGGAGTAAAAAGAGACTGATGTTGAAAAGCTGCCAAGTGAGAACGATCGTGAGAACAATCGAAAAAAGTGAGAACGATCGAACTCTGATCGATCGAACTTTTCTCCAATGGATCAAACTTTTCTCTGATCGATTGAACTTTTCTAAGATCAATCAAAAATGTGCTGGCAGCGAGCTGTCTTATTCCCGCGCACGCCCGAACTCCTACCTACCACATAGTACGGGATTAGATATTTTTGGGGCTATATTCCTAACTTAGTGACTAAGAAAAGGACCTTCTATATAAAGGGAAGTGACCCATTTTGTAAAGAAGCTTTTATTAATTTATTTTTTTCATTATTATTTATATTTCTCTCTCTAGTAAAGTTAGAAATTAGGGTTAGAAGAAAAGATGGAAGTGGAGGCACATCTCAAGACCCACCTCTAGATCCACTCCTCTCCATCTCTAGAGCTTCAAAAAAGAAGAAGAAGAAGAAGTGGAAGAAGAAGATGGAGCCATGTTTGGAGCTTACCCTTGAAGGTTTCATGACCACATCTACCAGCTCTATGATTGGCTAAATCTACACTTAGGGCTTGGATGAGCCCTAAGTCTTGTGTAATCTAAACCCTTGTATTTCTATTTTTGGGAATTTATATATATTGTTGTGATTAGTGTTCTAGCCTTATGAATTTAATGAATATTGTATATTTTTATGATATTTATGGTTTAATTCTTCCTATTAATTCTCTAGTTTATTTACATGTCTATGTGTGATTAAATTGGAAATTATTTCTTACATGATTCATATGGATTAATTCTTTCTATTGATTCTCTATTTGATTACATGTTGTCTTATATGTGATTGCTTGGGAATTAATCTCTACACTAGATTCTCTATATTGATTGCATGTCTATATGTGATTAATTAAGGATTTGGTGATGGCTAAGCATGGGTTTTCATTAGATGGGTTTGTCAATTAATTTGATGGATTATTCTTATGCTTGATGGGTTGTTCTATAATTTAATTCATGTTTGTAGATAGGTAGGCAATCTATACTTGATTTGATATTCTATGGCTTATTATTGCAAATTCCATGATTCTCAACATTGATGTGTGCTAGAATTGTGACTAATTTGATGGGTCATGCTTAGAATTGATGGGTTATGCTACACTTAGTTTAAGTAGACAATTCATACTTTAATTTGATGGTCCATGCTTAATATTGCAATTGGTAGTCGCATTTTGCTCAGAACGATGTATTCCCCATTAATGGAAAGCAAGTGGTTAATTACATGAGCTTAGTGGTGATTGCAACTATCTCTAACTAGTTTGTTACTTGCATTTTAATTACATAAGACCTCTCTTCATATCTCTTAAATCCCTATCTCTAACTAGTTTATTTACTTACATTTTAATTTCATTGCATCTTAGTTTAATCAACCAATCTCTATCTTTTGCAATCAATTGATACATTAGAGTTGAAGTTAAATTCCAACACGTATAATCACTTGGGACGATCCCTACTCACTCTTACTACGTTAGTAGTAGTGTTGGTAGTGGTTTTTATAAATTTAAATTTGACGTAAAAGGTTTTTCTTGAACCACACATTCACTACATTATTTTGGCGTATAGGAACGGCCATAGTCAAGTTTTGGCACCGTTACCGGGGATTAACGGTTTTGTTGGAATTAAACTAGACAATAGTGTTCATTTGATTGCTTCTTTTTTTATTTTATTTTCCATTGTATATTCTTTTCTCTTGTTCTCATTATTATTTGTTCAATTAGGTACTTCACTACAAAGAAGGCAAACTTTGGAACTTGAAGCAATAATTAGAGCTTAAAGCTAATATTAAAATTTGAAGTTGCTTAAGGACAGTTGTGAGCAATTCTTGGAACTCTTGTATTTTAATTGTTTCACTTCTTTGAATGCTTGTGATAACCCTTGTTGAGGCTCATTATATTGTTTTATCTTTGTCTAAGCATAGGACCTTGTTGAGGCCATTATTTGTTGCATTTGGGTTTTAATTGTGAATGGAGGAATTGTTTGGTCCAAGTTTGGGGGGAAATTATATCCCTTCACCTTATGCTCCCCCATCATATTTTAATTCTTATGAGATTGAGTCCAATTCATTTCATGCATCATCTTATTATGGACTTGATCACCCATTTAATCCTTCTTATGACTATTACCATCCCCCACAATTTTATGAAGAACTAAATTGTGATATCACTCGGATCCGAGACACGGGTTGATCAGGCCCAGGCCCAAACCCGAGGGAAATATCAAACAATTAATATATAAAATGAACACGGAATACAAGGTGATAAAAAAAATAATATAATGAGCTGAAAGATATCTAAAATATAAAATCCTTTAAAATTAAATACTTAAAATCCCAGATAATAATAATCCAACTCCAAAACCTGTAAGGGTATAACTCGGAAATCCATCATGTGGACCCATAATAAGAAAACCAAACTGAATTGAAAAACTAAAAGAAAACCATATAAATGGAGCTCCTACGTTGTCGGAAGAATGAGTGGTCGCCTCTGCTCAGCACGAACAAGCTCAAGCTTGGAACTGACGTACACCTGAAAAATAGGAGTGGGTCAGGCCCACGAACAAGTTCTATCCTACTACAATCCAAGTAGAGACTCGATATGCATATACACTCTAACCAACTCAACAATAACTATATAATCCGTGTCTATATATATATATCCACACTATAGACTCTCACTGGACTAGGATACAGGTCTTAACCTGAGTAGAAGGTAACAAGCAAAATGCACCTGAGTGGGCATGACTACCTAAGCCTAACAGGGTACACCTTAACCAGCATTGCTAGTTACGCGTCCTATTGCATATACGCTCCCTAATCGTTGACTTTGAGACTTAAGCTCAAGTCACGATACCATAATAATATATTTAAAATCTTTTCACATTCATCCATAAGAAATCTAGTAAGTCGTTCAGTTTATTTAACCGTACAGACTTATACATAAGGACGATTCTATTTTTTTGATCCATACCCTTATTCCAAAGTAGGTAGGACTTAGCAATTTGAGCTAATCCAAACCTAGTATGTCACCGTCCCATACCGGTACATACAATCCAATCCATCCAACAGTTGATATAATACATAATCAATATACATAGCAACTGAACCATAATAAGCATTAATAAAGATATAGGCTAACATGCTTACTCCAGTAACTGATAGATCAAAATAATAAGACAAATCAATTAATTCCATGATGAACACAAATTAAATAGATAAGCATCATGTTCATCCCATAACTCCATTACAAATTATCTTACTTGAGCATGCAGATAATTTATTCCTCTCGTCCGTAAAACTATGACAAGTCTAACACAAACCATATTTATTATCATGCTTATCCATTATTAATAATATCATATTAATAAAATTTTCACCCACAGAGAATAAATAAATTAAGGTTCAGTAATTTAAAATTCCTCTATACTGAAATAAAACAACTTCCGTCGAGACTTACTAATGTTCAAGCTATAAACACCTACTGGTTTATTAAGCATTAATCCACTCTCATAAGTGTTAATTAGATTTAGAACATCTCAAAACACCCAAGTATAGCTTCCTACAGAATCTGAAAATCCCAAAATCTGAGTTCTGTAGCCAAACAAGTCGCAGAAAAACCAAAAACTGATAACCGGTTGAAAGAGCCTGCTCTTGCAAAGAAAGAGCCTGCTCTTTCTTGCTTGGAGCCGGCTTTCCTAGTCTTGGAGCAGGCTCCAAGTCCCCTAGAGCCGGCTCTTTGGTTTCCAAGAGCCTGCTCTTTGCTTCAATGAGCCGGCTCTTTGAAATCTTGAGCCGTTTCTTCTCTGTGCTTCATCTCTTCTACGTCCGGCGATTTTCCGACGAACTATTCTTCATCCCTAGGATTCCTAAGTGTTTTAATTAGATTCCAGTAAGATCAAAAGCCATGTAAATTCCTTATTCAACCAACGGTACTAATTAATCATGAATTATACCACCAAGAATTTAAACTGGAATGTTTATCCCCTCCATGCACATACTGTTCAGATGAACACCCACACGAACCCTAACCAGTTTAATGATGTCCCCTGGGTATTCCAAAATTGATTAAATCCCATTATTCATTAGTTAACACGAATGAAATTTTATAGTTTACAGGAAAAATATCAAACAATAGTATATAATTTACAAACATCGACAGTTTTAACACAACAGAGCATGGAAAGTTTCAGTTTAAATTTCAATCCTTATATTCCCTGGAGTTGTATTAGATGTGAAAATAACACGAGACAAAGGAAAAGAGTTAGGATTAGAACTTGCCTATGAGACTCGGTTCAGAAATCTCAGCGTCTTTCTCCTAAGCTGTCCCGGTGATCCTTTGGTTTTCCCTCTCTGTTCTCTCCCAGACTCCTCCAGACTTCTCTCTATTCTCTTTATGTCTTGAAAAGGGTTCTCAAACCCTAAACTGAACGTAATACTTATATTTATAGGTTTACACCAAAACCCTAGTTTAGCTAAACCCTAAACTATTTCTTAGTCGGTCCATAGAAAACCTAATTAATACCTGTGTCGGCTACATGCGTGACTTCTAAAAACAAAAACCCTTATTATAATTTCATAATGAATAATTAATTAAAATACTTCTTAAATTGAAACATTTAATAATCAATTCAATTAAAGGCAAACAATAAATTCCAATTTAATGTAATACAAAAAATAAAAACAAGTGTATAATTAATACAGAAATAAAATACAATTTAATAATTAATTAAGTCACAAAATCACCATTAAATAACAAGCCATCAATTAATGCAAATAAACACGCCAATCAAAAATTTAAACAAATTTAAAATTTAATTAAAACAATAAATTAAATACTAGGACTATCCTTTTGAAATTAGGGGTATTACATTCTTCCCCCTAACAAAAGGAATTCCGTCCTCGGAATTCGCTCTTACCTTCGTCCCATAATTTAGGAAACTGCGAACGAATGACATCCTCCCATTCCCAAGTAGACTCAGCCTCATTGTGATGACTTCACTAAACACGAACCAAAGGCATAACCTTATTACGAAGGACTTGATCCCGCCGGTCGACAATATGATACGGTGGCTCCAAATAAGTTGCATCCGGCTGCAACTATATCTCCCCAATATCGATACGCTGATATTGATCCTCATCCAGCAGAAATTTTCGCAACATGGAAACATGAAACACATTATGAACGCGATCCAAAGTATCCGAAAGTGCAAATCTATAAGCAACAGCTCCAACGCAATCTGTGATCATGAATGGACCGACAAACTGCGGTGATAACTTCCCTTTCTTCCCAAAGTGAATAACACCTTTCATAGGAAACACTTTGAGTAAAACCTGATCTCCAACCCTAAATTCCAAAGCACGAGTACGCCGATCAGCATAACTCTTTTGCCTACGCTGAGCAGTACGCATGCGATCCCGAATAAGAGTAACCTTCTCAGAAGTATCCTTAATAAACTCAGGACCCAAGAATCTACTCTCTCCAACCTCCATCCAACAAACAGGCGATCGACACAGTCGACCGTATAATGCCTCAAATGGTGCCATACCAATAGTCTTCTGGAAACAATTGTTGTAAGCAAACTCCACAAGTGGAAAATAATCCTCCCAGTGGCCCTCGAAATCAAGCACACACGACCGAAGCATATCTTCCATAATTTGATTCACCCTCTCAGTCTGTCCATCAATCTGAGGATGATAAGCAGTGCTAAGATGCAATTCTGTACCCAAAGCCTGCTAAAAGCTCTTCCAAAATCTAGACACAAAGTTTGAATCCCTGTCCGATATAATAGACAACGGAATACCATATAGCTTTACAATCTCTGAAATGTAAAGCCTCGCCAACTGTTCTAAAGTGAAGTCAGTGTGAATATGTAAGAAATGAGCTAATTTGGTCAACCTATCCGTGATGACCCAAATGGAATTGTGACCCTTGAAAGAAGTGAGCAATCCCTCCACAAAGTCGATAGAAATGTTCTCCCATTTCCACTCCGGTATCGGTAGTGGTTGTAGAGCTCCTGGATGCCTCTGATGATCAATCTTAACCATCTGACAAGTACTACACTAAGAAACAAACAGAGCAATGTCCCTCTTCATACCTGCCCACCAAAATTGCCGCTTCATATCCTGATACATCTTGTCTCCACCTGGATGAACAGAGAACTCAGATTGATGAGTCTCCATCATCACGTCCTTCCTCAAATCATCAGCAGAAGGTATTACTAAGTGTCCCTTGTACCTCAAGCCTCTGTCAGCCCCAACATGGTAAAATGGAACCTCCCCAGAAGCTATCTCTGCAACTTTGTTGATACACTATTGATCGGTGAGTTGTGCTTGCGAAACCTTGTGAATGATGGAATGTGTAACCACCATGCAAACTATAAAAGCATCTGACAACTCATCTACATTCTTCAAAGCATTCCACTCAGTGGTGAATAAGGCAGAAAGACTACCAACAGGTCGGCGACTGAGTGCATCTACCACCACATTCGCTTTCCCTGGATGGTACTGTATAGAAAAGTGATAGTCTTTCACAAACTCCAACCACCTGTGCTGTCTCATATTTAGCTCCTGCTGAGTGAACAAATACTGCAAACTCTTGTGATTGCTGAATAATCTAAAGGACTCACCCAACAGATAATGCCTCCAAATACGTAAGGCAAAGACCACAGCTACCAACTCCAAATCATGTGTTGGATAATTAAGCTCGTGAGGCTTAAGCTTCCGAGATCCATACAAAATCGGTCGCTCCTCCTGCATCAAAACACATCCAAGACCCTGCAGCGAAGCATCTGTGTAAACTAGATACTCTATCCCGCTCTATGGGGTAGACAAAACAGGTGCAGAATTCAACTTGGTCTTCAGCTCATCAAAAGCTTTCTAACAATGTTAATCCCACACGAACCGTACACCCTTCTTAGTCAGATGAGTGAGTGGTCCCGCTATCTTAGAGAATCCCTGGATGAACCTCCTGTAATATCCTGCTAAACCGAGAAAACTCTGAATCTCGGTAGGTGAAGTAGGCTGTCCCTACTCAACCACCGCTAAAACCTTGGCTGGATCCACTGCTATTCCCCTTTCGGACACCACGTGACCCAGAAATTTCACTTCCCGCTGCCAAAATTCACATTTCTCGAACTTGGCATACAACTGGTGTTTACGAAGCGTCTGTAATACTATATGAAGATGTCTCGCATGATCGTCCTCCAACCAAGAATAGATCAAGATATCATCAATAAAGACAATAACAAACTGATCCAAATAAGCCCTGAAGACTCTGTTCATTAAGTCCATGAACACTGCTGGTGCGTTAGTTGTCCCAAACGGCATGACACGGAACTCATAAGACTCATATCTCGTAAGAAACGCTGTCTTAGGAATATCCTGCTCCCTAACCCTCAGTTGATGATACCCAGAACGCAGATCAATCTTGGAGAAATATATGGCTCCCCTTAACTAATCAAACAAATCATCGATCCTGGGTAGCGGATACTTGTTACGAATGGTAACCTTGTTCAACTCTCTGTAATCAATACATAGGCGAAGCGAACCATCCTTCTTTTTCACAAACAAAACTGGTGCTCCCCAGGGTGAAGTACTCCTACGAATGAAACCCTGACTGAGTAATTGTTGAATCTGATCCTTCAGCTCTCTCATCTATACTGGTGCCATCCAATACGGTGCCCTAGCAATAGGCGTAGTGCCTGGAGCTAAGTCAATCACAAAGTCGATCTCGTGACTAGGTGGTAACCCTAGAATTTCCTGAAATGTATCCGGAAAGTCCTGTACAATTGGTATACGATCCAATGATACAGTAACCTCCTCTTTTGTTTCCTCCTCCACATGGAACAAATATGTGCTACCACCCCCATTAGAACGTGGCATAGCTACAACATACATATCCTGACTAGGTATGGTGAACACAACAGACCTATCAAAGCAATTAACTTTGGTGTGGTAGTGAGATAACCAATCCATCCCAAGTATCACGTCATAAGTGTGCATGTCCAAGACCAGTAGATTGGCTAGAAACCTGAGTCTGCCAATATCTAGTGTCACAGGCCCATCACTCTCATGTAAAATGGTTGTATCGCCCAATGGTATAGAAATACCCTGAGGTCTAGTGCATACCCTCGTCCTCATCCCAGATAAAACAATAAAAGTCCTAGCTACAAATGAGTGTGTAGCACCCGTATCAAATAAAACACGTCCATGCAAACCATGAATAGGAAACTTACCCTCAACAGCCTGAGGTGCCTGAACATCCTATGGCACGGGGTTGTACACCCTGCCTTAGTGCAACTGCTGTTGTACCTGTCCTTGAGTCTGCGGCAGTGCCGGTAAATTCGTGGAACCTGTGGAACTGGTAGAGGCACTGGCACCCTCTGCCCTTGCTGCACATGTTGTCCCTGTTCCTGTCCCTATCTTACTTTAGGACACTGCCTGGTAGTATGACCATACTCTCCACAAGTGTAACAACTATCCTGGAAAGTACCAAATGGCCTCCTCTGTCGGTTAGCCGGTGGCTGACCCTGTCCTGCCTGTGGTCCCCCATTCGGATGCCTCTAAATAGGTGCCCCATTCCTGTGAGCATCTAAACCACCCTTGTGCTTCTTCCAAGGCTGTTGTCCCTGGAACTTGCCCTTGTCATTCTGTCGGTGACCATTGCCGTTCCCCTTCTCAGCTGACTGATTAGCAGAGTCTCTGTCACCCCGCTTCGCACCCTTAGCCTGTCTGATATCCACGGTCAACTGATACTGCTGTAGCACGGCGTCTACCACCTGACCATATGTAGTATAAGTTGGACTACCTGTAATAGCTCTCTTGAAAGACTCCATTAGTCCCTTAACGAAACTGTTGCGCTTCTTCTCCTCTGTATCCACCTCCTTTGGTGCAAAAAGGGACAAGCGCGTGAACTGCTACTCATACTCCGCCACTGTTATGTTCTCTTGCTGCAGATTAAGAAACTCAGTCTTCATAGCTGCCCTGAAGGCATAAGGGAAGTACTTCTCATCAAAGCGCGCATTGAACTGATCATAGGTCAATGACATCCTCTCCTTTACGGTGGCAACTGACTCCCACCACTGTAGTGCATCTCCAACTAGCTTGAAGGTAGTAAGCATCTGCTTCTGAACCTCTATACACTGAACCAAACGAATATGTCGCTCAATGTCCTGTTTCCACTAATGAGCTACTCTCGCATCGGTGGAGCTTGAGAACACAGGTGGACTCCCTTTTATGAAAGAACTCCTAGCCTTTTCCCATGAGTTAGTCTGAACAACCGGTGCTGGTATAGATGCCTGCTGAACCAGTGATTGATTCTGAAGTGCAGTTGTTACCCCAGCTTCTATAGCCTGAGCAACAAAGTCATTGAGGTGAGGAAGAAACTCTAGATCTCTAACCTGACCCGGAGTCTACTGAACTTCCTCCTGCTCATTACGAAACTGACCATTGTCATCCTCAATTCTAGGCAATTGTTGCTCCTCTTCCATTAGCTGACGTTGTAGGCGTTCTTGCTGCCTACGTGCCACTCTCCTCTGCCTCTTATTTCCTTGCATGTTTTATCCTCTTCTCCTACCGTTAACCATCTGTTAACACGGAAAGATAGACATCAGTACGTTCTAAGTGAACCGTAAAAGAATTCAACGAATCCTACACTTAAGCTCTAATCAAGAGAAAACGCTATGCGAAAGACTTAATACGAAACACCCTAGAGACACTTGAACCTAGAGTGCTCTGATACCAACTGTGATACCCCTCGGATCCAAGACACGGGTTGATCAGGCCTAGGCCCAAACCCGAGGTAAATATCAAACAATTAATATGTAAAACGAATTAGGAATACAAGGTGATAAAAAAAAATAATATAATGAGCTGAAAGATATCTAAAATATAAAATCCTTTAAAATTAAATACTTAAAATCCCAGATAATAATAATCCAACTCCAAAACCTCCAAGGGTACAACTCGGGATCCATCCTATGGACCCCTAATAAGAAAACTGAACTGAACTGAAAAACTAAAAGAAAACCATATAAATGGAGCTCCTACGTTGTCAGAAGAATGAGTGGTCGCCTCTGCTCAGCACGAAAAAGCTCAAGCTTGGAACTAACGTACACCTGAAAAATAGAAGTGGGTTAGGCCCACGAATAAGTTCTATCCTATTACAATCCAAGCAAAGACTCGATACACATATACACTCTAACCAACTCAACAATAACTATATAATCCGTGTCTATATATATATATATATCCACACTATGGACTCTCACTGGACTAGGATACGGGTCTCAACCTGAGTAGAAGGTAACATGCAAAATGCACTTGAGTGGGCATGACTACCTAAGCCTAATAGGGTACACCACAACCAGCATAGCCAGTTACGCGTCCTATTGCATATACGCTCCCTAATCGTTGACTCTGAGACTCAAGATTAAGTCACGGTACCATAATAATATATTTAAAATCTGTTCACATTCATCCATAAGAAATCCAGTAAGTCGTTCTACTTATTCAACCGCATAGACTTAAGTCGTTCAGCTTATTCAACTGTACAGACTTATACATAAGGAGGATTCTATTTTTGTGATCTATACCCTTATTCCAATGTAGGTAGGACTTAGCAATTTGAGCTAATCCAAACCTAATATGTCACCGTCCCATACCAGTACATACAATCCAATCCATCCAACAGTTGATAGAATACATAATCAATATACATAGCAACTGAACCATAATAAGCATAAATAGAGATATAGACTAACATGCTTACTCCAGTAACTGAAAGATCAAAATAATAAGACATCAATTAATTCCATGATGAACACAAATTAAATAGATAAGCATCATGTTCATCCTATAACTCCGTTACAAATTATCTGACTTGAGCATGCAGATAATTTATTCCTCTCGTCCATAAAACCATGACAAGTCTAATAAAAATCATATTTATAGTCATGCTTGTCCATTATTAATAATATCATATTAATAAAATTTCCACTCACAGAGAATAAATAAATTAAGGTTTAGTAATTTAAAATTCCTATGTACTGAAATAAAACAACTTCCGTCGAGACTTACCAATGTACAAGCTATAAACACCTACTAGTTTATTAAGCATTAATCCACTCTCACAAGTGTTAATTAGACTTAGAACATCTCAAAACACCCAAGTATAGCTTCCTACAGAATCTAAAAATCCTAAAATCCGAGTTCCGTAGCTAAACAAGTCGCAGAAAAACCAAAAACTGATAACCGGTTGAAAGAGCCTGCTCTTGCAAAGAAAGAGCCTTCTCTTTCTTGCTTAGAGTTGGCTCTCCTAGTCTTGGAGCCGGCTCTAAGTCCCCTAGAGCCAGCTCTTTGGTTTTTAATAGCCTGCTCTTTGCTTCAATGAGCCGGCTCTTTGAAATCTTGAGCCATCTCTTCTCTGTGCTTCATCTCTTCTACATCCGGCGATTTTTCGACGAACTATTCTTCATCCGTAGGATTCCTAAGTGTTTTAATTAGATTCCAGTAAGATCAAAAGCCATGTAAATTCCTTATTCAACCAATGGTACTAATTAATCATGAATTATACCACCAAGAATTTAAACTGGAATGTTTTTTTTCCCCTCCATGAACATATTGTTCAGATGAACACCCACACGAACCCTAACCAGTTTTATGATATCCCCAGGGTATTTCGAAATTGATTAAATCCCATTATTCATTAGTTAACACGAATGAAATTTTATAGTTTACAGGAAAAACATCAAACAACAGTATATAATTTACAAACATTAATGGTTTTAACACAACAGAGCATAGAAAGTTTCAGTTTAAATTTCAATCCTTATATTCCATGGAGTTGTATTAGATATGCAAAGAACACGAGGCAAAGGGAAAGAGTTAGGATTAGAACTTACCTGTGAGACTCGGTTCAGAAATCTCAGCGTCTTTCTCCTAAGCTGTCCTGGTGATCCTTTGGTTTTCCCTCTCTGTTCTCTCCTAGACTCCTCCAGACGTCTCTCTGTTCTCTTTATGTCATGAATAGGGTTCTCAAACCATAAACTGAACGTAATACTTATATTTATAGGTTTACACAAAAACCCTAGTTTAACTAAACCCTAAACTATTTCTTAGTCGGTCCATAGAAAACCTAATTAATACCTGCGTTAGCTACATACGTGACTTCTAAAAACAAAAACCCTAATTATAATTTCATAACGAATAAGTAATTAAAATACTTCTTCAATTAAAATATTTAATAATCAATTCAATTAAAGGCAAACAATAAATTCCAATTTAACGTAATATAGAAAATAAAAACAAGTGTATAATTAATACAGAAATAAAATACAATTTAATAATTAATTAAGTCACAAAATCACCATTAAATAACAAGCCATCAATTAATGCAAATAAACACGCCAATCAAAAATTTAAACAAATTTAAAATTCAATTAAAATAATAAATTAAATAGCAGGACTATCCTTTTGAAATTAGGGGTATTACACAAATCCACCACCTTCTAGGTACTCACCCAGATTTAAAGAAAAAGTATTAGCTTTACTTGATGTGCATATTTCACACACTTCACTTATTATTTCTCATTCTCAAATGTTAGCCAAGCTTGAAGCTCAAGTTGAGCAAATTGCAAGTACTCTTTCTCATCAAGAGGAGGAGGAAGAGGCAAATGAAAAAATGGTAAGAACTTCAATGTATATAGATGAGGATGATGAGAGTGAAAAGGATGAAACAAGTGAGCTAATGCCTAGCACTCTATCTTGTATAGAGAAGGAAGTGACAAGTGAGTTAGTGGCTAATCGAATAGAGCATAACATGATTAATGAGGACTTTCATTGTTTTGATTATGATTTTATCTCAGACATTGCTACTTTAGAGAGTGAGGAGACGGTGACCACACTTGAGGTAGGAGAGGAGGAGGAGGAACTTGTTGAAGAGGACCTTCCTTCTATTATCTCTAAAGACCCTCTTGAGATAGGCCTTTTTGAAATGTATAAAAATTGTGGTTTTGACCTTGAAAGCTCCAAAAATGAAGTGAACTCTCTATGGACTCTTTAGTTAACTTGGAAGGTGAGGAGATGGTTATTTTTGAGGAAGAGAAGAGGGATGAAGAGAAGATGTTTCTCAATATTCCAAATGAGTCTTTGAATGACAATGCCTCACAAATTATCAAAGTGAATGATCCTTTGAATGTGTTTTAAGAACATAACAAAGAGGCAAGACCAACCATGATTGATTTTTTTTTCAAGACCGTGGATGAAGGGAACAATATCATCTCTTTCATTTCTTTTCAAGTCATTCTTTTGGAGGATGATTTCATTGTTGTAAGTGGGACATTAAATGAGAAAAGTGAAAAGATGATCAATAAGGATGTTTCATATCCGATTTTTGATTCTTTTGATTAGTGAGTTGACCCAACGTCTTGCTAGAGACGTTAAACACTAGTATTCGTAGAGTTTTAAAACTCTATTCCTCCCTCATTTCTTTTTATTTTTATTTTTCGTTCTTGTGTACATTCTTCCATCCATTTTTCAATCTGTATTTTTGTTACCATCATTGGGGCTTAGCATAGGATTTTATGCACTTTCATCTCAAAATGAGGTATTTGGTGCCAGTTCGATCAATTTTAAGAGCACTTTCGATCTATTGAACATCATCTCTGTATATTTTCATCTCTCTGTTCCATCGTTTGAAGAAAACCTGCATATTTCAGCTCTTTGTCTGATCGATCATAAGTTCTTCGGTCGATCCAGATCTTGGATCGATCTGTAGTCCCAACACTTAGAAAAAATTTTGAACCTGCATATTTCAACTCTCTATCTGATCGATCGAAGTAAATTCGATCAATCCAGGAGCCCTCATGATCGTCGAAATTCCATACTTAGAAAAATTTTCATAGCACTAATTATTTCGTACTCTCTATCCCATCGTGCGAGCATAGATCGATCATGGTGTGATCGATCTAAGTCAAGATCGATCACAGCTTTGCCCCTTTGAATTTTTGACTTTTTCTTCTTTCTATTTTTTTTTTTAATTTTATTTTTCATCTTCTTTGACTTTTGTTATTTTTTTATATTTTATTTACTCTCTTTTCTCTTATAAAAAGAAAAAGAAAGTTTTAAAATTTGTGAAAAATACAAAAATATTTTTGTTTATTTTATTTTATTTTCGAAAACTCCAAAAAGATTTTTATTTTATTTTATTTTCATTTTTACTTTCAAGATTTATTTTTAT
Source organism: Cornus florida (assembly GCF_030987335.1). Classification (NCBI taxonomy): domain Eukaryota; kingdom Viridiplantae; phylum Streptophyta; class Magnoliopsida; order Cornales; family Cornaceae; genus Cornus; species Cornus florida. The sequence goes on along the minus strand of NW_026775571.1, from coordinate 36,722,525 downwards.
TTCAAACTTTTTTAAAAATAATCCAAAAAATATTTTTCTTTTCTTTTATTTTATTTTATTTCCTTTTATCTTATTTCCAAAAAAAAATCCAAAAATATTTTTGTTTAACTTTAATTTTTAATTTTTCTTAATTTTTAATTTTTAATTTCGAAAAAAAAAAAAAAACAGTTTTTCAATGTTGCATTCCGTCTTGCTAGAGACGTTAAACTTAGCACCCACATGACACATTGTATCTTTTATCTCTTGTTTCATATATGTTCATTTTCATTTTTATTTTTTTATTTTTCTTGCATTTTGTTTCATTATACATACTTTCTTAAAAAATAAATAAATAAATAAAACAAATTTTTGCATCCCTTATTTCCTTGCATTTTCATTTCTTGCATATTTATTTGTTTTATTTTTGTATGTGTGTACATACTTATTATGTCATAAAAAAGAAATGAAAAACAAAAAGTAGGAAAATTTTGTACATACTTGCATTGTACATATTATTTTTCATTTCTTGCATTGTACAAATTCTTTCATTGCATTTTACCTTCTTTATTTTTCATTTTATATTTTGTTTATGCATTTGATTCCTTGATTTTCTTACATTTTGTATATACTTGCTTTCATAAAATGAAAAATACAAAAATTTGTTTCACCATTGTGCCCTTATGTGTAGTCATGCATACTTTCATGCTTTAGCTAAAGCTTGATCTCATATCTCTCTTTCATATTGTACTATATTGTCTTAGAATGCACGATTTGATTATTCTTATCCCATTTAATATTTGATGTGAGTTTGCTAGTGTGGTTATTTAGGTAGGTTGTTGATTCCAAGTTTGGAGGAGACCCTTTTCATATTGGATCATTGTCGGGCTTCATGTTTTTGCCATCACGGTATACTCTTTCCATTTTTTTCATTGTTCTCATTGCACATTGAGGACAATGTGCGGTTTAAGTTTGGGGGTAAGGTGTCTTGTTGCATTATACTTAAAGTTGAACTTTAAATGCATGATTGAGATTTAAGATCCATGTTAGCGATGATTTTGATCTTTTGAGGACCATATGGCTTAACATTTAAAAAATTATTTGACTTGAGAGTCCAATACTCCTTGTATGCCTTGTGGAAGCCATTTAGGAGTAAATTTTTCGAAAAATTGATATCTTGCTTGGACTTGTGGTCCACATCATCTTAATTTTGTGATTGTTTTGAGATTCACTTTGGGATTCTACACTAGCACAGGCGCACACTAGCATTCATTTGTGGGTTACATGCTTTGTTGATTATTGAATTGGTTATATCCCAATTGGGCTAGTAGTGCACTGAAAGTTTTCATTCTTGATAAAGGTGAATAACAACCTCTTTTCACTAAGTAGCCGGGATTCTAGCCTCATCAAGCACTGAACTTCTCGCGCCGAAAGGTGGAGGGCCTAAACTCTAGGTTTATAATTGAATGCTTCAAAAAAAAAAAAGTGAGGACTTCTCCCAAAAGGTAAGAAGTGGGAAATGATTAGATGGAGGTTGTCTTGATTTGTAGCCTAGTTGATTTGAGTTTTTAAGTCCGTAGGGGTGTTTGAACACCTAGTGCCCTAAAGCCGTCTGGTTTGGGAGACAATGACCTAACGTTCGACCTCATGGATCGATAGAAAGCTTAATAGATCAACACATTGCACCATGCTTCCATCTTTGATCCTACAAAATATATATATATATATATATATATATATATATATATATATATATATATATATCGAGTGAAAAGAATAAGCGCACCTAGAACAATAAAGCTTTAATAAAAGGTCCACTTTTTATCTTGATGATCGGTACTAGATTTGTGTGCTAGATTGAGGGTAAGGATGTGATTAATTCTTTAGTTGGCCAAGATAGCAACATATTTAATACCGGTCCATTCAAAACGGATTCTAGAGTTGTTTTGATTTTCATGATCATTTTCGTGATGTGTGGAGGACCATACTTGCTTGCTTAATGTTGAGATTTTGGGAGATTGCTTAAAAATGTTTGAAACATTGCATACTTGAGGTAGTTGTCTCCCAATGCTAGTTTGCAATATTAGTGCCTCTTTTGAAAGAATGAGTTTAATATTTGTGGGTATGATTTCTGTAAACCCTCACGAGACTCCACTTGTCCACTAGGGGTAACCTAGGGGTTTAAAAGGCTTGTTGCATATGCTAAGTGCAATCATGTTCCCTACGAAAGTGGCGTTATTCATTTATTGTTTTCTAGTTCATAGTTGTATAGTTGCTCATTTCATTCCTTTACTTTCTAGGGACTAGCAATATTTAAGTTTGGGGGTGTGATGAGCGCTGAAAAGTGCGCTTTTAAACCCCTTAAGCATTAGTGTTCTAGGACCTTTATCTATCTTATTTTTCCATTTTAGTACTTATTTGTGTTTTTGTCTATTTCAGGTCAATAATGTTAAAACGAGCTAAAAATGGTGTCTTAAGGTCTTTTTGAAGTCAAACTAAGTCTTAGTGATGATTTGGAGCAAAAGGAGACTAATCTGGAGCAAAAAGAGGCTAATGTTGAAAAGCTGCCAAGTGAGAATGATCATGAGAACAATCGAAAAAAGTGAGAACGATCAAACTATGATCGATTGAAATTTTTTTCTGATCGATCGAACTTTTCTCTGATCGATCGAAAATGTGCTGGCAGCGAGCTGTCTTATTCTCGCGCGCACCCAAACTCCCACCTACCACATAGTACGGGATTAGATATTTTTGGGACTAAATTCCTGACTTAGTGACTAAGAAAATTACCTTCTATATAAAGGGAAGTGACCCATTTTGTAAAGAAGCTTTTATCATTTTATTTTTTACATTGTAATTTATATTTCTCTCTCTAGTAAAGTTAGAGATTAGGGTTAGAAGAAAGGAGGGAAGTGGAGGGACATCTCAAGACCCATCTCTAGATCCACTCTCTCTCCATCTCTAGAGCTTTAAAGAAGAAGAAGACAAAAAGGAAGAAGAAGAAGAAGAAGAAGAAGAAGATGGAGCCATATTTGGAGCTTACCCTTGAGAGTTTCATGACCACATCTACCTCCTCCATGATTGGCTAGATTTACATTTAGGGCTTGGATGAGCCCTAAGTCTTGTGTAATCTAAACCCTTGTATTTTGATTTTTGGGTATTTATATATATTGTTGTGATTAGTGTTCTAGCCTTGTGAATTTAATGAATTTTGGTATATTTCTATGATTTCTATGATTCAATTCTTCCTATTAATTCTCTAGTTTATTTACATGTCTATGTGTGATTAAATTGGAAATTATTTCTTACATGATTCATATGGATTAATTCTTTCTATTGATTCTCTATTTGATTACATGTTGTCTTATATGTGATTATTTGGGAATTAATCTCTACACTAGATTCTCTATATTGGTTGCATGTCTATGTGTGATTAATTAAGGATTTGGTGATGGCTAAGCATGGGTTTTCATTGGATGGGTTTGTCAATTAATTTGATGGATTATTCTTATGCTTGATAGGTTGTTCTACAATTTAATTCATGTTTGTAGGTAGGTAGACAATCTATACTTGATTTGATATTCCATGGCTTATTATTGCAAATTCCATGATTCTCTAGATTGATGTGTGCTACAATTGTGACTAGTTTGATGGGTTATGCTTAGAATTGATGGGTTGTGCTATACTTAGTTTAAATAGACAATTCATTTTTTAATTTGATGGTCCATGCTTAATATTGCAATTGGTAGTCGCATTTTGTTCACAACGATGTATTCCCCATTAATGGAAAGCAAGTGGTTAATTACATGAGCTTAGTGGTGATTCCAACACCCTAAGACCTCTCTTCATATCTCTTAAATCCCTATCTCTAACTAGTTTGTTTACTTGGTGATTTCAACACCCTAAGACCTCTCTTCATATTTCTTAAATCCCTATCTCTAACTGGTTTGTTTGCTTGCATTTTAATTTCATTGCATCTTAGTTTAATCAACCAATCTCTATCTTTTACAATCAATTGATACATTAGAGTTGAAATTAAATTCCAACACGTATAATCCCTTGGGACAATCCCTACTCACTCTTGCTACGTTAGTAGTAGTGTTGGTAATGGTTTTTATAAATTAAAATTTGACCTAAAAGGCTTTTTTTGAACCACACATTCACTACATTATTTTGACGTATAGGAACGGCCATCGTCATAGAGAAAAAGGGAAAATGTCGTTGAATGCCCCACAAAAGCAACAATGTGTTGTGGAGACTCATTCCTCATCGAAAGGTCACACAATAGAGCATGTCAATGCGGTGACTACCTTTAGAAGTGGGAAGATTATGGACAACCAAGTGGGTATGTCCAATAAAGAGAGTGAACCGGTGCAACAACAAGTTGACACCCATCCCGTTTCGCATCCTATTCCTCCTTCATTGCATATGCATGATCTTTCAAATGAGAATATTTTGAAAAGTGATTTGAAAGGTGATTTTGAAAAGAAAAATTTGCAAAATGATTTCAAAACTTCTTGTGTTGAAGAGACTTCAAAGAAAATTTCTAAAAAGGGTTTTGAGCCAAGAGCTCCAATTCCGGATGCCTTAAAAGGATCCATTTCAATTGACAGGTAAAAGGCCAAAACAAATGAAATTATGGATGTGTTTAGGCAAGTGAAAGTCAATCTTCTACTTTTGGATGCAATCAAGCAAATTCCAACTTATACCAAGTTTTTGAAAGAGTTGTGCCCAAAAGAGGAAGAACAAAAGCCAAGCACCTAGGAAAGTGGTCTTAACCGAGCAAGTAAGCTCGATTTTGCAGCATAACACTCTTCCGAAGTTTAAAGACCCCGGTTCACCTACCACTTCATGCATCATTGGAGATCATATCATTAATTGGGCTCTTCTTGACTTAGGAGCAAGTGTTAATCTTCTTCCATACTCGGTATATGCCAAATTAGGCTTAGGAGACTTAAAACTGACGTCGGTGATTTTGCAACTTGCCGACCGATCCATCAAAAAGCCTAGGGGTATCATTGAGGACGTATTGATTAAGATTGATAAATTCTTCTTCCCCGTTGATTTCGTTGTCATTGACACGGAACTGGTCCCGAATCCTAAAAGCCAAATTCCCGTTATCCTTGGCCGTCCTTTCTTGGCAACCGCGAATGCCAACATTAATTGTAGGACGGGGATAATGAAGATCTCATTTAGCCACATGAACGTGAAGTTGAATATCTTCAATCCGACCCCCAATTCATTTGACAAGCATGAAGAAGTGAATGTTGTAGAGAAATATCATGACCTTGAATTTGAAGGAATAAAGTCTTTGTGTGAAACCAAAAATCCAAAAAGTCCATCTTCAACCCTGAATTCCAAGAAAGTTGTTTCAAAAGCTTATTTTGAAAGGGCATGGAAGCCCAAAGATCATTGTGACCAAGGACCAAAAAATTCTTTTGAGCCTAATCCAACAAGTTCTTTAGGGAATCATTTGTTGGGTGGAGTTTAAAACACTTATCACCCCATCAAGGAGGGGTTGCACTACAAGATGTTTGACCCGGGCTAAAAGAGCCCAACGTCTTGCTAGAGACGTTAAAGACTAGTACATTTTGTAGGGTGTCATAACCCTATTCCTCTCTCATTTCTATTTTAAATTTCATTTCTTGCGAAGTCTAGATATTTGGTTTAGGTTCGTTTGCATTGCTAGGAACTATGATTAGGATTGCATGCACTTTCATGTTGAAAATGAGCATTTTGCATAAGTTCGATCGATCTCCAAGGAAGTTCGATCGATCGAACTCCATACCTGCATCCAATCACCTCTCTGTCTAATCGTTCAAAGAAAACCTACATATTTCAGCTCTCTGTCCCATCGTTTGAACTTGTTCCTAGATCGATCTTTAGCTCTTCGATCGATCCAACTTCATCTTGGATCGATCTGCAGTCTCAACACTTACAAAATTTTTGAACCTGCGTTCAACCTGCATCAAAAGGCTCTTTATCGCATCGATCGAATATGTCTGCAGATTTTTGCATGTTCGATCGATCGGAGTCATTCTTCGATCAATCTTAGAGAGATCGATCTCTGTTCTTTAATTTACTGTTTTGTTTTCAGTTTGATTTCTTTTTGTTTTGAATTTTAAATTTAAAATAATAAATTATTTATATTTTATTTTATTTTTGTTTATTAAAAATATATATATATATATAAATTTTCAAAAGCTTCAAAAACAATTTGCCTTTTAGTGAGGAGAGATTGATCACAGTTCGATCGATCTGAGATTTCAGTTCGATCGATCAAACTGGTAACGAATTATTTTTAAAAATCAAATCTAGGGTTGTTAGATCGATACCATAGATCAATCTACCACCCTCTCCTTCGTCCCTCGCCGCTGTAATTTACTTCTCCACTGTGATACCCCTCGGATCTGAGACATGGGTTGATCAGGCCCAGGCCCAAACCCGAGGGAAATATCAAACAAGTAATACTTTAATGAACATAGAATACAAGATGAAATAAAAAATAAAATAATAAACTGAAGGAATGCTAATTGAAAATCCTTAAAATAAAATTATTCAAATCTGATAATCCAAAACTCCATAAGTTTACCAACTCGAGAATCCATCTAGTGGACCCTTAATAAAAAATCCCAACTGTAAATGAAAATACTGAAATAAGATCCAAAGCTAAAAAGTAAGCAGTCCTACGTAGTTGATGGAATAAAAGTCTGTATCTGCTCTGCACGACCAAGCTCTAACCCTGGAACTGATGAGCACCTGAAAAATAAAATAGTGGGTCAGGCCCACATGCAAGTCCTGATCTACTACGATCCAAACAAGAATCCGATACAGATACATCCTAGATAGACTCAACAAAATCTAGAGTAGTCCATTTATGTATATATTACACACTATAGGACGCTTACTAGTCCAATAGGTCTGTTTAAGCCTGAGTAAAGATACCATGCAAATCGCACATTACGTGGTCATGTGTACCTAGACCTACCAGGGAACAACACCTATGTCCAATTATCCATCCTAGGCGATATATGCACCCTAACCATGGTCCTGAGACTCAAGCTCATACCATGGCACCATATAATAAATATATAAAGTCCATACTCCTCCTAATACAAAATACCATCCATCTGTGTAGTGGTCTGATATAGGTATAATCATCCGTCCTGAAATCATATTAAGTCATTCAACTATTTTGTTGACATGACACAAGTAGATGATGGACTTAACCTATATGGTTAATCCGTACCTTAAACCAAATTAGGTAGGACTTAGTGTTTGAACTAGTCCATACCTAGTATGTTACCGTCCCATACCGGTACATACAGTCCTCCAGTTAACAAAACAGTATAACTATTTATCAACCACTTCCCAAAATAAGCATAAACACAATTTAACATGTGTATAACTAAATTTTGTATCCAACAAAAGATTTAGAATTCCAACTCTAGTCCATTAAATTGACAAAGCAAGATTATGCAATTTATTTCACCAAACAGTACCATACTGATGCAATTTATAGCAAATTGAAACCATCGGTTAATTCCATTCAAGCATACATATATTTGAAATACTATATGCTTATACTTTAACTAAAACATGATTAGCAATTTAAGATATTGTAGAAGAATTAAAATCCAAAAACAGTAGCCAATAGAAATTAATTCTCCAATTATCCACCTACAGGTCTCTATTTAGACTTAGGTTAATTCCATCCTCAATACCTGAATGTAAGCTTGCTTCCTAACATTTTTATAAGTCTTAAGCATTGAATTACCTCAATCAGTAGCTTTTAAAAAATTTTAGAAAACCCAATCTCAGCCTAAACAGACCCTAAAATCCATTTCCTATGCGTTTTAAAAGGGAGCAGGCTCTTAAAATGGGAGCTTGCTCCAATTTTCTTCTAAAGCTGGCTCTAGGCTCTTTAGAGCCGGTTCCAAGAACACCCAGAGCCCGCTCCACCTATTTGGGAGCCGGCTCTAAGGAAATTGAAGCCTGCTCTCCCTCCCCTTAGCAGCCGTTGTCCATTCCAGCTTCATCTTCTCCAATTCCGGTCATTACAGAACCTCTGTAATATGTTCTAATTCTTGTTCTTGGTTCAATCTCAGTCCTAGATAAATTTTAAACCACTGATAATCAATCATAATATGTATTGAACACCAGTTTTAAAGCAACGAATTACAGAATCATCGTTAGAAATTTTAAGTAACTCACAACAGATTTATACAGATTAATTTAGTGAAATCAAATATTGTTTTAAGAACTTGTTCTAGGGTTCAAACTCAGTCCCAGATTAGTTACAAGACATCCAATCCATTACAAATCTTTATTAAACAAAACTTAAACGTAAACAACGAAAGAAAACAAATAAGAGAACATCACAGATTTATGCAGACCAGTTAATTCAACGAGATTAAATAAAATTCATATATGCATAAAAGACTTGTTATTATGTTTGTTTAAATCCGTTTTAGCCTTTATTTAATCCCTGTAGTCTAACTAGGCATGCACAGAACACGAATTAAAGGGAAAGAGAAGAACAAAGACTTGCCTTCGAGTCTCAACCTTGAAAACTAATTCCATGTCTTTGAGTGTTAAACCACCCTTGCTACTCCTACTGCAATCCAGTAACACACACCAAACTTCCCTCTTTGATTCTGTTTTGTGAACCACCCAAATTCCCACTCCAGTTCTCTCTGGTTTTCACTACCAAACTAGAGGCTCTGTTTGTGGTTTACAGAACGCACGTTTATTTTCTCTAAACCCTAAACCACCATATTACATATATTTATAGGTGTAAATTAACACTAACCCTAATCCATGTACAATTAGAGGCTAAACCCTAATTCCAATTCTAACCGGCCCATGAAACTATCAGTTCTAACCTACGACGGCTCTTATAACTGTAACCCTAAGTTACCATAAAGAAAGATACAGTACATTAATTAAATAAAACAACTAAATCAGTATTAAAAATTAAACAGGTAATTAATCCACGTTACATAAATTCAGCACTTAATTTAATTTAAATAATTAATTAAAACCAATTAAACAAATAATATTTAATCAACACAATAAATCAATTAAACAATTAATCAAATAAAAACAACCAAAACAAAACAATTAAATCAAAACAATTAAATCAAAAATTAGATACCAGAAATATCCTTTTAAAATTAAGGGTATTACATCCACCTCCGGCGACTCCATCTCACCTCGAATCTCTCTCCCTCATCTAGGATCTCAAATCTCATCTCATCTCTCAGTTTAAGGTAAGATCCGAACCCATCTCTTTGATTTCAAGCTTTAATTTCATGAATCCATGCTCTAAATGTTAGATCTAAGGTGTTTTGAAGATGAATCTAGCCATTGATCAAGCTTGAAGCTATGTATATATGTGTATATATATGTATATATAGGTTTTATATTTCTTGGTTTTAATTTCGATTTTGGGGGTAACGGGCCATGGAAAGTGACCATCTATGTTAATTTGTTGTGTAGAGGGGCCTACAAGCTTGTTTGTGAGGCCCCTGTGCCATCCAAGTCACAGATCTGTGACTTTTCGAGTTTCACTTCACAGTTCGATCAATTGAACTTTTTCTCCGATCGATCTATAACAGATCGATCTCACTTATTCTCGATCGATCAAACTTGCATCGATCTCACATTTTTGTGATCGATCGAACTTCACAGATATACTTCACATATTTCACACACCATCTCTTGTGTTTCATGCTATCTCATACATGCCCAATGCCTGTGTTTTCCACATTGGATGCATTCCACACTTATACTGTCTAACATGCTTCACAACATGTCACTCATTCCTTGTCACTTGCATAGATTCATGTTCCTTATCTGTTTTGTCTATCTTATTTGACATACATGATTCTATAAATTATGCTTTAATTCCTTATACCGGCACTGACTTCCTTTTTGCAAGTGCTCCTTTAATTTTGCAGGTCATGGCTAGGGTCAAGACTGTTGCTTGTGGACACTATCACCACAGGGCCAGGCAGAGATTGGATGACGAGGCAGGTCCATCTCACGCCCAGGACCCCATTCATGAGTCCAAGCCAGAGCCCTCTTATATTCAGGAGGAGCTAGCAGAGCCCACTCCACCTCAGTCTCTATCCGCTGACAGTCGACTACAATCTTCAGTCGAGGCATCTTCTTCACAGGCTGACACTGAGGCTAAGCACATACCATCTCCATCACCACTACCAGCTCAGCCAGCCCAGCACTTAGACCTGCCATTGCCGAGATATTCACGCCTTCGCATGGAGCACGAGTCAGTCTTTGACATAGACTACTTCTCCCGGTCTGTTCTTACCAGAGCAGCATATGATGATATAGACGGGAGGGGCATCTCAACCATACTAGCCCCTGTCATATACCCAGTGTACCCGAGGTTGGTCCAGATGTTCTTCCAGAACCTCCGACCTGCCCCGAGTAACCTGGCGGAGCTGCGGACTACCATTGACGGCCACCCTATCAGTATCACGGTGGACACTCTTTCCAGATCCTGCCGTTGTCCACACGTCTGCCCTCCCGATCTCCAGGATACCTATCCTACCTTATGGAGGCCCTCCTATGCAAACATGGTCGTTGCACTCACAGGTCACTATGCCGGTGGCTAGACTTTCACCACCCGAACTTATCTGCTAAATGACCTATGGTTCTTCAATTCGGTGCTATACCAAAATGTTTTTATGGCCGGCCACAAGAGGCGCGATGACTTTCTGACAGCTTTATACACCTTCTATATAAGGCACTGGATATCCATTCCTGTGCTCACCTGGAGAGTTATAATGAAGCTGTATGTTGACCATATCAGCAAGGCCAAGCCCAAAAGGGCTAAGTATCTCCCATTCAGCCATCTCATCACACAGATTCCAAGAGACCAGCGATATCCCTTCTAGCCACAGGAGCTTATTGAGTTTGGGGCCTGTTCATTCAAGAAGAAGGATTGGGATAAGAGTTATTAGGCTCTTATTAAGAGCCTACAGGACGACGCTGTAGAGGTAGCTGAGGAGTTAGAGAGAGAGGAGATGGAGTAGGCAGCGGCAGTAGTAGCAGAGAAGGCAGCGGACGATATACCAGCCGATCCGCCTGCCATGCACATGGATATTAACTTAGAGCAGCCGGCAGAGGACCAGGAGCATCACTCTCTGGCTGGGTCACCCATTCAGGATGAGAAGCAAGCTCAGGATCATCATTCTCCAGCTCCAGCAGTACCTAATGTTGACCTTAAGGATTTCATCCAAGGACAATCTAGTTGTTTTGAGGATAACAAACCATTAATGGTGTTTAAAGGCTAATGTTTACATTAAGTGTTATATAGATTATTCACATTCAAAGAATGACCTCAATGAAGCTGTAAAGATCATTCCAAGTATTCCATTATTCAAGATCACATCAATGAAAGAAATGGATACAAAAAAGACTTGAAGTTGCAAGGAACCAAATGTAAAGTCCATCCAAAGATAGCTTGGACTACAACGAGCAAGAAAGCAACTCAAAGAAAGGAAGAAAACGAGTCCACCTGAAAGCCTACACGATCATGGACAAAGCGTGAAGAAAGGGGTAGATAGGATGACGAGTGTTTAAGATTCAATATCTAAGTATTTATGAATCCATTTGAAGCTCATCTCTATAGGACCATGCATATCATATCATCATTCGTATGCTCCTATATCCATTAGCAATTGACTATGCACTTCATTTATATACAATTGACATATGAAGTCTTTGCTAAAAAGTGAGTTAGTTCAAGCTTGCATAAGCTTTGAAAGAACTCATCACTTGTGCTAGAAATGCTAAGACCATACACATCAATCATAAGATTTATATTGGTCAACAATTAAGACATGAGAAGTCTTTATTACCACGAGTTGGTAACGGACATTAGGACCCCAGAATGTGCGTCATGAAAAACTGTGTTTTTAGCTAAGTGTGAAAAATAGATTTTTGAAATAATGATTATTTCAAAATAATTTTTCACGGTAATAACTCTTTATACTTCAACTAGCCTAAGATGATTTTATCAAAAATTTTGACCAAGTCTACATTGGTCTACACAAGGATTCATTTTTACCAAAACTGTCAGAAATCCAAATTTGTACTAAAACAGAATTTCTACATTTTGATTTAGTTGGATTTCAATTTTTTAGTATATTTTATTGAATCCAAATGGGGGGTACTTCCTTATTTACATTGTAAACTTAAAGTAAATAAATGTCCTGTACTGAAAGTCCTATGCTTAAGCTATCATCTGTCAAAACTGTCAATGCACCAGGTTTTACATCAACCGGTTTTTAGCTTCATGTCGACCGGTATCTAGGCAGTACTAAAATTTCAGGAACATATCATTTACATCGACTGGTTTGATACATACGTCTACTAGTTCGATGCATACGTCGACTAGTTTGATGTATACATTGATCGGTATCTAGGCAGTACTAAAATTTTAGGAACGTAACATACGTCGACCGGTTTGGAGCATACATCAACCGGTTCATGCAAAGACGTCGACTGGTTTATGCCATCCGTCGACCGGTTCCTGTCGAATCTGTAGATTTCAAAATGTAACGGCTCTTTTCTCCTCGACCTTTGTGCATTTAACTCCTAACAGCTATATTGAGCTTGCAAAATCTATAAATAGAGTGGGGAATGTCTGAATAATAGAGACATCATTTGAAAGGCTTCATATTGCATTAAAGAGAGCTTTTGTTCTCAAATCTTCTCTTCATCTCTCTCTTTCACTCATATTCAACTCTTGAGAGATTTAATTAAGCACTTAAAGGGCTTTTGCTCTTGCTTTAATCTTCATAGAATTTTTACTCCATTATACACTTGAGAGATTATAAGAGCTTACATTCTTCACTTATATCATCTCTTCTCATTCATTTCATTCATAAAGTTTGAGCTTCATTTATATTCATCAATATTCTAGTTGTGAGCTGAAAATTGTACTACTATCTTTGAGAAATCTATTATACTTCATTGTTCTGGCTACTAGCTATTGTAAGGGTTGGATTGACCCACCAGGTTGGTGTGACCCAAAGGAAGACTAAGAGAAGGTTGTTCTCATAGCAAGGAAAAGAAGCAAAGTCTTGCTTCATGTAAAGGTTTGCTCTCTACCCGTAAGAAAAAGCCATAGTGGATTAGGAAGTCTCAAGAGGAGTCTTGAGCCAAGGAGTAGGAGTTTCCGAACCTCGCTAAAATCGCCGAGTCAATGTTTGCAATTTCTCTTCCCTTATCTCTCTTATAATTGTGCTATTTAATTGCTTATTTCATATCTTTATAATTGCACAATTGTGTTAAGTACTTTGCTTGAAATTGTTTTTCTATATTGCAAAAATTATCCATTGTTTGTCACTGACTCTATTCACTCCCCCTCTAGAGTCAATTCTTGGGCAACACCTGAGGCTCCAACACAGACACCCGGCTTTGGAGAGCATATCCAGGCTTTGGAGGATGCCGTAGTCTCTATCCGAGTAGACACTGTCTCTATCCGAGCTGACATTACTTCACTCCGTACGGATGTCATAGCTGCATTACGAGACCTATCCAGAGACATCCGCGGAGCACTCCCTGCTCTTCCTACCTCCTTTTCATGATTTTCATATCTTCTTACTCCTTTTATATATCTGTGATATCTGCATATTTTTGATACTGTTATATTATTTTTGTGGCCAGTCTATTGGCCTTGATATCTTACTTGATGTACAGTACTTTATTCTATTTTTTTTATTTTATCCATGATCTTTTGGATGTCATATTCTTCTATTGATATATCTGTCTGTGACTGACTCCATCAAGTGCATCCCAGTGACTTCAGTGAGAGAGAGCACTGCCCAAAATTTTTAAGACCACCCTTATACCTCTCTTTATTTTTAGTCGATATCTCATTTACACTTGCATATCCACTGTATACTGTTATTATCCCTTTTGTTATCTAATGAGTTTTATCCAAGTGCCAAATTTTCATGACAATAATTAATCCCAAGTTTGGGGGGGCTATGCCACCTACTTTGGATACTTTTGTCCCAGCTACTCTTTGCTATAGTTATACTGGTATACTGTTTCCTTTTATTCTCTTTGCACATTGAGGACACTGTGCCATTTAAGTTTAGGGGTAATAGTGTGATTTGTAGTGTTTGCTTTAAATTCAAAATTTTGAGCATAACTTGTGTATTTGAGGATTTTTCTATGATTGGTCCATAACTAGCTATGATTTTAATCTTTTGAGGACTATATTGCTTAAAATTAAAAAATTGCTTGACTTGAGAGTCTAATACTCCTTGTATGCCTTGTGGATGCCGTTTAGGAGTAAATTTTTTGAAAGATTGATATCATGCTTGCACTTATGGTCCACATTATCCTGATCTTGTGATTGTTTTGAGATTTACTTTAGGATTCTACACTAGCACATGCGCACACTAGCATTCATTTGTGGGGTACGTGCTTTGTTGATTATTGAATTGGTTATATCCCAATTGGGCTAGTAGTGCATTGAAAGCTTTCATTTTGATAAAGGTGGATAACAACCCCATTTCACTAAGTAGCCAGGATTCTAGCCTCATCAAGCACTGAACTTCTTGCGCTAAAAGGTGGAGGGCCTAAACTCTAGGTTAATAAATGAACTAAAAAAAAAAAAAAAGAGTTACAAAAGCAATAAAAAGTGAGGACTTCTCCTAAAAGGTGAGAAGTGGGAAATGATTAGATTGAGGTTGTCTTGATTTGTAACCTAGTTAATTTGAGCTTGTAAGTCCTTAGGGGTGTTTGAACATATAGTACCCTAAAGCCGTCTGGTTTGAGAGTCATTGACCTAACGCTCGACTTCATGGATCGTTAGAAAGCTTGATAGATCAACACATTGCACTATATATCCATCTTTAATCCAAAAAAAAAAAAAAATCAAGTGAAAAGAATAAGCGTACCTAGATCAATAAAACTTTAATAAAAGGTCCACTTTTTGTCTTGATGATCGGTACTAGATTTGTATGCTAGTTTGAGAGTAAGGATGTGATCATTTCTTTAGTTAGTTAAGATAACAACATAGTTGATGTCGGTCCACTCAAAAAGGATTCTAGAGTTGTTTTTATTTGCATGATCATTTTCTTGATGTGTGGAGGACCATACATGCTTGCTTGATGTTGAAATTTTAGGTGATTGCTTGGAAAGGGTTGAAAAATTGCATACTTGAGGTAATTTTCTCTCAATGCTTGTTTGCAATATTGGTGCCTCTTTTGAAAAAATGAGCTTAATGTTTGTGGGTATCATTTCTGGAAACCCTCACGAGACTTCACTCGTCCACTAGGGGTAACCTAGGGGTTTAAAAGGCTTGTTGCATATGCTAAATGTAATCGTGTTCCCTACGAAAGTGGCGTTATCCATTTATTGTTTTCTAATTTATCGTTGTATAGTTGTTCATTTCATTCCTTTACTTTCTAGTTCATTGCTAGGGACTAGCAATAATTAAGTTTGGGGGTGTGATGAGCACTGAAAAGTACGCATTTAAACCCCTTAAGCTTAGGTATTCTAGGACCTTTATCTATCATATTTTCCCGCTTTAGATTGATTTTGTATTATTTCTATTTTTAGGTACTTATCCCCAAAATAAGCTAACTCAGTTAAATAAGAGCATAATTGAAGCAATCTTGAGATCAATCAAAGAAAGGAGCAAAGTGGGAGGAAAAGGAAGCAAGTGGTAGAAATTCAGCAAGTTCAATCGATCTCAGCAAATATTCGATCGATCGGAAGTTCATTGATCTCAGCATTTCAAGATGGATCCAAGCTCTTTTGTCCTTATCTAAAGATCCCACAAAGTTCGATTGATTCAACTTTCTTCTGATCGATCGAAAAGATTCCATCTTATCTACTTGTACCACCTTACCTACCACATTTGTCTTTTTCCCAAAAATATCTTCAAAATATCTCAGATTTGTTTTTATCCAAAAAGGCGCCGCCATAGAGGATTGATCCAGTTTAAATTCGATAGATCTCAACCATGTTAGATCGATCAGAGTTTGTTCGATCGATCCAACTTTTGATTGGTCTGGGTTCGATCAATCCAACTCTGATCGATCTCACTTTTCTCAGATCTATCAAACTTGGCAGTTTTTTAGCATCAACCTCCTTTTGCTCCAAATTCTCACAAAGACTTAGTTTGACTCTGAAAAAGCCTTAAGAAGCCATTTTTAGCTCGTTTTAACATTATTGACCTGAAATAGACAAAAACACAAATAAGTACTAAAACGAGTAAATAAAGATAGATAAATGGACCAAAATACCCTCGCTTAGGGGATTTAAATGCGCACTTTTCAGCGCTCATCAGTATTTACCGTCCACCTTAGTTTAGAAATCAACCCACTCAAACTCCTAATCTTCCACCTCCCAACTTCTTAAAGCTAATACCTAACTTCTTAATTCTCATTCACAAGCCATAGCAAAGCTAGAGGCATAAGTTGGGTAACTAGCGAGTACTCTATCTCGAAGAGAGGATGAAAAAGTGCCTAGTTAGCCGATAGCCAACCCAAAAGGGCAAACTTACATGATTGATGAAACCAATTCCTAAGGTATTCATCATAAGCAAGTTCAAACTATCACTACATTGAGGAGTGGTAAAGTGGTTGACAATCAAGTTAAAATAGTACAAGAAGAAAAAGAGAGGCTTAGGATTCCCATTTTCCTATCATTCATAATTCACATCCCAAGGATGTTTCCTCAAGTTCTATTCCACAATCCAGTATAGGAGTTGAAGGTGGAGTCACTTCTTCATCTACTCCTAATCCTGAGACAGTTTATGACCCAAGAGCGCCTTATCCTGAATGTCTCAAGAACCCTCTCACTTTGGTAAACAAGAGGATAAAATTCAAGATATGATGGAGGTCTTTAAACAGGTCAAAATCAATCTTCCTCTACTCGATGCTATAAAGCAAATACCAGCCTACTCCAAATTTTTAAAGGACTTGTACACTCTAAAAAGGAAATCCAAAAGCCAAGTTCTTAAGAAAATTTGTCTCACCGAACAAGTCAGTGCTATTCTTAAGTATAACCCTCCTCTTAAGGTTAAAGATCCAGATGCTCCTACAATTTCTTGCATCATTGGAAATAATGTGATAGAACGAGCACTTCTTGATCTTGGAGCAAGTGTAAATCTTATACCTTACTCTGTGTATGAGAAGTTAGGTCTGGGAGAGTTAAAACCTATGTCGGTTGTTCTACAGCTTGCTGACTATTCTGTTAGACAACCACGAGGTATTATTGAAGATGTACTCATAAAAGTGGACAAGTTCTTCTTTCTAATC
The DNA here is from genome assembly GCF_030987335.1 of Cornus florida. Lineage (NCBI taxonomy): Eukaryota > Viridiplantae > Streptophyta > Magnoliopsida > Cornales > Cornaceae > Cornus > Cornus florida. The sequence continues at coordinate 36,705,234 of NW_026775571.1, read as the reverse complement.
GATTTCTTAGAGCTTGATACAGAATCGATCCTTGATTCCAAAAAGTATATTCCAGTTATTCTTGGGCATCCTTTTCTAGCCACAGTGAATGCTTGCATTAACTGTAGGACTGGAGCCATGGATTTATCTTTTGGAAATATGAAAGTCAAACTAAACATCTTCAATGATATTCATCATCCCTATGATGATAGTGAATGTTTCTTCCTTGATGTTATTGATGAGTTGGTAGAGGAGTTACTCCCAACTATTTTATCCAAGGATCCTTTAGAGGCTTGTCTGAATCACTTCAATTATGAAGATTTTGATATCAAATCTTTAATAGCTGAAGTTAATTCTTTGCTCAATTCCACTCCTATCACAGATTTTCCTCCATGGAAATCTATATTAGAGCCTCTTCCACCACTTTCTAGTATTCTGCCTATTTCTTCCTTAGAGTCTGGATGGAGTGTGGTTGATTTAAAAGGAATTAGTCGCACAAATTTGCATGCATCAGATTCATTTGGAGGAGGATTCCTGAACATCTTGGAAACTCCAAAGAAGATTGAATCCAAATATGAAGGAAGTGGTGTTGAAGGAAGTTGTGAAGTTACTAGATATGGGAATAATCTACCCCATCTCAGATAACAAGTGGGTGAGTCCTACTCAAGACCATCTAGTCTGGGAGTCATTGGCTAAAAGTTCGTTACAAGGGTGATTTAGAAAGCTTAATAGACCTGAACATTGCACAATATCCTTTTTGGAAAAAAAATGCATACCTTAAAAGAAAAATAATAATAATAATAATAATAATAAATGCCTTCAGAGTTGGAATTTGAAAAGTTTGCCTGTGACTTGAGGAATAGCTAGGAATGAATGCAAGTATGGATAGTAAGCCACACGTTGAATTGTAAGATCACTTTCATAAAGTGTTTTGGAGATTAAGATTATTGAATGAATGATTAAACTGATATATGGGGACCATGGCTGTTAAATTGAAATTAGAAGTTGAAAGTTTTCCTGATTCCATGATTGGTTGTACTTGCTATATCTGACTGGTTAATAAATTACAAAGATAATATGATTTGAAAATAGGCTTGAATAAGCTTACTGTGCAAATAAGGCACTAATTTGAGAAGTTTGTGGGTATCTTCACCCGAAACCTTTATGAGACTACAACTCATCCACTAGGGGTAACCTAGGGGTTTAAAGGCTTGTTGCATAAGCTAAATGCAACCGTGATTCCCACGAAAATGGCTTTTTAGTTTTGTATTGCTAAGGGACTAGTAATATGTAAGTTTAGGGGTGTGATGTGTACTAAATATTGCATATTCGAGCCCCCGGATATAAGTAATACTTCTCTCCATACTTAGACTGATTTATGCTTAATGTATGTTTGTAGGTACTTTCCCAGAGAAATGGTTAAAATCAGGACTTTATGCTGATATCAAAGCTTACAGAGTCGTTGCCGATCATCCAAAGCAAGCTGATAGCTTTAACGGTGAAGTTTGGAGGAGTTTAATATCCAAAGCTCGAGCCCAAGTCTTGAAGCTCGAGCCTTACAAATCAAAGAAGAAAAGTCAACAAGGCATTAAAGCTCAAGCCTGAACAAAGGGTGCTCGAGCCTGACCATAGGGTGCTCGAGTCTTAACCCATAAGCTTGAGCACAAGGCGTCAGAATTTGAAGAGTTAATTTCCAGGCTCCCAGGGCCTCATGCCTAACCCCAAGGATTGAGCACCATCCATTGAAGCTCGAGCCTTAAGAACCAAATGCTCGAGCCTGGTACCTAGTGCTTGAGCCCATGAAGCTTGGATCGAGCAATGTTAAAAGATTTCAATCCCAAGAATATTCTAAGTGCTGAAGAAGAAGACGTTTTGGAAAGTAATTGGAAAATTTTGGGTAAGTGTCAAAGTAAAGATCGAGCACCAATTCTTGAAGCATGATCATCAATCCAGAGAAGCTTGAGCCTTGTTCCTTAAGCTTGATCCTGAACCTTAAAGCTCAAGCCTTTGTTCCTTAAGCTTGAGCCTGAACCTTAAAGCTCAAGCCTTTGTTCCTAAAGCTCGTGCCTTCCATAAAGTTACAGGAATGTTCTCTTTTCAAGCCGTATCTCATTCCAGATGGGCTAGAAGACTTAAAATCCCACCAGATCCTTATTTTCTTCTATAAAAGAAGGCTTAAGCCTTGATAGAAGAGGTCCAAAATTCCAAGTCCTTTTTCCGGTGTGATTCAAAAGGCTGATACTGCGGTGGTTTTTAGGGTTTCCACAACCTTAGAAGGTGAAGATCCTGAGAAGAGAAATGTTGTCCGTGACGATAGAGACAACTCCAACATAGATGATATCCAACATCATCATGAGTAGCTAATTCCTCACTTAGGGTACTGATGTAATCCAATCTAGTATTATAGTTTGATTGTTCTTAACTCTAAGATTATTTTAATATATTATGTTTTCTTGACTATATGACTATGAGCAATTAAGACAACTCAATTGGTTTCCATGCTTTAAATAGATTACAAGCTATTATTACCTTGTTTTAGATATAATTATTTGTTTTCTATTCTCAACCTATCTTATTGGATGGTATCTGGCGGAGCCCTGCCGGACATGAGAATAGAGGTCATATAATGGTGTTCTAATGTTTTTTTATAAAAGTATGTTTTCATAATCTTTGCTTAGGAAAGGTAGATTGTTTACAAAGTAGTTAGAGTAGGTAGGTGGATAGTCCATGTTAACCGCAGATAGGTTATAGTTAACTGAATTTTGTAAACATCTTTCTTTAAAACCCGAATTAAACGAATGTTATTTAGTTCAATTCATTTAAAAACATAATTGGTTAAATCCCCAGAGTTAATACAATTAACCATAGTATGATGATTGTGGTGAAGTCAAAGCCCTAAAATCTCTCTTTCTGATCACTTAATTCAATTTAGTTTAATACTTCATCACAATTTTAGTTTGTTTTTAATCGTGACAACCAAGGAAACTTTTTAACTAGTTACCTGTAAATTGTTGGGACTAAAGTAAAAACTAAACACTAATCTCATCTCCCTATGGGTTCGACATCCTCTTTACATAGAGCTATCCTACACGAAATCATTCTATTGCGAGTGGTAAAATTAGACACAATCAATAGTGTCCAAATCGTGTGTGTGAGAAACAATCTTCCACTAAATCTTGGTATCCCTAACAAAGCTGTAAGTTGCCAATGTGATCTTCAACTTATCCGTCGCCAAATTCATAGCGTTAAGGTGTTTCTCCACCCTATCCATGAAACTGCCCGTCATAAGCGGATCTAAGCCTCCCTCAAATAGAGTCAACATCAGCTTCACAAAATTCATAATGTGATAAAAAGTCTCATCCGACTCACTTTTCTTTGGAGGTGATGCCGGTGGCTGCACAACCTGTGACGATGATGCCCTTGTTGGTCGAAACACATCATGTAAGACTGCCTATACAACTAACTTAAACTACTCTTCACTTATCTGGAGAGGTGGATCAATGGTCCCCCTCATTTGTCCCCTTCTCGGTGGAATCAAATCACACAACAGAACATTGTCTTGAACCTGTTCCTAATCCCTCTCCGTGGAATTGGAGCTAGAACTCTCTCCTGGATCCTTTCTTGGTGGCATAACGCTATACAACGAAAGAAAGGATTAAAAACAATGACACTAGAATACACACAAGAACAGAGTCCTCACACGAATAACTCAACAGGAAATGACAACACTTAAACACTTTCCATACTCTTGGATAACCCAACCCATAATAAGCATGATCATGTTAACAATACATAACAATTTTAAGCACTTAACATGTAATCACATAAGCAAGTAAGCCAGTAAGCAAGTAAGCATGGCTTTCAAACATTTAAACACTTTAACACGAAAGCACGTAATCACACAATTCAACTTCCCCATGCAATCTTAGGTAGGTCTCTACCCGTCGTCCTAATTGTGATACCCCTTGATTCTAGAGCCACGGGTGATCAAGTCCGAGCACAGATCCAAGGGATATCAAATAATTAATATGTAAACAAGCAAGAATACAAAAGAATTAAAAATAAACTAATAAGCTGAAAAGAATTCTAAATACGAAAATTCATAATAAAAATTATAGATTAATATAATTTAACTTTCCAAATCCATACAACTCGGGAATCCATCCAGTGGACCCCTAATAGTCCCAAATGAAAAATAAATTATAGAACCAAAATCCAAAACTAAAGTAAAACAGGAACGGAAATCCTACAGAGTCGGAAGAGTGAGTGCCTGTATCTGCTTCATACGATCAAACTCTAAGCCTGGTACTGACGAACACCTAAAAAATAAGAATGGGTCAAGCCCACATGCAAGTTCCATCCTACTACAATCAATACATAAACCCGATACGCAGATACATCCTAGATAGCTCTGCAATAACTAAAATAGTCCCTATAGATATAGATACACACTATAGGATGCTCACTAGCCTATAGTGTAGCTCAGCCTGAATAGAGGGTAACATGTAAATCACACATTATGGTGTGCATATGCCCTAGACCTATCAGGGAACATCAGCAATATCTAATTATTCATCCTTTGTGATATACGAATCCTAACCATGATCCTGAGACTTAAGCTCATATCACGGTACCATAAGTATATATATAAATTCTTCCTAATACAGAAAAATAAAGCAAATATTCAATATATTGTTCAACTGTTTTAGTTGACAGGACATGCATCCATGTAGGATTTAACTATTTTAGTTAATCAATTCCGTATGTATGAACAGGTAGGACTTAGCATTTTGATCTAATTCATCCCCAATATGCCACCGTCCTATACCGGTGCATATAATGCATATGATCCATAAATAATGCACACTCATTTGAACATCAAGTACATCCAGAAACAAACATAATAGAAATCAGATATAGACAAGATCTTATCACGCATCCAGTATATGATTATAATCACAGAACCTCCGTTTAAATTGCTAGAGTAAAGATTTACAATTTAAACTATCTATATCTATCCAGTTGACAAAACAGAAATTATAACCGTTCATCAATTTAAAACCCATAGCATGTTATAATGATAATCAGAAGTATTAATTGAGCACATTATTCCAAAATTCCAAAAATCTTTTCATACTAGTCCATTAAATTTATTAAACAAGACTTAGCAATTTAAACCTTCCACAATCCTTAATAGCATGCAAATTATTATATAAATTTCATGAAGTCCATTTAATCCTTAATTATGAATCCAAAATAAGATCTAATGATACTCAAAAATATAAACTGAGCACACACACTCCAATCCAAAAAAATACATTCCTATTAGTCCGTTCAATTTGCTAAACAACCACCAGCAATGAAACTTCCATATTCTGTGACAACATGTAAATTATTATTTAAATTCATGGAGTCCATTAACACAGTATAAACCAACATTCCTGGCCTTCATTATATATATATATATATATATATATATATATATATATATATATATATCATTTATATAAAATCCAAAACATAACTGTCATACCAGTCCATTTAGTTTGCTCAACAAACTAGAAACTAGGTCTTCCTCCTTACTTGACAACATGCATAGCTATCTTTAAAAATTCATTATATCCCTCAATATTAGCACACTAGCATATCCTAACTATTTTAAGATTTTAACAGGTTAATTTTAAACATTTAAAACCCCACACCACTTTCCAGAAATTTCTTTTAAGCCCTAGGAACCAAAAAACTTCCGAAAACACCCCGTAGGAGTGCACCAACAAGGGAGCCAGCTCCCCCTTCATGGAAGCCGGCTCTTAAGCTTCCAGAGCCGGCTCTCCCTCATGGGGAGCCGGCTCTCTCATCTAGGGAGCTAGCTCCCTCCCTTAGGGAGCCGGCTTTCTCTCCCTGAAAGCCTGTTTCTCCGCCTCTATTCTTCTTCTTCACTTCCGGCGAAGTTCAACGTCCCTGTCCCAAAGTTCCTAGGGCTCAATCTAAGTTTATTCAGTCCTAAAAACTCCTTAAATTCCATTATGAATTGATTTACCAAAGTTCAAAACCTAATCGAAACAGTTTATGCAAGAAAAGCAATTTCAGTTACAAAAACGTAAAACCAGTTTTCAGCCTAAACTATCATGCATAAACACCATTTTAAAATTTAAATTAGATTCCTGGAGACTATATAAAATGCATAGAACACAGTTTACAGGAAGGCGATAGAATGAAACTTGCCTTTAGGTTTCGGTTTGAAACTTTTCAATATTGTCTCTAAATTCTCCAACGACTGCCGACTACCGGTAAATCTCCTACTGCTCGGTTTCAATCCCACAAGCCATCCCTTCCTTTCTCCTTGGTATGACCTTCAGTCCATGGCTGAAATCCTAACTAGTGATTCTCACAGTTTCCTCTCAAGCTCCCCTCTGTTTTTCCCCTCAAGATCCATTACGTGCCTTTGTGTTTCCTCTCAAGAACTATTACGTGAATAGAGTTTTCAACCCTAGCAGACGTATACTGTTCTATATATATAGGCCTTTAATAAACCTACTTCTAATTCCAACTAAATTATAAGTCGGCTAATCTATTTTCATAAAAGAAAAACCCTAAACCTAAACTATATATGCGACCATATAAAATATAAACCAATTAAGTCATACAAGCCATATAAAACACACGTCATTTAAAACACCAATTAATCAAATAATTAAATTAAATCACAATTGAACAATTAAAGTAAAAAAAATAAACAATTACAATTAAACAATTAATTTAAAACAAATACACAATTACAATTAAACAATTAATTTAAATAAACATAATTAGTCAATAAGGCAAATAAGCACATAAGTCACATAATTAAATAAACATGCAATAAAATCTAAAATCATTAATTAAAATACCTAGACTATCCTTTCTAAAATTAGGGGTATTACACTAATGGTATTCGAACCATTGCTCTGATACCAATTTTGAAACGACCCAAACCCGTAGGTCCAAACCGCTGACCGGGTCCTTTCTCGAACCCAAGGTCACCTAAGTCAATGCCATTAAGTCCAGGGTTATTACATCATTAACATATACAAAATATGACCAATGAAGATCCTAAATGACTTTCTAAGACTAGTAGATAACTGTACTGGAAAGAGAAAGCAAAGTAAGCAACCAGTAGCAAACCGGTCAACCGAAATGGCCATTTCGGTCTACCGGTACAGGAGCTATTTTGGCCGACCGAAGCTCTATTTTGGTTGACCGATTTGTTGCTGGTTGCTTACTTTGCCTTCTCTTTCTAGTATAGTTATCCACGAGTCTTGGAAAGTCATTTAGGATCTTCATTGGTCATATTTTGTATATGCTAATGAAGTAATAACCCTGAACTTAATAGTATTGACTTAGGTGACCTCGGGTTCGGGAAGGGACCCGTTCAGCAATTCGGACCTATAGGTTCGGGTCATTACATTATCATCCTAAGAAATTTTGGGACGTGCACTTTGCCCACTTACTCTCCCTACAAAATTCATAAATACGAGTGTATATGTCCCACTTGCCTCCCTCTTTTCTACAGTTTTATTGCTTATCATTTGGAGCTTTCTACAGATTTATTTCACTTTGAATTGTGTAATGCAAGGGTCAAATTCTTGAGGGAGAACGTTTAGAACAATATTCCTTCTGCTCCTTCTTTTCTAACAAAAGAGGCTTTAGGGAGGATTGCTATTAAAGCATCAGCAATGGAAGAAACTCATATTCCTACATTTAGGATGTCAAAGAGGAGTCAGGTTGCTGCTCTGGAAACTTTGGATGGCCAGGCTCGAACAGACCTTCCTCCCTCTCCTATTCTTCTCCATCTTCCTCTACTACAGACAAATCTCAGGAGAAAAGGCTGGCGATTAGGGGTGAGGAGGACGATGCACCTCTTGCCTTGAGACGCAGGGTGACTCCCGTCTAAAGGAACAAGGGTGTCGTGATTTGGAATCTTGATGCGATTGACCTCTCATCGGAAGCCAATTCCTCTAGAGCTTCTGTTGCCCCTCCTGCCCCTTGGAGGCCTCTTTATTTAAGGGAGGATGGGAATTTTGTGTCCATAGAGGACACTATGTTCAAGGATGGGCCCACTACTTTGGCCTACTACCAAAATATATGCACCCCCAAAGATGTGGAGTCCTAGGCTAAACTCAACAGGGAAGAGATATTCACCCGGATCCCGATAGGCATTGTTGAGGTACTATGTAAATACATATCTCTTTTATAATTTTTTTCTTTCTTGTTTGTGTATTCTTTTAAAGGTTAACTCGTCACTTATTCACTTGACTTCTTAGATGCCTTTATTGGTCTTACAGGATCGCTTTGTGATTGCCGCAATGCAGAGGGTGGTCTAACAGGGCGACGAGAGGATTATTAAGTTCTGTTCCAAGGTTAAAAAGGCTGAGGAAGATCTACATAGTGTTTTAGCTTAGGTGAAGGCTGTTGAGGATAAGTGCACGCGCTACTAACGAGGGTGAGTGTATAGAAATGGTCAGCCAATTAGAGGTTCAGCGTGGTGTTCATCTTGCTCTGGAGTAGAGAAACGATGAGCTTATTAGGGAGAGGGCCTGCCTCTTGGAACGTATAGGCAATATGGAAACTGGGAAGAAAGCCATGCATGAACGGTTTTCCCGTATTAGGGTCATTCTCTATGCCAACAGCTATAGGGACAAATTCATGGACCGTAGCAACCCAACCGATTCGGGTAGGGCATACAATGGTCCTAAAGACTATAATGGGGACTTGAAGATTGATCCTCCTGGTACTTACAAAGATCCTTTTCCTGATGAGCTCGAAGGGGTCTTTGCTTAGTGTAAGAGTGTAGTTGTAGCTGCAGCTGGCTCTCTGACTCTCCCTTCTTCTTTGGTTTAAAAAGTATGCCTACCCCCACTCTTACTCCTCCTAGCTCTGGATCTAAGGTGGCAGCTGAAGTTGTAGAAGATGAGGTGAGGCCTAGGTTTCTGGCCGTTGCTATTTCTCGCTCTTTCCTTTCTCCTATCTTTTCCCTTTTTTTTTAAAAAAAAAAAAATATATATATATATATATATATATATATATATATATATATATATATACAGTCCTGTTCAGTTGCTTCCTGGTGTGCAGGGAGCAATATACACGAATTTTATTTCAGTCGTTGGATTTTATCCAATGATTGAAATTGAAAACAACTATATTATTTGATTCTGATTTTTTAAGGCTATAAAACCACTCAATTGGAGTGTTTTAAATAAAATAAAACACCTTCTAATAAGGAGGTATTAATAATGAAATAAATATATAAATACTTTCACTAAAATCGTTTGGATATTAAAGAGTGAAAGTAGTGGAGTCCTTCTATTACGGGAAAAATATATATATACCTCTTCATCTAATCATAATTACTAAGACCTTCCATATTGTTTACAAAAAAAAAAAAAAAAAAAAAAAGAAAACAACCTTCCTTAACGAAATTGAAAGGAGAAAAATTGTTTTTGCTAAGTCTCTCTTCTTGTTCTACTTGGTAGAGTCCTTTCATAAAAGTTAATATTTTGGAGAAAGAAGAGTTCTCCTAAAAAAACTGACTACAACTTGTTACTTTACAATTAAGCAACAAAGTTCTGAACTACGGAAAAATACAATAGTGTGTCCAATGACATTTTTTTTTATTTATAAATGTTCCACTATATGTACAGAAGAAAATACGAAAAAAAAAATGCTAAGATTGAAGGAAAAAAAAAAATTTAATTGTATAATAATGAAACAATCCTCATCTAAATCATCTAACAATATACTAACACTGGAAAATTTTGGCTTATCAGAAGTTCTTTTATTTTATTTAAAACACTCAAATTGAGTGGTTTTGGAGTCTTAAAACACCAAAAATAAATAATATACTAGTTGTTTTCAATTTCAGTCATTGGATGAAATCCAACGACTGAAATAAAAGTCGCCTATATTGCTCCCTGCACACCAGGGAGCAACTGAATAGGACTGTATATATATATATATAATGTAAGAGGGGAAAGATTCTATGTAATCTGAATGATTAATATGAAAGAAAGAAACTTTTCTTTTCAGTCTCTTTGCCTTTACTTTTCCTTTGAATTATTTCTAAGTGTTTGGCGATCAGTCACTTTGCCATTTTCCAGTTTCACTTTTTTATCTCTACTATTTTCTCATTTTCTTCTCTCTCTCTCTCTCTCTCTCTCTCTCTCTTTTAAAAGTTTCTAAGTGTTTGGTGCTCGGCCACTTTGCCATTTACCACTTCACTTTTTATTAAGTTTTTAAGTGTATGGTGATCGGCCACTTTGTCATTTGCCACTTCACTTTATGAAATCGCTATGTTTGGCGATCAGCTACTCTACCATTTGCCACTTCAGTTTCATGAAATTTCTAAGTGTTTGGCGTTCGGCTGCTCTGCAACTTGCCACTTCACTTTCATGAAATTTCTAAGTGTTTGGTGTTCGGCTGCTCAGCCATTTGCCACTTCACTTTCATGAAATTTCTAAGTGTTTGCCATTCGGCTGCTTTGCCATTTGCCACTTCACTTTCATGAAATTTCTAAGTTTGGCAATCAACTACTCTACCATTTGCCACTTCACATGCATGAAATTTCTAAGTTTGGCGATCGACTACTCTATTATTTGCCACTTCATTTTCATAAAATTTTTAAGTTTGGTGATAAACTACTTTGCCATTTGCCACTTCACTGATGGTTCAACAAGCCTTTCTTTTTAATAATTGACATATTGTCCACTTTTTTTTCTCATTTATTCTAGTGTGTGAGTACATAGATAAAGAAGAAACGAACAAAACTAAAACCAACTAACGATGCAATAAGACTGGTAATACCGTTTAAGATAGCTTGCATTCGATGGTTTACCAATTTACCTTCCGACCAAAGTTTCCAGCTTGTATACCCCTTTTCCTATAACTTTTGTGATTCTGTAGGGCCCTTCCTATAAGGACATCATTTTTGGGACAATGCCCACTACCCTTTTTAGTATTAGCTCACCGAGGGTGAAACTACTATGCCTCACCCTCTTGTTGTGGCAATTAGCACGAGTTTGTTGGTACGAAGCAAGCCTGATTACTACTGAATCCCTTTTCTCCTCTATTAGGTCGAGGTTGAGCTCTAGCATTTTATTATTCTCGTTTTGGCTCCATAATATAGTTTAAGCAGTTGGTACAACCTGCTCGGTCGGTATCACGACTTCTATGTTATATGCCATGGTGAATGGACTCTTACCAGTTTGCCTTCTTGGGGTTATCCTATAGGCCCATAAGATGTTCGGAAGCTCATCTAGCTAATTGCCTTTCTCTTTCTCCAGTTTTTTCTTTATGCAATTAAAAAATTATTCTATGTATGATTTCGGCCTGCCCATTTCCTTGCTGATGGCTTACTACAACAAGCTTCTGATTGATCCCATGCTCATCGAACTACCTCCTCACATGCCATTATTTGTGACGATCGACTTGGGTACCCCAAACCAACAAATTATGTTGTTCCATATGAAAATCCTCATTTGTATGTGTGTCTGACGCTAGGATAGGGTTTCGCTTCCACCCACTTAGTAAAATAGTTTGTTGCGAATATGACGTACTTATTTTGCGACCTTACCTTTGGTAGTGGACCAACCACATCCATCCCCCACTACGCGAAAGGCCATGGGTTGGCCATTACGTGTAGGTCTTCAAGTGGTTGGTGTATTAGTGGTCTGAATCTTTGGCACTTGTTGTACCTCCTGAAATATTGTTCTGTATCTCGTGACATGTGTGGCCAAAAATATCCTTGGGTAATTGCTTTATGTGCCAAAGATCTCTTCCCTGTATGATTACTGCATATCCCCTCATGAATGGTGCGCAAGACTTGTCTGGCCTCTGCTAGGGTGATGTACTTTAAGTAGAGTCCTGAAAAGGATCTCTAATAGAGCTGGTTGTGAAGGATTGCATACTTCACTACATTTGTTTAGATTTTCCGTGTTTCGTCCTTTGATTCAGACAACACACCATCCCTTCTATATTACATGCATGATTGGATCGATCCAGCTAAGCTCATACGGTATCATGTATACCTACAGATGATCAGGGCTGGTAGTGCGTCCACCATGTTACCCTAGTTCATGCTTCTCCTAAACTGGATGCATTGCATGCTAGTTAATCAGCCTCGAAGTTCTCTCCTCTAGGTATTTGTATGAATTTAACTTGGTCTAATCCTTTCACTTTTCATTTGATAGCAAAATGGTATGCCTCTATCGTATTGTCCCTTGTGCTATACTCTCCCCTCACTTACTTCACGATCAACTGTAAGTCGCTGAAGACGCATGAATTCTTAATTCTAAGTTCATTAGCAAGCCTCAATCCTGCTAGTAGTGCTTCGTACTCAGCCTCATTATTTGTTGCCTCAAATTCAAGCTTAACTGCCTGATATAGGCTTGTACCTTTGGGTGTTTATAGTTCAATGCTTACGCCTACCCCCATCTGGTTTGATGACCTCCATTATGGCTCCTCTACCAATTCTTCTTCATCTTTAACCTCAGATTCTAGCCGAAAATCGGCTATAGCCTGCCCTTTATGGTCGTTTGAGGTTGATAGGTAATATCGAATAAACTCAACTTGATTGCCCATTTAGTGATTCTATCAGACAAGTCGGACTTGTGTGGGATGATTTTGATCAGATAAATGGTGGAGACAATGATTGGATGGGACTCAAAATATTGCCAAAGCATTTTTTTTGGCATGCACCAATGCAACTATGACCTTTTCTGACTTTGAATATCTCTTCTCGAGGTCAACCATTGTCTTACTCACATAAAATATGGGGTACTGTTTCCCTTCTTCCTCTCTAACCAATACGGCACTTATCACAGACTTTGATACCTGAAGGTAAAGATATAATTATTCATTCTGCTTTGGTGCGGAGAGGATTGGTGGATTCTGTATATACTTTTTCAATTCGGATAGCACTCGTTGTTGTTCGCTCCCCCATATCTGCCTTTGGTTACTTCTAATCGTATCGAATAATGGCCTGCATTGATCTGATAGCCTTGAGATGAATCTACTGAGCACGGCTATTCTTCATGTTAGGGTCTAGAATTCCTTACGGGTCTTCGGCTCCTCACTTCGCATTAGTGCCTCTACTTGGGTTGGACTCACTTCAATCCCCAGACTATTGACAATATGCCCCGAGAACTGTCCGGACCCAACTCCAAAAGAACATTTAGAGGGGTTCAACCTCATGCCATGCTTACACAATATGTCAAACACTTCTTGTAAATGTAGGAGGTGGTATTCCATTTTTTTTTTTTTTTTACCACCATATCATCAATGTATGCTTCCACGGTTTTGCCCATTTAGGCCTTGAAAAATTTTCTGACCAACCTCTGATATATGGCACCTACATTCTTTAAACCGAACAACATCACCTTGTAGTAGTAGATCCCTCGCTCTATTGTAAAAGATGTTTTTTCTTCGTTGTTCAGATGCATGGGTATATGATTATAGCCTGAATATGCATCTAGGAAAGTTAAATGCTCATACCCAGTGGTTGCATCTGTTATTTAGTCAATTTTTAGTAGGGAAAAACTGTGTTTAGGACAAGCCTTCTTTAAGTTTGTGAAGTCAATACAGACTCTTCATTTTCCATTCTTCTTTTGGACGACCACTACATTGGACAACCAGGAGAGGTACTAAACTTCTCAGATGAAACCTGCCTCTAGCAATCTGTCCATGTCTTCCACTATGATTTAATTTCGCTCTGGCGCAAATCTTCTTTGCTTTCACCGGACGGGTATAAAATGTAGATTTACGTTAAGGTAGTGACATGAAAGAGATGGATTGACTCATGTCATGTCTAAGTGACTCCAAGCAAATATATCTATGTTTTTGGTTAAGGTTCCAATCAGTAGTTACGTTTCCTCTACGGTCTGCATCTATCTATCTACGTGTCTTTCCAAGTTCCAGGGAGTTGATATGCACTTCTTCTAATGGTTCCATCATGAGGACTGGTGCTTACGCCCCTACCTCGACCTTTTCCGAAGAAGGGCTCTGTAATTACTATTTTGGTCTCGCAGGGTGGGCGATTGCCTTACCCTTCCTATTAGCCTTAAGTGTTACCACATAACACAACTTTGTTACTACTTGGTCTCCGTGGATATCAATCACCTTATTTCCATTTGGGCTGAAGCATCTCATGACCTGGTGTAAGATGGATGGGATGCCTTATACTCAGTGGATCCACCCCCTTCCCATCAATAGGTTGTAAGAAAAATGAACATACACTATGATAAAGTTCTCATTCAAGTTTCTACGTACAATATATACTGGTAGCTCAATAACTCCAATGGGTTCTACTCGTTTTCCGTTAAAACCTACCAAGGGGTTCCTTGTGGGTCTAACCTGTTTCGGGTCCACCATTAATTGTTCGAATGCCACCTTTATTATGATGCTTGTGCTGCTTCCTCAATCCACTAAAACTCTCATGATCAAGTAGTTCGACACCATCAGGATGATCACTAATGGGTCTTCATGCTGGGTCTTTACCCTTAGAAGGTTAGTCTTGTCAAATCTGATTAAGGCCATGTCACCCTCTTAGCGGATCATATTCACGCTCCCTACCCTTTTCTTCTTATAAGCCTGCTAGAGGTGCGTTCACCTCAGTTCCTCTGACTCATCCTCGACTTTGGGTCACCCATGAATTGCATTAACGACTTGGACCGGTTGCCCTTCATAGGGTTCGCCCTCATAGTTCTCATTATTTGATCGTCTAGGCGATTCTGTTCCTTAACATAGACATAACTGGCCAGGTCTCCTTTTACGATCAGCATCTCAACTTGCCTCCTTAGATTCCTGCACTTGTTTATTTAGTGTCCAAAATCTTTATAAAATGCGTAGTACTTTGACTGGTCCCTTTGCTCGATCGGCTGTCTGATTGGTTGAGGCGGTCGGAACATCCCTTTACTATATTAGTACAGCCGTGCCAAAATGACTTTGAGGGGCATGACAATCTCATCCTTTCGCTGCCTCATTTCTGTCTTCCAAGGCATTACTCAAGATTGTGATATTAGAGGTCTCTGGGTGGCCATATCTTGGCTCTTAACTTGTTCTCAATTGCAACCATCATTTTTTTTCTTTGTATTAATTGCTTAATCTTCTTTTAGTTTCACATAACCTTGTGTCCTTTAATTGAGTTTATCCATAGTTTTGGGCGAGGTTACCACCAAAGACATGTGAAATTGAGTCCCTCTGAGTATAACCAGTTTGAATGCTTGCACTGCTAAGGATAGATTGCAATTTATTACCATGATCATCTCTAAATTGAGCCAGGTGAGAAAAGCCTAGAGGAGCTCGTATTCCTACTGCTGCATAGTGAACAAACATGATATGTCCTTCTCTATTCACCGGTTGCCGAAGTATTGACCTATGAACAGATCACAGAGTGCTCGAAAACTATTCACTGATCCCTTCGGCAGATGCTTTAACCAATTTAGCGCGGGCCTTGTGAGGCTCTATTATACCCCTAATTTTAAAAGGACAGTCCTAGAATTTATTTTAATTATTTATGTGCATTTTTTTAATTAAATTGTTTAATTGCTTGTATTCTTGGATTTAATTGTTTAAATTACATTTTTATTTAGTTAATTGATTATATTGTTTTCTTTTATTGTAAATTGTTTTAAATTAAATAGGCTTATTTTGTTTTTAATTGACTTAATGGATAACTGGTTTTATTTAATTATTTTTCTTTAAAGTATTGTAAGTGTTAATTAATTAAATAAGCTAATTGGTTTAAATTAGGATTAAATTAGGATTGTTTTCTTTTCTGTACGTCCACGTTGTAGCTGACTTAGGATTGGTATAGAATTAGACTTAGGGTTTTACATGGTGCCTATATATATTGTATTATACGTATGTTTAGGGTTACAACCAAAATCCTATTCACGTATACAGTGAGACAGAGGGAAACAGAGAAGTAGAGAGGAAAACTTGAGAGGTTTACAGAGAGGTTTAAGGAGAAAGGAGTGGAGTGCTTCTGGGTAGAACCAAGAGCACCGGAGGTGTGGAACAGGAGTCTTGGTCGTGGACAGAAGCATCAGAGACAGTTGGTTAGAGTTTCAAATCTGAAACTCAAAGGCAAGTCTTGTTCTTCTATTTCCCTTTAATTCGTGATCTGTGCATGTTTAAGATGACTCCAGGGATTAAACCAATGTTAAAATGGATTAAATAAATATCATAATTCATCTTGCAAATATGTTTGTATCAATTTTTAAATCGTTGCATAAATCTGTCGTTGGTTGGAAGTAGTTCTCACTTGAAAGTCTGTTTGCATTAATGTTTGAACCTGCAAATCTTTCATGTATGTGGGATGTGACCATGCTTATAATTAATTTTAGAACATCAATTGAACTCTAGAATAAGTTATAAAAATTGTACAGAGCCTCTGAACTTCACCGGAAGCGAAGAAGATGATCAGATTACACGCAATGGCTTATAGAGGAGTAGAGCCGGCTCACCACAAGGGTGGAGCCGCCTCTACAAGAGGTAGAGCCGGCTCCATATGCAATGGAGGTGGCTCCACTAAGGGAGGAGCCAACTCCAATGTGGAGGGAGGTGGCTCCAACCTCTATTCTTGGTTTTCTACGTGGTTTTGGGTCCAGTTTGGCCTGTAGGAAAGGTTCTAAGTTGTTTCCATGGGTGTGGATGGTTTATTCAACAATTACAGACTTGTAAAAAACCCTTGGGAAGCATGTTAAATTTATTATGTTGAAGCATGCACAAAGATAAGGTTCAACATTAAACCTGTTTGGGGAACAGTGGATGAAAGAATTGAAACTAGTATATTGTTCTTACTATTTTCTAAAACAGTTGGGGTTCTTTACCTAAATTAAGTCATTAAACATGTCTTAACTGTGTTACAAGTTTATAGTTATTTATCTAGAAACATAAACCTGTTTAGTTGGAATTAATTGATAATTACCTCTTCTATTTGTTGCATTAATTATGGTTCTGTTTGGAGGAATTAAATGTGCAGTTTTATTTCATGTATTTAAAGAACTGTAATGTGGTTTCTAAATCTTAAATTGGATGCAGTAATTGGCCATATACATGTTGGACTATATTTATGCTAACTCTAGAGTATGGTTAATAAGTATCTATTACTGTTTTTGTCAACTTGATTAACTGAAGGATTGTATGTACCAGTATGGGACGGTGACATATTAGGTACGGACTAGTCCAAACACTACGTCCTATCTACTTTGGATTAAGGTATGGATTAACCATATAGGTTAAGTCCATCACCTACTTGTGTCATGTCAACAAAATAGTTGGATGACTTAATATGGTTTCAGGACGGATGATTATACAGATACCAGACCACGACACAGATGGATGGTATTTTGTAATAGAAGGAGTACGGACTTTATATATTTATTATATGGTGCCATGGTATAAGTTTGAGCCTCAGGACCATGGTTAGGGCGCGTATATCGCCTAGGATGGATAACTAGACATAGGTGTTGTTCCCTGGTAGGTCTAGGTACACATGACCACATTATTGTGCGATTTGCATGGTATCTCTACTCAGGCTGAGACAGACCTAATGAACTAGTGAGCGTCCTCTAGTGTGTACTATATATATACATATGGACTACTCTAGATATTGTTGAGTCTTTCTAGGATGTATCACCGTATCAGATTACTATTTGGATCGTAGAAGAATAGGACTTGCATGTGGGCCTGACCCACTCTTTTATTTTTCAGGTGTTCATCAATTCCAGGGTTAGAGCTTGGACGTGCAGAATAAATACAGACATTTATTCCTCCGACTACGTAGGAATCTTTTCTATGTTTACCTTTAGTTTCTATTTCAGATATTTAGTTTCTTTTGGGATTTTTAATAAGGGGTC
This sequence comes from Cornus florida, assembly GCF_030987335.1. Lineage (NCBI taxonomy): Eukaryota > Viridiplantae > Streptophyta > Magnoliopsida > Cornales > Cornaceae > Cornus > Cornus florida. Next base: position 36,687,358 of record NW_026775571.1, on the reverse strand, counting down.
CACTTGATGGATTCCCGAGTTATAACTTATGGAGTTTTGGAGTTTGGATTTAACAGATTTCAGTAATTATATTTTAAGGATTTTAATTTAGCATTCCTTCAGTTATTAGTTTATTTCTTATTTCGTTTTGTATTCTGTGTTCGGTTACATATTAATTGTTTGATATCCCTCGGGTTTGGGCCTGGGCCTAATCAACCCGTGTCTCGGATCTGAGAGGCATCACAAGCTCGTTGGGAAGACCTTTCACATTAGGGCCTCATCTTTAGTGTCCTAGGCCATTTTCAGTTGGATTTGGTATACATGCTCAGTTGGATCTTTGGTTCTATCAAATGGAGTGAACATTTGCATCGAGAACTTCCTCAGTCTTGGAGATTAGAGTATTTCTTCCGTGAAGGGAGAATTGACCGTCCTAGATGACGTCAGAATGACTTTGTGGTTCAATGGAGGCACCCGTTGATCACCTTGCTGCTTTCTGGTGACCCTTTGAGCATAAGTACTTGCCTTTAACTGGTGTAATTCATTAAAGGTCTTGTCTGCAGTTGATTCCCTCTACCATAAAGGGATAACCTCAACTTATTCCATTTCATCCTCTGGTCCAAGCCTTCTGTGTTGCGGGTCGATGTAGGTGGATCCTTCTCCTTCTGCCCTCTGGTTGATGTTTAGGGTCTCCATCCTTTCACCATCCGTAGGCAGACGGGGGATGATGGTGCTTCCCTTCACTCCATCCTTGATCAGAGCTCGTCGTTCGCTCATTATAGAGTTTTAATTATACTCATTCACTCTCGTTCTATTGACGGGAGCCTTCTTCTCAGATCATGGTGCCCGACCGAAGCTGTGTCATCATTCTGATACCGAAATCAATGTATCATTTCCCATAGACGACCCCAGATGAAGATGCAAGAAAATAACTCTTCTATATTAGGAAAGGATTTTCTTAAACTCCAAACAACCTACAGATGAATGCTCAAATGTTACACATTTTAGCACCTAAGTTAGGGTATTTTAGTTCATTCATGTATCTTTATTTTCCTGTTTTAGTGATTATTTATGTTTTTGTCTATTTCGGGTCAATAAGGTTCAAACAGGCTAAAAATTGTCCATTACCACCTTTTTGGAGTCAAGCATGAAGTTCCGGAAAGTTTTAGAAAAATACAGAATTTCACCACCAGGGGACTTTCGATTAATCGAAAAACCCTTCGATCCATCGAAGTTATTCTCGATCGATCGAGAATACGCTGGTAGTGAGCCATTTTATTCCTGCGTTGGCCCGAACTCCACCTACCACATGGCTGCAGGATTAGATATTTTATAGGCAGATTTTCTGACTTGTTCACTACTCCAAGAAGCTTGTATAAAGAGGGAATTGAACCAATTGTAAAGGGTCTTTAATTATTATTATTTTTTACATTGTAATAGTATGTTAGTTTCTCTCTCTAGAAAAGTGAGAGATTAGCGTTAGAAGAAAAGAGAAGAGTGGAAGTACCAAGAAAACATTTCAAGATCTACACACACACTCTTTCTCTAGAATTCAACAAAGAAGAAGTGGAAAAAGATGAAACCATATTTGGGGATTGCCCTAGAGTTCCAAGATCACACCCACATCGTCCATGAATGGCTAGATTTCTCCTTGGGGCTTGGATGAGCCCCAAGTTTGTAAATCTAAACCCTTCTTTTTAACTTTTTGGGGAATTTATCTTGTGATTAGTGTTTTAGCCATGTGAATTTAATGAATCTTGGGTTCTCCTTTAATTTCTATGGTAAAGTACTTCCATCTAATTCTCTATGTAATTACATGTTGTCTTATGTGTGATTATTGGGTAATTGATCTTTATACTATTTTCTTTATGTTTGTTACATGTCTATGTGTGATGAATTAAGGATTTAGTGATGGTTATACATGATTTTTATTGAATGGGTTTGTCAATTAATTTGATGGGTTATACTTATACTTGATGGGTTGTTGTACAATTTAATTCATGCTTGTAGTTGAGCATATATTCTATACTTGATTTGATATTCCATGGCTTATTATTGCAAATTCCATAATTATATTCTCTAGATAGATGTGTGCTATAATTATTACTAGTTTGATGGGTCATGCTAAGGATTGATGGGTTATTTTACACTTAGTTTAATTATTGGTTAGGTAAACAATTCATACATGAATTTGGTGGTCAATGCTTAATATTGCAATTGGTAGTCACATTTTGTTCACAAGAAGGTTTTCCCTAAATTAGTTGAAAGTGTGTGGTTTGGTGAACGAGCTTGGTGGCAATTCCAATGCACCCTAAGACCTCACTTCTCATCTCTTAAATCCTTAGCTCAATTTTAGTTTTATTTTAATTACATTTTCATTAATTGAAATAGTTTAATCACCAACCAAAATCTCTTTACAATCATTTAAATTGCTAAATTCGAAGCTAAAATTCCAACACGTATAATCTCTTGAGACGATCCCTTCTCACTCATACTACATAATATAGGTGTTAAACGGTTTTATAAATTATAAAGTATGATGCCCACTTAACACTATTTCTAAACTCAAAGTGTTCTGCATTATTTTGTGCACATGCTCGGATCGCATCACCTACCACTTTTTTCTTCTCTCACTTCTCTTTATATCCGTTTACCTTTTGTCCTAATTCCTTATATTTTTCCTTTCAAGTCGGAAGTTGATGGGCCTCCTTCCGCTGTGGGGTGATTCGTTAATCCAAACTAACTTGAATAGAGGCCTGGCCTTGCTATTTTGGACTCTGCGTATACTGGGCCTAACCTTTGGGCCTTAGGGTTGATGAAGGGCTTGGTTGGTCAGGCGTTTTGGGCGGGATCTATCCTGGTTCAGGTCTGCTAACATTTCGCATCCTTTCAAGAATAGTAGACATATAGATTATTAAAGGCATGCTTAACATATAGTGATTTGTTTATTGCACTATTTGGTACTATTAATTTGGTTTATCACAAATTATTAAATCAAATTTGAAATTGTTCCAAAATACTTATTCATCCCTTCCCTTTAGGTCTAGGTAATCAGGATCATGCTTACACAACTTATATTTAATTTTTATTGAAGTGTTTCAATTGAATCCCATCAAATGTCCATTTTGTATTATCAACTTGTTTCACTTGTCAGGGTTAGGAGAAATCTAAAATTACTTTTGAAGAGCAGAGCCAGCCCCAACCCCCCCCCCCCCCCCAAATTGTAAATACAAACCCGCCCTCCCTAAAACAAGGTGTATTCAGCTTTCAAATGCTTCCTAACACAAACCTAACAAAATACAGAGTATACATATAAATGCGCACACTATAAACACTAGCTAACGAGCTATCCCTGCTCTTGAAATTTGGCTAATTGTAAGCTTAACATTGTTATTAGCAAAAGCTGATGGAGACAATGAACTTACATTACAATAGATATGCCTTTTTATGACCAAATATTTGGTCGCAAAAGGTCCAATTTTGGTTGTAAATAGGCTTTAGCGACCAAAATGTTTTGGTCGCCCAGTGGTCGACGATACCTGCGACGCGGATAGTCTTTCGCAACCAAAAAATGAGTTGGTCACTAATGAGTCATTTTTTGCAACCAATTACATTACCGACCAAGAAGACTTTCAACGACCACAAATTGGTCGCAAATAGGTTAATCCTTTTGCGACCATAATATTTGGTCATAAATAAACTTCCCTTTTGCGACCACAAAATTGGTCGCAAAAAAGGTATTCCTTTTGCGACCATAAGGTTTGGTCACAAATGATCAATCCTTTTGCGACCACAAAATTGGTCGCAAATAGGGTAATCCTTTTGTGACTATAGTATTTGGTCGTAAATAAACTCCCCTTTTGCGACAACAAAATTGGTCGCAAATAAGGTAATCCTTTTGTGACTATAAGGTTTGGTCACAAATGATGGACCCTTTTGCAACCACAAAATTGGTCGCAAATAGACTAATCCTTTTACTACCATAAGGTTTGGTCACAAATGATCGACTCTTTTGCGACCACTAAATTGGTCGCAAATAGGCTAATCCTTTTGCGACCATTATATTTTGTCACAAATAACCAATTTTTTTGTAATAAAAAAATAAAATAGAATAGATAATATAATTAATAAACTTCTCTACTTTTCTAATTTTCTAATTTGAAATAAACTAATAATTAAATAACACCAATCACTTATAATAAAACCATAAAAAGTAATTTATTTTATCAAATTAGATACATCCATTGCATGTCCTATACATATACACATAGTTTGTGCAGAACAAAAAAACAAACTACTAAATACATCCATGCATAGCTTATCCATTACATACATATACCAATGGCATATCCATTAAAATAATAAAGATAAACTGAAAAAAAAAAAAAAAAAAAAAAAAAAAAAAAAAAAACTAACATGTCCTTAAAAAAACAAAAGATGGATAAACTACTAAAGATTACACATGGTTGCTTATTATCCGAAATGATTTCATACATTTGCTCCAAAGCCTTAATATTCTCTTTCTAAACTTAAGAGACTCTCGGTGTCTATTTTAGCATCTGTAGACTCCAGAACAATAGTTTTAACCACAGCATCCCTTCTATTAGAAGCAATTTGTCTCCAAGATATAACTTCTCTTGGGCATGATAGAGATTACCTGTCCAAAGAAATAAGAAACTTAAAAATAAGTTATAAACACTGATCTAACCGAAAAGAAAATAAGTAATAATTCATATAATGAGCATGATATTACATTTTTTTCATAGTTCATATGATGAGGATGACAACACATATTTTTCCAAAAGTTTTCCAATTAGAAAATACAATATCTTAATAGAAAGTGTCAGAAAGTTGAAAGATATTTTATCATCAAGAATCAAAAGATGACAGCACTCTAATCATCCTACATTGAATAACAATTACAGCTTTATTGATTCCAATCTATCAATACAATCATAGTGGAGAATAAATCCAAGGTTGGACAAGCAAACAAAAGAACTATTATCCCATAACAAGAAAGTATGATCTGGTCCATTCCACCAAACTATTTCCCAATGTGTCACGTAAGTGTAACAAATTTGTTTTTATGAAATAAAGAATAAAACTAGATTCAAAATAAGAAAAATAAATTACAACATTTTCAGATGTGAACTTTTATTATTTATTTTTTATTTTTTTGAAAAAAATTTCACTAGTGAGTTGGTAGGATACTATTGGAAGCTATACCTACTAATTAAAATGTAATATTAATTTAAAAAAAAAAAATTCTAACATAACATAAAATACAAATGCCAAGCCCTATCGGTATACCTGCATCCAACCCTTTTGATTTAGCAGAATCACAATAACCTACCTTTATAACAGGATATGAATCACAGTATAAACATTTCAAATACAGTGTGAACAACAAAAACTATGAATAAAGGTTCAAATTCAATTTGCACCAGTAGTAAATAATTTATAATCAATCTGTTGTCTAATAAGAGATTGTTTAAACCCATTTCAAATCACTTTTTCTAGTTTAATAATTAAGTGAAGTTGAACTGAAAAATAAAAAATAAAAAATAACAATGACTATACCATCACAACAGTGCTCTACATTCCTAGCCTTTTCTTCGGCATCATCAACTCTTTTGCTAGCTGACACCACATACTTCATCACGGTTAACGGTTACAACACCTTAGAAGTGCTTTGGAGACGAACTAGCTACTCAAGCTTGATCTATAAAAACCTAACCAATACTACTCTTTGACAAATCTAGTTCATGTGACTGTCTACTGCCTAGTTTAGTGCTTGAAATTTCTACACTATTTATTAGTTTTTATTAATCAATAACCAAAACATATTTCTTAATCATATTTAATGGGGGAAAAAAAAAAAACATATTTCTTAGTCCAAAAAAAAAACATATTTCCATTTCCAAATAGAGGTTAATCCATAATAAAACAAAGTCAAAAAATCCGTTTGACTGTTAATGCTAGGAAAAATTAAAGCTATGAAATTAATTCAAACATATGACCAACTATATATGCTCATTCTCATTTAATCCTCAAGTTAGACCAACACAAGTTGCAACATGGGCATCAAAAGAAGAATTGTTCAATCTAGCCCTTAGTCCAAAAAAGAATGTTTTGGTCTCTAAGAACAAGGAGAGAAAGTTATGTCATTAACAAAAATTTATCCAAAGGTCACTATTTTCAACAAAAAGAATAAATAATTACAAAAAAAAAAAAAAAATTAAAATATTCAGAAATTAAAGCATATACAAATAGGACATTAAAAGAAAAAATGATAATCAAACACAGTGGATAGAGAGGGTGAGAAAGAGTCTGACTTGGCGGGGATCAGAGATGCCGGTTTTCCTCCTTCACATCCTCGCCAGAATCCACCGAATCCGCTAGTTTTGTAGTCTTTCCGCGATCGACGCCGAAAACCGATAACACTGACAAAATGGCCAAAGGAGATCACTAAGCACCGAAAATTTGGTAATAGCGCCGAAAATTTTAGCGGTATAAGATATTTACCGCGAAATTTCAAAATTTTCTGAAAATTTTAGTGATATAAGATACTAACCATGACAAAATGATTTGTGGTAAATATTTTTAAAATAAATGTCAAAATAAGTTCTATTTTTTCATTGAAAGATAAGTTCGTTCAAAAAAATTTCTTTAGTGCTAATAAATCTGAGTTTTGATTTTTTTTTTTTTTTTTCATTTAAGTTCTAAAATAGATTTGTTTCTTAATTTAATAAAAATAATAATTCATCTCTTTATAAAATAAAATAGCAAATTTTTATTTTTATTTTTATTTTTTGTATTTATCATTTCAAAATTATCTTCTTCTATTTTAAGACCTGCTTCAATATTTAATTAATTGTGACGCGGTAATTTTAATCAAACAAAGTTAATGACATACCTCCCAAATTTAAACTATTTTTTATTTAATTTTTGTCAAAGATGGTGGTGTCGGGTCTCTCCTATTAATATTATAAACAAAAGAAATAATATAAAAATAATAATTTATCACATCAACACAATTATGCAAACAAATAAATATTGATATTGCATAAGTTACACCAACCAAAAAATGTATTGTTTACAACATACATAATAAAGCCCATCGAGTAAAAAAATGAGTTTTAGCATCTAAAACAATTTCAACTCCAATAAGGCATGGTTGATAATCCTTTTTTTTTTTTTTTTTTTTTTTTTTTTTTATCAGCACCAACTATGATCAACTACAAAACGAATCTTAGATATGTATTATCAATTGTTCCACTATTTCAAGTGATGTATTTTGATTCTTCAGAGTAACTAGAACCTAATACTGACAACAAAAATTACATGAAACATAAACATTTAATGTAACAATTCTCTATATCTCAGAGTGATATAAGAAACACATACCTTTCGTCACTACCACTGTTGTCAGCACCATTGATTGCATGACCTCCATAAGCAAAAGTATTATTCAGTTAAGGCATTCCGGTATTCCTTTCTGAAGCACCACCTTTCTGCTGCTGGTTTTCAAGTTGATAATGATTAGCCTCGACATATTGAGTACCTCGACCACGACCCCTTCCTCTACCACTGCCACGACCCTGACCATCCCAATTTCCATCAACTCCTCCATTATTCCTCCAATAACCTTCAGCCCCACCATTTCCTTTATAGTTCTGTTGATAACCATCAGCTCCTTCATTATTCCTGCGATAACCTCCAGCACCGCCATTGTTCCCCCAATAATCATTCATCTCTCCATGATTCCTAAAAGACTTTCCAGAACCACGACCACTGCCTCCTCCTCTCACCGCCTTAGATTTCACTGAAATTAATTAACACCACCATTATCACACAAAAAATATATTCAACAACAACCAAGAAAGACAAAGAGATACAACCACATAAATCAATCAAAAAATAATTGTAAAGCTACATTGTTTAACAACAAAGAAAACTGAGTTGGAAAAAACTAGAGAGAGAAACTAGAACTCATATCAATTTTAATTTTTAAGAAAACTGAATACAAAATAAAAGAATTGCACCCAAATAGAGTGTTAAAAAATTGTAAAATTTTTTATCTTTGATAAATTAGAGAAGTGGATAAAGATAAAATCTTTTTGATCTCAGATAAATTATAATTTTGGCCCACGGGTGGGAATTTATGCCCAAATTCGCCCACTAATGAGTTTTGGATCAGTTGGTAAAATTGTATAATTAGCAGGTTGAAAATTGCACCCAAACAGAGCGTTAAATAATTTTTTATCTTTGATAAATTAGAGAAGTGGATAAAGATAAAATCTTAATTACCCAACAATCTTCTTCACCCTATCAAATAAACCCTTTTTCAGAATCAATTAATATCATTTAAGAGCATGAGCATTATATAAATTTGTATAAACAAATAAATACATACCAATATAAATAGAATTTAAAATATAAACTTATAGATACAGAACAAGAAGAATGGAATTATACCATATTAAGAATGAGGAAGAGGTTGAGACGTCGCCGCCATAAGGGGCTGATTTGAGGGTTCAACCACTGCTCCTCTCCGTCTTTCAACCGTTTTAGCCACTTCGCCTCTATCTTTGTGGCGAGGTCTACGGGAAAAAATGCAATTCAAACGCCCAAAATGACAACTCAAAGTCCCAAACCCTAATAAACCCAATAATTATCAATAAAATGCGATTAAATTTCAATCATCTAGTTAAAAGTGCCATGACCCAGAGAAAAAGACACATTCGTCAAATAATTGACACCAAAACCCATCAAAATTTAGCAAAAATGTGACAACCCTGGTTTTTAGGCCAACGTGTCCTGTGATGAACTGAAGATTTGACCCGATAACGAATCCGATATGCGGAAGCGAAAACAGAAAACAGGACTCTAAGAAGTCAAAGTGACCTTCCATGAGGTCATGGAACTCAATGAGAACTGATGCAAAAGCAAAAGGTCAAAATATGACAAATAAGCCCCCAGGGGCAAAATAGTTATTTTTTAAAAATGTGGATTCGGGTGCCACCGAGCACACCGCTAGAAGGACAACGAAAAAATAATCAAGATGGACTCAAGAACCGCATGATTTGGAGTCCGGACGAAGGAGAAACAGCATGACGATGAAAAACGGACACTTAAAGCTTTAAGGGCAAATTGGTAATTATCCAGGAAGAACCAGATGCAACCGAGCACACCGTTGGAAAGACAGCGAAAAATTGGTCAAGTTCAAAAAAAAATTCACTCGAATCGGAGTCCGGACGAAGGAGAAAAGCCCAAAAGAAGAATTGACTTCGCGGCGGCCCGACGAGGGCCATAATGCATACGGCGCCCATGCGCGAGCCCACCGGCACCTAAAGACATGGCTGGTGGCAGCCCTCGGCTACTGCTACATTTTTTTTGATCTGCCCAGAACTGAGGCTTGAAACGGAGGTTAAGACGAGTTTTTCTAGAAAAACACGAAGAAGAAACCCCCCCTAAAATCAAGTTTTCTACCCGACTACACCGATAGAATAAATAAAAAAAAAAAACTCACTATGAAATCCCCAAAATGCCCCTAGATCAGAACTGAACAAGAGGGTCATAAAATTGCTAAATGAAAACTGGAAGCTGAAACTTCACAAGGGATTTCCCGTACCAAGACGACATTTTCTGGAAAAACACGAAGAAGAAACCCCCCACAAAAATCATGTTTTCTATTCAACCATGTCAAAAGAAAAAAATAAAACTGATGTGAAAGGTCTATAATGCCCCTAGATCAGAATATGCAAAAAAAATGAGAAATGAATTAACAAGAGGCTCAAAACACAAACAATAAGGTTTTGCCCGGAAACGATCATGCACACAAACGTAACTTACCTATTTGGACGTGCTACAATGGTTCACGACTTAAAAATACCACCGATACAAAATCCGACCCCCCAACGGGCAAAAAGGCAAAAATGGAACTTGGAATGAAAACTCGGAATCCAAAAATACAAAACGGGATCAAATGACCGTTTGACCCTTGGCCACACTTCAAACATGATTTATGAGACCCTATGAAAGAATGAGAATGGAATTCCCACACTCGATGAAACCATGGTGAAGCAATAACTTGCGATTTTTCAAGATTTTCACAATATTTCGTGAAGTTAAAAAGTACATAGAATACAATATAATGTTCATTGGCCTTCGGTTTCATCTCATACATATCAAATACATTAAAAGAAGTGTACTTAAGTACACATTACATACATGGAATCAAATATACATATTTTGACATATAAGTCTACAAAATGACATTTCATGCTAACATTCGCATTAAATGAAAATTTGAAAGCTACACAACATCCAAGGAATGCTAGGCGTTACGAACCAAGTCTTCATACCTGAAATATGCCCCAGTATCGTAGGGGTGAGTAACACAAAGCTACTCGTAGGAGATGAGCATGCATCGACCTAGCATTTTACAAATTTATCACCTTAAGGTGAAACTTGTTAAAGGGGTTCATGCCACCTAACGTCTATATCGAAATGAGACTTAGGGAGCATCCTAAGCTACCTTAGAGTGTTTCTAGCATAAATCACATCATCTATGTCATTTAAACAATATGGAAGCACGTTATACAAAGCAACAAGATATAGGTTCTTAAAGGTAATAACTTGCAATCTCGTATACAGAAACAACTAAAGTGATCATGTCACCTAACATCTATGTTCTAAATAAGTCTAAGGAATCATCCTAGGCCATGCTAAACAATCAAAACGTAATTTACAACTTCAATGCAATCTAACCACATAAAAGCATATTATACAAGGCAATAAAATACAATTTCTTAAAGCTATCAGCTTGAAATCTAAAGCACGAAAACAACAGAAGTGGGTCATGCCACCTAATGTCTAAGTTATAAATGAATCAATAGGATCAATCCTAAGCTTTGTTAGAACGTCAAAACACAATTTTCAATATCAAAGCAATTTAACCAACATTGGAACTTCCAATACAACGCATAAAGTATAATTTCGCAAAGTTAACATCATGTAACTTAAAATGGAATGACAAATAAGAAACAACAAGTTACAACATCATCTAGTTATCAACTTGAAAATGAAATGCGAAATCAAACAAAGTGGATACTCGGACGTCACGCCAGACAGACCGACAACATAGTTACTTTAGGGTTACTAGCCCATGGGTAACCTCCCTATGTGCGCACTAGACTATATATAGAGGGACTATCCCCCGTACTAGAACCACGTCCTAGCCATAGTCAAACAACGACATCCCCAAGTTTCCAAAATCAACAAGTTGTGCAACAACGCATTTATCAACAGGAATATGCAAGATAATCAACTATCTACTAAGCACAACCAAATTTGGAAACCTATACAATACATGCTCTAAATCCACAACTAATATGATATGATGAATGTCGAATCTTCAGTGTGCGACTCGTAACACGCTGTGCATGAAATATGTTAAACACGAAGTGTGCAAATCATTACATGTAACGACCCGGTCATTTGCCTTCCTTTCTTTTTTCCTGAAATTTTACGAATGAATTTTTTTCGTTTAATTTGTTTTTCTGAGCTCTATTTCGTGTCGCTTAGTATCATCTCAAGTGCTCGGAATTGGTTCCTGAGACTCTTTTCCGTGGATTGACAACTTCCTTTGAGGACCGAGTCATTTTCACATTTTTCATTTTTTGACATTATTTGCTATTTTGTCATTTTCCCTATTTTGTCTTATCTCAGTTTGTCAGTTTTTGGCACAACCTCACTTCTCATGCTCAGAGTTGGTTTTTGACTTCACATGCCTTCATCTTGAGTGGTTTCCACGAAATACGTATCTTTACTTTTGCAAGAAAGTACTCTGGTTGATCCCGGTATCCATAGGGGCATGGATGCAAAGTTCTTTGAAATTATTTTCTTTTCTTGGGGTATTTTCGTAAATATCTTTTGAAGATATTTTATTTTAGGGGTTTTTAAGAATATTTTTGGAAGATATTTTCATTTTGGGCCATAAGTGCAGTTTTCACTTTTTGGAGTGTCATTGTGCAATTAATGAAAGTTATTGCAAAATGTCTTGTTTTGAGCTTGGATCCTCGTACGGGATTCATTTTCACATTTCATTGAGTTGTGTACTCTTGGAATTTCCTCCTAGTCGATGTTTTCCAGTTTCAGAATTTCTGGCCCCGGTTTTCGCCAAACTTGTTTTGGGCACAACTTTCTGATCAGGACTCGATTTTTGATGCTGTTTCTTCCGTTGTTCATATTTTATCATTTTGAATCTTTTTTGTTCACAAAGTTTTGTCATTTGAGCGCGTCTGCTCAAATTTTACTTTTTCGGACTCGGCGGGGCCCGTTAAGGGTACTTTTTGAGATTTCTATAAAAGGGGGGTGAGATATTTCATTTTTCATCTTCTCCCCTCTTCATGCACGACCTGGAGCTCCCATGGCAGCCCAAGGGGTGCTACCATCTTCTCTCTCCTCTTTTGGTTCACTTTTCCTTAATGGAAAGTCTTCGGCCTTAACGTTTGTTGTTCCCCTCGCCGTGCTCTACCTTTCCCCCTTATTAGAATTTAGTTTTGACCATTTCTTAAGTTTGGTTTTGAGGTCAAGTTATGATTTTGATGGGGCTTTCATGGGGGTTATGTTCACGGCATTGTCCCCGACAAAACCTAGTAGTTTCGTCAGATTCGGAGCCGTTCCATTTTGATGGCTTTTGAGATTTTCATCTCAAATTGAGGTAGGAGATGTTCTAGGTTTAAATTCTTGTTATATAGCATGCTTGTGATGCTTAGACTACTTATTTGCATGATTAAATATGAAATCTAGAGATTTTATTATTTATTTTTCTTGTACGGGATCTAATTTTCCTGGTTGCTCGTGACTTGGTTTAAACATATAGCATGATATTATATTGCCCCATGATATGCTCATTGTCATGTATTAAAATTAGAGCATTTAAATAATTACTAAAGCTTTTATTTAATATTTATCTTAGGTGAAAGATTAATTCACATAGCCTTAACTAGTTTGAAATCAATATGTGTTAGCATATTAAATTAGGCCTTAGCATGCTCTCCAACATAGTTGAATTTGAAAGTAATTATAGGTGTTTTGAAAATTAGTAATTATTAATTAATTTAATTAATTAATTTGCCCCGAGTGCACTATTCACTCTATTTGAATTCCGACTTGATATTCTTGATTTATATGCCATATAGCTTCACATATATTTGATTTAGAATATTCGGTTAGGTTTTGAAACCTTTTATTTAATTAAATTCCATATTTAAGATTTAATCCTCATGGTGATATACAACTTGGAATTGTATTGTGGCACGTTAGAAAATTAAGTTTTGGTATAGTTGTTCACATATATTAAATTGGGATTTATTGCATGAGAATTGTAACTTTTGTTTTATGTTTAACTTTAATGAAAGTTTAATTCGCATGGTCGTAAATTGAATGAAATAAACTTGTAGTGTGATATTACATTAGTCCTTAGCATGTTTTCCAACTTAGGTTAATTTGAGAGCATTTGGTTAAGTTTGAAAATCTAGAGATTTTAATTAAAAGAATTAATTAAAATCTATTTTGTGGTCCCATTAGCTTAATTAAGGTTTTAACTTGATATTTGTATTGGCCATGACTTGTTTGCTAGTATATATTAATTTGGGACTATTAGAATTTGTTTTAGAACCTTGGGATTTAAATTAGCATGATTTAATTAAAGTTCTACCTTGTTGTTGTATTTAAACTCATGAGTTTATGTTTTCAATATTGAATATATTGTTATCTTGTGTAATGATTTGCACACTTCATATTTAACATCATTCATGCATAGCGTGTAACGAATTGCACACTGAAGATTCGACATTCATCCTAGCATATTAGTTGTGGATTTAGAGCATGTATTGTATAGGTTTCCAAATTTGGTTGTGCTGGGTAGATAGTTGATTATCTTGCATATTCCTGTTGATATATACATTGTTGCACAACTTGTTGATTTTGGAAACTTGGAGATGTCGTTGTTTTACTATGGCTAGGACGTGGTTCTAGTACGGGGGATAGTCCCTCTATATAATCTAGTGCGCACATAGGGAGGTTACCCATGGGCTAGTAACCCTAAAGTAACTATGTTGTTGGTCTGATCCAACGTGACGTCCGAGTATCCACTTTGTTGACTTCGCATTTCATTTTCAAGTTCATAACTAGATTATGTTGTAACTTGTTGTTCCTTATTTGTCTTTCCATTTTAAGTTACATGATGTTAACTTTGCGAAATTGTGCTTTATGTGTTGTATTGGAAGTTCCAATGTTGGTTAAATTACATCGATATTGAAAATTGTGTTTTGACGTTCTAACATAGATTAGGAATGATCCTATTGATTCATTTAGAACTTAGATGTTAGATGGCATGACCCACTACTGTTATTTTGTGCTTCAGATTCTAAGTTGATGGTTTTGAGAACTTATACCTTGTTGCATTGTATAACATGCTCTTTTGTTGTTGAATTGCATGGATAATGTAATTCTTGTTAACTTGTATTCAAATATGCTTTTGTCATGTTGTATGGATTCCTCTAGACTTTGTTTAATTACGTTGATAATGTGATCCGTGGTAACTATAAACTCGTTGTATTAATCGGATTACTCCAACTTTGATTTGTTTCATTCATGTATTTATATCATGATTCTTGTTGCTTTGTATAACATGTTTCTATGTTGTTGAAATGCATGGATGATGTGATTTATGCTAGAAACACTCTAAGGTAGCTTAGGATGCTCCCTGAGTCTCATTTCGATATAGACGCTAGGTGGCATGAACCCCTTTAACATGTTTCACCTTAAGGTGATAAATTTGTAAAACGCTAGGTCGATGCATGCTCATCTCCTACGAGTAGCTTTATGTTGCTCACTCCTACAATACTGGGGCATATTTCAGGTACGAAGACTTGGTTCGTGATGCCTAACATTCCTTGGATATCGTGTAGCTTTCAAGTTTCCATTTCATGCGAATGTTAGCATGGAATGTCATTTTGTAGACTTATATGTAAAATTTGTATTCTTTGATTTCATGTATGTAATGTGTACTTAAGTACACTTCTTTCAATGTATTTGATATGTATGAGATGAGGCCGGAGGCCAATGACCATTATATTGTATTCTATGTACTTTTTAACTTCATGAAATATTGTGAAAATCTTGAAAAATCGCAAGTCATTGCTTCACCATGGTTGCATCGGGTGTGGGAATTCCATTTTCATTCTTTCATAGGGTCTTATTAATCTTGTATGAAGTGTGGCCAAGGGCCAAATGGTCATTTGACTCCATTTTACATTTTTGGATTCCATGTTTTCCATTCCAAGTCCATTTTTGCCTTTTTGCCCGTTGGGGGGTCGAATTTTGCATCGTCTATATTTTTAAGCCATGGACCATTGTAGCGCGTCTAAATAGGTAAGTTACATTTGCGTGCATAGTCGTTTCCGGGCAAAACCTCATCATTTGTGTTTTGAGCCTCCTACGATTTCATTTTGCGTTTTTGTTGCATATTCTGATCTAGGGGTATTCTAGACTTTTTAATTCAGTTTTATTTCCTTCTTTCAACATCGTTGAATAGAAAATGTGATTTTAAGAGGGGTTTATTTTTCATGTTTTTCTAGAAAATGTCGTCTTGGTGCCGAAAATCGATCGCAAAGTTCAGCTTTCTGTTTTTTTTTAGCAACTTTTTGGACCTCCATGACCAGATTTCATGGAGGGGCATTTCGGGCATTCAACATTGTGTTTTTTTTTAATTCTCTCGAGAGTCACGTAGAAAACTCAATTTTGAGGGCTTCTTTGTGTTTTTCCAAAAAAATTCATATATTAGCCCCTTTTTACTCTCTGTTCTGGATATTTCTGGAAAAAAATGCTTGTAGCAGCTTTTTGGGTCCATCTTGACCTAGGCTGTTCGAGGGGCATTTTAGGTACTTTACATCGTATTTTTTTTGGTTTCTTCTACATAGTCGGGTAGAAAATGTGATTTTAAGGGGGGTTTCTTCTTTGTGTTTTTCCAGAAAAACTCGTTTAAGGGTCCGTTTTTAGCCTCAGTTCTGGAAAAAAAATTTAATTGGTGCTTGTCGTTAAAATATTATTCCTGCCCAGATTTCTTACCTGGAAAATAAGTCTAATTTTTTTGAAACTTTGAGGCTTCATATCTTCAGTGATTTTTTAGTCTAAGTTTATTAGTTTTTGCTTGTCTATCAACGGTATTCACGGTTGCATCCAATTCTCTCTGAAAAGACTATTTTACCCCTTGTAAAGTACCCTTGCCGCACTGATTTTAAACTCAAAAGTTTGTTTTTTTTAAACTTTGACGTTTCATATCTTCTTTATTCGGACTCCGAATCAAGTGATTCTTGAGTCTAGATTCATTAATTTTTCCTCATCTATCTACCGATATGCTCAATTGTATCCAATTTTGTCTATAAATACCATTTTACCCCTTGTCAATTACCCTTGCCGCACTGTTTTGAAACCCGAAAGTTGGTTTTTATGAAACTTTGGAGTTTCATATCTTCTTCATCCGGATTCTGAATCAAGTGATTCTTGAGTCTAGATTTGTTAATTTTTTGCTATCTTTCCAACGGTGTACTCAGTGGTACCCGAATCCATATTTTTTAAAAATGACTATTTTGCCCCTAGGGGCTTATTTGTCATATTTTTGACCTTTTGCTTCCGCATCAGTTCTCATTGAATTTCACGACCTCATGGAAAGTCACTTTGATTTCTTAGACTCTTGTTTTCTATGTTCGCTTTCGCTTATCGGATCCGTTATCGGGTCAACCTTCGGTTCATCATAGGACACGCTGGCCTAAAAACCAGGATCGTCACATTACACAAGGCAACAATATATTCAATAAGGAAAACATATTCTCATGAATACAAACATAGCAACTATGTTATCCAATGTTCAAAACATAACCAAATGAATATACAACAAGTCTAAGTCCATGATTTGAATATAGAAACCACTTTTAAAACACAACTAGATCATGGAGCAAATTGATAACATAATTAAATTCTCTAGATTTCCGATTCAATTTCAATTAACCTAAATTTAATACATGTTAAAGGACATGGCAAGGTCATCACCTATATCCATTCTAAAACTCAATTAGGTTGTTAGAACAACAAAGTAAAATTTTAATTAAATCATGCTAATTTAAATCCCAAGGTTCTAAAACAACTTCAAATAGTCCCAAATTAATATATACGAGTAAACAAGTCATGGCCAATACAACATCAAGTTAAAACCTTAATTAAGCTAATAGGACCACAAAATAGATTTTAATTAATTCTTTTAATTAAAATCTCTAGATTTTCAAACTTAACCAAATGCTCTCAATTTAACATATCTTAGAGAACATGCCAAGGAATAATGTAATATCACATTACAAGCTTATTTCATGCAAGTTACACCTATGTAAATTAAACTTTCACTAAAGTTAAATATAAAATAAAGGTTGCAATTCTCATGCAATTAATCCCAATTTAATATATGTGAACAACCACGCCAAAGCTTAATTTTCTAGAATGCCACAATGCAATTCTAAGTTGTATATCACCATGAGGATTAAATCTTAAATATGGAATTTAATTAAATGAAATGTTTCAAAGCCTCACCGAATATTCTAAATGAAATATATGTGAAGCTATATGGCATGTCGATCAAGAATATCAAGTCAGAATTCAAATGGAGTGAATAGTGCACTCGGGGCAAATTAATTAATCAAATTAATTAATAATTACTAATTTTCGAAACACCTCCAATTACTTTCAAATTCAATTATGTTGAAGAGCATGCTAAGGCCTAATATAATATGCTAACACATATTAATTTCAAGCCAGTTAAGGCCATGTGAATTAATCTTTCACCTAAGATAAATATTAAATAAAATCTTTAATACTTATTCAAATGTTCCAATTTTTATATACGACAATGAGCATATCAAGGGGCAATATAAAATCATACTACATGTTTAAACCAAGTCATGAACAATCGGGAAAATTAGATCCCGTACAAGAAAAATAAATAATAAAATCTCTAGATTTTATATTTAATCATGCAAACAAGTAGTATAAGCATCACAAGCATGCTATATAACAAGAATTTAAACCTAGAATATCTCCTACCTCAATTTGAGATGAAAATCCCAAAGGCCCACCAAGATAAAAGTGCTCCGAATTCGACGATACCGAGAGATTTTGTCGGGGACAACACCGTGAACAAGAATCCGCAAGAAACCCCATGAAAATCTCAACTTGACTTCAAATCCGAACTCGAAAAATTGTCGGAAATGGATTCTAATAAGGGCAAAAGGTAGAGCACGTCGAGGGAAGCAATAAATGCTAAGGCCGAAGGATTTCTACCAAGGAAAAGTGGACCAAAGGAGGAGAGAGAAAGTGGCATCCATGGCTGCTAGGAGATCAGGCCAAGAGAGGTGGGGAATATGACCAAAATCTGATTTTTCACTTTAGGGCATCCTATTTATAGTAAGTCTCAAAAACTGCCCCGAAAGGGCCCCGCGAGGTCCGGAAAAGTGGATTTTGAGCAAACGCGCTCAAATGGCAAAACTCCGTGAACAAAAAAGATTCAAAATGAGAAAATATGAACAACGAAAGAAACGACATTGAAAAATGAGTCCCGACCAGAAAGTTATGTCCCGAACAAGTTCGGCGGCAACTGGGTTCAGAAACTCTGAAACTGGAGAAAATTGACCAGAAGGAAATTCTATGAATTTACGAGTTAACGAAAAGTGAAAATGAATCCCTTATGAGGATCCAGGCTCTAGACGAGACATTTTTGCAGTAACTTTCGTTAATTGCACAATGGCCCCTACGGCCCCAGAATGAAAATATCTTCCAAAAGATATTTTCTTAGATGCCCCTAAAATAAAATATTTTCAAAAGATATTTACGAAAAACACCCCATGAAATGAAAAAGATTCTAAAGAATTGTGCATCCATGCCCCTATGGGCACCGGGAGCAACCAGAGTACTTTCTTGCAAAAGTAAAGATACGTATTTCGAAGAAACCACTCAAGATGAAGGCACGTGAAGTCAAAAACCAACTCTGAGCATGAGAAGTGAGGTTGTGCCAGAAACTGACAAACGGAGATAAGACAGAATAGGGAAAAGGACGAAATAGCGCATAGTGTCGAAAAACGAAAAAATGTGAAAATGACTCGGTCCTCAAAGGAAGTTGTCAATTCACGGAAAGGAGTCTCAGGAACCAATTCCAAGCACTCGAGATGACACTAAGTGACACGAAACAGAGCTCAGAAAAGAAAATTAAACGAAAAAAATTCATTCATAAAATTTCAAGAAAAATGAAAGGAAGGCAAATGACCGGGTCGTTACAAAAAAAAACATACATAAAATGAAAACCCCAATAATTCCACAGACTCACCTAACTATTAGGCGTAGTAGGGTCATGCCTGGCCCAAAACGCGTCAAGCAAAGACTCGTAGCCACACTCCTTGGGATCGTATTGAACCCGGACGACTTCGAAGTGGTTCATCGTCCCCGAACACACGTCGTTGTAGCTTGGATTGTGAATATAGCCCTGAGTGTACCTAACCTCAGCTTAGACACTCAGGGCATTCTCTGGAAAGCCAATTCGACACCCCAAAAGCACCCCGCCCCGAACTGGGCGAACTCTTGACCCGGTGCCGGGACGTCGTCGTTCGGACCCTACGCAATCGAGGAAGATGATGACTAGTCCACGGTGGTGACACCGGGGTTTCGGGTACCAAACCCTAGCTTTCCCAACCAGTTCATCTTTGGGGGCAAGTAGAGAGAGAAAGGTCTGGAGGTATAGAGGAAAAATGTGGGTTTGATGGGAAATCTAGAGAGAGAGAGTGAGGGTTTAGAGAGAGAAAGGGATGAGCGAGAGGAGACGATGAGGAGGAGGCAAAAGTGGTAGAGATAGGCATTGTGAAGTGTTTGGTTTTAGTTATCTGGGGGAGAAGGAAAGTAGATTTTGTAGTTTGCAGTTACAGAGACAGAGAGAAGACAACTTCAGAGATGAGAACGAGAGTAGAGATAGAGGCGATTGGAGAGGCTAAAGAGAAACCTAGGGTTTGTAATGTCGGATGAGACAAATGGTAAATTAAGTAAATACTAAAATGATGAAATAATAGCGTGAAATTTTTGTGCATAAAATAATTTTAGAAAATTTCGCACCCGCGTTTTTTAAGGTTAAACTACAAATAGTAAAGTGAGGCAAAATTCAGACAATCCTAAGGCAGGAGTTAGTAAAGAGCAAAAATTTATACTGTAATTAATTCCCTAATCAAATAAAGTATAAAGTAGATATTCTATAATTATTAAAATATCTAGTTTATCATTATTTTAGTGCATGAATTAGTAAAAAATGTCCTATTATATTCCTTTTTTAAGAAAAATTATAGTGATTTTCATGATTTTATCACTAACGAGTAATGAAACGTAGCATAATTAATTTTCATTTTCAGCGAAAGAAACCCTCACTCATATTTTCTTTTGAGAGATAATTTCCTTTTTCTTGAATCATTCTTAGATTTCTTTTTGGAAGTTGCCGATGGTAACCACACAACTTAATTCTAGATTTTTACTTGAACGCAGTGTGTGTGTGTGTGTATATATTTATATATTAATGCTATGTATAATTAACCATAGAGAGAAAGATATGTAAAAAGAGGAAATAGTGACTTTGGTGCTGAAATAAGACATCATATTTATCATTTGTGATACAATCTGGATTTTTTTTTTTTTTATCGTGACCCGAGTTTTTATTCAACCCGGTGGGTCAGTGATAAATCGAGGATTGACCCAATAACGGATCCAGATGCGGAAGCAAGAAATAAGACAATAGTCTCCCAAGGCATAACACACCTCTAAGACCATAAGATGGCCTTCCATGAGATCATGGAACCAAGGAAATGACCGAAGGTGGAAGCTAGAATGGAAAAGTCGAATGGTACCCTATAACACCAATGACACCCAAGGGAACAAAGTCTAGTTCAAACTAGACCATGTACGCCATTAAATGGCTTAAATAAGATAAACAAGGTCCTGTGGGAACAAACAAATGGAGTTAACCTGTCTAGGAAACAAACCAAGCAAAACCCACAAGGCAGGTCCATTTCGGTCTAGGAAACAAACCAAGCAAAACCCACAAGGCAGGTCCATTTCGGTCGACCGAAATGGAGCTTCAGTCTGCCGAAATGAGCCAGGAAGAGAAGGGGAAATGAGCCTTCAGTTCGGTCGACCGAAATGACAAACCAGTCGACCGGCTTGTGGCTCGAGATAAAAAAATGGAGCTTCGGTAGACCAAAGTAGAGAACCGGTCGACCAAATTGGGTCCAAACCATGAAAATGGCTATTAGAATTGGAGTTTTTGCTGAACAATTGAATTGAACCAAGCATTGATCGACCAAAACAAGCCACCGGTCGACCGAAACAGGTTAAAAATGTGCAAAATGAACCTGTTATGCACCAAAGTTGAAAATAGTTCCTAAGTCTCTTTTGAATCCCCCCATGGCATGATCAATTACATTATAAGCTAATGTGTGATGATGTGAATATACACGCAAGTGTAAGATGACATTTTAAACATGCTACAATGGCCTACGGTCTCATTACATTCTATTTACAAGATTTGACATGCCAAACCTCCAAAGTTGGAAAGGTTACATTTTTAAACTAAAGGTAGCGCCAAATGAGTACAAGTGCAAATATAAACATGCTTGGCCCTTGGCCTCATATTATACATGTTGAATACAATGAAAAGAGTGTACTTATGTACACATTACATAAATGGAATCAAAGAATACAAGTTTGATACATAAGGCTACCAAATGATATTTCACGCTAACACTTGTATGAAATGGAAACTCGAAGCTACAAGCCATCCCAATGAATGACAAGCATCACGAACCAAGTCTTCGTACCTGAACAAATCCCCCAGTAACTTCGGGGTGAGTAAACAAGTTTACTCATAGAGAATAAGCATATTGACTCGATTTCTTTCAGATTTTTAGACTTTCATGATACAGTTCAAAAGGGTCATGCCATCTAACGTCTATATCAAAGGTGAGACTTAGGGAGCATCCTAAGCTACCTTAGAGTGTAAACAACAAGAATCATGATGTATATACATATATGAAACGAGTCAAGGTTGGGATAATCCAAGGAACGTGATAAGAATGATACTTGAAGGATATTAGAACATAGATCAACATGGATTGCATTATCAATAGAATTAAACAAAGTTTGGAATATACCAATTAACATGGCAAGAAGTATACTAGGATACAAGTTAACAAGAATTACATTATCAATGCAATTTACATGATTGGGACATACCAATTAACACGATAGGAGTAATACACGAAATCAAGAATAAGGCATAATATCTATGCAATTAAACAAGGATGGAACATTTCATGAAACACGAAAAGAGTTATACATGAAATTGAGAACAAGGCATAATATCTATGCAAGTAAACAAGATTGGAGCATTTTACATACACGACAAGTTTAAATCTTCAAGGAATAGTAACTTAAAATTTAAAGAGTGAAATTAACCAATGTGAAAAACTCGGATATCGCCCAGATTACAATCGTACTCTTGAGATCACTTTAGGGTTACTAACCCATTGGTACCTTTCCCCTAGTGCGCACTATAGTATAGGAGGACATTCCCCCGTACTAGAACCAAGTCCTAGTCATGTCAATTCTTGACTGATATCCCAAGTCCCAAAATCAACAAATTGTGCAAACCAAGATAGTATCAAAATACAAAAAATGTATTAACCACGTTTCATGCACAACCAAGATTTTAGAACATACAAGTCATGCCCTAAGTACTCAACTATGATGGCATAAATGTCAAGAAATCATAGTGTACATCTATATAGACTAGAACCAAGATATATATAGCACATGAAATCTATTGAAGTAAATATACCATAAGTATAAGATACATGATTCAATTACTCACTAAACAACACGTGTAATTAAACCATTCCAAGATAAATGTGCTTGTTCATTAAGTACATTAATGAAACCTAGATACAAGAAGTCACGATGCTTGATAAAAAGATGAAAGTACATGAAATACAAGTCCAATTCATAAATTAACACGAGTTCAATATCAAAGCATGATTAACGCGATGAAAGCATATAAGGAAATTTAATCTACTTAAGAGATTAAATTGTCAAGATTACAAAACAAGTCAAGGATCATGTCAAGGACAAGTTCAATATTAAGTTACATGTTCATTTCATACAAGACACGACCATGTGAATCAAGTTCCATACAAAGGAAATAATTAAATATAAGTTTCAAAACTTATCCAATTATTCTCAAATTTATACATGTGAGAGACCTTATCAAGGAAAACTTGAATGCTAAGTTAGAAACTTAATCAAGACCAAGGAGCCATTGAATGGATTTTAGTTAATCCTTTTTAATTAAAATCTCTAGGTTTTGAAATTCATCTAAATGATCTCAAATTAATATATGTTATACAACATGTCAAAACTTGATTTACTAGCACGATACAAGTGAATTCCATGCAATGTACGGCCATGAGTATTAAACTTTAATACTAGAAAAATAATAATAATAATAATAATAATAAATGAAAAGTTTCAAAACCTAATCAAATATTCTAGATTTAATATATATGAAACTATATGACATGCATATCAAGAATATCAAGTCGGAATTCAAATGAAGTGAATAGTACACATGGAATAAATTAATTAATCAATTAATTAAATATTCTCTAGATTTTAAAACATCTCCGATTAGTCTCAAATTCACCTATGTTGAAGAGCATGCTAAGGCCTAATATAATATACTAACACACATTGATTTCAAACTAGTTAAGGCCACTTGAATTAAATATTTACCTTAAGATAAATATTAAATAAAATCTTTAATACTTGTCCAAAAGCTCTCAATTTAATATATGTCAATGAACATATCAAGAGATAATATCCTATCATGCCACATGTTTAAAACAAACTATACACAATCGGGAAAATTAAATCTTACACAAAAAAATAATAAATCAAAGTTTCTAAATTTGATAGAAAGACATGTAAATCAGTTGTATATGCATCACATGTATGCAATATAACAAGAAAATAAATTATAACACCCCCTACCTCAATTTAAGATGAAAATCTCAAAAGCCCACCAAAATAAAAGTGCCCCGAATCCGACGATACCTAAGGGTTTTGTCGGGGACAACACGATGAACAAGAATCCCTAAGAAGCCCCATGAAAATCACAACTTGACTTCAAATCCGAACTCAAAATTTGGTCAGAAATGGGTTCTAATAAGGGGGAAAGGTAGAGTACGTCGAGGGGAGCAACAAATGTTAAGGCCGAAGACTTTTCACTAAGGAAATCAAGTGGAGGAGAAGAAGAAAAGGTGGCAGCCCAAGGAGCACCCATGGCTGCCGGCCAAGAGGGGGAGGAATATGATCAAAATTTGACTTTTCTTCTTTAAGTCCCCCATTTATAGAAAATCTCAAAAAGTGCCCCGAAAGTGCCCCGCCGGGTCTGAAAAAGTGGAATTTGAGCAGACGCTCTCAAACGGCAAAACTCTATGAACAAAAAAAATTCAAAATGAGAAAACATGAACAACAGAAGAAACGGCGTTAAAAACTGAGTCCCGAGCAGAGAGATATGTCCCAAACAAGTTCAGCAGCAACCGGGGTCAGAAACTCTAAAACTGGAGAAAAACGATCAGAACGGAATTTTAGGATTACACGACTCGACGAAATGTGAAAACCCATACGAAGATTCAGGCTCCAGACGAGGTATTTTTGCAATAACTTTCGTTAATTGCACAATGGCCCATCCAAAAAGGGTTAACTACACTAATGATCCCCCAGAATGAAAATATCTTCCAAAAATATTTTCTTAAAAACCCCTAAAATAAAATATCTTCAAAATATATTTACGAAAAATACCCCAAAAAAAGAAAATAATTCCAAAGAACTATGCATCTATGCTACTATGGACACCGGGAGCAACCAGAGTACTTTCTTGCAAAAGTAAAGATACGTATCCGTAGAAACCACCTCGAATGAAGACACGTGAAGTCAAAAACTAACTCCGAGCACGAAATGTGAGGTTTTGACAACAAAGTGACAAGCGGGGAAAAGACAGAATAGGGAAAAGGACGAAAAGTGAATAGTGTCTAAAAAGTGAAAATGTGGAAATGACTCGGTCTTCAAAGGAAGTTGTGAATCCAACGAAAGAGTCTTAGACACCATTTCCAAGCACTCGAGATGACACTAAACGACGAAAAACAGAACTCAGAAAGGAAAATTAAACGGAAAAAATTTATCCGTAAAATTTCGAAAAAAGGAAAGGGAGAAAAATGACCGGGTCATTACATTTTTTTTTTTTTTTTTTTTTTGTGAACTTTAGCATTGCTTTTTTTTCTTTTTTCTTTTTTCTTTTTTCTTTTTTATCTATATCACATTTTCATGTAGAAGGGGTCTTATGCCTGTAGATATTTTATTGTATTTATTTATATATTTAACTTAATAAAGGGGTATTATATATCTTTTTAGACTAAATTAAATAATATCTTATATATATATGTGTGTGTGTGTGTGTGTGTGGTTTTGATAGACTTGAGCATGTAATCATTACGCTCACGGGTTATATTAAACATTAACTCCTCTTTGCAAAAAACTTTCTATATTTCTTCACAAAAATTTATATAAAAGTATAAATATTCTACTTACCAATTCTCTTAAATATTTCTATATCTCTCTCTCTCTATATATATATACACTATTATTAAATGTACGTAGAATTTTTGTACTTTAAAAAAAATTAAACAAGAATATATATCTATATTATTATTAAAAGTGTAAAGAGTTTTAGTGTTTCAGTACAAATGTTTCAATATTTCAGTATTTATTTATTAATATAAAAAATATTTATTAATTAATATAAATTACCAATTTATCTATTTATTATAAGTTTTTAGTAAAAGAAAATCTAATTAGACAAGAATTATTAATATAAAAAAATAGAAAATAATTATTAATACAAAAAAATATTTATTAATTGATATAAAAAGAGTTTTTTAAAAAATTTCTATAAAACTCTAACACAAATTACCTATTTATTATGAGTTTTTTAATAAAAGAAAATCTAATTAGATAAGAATTATTAATATAAAAAATATTTTTTAATTGATATAAAAAATAAAATAATTTCTCTACAACTCTAAAATAATTTCTATAAATCTACCACAAATTAGTTACTTTATTTTCTATAGAACTCTATAACAATATGTATTTATAATGACTTTTTTAATAAAATAAAATATAATTAGACAACAATATATTTAAAGAAAATAAAATAATTTCTATAAAATTCTACGACAAATCAGCTATTTTAATTTCTATAAAACTCTATCACATATAACCTATATTTATCTATTTTAGAGTTGTAGAGAAATTATTTTATTTTTTATATCAATTAATAAATATTTTTTATATTAATAATTTTTGTCTAATTAGATTTTCTTTTATTAAAAACTCATAATAAATAGATAAATATGTAATTTGTGCTAGAATTTTATAAAAATTTTTTAAAAAACTCTTTTTATATCAATTAATAAATATTTTTTTATTAAAAATTCTTTTATATTTTTTTATATTAATCGACAGGGAAAAATAAACCTAACCTACCTTGACTTGACGATAGAGGCACAATGAGTACATTTTCTTGATTCTCTGCCACGGCTACGTGCTCCCTGTGAATCACGACCACTGAGAAAATAAAGTCATAGACAGATTATGTAAACTATTTACGAATCATTAACTATTTATTTCAAAATAATGTTTGATGTTAGGTATGAAACAAATTGTGTAAGTGTTGACCAGCCACTAGACCTCTTCGACTTTCGAACGATGATATTTTCATTGAATAAGAATGATAATATTTCGTTATTCAGGATAAGGAGAATTTAAATGAGAAATAAGATGACGTAGTCCAACAGGGTAAGGATAACCTTGGCACAATTTGAAAGTCAAAAGGGTAAATCATATCCCCAACAATTCTGGCAATAAACAAATCTACTCTGATCTCACGCAAACGGATCTCCTCTGATCTTCCACAAACGGATCTCCTTTGATTTAACAAACGAACTGAGGGAGAACGGCTATAAGAATGAGATCCTACCAGTCAATCAGGTATGACAAAAAATTATTATTAAATATCTGCCTTTTTTTTAAACCTCCGGTGACTGACTTGATCGTCGGAGAGCTCTTGGCAGGCACCACACCGGTGCCATCAAGATTCATCGATCTTTTACTCTCTTCTTTGCAGGGAAACGGAGTCGTATCGAACCGCGTGAATTTCTTCCCCAACATTAATAATTCTTGTCTAATTAGATTTTTTTTATTTAAAAAATTCATAATAAATTGATAAATAGGTAATTTATATTAATTAATAAATAATTTTTATATTAATTAATAATTAATGAAATACTGAAACACTAAAACTCTTTATACTTTAATAATATAATAAAATAATTTTTATAAAATCTACTACAAATTAGCTACTTTAATTCTATAAAACTTTATCACAATATCTATTTATTATGACTTTCTTAATAAAATAAAAACTAGTTAGACAGTAATATATTTAAAGAAAATAAAATAATTTTTATAAAATTCTTTCACAAATCAGCTATTTTATTTTCTCTGAAACTCAATCACATATAACCTGTATTTATCTATTTATCATGATTATATTTAAAAAATAAATAAAATAATTTCTATAAAACTCTACCACAAATTACCTATTCTATTTTCATTTAAAATTCTATCACATATATCATGTATTTATCTATTTATTATGAGTTATTTAATAAAAGAAAATCTAATTAGACAATGATATATTTAAAGAAAATAAAATAATTTATATAAAACTCTACCACAAATTACCTATTTTATTTTCTATAAAATTCTATCACATTAGAGAAAGATATATTTAAAAACAATATATAATATATATAATAATACACATAAATAAAATATAAAAATTATTAAAACTATAAAGAGTTTCAGTATTTATTTATTGATATAAAAAATATTTATTAATTAATATAAATTACCTATTTATCTATTTATCATGAGTTTTTTTAATAAAAGGAAATCTAATTAGACAGGAATGATTAAAAATAATTATTAATTGATATAAAAAGAATTTTTTTAAAAATTTCTATAAAACTCTAACACAAATTACCTTTTTATCTATTTATTATGAGTTTTTTAATAAAAAAAAAATCTAATTAGACAATAATTACTAATATAAAAAGTATTTTTTTTAATTGATATCAAAATAAAATAATTTCTATAAAATATACCACAAATTAGCTATTTTATTTTCTATAAAACTCTGTCACAATATCTAAATGACTTTTTTAATAAAATAAAATATAATTATACAATAATATATTTAAAGAAAATAAAATAATAGTGTTTGCGGTGTTGATATCGGTGTTAAAATTTTTAATATTTAAACCTTAGTCAATTCTCTTAAAAATATACTCCATAATATATTTTTTTATATTTTTATTAACTAACAATAATTATTTATTAAAATATTTAAGATACAGGTCATTTTAGATTGAGAATTAATAAAACACTTAGTAATTATATATTCATATTTTTCTTATATTGACATTTTTACAAATTAATTAAGCTCAAAACAATAAATGACTAATTTGTTTATCCTGCAATTAATGACATTTTTGCCGAATCATTAATTAGTCGACATATTATTTTACAAAAAAATTAGAAGTCATCTTGTATTCTTAACAAAATTTTCCTTTTGCGACCATAAGTTATTTTGGTCGTTAATACCTTGTCTAATTACAACCAAAATTTGATCATTTTGCGACCATAAAATTTAGTCGTAAACGATCAATCCTTACGTGACCATAATTTATTTTGGTCGTTAATACTTTGACCAATTGCGACCAAACTTTGATCATTTTGCAACCATAAAATTTGGTCGTAAAAGATCAATCCTTTCGCGACCATAATTTATTTTGGTCGTTAATACTTTGACCAATTGCGACCAAACTTTGATCATTTTGCACACAAAAAATTTGATCGTAAAAGAGTAATTTTTGCACAACCATAATTTATTTTGGTCGTTAATACTTTTACTAATTGTGACCAAACTTTGATCATTTTGCAACCATAAAATTTGGTCGTTAAAAATCAACCATTTTGTGACCATAATTTATTTTGGTCGTTAATGTGCTTATCAATTGCGATCAAAATTTACTTTAGTCGCTAATATGTTAACTTTTACGACCAACTCATTTTGGTCGCAAAATACCATAGTATTTGCGACTTTTTCAGTTTGTTCGCAAATAATTTGATCGCAAAAGGCCCAGTTTGTTGTAGTGTTAATCATTGTATGCTGAACATTATCACTAGCAAAAACTCAACCAGATTATATATATAACTTCATATTACAAAATACAGCTAAATATACCTTATTTAGTAGTATATGTTGGGATTTATATACTCTGGTATAACAAATTCCTATTTGGATTATAGTGACATATGTTCCTGACATATCTGAAATATTTATGATTTATATAATTGGTAAATTTAATGTATTATGTTTTGATTCATTATGGAATTAATAGTGTTCACTTGATTACAAGATATATTTATATATATATGTGACGGTGATCAATACATGAATATAAATAGTAATTATAAATTATTCATAGTCAGTGATCATGGATTGACTCATAATTAACTAAGACTTGAACTGGATCCACGTTACATTGAGATATATTGTGAGAACCGTTGTATGTAATTACTCCCTATCACTGTCATGGCATTTGACTCTCAAACATGAGAGAAGTATAAACTCTTTTATTAATTAATAATTACTTTGATTTGTTCGACGGATACTTCGGGATCCATAAATCGGCACTTTCGATAGTTATGTAATTAATAGTTGTTGGTTATATTCTCAATATTTGCATCAATGCTACTTGTATTTATTTTATATTGATTATGGTTGATCACAAATTAAATTCGAATAACTTCGTATGTTTTAGATAAAATATTTTCTATATATTTATTTAATAAATTATTACTTTTGTCAAACAAACTTTTATTGTGATCAAGTCGAAAATAATCAAAGGTAACAAAATAATTATATTAATTATGTTGTCGGATTGATGACTTTATAATCTGATAAATAATTATGATAAATAATTATGCATGGAGTGGTCAAACTGTAACATTGACTTAGAGGTTATTTACTATTTAATTGGAGTGCAATTAATTTCTTTTAGTGGAGTAGAAATTAATTTATGAATTAATATTTTATTTTTGCATAAAACTTGTCTCTATGCGATAAATCAAGATTTATGTATGAAAATTCCTGAAAAAGTTTTTAAAACTTAGACGTTTCCTAACAGTACTCTCATTAGAACTAACTACAGTAGGCCATACATACATACATACATATATATATATATATATATATGTTAGTTATACATATATATATATTAATTTGTGGTCACCTAATGACAATGTATGTAAGTACTGAAACACAGGTTATTAATTAGCTGGGTAACTACATTAAAGATGTAAAACTCCTGCCCGAATAAGCCATGGGACTAAGCTCCCCTCGAGGTGAAGACTAGTGATCTCATTAGCTCCTCCAGCCAATTCATGCCCAATGAATACTACCGGCACCATATTGTGACCATACCTCGACAGTGCCTGCTCGATTTCTGGGCCCCTCGGTATTTGATCGAGCTCGTGAATAGCTGGGTCGGCACCAAAGTTCGTGAAGAAGGTTATCATGGTGTGGGACATGAAGCAAGAGCTCTTTCTGAAGATCACTAGTGGCCTTGCAGATACCATTGTCCTTAATCCCTCCATTGACTAGTCTAGTTATGCTCTGACTGTTTTAAATTCCAAAACAATGATAGAGAGAAATGTGAGTTGTGATGACGGAGAGAACACTTTGGTTTTGCTGTAATGATAATTGAGCCCCGAGTGGTTATTTATAGCATGACAATGGACATTGGTACGGTTTCGTATTGCTACGCCATCGTATTGCATGGTCACAATAGAGAGCGCCACACTCATACAACTTACAATATGCAAAAATACACGAAACATATATGAATCACTAATTTAAGATTTTTTTTTTTTTTTTTTTTTTTTTTTTTTTATGCGTAAGCTAGTATACATTACAGTCATTACTGATGTTAATAATGCCAACTTTCAAAAAAAAAAAAAAATTTAATGCTGCCACTGATAAAAATTAAAGATGCATATGAGAGAGAGAGGAAAAGGTCCCCTAAGGCATCTGCGCATGTGGGGAAGGAATGTTAAGTGCATGGGCATAAGAAAAAAGATGAATCCATGGGCGGTTCTTTGCATCCCACAGTTTAGAGTCAGAATTGGTGAGGTACAAAAACGTGCTCTCTCTCTCTCTCTCTCACACACACACACACAAGATGACAGACGATTGAAAAGCTAAGGAACCTATTAAGTGCTCTCCTTTACGACACAAAAAGAAAAGAGTCACATTTAGAATAAAGTATATCATTTACGGGTGGATAGAAAATCGTACAAGGATATAGCAATTTATTTGATTCCACGCGTCGGTACCGTGTACGTGTGTCTACGATCGTTATCAATATCACTCTTAATTTTGTTGAGTTTAACGCGTGAATGAAAATTAGATTCTTTAGATTTTTGCTCACTCTCTGGATCACAATCTTAGTGTTCATTTGGACTAAGAAATTTGGAGGGATACTGAGGGAAAAGGATGCAGAGTGATGAGGCTGACTGTATTTAGATGTGTTAAAACAAGA
Source organism: Cornus florida (assembly GCF_030987335.1). Classification (NCBI taxonomy): domain Eukaryota; kingdom Viridiplantae; phylum Streptophyta; class Magnoliopsida; order Cornales; family Cornaceae; genus Cornus; species Cornus florida. The sequence continues at coordinate 36,655,454 of NW_026775571.1, read as the reverse complement.
GATAGGAAAAGAAAGCCAGCGGTAAGGAAGGATAACTATCAATTTTTTTTTTTTTTATTCAAACAAGAATATTATTTTTTTTTTCTCATAAATCCGAATATATATGGAAATTATTGTTATTATTTGGATTCTTTTCTTTTCTCTTATAATTAATACTATCATATCATTTCTTTTTCCTATTGTGAATCTAAATAAAGCCTTAATGATTGGAGTTGAGTGTAACATGTGCACGTAAATTTTTTTTACAAAAATCAAGTCAGTTCGAATCCCCCCCTCCCCCCCCCCCCCCCCCCCTTCTTTTCTTTTCTTTTTTTTTTTTCCCTATTTTTATCATCACCGTGGTTGTCTTAATCCCATATAAATTTGAAACATAATTTTTTTTTAATTTACTAGCTTTTCTATATATTATACCTTATATATCTTACTTATTATACTTAACTTTTTAAAATCATATATAATAATTTAATCCCACATTAATTTTAGTTATCCTATGTGTTATACCTAATATGTAACTAATTTTCCTCTTCTTGTTTGTGTGCTTATAGGACTTCTTGCATAGGGCGGGGCCAATATTTCAATTCAGGGGGCACAGTACAAAAAAAATAAAATAAAATAAAAAAATGTGACAAGAAGAAAAAGGCACTACAACAAATAAGGTCTTTAGTGATGAAACAATTCGTCGCTAAAAACCTTTTAGCGATGTCACCGTCATTATAAACCTATAGTGACAAAACAATATATTCTTCACTGAATCATCGACTTTTAGTGACAAAAATTTTTCATCACTAATACATAAGCTTTTAGTGATGAATTTATTTCGTCACTAATACATAATCTTTAATGACACAAGCTATTTGTCAAAATATTTGATTAGTGACGATCAAGCTATTTGTCACAAAATCTTTAGCAATAAAACTATTTGTCAAAATATTTGATTAGTGATGATCAAGCTAGTCGTTGAAATGCGTGAATTAATAACGATCAATTTTTATCTCTATATACTAGTTTCAACAATTTGAATTGTTTTGGTTGCTAATACTAGTAGCAACGACATCGCAAAGCCTTTTGGTGACCCTTCTAATAATCAAATCTGTTACCATTCAACTAAAGTTGCAAACTAAATTCCATTCATTTCAACACCAAAAATTGAAACATTTGAATAAAATGTCATATTTGATTACAAAATTACATAACAATATTTGAGTTTATTACAAAATGAAACTAATTGCATTATATTATTCAATTTCATTACAAAATGAAACTAACTCCTCAATTGTGTAATATAAATTCAAACCAACAAAAATAAATCAAACTCCCACGCCTTAATAAAAGTCTTCTCGCAAGTAACATGATGACCACCATTATGAACAAGTTGTGAAACCAAACCCATTAGGACTATGCTACCACCTCCATTGAGCAAGACAACATTTCTTGAAACATTAGGCATCAAATCGTTCCCTTGTTCCACCCTAAAAAAAGAAAAAAAAGAAAAGAAAAGAAAAATAAGTATATGCAATACAAATAAGAAAACAGAGTTAAACCTATTTAAAATGTGTAAGCAATGCCGAGGCCTTATCTTAAAGAGAGTACTAGTCATCGCATCATAAACCATATAAGACATTCCACAAACTCTATGTAAGGCCAAGAGTGCATACAAATAATAATAATAATAATAATAATAATAATAATAAGTTAGGATAGAATGTACTCCCACTCCTATTCCCATTATTTTATTTTAAAGTGTTAATGCTCATTAGGATAGAGTGTACTCCCACTAGTGTTATTTGATAGTTTCTGAAGAATGTATGAAATTCGTGAATGATATATTAAATAATGAAAAAATAATGAAAAGCCTATTAATTCTTACCTGATAAAGCCATTGTTATTGATATTAGCTGCAAGCAACTCCTCCACATTAATGTCCCAATGTAACACCCACTTTTTTCTACCTGTAAGAAGAATAAATAGTCATTCACTAGGAAAACAGAAATAACGAGATAACAACAAATACGAAAAATAAAGTAGGAAAAACCAAAAACCAAATACGAAAAATAATTCCAGCCCTTCTATGGTTTGTCAAAACATACCCTTACAAAGTTAAATAGAGAGAGAGAGAGAGATAGCACATAGAGTTTCTAGAGAGAGTATTTTAATTCAAATTAATAAAATAAACATTTATAAACTATAAAGTAAAAAATAAACAATACAGAGGGACAAATTTGAAAAACTCACACATCCCCCGGTAGGTGTAGTGATTGAAGAATCATATTTCTATCTTTTTTGAAGTTTTAGCACCATCAATTCCAATGATCCCACTAGTCAACATTAAAAATTTCTATCTTTGCAAAAATTTATTTATTTATTTTTAACATATAGAATGATTAACCCAACCATACATGTGATTCTCGTAACTAAGTCCCTACTATAGTTATAAAATTTTCTCTCTTTTTCAAATTAGCATGTTCAATAATTGCCAAATTTTAATTAACCCATAGCCCATTAATGATCTGTGGCCTCCTCCATTCTCTAAAAGCATCACCATAATGATTCTCAAATTGGTAGCTATAAGAAAAGGCCATTTTAATAGGTTGCAAGCATACACCAGTTCATCAACAAAACATCTACTTTATTTCTGTACCTACTATAGATTTTGACCTTCCAGATTTTTATTTATTTTTTTACATCTAAAGATTACTATAATTTTCTCTTTGCTTTTTTATGTTATAGCACAAGAAATGCTTTATTCTTTTATAACATACATAAGTTGTAGTGAATAGTGATGGCAAATCTTTAGTAGTAGTAAGTGATTAAAATTCTAACCAGAAGATCTCAAAATTTTATTTGATTAACAAAATTCTGAAAGCTGAGTTAAGAATTCAAAAAGAAAAAAAACACCTTATATTATTGTAACATTCATTCATAAATATATAGATGAAAAAATAAACAGATAAATAAAGGAACTTTTATTGAGCGTGTTGATTGTTTAATTCTTGTTTTGTTCTTAGGATCCTCTATTAACTCAATCTATTGTTGGAACATGACTAATCATTTAACCACAACAAATAAAACAAGAACACATACAAAACGATAGGGTTTGTTGTAAATTAAATCAGAATTAATTACTTCAAAACCCTAAATAGCAAAATGCACTATTGGATTACAAAGTACCAAGAACAAAAAACAACAATTTGTAAATTGATTGAGAGATACCAGTTTGAGATTTGATACTTACAGAGATTTTAGGGTTTTATTCGATGATTAGAGGTAGTTCGAGTTCTCTCCTCTTTCTATTTCTCTCTAAGGAGCAGTTTATTTTTGAAGGGGCAATCCAGGAAGTTTTTCAGTGGCAGGGGCAACCGATTGTTGATGGAGATGGTAGAGCCCGTTGACTGTTGATGGAGATGACAGAGGAAACCGACTGTTGATGGAGATGGTATGGGTAGTCGATTGTTGAGGAGAGAATAGAGAACATTAGGGTTTGAGATTATAGCGTGTAAGAGAAAATAACGGGCAGAATGGTGAGGAAGTAGGGTTTCATCAGGAGAAAATGGCGCAATAGATAAAAAGGGATGGATCGAGATAGGGAAAATAAAATACCTCATATCGACGTCATCTTTTTATTTTAGGATATTTTATGATTAAAACGACACAGTATGTATACAAAGTTTTGGGATAGAGATAAAGTCAAATGGTAAAATATGAAGGGCGTTAAAAATTAATGTGTAGAAGTTTTCCCGCGAAGCAATTGGATTCAATTCGTCCCTAAAAGAATATACAAATAATGACGAATCAGTATTTCGTCTCTAAAGAACTACCATTAGGGATGAAATAAATTTTGTCCCTAAAATTTTGTCACAAAAAGTCACTTTTGTTGTAGTGAGGAAAGAAGAATGACATTGTTGTTAGGGGTTTATTTGTTATTACTTATATAATGTTAGGGCTTATATGTAATTTTTGAAACTTGTTATTTTAAATAGAATGCGGTGGAATGATGAAAGTATTCTTTCATTCTTTCTCTCTTTTTCAATCTCTCTCTTTTTTTCTCATCCTCTTTCTTCTCTTTTTCTTTTTCTTTATCACTTACTTTTGATTATATCTTAAAGTCAGCATGGTATCAAAGCATGGTTTGTAAAGCTCTAGGTGTGTAGTTGAAACCCTATGGCAAGTTTGTGTAAACCCTAGTGGGTGTGAAGGGTTTAAAAGAGATTCCAAGATGAAATTTGTTTGCAAGGAAGTAGTATTAATCATATCCATATGTACCCCGGATCCAACTCCACGGTGAGTTGGTTGGGGGTCGCAAGGGCCAACGCGCCCCTACTCGAGGTTCAAGGCGAGCCCCGAAAAAAAAATTTGGACACATTTTTTATTTATTGCAGTCTCAATCGGTGTTTTTTTTGGTGTTCACAGGGTTCTGCAACAACAGATTTTTCTTCGTCATTCGCAATTCTGGTATGGTATACTTTGTTGCTTTATAGCGTTTGTGCGATGACTGTGTGGTCATTTTTTTATGCATCTCAGAAGACGGTAATCTTTTTATTTGAAGTTTGTGTGTTAAAGAGGTGGTTCTCTACGAATTTGTTGTTGTTTTTGTTTCTAAGGATTGTATACTCAGAAACTGTTTGATAAAATGTTTGGCTCAGAGGTGACTTCGAAAGAAGCTAGGCCTTCTCTTAGTCTGACTCCTGGGAGATAGTAGTGATCACCATCCAGGCCTTTGTATTATGACTGTTAAGATAGATTAGACAAACTATATGGAGTCGGTTCAATCTGTTAGTATTCATATCACTAGTCGTAAGATGATCGAAAATATCGAAAGGACTGTCACGTATCCCTCCAACAACGATTCTGAATTCAAAGAGTGGAGTGTAAATAATGCACTAGTTATGGCGTGGTTGTTGCAGTCAATGCAACCACAAATCAGGAAGGGGTTTCTATTTATGAAAACAGCTAAAGAGCTATGGACGGCTATAGAAGAGACATATTCCTCAGTTAGTAATTTTGCAAAACTATGTAAACTCCAGTAATAGAATTCAAGATTCAAGCAGGAAGACCAAACTCTTGCTACATATTACCACACTCTACGTGGTAAATGGGAAGAGTTAGATCACTACCAAGACTACATACCTGTGTGTGTAGCTGATGTTAAAGCATTTCATGCTATGGTATAAAGGAATCGAATCTATAAGTTCTTGGGTGGTCTACATCTGGGATACGAGCATGCCAGCATACAAGTGTTAGACAAGTATCCAGCCCCTACTTCTATTAGAGAGTTGTTTTCGTATATCCAGACTAAGGAGAGTAGAATGAAGGTTATATATGCACCTGTATACACTAAGCCTCATGATCAAGCCCCTTTGTGGGGGTCATTTTTCCTTTAATCAAAATGAGATGTTCGAATGTGTGGTTTAGGAAAAGCCTTTTTGAAAGAATTATCAAATAGTCAAATTTACATTTATAAAAACCACTATTACTATAATGAAGTATATAGTGAGAAGGGATCGAACCCAATAAACCTTTGCCTTGTATTTAAATAAGACAATTGGTTTTAACAAGTGATTAACATAAGAGAGAAAGAGAGAATAAAAGAGATGGTTGGTTGATTAAGCTAGTGAATAATTAAATTAAAATGTAATGAAAATAAACTAAGTTAGAATTAGGGGTTTAAGAGATAGAAGAAAATTCTTAGGGTTTGTTGGAATCACCACTAAGCTCATGCAATTAACCACTTGCTTTCCATTAATGGGGAGAACATTATTGCAATTTAAATGTAGCTACAATCACTAAAACAACTTGCAATCAAGTATGCATGAATTATCAAATGCAAGTATGAATTGTCTACCTAATGACATGTAAACTAGGGTGTAGAACAACCCATCAAGCCTAAGCATACTCCATCAAACTAACCACAGCTGCATCTAATGAGAGCATACATTAATCAATAGGATAATGGAATTTGCATATAATATGTGTGGATTATCAATTCAAGCATAGATTATCTACCTAATGACAACTAAACTAATTTGTAGCACAACCCATCAAAATAAAATATAACCCATCAAATTAATCAACAATCCAATCCAATAAAAACTATGCAATGTCCATCACTAAACCCAAATAACAATGGAATCTAGTGTTGAGTATAATCCTCTAATCACACATAGACATGCAATTAACATAGAGAATTAATGAAAAAATTAATCTTTAACATCTTATCAAGGGCATAACCCTAGATTAATCACAAATAGACATGTAATCAAGATATAGAGTTAATGGAAGAATTAAACCAACACAAGCCATGATTTGTCAAATCAAGCATGTAAATAGGAATCACAAAGCCATAACAGTAACTACAATAATATATTAATCTCTCCAAAAATAGAAATTGCAAAGGTTTAGATTACAAGAGATTTAAGGCTTAACCAAGCCCTAAGTGGAGAGCTAGCCCATAATGGTTGTGGTGATCAAGGTGTCAACAAGATCCTCATTTATGCTTTGCTCCTTCTTCTTCTTTTTTGATGCTCAAGAGAGATGAGTGTGTAGATGTTCTTGAAACCGTTGTGCCTCCACTGTAATGACCCAGTTATTTTCCTTCCTTTCTTTTTTCTCAGATTTTCACGGATATTTTTTTCCGTTGATCTTTCCTTTTCTGAGTTCGTTTCTCATCACTTAGTGTCATCTAAAGTGCTCAAGAATGGTTTCCTAGACTCTTTTATTTGGATTGACAACTTCTTTTAAGGATCGAGTCATTTCCACATTTTTCGTTTTTCGACACTATTCACTTTTCGTCCTTTTTTACGTTTGTCACTTTTTGGCACAACCTCACTTTTTGTGTTCAGAGCTGATTTTTGACTTTACGTATCTTCATTTTAAGTGATTTTCACGAAATACGTATCTTTAGTTTTGTAGAAAAGTACTCTGGTTGCTCCTAGTGTCCATAGGGGCATGAATGCATAGTTCTTTAAAAAAAAATTATGTTCTTAGGGTGTTTTTCATAAATATCTTTTAAAGATATTTTATTTCAAGGGTTTCTAAGAAAATATTTTTGAAAGATATTTTCATTTTGGGTCATTAGTGCAGTTATCATTTTTTGGAGGGACCATTATGCAATTAACGAAAGTTATTACAAAAATACCTCGTTTTGAGCTTGGATCTCGTACGGGATTCATTTTCACATTTCGTCGAGTCGTGTACCCTTACAATTCCCTTCTGGTCATTTTCTCCAGTTTAAGGGATTTCTGACCCCAGTTACCGCCAAACTTGTTCGGGGCATATCTTTCTTCCCTTGTTAATCTTTTCTCATTTTGGTTCTTTTTCATCCATGGAGTTTTGCCATTTAAGCGCGTTTCCTTAAATTTCACTTTTCCAGACTCGGTGGGGCCCGTTCGGGACACTTTTAGGGTTTTACTATAAATAAAATGTCTTAAATGAAAAATCACTGTTTTCTATCTTTTTCCTCCCTCTTGGCCGGCAGCCATGGAATCCCATGGGGCTGCCACTTTCTCTCTCTTCATTTGGACTTCCTCCCTTTGTTAAAAAGTCGTAGTGCCTTTGTGTTTTATGTTTGTCTTGACTACGCGTATCTTTCCCCCTTATTAGAATCCGTTTTGGCCATTTTTTGAGTTTGAGTTTGAGGCCAAGTTAGGATTTTGGTATGTTCTCTTTGGAGTTTAATGTTCACCATGTTGTCCCCGACATACCCTAGGAGTATTGTCGGATTCGGAGCATTTTTCTTTCGGCATCTCAAATCCCGATGGTAGGGGATGTTATAATTTAGATTTTTGTTGTCTTACATGCTATTGATGCTTTTATAACTTGTATGCATGCTTTTGTTCATAATCTAGAATTTAATTTAATTACTTTCTATGTTTAGGATTTAATTCTCATGATGATATTCAATTAAGAATTTAATTGTGGCATGCTAGTAATTTAGGCCTTGGTAGACTTGTTAACATATATTAAATTTGGATTATTCGAATAAGAATAGCAACTTTTATTTAATATTTTTCTTTTGGGAAAAATTAATTCATATAGTTGTATCAAGTATGAAATCAACTTGTAATGTGATATTATAGTAAGCCTAGGTGAGTTCTTTAACATATGTTAAATTGAGATCATTTGGAATTGTTTAAAAATTTAGAGGAAATTAATTAATTAGCTTAATTAATTTTATTCTAAGTGTTTCAATCACTTAATTAGTTATTTGATGTTATATTTGTCATGACCACGCTATGTCCTTCAACATATATTAAATTGAGGTTATTTGGAATTGATTTGGAATTTAGAAAATTTAATTATTTTTATTTAATTAAATTCTATCTAATTGCTCCATGGATTTAATTGTGCTTTGGAAGTTTTTTCTATGTTTAAATCATGGACTTGGATTTGTTGTACATTCACTTGGTTATATTTTGAGCATTAAATAACATTGTTGTTATATTTAGATTCATGAGTTTATGTTTCCAATATTGAGTAACATTGTTATAGCGTGTGACGAATTGCACACTGAAGATTCGACATTTGTCATGCCATTGTAGTTGTAGACTTAGAACATGTATTATATGTGTTTCCAAATTTGGTTGTGCGTGGTAGATAGTTGATTATCTTGTATATAAATGTTGATATATATGTTGTTGCATAACTTATTGATTTTAGAAACTTGGGGATGTCGTTGTTTGACTACAGCTAGGACATGGTTCTAGTACGGGGAATTGTCCCTCTATAGTCTAGTGCGCACATAGGGAGGTTACCCATGGACTAGTAACCCTGAAGTAACTATGGTATCGGTCTGATCCGGCGTGATATCCGAGTATCCACCTTGTTTGATTTCACATTTCATTTCAAGTTGATAACTAAATGATATCGTAACTTGTTGTTCCTTATTTGATTTCCCATTTTGAGTTTCAAGATGCTAACTTTGAGAAATCATGCTTTATGCGTTATATTAGAAGTTCCAATGTTGGTTAAATTATAGAGATATTGCAATTTGTGTTTAATTGTTTTCATGTAACCTAGGATAATTCCTTAGACCCATTTAGAACATAGATTCTAGGTAGCATGATCCACTTTAGTTGTTTTCGTGTTTTAGATTTCAAGTTGAGGACTTTGAGAATCTATATCTTGTTACTTTATATAACATGCTTCTATGTTGTTTAAATTCAATGAATGATGTAATTTATGCTAGAAATTATCTAAGGTAGCTTAGGATGTTCCCTGAGTCTCATCTTGACATAGACGTTAGGTGGCATGAGCCCCTTTAATATGTTTCACCTTAAGGTGATAAAATTGTAAAATGCTAGGTCGGTACATGCTCATTTCCTACGAGTAGCATTATGTTACTCACCCCGAAGTTACTGAAGACATATTTCAGGTACAGGAATTAAGGTTGAGATTCTCATTATGCTTAGATGATTTGTGGGCTTGAAGGTTTCCATTCTTGTAAAAGTTGGCTAGAAATGCCACTTGTAACCTTATATGTCAAAATGTGTATATTTGATTCTAAATGTGCAATGTGTACATAAGTACACTCTTTCCAATGTATTTAACATGTATGAGATGAGACCGGTCGACCAATGACAACTAGTTTGTATCCTATGTAACTTTCAACTTCATGAAATATTATGAAAATATTAAAAAATGGCAAGTCATTGATTCACCATGTTTGCACCGGGTGTGAAAATTTCATTTTTATTCTTTCATAGGGTCTCATTGATCATGTTTGAAGTGTGGCAAAGGGCCAAATGGTAATTTCAAATCATTTTTTAATTTTAGTTTTCAAATTTCCCATTTCTTGTTTATTTTCTCCTTTTTGGCCGTTGGGGGGTCGAATTTTGCATCGGCGGTATTTTTAAGCCGTGGACCATTGTAACATGTCCTAATAGGTAATTTATGTTTGCGTTTATGATCGTTTTCAAGAAAAACTTCCTCTTTGGAGAAATGAGTTTCCCATGGACTTATTTTGCATTTTTTTTTTTTTTTTTGCATAATCTGGTTTAGGGGTATTTTGGGATTTTTCTTCAGGAAATAAATTTTGTTCTTCATATTTTCACTTAGAAAACATGATTTTAGGGGGTGTTTCTACTTCGTGTTTTTCTAGAAAATGTCGTCTTGGTACCGGAAATCCCTCACGAAGTTCAACTTTCAGTTTTGCATTTTAGCAGTTTTTCGATCTTCATGACCTGATTTTATGGAGGGGCATTTTGGGCTTTTTACAGGGAGTTTTGTTCATTTTCTTCCAATTTTTCAAATAGAAAATTCGATTTTGAAGGGGGTTCCTTCTTTGTGTTTCTCCAAAAAAAGTCATCTTGGCCACAAAAACCCATTTTTTTCTAAAAAACCCCTACTGTCAGGTTTTTGTCGACTTTTAGTAGAAGTGTACGGGTGGTGGATTCTTGTAACTGGTTATGATAGCTTGGGTCGTGTTGTGATCATTCTATTTTGCCCTTTAACTGGTTAGGAAAGCTTTGTAACCGGTCAGATGGTCTTGGGTTGACTATTTTGACCATTTTACCCCTTTTTTCTTCCGTTAGCAATATATTCTTCATCCGGACTCCGAACCAAGTAATTCTTGAGTCTAAGTTTATGAATCTTTCGTTGTCTTTCCAATGGTGTGCTCGATACCACCCACCTTCATTTTAAAAATAACCATTTTACCCTTACGTTCATTCTTCTCTATTTTTAAAATGTCATTTTCGTATTTGTTTTCTTTGGGTTCCGTGACCTCATTGAGGGTCACATTGGTGTCCTAAAGACGTGTTGTATCTTTAGCAACCATTATTTTATCTTTTGCTTCTGCATTCTGGATTCGTTATCCAATCTATGTTTGGTGCATCATAGGATGCACTGGCCTAATAACTAGGGCCATCACAGGTGGTATCAGAGCTCCTAGGTTTAAATACCCTAGGACGACGGGTTTTGGGTGCATTTCACATTTTTGTTGCTATGTTATACGTGTATATATGCTATTTGTGAACATGTTTTGGTATTATAACATGTTTACGTATTTCTTGATAATACGTTTGGTATTATAACATGTCTCTATGCTTATTTGCTTATGTGTTTAAAAGCATCCTTGTTTGACATGTATGCATATTTTCTTAAGTACTTAATTATTTAAAAAGCTTCCCTTGATTACTTTAGCATGACCATAAGCTGCATACATTGACGTGATATTTATTTGATGCAATCATAGTGTGAGTTGCATTCAATCATAATAACTCGTGTTATTATTGATCTTGTTTCCTTTTCACGAATATAGCGTCACAGTCTTGACTTAAGGAGAGTCTTCTTGTTAGGGCTCAGGTGAGCGTAGGGTTGTAGTATCCATTTGGCGAGATGAGACGTAGACCACGGAGGCACCGTTTTATCCCATTTTCTTTATCTTTTTGTGATGTGGTCATGGTGGTGTCAGAGGTGTCGGTGTCATCTCTTAGGACTTCATAGTGTTCTTAACGTCATGATGTCATTGAGGTCTTTGTTTCTAGCATCATGGGACGAAGAGTCGGGGCTGACTCGAATCCTTCCTTGGGGAATCGAGGGTTACCTTGTAAGCCTCAGGGCGAGGTTCTCGTGTCTTGTTTTCTGAGGATGATGGTTTCGGGATTTGGATAGGTGTGTTGACCTAGGATCCTTCTTGTGTTGTCTTAGATAGCTCTTACAAGCTACGGTTGGGATGTGAGCAGTTTCATGTAATTAATTGCTTTGGTGTAATTAATTACTCTCCCTTGTCTTTGAAGACTTGGGGCATTGTGTTAGGGTTCTGGTAGAATCCTGTAGAGTTTCTATCAAACTCGTTGGCATCTTGGATTAGGGTTTTCTTGTTGAAGTCTCGTAACGATTAGCGTTGGGGCTATCCATTTTGTTGTGTCTTATTTCATGTGGTGTTGGGATTTCATCATGGTATGAGATGGTCTTGGGAAAGACTTACTGACCCTATGTCTCGAGGACCTTAGTGGTCGTTGGGGGAAGATGATTCCTTTCCTCGTAATAAAAGATTGGACTCATCCAGGTTTAGTTGTACGTTTTCTGCGTGGTGTCTTTTGAGAGGTTTTCTAGCAATTTTTGTTGGTTTTACGAACTTGCCATTTATATGATCACTTTTACATGTTTATGAGGCCCATTGTTTTCGGGCATGCCTTAGAAACATGTTTAGGATTTATGACTATGTGCTAGTGTTATGAGGATGTAGATGATACGTTTTCATATACTGTATCTGTTTACCATGCTAGTGCAATTAGTGGTGTATAGCGCGTCGTTATTTGTTTGAACCCTATGTGATAGGTGGTTTATTTGGTTTACCCTATGTGTACTGTGTGTTTAGTACTAAGGTATTATTTGATTTATGTCATTTAAAATTATGAGTATCCGCTATATGAGTTTTCGGTTTATACTGTTTCATCTTTCCTGCACATATGTTGGGTTTGTGACCGTGGTTGTTGGGATAGAGATGTGTGAGCTACGTAGTAGACTTGTGTTTTAAGATTTTTGTTGTCCACTATAGGGATTTTGACCCAGCATTTTGTCTTCTGTATGTAGCCTTACGGTAGGTCTACTTTAGATCTATACTTAGGTTTTTGGTTTTTTGGGTCCAATTCATTGGCTTGAGGGCATAGACTCATAAAGCTGTGGATTTGAGACTAGTGTTGTTGTTGTTGAATTTTCAGATGTGGGGGTCATTAGTTACGCCAGCGTTAGGGATTTAAGGCCTTAAGCGTAACGGTGCAGATAACATTATTATTAGAGTTTTGGGATTAGCTACCCTAACTCTCGCAGATGCCTGGTTTCTGTAGTGCTTGTGGTAATGATCATTCTCAACATTGATGTCATTTGTATTGAAAAGTTTCTTTCTGAGTTGATCTATTGAGGGCATGTTATGAACTAGTGCCTTATACTGTCATGCTACCTTACTGACGAGTAAGTGTGAGCGGGATCTGGTCATTGTTCGTACTGCCATATCATTATTAACCATCTGTCTTAATCCGACTTGTCATTGTCTGGGGATTCTCTCGGTGATTGACATTGGGTTGATATGCCGATTCGTTTAGGAGGTGTCACCCAGTTCTTGGTTTTGCGTTCTCTCGGATGCTCTTCAAGCTTTTGGAGTTGTCCTTTAGCACTTTATAGTGTGTCCTTTGGTTTGATCTTGTTTCGATCTTGTTCGGTTCTCTTTTGTGTGTTCCGAATTTCAGGGACGAAATCCCTTTAAGGAGGGTAGATTGTAATGACCCGGTCATTTTCCTTCCTTTCCTTTTTCTCAGATTTTTACGGATATTTTTTATCCATTGATCTTTCCTTTTTTTAGTTTGGTTTCTCATCACTTAGTGTCATTTCGAGTGCTCGGGAATGGTTTCCGATACTCTTTCCTTTGGATTGACAACTTCCTTTAAGGACCGAATCATTTTCACATTTTTCATTTTTCGATACTATTCACTTTTCGTTCTTTTCCCTGTTTGTCACTTTTTGGCACAACCTCACTTTTTGTGTTCGGAGATGGTTTTTAACTTCACGTATCTTCATTCTAAGTGGTTTTCACGAAATACGTGTCTTCACTTTTGTAGAAAAGTACTCTGGTTGCTCCCGGTATCCATAGGGGCATGGATGCATAGTTCTTTGAAATTTTTTTATTTTCTTAGGGTGTTTTTCATAAATACATTTTGAAGATAATTTATTTTAGGGGTTTCTAAGAAAATATTTTTGGAAGATATTTTCATTTTGGATCATTAGTGCAGTTATCACTTTTTGGAGAGGCCATGTGCAATTAACGAAAGTTATTGCAAAAATACCTCATTTTGAGCCTGGATTCTCGTACGGGATTCATTTTCACATTTTGTTGAGTCATGTACTCTTAGAATTCCCTTCCAGTCGTTTTTCCCAATTTTAGGGGTTTTGGACCTCGGTTGCCGCCGAACTTGTTCGGGGCATATCTTTCTGCTCGGGATTCGATTTTTGACGCTGTTTCTTCCATTGTTAATATTTTCTCATTTTGGTTCTTTTTTGTTCATGGAGTTTTCCATTTGAGTGCATTTGCTCAAATTTCACTTTTCTAGACCCGGCGGAGCCCGTTTGAGACACTTTTAGGGTTTTACTATAAATAGAATGTCTTAAAGTGAAAAATCACTCTTTCCATCTTCTTCCTCCCACTTGGCCGGCAGCCATGGAAGGCCATAGGGATGCCAATTTCTCTCTCTTATTTTGGACTTCCTCCCTTTGTTAAAAAGTCGTAGTGCTTTTGTGTTTTATGTTTGTCTTGACTACGCGCATCTTTCTCCTTTATTAAAATCCGCTTTAGCCTTTTTTAAGTTCAAGTTTGAGGCCAAGTTAGGATTTTGGTATGTCCTCTTTAGAGTTTAATGTTCACCGTGTTGTCCCCGACATACCCAAGGAGTATCATCGGATTCAGAGCATTTTTCTTTCGGTGGGGATTTGAAATTTCATCTCAAATGGAGGTAAGTGATGTTATAGTTTATATTTTTGTTGTCTTGTATGCTATTGATGCTTATACAACTTGTATGCAAGCTTTTGTTCATAATCTATAATTTAATTTACTTATTTTCTATGTTTAGGATTTAATGCTCATGATGATATTAAACTAAGAATTTAATTATGGCATGCTAGTAATTTAGGCCTTGATAGGCTTGTTGACATATATTAAATTTGGATTATTTGAATAAGAATAACAACTTTTATTTAATATTTTTCTTTTGGGAAAGATTAATTCATATAGTTGTATCAAGCATGAAATCAACTTCTAATGTGATATTAAAGTAGGCCTAGGTGAGTTCTTTAACATATGTTAAATTGAGAGCATTTGGATTTGTTTAAAAATCTAGAGGAAATTAATTAATAAGCTTAATTAATTTTATTCTAAGTGTTTTAATCACTTAATTAGTTATTTGATGTTATATATGTGATGACCATGCTATGTCATTCAACATATCTTAAATTGAGATTATTTGGAATTGATTTGGAATTTAGAGAATTTAATATTGTAATAGCGTGTAACGAATTGCACACTGAAGATTCGACATTTGTCATGCCATTGTAGTTGTAGACTTAGAGCATGTATTGTATGTGTTTCCAAATTTGGTTGTGCATGGTAGATGGTTGATTATCTTGTAAATACATGTTGATATATATGTTGTTGCACAACATGTTGATTTTGGAAACTTGGGGATGTCGTTCTTTGACTACGGCTAGGATATGGTTCTAGTACTAGGGATTTTCCCTTTATAGTCTTATGCGCACATAGGGAGGTTATCTATGGGCTAGTAACCCTAAAGTAACTATAGTGTCGGTCTGATCCGGCGTGATGTCCGAGTATCCACCTTGTTTGATTTCGCATTTCATTTCAAATTAATAACTAGATGATATCATAACTTGTTGTTTCTTATTTGATTCCCCATTTTGAGTTTCAAGATGTTAACTTTGAGAAATCATGCTTTATGCGTTGTATTGGAAGTTCTAATATCGGTTAAATTGTACCAATATTGTAATTTGTGTTTTATTGTTCTAATGTAGCCTAGGACAATTCCTTAGACTCATTTGGAACATAGATTTTAGGTAGCATGATTCACTTTAGTTGTTTTCGTGTTTTAGATTTCAAGTTGAGAACTTTGGGAATCTATATGTCGTTGCTTTGTATAACATGCTTCTATATTCTTCAAATTGTATGAATGATGTGATTTATGCTAGAAATGATCTAAGGTAGCTTAGGATGCTCCCTGAGTCTCATCTTGACATAAACGTTAAGTGACATGAGCCCCTTTAACATGTTTCACCTTAAGGTAATAAAATTGTAAAATGCTTGGTCGATGCATGCTCATTTCTTACGAGTAGCTTTATGTTACTCACCCCAAAGTTACTAGGGACATTTTTCATGTATAGGAATCAAGGTTGAGATTCTCATTATGCTTAGATGATTTGTGGACTTGAAGGTTTCTATTCTTCTAAAGGTTGGCTAGAAATGCCACTTGTAGCCTTATATGTGAAAATGTATATTTTTGATTTTAAATGTGTAATGTGTATTTAAGTACACTCTTTACAATGTATTTGACATGTATGAGATAAGGCTGGAGGCCAATGACAACTAGTTTGTATCCTATGTAACTTTCAACTTCAAAAAATATTATGAAAATATTGAAAAATGGCAAGTCATTGCTTCACCATGTTTGCATCGGGTGTGGAAATTCCATTTTTATTCTTTCATAGGGTCTCATTAATCAAGTTTGAAGTGTGGCCCAAAGGTCAAACGGTAATTTGAAATCATTTGTTAATTTTAGTTTTCAAATTTCCTATTTCTTATTCATTTTTGCCTTTTTGGCCGTTGGGGGGTCGGATTTTGCATCAGCGGTATTTTTAAGCTATAGACCATTGGAGCAAGTCCTAATAGGTAAGTTACGTTTACATGTATAATCGTTTTCAAGAAAAATTTCTTCTTTGGTGAAATGAGCCTCCCATGGCTCATTTTGCATTTTTTTTTTTTTTTTGTATAATCTGGTTTTGGGGGTTTGTCTTTAGGAAATAAATTTTGGTTTTCACATGATCACTTAGAAAACATGATTTTAGTAGGGGCTTCTTTTTCGTGTTTTTCCAGAAAATGTCGTCTTAGTACCGGAAATCCCTCACAAAGTTCAACTTTCAGTTTTCCATTTTAGCAGCTTTTTGACCCTCATGACCTGATTTTATGGAGGGGCATTTTGGGCTTTTCACAGTAAGTTTTTTTCATTTTCATTCTCGCTGTCGAGTAGAAAACTCGATTTTGAGGGGGATTTTTTCTTTGTGTTTTTTCCCAAAAAATGTTATCTTGGCCCTCAAAAACCCATTTATTTTTGAAAAACCCCTACTATCAGGTTTTTGTCGACTTTTAGTACAATTGTATGGGTGGTGGATTCTCGTAGCCGGTTACCAGAGCTTGGGCAGTGTTGTGGTCATTCTATTTTGCCTTCTAACCGGTTAGGAAAGCTTTGTAACCGGTTAGATGGTCTTGAGTTGACTATTTTGACCTTTTAACCCCTTTTTCTTCCGTTAGCCATATCTTCTTCGTCCGGACTCCGAATCAAGTAATTCTTGAGTCTAAGTTTATTAATTTTCTGTTGTCTTTCCAATGGTGTACTCGGCAGCACCCACTTTCATTTTAAAAATGACCATTTTTCCACTAGGTTCATTCTTCTCCGTTTTTAAATTGTCATTTTCGCATTTGTTTTCTTTGGGTTACGTGACGTCATTAAGGTTCACATTGGTGTCCTAGAGACGTGTTGTATCTCTAAAGACCATTGTTTTATCTTTTACTTCCGCATTCTGGATTCGTTATCGGATCTACGTTCGGTTCATCACCGGACGCACTGGCCTAAAAACTAAGGCCGTCACAGGTGGTATCAGAGATCCCAGGTTTAAATACCTCTGAATGACGGGTTTTGGGTGCACATCACATTTTTATTGCTATGTTATACGTATGTATATGCTATTTGTTAACGTGTTTTGGTATTATAACATGTTTACGTGTTTCTTGATAACACGTTTGGTATTATAACATGTCTCTATGCTTATATACTTATGTGTTTAAAAGCATCCTTCTTTGACATGTATGCTCATTTGCTTAAGTACTTAATTGTTCAAAAAGCTTCCCTTGATTGCTTTAGCATGACTGTATGTTGCATATATTGACGTGCCATTTATTTGATACATTCATAGTGTGAGTTGCATTCGATCATAATAACTCGTGTTATTATTGATCTTGTTTCCTTTTCACGCATATAACGTCATAGTCTTGACTCACAGAGAGTTTTCTTGTTAGGGCCCAAGTGAGCGTAGGGTTGTAGTACCCGTCTGGCGAGATGAGACGTAGGGCGGAAGGCACCGTTTCGTCTCATTTTCTTTATCTTTTTTTGATGTGGTCATGGTGGTGTTGGAGGTGTCAGTGTCATCTCTTAGGACTTCATAGTGTTCTTGACATGATGTCATTGAGGTCTTTGTTTCTAACGTCATGAGACAAAGAGTCAAGGTTGACTCGAATCCTTCCTTGGGGAGTTAGGGGTTACCTTGTGAGCCTTAGGGCGAGGTTCTCTTGTCTTGTTTTCTAAGGATGATGGTTTCGGGATTTGGATAGGTGTGTTGACCTAGGATCCTTCTTGTGTTGTCTTGGATAGCTATTACGAGCTACGGTTGGGTTGTGAGTAATTTCATGTAATTAATTGCGTTGGTGTAATTAATTACTCTCCCTTGTCTTTGGAGACTTGGGGCATTGTGTTAGGGTTCTGGTAGAATCCTGTAGAGTTCCTATCAAAATCATTAGCATCTTGGATTGGGGTTTTCTTGTTGATGTCTCGTAATGGTTAGCATTGGGGCTATCATTTCGTTGTGTCTTGTTTTGTGTGGTGTTGGGATTTTTTCAGGGTATGAGCTGGTCTTGGGAAAGACTTACTGACCCTATGTCTCGAGGACCTTAGTGGTCGTTTTGGGGAGATGATTCCTTTCCTCATAATAAGAGATTGGACTCATCCAGGTTCGGTTGTACGTTTTCTGCGTGGTGTCTTTTGAGAGGTATTCCAGTCATTTCTGTTGGTTTTACGAACTTGCCATTTGTATGATCACTTTTGCATGTTTATGAGCCCCATTGTTTTTGGGCATCCCTTAGAAACATGTTTAGGATTTATAACTATGTGGTAGCTGTATGAGAATGTAGATGATACATTTTCATATACTGTATCTATTTACCGTGCTAGTGCCGTTAGTGGTGTATAGCGCTTTGCTATTTGTTTGACCCTTATGTGATAGGTGGTTTATTTGGTTTACCTTATGTGTACTGTGTGTTTACTAAGGTATTATTTGATTTATGTCATTTAAAATTGTGAGTATCCGCTATGTGAGTATTTGGTTTATATTGTTTCATCTTTCTTGCACATATGTTGGGTTTTGTGACCGTGGTTATTAGGATAGAGATGTGTGAGCTACGTAGTAGACTTGTGCTTTGAGATTTTTGTTGTCCACTAAAGGGATTTTGACCCAGCGTTTTATCTTCTGTATGTAGCCTTACGGTAGGTCTCCTTCAGATCTATGCTTAGGTTTTTGGTTTTGTTGGTCCAATCCATTGGCTTGAGGGCACAGACTCGTCAGGTTGTGGATTCGGGACTGGTGTTGTTGTTGTTGCATTTTCAGATGTGGGGGTTGTTAGTTATGCCAGCGTTAAGGATTTAAGGCCTTAAGCATGACAGTGCCGATGACATTGTTGTTAAAGTTTTGGGATTAGTTACCCCAATTCTCGCAGATGCCTGGTTTCCGTAGTGCTTTTAGTGATGATCATTCTCGACATTGATGTGAGTTGATCTGTTGAGGGCATGTTATGAACTAGTGCCTTATACTATCATACTACCTTACTGACGAGTAAGTGTGGGTGGGATCCGGTCATTGTTCATACTGCCATATCATTATTAGCCATCTGTCTTGATCTGACTTGTTGTTGTCTGGGGATTCTCTTGGTGATTGACATTGGGTTGATATGACTATTCGTTTGGGAAGTGTCACCCAGTTCTTGGTTTTGCATTCTTTCGGATGCTCTTTAGACTTTTGGAGTTATCCTTTAGCAACTTATGGTGTGTCCTTTGCTTTGATCTTGCTTCGATCTTGTTCAGTTCTCTTTTGTGTGTTCCGGATTTTGGGGACGAAATCCCATTAATGAGGGTAGGTTGTAATGACCTGGTCATTTTCCTTCCTTTCATTTTTCTTAGATTTTCACAGATATTTTTTTTCCATTGATCTTTCCTTTTCTGAGTTTGGTTTCTTGTCACTTAGTGTCATCTCGAGTGCTGGGGAATGGTTTCCGAGACTCTTTCTTTTGGATTGATAACTTATTTTAAGGATCGAGTCATTTCCACATTTTTCGTTTTTCGACACTATTCACTTTTCGTCCTTTTTCCCGTTTATCACTTTTTGGCACAACTTCACTTTTTGTGTTCAGAGCTGGTTTTTGACTTCACGTATCTTTATTCTATGTGGTTTCCACGAAGTACGTATCTTTACTTCTGTAGAAAAGTACTCTGGTTGCTCCTAGTGTCCATAGGTGCATGGATCCATAGTTCTTTAAAAAAAATTTCTTTTTTTGGGGTGTTTTTCATAAATATCTTTTGAAGAAATTTTATTTTAGGGGTTTCTAAGAAAATATTTTTGGAAAATATTTTCATTCTGGGTCAATAGTGCAGTTATCACTTTTTGGAAGGGCCATTGTGCAATTAACTAAAGTTCTTACAAAAATGTCTCGTTTTGAACCTGGATCCTCATGCGGGATTCATTTTAACATTTCATCGAGCCGTGTACTCTTAGAATTGCCTTCAGATCTTTTTCCCCAGTTTTAGGAATTTCTAACCCCGATTCCTGCCGAACTTATTCGGGGCATATCTTTCTGCTCCGGACTCGATTTTCGATGTCGTTTCTTCCATTTTTAATCTTTTCTCATTTTGGTTCTTTTTCATTCTCAAAATTTCCCATTTGAGCGCGTTTGCTCAAATTTCAATTTTTTAGACCCGGCGGGGCCCGTTCGAGACACATTTAGGGTTTTACTATAAATAGAATGTCTTAAAGTGAAAAATTACTTTTTCCATCTTCTTCCTCCCTCTTGGCTGGTAGCCATGGAAGCCCATGGGGCTGCCACTTTCTCTCTCTCTTCTTTTGGACTTCCTCCCATTGTTAAAAATTCGTAGTGCCTTTGTGTTTTATGTTTGTCTTCACTACGCGCATCTTTCCCCTTTATTAGAATCCGTTTTGGCCATTTTTTGAGTTTGGGTTTGAGGCCAAGTTAGGATTTTAGTATATCCTCTTTGGACTTTAATGTTCGCCATGTTGTCCCCGACATAACCTAGGAGTATCGTCGGATTTGGAGCATTTTTCTTTTAGTGGGGATTTGAGATTTCATCTCAAATGGAGGTAGGGGATGTTATAACTTATATATTTGTTATCTTGCATGCTATTAATGCTTATACAACTTGTATGCATGCTTTTGTTCATAATCTAGATTTTAATTTAATTATTTTCTATGTTTATGATTTAGTTCTCATGATGATATTCAACTAAGAATTTAATGGTGGCATGCTAGTAATTTAGACCTTGGTAGGTTTGTTAACATATATAAAATTTGGATTATTTGAATAAGAATAATAACTTTTATTTAATATTTCTCTTTTGGGAAAGATTAATTCATATAATTGTATCAAGCATGAAATTAACTTATAATGTGATATTAAAGTAAGCCTATGTGAGTTCTTTAATATATGTTAAATTGAGAGCATTTGGAGTTATTTAAAAATCTAGAGGAAATTAATTAATTAGCTTAATTAATTTTATTCTAAGTGTTTTAATCACTTAATTAGTTATTTGATGTTATATATCTCATGACCATGCTATGTCCTTCAACATATATTAAATTGAGGTTATTTGGAATTGATTTGGAATTTAGAGAATTTATTATTTTTATTTAATTAAATTCTATCTAATTGCTCCATGGATTTAATTGTGTTTTGGAAATTGTTTCTATGTTTAAATCATGTACTTGGACTTGTTGTACATTCACTTGGTTACATTTTGAGCATTGGTTAACATTGTTGTTATATTTAGATTCATGAGTTTATGTTTCCAATATTGAGTAACATTGTTATAGCGTGTAACGAATCGCACACTAAAGATTCAACATTTGTCATGCCATTGTAGTTGTAGACTTAGAGCATATATTGTATATGTTTCAAAATTTGGTTGCGCGTGGTAGATGGTTGATTATCTTGTATATATATGTTGATATATACGTTATTGCACAACTTGTTGATTTTGAAAACTTGGGGATGTCGTTGTTTGACTACGACTAGGACATGGTTCTAGTACGGGGGATTGTCCCTCTATAGTCTAGTGCGCACATAGGAAGGTTACCCATGGGCTAGTAACCATAAAGTAACTATGGTGTCGGTCTGACTCGGCGTGATGTCCGAGTATCCAAATTTTTTGATTTCACATTTCATTTCAAGTTGATAACTAGATGATATCGTAACTTGTTGTTCCTTATTTGATTTCCCATTTTGAGTTTCAAGATGTTAACTTTGAGAAATCATGCTTTATGTGTTGTATTGGAGGTTCCAATGTTGGTTAAATTGTATCGATATTGCATTTTGTGTTTTATTGTTCTAATGTAGCTTAAGACAATTCCTTAGACTCATTTGGAACATAGATTCTAGGTAGCATGATCCACTTTAGTTATTTTCGTGTTTTAGATTTCAAGTTGAGGACTTTGAGAATCTATATATTGTTGCTTTGTATAACATGCTTCTATGTTGTTTAAATTGCATGAATGATGTGATTTATGCTAGAAATGATCTAAGGTAGCTTAGGATGCTCCCTGAGTCTCATCTTGACATAGGCGTTATGTGGTATGAGCTCCTTTAATATATTTCATCTTAATGTGATAAAATTGTAAAATGCTTGGGCGATAAATGCTCATTTCTTACGAGTACCTTTATGTTACTCACCTTGAAGTTACTGTGGATATTTTTCAGGTACAAGAATCAAGGTTGAGATTCTCATTATGCTTGGATGATTTATGGACTTGTAGGTTTCCATTCTTGTAAAGGTTGGTTAGAAATGCCACTTGTAATCTTATATGTCAAATGTGTATATTTGATTCTAAATGTGTAATGTGTACATAAGTACACTCTTTGTAATATATTTGACATGTATGAGATGAGGCCGAAGGCCAATGACAACTAGTTTGTATCCTATATAACTTTCAACTTCATGAAATGTTATGAAAATATTGAAAAATGACAATTCATTGCTTCATCATGTTTGCATCGGATGTGGGAATTCCATTTTTATTCTTTCATAGGGTCTCATTAATCATGTGTGAAGTGTGGCCAATGGCCAAATGGTAATTTGAAATCATTTGTTAATTTTAGTTTTCAAATTTTTCATTTCTTGTTCATTTTTGCCTTTTTAGCCATTAGGGGGTCGGATTTTGCATCGGCGGTATTTTTAAGCTGTGGACCATTGTAACATGTCCTAATAGGTAAGTTACATTTGCGTGCATTATCTTTTTCAAGAAAAATTTCTTTGGTGAAATGAGCCTCCCATGGACTCATTTTGCATTATCTGGTTTAGGGGCATTTTGGGGTTTTTCTTCAGAAAATAAATTTTGTTCTTCACATGGTCACTTAGAAAACATGATTTTAGGGGGGGTTTCTACTTTATGTTTTTTAAGAAAATGTTGTCTTGGTACCAAAAATCCCTCGTGAAGTTCAGCTTTCAGTTTTGCATTTTAGTGGCTTTTTGACCCTCATGTCTTAATTTTATGGAGGGGCATTTTGGACATTTTACAGCTAGTGTTTTACATTTTCTTCCACATATTTGAGTAGAAAACTCGATTTTGAGATGGGTTTCTTCTTTGTATTTTTCTAAAAAATGTCATCTTGGCCCTCCAAAACCCATTTATTTTCGGAAAGCCCCTGCTGTCAGGTTTTTGTCGACTTTTAGTACAAGTGTACGGGTGGTGGATTCTCGTAGCCGGTTACTAGAGCTTGGGCAGTGTTGTGGTCATTCTATTTTGCTTTCTAACCGGTTAGGAAAGCTTTGTAACCGGTTAGATGGTCTTAAGTTGACTATTTTGACCTTTTCACCCATTTTTCTTCCGTTAGCCATATCTTCTTCGTCCGGACTCCGAATCAAGTAATTCTTGAGTCTAAGTTTATTAATTTTTTGTTGTCTTTCCAATGGTGTGCTTGGCAGCACCCACTTTCATTTTAAAAATGACCATTTTTTCACTAGGTTCATTCTTTTCTGTTTTTAAAATGTCATTTCCGCATTTGTTTTCTTTGGGTTCCGTGACCTCATTGAGGGTTACATTGGTGTCTTAGAGACGTATTGTATCTCTAGAGACCATTGTTTTGTCTTTTGCTTCTGCATTCTGGATTCATTATCGGATCTATGTTCGGTTCATCACAGGACGCATTGGTCTAAAAACCAGGGCCGTCACATCCACTTTTCTCTTTCTTCTAACCCTAATATGTTCTTCTTTTTCTTTTTCTTTTTCTTTTTCTTTTTCTGCCTCTTTTCCAGAGAGAACGTGATATAAAAAACTATTACAAAAACTAAATTAATGAATAAAATTTATTCCCAACTAATGGGTCTGGTTTTTCCTTTAGTATAAACCCTATTGGAGGCTAATAGTTCACAAAATAAGCCCAAACAAGAAAATCCTGTAGCCAACTAAATAGATAAATCCCGCAATATTGCTAGGGGCTGGGGGATCGATCCCCCAAGGGTAATTTTTCACACCTTTCTGCCAATAGTGGGGCATCGATCCCTCACTCTGGGGGATCGATCCCCCAGCGCTAGAATTTCTTTTAAGCCCTGTTTAACTCCATTTTGGCCCTGGGCTAATTGGTTTGCTTCTTAATCGTTGGGAACGTCATCAAAGGCCCGAAAAAAGGTAAAATTGATAATTTTTGAAGGATAAGAACACTATACAAATAATGGGCTGCGGCCTCTTTTTGCCATTTTCTAAACTTTTTCCGACTGTCTTTGCTTAACTCTAAAAATGCTTTAATGAACCGAAATTGGTCCGTTTAAACCTTATTGACCTGAAATTGACAAAAACATAAGTTTGAACTAAAATATGAAAGTAAGATAGATGCAAGGACTAAAATACCCTAACTTAGGTGCTGAAATGTGCAAGATTTAATCACTTATCACATGAGCCAGAAGTATTATTGTCTGAGAGGTCTGCTCTTGCCACACAACAATGGAACAAGTCCAATCCTCCAAAAGGAGAGAAATAAGATGAAAAATGCAAGTTGAGGTATGATCATTGTGGGCGTACACTCACACAAGGGAAACATACTGGAATTTACAGGGTCACCCCACTCCAGCTTTTGCTAATGCAAATGCTAGGCTAAGGCCTGGTCCATTTAGGAGGTTATCTATGGCACATACTGCAGAGCTTGAGACTGCTTCTACTCGTCATACCTTCTCAGGGCTACCGAGTTCTTTGTCCGTGGCTAAACTTGATGCTCCCCAACATCTACTAGCATAACATTCCTCTATTTCCACCTCTAACTTCTCTCGGACAAGTACCTCTCATTCAGCACATCATTGATTCAGGAGCCACTGCACACAGGACTGGTATGTCATCTGATTTTTCTTCATACAGTTTATGTTCTAGTAAGGATAAGGTTAGAGTGGCTGATGGCACTTTCACCTTCATTCCGGGGAAGGGCGTTGTTTCTGCCTCTCCTATTCTTACCTTATCCTTTGTTTTTTATGTCCCAAAGTTTACCAATTACCTCATTTCTGTTAGTCACATTACAAAGGCTTGAATTGTAGTGTAACCTATTTTCCATCTCACTGTGTATTTCAGGACTTAGACATGGGGAAGACAAATGGAAGTGGACGTGAGGACAATGGCTTGTATTTGATGAACGCGAGGCCAACTTCTTATTATGTTGCAAATCAATCTAGTGTTAGGAATAGTAATGTTAATAAAGATCTGTTAATGCGATGGCATAATAGACTATGTCGTTTACCACTTCCTGTTTTGAAGCACGTGTTTCCCCACTTTGGTTCTATTGAATCTTTTGAGTTAAATTGTGAAACATGTGTTCTTGCCAAACAATGTCATGTTTCTTATCCTACTAGTATTAATAAAAGTACAGCTCCTTTGTAGCTTGTTCATTATGATGTGTGGGGTCCTGAATCTACTACTTTGTTACTTGGTTTTCGTTACTGTATTATGTTTATTGATGACTTTAGTCGATATACTTGGATTTATCTTATGAAAACCAAAGATGAAGTTTATTTCATTTTTAAAACCTTTCATAGGATGGCATGTACTCAGTTTGGTTGTCCCTTCAAAATCCTTTAATATGATAATGGAAGAGAGTTTATGTATGGTGATCTTACCTCTATCATACCTCTTGTGTCGATACACCACAACAGAACAGTGTAGCTGAAAGAAAACACTGTTATATTATGGAGGTGACCCATTCCCTTCTAATTGGGATGGGAGTGCCTAAAAGTTATTGGTTTGAACATACCTTATCAATAATCGCATGCTTTCTAAGGTTCATTGCTATCAACCCCCTTCT
This sequence comes from Cornus florida, assembly GCF_030987335.1. NCBI lineage: Eukaryota > Viridiplantae > Streptophyta > Magnoliopsida > Cornales > Cornaceae > Cornus > Cornus florida. The sequence continues at coordinate 36,629,349 of NW_026775571.1, read as the reverse complement.
CTATCTTACACCATGACATTGCCTTGTTTACTGTCCCTCCAAAAGTGTACGGTTGTGTTTGTTATGTTCACATTCATTATCACAAGGACAAAATGGACCCTAAAGCAATCCGATGTGTCTTTCTTGGATACTCCGTCACTCAGAAAGGGTATCGGTGTTATAACCCTACCACTCGTTGTCATTTTGTCTCCATGGATGTTACATTCCTTGAGTCTGTTCCTTTTTTTTCCACTACTCGAGATTCTCTATAGGGGGAGACTACTATACAGGCAAGGAATCCATTGTCCATTTAGAGGGAATGCCCCCTTCCTTTGCTTTTTTAGTACTCCTAACACAAATTATTTACAGTAAGGAAAGCAGCCAATTGTCTACACTATAAGGGAAAAACAAGTTATTGACTCACCCTAGGACCAAGAAGTCTCCCTCAATCAGGTAATTCATTAGTTAACATTGATAATCTTGATTCTTTTCCCAATAGCATTCATGTTGATCTTGATGTCCCTACTGCCTATTGTGAGGGTGTTCCTAGTTGTTCAAAACATCCTATATCTCGGCTTGTATCCTATGATGCCTTATCTCTAACATATCTTGCTTTCACTTCGTGTATCTCCTTTGTATTTGTTCTTTCTAGTGTTTCAGATGCTCTCAGTCAAACTTTATAGAAGAAAGCTATGCTTGAAGAAATGAAGGCCCTTGAGAAGAATGGTACTTGGGATATTGTTCCATACCTAGGGGTAAGAACTAGTAGGCTGCAAATGGGTCTACATAATAAAGTATCATGCAGATGGAAAAATTGAGAGATATAAAGCTCAGTTAGTTGCAAAGGGCTTCACTCTGCAAACTTATGGAATTGATTATCTAGAAACATTTGCTCCAGTTACCAAGATGAACCCTATACATTTTCTTCTTTCTTTGGCAGCTAATTTAAATTGGCCTTTACATCAATTGGATGTAAATAATGCTTTTCTTCATGGTGATTTGGAGGAAGGGGTGTATATGACTATGCCACCAGGGTTTAAGCTTGCAAATGGTTAGAATTTAGTGTGTAAGCTAAATAAAGCCTTATATGGGATAAAGCAGTCACCACATGCTTGGTTTGAGAGGTTCAGTATTGCTCTGAAAAGAGTAGGGTACACACAAAGTCAGACAGATCATACTCTCTTCATCAAGAAGCACCAGGGCTGCACCACTACCCTTATTGTATATGTTGATGATATTGTTATCATTGTAAATGATCCAGAAGAGATTCGTTGAATGAAGTCATTCTTGGGGACAGACTTCGAGGTTAAAGACCTCGGATCATTGAGATACTTTCTTAGCATCGAGGTGTGCAGATCGAAGAAAGGGGTATTCATTTCTCAATGGAAGTTTGTGTTAGATTTGTTGGCTGAAACAGGTAGGCTTGGAGCTAAACCTATTAATATTCACATTGAGCAAAACTATAGGCTTAATGATGTAGATAGAGACCCATTAGATGATGTGGGAAGATTTCAAAGATTGGTTAGGAGACTGATTTACTTATCTCTCACGTTCCCGGATATTGCCTACGCTATTAGTATGATTAGTCGGTTTCTGCTTACTCCATGTACACCTCACCTTGAGGCAGCTCATCATGTTCTTCGCCACCTCAAGGGTTCACCTGGTAAGGGGATATTGTTTGACAGTTATGGTCACTTGCGTGTTAAAGCCTATACTGATGCTGATTGGACACGGTCTGTGACAAATCGACGATCTACTTCAAGATATTGCACATTTGCTGAAGGTAATCTTGTTTTATGGTGAAGCAAGAAATAGTCTGTAGTAGCTAGATCTAGTGCAAAAGCTAAGTTCAGATTCATGTCACGTTGAGTTTGTTAGTTGTTATGGCTACATACGATGTTGGGTGAGTTGGATTATCCTATTCATGAGTCAATGAAATTGTATTGTGATAACAAGGCTACAATTAACGTTGCCCACAAAATAGTTCAACATGACAGGACAAAGCATATTGAAGTCGATCGACACTTCATCAAGGAAAAGCTTTGTCTTAGGCTGATTTATACTCCATACGTCAATACACATGATCAAGTTGTTCATATTTTGATTAAAGGTGTGAGCAAGACTTGCTTGCAAAATATGTTAGTCAAGCTAGGAATGATAGATATCTTTGCACCAGCTTGAGGGGAAGTGTTGTCAGGAGCTTATTTTTTTTTACTTATATAATGTTGGGTCTTTTATGTAATTTCTAAAACTTGTTATTATAAATAGAATGTGGTGGAAGGATGAAAGTATTCTTTAATTATTTCTATCTTTTCCCATCTATCTCTTTTTCTCTCATTTGTTTTCTTTTCTTATTCTTTTTCTTCTTTATCACTTATTCTTGATTATATCTTAATGTCAACAGACATAACATGGAAAGAAAAAAGAAAAAAGAAAAAAAAAAGTGATTAAAGGAGGAAAATTTTATATTTTTAAGGAAATTAAAAGAATTTAAACAGATATAGCAAAAGAGGAAAAATAAAATAAAATAAAAAATAAAATAAAAAGAGATAATTTTAGAAACTCAAATAATTTTAGGGGAAGTTATATATAATTTTTCATATTTATGTAAAGAAATAGAAAAAATATATATACTATATATATTATAGTGGGCAGGGTCTGGCCAGGGGGAGCACGCGCCCCTTCTGGGCATACGCTACGCCAATGTTCCTGCATATGTCCATGCTCTAAGTCTATCTCTTATTTTTGTTGGAAACTAGTTTTGTACTATTCTGTTCAAGCAAATTTTGGATCAAAATAAAAAGTGGGTCCCACAATTATTTTATGGTGGGTCCATGTTGGAACGTGTTTGACTTAGAACTTATTGTCGAAGCTCATATGACACATTGAACCGTCAAAGAGCCAAACAGGCATGCTGACAGATTTTCTGCGTCAATCCCAAAGTGTTCGTTTTTGACCTGAAAGGAAATTTTTTTTTTTTTTTTTTAACTGGAAATGGCCCAATGAGAAAAACTCACTGCTATGATGTGATGTACACCATTTTTCGACTGAATTCCGTCGTCTAAGGCCTCAAAATGGGGTTTTTCTATCGTATAAGAGAGCCTGCATGCTGATTATTTTAGGATTTTTGTTCATTTCCAAACGAACTCGGATTGCTCTCAATTTTTATATTTAGTAGTTTTTATTCATTAGTTCTCTTACTCTATTTTTTAAGAAACTTTTTTTTTAGGCTTTTGTTTTAGTATTTGTTTCCTTTTGAGATTAGGTTTCCTGTTGTAGTTAGTTTCCTTATGATTTATGGCTTTCTTTCATTATAAATATATGTAATGTAAAGAGTGTAATCATTAATTCAATTATCAATGCAATATCATATTTTTTTATGAATTTATCTCTCAACTTTGTGGATTTAAAGTTGTTTATCATTCCTTGTAAATAATCATAGCTTTTGTTTACGACAGATTGTATCAGAGCTTGTTTTTTCCTGGTCTAATGGTAGATGATCGTGGTGATGGCAATCTTGCTGGCGGTGAAGATCGACAGGGAGAGACTCTTTCGAGGGCCAAATTTTAGGGCTTCTGACACACAACCAAGCAGATGTTGCAAGATATATAAGTAACCCTTGCTAGTCTCATGGTGGGTTCGAATCAGAATCACAATAACAACATGTTGTATAACGTTGACGAAGATCGGATTCATCCTGTTTAGGATCCTAACCCTATCCCGTCGAGTAGGTAGCTAGCATACGAGGAAGACTTTAGTGATAATGAATTCTATGTTCAAAAGGTACTTGTGGGACATAAAGGTGAAAGAAGATATCGGGATCAAGAAGATCGTGGCTCTAAGAAGTTTTATATGAAGATGGATCTTTCTAGATTTAATGGCCAGTTTAATATAGAAGAAATCTTGGACTGGATAATAGAAGTTAAGAGATTCTTTGATTACATGCATATCCAAGAAGATAAGAAAGTGAAACCAGTGGCGTACATGCTTAAGGGAGGAGCTTCTGCGTGGTGGGAACAATTATAGGTTTCTCGTGCATGGCTAAGGAAGACACCAGTATGCTCCTGGAAAAAGATAAAACATTTCATAAAAACCAAATTCTTGCCTCCAGATTAGGAACAAACCATATTCCAGAAGTATGAGGATTGCAAGCAAGGAAGTAGAACATTCTAGGCTTATACGGAGGAATTTATTCGGTTGACATCTCGAAACGATATGATGGAAACTGAGATGCAGTGCGTTGCTCATTTTATGATCGGGCTACGGTTTGCCATTCAAGATAGGGTGTCAATGCAAATGATTTGCACTATGGAGGAAACCATGAATGTAGTGATAAAGGAAGAAGCGTTCTTAAAAAGGGGGAAATCAAATGCTTGCTCCAAAAGTCACTTAGAATCGATATGCTCTACAATGAACAAACAAAAACAACCATGAATCATCAGCCTTTTGTTACAGCAATACATGATTCAGGTAGCACCAATACACAGTTAAAGAATGCCAAAAAAACTTCCATAGCAGGTTAGGATGCACCCAAAAATAATCCCTATAATTAGCCAAACCCCATTAAGAAATTTAGAGATTCAATGGCTTGTTCTCTCTTCAGTGTGCTATCTTTATTACAGAGTTGAGGATTTTTTTACTCACTTGTTTCTCAGGTCAGTTTGCTCAAGGAATTTGGAGATGGCCAAGGGCGGAGCCAGTGTATGCCCAAGGGGCACGTAACCCCCCCCCCCCCCCCCCCCCGGCCCCAGCCTGGCCCCACTTACTAATACATATACTAAATTTATGTATTTATATATGTATATCTAAAAAAATTCATATAATTGCCCCCCTAAAATTTTTATTTTCTAAAATGATCTGATAAATTTTGTATGTCTTCTCTTTGTTAGTCTTGAAATTCGTTTAATTTCCTTAAAAAAAAGTCAAATTTTCCTTTTTGAATCAAAATCTAATTTTTTTTTTTTTTTTTCCCTTTCAAAGTTCTCTCATTTTTCTTTCCTTTTTAAAATTTTTGTTCACTATTTATCTTTTTTAAATGCCTCATTGACATATTATTTTGAGTATTTTTTCTTCTTTGCCTCTTAATTTGAATAATCTATATTTATTTTCATGTTTGTTGATATTTTTTTTTTTTTGTTACACTGTGCCCCCCCCTAGATTAAATTTCTGGCTCCGCCCTTGGAGATGGCTTGATGATCTCCTAAATTAACATATGCCAGATTTTGATAACCTCCAGATCTTGACAATATGGTTTTTAAACAGTTTTAATTGTAGTTGAGTTAGACATAAATTGACTAAAAGGTTCTTTTCTATTTCTCTCTAGCATATATGGGCTGAGAGGAATTTAAGACTACATGGTGATGTCCCTAGATCTATTAAGGAGGTGGCCGAGTTGATTTGGTGGGAGGCAGTGACCATTTCTGGCCTGAGAATGAAGACATAGTGCTACTAAGTTAGCAACCTTTGATGTGGATTACTTTGCACTTTGGAGCTGTTTATTTTGTACTTCTTTAATGATTTTATTCCCCTTTCATGTATGCTCTTGGTTTTAACGAAGTTCTTTGTTCTGGCTTCTGTTTTGCAAGCTTTGTAAATAGGGGTATTCCCTTGTCCTTTTCATTGTACATTACTATTCATATTAATATATATATCTACTTACCCAGAAAAAATTTAAAACTAAACATTTCAAGCTGTTACTTGGGCATTGCCTGTTTGCAACTCCCAAAACAGTTTTATGTTTTGGGAGTGACAAAAAAAGTAAAATTCTGTTTTAGATGTACTTGGATGTGTTTTGCAAAAATAGGTTTTCAGAAACAGAGTTAAAGAGTTGTGCTTTTCAGAGAAACTACAAATTGTAGTTCTTAGAATTTATTTTGAAAAAACTTGCTTCCTCTTTTAAATACATGGAGAACATATCTTTAATAAAACAAAAACACGGAGCTTACTATGTTATTTATAAAGTAAGTTGTGCAACCGTACTTTATGTCCTTTCTTAGACAAGACTAAAGGGAAGATTAAAGGAAGGAACCACGTAAGGTTAATTGGTAAATCATAAGGGATGGATATGATAAAATTGTTGAGTAATATTTTAATAAAATTAATAAATATATTAATATACATTATATTAAATACTATTTAATATAATGGTTTATTATATTTATATTGATTAAATAATTATATTTAAATTCTATATTTATGTTGTTATAACTGTTACACTATAAAAAGGTTATATGTTTATCATTCTAAAGATCGAAGTATGAATACATATATCTAGTGTGAGTGAGACTCTAAAAGAATAATTTTTCATCTCTCTATTATACTCTTCCATATATGTATATGTGTATACTGTATTTGAGAGTATTTTACTTATTGAGTTTGTGAGCAACTAGACACATATAGACTTGAACCTAGTCTTCCTGTATTCGTGCACATGGAGGAGAAAACTGCGAGCTAATTGGGTTATATCTTGGAGCTAACTAGTTTCGCCAATACCTGTACGAAGGGGAGAACTATTAGCTTTAGACTGTTGTAACTTCTAGCGGCATAAAAATGCCATTCATTTCTTTCTCATTATGTGCTCTTGAATGCTTATTGAATTATGGCAGTTACAATAGGCACAAATATACATATATATTGTTGGAATTTTATTTTGCACGTGGTGGGCAGTAAATTGTTAAATGATTTATGATTGAATAATTGACAATGTAACTAACTGGTATTAATATTGTTTTGATTGCTACACGTATGTTCTTTAATTGATACAGAACATGAACTGATTCTCAATAAAAACATATAAGTCATGGAAATTTTACTCAATTAAGTTTCTAATCCAGTTGTACATCATTGATGAATTTTGAAGGAAAAACAAGAGTGTGAATATTGGAATCTCTAAAATTAGAGTTGGCAAAAAGTTCCGGGCACATGGAGACAAAGGAACATCATGGAGCTAGAAATTCCAATGAAGAAGAAGGCTGCCAACTTGATCTAACACAAACATCCTGGAGTAGTTGCTAATAAAAGAGAAGATATAGAATTATTTGCTTGGAATTTTGCTTAAAGTTGAACAACCTGAGAACTATTCAAAGTCTACCGGCAAGTGCCCATATAAGAAGAAGGATATATCACGAAATGAGCTATTTTCAAGGTTTGGCTAAACAATGTTGAAGAAATGGTACACCAGAGGATTTGATCACTAGAGGAGCTTTATAGAACATATAAGTTTGAAAAAAAAAAAAAAAAGGTAGTTTAGTCTTTTGTACAAGACCTTTGCCATGGAGGTGTGCTTACATGGCAAGTCAATCCGAATAAAATTGACTTATTTTGTTGTGCAGGAAGAGATCAAACGGGATTGTCCAGTTTCTCTTCTCCGATGTCGTGTATGTGCACATGCATGTGACTTACTCTAATTCTCTCTCATGCCACTTATAACATTGCAATCATGCAACCAAAGCATATACTAACATTCTATCCTGATGTAATTATTTTTACATGCACTATCTCCAATTTTTTTTCAAACAAGGTATTATTCAGAGATGTATTATTTTGTAAAAAAAAAAAAAAAAAAAAAAAAAAAAAAAAAAAAAAAAAAAAAAAAAAAAAAAGGAATGAGGCGAAAGAAAGGATAAACCCAAGAGTTGAGTTGTGAAGAAAAGAAAATAAAAATAAAAAATAAAAACCAAGCGTCTTCTTAGGACATAGTCCTATATATGTCCAGGGGGATGGGCTTAAGCCCTAAGGGAGTCACCTGCGGAGGTAACCCAACCTTCTTATTGGCGATTTAATCACATAACGAAAGGTTCAACGGGTAGAAACAATCTGCACTGCATGATTCATTGACAACACTACTTTATTAGGAGGTTTCTCGAGGAGATTCTTTCCTACTCATCCCTATGGCAACAGTGTTGTGATGTGACATTAAGGAAGGCTTTGCCCTGAATAAATTTGAGGCGAGCATACTCTTGCAGGGTATAGGTCACATATACCCTTGGAGGATTCACCTAAGTAAAAGTCGTTGTGAGGCCGCGACCGTGGGAGTTAGGCTGTTCCCTAAAGCTTTCATGAGAATCAAGATACCAGCGTATGGCCATTAATCGCACTAACCCGCCAAACCAAGTCTATCGTCAATACTATGTGTGTGGTATGTTAAATTTTGGCTCAAGGGAATGAATTCAAGACTTAATTCATTCAGGTTCCTCAAATGAAGACTATCACACTAAGTGTAAGTTCAAATCCAGAAAGCACCTACACTGATTGCATAGTATAAAGTTGCTCAATTATATTTTACTTATTTTATTAAAATAGGTGGGGATTGTTGTGTAATATTTTAATTAAATTAATAAATATATTAAATTATATATTAAGTTACATTATATTAAATACTATTTAATAAAATGGTTTATTATATTTATATTGATAAAATAATTATATTTAAATTCTCTATTTATGTTGCTATAACCACTACACTCCTTTATACTATAAAAAGGATTTATGTTTATCATTCTAAAGATCAAAGTATGGATACATATATCTAATGTGAGTGAGTCTCTAAAAAGAATAGTTTTTCATCTCTCTATTATACTTTTCCATATATGTATATGTGTATACTGTATTTAACAGTATTTTACTTATTGAGTTTGTGAGCAACTAGACACATATATAGACTTGAACCTAGTCTTCCTGTAGTCATGTACATGGAGGAGACGCCACTACGAGCTGATTGGGTTGTATCTTGGAGCTGACTAGTTTTACCAATTCCTGTATGAAGGGGAGTACTATCAGCCTTAAGTCAATGTGTTTACACATGCCTCAACAATCAGACCAACTCTTTCTTACCTATTTTATTATTACCGTATTTCATTCTTAATTTCTATTATTATATTAATCTGAATTATTTATCATGTTAAGATCTTATTAATCATTATATCCATGTTGTTCAATAAATGTACTATATTCAGTTTAATAAAAGAATTATTTTTTGGTGTTATTGTTTATTTCTTTGAATCATTGTGTATAAATGTTGTATTTATATTTTTTCTATAAATATATGGAATTTCCATAACAAAAATTGCAGCAAATATCAGCAAGACCGGTAGAGAATGTGATAGACTGATAGTTCATCCTCTGGCTTTGCTCATCAGTTCCTTCAAAAGCATCGTCGATGGGCATATATCCTTCATTCCTATTAAACATATAGTGTTATATGCACTTTTAGCAATATATTCATTTTGTTGAGTTCTACGTACCCAAAAATAAAACATTAAGAGTACGTACTTTTAGTATAAGTAATGATACTTGCACCGATGAGTTAGGCAGAATTATTAGGCCTATTATATTTGATTCGTCAATACATGTCAAGTATAAGAAAGTGGGATCCTCCACTTCCTTATTTAATGCATTAATGACAATCAAATTTAATGAGTCTAGCAATTGAACTTGGATCCTCTAAATTAAAATTCCTCTAAGTTATCATAAGTTGAATTTTCTATATGATGACATGTGTCATTAATATATATATGACCTATGTTAAACCACATCAGCTAATTTAATAAATTTAGAAAACTATACCGTTTTAAGATAAAAAGCTTTACGAAGACGTAAACCTCTCCTATTTTTTCAAAAAATGATTGCTCCCTCTCTCTCTTTTATGAAATAATAGTATTGGTTTGGATGAAGAATGTGATTTGATTAAAGAAATTTGAATAGTAGGTTTTCAATTTAATAGTATACATTGTCTGATTAGATGAATTTTGTAAAATTTAAACTAAAGTATAAATGGTTGAATAGAAAGGCATTCAATTAAGTATAACTGTCGGCTATGTAATATTGATTCTACAACCAATAGCTTTTAAGCATGTCATATATCAAGCCCCTATTAGAAAATAAACAGAACATTGTTAAGGTATTCTAAAGCTTTTCTATCTTAAAATGGTGCAGTTTCCTAACTTTTACTAAATTAGCTGAAGTGATCTAACATAAGCCATAGATATATCTTAAATGACACATGTCATTCGGTAGGAAATTCAACTTATGATAACTTAAAAGGACTTTTAACTTAGAGGATCCAAGTTTCTGCTTATCTTATTGGTGCAAGTATTATTACTCCTTTTAGTATTCATCCACTATTAATAATTTAATATATAATTCTCGACAATGAATTTAGAATATAAATACAGGGTGTTAAGTGCAAAAAATCCCCTCATAATATACATAATGTGCAAAAAAACTATCAGTATTTTAATTTGTGCAAATAAGGACATTATGTCAATTTAGTAATTAAAATGTCTAAAATACCGCTGATAAAATAAATAAAATAATAATAATAATGAATAAAGCAAGACGTTTTCTTTCTTCTTTATTTCTCTCTTGTTTCCATGTTGTCTGCTTCTTGTCTGAGGCATTTGGTAATTGAATTGAAATGTGTAAACTCTGTTTATTTATTTGGTTTTAGAACCAGTTTGATGCCAGCATTCCATATGAACTCATCAATATATATCACATACATATTAGATAAATACAGAGATACAAAAAGATATACAAACCAATTTAAGTTTAGCAAATTAGTTTCAAACCCTAAAATGAACAAAGATATGGCCTTCTTCTCTCTCATTTGAAGGATATATTTTTTTTCGGGGCTCCCAGGACCTTAAATGTGATTATCTCTAAGCTTGTGATTGCAGCCTTACCCTCACTTTCTGGCAACTATTTCTTCCTGCCACTTCCATATTTGACGACAACCACCACCACCAAAACCTAGTGAAAAATAAACTTGATTTTAGTGTTTAATTAGTTATTTCAAGAATTTGTCTTACATAGTGTATGTGAGCATTTAGCATGTTAGTGGGTAGTAAATTATCTTAATGAGAATTAGTATATAAAAGTTAATATGATGGTAAAGGTTATGTAAAATCAAGAGTCATGAGAGTTAAGATTAAATGGTTATGTTAATGGGAGTTATACTTACTAAATATCATGTTAGTGGCAATAGTGGGTGTAATTATGCATTTAAATGTAATTGTTACACGTACATATGTGAGGCTTATATAATTATGTACTCTAGTCATTTTAGAATAAGAGAAAGTTAGAATCAAGTGAAATAAAATTATTTTCCTCCATTCAATTATCTTCTAAATTATATTGAGTTGTATTTGTTTGTCTAGCCCACCTATTTCCAACAAAGTGGTATCAGAGCCAAGTTATGTTCAGAGCCTAGACGATCTTGAAGGCCTGACGAAGTTGACCTAGAAGGTTCAACATTTTGAGAAAAACATATTTCTCCTTGATGATGATGAAGAGGGGAAAATGTATTTTCTTAGTCAGAATATGATGTTCTCTAATTACAAAAAAATGAGAATCATCATGACTTCATACCTCAAAGTATGTGATTTGTGGGATGTTGTTGGTGAAGAGCCAAATTAAGAATGGCATGTCCAACAAGATTCGTGTCAAAAAACAAGAGAATGCATTGGTAGTGTTGCAAAAAGCAATACATCAAGAAATTTGAGAGTATTTTGGAAAGTCCAAAACTCCAAATTGTGTTTGGAAGATGCTCGAGACTATCGTTTCCAATCATAGAGGTGAATCACTACCCATAGAGTATTGGGTGCAACGCTTTGAGGATGATGAGTTTACAAAGGCTGATTATGAAAGTTTTGAGGACAAATTTGTGGAGAATGAAGAGGAATATAATGCAAATCAAGTTGAAAAATTTGAAGAACAACTTGAAATGGTGAATGAGGAAAAGGTAAAGATAGCTGTTGAAAAAGAGATTGAAAAAGTTGAGGAGAATGAAGTTTAAAGAGAAGATAAAGAAAAAGTTAAGGAAAATGAAGTTAAAAGAGAAGATAAAGAAGAAAAATAATATATATATATATATATTTGAAATTTTATTTTAAGTAATATAGTTACACGTAAATTGTTTAACTGAAAATGATATTGCTAATAATAAACAATTTTAAGGCACAAAGTATACATTTGTTATTGGGAAAATCTCTGCAGAGTATAATATTTTTATATACAACCGTGTGGCCACGTATAAAATTGAGGGTTGTACTAGAGAGGAATTGTACAGATCATCGAGAGGAATAAGGTTAAAGCCGAAAGCTAACGAGTCACCTTAATGGAAACGCAACCTAGCTGACTGAAGATCCTAAGATCTTAGTTCAAAGGGACAACAGAAATTCTGAGTGACTCACCAAAAGCACTAGGAAGATATAAATTTGCTACCCATTTCTATGATGAGATAGTGCTACCTACAACGAAGATTAAGATAAGCTATGCTTTTAATGACTCTTATACCTTGAAAATTCAAGTGGGTTATGGTAGGATACTCTTAATAAGAATGTTACCTATATGAGTGTGAAGTGGGGCCGCTTTAATGAGAACTATAAAGGCTAAGTTTTTTGGAGCACTCATTGAATACCAGAAGTTATTCAGGGCCAAAATGAACACAACAATGAAAACCAACTATGTGAAGAAGGGAACTGTGTGTTTGCTATTGTCTTGGTTTACATCAATTCAAGACATCACATTCACTGGTTAGCTAGTAAATATGATAATAATACACTAGGGAAGGTTAAAGGCCAAAAGCTTCCAATCACGATGTAGTAACTTTCTAACTATACTCTCTCTAGTGTCTGCATGATCATCTTTTACATTTAGGCAACCAATTTCCATTTAGGTGGGGGATTGTTAGAATTTTTGAATGAAAATTGTTTCATCAGTCATTAACAGATGCCTTTGACTGAATAGGTGTAATCATTGGTTAGTTGTGAGATGAAAAGATGTAACACAAAACCAACATGCAGACATAATCGATCTATTCAATGTGAATCATTGCAACCTATTGCAATGGGTGTGTTTGGTGATGAATAGGCACATATAAATGGTTGTGTCCAGTGATGAAGAGATACATATAAATGGTTGTGTCCAGTGATGAAGAGATACATATAAATGGTTGTGTCTAGTGATGAATAGACACATATAAATGGTTGTGTCTAATAATGAAGAGACACACCCACTCCGAAAAAGACACTTCTATTTCTATAAATACCTTTTTGGACTGCTATTTGGAAATGGTTCAATTCATTTTCTTCTCTCTCCCTCTCTAAACTTGAACCCAATTCAAGTAGGTTCAAACCATAGGTCAAGTGGTCCGAGCCACTTAAATCCTAATCCAATTTCATCGAGCCATATTAAGATTGGTCCAAATCATTTGGTTCGAATTGCACCAAATTCAGCATTTATATAGTATAGATGCATTTTTGAGTCAGAAAGAGTATTACACGAAGGAGGTTCGCCGTATCCACAAGTTTGTAGTGCTGCTACTGGTAGATATAGAACGTTATATCCTGGGAGACAAGCGCCATAGATTCCGTCAGCACCATGCGGGGCGTAAATTGTCTTAAGGATATAATATCAAATACTAATTTCGGTCCAGGTTCTTTATTTATTATTATTATTTTATTACTTTAATTTGCATGTTTAATTAAATATCGAGTTGAATATTTAATTAATTATTTTTTAGCATATTATTAATTATTTAATGACATATTAGTATAAGGTTAGTTATATCTTAAATGTCATATAAAGCATATATTTTTCCAGCACCAATTAAGTCTACCCACGCATGATAAATATTATTTAGATATCATATAGAAATAGAATCAAAAAGAAAGTAAAGGATGAAAAAGAGAACATCAGATGAGATTACCAAAGAGGTGAGAAGATAGATGAAGAGGTTGAGAGATAGATTCAAGGGGTAGTCTAGAGAGAATGAGGTATTGAGAAAAGCAAGAACGCAACGGAGAAGAAGGCATCGAGGAAGAGTTCTCAAAGTCACAATATATATTATTCAGTAATCTGAATACTTTACTTATATATAAAAGCTTAAATTAAGGTTTTTAATCATGCCTACTGTTATTTTTGGTGATGTATAGTTTTAGATCCTTAAAAATAAAAATAAAAAAGTATAGCTTTAGGTATATTTTACTATTTTAGGGTTTCATAGGGTTTGTTTATGTTTTGCTACATAAAGGCTTCTATATAACTGAACTTTGCCAAAAATAATAATAAGCGTAATTGAAAGCCCTAATTTACATCAATTATTTGTTATTTATTTATTTATTTTTTCTCTTCTCCAAAAGTAACGTTGAACACATGCACTTCGTGTGCAATAAGGCACCCTGTTCCCCATCGATTCTCCCCGGTTGAGCAGAACTCCCCTCCAAAGAATAAAACGGATAATACTGCTAATAAAAACTCGAATCAACATGGGAAGACTCATTTATACTGCGAGTGATTTCTATAGATGGATAATACTTCCATCGTGATCATCAAGAACATCATCTGTTTCATCCAAATGTCATGGTTGACATGGTAGAAGAACAAGTGTTGGTGTTGAAGAAAATATAAATGCAACTGTAGGAACACAAACTAATAACGGAGGAGGCTCAAAGCTGCCTTGGTTAGGTGACAAATAGTCCACATAAAATTTTGGACTAATATTATTATTTGATGGCAAGTCAAATAAATATACATAAGGCCCAAAATTATAAGTGATGTGGAACTGACAAATGACTTGGGCTTATAAAGTCTAGAATGAGTCATAATGAAGAAGTAGTGGTGGTACACGAATTCGAACATAATCTCTTTCAATAAATTTATGTTTCCTAATATGAGCATTTACATTAAGGCTCCCTTTGTTTCCCTGTAAAATATTTTTGGTAAATTATTTCCAGTGTTTGGGAGACTCTAAGGTTATGAAATTATTTTCCATGTAAACCACTTTACCCCCAAATGACTGAAAATAATTTACCAAAAAAGTTTTCGTAAGTCATTTTCCACGTGCTTTCTTGGATCATTTAACCATTCATATTTTTTATTGAACCCCTATCCCTCTAACAACTAACATTTTCAATCCTCCCAATCTAAAAATCTAATCTTTAGTCTTTTCTCTCTATCTGTATATATAGAATGAGAAGAGAAAGAAAGAGGGACACAAATTTGGGTTGGTCAAGCAACAGATTTGGGTGGAGAGCATGTTCTGGTATAGAGAGAGAGAGTGGAGAGAGAAAGTTACGAGAAGGAGAGGGATTGATGGTTTAGCGTAGACAAATAAAGTGACGAGGAGAGAGGGGGGGGATGATTTTTTTTTGGGGGGGAGTGGGGAGGGTGATATATTCCTTGTTAGTGAGGAACACTAAAGAAATAGAGATATGCCATGGTGGTGAGGAACACTAAAGAAAGGGAGAGTTAATTGTGCGAAAAAACTAATTTAAAAAATATTTTACGAACTATTGCCAACACCAAAAAATAAAAAATAAAAAAATATTTTACATAAAAATATTTTGTTTAGAAAATACTTTACTCCAAACAAAAGGAGCTTAAGTTCATAATTTTTATTACTCAAAACAATATGTCATGAAATTCATGAAAGCTGGAGAAAGGAATCAACAAATTTAAAATAATAAAAATATGAAGGCATATGTATAAAGTCAATGCACCAGCTTGTAGACAACAACTTCACAAAGCCATTGCCATTACAAAATTTTGTTTATATAAGAGAAAAATTAGACGTTGAAATTTTCTGCATTAAGGGGTAGTGTTGAGAGTAGTGTAAAATTTACGTTGATGCAGGTTTGCCTCTTTTCAAACCAACAATTGGAAGAGAGTTTATGTTTTTCAGTAGTCCTCTTCTGTAAGACTGTAACAGGTTGTCATTCCCGTAAATGAATCCAGCAACATTGCTTCCTAAAACAACCTAACAACATATGCATTTGCATGTACACACTATGAACCCTAGCTAAAGAGAGATCAACGTTTCTAATATTTTGCTTTGACATTGAACTTTGAAGGCAATAAGGAACTTAATCATTGTAAGCAGAACTTTATATATTACTAGCAAAAACTCAAGGAGACATGGAATTTAATCATTGTAAGCTGATCTTTATTACTAGCAAAATCTCTAAGGAGATTATATATATTACTTCATATTACAAAAAACAGCCTAGCATACATTATTCAGTAGTACTGTCATTAGAACTACAGTAGGCTAGGCTAGCTCTATATGATGGTTGAGAACGTACCTAATGTCACTGTATGTGACTAGTAAAACACAGTTATTTATTTTGTGAGTTACAGTTCTAAAAAAGAAACTCTTTTTTTGTTTTAGAGTAATTAGCAGAGTAGCATCAAAACCAAATAACTCCCGCCCGCTTAAGCCATGGGACTAAGGTCCCGTCGAGGTGAAGACTAGTGATCTCATTAGCTCCTCCAGCCAATTCACCACCGATGAACACTACCGGCACCGTATTGTAACCAAAATTCGACAGAGCCAGCTCGATTTCTCGACCTCTGGGCATTTGATCGAGCTCGTGAATGGCCGGGTCAGCGCCGAAGTTCCTAAAGAGGGTTATGAGGGTGTGGGACATGGGGCAAGAGCTTCTAGTGAAGATCACTAGTGGCCTTTCAGACACCATTCTCTTTACTCTCTCCATTAATTGCAGTGACGTGAAGAAAAATTAAGCTATATGGGTAAGTATATGTCAACTTCAAATGCCAAACAATGACACAGATCGAGCAATGTGAGTTGTGATGGTTGAGAGAACACTATGGTTTGGCTATGACGAAAATTGAGCCCCATGGGGGTATTTATAGGATGGTTTATAATGGTGGTGGATTCTACAATTTTTTCGCTAGAAAAGAAAAGTCGCCCAATTGAGGGAGAAGAGAATATTTTCCTTTTTTTTTTTTTTTTTTTTTTTTTTTTTTTTTGTGGTTTGGTCTATGTCCTTGATTGCTTGCTGACAGAGATGATCAATTCCTAGAGATAGGCAATAAAAGTTGCAAGATAACGAATCTGTGCACAATAGGGACGTGACTACTGGTACGGCTTCGTATTACATGGATATATATATATCTACTGGTACGGCTTCGTATTTTATATATATATATATATATATATAGGGCGGAGTCAGAATTTTAATTAAGAAGGGATACAATTTAATAAAAAAATAATTCAACTAACATTGATGTACACACAAAAAGAAGAATTTAAATAAATATATATATATATTGAGATATATTTGAAAGAAAAAAATTAAAGTATGATTCAAAAAAAATTTTTTTTTTTTTTTAAAAAGAAATTTAAGGAATTTAAAGAACAAAAGAAAGAAAAAGTTAAGATAATTTTAGAAATTAAAATTTTAGGCCTTAATTGGCTCCGCCTTTGTTAATATATATATATATATATATAATTTAATTTTTTTTATAGGGGAAGGGAATTATGAGGTGACTTCAACCGAGCTCCCATACAACTATGAAGTGTACCTTTATTTATTTCTATATATTATAAATTAATTTGCCAATTAGGCCTAGCCGACGAATCACATAATAATACGTTCGACTCACACAATCGATCGGCAGACAGTGAATCAACCTAGTATAGGACTTTGTAGAAAGTGAATATATACGAGGATATGTACCTGCATATGGTGTTGACATGTTGTGTGAGATGATTTGTTAAGATTTTATCAATCAAGTTTAATTAAGGTTAACCAAGATACATGGTTCCGTGGGTTCAAGTATGAAAGATTGAGAATTCAAGTATTTTTAGAGTGCGGGTTCTTTGGAAGGACCAACAATAAATAAATAAATAATGCTTATTATCATGGAAGGCAATGGGGGCAGGTTGGGACAAGTTTCTCATTCTCCATTTTCATCCCCGTTTAAACTTGGCACCTTCAAAATAGTCCCATAACCTATTATTTTTTTACTCCTACTCCCAATAACCGCTCCCGTCCCATCCCCGCTTGCCCCGCCCCTACTCCATCCCGCTTTAGAAGATAGGAATGAGTAAGGTTTATTTAGAAGTGTATATATATATATATATATATAAATATAATATGTTAAATCGGTGTTCATCTCGTGTCCGAACCATGTCTACTCCGTGTCTAATAAAAAATAATTTCTAGACACTTCACAGAAGTGTCAGATATGTGTCCGAGCTTCGGACACGCATATCCATGTCCGACACCAATACAGAATTCCTGAGAGCAGTGTCCGGTGGTTTTTACACAATAGAAAGATAAACTATACAAAGAGTCAAAATGGCAACTAAGAGTGCTAAGAGATATGATGTCCATATAGTTTGTGAGAGAGATTTGGTGACACGTGTGAACACTTCTTAATAATATAGAGGCTTTTTAAAAATGGTGAATATATACTTATGCAAAAAAATAATAATAATAACATTTACACAAATTGTGACGAATTGTGATAAGGGCAGCCGACAAGAAATAAGGTTATTTTTGTTTATTATGTCAAAGTGGTCCAATTAATTTTTGCCCCGCCACTAAAAACTTTCAGCTCTCTCTAGATGTGTTGAGGATAATCTGGTGTGTTGGGGAAACAAGTTGAATTTATCCATTTGGGACCTTTCTTTTTTCGACAGTGATAACACATGCTTTTGCTATTCGTGACCACAAAATGCTGCCTTTGGCTGCTGAGAGAACGAGAAAATATCCAAAGAAAACTGTCACCCAGACAAAACCTTTTCTGTTTTTTTCTTTGTTTTTTTTTTTTAGTATTTATCTTGTGATTTTTTTTAATTTAAGATGCAATTTTAAATTTATATGGCGATAGCTAGATAGACATTAATGTTATATATTTTAATGTATATTACACTTTATTTTTTTATACATTTGTGTTTCATATTTTAGCAAACTAATTGACTTGTCAATTGAAAAAAAAAAAAAAAAATTACACTAAGTTTCTCTCTCTATCTTTAATTTGTTTTTCTCTACTGATATTTTTTCATTATATATACAAGTGTAATCATTTATGTATATATTATCTTCTAGCCTCGCTATATTTTTCAACTACTCTATATCTTTGTTGAGTATATATTTAATTAAAATTTAACGGTAATCAGAAAATACCAA
Organism: Cornus florida; assembly: GCF_030987335.1. Taxonomy (NCBI): domain Eukaryota; kingdom Viridiplantae; phylum Streptophyta; class Magnoliopsida; order Cornales; family Cornaceae; genus Cornus; species Cornus florida. Next base: position 36,610,432 of record NW_026775571.1, on the reverse strand, counting down.
ATCAGAATATAATTATAAAAAGTTTTACCTGAACGATGTAAATTATGATTCTTATTCACCGGAAAGAGTGAGTTCACTCATTCATGGTAAAATTTGAATTATGAAAATTAGGATTCTTATTCACCGGAAAGAGTGAGTTCACTCATTCATGGTAAAATTACAGCTTCTACTTTTAATTATTTGAAGATTTAATATAAAGTTCTCCCAAACCAAGACTGGCAAAATTGAAATAAAGTTATTATATTATATTATATTAGGGTTTTCTCTCTTTCTTATATTTAATTAAATCTTTCCTATATTAAAAAGATTACTTTTAAAACACAAATAATACAAATAAGCCGCTATCTAATTCAAGATAAAATCACAAATCAAAATTCATGAAATATAGCATTTTTTATTTTTTAGGATCATATTTATATATTTATCTATATTTATATTTATATTTATATACTCCACATATATCAATCTCAAAGAATTACAGGCTCAAGTGGAGAATAACTTGGTCTGGGTGTCATCATGTCTAATTCAAGATCAAATAACAAATCAAAAATCATGAAATATAGCATTTTTTATTTTTTAAAATCATATTTATATATTTATCTATATTTATATTTATATATATTAATCTCAAAGAATTACACGCTCAAGTGAATAATAACTTAGTCTTGGTGGCATCATGTTTAAGATCAGAATCCTCTAAATTGCAAACAATTAAGGGAAAGGTGTGTGCGTGAGAAAAATATATATATTTATATCTATATCAAAAATTCATTTTCTGTTTTATTCTCATACTTCAAAAATGTTATAAACTTATAGTAGTCATAGGATTGAAAAATAGAGTTCTATTTTTCCGAATACACAAACAAAGTCTGGGAAAATCCAGATATCACATGACGTCTTCAAAACGTCCCATCAATTCCAAAGGTATTTCACCTTCACAAGCTTATCGTCATCGATCCGAATCTTTGAAATGCTCACTTGCTCAGTAAAACATTAATAAAATAAAATAAAAAATACACGTATATATATATATATATGTACACATACATAATACATATATTTATATATAGGCCATTAACTTAAAAGCATGTAAAAGTACCGTACTTATCAACATATATTGGAATCTTGGCTTGTTATCCGTTTCACCGTGGCGTACATATATGCCAAAAAAATAACAATAATAATAACGATGATAATAATAATAATAATAATAATAATAATAATGATGCATGCACACCAATAGATATTAACATATATATTGCATCTTCTTCTTGCATTCAAACCTCACCTCACTCGCATAATAAAAAGCAAAACACAATCTGACAATATTTTAAAGTCATAACAACAATTAAAATAAAAGTATGACGAATATCTTTAATTTGTAGTATACATGTTAATCACGCTCGTCACCCTCATAATCAAAATTAAAACACATCCACACGTGAAGAAATTTTAAACTTTTGAAGACTATTAAACTTATATATATATATCGGATATATATATGTATATATCCATTATAATGGGACCCTAGCTGTAACTGTAGGTAACATGTGGTGCATAAATCATTTTAGTATATTAACTAATGTATATATACTTTAGTAATACCTTAATTAGCCTAGTCTTGAATGTCCAAATATGGAAACATGCATGTACATATCATGCATGCATGCATGATGAAGGATGAGAAAATAAGATGAGAAGAAGATGCGTTCATGAGATATTGCATGTATAAGGTCCCTAAAGCACCAATGGAAAGTGGGTGGTGCGCGTTTGGGAAAGGAATGTCGACTTTATGGGCATATATATATATATATATAAGATAAAGATGAATGCGAGGACGGTTCTCGGCATCCCACAATTTGTTGTCGAAAAAAAAAAAAAAAAAAAAAAACATCTCTCTCTCTCTCTCTTATTCCTTCTTGAAGAGGACAAATCGTGGAAAAGCTAGCTCTATTATTCTTTCTCGAAGAGGACAAATCATGGAAAAGATGGCTAAGGAACAATATAATATATTACTTTTTGACCACCTTTAATTAATATTACCTTTTAATTATAGGTGACTAATAATACTTGTCCCACGGTCAATTTTATCAAATATAAGGAGGTAAAAGAAAATAGAAGATTTTACGTTTTTTTATTTTTTTTATTACCAATCAAAACACTTAGGTCACATAATTTATACTTTAGGTTTATTCAGTTGCATAGAATTTAAAATTAAAATTAATGAATTTTAAAAAATTAATTAAAAAATTAAATTAAATTATTTTTAAAATTTTAATTTCAAACATACAATTTCATGTAGCGAAACACAATCTTTATGTAATCTATGTAAAAATCATTTTCGTTGTAAATATGAAAGATAAATAATACATCTCAAGTCAATTTCGAAAAGCAGAAACAAAACGTTTCATTTGAACAAAACAAATCATTTGACGGCCGATGTATAAAAAAAAGTCTATCTATTATTCTGATTTTGTTCTTTAATATTAATCAGCTATATAGCATCACAATCCGCCAAAATCTTACTAAGATTGGATTGCAATTTGAGTGAGATTCCTCGTGTTGGCGTGTATGCATGAATATGTGAAATCAATATCATTATCGTCCCTGATCTATCTCAAATATCTCTCCAACTTGCATGTACTTTGGCTTCTTAAGATATTCACTTACCCGTTTGACAACTATAGTTACTTTGTGTTTTTATTTTAACTCAAAGTAGTTGTAATGTTTCCGTTTTAAAATGTGTTTAACATTATTTTGAAACTTGTTTAATAATGTAAATTTGTTACAAAATTTTTTAAAGCAAAAACATAAGAGCATATTTGGTAAAAAGTGTTGCAAGTTTAAAAACTTGAATGGGCTAGTTAAAATGTTAATTTAAAATATATATATATATATTGAGCAATAGTGCGGAAGCAAACAAAAGCATCATTTTGATGCTTCTGATTTTGGTCTCAAATTTGAAAACGCTTCAATACTATTCAAATTACAACAAACGTTACCAAACATATTTCGTGCGTTTGTTTTGTCACAGTACACTAGCAAAAACAAAAAACACGAAGCAAAAACATTAGTTTAGATATTCGCTTGTGCTTTGTTTGGTAGAAAGTAAGAAATTTGGATGGAAGGGAAAGAATTAGAGATGAATGAGATATTCATATAGAAGATATTGTATCTTTCTCTTTCTTTATTTAGTTGGATGGAAGAAAAGAGAATGAGACAATATCTTATTTTTGTTGTTATGGTAGGAAAGAAGACAAAGTGTTAATTATAAGGAATATTTTGTAATTTAAAAACTTTTATAATTTCCTTATCATTTTTTCTTCGGGTCTTCAATTCGTATTCGGAGGAATGAAAATTTATAAAGGAGGAAGGAAGTTTCATCTATCCTATTTTCTCTTCTCTCCTTACCTCCTCTCTACTAAATGAAAGAAATTTGTTTCTTTCTTTCTATCTTCTCTCTACTCAATCCACTTTCTTCTTTTCTACCGAAAATTAATCTCTGAAAGTCTTTTTTGGGTAATTGATTAAATTTTATTCCCTAATTATCTCTCGAAAATCTTAGTGTCTATAATCTACTGATAATTCTAGAAGGGGAATAGACTACACATGACTCATGAGGCATTGTTGTGTAAAAAAATTCTAAAACTAAAATAAAATAAAATTTATTAAAAAAATATTATAAACTAATAATACTACTATTGTAGAGAATAAATTTAATATTTTTAAGAGAGAATGAAATTATTTTTGGGTAAATAAATGTATAGGCTGTAAAAAAGAGAGGCCGCAAACCAGAAAGCCCATTCGACAGAAAGTGTAACTCAGCCCAGCGGAATCGCTCACCGGAAATGATTAATATAGCCTTTTTAACGGTCTACTGTTCGACCTTTTGGACATGGAAAGTTTGAGCCTTTTTGTATGTTGGTTCAACTTAACTTGGCTGAACTACAAAGAAGCCCAACACACTCCTTTTTACTATATCTATAATATTGCTTTAACTTCTTTTTTAAAGAAAAAAAAAAATAAAGTAAAATATTCAGCCCAGGAGATATCAAATCGAAGGGCGCAAATCCTCTTATGTAATTATTCCCGCTGTCCACTGTCTTGTGGCCTTTGTTTGGTAACGTCTTCGTAAAACAAATACTAAGTCCGCGTTTGATAATTATACCATCATTTATAAATAACATTTCACTAATATTTATAAGTAACATCATAGGAATTTAAAAAGTAATATCACCATTTGTAAAATGGAACATCACCACTTAGGTAATATATAAGTGTGTGTGTGTGTATATATATATATATGCACATATAAAAGAACGCTTTGAGACTAAGGTGCTGAATATATATAAGTATATATATAACAACACCATGTTGAGTTGAGTTAGATTTATGTGTGACTATTAGTTTTTCAGTACTATGTAAATACTTTTTTTTTATGGTAAATGTGGTGAGTTTGGCAATTAATATTAAACTTTGCCAAATTTTTTCTTTTGATGGTAAAGACGGTGAGTGTGGCAATTAATATTAAATTTTGCCAATTTTTTTTCAAATATATGTTAAATAATTTATACCTAAGTATATGTTTTTTTAATATTTGAAAGGAAAAAAAAAAAAAAAAAAATGGCTCTTTTCATTATTTTTTAGAAATATCAAGTGTTTTGTTTGTTATCTAAAGTTAATCCAAGTAACTTTAATTTTGGTTTAAATTATTTAAATTAACATGTTAAAGTGTTTTTAAAATACTTTAATTTCAAATAATAACATAAATGATATGTTGAATTGAGTTACATTTATATGTGATATTATTTAGTCTGCATTATGTGCATACCTTATTTTGAGGGTGAAGATGATTTATTTTGTTAATTTAGCTGTCAACAACCTTTACTATTTAAGTGGTGATGTTGCCCTTTTACAACTGATGATGTTACTTTTGTTGTCCAAAAATACAGTCTAATTATACAATATATTATAGTATTATTTATTTAAATATTATTTGAAAATATAATGTATATATATATAATTCTTATTATAAAATAATAATCTATAAATATATAATTTATTATAATTGTAAAATAATAATCTATAAATATATAATTTATTATAATTGTAAAATAATAATCTATAAATATATAATTTATTATAATATACAGTTTAATATAATCAAATAAAACTATAAAATAAATGAACTTGATTAAAAGTCGAGGTTAGAATTTGATTCTATATCCTTAAGACAGATTCGCCCTGCTATGGTGCTAACGGACTCAGTGGCGTCTATTTCTCAGAATACAACAACTTGTCTTCCTTCAATAGTAGCACTGCAAACCAAAGGAATAGGCGAACCGGCTCGGTTTAGTACTCTCTGACTCGAACTCGGAATCGGAGTGACTGATTAAGGCTCGAACCCAAGTACTAAGACTCGAACCTACAGACTAAAGAGAGAAAGAGGAAGAAGAAAATTCAGAAGAAGAGAAGAATTCTCTGAATTTTTTGTGTGATTTGCAAATAATCCAAAGGATGGAATTTATAGGTTGCAAGGTGTCTTTTCGGGTGGGTGTAACCATGGGTTATGATGGTTCGGAAAAAGGTGCAACCCTTTGTAAAAAACTAAAAAGTGGTTTTTTAATTTAAATTCAAAAACTAACCACCCAAAAAACCCACCCATTTGTGAAACCCATTTAAATAAGTCCAGTCCAAAAATAGGCCCAATCTAAAATTTCATTTAATAAAAAGAATAATTCGGACTTTACAATTAGGCTCAAGCCCAAGCCTAAATCCAAGCCCAAGCTTGACTTATTTAAACTTCAATTGGTTTCAACATTTTTTCTATTTAGGCTTATCAAACACTTCACTTTGGATCTAATCTCTCATTCACCTGGAAACGGATTTGAGAAAGTAAATATACCACGTTCATCTTCTTGCGGAGAGGAACGCGCTCGTCTATAGATCCGTAAAAAATTCTTAGTGAAATTTATTCCAATTCTCATCCGAAATTTTTGTTTTTAATACCCTCGTTTCTAACAACTTTTTAGATTCCTATAACGTTAATTATAAATGGTGGTGAAATGTTATTTATAAATGGCGATGTAATTTATCAAACATGGTCTCAATGTCTCTTAGCAGAAGAATGATGTGACCAAATATGGACCGCTTAAAAATTATAGCAGAAACCACATGAGAACCTCATTACAGAGGATTCGCGCCCTAAATTAAATACTCTAACATATCTAGGACAACAAAACCAAATAGAATAAAGATGACCAGTCTGAAAATGGAAACAATAAAATTAACAAACTTATAACTAGCGTGAAGACATTTAAAAAAAAAAAAAAAATAGGACTTAGTGGTCATGTTTAAAATTGAAGAACAAAAAGTAGACATTACAGGTAATTTCACATACTATATCATAGTTTTTTTCGAATGGTTACTATATCATAGTTGTTGATGCACGATTCTATCACGATCTAAACCCAAATGTCGTTCCTGCAAGAGAAGAGAGATGGTGACCAAGATTGGATCCATCGGTGTCGGCGGGTACCCTTCGAAGATCTAGTTTTCAAAGTTTTCATATTAAATAAACAAATTCTACATTTAATTTCCCATCACCTTGTTAGTCGACTCTTTTTTATAGAGTGTGAACCAATGTTTTTGTCATGATCTCAGGAGAAATTTTGGGAGACCAGATCATCAGATCGTAATCGTCCCATTTAAAATTCGAACTATCGCATTGCCTTATCTATTTACTTTATGATAATTGTTGGATTAGCTTATCTCTTCAATTGAATTTGAACTATTCTCTTTTTCCCTTATCAGTTGTTTTCCATTCCCAAGCTCTTGCTTGTTGAGCATCAGGGTTTCCAAGTAAATCTCTCATTTTTGTTTTAGTTTTTCAAGTAGTAATCAACTTAGGCAATTTTTTTTTTTTTTTTTTTTAAGCAAGCTCGGTAGTCCAAGTCTAGCATATATGATTGATTTCATCTCATCTCGTTCCTTTAATACGCAAAGTTGTTGTATTTAACTAATCCTTTAATTAGAGGTAGGTTCAATAGAATTTTCCAACTTTCATTCAACTTATCCTTTAATAAGGGAAATATATTTTAGGAGCTTCACCCACTACGCCCTTTAATAAGAAAAGTATATAAGGGAAGTATATCTTACAAGTATCACTCAACTCGCCCTATAATGAGGGAAGTTATTTTCCTGAGCTTCATGAGGTTGTCCTTTAATAAAGGAGTATATTTTCTGATCTTCGTGAGCTCGCCCTTTAATAGGGGAATAGATTTTTTGACTTTCGTGAACTCTTCCTTAGAAGGGAAATATGTTTACATGAGCTTTCATTCTTACTAATGGATTAGAGTTTTTTTTTTTTTTTTTTTTTTTTTTTTTTTTTTTTTTTTTTTTTTTTTTCGAGCTTCATGAACTAGCCCTTAGTAAGGAGTGGATTTGCCCAAGCTTTGTGAGCTCGCCTTTAATAAGGGAATGCGCTTTTTTTATATATTCGTTAACTTTGCCCGACCTTCGTAAACTCGCCCTTTAATAAGTGATAAACCAAGAAAGGGAGGGGGTGAATTGGTTTATGTCACTTCCTTTTCAATACTCTAGGTCATTCTCAGCTAACATGAACCAAAACAGTGAGTACAAACTTGTGTAGAGATGAATAAACTGCTTAAAACCTAATTCCAACCAAGTGTGTGATGAAAGTCCTCAATCATTAAACCACTTGACAACCCTATGTGGGGTTAAAAAACCATGAAACTGTGGGAGCTCACCCTTCTTCCACTATAAATGATTGAATTATTACAGACACATCTGCCTCACACACAATCATACACCAATGCTCACTACAAGCATACTCAACAATCCCCCTATCCTAAGCACCCGCTGCTTGGACCAACACAGCCTCACAACACTCAATACAACATGAAAACAATGAATGCAAGCACATTTAAAGTTGTTAGGATAAAAGTTACAATCTGTAGCTAGAATGCATGCAGAAACACATAGCAGCTCAAAATAGTCACTCTGACAGCAGATCATGAGCTTTGAATGCTCAGAATTAGACAGCCTCTAATCATGCCTTTTCTATGAAGACACAGCTTCTATATGTTAAAATATACTTGCTCAAAAGATATTCTCAGGTAGATAAGCAAGATAATCAAGAAATACGACAATACCAACAAAGAAGATGCAATGAAATTCAAAAATAGAAATAGGTTAAATAATGGACAATATAGAAATTTTGTATTTATTACTTAAAAAAGTGCGTAACTTATGGAAAGTCGATCGAAAAACACGTTTTATTAGCTTTGGTCAGTCATTTTTAAAAGTCCGTATTCAGAAATTTTACCAAACGCTCTTTATTATTAGCAAAGGACTTTCTGGGCTTAGAAACCCGTTTTGAAGCTACAAAAAGCCTGCCAAACAAGCCCTAAAACAAGTTGATCATAAGTGGCCGTCTACATAGACAACTGCATATAAGTCCTCCATTTTTTTTTTTCTTTATATATATATATATATATGCAACACCCATGGGAGAGCAATGATCATAAGTGGCTGCCATTGGCAGCCGCTGAAACAATCAAAATTATTATTATTATTTTTTTATTCACTGTTTACTTTACCACCATCTCATGGTTAACATATAGAAAAATAAAATAGCACAGATTTATGCAAATAACATCTCTACATGCATATATCATTATCAAATACTCAAATCATAGTGATGAAAATGACGTAAGTTGCTCTGATACTAATTAAAGGCAAAAATGGAAGAGATTTAATCAAATTTTTGGATTGTAATCACGTGATTTTTCATGAAGAAGTACAAAATAATCTCGTATTTGACGATTATTCAATCGTACACAGGTATGAGATTATTTTGTACTTCTTGATTTGATAATATAAACTGAAAGAAAAATTAGTGATCTGTCATAATAGATAACGAGTTTTAAATTTTGATTCAATTTGATTACTTAAATTGGCATTTGAAGAAAATTAATGGCTGTTAATTGTGCAAGACAACTGAAGAAAATGCTTAGGTTTCATATTATATATAGAGAGAGTTAATAGGGTGTTAATTCTTGAATTTCCTCGTAGACCTCTAATAAATGGTCCAGTGTGAGGTTTTATTTCATACCTGTTACATTACGTTTAAATAGTAAGTTTAGAATAAAGAGATAGATATTATGCGCTACAGAATATATATGTTACAAATTTATGATTATAAATTTTCATTAAATTTATTACTTCATGAATTTACAAGGTTATTAAGTAATCTTTGGAGAAATCTATATATATATATATATAAGAGATTTCGTAAAACCATGTATCGTCAGGTGTCTGATGGGGTAACCGGTATAGGCCAATATCTTTACCATCCTTCCTCTTGGGCGAAGATGGCTGATCGTCATCTTTTTCCGGCTCCGGCTTCTCTATCCTTCCGCCTTTAGTCCACACCGCTCCAACCTCCGTGAAGGAGGGAAGATAGTGTTGGGAAACGTGCTAGTTTTAAAAACTTTTCGAGGGATTTAAATTCATAGATCTTGATTCATCACATAGAGACAAGTTTTTTGCAAAAATAAAATATGATGTATCATTCAACTAAAAGATTGAATACTTACATCAAGGTATGAGTAAACCTCAGATCTTTCCTCTAGAGTGAATGTTCTCACTTATTGTAAATCCCTTTTGCTAGACATCTTTTCCATGGATCTCCATCTTCTTGGTAATGGTCTTGCCTTTAGGAATCACTCATAAGCCTCCATGAATGACCTTGGAAAATTAGGCTTGTGGGAGCCTCCATTAGATGAGAACATAAACCCTAATTTTCTAGAGAGAGAAAAGTTATTCCTTTTTTCTTCTCATCAAAATCCCCCTTAAAATATACATAGACCATGTATATTTATAGGCAACATAAAGGTAAAGAAAAGGAAACAACGAATCCTTCTCAATCTCTAATTTACATGTCTCAAATCTAATATGATTCCAATATCAAGTTGGGCTATGAGTGAGAATCCATTGGGCCTATTATTTTATTGGCTACAATGAATTAATGATTGGCCCGGTCCATGGACCCAATTAAATTAATTCATAAATTAATTTCTACTCCACTAAAAGAAATTAATTGAACTCCAATTAAATAATAAATAACATCTAAGTCAATATTGCACTTTGACCCCTCTATGCATAATTAGTTATCGAATAAATATAGCCATCAATCCGACTACTTAAACCTTTGATTATTTCTGGCTCGATCACAATAAAATGTTTGTTTGACAAAAATAATAATTTAATAAATAAATATATAATAAATCATTTTGTTTAAAATCATACGAAGGCCTTCGAATTTTCTTTGTGATCAACCATAATCAATACAAAATAAATACAAGTAGTAATGATGCAAATATTGAAAATATAACCCTCTAACTATTAATTACATAACTACCCGAAGTGTCGGTCTAAGGATCCCGAAGAATCCGCCGAACAAATCAAAGTAATTATTAATTAATAAAAGAGTCTATACTTTTCTCATGCTTAAGAGTCAAATACCATGACGGTGATAGGGAGTAATTGCATACGACGGCTCTCGCAATATATCTCAACCTAACGCGGATCCTGTTCAAGTCTTAATTAATTATGAGTCCATCCATAATTACCGACTATGAACAATTTATAATTACTATTTATATATCATGCATTGATTGCCATCACATACATATATATAAATATTTCTTGTAATTACATGGACACTATCAATTTCATAGTGAATCGAAATATAATACATTAAATTCACCAATTGTATAAAACATAAATATTTCAGAAACGTCAGGAACATATGTCAATTAATCCAAACAAGAATTTGCTATGCCAGGGCATATAAATCCCAACAGCTCCCACTTGCCCTCATAGCCAATTCAAATTGCACCTAACTCCAATGTTATCCAGATGATGATCAAAATTATTGATCAATGACACCTTTTGATAATGGATCAACAAAGTTGTGTTCCAATGCAATGTTCTAGATACAAGTACATTTTCTTGCCGGACAATATCATGTAGAACATGATACTTCCTATCAGTGTATTTTGTTCATCTATGGAACCTTGGGTAATTGGTTTGGACTACTTCTGCACTATTGTTGCAATATAGCTCGATAGGCAGGCTAGTATGCTCCACAACCTCTAAATCAGTGAGATCAAACCAATAGGCTTATATTGCCACCTTTAAGGCTGCAATATATTCCACCTGCAGGTTTGAGTCAACAGTTGAAATCTGCTTGACAATCTACCAACTGATTTTCCTTCCATTAAGTGAACATACACTAAGTCATGAACCTCATAGTATCTACTTCTGATTGAAAATCAGAACTAGCATACCTGACTAGGACCATATCATCACATCCATAAATGAGTATGATATCATTGGTTCTCCTTAGGTACTTAATGATATTTTTCACAATAGACCAGTTGTCAAGTCCAGTATTGGACTGATCTCTACTGACTATCCCTACTATGTAACGGATGTCCTGTTTGGTATAGACCATGGCATATATGAGACTCTTATATGCCGAAACATATTGTTCCAGTCTCATTTGCTCAATCTCCTTTGATAGTCTTGAAAAACTACTTACTAGAGAGAGCCATCCATATCAATAAAGCAAGAACTCATTCTTTGAGTTATGCATACCAAACCTGGTTAAAACTTTATCAATGTAGGATTATTAAGATAAGCCTATTTTCCTTTTAACCTGATCTTGCAAAAGTTTGATCCTAGGAATCTAGCTTACATCTTGAAAATCCTTCATTTAAAAGTAATTGAACAACTACCTCTTTATTAATGACAAAACTTCCACATCATTCTAAATGAGTAGGATGTCATCAATATATATAGAATTAGAAAAATAATGACATTCCCTTGTACACTCATGATTTATTCACTAAGAAATCTTCTGGTATCTATTTGTAGATTAACTTACCTTCCATAGGAATCACTCTACTAGAAAGTTCTACAAGATCCCAGAATTTATTAGAATACATAGATTCCAACTCTGATTTCATAGTAACTCACCAAAACGATCTGTATCCACATCGGTTCACGCTTCCGTGTAGCTTACTGGGTCCAACTCATGTTTAATAGGGATGTCCATAATGGTCTCACCTAAAAACATGATTCTGTCGAATTGGATGATAATCCTCCCACTACATCAATGTACCGATGCAGAAATCGATGATGCTAACGCATTAATAGGGAATTCATATATTATTCTCAATCTCTATAATAAGTGTGTTCACTTGTGGTACATCTGGTACTCTTACCATATTCTCTAACACTATGCTACTAGGTATGTGATTCATAATATGATTCTCTTATAGATAAACAGTGAGTATAAACAATCAACTTTTATCATTGAGATCATAAAATAATCCATTCTAGTGACTTTTAGAGTAGCTATCAAATCTATCATGCGTATGATCTGTTTCCAACTTACTTGTCCATATCAAGCGCACATGTGCAAGACTACCCCATATGTGCATATGATTCAAACTAAGATTTAGTCAAAAACACAGCTCAACGGTATCCTTGAGACAGACTAAGATGGAATGCAGTTCATAATGCGCATCGATGTTATTAACGCTAAACTCTTAAATGAAAGAGATAATGTAGCATAGCTGATCATAGATCTAACCATGTTAAGTGGAATTCTGTTATTCCTATTTGACACCTAAATTAATTTAGCGTCAATTGCGGAAAACTGGTACACAACACCCTCATTGACCATATAGTCTTTGCACTATCCCAAGAAATACTCAAATACTCGATCAGATCGAAGTGTCTTGATAAGTTTACCTAATCTGTGCTCCACATCAGTCTTGACCTTTTCGGAATATACCAAAAGTATAAGACTTGTGTCGCAACAAGTAAATTTTTTCAAAACGTGAGTAATCTTGATTGGATGTTCATAAGACTACACGTGTACGTGTGTACCGACTCCAATTGTTCTTTATGTCTATTTCATTTGGCTGATTAAGCCCTTAGAGTTATCTATCCTTCAAAACAAGATTCACAAGTTTGGTTTAGGCTCCTCTGCCTCACTAGGTAATAAACCTTCTTTAACCAATCTTTAAATCTCATTTTGATTGATTATAACTCAAAAATAGACACCAAAAATACAATGAGTCAGGAATAACAAATTTTCTCTTAACATTCAATCTAGAAGATGCAACATTAGTTTCTACATCCTGCAAATCTTAAGAGCTTGTGATTATAGTATATTAACCATCTTTCAATGCACCAGAAGCAATCGCATATCTATTCAATTTTATAAAACCAGTTTTACAAAATAACGATCTAGTTTTTATAAACCACAAGTGAAACAAAAATTAGATAGCGTCTAACCACTGTGCATAAAGATGATTCTCTAATACTAATATCCTCATACTCTCTAATTTCAGATGTAATACTCCCACTGACTTAACTAAAACCTTGACATCAGGTCAAAAGATAAATATATTTCCATATCATCAAGGCTTCTGGATTCCTGAAATCCTTACAATAAATTGCAAACATGTTTAGTGGCTCCAGAATCTATCCATCAGGAATCAATAGATACAACCACATAACATGGCTCAATGATTAAATATATATTTTCCTATGCCACGTCATTGCTTAGACAGTTTGTCCTTTAGTGTCTTAGTTAACGACAAAAGAAACAGTTTTCTTCGCCCTCAACATACACTGCCTTATTCCCTTTAACCTTTTTGAATACCCATGTTCTGTGCTAGTCTAGTCCTATTATCATCCTTCTTCTGTGCTTTGCCCTTCCACTTGGGCCTAGAAGAAGATGGTATAGACTAGGTTAGATTGATAGGAACGCCCATACTCTTGATTATCCCTTCATCTGTTACCAATTCTATAAGAATATCAGCGAGTGTGAACTCAAACTGATTCCTTATTTAGTTCACTATAACAGAATCGAACGAGTTTGGTAACAAGACAATAATCATGTCAACTTGAAACTTACCACCCAAGTCAGCCCTATTGATCTCCAGCTAATTTTAAATAATAAACAATCATTTTTCAAAATTCGGTTTCATACTGGAGTTCCTTAGGCTATCTTGATGCTATTCAAGTCTGACATAGTACTTTGGCATACTCTCTATCTAATCTCACCAAAACATTTTATTGACATTTAACATGATGCTTGAAAAAAATAAAATAATACAAATGTTAGCTTTGGAGTATATTCGAGCTAAACTCTAGAATATTGCACCAAGTCATATCATTTGTCTTATCTAATTTATTAAAAGCATTAATGTCAAATTTGGTATCTCAAAGTAAAAGAGATAGGTATAGGAGTAATAAACACATTTTGTACCCTTACGTTGTGAATAAAATATCTAAGTTCATTTTCCAGTCATTATAAATAAGGTCCAATATCATAGAATATGTAAGCAAGCAGATAAACTGGATGAGACATAATTAATCTGAATATAAATACATTCATACAATATGCAAGGTGAACTATTAATAATGTCATGCATATTTAAAATTAAAATGAGCTTGTTAACCATATAATACAATAAATCTCAATCGAACAAGAGATCATTATCATTATTGGTGAACAATCCCTTTTAATTAATGCAGGTCCCTCAACTCTGTAGCATAATAAATCAACTAATCAATATGTCAATAACTTATCCTGTTGGAGGAGTTCATTATTACTATTATTGAGATTCATTTGCTATTAAGCGAGCACTTCCATTAAAATAATAATATGTGGGTCCCTTAACCACTGCATGAAAAATCGAATAACCAATACGCCAATAACTTATTCGGTTGGCGAAGTTCATTATTGCTATTGGCGGGCAAATCCCATCATTTCCATATCTCTTAAGACAATGCCTTATCTATCATATGAAATGATTCCCGATTTAATTTAGCCTTTCTAAAATCACCTAGTATAGACCACTTCGTTGGGAAGCTAACACTATTGATTTTAGATTGAGTGTATAACGTTATTAAAACTCTAACGAAAAATCAAACATTAAATATGTTGTCATTATAATCTAGACTCTTTAAATCATGCGTAGGGCCTTATTTTTAAAGATCTAATTACAATGAACATTTAATATTTGTATTTTCATGAGACAACCATTCTTGTAATATTAAGACTCTTCAAATCATGCGTGGGGCCTTCTTTTTGAAGATCTAATTATAATGGTGTTAATAACAAAGGCCATGGGGCAATGTATAAAAATCCCCGCTCCCACTCAATTTTTAATCATTCATAATTAGGGTTTTGAATTTATTTATTCACATGATATAATGCATGCAAAATGTCTTGATTTTAATCCAATTAAATTTAGAAAATATTTGGACTTTAAATGATTCACTAATATTTAATTTGAAGCACACTTTTAAAAAAAAAAAATAATAATAATTTACAAAAAATAATTTTGCGTTTCCCAATAAGTGCCCTCAAATTAATTAGTAATCAAATCCAATTCATTTTCATAATTTAACTAATATAAATCAAGCTATTTAAATAAATATCATGGATCCAATGCATGAACAATAATTAATTAACAATTATATATTCCATGCATTTCATACATCGCATAAATCAATAAATAACAGATAAAACAAATAAAATGGCCAATGGATTTAGCTTTTAACATTTAATTGCTCTAATCACTGCGCGAAGATCTTCCATCAGCTTGCAAACACCCACATAAGGTTGGTACGCACCAGGAGAAGCAAAACACGGCTTGGAACGCGCCTGGAGAGTGTCCAGCATGTCCCCACGCGCTCCCACGCGCTAGGGGAGTGGACAGGAAGTCTCCACGCGCTACTGGAAAGTTCCAGCGCGTGCCACGCGCTCCCACGCGCCTGCACGCGCTGGGGAGTGCTTGCAGCGCGTGTCACGCGCTTGCACGCGCTGCCATGCGCCGGCACGCGCGTGCTTGTAACTGCCAGCGCGTGGACGCGCTGGCACGCGCTAGTTGGCGACTCCAGCCAATGCGCGTGTACTCACGCGCTGTACCACTGGGTGCGCACCAATAGACATGTAGGCGCGCTGCATGTGATAATTCTTCAGCAATGATCTTGATCCAACGGCATCTGGTACGCGCGCATGTGAACCGCGCTGCACCGGATCATCCGACCACTTCCGGCACTTCGCTTGCCGCCGGTGATGCTCTGGACGACGGAATTTCGCCGGAAAACCGCCGATATTGCCAGGAAAAATTAATAAAAATTTCCAGAAATTAATTTAAGCCCAAAAAATTCCAGAAAAATTTTGAAAAATTCTAGAAAAATTCCGGAAAATTACTGAAGCCTAATTTAACCCTCTTGGACCTTCTTGAAGCTTCATAGCATCCTTTGATGAATATTACATGGCTTTAAAAATATTTACAATTTGAAATACAATGGAAAAAATTAAATTACATCATTGAACTTTCAAATGGCTAAATCGAAACCTTAATTACATTCATTCAAAAATAAAATTACATTCAATTAACCTATAAGCTTTATCCATGGCCCAAACATACATAAACATCATTCAATCACAAATATACATATATCATGATCATATATAAAACATACACATATGCATATATAAATTTGGATCCATGAATGATGATTTTCATAAAATCATGATCTCTAATAATGAATCAAACCATGCTCTGATACCACTGTTGGGAAACGTGCTAGTTTTAAAAACTTTTCGAGGGATTTAAATTCATAGATCTTGATTCATCACATAGAGACAAGTTTTATGCAAAAATAAAATATGATGTATCATTCAACTAAAAGATTGAATACTTACATCAAGGTATGAGTAAACCTCAGATCTCTCCTCTAAAGTGAATGTTCTCACTTATTGTAAATCCCTTTTGCTAGACATCTTTTCCATGGATCTCCATATTCTTGGTAATGGTCTTGCCTTTAGGAATCACTCATAAGCCTCCATGAATGACCTTGGAAAATTAGGCTTGTGGGAGCCTCCATTAGATGAGAACATAAACCCTAATTTTCTAGAGAGAGAAAAGTTATTCCTTTTTTCTTCTCATCAAAATCCCCCTTAAAATATACATAGACCATGTATATTTATAGGCAACATAAAGGTAAAGAAAAGGAAACAACGAATCCTTCTCAATCTCTAATTTACATGTCTCAAATCTAATATGATTCCAATATCAAGTTGGGCTATGAGTGAGAATCCATTGGGCCTATTATTTTATTGGCTACAATGAATTAATGATTGGCCCGATCCATGGACCCAATTAAATTAATTCATAAATTAATTTCTACTCCACTAAAAGAAATTAATTGAACTCCAATTAAATAATAAATAACATCTAAGTCAATATTGCACTTTGACCCCTCTATACATAATTAGTTATCGGATAAATATAGCCATCAATCCGACTACTTAATTAATATATTTATTTTGATACCTTTGATTATTTCTGGCTCGATCACAATAAAATGTTTGTTTGACAAAAATAATAATTTAATAAATAAATATATAATAAATCATTTTGTCTAAAATCATACGAAGGCCTTCGAATTTTCTTTGTGATCAACCATAATCAATACAAAATAAATACAAGTAGCAATGATGCAAATATTGAAAATATAACCCTCTAACTATTAATTACATAACTACCCGAAGTGTCGGTCTAAGGATCCCGAAGAATCCGCCGAACAAATCAAAGTAATTATTAATTAATAAAAGAGTCTATACTTTTCTCATGCTTAAGAGTCAAATACCATGACGGTGATAAGGAGTAATTGCATACGACGGCTCTCGCAATATATCTCAACCTAACGCGGATCCTATTCAAGTCTTAATTAATTATGAGTCCATCCATAATTACCGACTATGAACAATTTATAATTACTATTTATATATCATGCATTGATTGCCATCACATACATATATATAAATATTTCTTGTAATTACATGGACACTATCAATTTCATAGTGAATCGAAATATAATACATTAAATTCACCAATTGTATAAAACATAAATATTTCAGAAACGTCAGGAACATATGTCAATTAATCCAAACAGGAATTTGCTATGCCAGGGCATATAAATCCCAACAGATAGATGAGCCGACACGGAAGCAGATGCCAGTTAGCCATCTTCTCCGGGGAGGAAGGATGGTAATTTGTGCGCAGGGCGGACATGTGTTTCTGTGGAAGATGTTGAATAATTGGCTTGTGTTTTTTAAATTCTCATGATGAATTACATATTTTTTGTTTTTTTTTTTAAAGCTAATATTATGTGTTTCACTCAAAGAAGAGGATTTTGATCGAAGTTTGTATGCCCGGTTCAATCCTTATTGGGATTAATTTGGGATCAGTCTAATAGAATTAGGGACGAATTGGGGAAGGGATTGAGTTTGAAAAGGATGTTGATCGAAGTTTGTAGGCCTAATCCAAATTAATCCTTGGGATCATCCTAATAGAATTAGGTACGAATTGAGGAAAGGATTGAGTTTGAAACGTGCAAGATTAATAATTAATATATAAATAAATATTCATTTACTATTTATAATTTTTATTTTGCTTTAAATTTTAACAAAATTTTTGTTATTATTATTGTTTATTAGTTTATTATACTAAAAAAAGTTTACAAAATCTATCTTAAATGTTTGAATTGTTTTTCTTAAAAAATGTATATCGCACCCCGGATGCCAAATGTCTGGATTTGGAAAAAGATTTTTATAGGTTGGACCGATTTGGGAAAGGGCGTCCCAACCTATATATGATATGGAAGTGGTAATTTTTTTTTATAATTATTATTATCATATATTTTTTTTATTTATTTATTTTAGGTAAATCAAATTCATTAAAAGGAAAAAACCTGTACAAGGGGGAGGGGCTAAAGCCCAAGGCCCGAAGGCAACAAGCCCATGAGGCCATAAAAAGGCCCAGCCAAGCAGCAGAAACTAAAACCAACACCACAAAAACCCGTTGCTACTGCAACTAGAGAACACAGTTGCAGCAGCAACAAGAACCAGCAAGACACACTAATGCCCCTCACCAAAAACAGAACTAGGTAAACTCCAAGCAGCTGCAATAGATCTCGCAGCCTTCAAATCACGCAGTTTGCAGGACAAGAGACGGTTCCTAACATCATTGTAGATCAGTTTAGTAACTGAAGCAGCAGAGGCAACTTGATTCATGGCATGTCGCCTATTTCTCTCTTTCCATATGAAGTAGACAGTTGTAGTAAGGCAGAGCTTGTATACATAAGCATCTGGAGCTTTAGTTCCATCCCTCCACCTAGACACGATCCAGTTGGTAATGTCATATAAGTTAGAATCCCCAACATAAATTCCACAAAGGTGTTGGAAAAACATCCACACCTCCGAAGCAAAACTACATTTGAAGAAAAGGTGTTGATGACTCTCAGCATCAGCAAGGCACAGAGAGCAGTAATTTGGAACAATTTTCTTTGCCAGGGCTGGGCTGTCTCTAGTCTGGAGTTTGTGAGTGCGAGCAACCCAAGTAATGAACGAATACCTTGGGATATGATTTGAAATTACATGTAAATTTGTTGGGTGTTCAAGGGATTTCCATTTACCTGAACACATGTAAATCAACTGTGATGCAAACATTCATGTTGCTTACAATATCAACATATATGGATATATCTAAAGTTGACATTCCCTCTCTTAGTTGCATAATCTGACATCACATATGTATGATACACCAATTTTTTATTTTTTTATTTTTCAATTTTAGTTGGGTTTGCTTTCGGCACTGTTTGGACCAAGTTTATAGTAACATTGTAGATTCTAGGCACAAGCTAAAAGGCACATAGCGAACCACAGAAGTCCCTATCAAATCAAGGGTTACATATTTTAGCATCTATATCCGTATATCTAAAGGAACCTTCACCTTTTCATCTCTTTTTCTTCCTTTTTCATTAAACAATTTAAACCATGCAATCCAGACCACCTTCTCTTACATCTCTTTAGCTATATATATATATATATATATAAACACTCATAATCATAACTCAGTATATCACAAACCAAGCCTTACTACTAGCGAACTTACTTCATAACTTGCTAACATTTGCTCTACCTCCTATTTCGATCTCTAGCCCTTACATTGCCATCACACGTTCATCAACATATTTCCTAATCACTTGTAACCAACAACTGCATTAATATTGCAATTCTAGCTCTTGCACATTTTTTTAAGGAGATATATATATATATATATATATATATATGTATATATATATTTTAAAGCTAGGTTGTGACAGTTGGAATGGATCGTGTAATGAAATTGGGGTCCCAAAAGGCGGTGGTGATCTTCAGTAAGAGTTCATGTTGCATGTGCCATGCCATCAAGAGACTGTTTTACGAGCAAGGGGTGAGCCCAATGATTCACGAGCTCGAGAGGGAGGGAAATAGAGTGGGCTCTCATGAGGCTCGGGTGCAACCCTTCTGTGCCAACTGTGTTCGTTGGGGGTAAATTTGTGGGCTCTGCTAACACTGTCATGACCCTTCATCTTAACGGCTCACTAAAGAAGATGCTCAGCACTATGGCTCTAGTACTGTTGAATATCGAGCCCTAGGTACTGTGTGTGTGTGTGTTTTTTTTTTCTTTTTTTTTTAAATAAGATCAACTCAATTGTACCAAACTATATTTATTAATGTTCCCATACTTCTCTTCCTTCTTCTTCGTACCATAATTTGCACTAGATCTTCAAATAAAAATGGTCTTCACTAAGAGTAATTACAATGCTAATATTAGAATAATAATATATGGCCTTTGGCCTCTTGTTTTGTTTTGTTTTGTTAACAACTTAAAATTGTTTCTCTTAATGAGAGAAAATCAATATGTAAATAATTGAGTATAACTAATACTCATATCACCACCAAATAATTCTCAAATTTGATACCCAATTGTAGTTAAATTTTTAATTGATATATAATATTTAACTAATTAAGAAGTCGAATCCACATGGGAACATAGATAAATTTAAGGAGGTAGAGGTAACTACTATCCACCATATCCAATGACTCTTCCAATTTATCATGGGCAAGAAAAAGAGTAGATTTCATAATATGACACTGCCATCATAAATACAAGGATAAAGGTACTTGTAATAGTTGATCGACTGAGTGCACCGGCCGGAGAGTCTCTTTTTCAATATTATTACTATTACAATATTATTTGCAATAGTCTTTGCTAATGCCATCGTCAGCCATGTGGGCTACCACAACCTCGATCCTCAGCTGTAGCCATCAAGCCTCTTTGAGGAAGGGCTTGGGTGTGCTCAAACTCACCAAATATATATATATATATATATTATTAATATTAATCTACTCAAAAAAATATTAATCCACTTGACAATTTTTGAATCTGCACGTATTTGTAATATGCAGTCGTTCGTACATTTTGATCCAGCAGACTGAAGTTATTTAGTGCGGTCAACAAAGGACGTGGTCTGCTAAACTTGCATGATCTGTGAGTAATATAGATATAGTCTCTTTCTTACGGATCATTATATTGAAGATCTTATGGGTCAAATTTGAAGACATTATCTAACAGCTCCTAATTGAGTGGTCAACCATCTCTGAGATCCTTTGGTTAGAGTGCGTGTTGTCAAAAGAAGAATTGACAACTTAGGTATATAGGGTCTGTTAGATATATGCTAACTATATAGGCACAGATCAATCAAAATCTCTCTTTTTCTTTTTCTTTTTTTTTTTTTTTTTAAAAAAAAGAAAAAAATCTCTCTTCTCTGACCAAAATAATTACATACATATCCATATGCAATGAATAACCGTATCCATATACAATGAATATCACGGTTATCACAGACCATCATGGATAGTTGGATACAGTGAGTCGTTGAAGAGGGTGACTTGGGTTTAAGCTTTGAACCTGTTACAACTAAAAACGGGTGTCCGGAAGTTCTAAGAACGTGTAAACTGGCTAGACTCAGAAGTGTTGGGAGACGTGCTAGTTTTAAAATTTTTTTGAGGGATTTAAATTCATAAATCTTGATTCATTATATAGAGACAAGTTTCATACAAAAATAAAACATGATGTATCATTTAATTAAAAGATTGAATACTTACATCAAGGTTTGAGTAAATCTTAGATCTCTGCTCTAAAGTGAATGTTCTCACTTATTGTAGATCCCTTAGCAAAATGCATTCTCCTTGGATCTCCATCTTCTTGGTAATTGTTTTGCCTTTAGGAATCACTCATATGCCTTCATAAATGACCTTGGAAAACTAGGCTTGTGGGAGCCTCCATTAGATGAGAATATAAACCCTAATTTTCTAGAGAGAGAAAATTTATTCCTTTTTTCTTCTTATCAAAATCACTCCTAAAATATACATAGACCATGTATATTTATAGGCAACATAAAGGTAAAGAAAAGGAAACAACTAATCCTTCTCAATCTCTAATTCACATGTCTCAAATCTAATATGATTCCAATATCAAGTTGGGCTATGAGTGAGAATCCATTGGGCCTATTATTTTATTGGCTACAATGAATTAATGATTGGTCCGGTCCATGGACCCAATTAAATTAATTCATAAATTAATTTCTACTCCACTAAAAGAAATTAATTGAACTCCAATTAAATAATAAATAACCTCTAAGTCAATATTGCACTTTGACCCCTCTATGCATAATTAGTTATCGGATAAATAAAGTCATCAATCCGACTACTTAATTAATATATTTATTTTGGTACCTTTGATTATTTCTGGCTAGATCACAATAAAACATTTGTTTGACAAAAAATAATAATTTAAATAAATAAATATATAATAAATCATTTTGTCTAAAAACATACGAAGGCCTTCGAATTTACTTTGTGATCAACCATAATCAATACAAAATAAATACAAGTAGCAATGATGCAAATATTGAAAATATAACCCTCTAACTATTAATTACAGAATTACCCAAAGTGTCGGTCTAAGGATCCCGAAGAATCCGCCGAACAAATCAAAGTAATTATTAATAAATAAAAGAGTCTATAATTTTCTCATACTTAAGAGTCAAATGCTATGACGGTGATAGGGAGCAATTGCATACGACGGCTCTCGCAATATATCTCAACCTAATGCGGATCCAGTTCAAGTCTTAATTAATTATGAGTCCATCCATAATTACCGACTATGAACAATTTATAATTACTATTTATATATCACGCATTGATTGCCATCACGTACATATATATAAATATTTCTCGTAATCACAGGGACACTATCAATTTCATAGTGAATCGAAACATAATACATTGAATTCACCAATTATATAAATCATAAATATTTCAGATATGTCAGGAACATATGTTACTATAATCCAGATAGGAATTTGCTATGCCAGGGCATATAAATCCCAACAGCTCCCACTTGCCCTCATAGCCAATTCAAATTGCATCTAACTCTAATGTTATCCAGGTGTTGATCAAAACTATTGATCGACGATACCTTTGTTAATGGATCAACAAAGTTGTGTTCCAATGCAATGTTCTAGCCACAAGTACATTTTCCTGCCGGACAATATCATGTCGAACATGATACTTCCTATCAGTGTATTTTGTTCATCTATGGAACCTTGGGTCATTGGTTTGGACTACTTCTGCACTATTGTCGCAATATAGCTCGATAGGCAGGCTAGTATGCTCCACAACCTCTAAATCAGTGAGATTAAACCAATAGGCTTATTTTGCCGCCTTTAAGGCTGCAATATATTCCACCTGCAAGTTTGAGTCAACAGTTGAAATCTGCTTAACAATCTACCAACTGATTTCCCTTCCATTAAGTGAACATACCCTAAGTCATGAACCTCATAGTATCTACTTCTGATTGAAAATCAGAACTAGCATACCTGACTAGGGCCATATCATCACATCCATAAATGAGTATGATATCCTTGGTCCTCCTTAGGTACTTAATGATATTTTTCACAACAGACCAGTTATCAAGTCCAGTATTGGACTGATCTCTACTGACTATCCCTACTATGTAGCGGATGTCCTGTTTGGTATAGACCATGGCATATATGAGACTCTCATATGCCGAAGCATATTTTTCCAGTCTCATTTGCTCAATCTCCTTTGATAGTCTTGAAAAACTACTTACTAGAGAGAGCCATCCATATCAATAAAGCAAGAACTCATTCTTTGAGTTATGCATACCAAACCTGGTCAAAACTTTATCAATGTAGGATTATTAAGATAAGCCTAATTTCCTTTTAACCTGATCTTGCAAAAGCTTAATCCTAGGAATATAGCTTACATCTTGAAAATCCTTCATTTAAAAGTAATTGAACAACTACCTCTTTATTGATGACAAAACTTCCACGTCATTCTAAATGAGTAGGATGTCAACAACATATATATATAGAATTAGAAAAATAATGACATTCCCTTGTACACTTATGATTTATTCACTAAAAAATCTTCTGATATCCTTTTGTAGATTAACTTGCCTTCCATAGGAATCACCCTACTAGAAAGTTCTACAAGATCCCAGAATTTATTAGAATACATAGATTCCAACTCTGATTTCATAGTAACTCACCAAAACGATCTGTATCCATATCGGTTCACGCTTCCGTGTAGCTTACTGGGTCCAACTCATGTTTAACAGGGATGTCCATAATGGTCTCACCTAAAAATATGATTCTGTCGAATTGAATGATAATCCTCCCACTACATCAATGTACCGATGCAGAAATCGATGATGCTAACGCATTAATAGGGAATTCATATATTAATCTCAATTTCTATAATAAGTGTGTTCATATGTGGTACATCTGGTACTCTTACCATATTCTCTAACACTATGCTACTAGGTATGTGATTCATAATATGATTCTCTTATAGATAAATAGTGAGTGTAAACAATCAACTTTTATCATTGAGATCATTAAATAATCAGTCCTAGTGACATTTTAGAGTAGCTATCAAATCTATCATGCATATGATCTGTTTCCAACTTACTTGTCCATATCAAGCGCACATGTGCAAGACTACCCCATATGTGCATGTGATTCAAACTAAGATTTAGTCAAAAACACAGCTCAACGGTATCCTTGAGACAGACTAAGATGGAATGCAGTTCATAATGCGTATCGATGTCATTAACGCTAAACTCTTAAATGAAAGAGATAATGTGGCATAACTGATCATAGATCTAACCATGTTAAGTGGAATTCTATTATTCCTATTTGACACCTAAATTAATTTAGCGTTAATTGCGGAAAACTGGTACACAACACCCTCATTGACCATATAGTCTTTGCACTATCCCAAGAAATACTCAAATACTCGATCAGATCGATGTGTCTTGATAAGTTTACCTAATCTGTGCTTCACATCAGTCTTGACCCTCTCGGAATATACCAAAAGTATAAGACTTGTGTCGCAACAGGTAAATTTATCCAAAACGTGAGTAATCTTGATTGGATGTTCATAAGACTACACGTGTACGTGTGTACCGACTCCAATTGTTCTTTATGTCTATTTCATTTAGCTGATTAAGCCCTTAGAGTTATCTATCCTTCAGAACAAGATTCACAAGTTTGGTTTAGGCTCCTCTGCCTCACTAGGTAATAAACCTTCTTTAACCAATCTTTAAATCTCATTTTGATTGATTACAACCCAAAAATAGACACCAAAAAATACAATGAGTCAGGAATAACAAATTTTCTCTTAACATTCAATCTAGAAGCTGCAACATTAGTTTCTACATCCTGCAAATCTTAAGAGCTTGTGATTATAGTATATTAACCATCTTTCAATGCACCAGAAGCAATCGCATATCTATTCAATTTTATAAAACCAGTTTTACAAAATAATGATCTAGTTTTTATAAGCCACAAGTGAAACAAAAATTAGATAGCGTCTAACCTCTGTGCATAAAGATAATTCTCTAATACTAATATCCTCATGCTCTCTAATTTCAGATGTAATACTCCCACTGACTTAGTTACAACCTTGACATCAGGTCAAAAGATAAATATATATCCATATCATCAAGGCTTCTGGATTCCTGAAATCCTTACAATAAATTGCAAACATGTTTAGTGGCTCCAGAATCTATCCATCAGGAATTAATAGACGTAACCACATAACATGGCTCAATGATTAAATATATATTTTCCTATGCCATGTCATTGCTTAAACAGTTCGTCCTTTAGTGTTTTAGTTAGCGACAAAAGAAACAGTTTTCTTCGCCCTCAACATACACTGCCTTATTCCCTTTAACCTTTTGGATACCTATGTTTTGTGCTAGCCTAGTCCTATTATCATCCTTCTTCTTTGCTTTGCCTGTCCACTTGGGCCTAGAAAAAGATGGTATAGACTAGGTTAGATTGATAGGAACGCCCATACTCTTGATTATCCCTTCATCTGTTACCAATTCCATAAGAATATCAGCGAGTGTGAACTCAAACTGATTCCTTATTTAGTTCACTCTAACAGAATCGAATGAGTTTGGTAACAAGGCAATAATCATGTTAACTTGAAACTTACCACTCAAGTCAGCCCTATTGATCTCCAGCTAATTTTTAAATAATAAACAATCATTTTCCAAAATTCGATTTCATACTGGAGTTCCTTAGGCTATCTTGATGCTATTCAAGTCTGATATAGTACTTTGGCATACTCTCTATCTAATCTCACCAAAACATCTTATTGACATTTAACATGATGCTTGAAGAAAATAAAATAATGTAAATGTTAGCTTTGGAGCGTATTCGAGGTAAACTCTAGAATATTGCACCAAGTCATCTCATTTGCCTTATTTCACTTATTCAAAGCATTAATGTTCTCTTGGGTATCTTAAATAAAAGGATTGGGTTTAGGAGTAGTAAATACATTTGTACCCTTACGTTGTGAATAAAATATCTAAGTTCCTTTCTCAGTCAATATTAATGCGATCCAGTTACATTGAATATGTAAGCAAGCAGATAAACTGGATTAGACATAATTAATCTGAATATAAATGCATTCATACAATATGCAAGGTGAATTATTAATACTGTCATGCATATTTAAAATTAAAATGAGTTTGTTTACCACATAATATAATAAATCTCAATTGAACAAGAGATCATTATCATTATTGGTGAACAATCCCTTTTAATTAATGTGGGTCCCTCAACTCTGTAGCATAATAAATCAACCAATCAATATGTCAATAACTTATCCTGTTGGAGGAGTTCATTATTACTATTGTAGAGATTCATTTGCTATTAGGTGAGCACTTCCATTAAAATAATATGTGGGTCCCTTAACCACTGCATGAAAAATCGGATAACCAATACACCAATAACTTATTCGGTTGGCGAAGTTCATTATTGTTATTGGCGGGCAAATCCCTTCATCTCCATATTTCTTAAGACAATGTCTTGTCTATCTATATGAAATGATTCCCGATTATGTTTAGCCTTTCTAAAATCACCTAGTGTAGACCACTCCGTTGGGGAGCTAACACTATTGATTTTAGATTGAGTGTATAACGTTATTAAAGCTCTAACGAAAAATAAAACATTAAATATGTTGTCATTATAATCTAGACTTTTTAAATCATGCGTAGGGCCTTATTTTTAAAGATCTAATTACAATGAACATTTAATATTTTTATTTTCATGAGACAACCATTCTTGTAATATTAAGACTCTTCAAATCATGCGTGGGGCCTTATTTTTGAAGATCTAATTACAATGGTATTAATAACGAAGGCCATGGGGTAATGTATAAAAATCCCCGCTCCCACTCAATTTTTTTAATCATTTATAATTAGGGTTTTCATTTTATTCAAATACATGATATGATGCATGCAAAACGTCTTGATTTTAATCCAATTAAATTTAGAAAATATTTGGACTTTAAATGATTCACTAATATTTAATTTGAAGCACACTTTAAAAAAAAATAATTACAAAAAATAATTTTGCGTTTCCCAATAAGTGTCCTCAAATTAATTAGTAATCAAATCCAATTAATTTTCATAATTTAACTAATATAAATCAAGCCATTTAAATAAATATCATGGA
This sequence comes from Cornus florida, assembly GCF_030987335.1. NCBI lineage: Eukaryota > Viridiplantae > Streptophyta > Magnoliopsida > Cornales > Cornaceae > Cornus > Cornus florida. Next base: position 36,582,361 of record NW_026775571.1, on the reverse strand, counting down.
TCCAATGCATGAACAATAATAATTAGCAATTAATTATTTCATGCATCACATACAACAATAAATGACAGATAAAGCAAATTAAATGGCCAATGGATTCAGCTTTTAACATTTAATTGCTCTAAGTATTGCGCGAGGATCTTCCATCAGCTTGCAAACACCCGCAGGAGGTTGATACGCGCTAGGAGAAGCAAAACATTGCTTGGAACGCGACTGGAGGGCCCCACACGCGCTCACATGCGCCTGGGGCATGCTGCAGGTGAAGGCACGCGCCCCCACGCACTGGCACGCGCCTGGGGCGCGTGAGACTCGCCCCCACGCGCTGGCACGCCCGTGGGGCGCGTGGGACGCGCCTCCACACACCTGCACGCGCGTGGAGGTCTTATACCCTTGGCTGGCCCGTGCAATGCACGCGCCAGCATATGTCACCTCCTAGCGCGTGTTCCTCACGCGCCAGGCTCACCCCACAGGCACCACATCTGATTCTAGCCTCCTTCGACGCCTCTTCTCGCCGCCGGCGATGCTCCGGCCACCGGAAAAACGCCGAAAAATTCAGAAAAATCAGAAAAATTCCCAAAAAATTAAATTAAGCCTCAAAAAATTCCAAAAAATTCGGAAAAATTCCAGAAAATTACTGAAGCATAATTTAACCCTTTTGGACCTTTTTGAAGCTTCATAGCATCTTTTGACGAAGATTACATGGCTTTAAAAATATTTACAATTTGAAATACAATGGAAAAAATTAAATTACATCATTGAACTTTCAAACGGCTAAATCAAAGCCTTAATTACATTCATCCAAAGATAAAATTACATTCAATATTCCTATAAGCTTCATCCATGGCCCAAAACACATATCATCATCCATTCACAATTATACATACATCATCATGTATCAATATATATCAATATATTAATTCATACATTAACATACATCAATAAATAAATATATGCATATCAAAATTGGATCCATGAATGATGAATTTTCATAAAATCATGATCTCTAATAATGAATCAAACCATGCTCTGATACCACTGTTGGGAAACGTGCTAGTTTTAAAAACTTTTTGAGGGATTTAAATTCATAGATCTTGATTCATTACATAGAGACAAGTTTCATGCAAAAATAAAACATGATGTATCATTCAATTAAAAGATTGAATACTTACATCAAGGTTTGAGTAAACCTTAGATCTCTCCTCTAAAGTGAATGTTCTCACTTATTGTAAATCCCTTAGCAAAATGCATTCTCCTTGGATCTCCATCTTCTTGGTAATTGTTTTGCCTTTAGGAATCACTCATATGCCTCCATGAATGACCTTGGAAAACTAGGCTTGTGGGAGCCTCCATTAGATGAGAACATAAACCCTAATTTTCTAGAGAGAGAAAATTTATTCCTTTTTTCTTCTTATCAAAATCACCCCTAAAATATACATAGACCATGTATATTTATAGGCAACATAAAGGTAAAGAAAAGGAAACAACTAATCTTTCTCAATCTCTAATTCACATGTCTCAAATCTAATATGATTCCAATATCAAGTTGGGTTATGAGTGAGAATCCATTGGGCCTATTATTTTATTGGCTACAATGAATTAATGATTGGCCCGGTCCATGGACCCAATTAAATTAATTCATAAATTAATTTCTACTCCACTAAAAGAAATTAATTGAACTCCAATTAAATAATAAATAACCTCTAAGTCGATATTGCACTTTGACCCCTCTATGCATAATTAGTTATCGGATAAATAAAGCCATCAATCCGACTACTTAATTAATATATTTATTTTGGTACCTTTGATTATTTCTGGCTAGATCACAATAAAACATTTGTTTGACAAAAAATAATAATTTAAATAAATAAATATATAATAAATCATTTTGTCTAAAAACATACGAAGGCCTTCGAATTTACTTTGTGAACAACCATAATCAATACAAAATAAATACAAGTAGCAATGATGTAAATATTGAAAATATAACCCTCTAACTATTAATTACATAATTACCCAAAGTGTCGGTCTAAGGATCTCGAAGAATCCGCCGAACAAATCAAAGTAATTATTAATTAATAAAAGAGTCTATAATTTTCTCATGCTTAAGAGTCAAATGCTATGACGGTGATAGGGAGCAATTGCATACGACGGCTCTCGCAATATATCTCAACCTAATGCGGATCCAGTTCAAGTCTTAATTAATTATGAGTCCATCTATAATTACCGACTATGAACAATTTATAATTACTATTTATATATCATGCATTGATTGCCATCACATACATATATATAAATATTTCTCGTAATCACAGGGACACTATCAATTTCATAGTGAATCGAAACATAATACATTGAATTCACCAATTATATAAATTATAAATATTTCAGATATGTCAGGAACATATGTCACTATAATCCAGATAGGAATTTGCTATGTCAGGGCATATAAATCCCAACAAGAAGCTCCTACAACGATCCAACCTGCGACTTCATAGAACTTCAACATTGATGGACATCGGCGAGTGCGTCAAGAAGTTTCACCCATGAAAAACCCATGAGCTTTGGAACAGACCGACAAATCAACTGGAGAGAGCTTCAGCGACTAACAAAATTCAAATTGGAAATTCAAATCCGTTTCCTTGAATAGGTTGGCCAGAGCCGATTTATTACGGTATTGCCAAATACTACTTCTAATGTAGGCAACTCTTGGTAACGGTTCTTTCTCATCTTCTATTGGTCTATTATCTCCTTTGATTTTAGTTGTCTACTTTAATCAGTTGCATTGGACAGCCAAGCTATATTGAAATTTTCTTTGTTTAGAAGAAGATTCCTTTATATGTAAATCATTGTTCAAAATTACAAGTAGCAAATTAGACTGCAATGGAAAATAAACTAGACTAGAAGCTCTAAGATCATCCATCACTATGGAAAACCTTAAATTGATGCAATAACATTGTAAATGAGGGAAAATAAGATCTCTTGAGTTTTTGGTCAATATCTTTACCATCCACTTTTCACAGCAACCAAATAAATAAATAAAATTGAAATTCTTGATATTTCTTGCTATTTTCCTTAATTGCAAGGACCAATCAGAGTCGTAGGCAGATTCTTGCTTGACTTTATATAGTATTTGTGAGATATTATTTTATAATTGACAAATTTCGGTAATAAAACAAGTCCTAATCGAGTTGTAATTTCAGTTATCATATCAGACTCGACATCGACTGCGGAATATGGAAGGTTGTTCAGAAGAGGAAAGTATTATTGATCATCGAAAAGGAAAGAACAACACATGCATTAGGAAATCGTTTCCCAGTTAGGACACAAATACCTACAAGGTATATTTTCCAGAATTACCAAAAACAGGAAATCCAAGTTCAAGTTGGATTCTGTCAAGTGGGAACAAGTACCTAGATTTGGGAACCAGTTCAAGAAGCTCAGGTTCGAGAGAAAACAATTATGTTCTTTGGGAACCGGTACCACAGAATGGGAACCGATTCCAAAAGTCCTGACAGTATCAGGTTTTTCAGTTTCCTTATTTTGTTGGTTTCCTTTTTTATTCCAATTACCTTCTAAGTCCTATGCACGGAAATTCCTTAATTCTCAGAAGGAATAGGACTTTGCAAACCTCTATATAAACTTTGTCATACACATAGGTTTATTCACGGCTTTTGCACTATCAAGTTATTATTTCTAAAAGCCTTAGGAAGATTATTCTTACAGAAAATCCAAGAGATTTATCTGTCATCTTTCTAGGACACATACACGTAAACACATAGTGAGTTTAGAGTTGTAGTGTTCAAAATCCTGATCATGATCATACAGTTGCATCTACATCAATCAGACAAAAGCAGATTTACTCTTACATCAAATTCAGACGATTAAAGAACAGAAGTAAAAGCGAACAAACTTTGAAAGGGTTGGAGTATTCAAGGAGTGTTGTCTGATCTACTTGCTACTCTTTTATAGATATCAAGCATAAGCCTAAGGTTAAGTTACTGTTGGACAGGACATCGCAAAGACAGAGGATTGTCAGCAATTAGTGTTTGGTAGATCGATAGGGTGTGAGTCAGAGTCAAAGTTCAGTATACTTTGTTTCAAATATAGTGGATCGGTTTACTTTGGACTGCACAGTCCACGAGGTTTTTCCCGCGCAAACAATTGACGTATTTTATTAACTAGGGTTTCCTCGCTAAAAATCCTAGTATTATCTCTAACTTTTACTTTGTTTTATTTTATCTTCATCTGATTAATTGTTTAATTACTAAAATAAAGAAAGTTAGAAAAACACAAGATCTGTTTTCAAAATAATCAAAACTTTCTAAACATTCCGCTGCGTATGATTTCACAAATTGGTATCAGAGTCAATCTCTACACATTGTGTTGATCCTTGTGGAAAGTTTTGATTAATTTCAAAATTTGTGTTAAAATCATGTCTTATGCGTTGAAAGAAGGTGATTCTAATCAACGTGGTTGAAGGAGATTATTACAATTTTTGGAAATCAAAGATGAGAGCCTATTTACAAAATTCTGGTAGTAAAACCTAGGCTATTGTTGAATCTAGCTATTCATCACCTACAGAAGATAAAATTGTAGATGGTAAAGAAGTCAAGGTCTTAAAAGATGCTTTTGCTTTTACTCCTATTGAAACTGAGAGTAATGATGCTAACTGCAAAGCTTTATATGTAATTAGTAATTCTGTTGTTCCATCTAAATATGCTAGAATTTCTTATTGTAAAACTACTAAAGAAGCTTGGGATATTTTGCAGGTTACTCGTGACAGAACTTTAAAAGTGAAGTTATCCAAAATTCAGATGCTTTCTCATAACTTTGGAAGCATCGGGATAAAAGAAGATAAATCATTTTCTGATTTTTATTCTAGTCTTCTTGAAATAATTTATGAACTGCGTCACTTAGGCAAAAAAGTTAGTGATAAGACAATATGTGAGAAAATCTTAAGGTCTTTACCTAAACGATTTCAGATTATAGTTGAAACCATCATTGAACATTGTGATTTAACTTTCTGTAAAGTTGATGAGATGATAGGTTCATTGAAAACTTTTGAGATGTAGAACTTTAATTTAAATCAGAAGGAGAAAAATCTTGCTTTAAAATCTACACAGGTTAAGAATTCTGTAAATGATAACTCTGATGATGATTTTGCTTTTCTGTCAAGGCAATTTAATCAGATCTTACAAAGACAACAGATGAGAAGGAATAGCAACTTGGCTAATCCTCAAAATTTTGACAAGACGTCGAAATTTAGGTTTAATGAAAAGAAAGTAGAAGAATAAAAAGAATCTGAATTCACTTGCTGGAATTGTGGTGATAAAGGTCATGCATCCAATGTTTGTCCTAGTTTTAGGAAAGAACAAAAAGATAGGAATAAAGGAAAAGTAATGAAAGTTTCTATGTCTGAAAATTCCGCTTTAAATGATAATGATTCTCCTCATGATGATACTCCTGATTTTTTTTTTATGTCGCTTTTCTTGAAAGAGATCCTCATGTCGTTACTTTATCTGACTCTAATATTTCAGATAATAAAGACAATAAAGTTCATGATGAACAGGTGCATGAGGCTGAAAAGATGATGAAAGATTGAAGAAGATGGTCGAATAAACCATTGAAGTCAAACAGACAATCAATAAGCTAGCAAAAGAGCTTATCCAAGCAAAAGGTGAGAATGAAGATCTTAAAAAACAGATTGATGAAGGAAAGAAGAAAATTTTTGAAAGCAATTTTATCATTACTGAGCTTGATAAAAAGATTATCATTCTTGAGGATAAGGTCAGTATTGCTAACTCATTGAAGGAATGTCTTGCTTTGAAAAATGATTATCTTGAAATTAAATTGAAATCTAAAGAAGATAAATTAAAAGGATTCAATATCAGTAAAAATAGTTTGAATAAGATAATCAACATGGGTAAAGAATTGAATGATAAAATTAGGTTAGGATTTGTTAAAGGTTTATCTAATAGTCAAGGTAAAACAACTTTTGTTAAACCTGCTGATTATCATATGTCTGATTTATGTTTGCTTGATGCATCACATTCTGATATGTCTTATGTGCCTAAATTGTTGCATTGCATTTTTTGTGGTAAGAATGGACATATGTATAACTCATGCCTTCACAGAAAAAAGAAAGATTTTTCTAAAATACATTCTCAAAATTTTCATGCTAAGATAAAGGTGCGTTCTAGGAAGAAAAAGAATATTGTGACACCTAAGACTTCTAAAGCTGAAAATTTGCCTAAAAAAAAAGTAAAGAAAGAAAGAGAATTTCAAGAAATGAGAGTGAGAACTGTTTGGATCAAAAAGTCTGATTTGATCAATTATGTGCCTGTTAAGTCCATAGAACTAGTTTCTATAAGGACTTCACCTTTAAACTGGGTCCTATAAATTTCAGTCATCATGGCTTGAGCTTAAAAGAAAAAAAAAAATTGCCATTGGATCATTTGTTAGGATTTGGTTAGGGTTTTGTGTTTCTAATCATAGTCTTTATGATATATTTGTGAAAATTCTTCCATTGAATTTATGATCTATTTTTGAATGCAAATTGAGACACATGATTTTTGATTAAAATAGATTCTTGGTTTGTAATCTATACAATGAAAGTTGATTTGCATTTATTATGAGATTTTTAGATTTAAATCTCTTAAGTTAATAACCTTTTTGTGCATTAGTCCAAATCTGAGAAATTTGATTGAAAATCATTGAATTGTTGACTAGGGTATATTGAACACAAAAGCTATAAAGGTTATTGTCTAAAAAAAAAAATAGGAACTTGAAATCAAATTTAAAAAAATGAATATATTCAGCATAAAAAGAAAAGAAAATTTTGAAAAATGCTGAATTCTTTGTTTAGGAAAAGGTTACTATTGAGATGTGTTCGAAAGCTCCCATTAGACTTTGAAGTGGAGTTAAATGGGTAAAAAGAAAGGTGGAGACAAGGTGAATTGGGGAATTAATGTCTGCTCTTTAGACTGAAAGCCACCTTACTTAGAAAAAATTTTCATAGACAATTTTATCTTGATGCTTTTCGATTAATATGATTTCAACAATGATTTATTGATAATTGATTGAAAATTGATGAGATGGATTGCACACACACACTTGAACTTGCTAGATTGATTTCTAAATATTTCATAAAATTTGTAAGTTAAAATTCGTGTTGTGGTTATTTCCTGAGAATTGAAATTAATTGAATATTTTGTGGAATCGAGATTTTCGTTAATAGATATCTCTGAAATTTTCTGAAAATTTGGATCATGTGTGGACTTAAATGACTTTGATTAGCTGCTCAATGTATTGGTCTTCTTATTTTTGTTTTTAAAAAAAAAAGACAAAAAAAATTCAAAAACTAACAAAAATTAAAAAAGATTTTTTTTGGTCTTAGTTTGTAGATTTTATTTGTTTTTTAAGCATTGATCATTGAGTGATTTAAAAAGTTTGGAAGAAAATTGGTTTTCTGAAATAATTTAAAGTTTAAAAAGCATACTGCCATGTTCCTACCTATTCAAGTCTGCCCCTACCAGTTCAAAGTGCCTAAAAAGCTTGCCAAAACACTTCTAGCACTTGGCTATCGGTACCACAAGTTTGGTACCGGTTCAGCGTTGTTCATCGCTTTACGGAACCACACTGCCCAGTGGGAACCGGTTCCCCCATGTGCTATCGGTTCCTAGCAACGGGATTAGGCTTTAAGTAACCTATTTTTGCCTTGTTACTTATTGTTGCACACAACCACACACTCTCTTTATATTGTGCACTCTCTCTCACTACATAACTTTATACATATATATATTATATATATCTTCATATATGGTTTCAATCTTGCATCATTCGCATCATATATTGCAAGTTGAACATGGAATCATCTCTTAGATCTTAAGATTTGAAGATTAAAAGTTGAAATTGAAGATTGAAGAGGAGTTCTAGATTTTCAGAAATAAATCTTAGAGGATTTGGTTAAGAATGAATCTTTGGTTATTTTGTTGACATTGAAGACTTGGTTAGCTTATGATTCAAGACTTGTGGTTGATTTGTTGGGGTTTTTGAAGAATAAATCAAGTTTGTCCAAGAATAAGTAGTGAAGCGCGCGCCAAGTGTTTGTTAAAAGTTCTAAGTGAACTCCGGGGTTTCAAACCAAAATTGTCCGAACATAAGATGGCTCCAAAATTGTCTTGAAAATCTAAAGGAAAGGGAATTGCTATTCCTCCACCTACCAAGAGAGCTCGAACGATGATTTCTATCCATAAACCACAAGCAGTTTCAAACGCTCCAAGGGACGAGCCGACTTCTCCCATGCATTCTTCCTTGCCTTCTACTGAGATACCAACTGAGTATTCTTCAGTTTCTGACATTGGAAAGGTTGAGTTTGCGATAGAACACTTCTACAATGAACATATGTGGAAGCTGTACACTGAAGTGTATAAAGATGTCCCGATTAAATAAGAACGGAATGTGAACTTGAAGAAGTTAAAAAATAGTCCGGGAAAAAGCTTGTTGACTACATTGAGAAGCACAATTGGCTTTTCTTCACGAAGATGGATCATACCTATAGCCCAGACATGGTTCACTACTTCTACTCAAATATTCGAAAAGATCATGATAGTGGATGTTTTGAGGTTTCATTATTTGGCAAAGACTATGTTGTCAATGAGAGACTATTTGTGGAGTTTTTGGTACTCCTAAGAGATATTCAAACACAGAGTACTATCTTCCGCTTAGTCATTTAGGACTGAAATGGGAAGATATTTGCAATGCTCTGTGTGTTTCAGACTCACCGAAATATCCCGATTATATATCATCCTATTATCTCACGGATGAGGTGGCGTTTCTGAATTTATTTGCCATCTCCAATCTTGGTTACTTCAAAAAAAAGAATGTCATATCTTTAGATCATGCAGAGATATTATATCTTCTATATATTGATGCACAGATCTATCTTGCTATTTCTATCTATGGGTTGATGATAGCACACTATAAGAACAATACCAAGAAGAAGTCATCTCCATTCCATATGATCATCATGGGTCTGTATCGGCAGTTTGAGATTCCACTTCCACCTCGAGCTCATCATATTGAGATTATATTTGAGATGGATGTTAAGGCTTTTAACAAGTCTAAATCTGCCAGGGCTATAGCTAGGAAGGTTAGCAAAAGTTCAACTGCTTCGTCATCTCTTCCAAAGATTACCCATATTTTTTTTATCTAAACGGAATTTCACCACAGGGGACGGTAATCTGATCTACTCACTGATTCTTCAGAATCAGAAAGCCATGCTTGATGCTATTTGTGATCTACATGCCAAGGTTAGATTTCATAGAGAGCAGAAGACGAGTAATACGTCAGAAGATGTCTATAAACCAGCCCCTCCAGATCCGTCACTTGTTCCGGAGGATGAGAGAGATGAGGATGATAAGACAGATGATGATGCAGAGAATGATGAGAATGGTAGTGGTAGTGACACTGATGGTGGTGATGAGGACATTCCGACTACTATTGTTCCGTTTGCTGGAGATATTGATGCTTGATTCTATTTCCATATCATACATGCATCATGTTTTTGTTCAGTTTTTACATTGTCATGACTTGATATTTTTTTTTTTTGGATATTATCTTTTGACTGCTGACATGTAATAAACTATTTAACTATTTCTCTTCTTGTTATTTCTTCGCTCTGATCTTCATAAATACTTTGTCAATTTTGTTCTAAAAAGGGGGAGAACAAAGTTATCTTCAGGGGGAGAAATTCTGAAAATTGGATAATTTATTCAGGGGGAGTTTTTAACATGTTTTTATGACTTGTTTTATTAAGTTTTCACTGGTAGTTTTGCTTGATCCATGTGTAGAAAATTAGGTGAGATGTTGTCCACAAGAAGAAGAGAACAGATATATATAAAATAAAAATAAAAAAAAAATAAAAATCATGTAATTCCTTAAACATATGTAATTTACTTTTCTGCTTTTGGTAGATTATTAAATTGTTTTTAAGGTTTTGTCACAAAATTGCCAAAGGGGGAGATTGTGATATATTATTTTATAATTGGCAAATTTTGGTAACAAAATAAGTCCTAATCAAGTTGTAATTTTAGTTACCATATCAGACTCGACACTGATTGCAAAATATGGAAGGTTGTTTAGAAGAGGAAAGTACTGTTGATCATCGAAAAAGAAAGAACAACACATTAGGAAATTGTTTCCCACTTAGAACACAAATACCTACAAGGTATATTTTCCAGAATTACCAAAAACAGGAAATCCAAGTTCAAGTTGGATTCTGTCAAGTGGGAACCGGTACCTAGATTTGGGAACTGGTTCAAGAAGCTTAGGTTCACGAGGAAACAATTTTGTCCTTTGGGAACCAGTACCACATAATGGGAACCGGTTCCAGAAGTCCTGACTGCATCAGGTTTTCAGTTTCCTTGTTTTGTTGGTTTCCCTTTTTATTCTAATTACCTTCTAAGTCCTATGCACGAAAATTCCTTAATTTTCAGAAGGAATAGGACTTTGCAAACCTTTATATAAACCTTGTCATACACATAGGTTTGTTCACGGCTTTTGCATTATCAAGATATTATTTTTAAAAGCCTTAGGAAGATTATTCTTGCAGAAAATCCAAGAGATTTATCTGTCATCTTTCTAGAACATATACACATAAACACATAGTGAGTTTAGAGTTATGGTGTTGAAAATCCTGATCGTGATCATACAGTTGCATCTACATCGATCAGACAAAAGCAAATCTACTTTTATATCGAATTCAGACAATTAAAGAACAGAAGTAAAAGCGATCACACTTTTAAAGGGTTAGAGCATTCGAGGAGTGTTGTCTGATCTACCTGTTACTCTTCTACATATATCAAGCATAAGCCTGAGGTCAAGTTGCTGTTGGACAGGACGTCGCAAAGCTAGAGGATTGTCTGTAATTGGTGTTGGTAGAATGATAGGGTGTAAGCTAAAGTCAAAGTTTAGTGTACTTTGTTTCAAACATAATGGATCGGTTTACTTTGGACTGCATAGTCCACGAGATTTTTCCCGCGCAAACAATTGAAGTATTTTATCAACTGGGGTTTCCTCGCTAAAAATCCTGGTGTTATCTCTAACTTTTACTTTGCTTTATTTTATCTGCATGTGATTAATTGTTTAATTACTAAAATAAAGAAAGTTAGAAAAATACAAGATCTATTTTCAAAATAATCAAAACTTTATAAACATTCTGCTGCGTATGATTTCATAATCTTAAGTTTGATGAACTACCATTCGTCTTTTAGATGCATGAACCAATAAATTCAATCCTTAGTATGAGATGACTCATTTCCTAGTTGCACTTGGTACACTTTTCCTAGTTGCACATGTTATTCTACTTTCATCTTTGTGATTTTTCATGTAAACCTCTTCGAAGGGTTTTACTTTGATATTTGTTAGAATGACTTTATTTTAATTTTTGCAAAGAATATAAATAAAATAGAAAAATAAAAAGAGAAAAAAAACATAAATCTTCATGGAAGTCCAATTTTTGCCTCTTTAATACTATTAGTTTGCTTTCTAATATTTCAAAAAGCTTCCTTAACCATAAATCTTTATCAATAACACCAATGTTGTAGAGTAAGGTGGGAGAACTAATTCTTTGCTTTTAAAATTTACAGTCTTTTAAAATTTACAGTTATGTTGCCTAGCATCCATGCATTATGAGTATATCAAAATATATGTATACACTAGTTTATATGATTTTATGAGAATTAAACAAACTTTTATACCTGTCCACTTGTCAACAAAATACATACCCAAAATACTACACCTTGTGATAGGATAAAGAGAGGTCGTGGGCCTATTCTAGTTACATGATGACTTGATTATTAAAGTTTCTTATGGGTTAACCTTCTAACTGCTACCTTTAGTGTTATATTTGAGTATTGAATTTGATACATGTAGCATGTCCCAAAAATAAGATTTATATATCTTGCATATACATGCAAAGGCTTTATTTTTGCTCTCATTTTCTATGATATTTTCAGTAATCAGTCATATTTCAATTGACGTACTAATATGATTGTCCTAGTATAGCTGTTTATCAATTTGATATGTTCACAGTATAGATCTGTTTCTCTTATACTATTTTGCTAACTTGGCAAATAGGAGAAAATATAGGCATCTTAGTGTGATAACCCTGGATTTCTGAATGCGGGTTAGCCAAACCCACACCCGAATACCCGAATATATCAAAATGAATCGGCAATAAACGAACACATAATACAAATATGATAAATAAGAATAAATAAAATGCTGAGAAGAAACTAAAATAAAAATCCAATAATTAATCCTCAGAATAAAATTTCATTAAATAATAACTTATTCCAATACAACCAATCCTCCAAACTAATACAACTCGGGAATCCATACTATGTGGCTAGAAAATCCTAACTGAACAAGTGACAGCAATAACTGTCTACATCAGAACACTGAAACATAAAGGAAACTCTTATATAGATAATCCGGAAGAGTGAAGTAGACTGATCCCTACTCAGTACGAATAACTTCTACTCCTGACGAACACCTGAAAAATAATGGTGGGTCAGGCCCACAAACAAGTTCTACTCTACTATAGTCCAAGCAGAGATCCGATATACGTATACATCCTATTCAATTCAACAATAATTAGTAGTCCGTATATATATATATATATATATATATATATATATATATATATATACACACACTATAGGAATCCTTACTAGACTATAGGGTTATCTCAACCTGAATAGAAGACAATATGCAAAACGCACATATAGTGGACAGAGTACCTAGACCTACCAGGGTACACAACTACAATATATTTAGCTACACATTCCTGGCAATATACGCGCCCTAATTACTGATCTTGAGACTCAAGCTCATATCATGGCACATAATTATATATATAAATACATTAACCATCCTATCCAGTATAAAATAAACCTCTATAATTAATCTTCTACAAATAATCCTTTATAATTAATCCTCAACAAGTAATCATCCATAATTAATCTTCTACAATTAATTCTCTATAAGTCATTCAACTTGTTCAACTGATCTGCTTGAATATAAGGAGGACTTAACATTTTAGTTAATCCATTCCCTTATACAAAATAGGCAGGACTTAACTGATAAGTTAATCCATCCCTAAAATGCCACCGTCCCATATCGGTGCATTAAATCACACAATCCACAATTGATGAAAATAAATTTAATATTTCATCAATTTTAATCCAGAGATGAACATAATATAAATCAGGCATATATATGATCATATTATACTAACAATATATGACTAAAATCATAAACATACAACACGAGATCATGCTAGATTAAAATTAAGCATTTATATCCTCCATCAACAACATATATGTATAATTAAAGTCCATGTTGTTCATATCATTAGCATATTAATATTTAATTATGCATTTCAATCCTCCATGAATCTATTTAAACAGACTTAAAACATTTAAAAATAGATTCATCAGATGTAAGCATATACAGCATGCAAGAAATCCAAAAAGAATTCCCAGTGCCAAACCAGTCGACCGAAGTACTAAACCGGTCGGCCGATACAACTATTTTGGTCGACCGAAATACCTAATTCGGTCGGCCGAAACACCAACTTGTCCTACTCCTCTGAATCACTTCGGTCGACCGAAATACCAAACCGGTCGACCAAACCTCCGCGGCTGATAACCTTCTCCGACTCCGGTGGACTCTACTCCATCTAACCTCCATTGTTACAGGTCCTAAGCATTAATTCTACTTCCCAAAGTGTCCCAACATTGATTATAAAGTCCATACACATCTTAAACACGAATTAAAACAAAGTTTCACTCAATAAACTTCAAAATCAACCAACTATGAACACATATAAACATATATATTCCGTTTCAATTCAATTTAAGCATGCATATAACGTTAATTTATTATCTGATTAATCCCTGGAATTAACTAGGCATGTATAGAACACAGACCTAAAGGAAGGAGAGAGCAAAACTTGTCTTAAAATTTTGAATTAAAACCTTTAGCCTTTTTCTTCCTAAGCTTTTTCGGTGATCTCTCTTGCCGTCAAACTCTCTCTGCTGCTCTAGTTCAACCCATAAGCTAGCCTTTTTCATCCTCCTTGATTCAGCATTGAACCATTGGCCAAACTCTCTTTCTTCTTCTCTTTCTCACATCATCTCTCAACTCTCTGTTACCTCTACATTTTTATATATTATATATCACATATATAATTTCACAGCCCCTTTTTTCTACAGACTTAAAGTATATATAGGCCATACAAAACCCTAATCCGTATTATAACCCATTTATGCCTAAAAGGAAAGGAATTATATTCATATATATACAACTATGTCAGTACGTGATTTCATAAATATCAATATACTATATATTTTATAACTATATATATATAGATATATTTATACTGACTAAAATAATTAATATATATTACTAACTATAAACATTAATAATAATTATTATTATATTCTCCTTATATATACATATATACCCATATAAATATGTATCACCAATCCATGGGTAATTATTTATACCCTTTTAATCTCCTATCCAAGTAGTCTATGCGACCCAATTAAATGGTCGATTACTACTAAGCATATCCATCCTTTTTAAACAATAAAAATAAAATAAAAACAAGAAATTCATTTAATCCTAACAAATAAAAATATAAACAAATACAAATCATCACACACAAATTAATCTACATAAATAATTCAATTAACATGTAAACAAATAATTCAATTAACACATAAACAAATAATTCAACTAATACATAAACAAATAGCCAAATAATCAATTAAATAATTAAAAATTCAATTAAAACAAATAAATAAATACCGAGACTATTCTTTTAAAATTAGGGGTATTACACTTAGCATTCCTTGCAGCTAGCTGACAAGAAAGCTTAGGAATGGGGGCACCTAAATATAGGATTTTAAGTCCAATAGAAAGTTTGAATGACATGAAGCTCTGGAAAATTAATCTCTTATTAAATAAATGAACTCATAAAGCTCAGAAAAATCAGCCTCAATCTCTTATCAAAGAATTGAGATCACGAAAATCAGAAGAGTCAACCTCCCTCTTTAAAGGGTTGAACTGATAAAGCTCGAAAGAACCTACTCCCTTTTAAATAGCGAGCTGAATGAAGCTTGTAATTGTCGTCGCCATATTAAAAGGATCGAAATCAAAGTGCCCCGTACTATAAGGGTCTAAGCTGAATGAAGCTCGTAATTGTCGTCCCCGTATTAAAAGAGTCAAAATTAAAGTGCCCCGTACTGTAAGGTTGAAGCTCGTAATCATCGTCCCCGTATTAAAAGGGGTCAAAATCAATGTGCTGCGTACTATAAAGGTCCAAGCTGAATGAAGCTCATAATTGTCGTCCCCATATTAAAATGGTCAAAATTAAAGTGCCCCATACTATAAGGGCTCGAGCTGAACAAAGTTCTTAATTGTCGTCCCCCGTATTAAAAGGGATCAAAATTAAAGTTCCCCGTACTATAAGGGCTCGAGCTGAATAAAGCTCATAATTATCATCTCCCGTATTAAAAGGGGTTGAAATCAAAGTACCCCGTACTATAAGGGCCTGAGCTGAATGAAGCTCGTAATTGTCGTCCCCTGTATTAAAATGGGTCAAAATGTACGTGTCTCGTACTACAAGGGCCTGAGCTGAATGAAACTTGTAATTGTCGTCCCCCATATTAAAAGGGGTCAAAATCAAAGTGTCCCGTACTATAAGAGTCCAAGCTGAATGAAGCTCATAATTATTGTCCCCTATATTAAAAGGGGCCAAAATCAAAGTGCTTCGTATTATAAAAGCCGAGCTGAGTAATTGTCATCCCTAAAGGGACAGGTGGGACAAAGCCCGATGACTTATCATGTTCGCTCATTAAAGGGACAAAAGGTCGACTACACCTTCTTCCCTTATTAAAGGGATGAGCTTAGTGACACAACCTAACAACAGAGCCTAATAAAAGCACTGAAAAAGGAAATAGTTCAAAACCCAACATCAAATCGGATGCATAACCCGAATATCGCACACTACTCAGAGGCAAAACATGATCTTCAATACAAGATAAGTAAAATTATCCATCACATTGTTTTTGCAATAATTCAATGCATTTATTAATATCTACATATGCAACAGTATCATGCTTATATTTATTTGGGTCATTAGGCCTCCGACATTGGTATTGTATTAAAGACAAAAAATAATTTACTTGTTCACATTACATAATATTTCGTTTTCGGATTTCATGTTTATCCTTAATGGGCATTTTTTTTTTCGTTCTTATTTTTCTTCCATTTGATAATCAAATTTCCAACTATTTTGTTCTCAACTTCAAAAGAGGTTTTATTCTGCCTTTGCTACCATGATATACAATCAGTATAGATTATATATCATTTTTCTTTCTTCTGCTGTGGTCATTTGTTTAGTTTTATTTGTTATCTATACCATTATTACACAAAAATGCAGGTTCATTTTCTTGGGATTTGTTATTAGGAATTATAGTGAAAGCCAAGAAATTTCACGAAGGGTTTATTAGGATTGTAAGTTCCTGTATTCTCTTGATAACAATTTATTGTCTATGTTTGAAGCATGGGGGATTATTTTATGTTATTGTTAAATCGGTTGCTCACTGAAACTACCCCTGAAGCTGCTACTGAAGGTCAAAACCGGTTGCAGCAACTAATTCCCTCAGCAACTGAAGATCTAATGATAGATTTTTCTTCCCATATGATAGATGTGGAGGTTGGCTTTCAGTCGAAAGATTTAGTAGCATATAGGATTTGCCACGATGAGGATGAAGACTCAAATATAGAGATCCCTTATTCTTGCTCTGGCACCTTGAAGGTCAGTTGTGCTTTAACATCTAAATAAACACATACCCCGCTGCAGAGCAAACTAGAGAGTGTCATGTTGTGGAAAAAATGTGTGGTGAAAGCTAAATGTGAAGGTGGACGGTCTAGTCCATTATATTTTGTTAGGAAGTTACAAATTCCTCATCAAAACACACATGTATGGAGTATCATGCACTCGAACCCATCATATTTTACCTTGATAGTAGACAATTTTTTTGCACAAAAAACTCTAATGATGTTAGGAAGTTACACCATTTCTTCATTTTTACATGTAGTAACAACTTGATCCTTTTGAACCACTATTTCTTCATTCTCAAATGTGGTAACAACTTGATCATTCTCATTATGAGAGCTACTAGGAGTAATCTCATCACTTGTAGAATGTTCATTTGGATTGGTTACAAGCTCACACATAAATTCTTCTTCCTCTTCATGTTTTAAAGCCTTAGCTATTTGTTCCACTTAGACTTCTAGCCTAGCTATAGATTGGGTATGAGAGTGAACCAATTGCGGGATCGACTCAAAGTTGCTTAATGCAGCCAAAGTTTGCTTTTGTGTGGCCATTAATTTTTCCTCAAAGAGACATGGTGTAGGAAATGAGAGATGAAAATAATGATCATTGGGCTGAAAATTGGTTTAAGTATGCTGCCCATGAGATTGTGGGGCTGAATTTCCTATATCATGCCACAAAAAGCTTGGATGATGTCCCCAACCCAGATCATAATTATTGAAGTATGGATTATTCCCAAGTTCAAATAAATTACATTTGATTGCTCTAGATAAAAATCGAAAAATTGTCCCGGTGGAGGACAGTCTCTTGCATGATATGTATAACTAAAGCAAATTGCATATAAATCATATGGTGTGTAAAAATGACTTGGAGGATAATTACCCGCCATTTAGGGCTAATTCAACCACCCGTTTAGATACATTAAAAAAAATATTTACATAAAATCTATACAAAAATTGATATATACAAAAACAAAATGAACATAAGAATTAACTACAAAAACTTACCCAGGTCCAAAAGATTTTCAGATTATCACCTCCAAGTGTAGTAGTTTCTATACCTAATTTCAAACGCTCAACAACACAAAAACATTAAAACAAACTATGCACAAATCCTAAACTAAGAATCAAATTAGATTGAATCTTTTAATTTTGATCACAAAACCGTTTGCAATCCTTGGCAACGGCGCCAAAAATTTATATTTGTGATTTGTGTTCAATTAAAATCACCCACAATAGCCCGAGTCTATGTAGAGTACGTGATCAGCGCCAAATATTGCATATTCAAGCTCCCTTAATTGCATGGTTTAGTTTATTTAGCATGTTAATAAAGTGTGTTTTACATACTTTTGTGTTTATTTGTTATTTCCAGGGTTTACCTCCAAAAGGTTGAAAAAGTGGAATTTTAAGGGCTTTTAATGAACAAGGTATTTAGCGAGCTACGGAACCCAGAAAAATAGACTTAAATCTAAGATCATACTCAGCCTGAGAATGAAGTCAGGGCTGGGAAGCTAAGCAAGAAAGAGAAGTCAACTATGAAGGTCATAGTTTGGCATCCTGACACACTCTCCAAGTGCATTTCTGGCGTCCGGACGCCCTTCATAAATCATGACCAACAAATTGAATTGGTTAAAAAGTTAAAATTCTAGTAGCTAGCTAAAAATACATCCGAATGCTTAACCATGCATCCGGACGCCCAATGCCACAAGCCCCACGAGCAAGCGCCCAGCGCGCGCCAAGAAAAGCACCTAGACACTCAGCGTCCGGACGCCCTTCTTTGCGTCCGGACACACACCTACGCATATTTGAAATTTCAGTTACTTTTCTCTCTCCTCTCCATATGAATACACGATTTTATTAGTTTTTGAACTGATTTCTGCCAGAGGGGGTTATATACACTTGTATAAAGTTGTATCACATAGGATATATCATTTTAAGAATTCAAATTTTGAAGTTCTAGAGAAAGAAAGTGAGGAATAGCTAGGGTTCTTGACTGTTCTTGGGTTTGGCTGCCATGGAACTGAAGATGGAGTCTTCCTCTTCAACCATTGGAGCTTCTACCACCACTAGGATGAGCTAAATCCCCTCCTATGAGGTAGCATTGATCAAGTAATCAGGTAGTTTTTAATTTAATTTGGGAATTTTTATTGTGAGTGATGAGTTTCATGAATAAGAAGATGAGATATTGTCAATTTGTGCATTTACATTCAATTTGTGTATTTACATTTAATTAATTTATTATCTAGGCAGAATATATATATATACCATGCAATTCTTATCTTAGAACCATGATTATATATTTATACTTTTAATACTTTTATATGTGACAATGAAGGTTGATTCATGAAATGGGATTGTAGGCATGTTATATATGCAATTAGATAGATTATGCCAAGGGAAGATGGACTATGGTACACCCCTAGATTAATGTAGATAGATGGTCCATGCCAACCAAAGATAGTCTATGCTAGAGAATTGATTTCATGTGCTAAAACTTGTAATATCAAGACCTTGATAGGCCATGTCTAAGGAAGATGGCTCATACCACATCCTAGTTTAGGTGGATGAGCCATGCCAACCGCATATGGGTTATGCTTAGTCTTGAATTACATGAATTTCTGGAAAATTTTTGTGGTTGTTTACTTCTACACTTTGACATTACATGTAATTGTTTCCCCAAGTTATTTACAATTAAGTATGATTACGAGGTCTTGGTGAACTCAATTCCCTAGCCGCCCTTTTATTGTTATTATCTTTGAATTCAATTTAGTTTTATTTAATTTTTATGCAAATGACAAACAAACCAACTCTTCAAATCATCTTTTGTGACATTAACAAACACGAAATTAGTTTTTGAAACTTGATTGTCATAAGCTTTGCAATCTTCATGAATCGATACCCCTACTTAGCCGCTTTCTTAGTGAATTTGTGCTTTAGCTAGTGTGGTTTATAATTGACACACATCAATTTTTGGCGCCGTTACCGGGGATTGCAATCAGCTTTGTGATAAAAAAAATTCAAAGATTAAATTCAGTTTGTTCGTAAATATAATTTTTGTATATATATTTTTCTATTTTTCATTTGTTTGCCAAGTGTTTTGAGTGCAGGATTAACACAAAGGGGCTGCTTTGGAGTTGTGTTGCAAGTGCTAAAAAATTTTGGAAAATTTCTAGACAATTAAAGAATTGCACCCCTTTGTAGGTGTTTCAAAGTTGATATTTGCTACATTTAAAATTCTTGGTATTTTTGGCTTCGTATAGATGCATGCTAGTTTATGTTGGGTCGTAGGTTGTTAAAATTGCCAATTATTGAAGAACAAGTTGATATAATTTCATTAGAAAGAACTCTTAGACAACGGAAAAGTTAGGGATCCCAGAAATTTAAGAGAACTTGTAATTGAAATTGACAACATGATTGAAAATAAAGAAAATGTTAGAGACAATGTTAGGGTTGAAATTCTTAGAGTTAACAATGATGAAATTGCTAATGAAAATGTAGCACCCATGATTCTTAGACAACATTTTATTCCATCAACATATACATCTCCATGTTGCATTGTCATTCCCAATGTTGAGGCCCATCAATATAAAATCAAATCTAACACAATCCAATTGCTTCCACCCTATCATGGATTTGATAATAAGGACCCTTACAAGCATCTTGATGAATTCTTAGAAGGGATTTTTCTCAACAAGCTCTTCATATGTGTCTCTCCCCGTTGTCTCTAAAAGATAAGGAAAAATATTGGTTGAACTCTGTTGTTGCAATTTACATTACTACATTGGCCCAATTGCAACAAGAATTCCTCAAAAAGTACTATCTTGTGAGTAAAACCAATCAAATGTGTCGTTCAATTCTTAGTTTCTCCCAAATAAATGGAAAAGAATTCTATGGGACGTGGGAAAGATTCCAAGACCTTCTTAAGAAGTGTTCGCACCATCAAATTCTAAGATAGAAATCGGTGCAAGCCTTTTATGATGGTTTAACCGAATCATATAGACAATTGATCGATTCTTCTTGTGGGGGCATATTTATGTCCAAAAATGCAGATAAAGCATGGACTTTACTTGAGACCATGAGTGACAATTCTATTCAACATAGTTCTTATAGAGCTCTTTCTTCTAATGTTGGGAAACCCTCAAATTCGTGCCAACCACGGACTTTAAGGGAAGAATCATCTCAAGTGGATGCCATAGCACATAAAGTTTTTCAGCTAGTGGCACCGCATCTCTCTTTTTCTCAAAATTCTTCATCAAGTGCTATGTGTGCATCTTGCACAAGAACTTTTTATCATGAAGAAGATTGCCACACACTGAAGAAATTTTTGGAGGTACGCAAGTGCAAGCCAATGCCATGTTCTTTCATCCTGCATGTAATCCATACTCCAATACATACAATCTGAGATGGAGAGATCACCCAAATTTTTCGTGGAGGCAATTAGCCCCACAAAATTCAGCATTCCAAGGTCATAGGGAACAAAATCAATTTAATGCTCAACCCATGAACCGGTCATTCCAAGCTTCTATAAGCTCCATATAATTAAAGCTCTTCAAGTCCAAATTCTGCTCCTCTCCACCCATCCTAATTGGATGAGATATTGAACACCAACAAGCAAATCATGGTTGCCCTTAATGGCATGCAATCAGCTATGCAATTGGTCAATACTCATTCCCAATCAATAGCAAAAATTGAAACCCAACTGGGACAATTAGCTACTTCTGTGAATCAACTTTATAACAGGGACATGGGTAAACTTCCAGCTCAAACCGTGGTGAACCCGAAGGGGCAATTTATGATTAATGAACTCCCTCCTCCGAGTGGACCACATTATGAACAAGTCCATGCAATCACCACCCTTTGAAGTAGAAGAGTTATGGATAACAAAGTTGGGGAAGATACTAAAATTCTTGTTCCCAAGAATTTAAGTCCCCCCAAAACTTTGAAAATCAATTCAGAAATTCCAAATTCGCCAATGCCAAGTGTTGAGACATCTTATGAGCCCAAAGCTCCTTATCCTCAACGTCTCAAAGAGTCTACTCACTTTGGGAATAAGGGCGACAAAATTCAGGATATGTTGGAAGTCTTTAGGCAAGTAAAGATCAACATTCCTCTTCTCGATGCCATAAAGCAAATTCCACCTTATGCAAAATTTCTTAAGGATTTGTGCACATAGGAACGCATTTCCAAAAGCAACATTATGAAAAAGGTAAGGTTGATTGAACAAGTGAGTGCTATCATTCAGCACAATACACCTCCAAAATTCAAGGATCCAGGTGCCTCGACAATTTCGTGTGTCATTGGAGACAACGAGATTGAAAAATCCCTCCTTGACTTAGGAGCAAGTGTAAATTTGATCCCTTATTCAGTCTACTTACAACTTGGCTTGGGCGAACTAAAACCCACTTCAGTTGTCTTGCAAGTTGCGGATAGGTTTGTCAAGCAACTTCATGGTATCATTGAAGATGTAATCATCAAGGTGGACAAGTTTTACTTCTTGGTAGACTTCTTGGTTCTGGATACCGAACCGATCCACAATCCTAAAAGACACATTCCCGTGATCCTTGGTCGGCCTTTCTTAGCCATGGCTAATGCTTCAATTAATTTTTGGACTGGGGTGATGGATATTTCTTTTGGGAATATGACGGTTAAGTTTAACATCTTCAATGCTTATCAACATCCTCCGGATGAAAATGAATGCTTTACTCTTGACACATCGGATGAAATGGTCGAAGAATCTCTCCCATTCATTCTAAGTTAATATGTTCTTGAAGATCAGAAAATTCATGATAAATCTGAAGAGGTTGTTATCAATGAACTAAATTTGAAGAAAAAAATTAGAGATTGAGGTTAATCCAACTTTTCAGTCTTCTCGGTGGGAACCACCAAAGGAATCCCTCTCTTGGAAAAATGAATCTCCTCTCATTCTTCCATTCGAATCCCTGGAATTTAAAGCAAAACCGTTGGATATATATGAGAAAGGTAATGGCCTTCTCATAAATTTTCAAGGGTCGAATAATAAATAAATCTCAATATCATCTGAAAAATAACTGGATGGCTTGAATTTAAAAATGAAAAATCTCAGGTTGTGGGATGTATTTGAGTCACTTAAGACCAAACTTGCTTATTTCATCCCTTCATCGGGCATTAATCCAAGTTTGTAACCCTGTGAGGGAGACAAGTTGTGCGTTGGAAATGTAGATACCGTCCTCTTAACGAATCCAATTTATAGGAACCAATGAGAATCCCATCCCGTCGAGATATCGATGTTAAACTTAGCCGTTCTTAGGGAGCACCGAGCTTCCTAAAATTCTTCATCTCCTTTTCTCTTCTTTAAAAAAAAAAAAAAAATCCAAAAATACGAAAAGTTACCCAAGTATGAAACTCAAATTTAGCGCTTTCGCAAAAGTGCTCTGAATTCAATTTTGTTGGTCATACTAAGTGTCTCGGGCATTAAATAAGCTTTGTTGAAAAAATAAAAAAAATTCAGGATTGTTTCGGGCTCCAATTTCTAAAACTAAAATTCCATAACATTGAAAAATTGGCGTCCGGACGCAAGCTCACCTGGTAACAAATTGTTTTCAAAAACCTAAAAAAAAAAAAATTGATTTTTCTAGAACATGTCCATTTTTTATTCTGACTATTCCGAGGGGTGTCCCAGTGTTAGTACATCATGTCCAAGAAGTCTCGTGAATTATGGATCCCGTTCCGGCCTCCAAATGGCTGAAACGAAAAAACAATCCCCAGCCTATTTTGTGTCCAGACACACTTCCCTGCATCTGGATGCCCTTTGCCATCATGTATGTCATGGCTAGGTTATGGCTGCGCACCTCGTGAGCCTTGACACTCTGCGTACGGACACATTTGCCCAGAATTTGGGGCCCATTCACTTTTTTCTATATATTTTTTCCCCAACTCATATTATCCTTCTATATTCACCTAAGTTCGAGCCCACCTCTCTCTAAAGCTCATTTTGCTCATCTTTTTGCCACCATTCCATCTTCTATTCATCTTCATTGTCCATCAATCCTACAAGTCATAGATTCAAGCTTCTCAATTATCAAAAATCAAAAAGCTTCATCTCTTCAATTGAGGTAAAAACTTCTCCTCTCTTTCAATTCTTTCAAGGTTTAAAATTTCTATGAGAAGGAAGGGAATTATTGTTGTAGATAGTTAGGTCATGTTGGGACTAGGAGGAATTATATCTCAATGGTCTATTTGTGGGTTTTCTAAGCTTCATTCCATACTCTTGCTATAGGTAGCTTGGTGTTGCCCACTACCTGTTTGTGAAAAGTGCTCAACCAATTTTTCCACCTCAAATGGCACCAAAGGTTGGAGAAAAGCGTGCTAAATCATCAAATACGCCGTTTGTTCCTAATTGGAATGAATGGCCCATGGAGAATGATACCAAATTCAAAGTCAACGATGACTTCCAAAGGCATCTATAAACAGCGTGGGTGGTTCAAAATCTAAATGACTGTGGTCTCACTTCTCTTTGTGCACCTTATTACCATGTGACATATCCGCGGTTGGTTCGTCAATTTTGTCAAAAAATTTCCTATTATTGTGAGAACCCAATCGTGTTCACCACTACAATTGATAAAGCCACCATCACCTTCATATTGGAGGATATCGCTCTGGCTAGTAGCTACTCCTTTGACTCCCCAGTTAATGCAAATGGTCAGCCTATCTTTGGCCCCTTTCCAGAACTTGTCGACCAATTTGAAATTTTTAGGCAAATTTGCCATAACATCTACACGAACCAAAGGAACACCTCTACTAGCAAGTCTTACTTGCCATGCAGAATATAGTTCATTGAGTTCGTTTTGGCTAAAAATGTTTTTGCCATTGGCCATCATGCGGAGAGAAGAGCAAATTTCTGAAAGCTCTTTATTCAGCCCATACTAGTTCTTGGTTCTCAGTTCCTAACCTCATTTGGGACCAGATGATGAAAGTCTATACAGATTTAATCATCAAGCATACTATTACATCCTTGACTTGGTCATTTCCATTTCCATACCTCATTTCCAAAATAATCAATGACAAGGATTTCCCCATTCATCCCAAGTAGGCAAAATCAAAAGGTAAGGGAAAATATACTTTCAAGGAATAGAAGAAGAGCATGGGACAATTGAAAATTTCAAGGTCATTGAAGATTAGGGGAGAGCTAGATTGGGGAAATTGTTGTTTGTTTTGAGCCATGTTTGGCATAACAATTATGGGTGCACTTTTTAAAGTGCACAAATTTTTATTTTCCTTCCCGGTTTATAATAAAGCAAGAATTGTTTTCAAGATTTTGATTTATATGTATGTTTATGATTTATTCTTGGTACCCATTTTATGTTGACAAATTATTAGGTACAAGTTTAGGGGGGAGGAAATTTGGCATCTCCTAAGGGATTAGATGTGTAGCTTACATGTTTAGCACTCGGTAGTGTTTTTCCTTTTACCCTTTTCTGTATGCTTAGCTTTTATACTTGTCTTCATACATTGAGGACAATGTATCATTTAAGTTTGGGGGTATTGGGATATAACCAGTTTTATGCATAGTGTCATTGCCAAGTTGTGGTTACATAAAAATATATATATAATAAAAAAATATAGAAAATTCTGAAAATAAAAAAATTTGTGTGTTTAGGCAAATGATTTCTGGTTTGTTGGAACTAAGTTTTGGGGGGGGGGGGGGGGTGGTTATGTGATTAATATAGTTTGTATGCTTATATATGATTTCAAGGAATGGTTGAAAGTTTCTAGTATGCATGTTTAGGTGAAAAAGGTCTACTGTATGATTTAAACGTCTTATTTTTTAGTCTTTCATCTCTAAATGACTTCACAATGCACATTGAACATACCAAAAATTTCATCTCCTTCTTTGTGGTTTTATAAAAATTGGCTCCCTGAATTAATGAGTCAAATGGAAGAAATTGTCCTTGGCATTGAAAAAAAGAAAAAATGAAATGAAATGAATAAAATTGCAATCTTTCACTTTGTCAACCAAATAAAAAGGAAGACAAGTAAAGAATGTAAAATATGTAGCTTGTTTGAGTTCGTACCCTAGTCATCCCGAGTTGTTACGCCCTTTGGAGTGTCTTTACACTTAACGCCCTTAGACCATTTGGTTTGGGAGTCGTTAGCTCAACGCTCGCTACATGGGATAATTAAAGAGCTTAAGAACTTGGATTAAAGAGCTTAAGAACTTGGACATTACACAGCCCCCCCCCCCCCTACATATATATATATATATATATAAAATGTTCAAATAAAATTCATGCATTGAATTATTATTTCAAAAGACAAGTTAAGGATATGGAAGCCATTTTATGAGTCATAAAAGGGTTAAAATGCATTATAAAATAGAATAAATATTCCGGTTCACTTTTAAGGAACTTCAGATGAATTATATTATAAATGAGATGTTGCAGGTTGTGTATATGGACTATTTAGTTGATGCATGAATGCTGGAAATTATATAGTGTTTTGAGATATCATTGTATGTATACTTGTTGTAGTCTAATGATAGAATCCTTGCCCAAAGTCATATGTTTCAACTCTACAAGAATGAGCCTTTTTGTTTAATGTTTATGGGTATCATTTCTGGTAAACCCTCACGAGATTTCACTCGTCCTCTAGGGATACC
Source organism: Cornus florida (assembly GCF_030987335.1). Lineage (NCBI taxonomy): Eukaryota > Viridiplantae > Streptophyta > Magnoliopsida > Cornales > Cornaceae > Cornus > Cornus florida. The sequence goes on along the minus strand of NW_026775571.1, from coordinate 36,555,822 downwards.
TAGGGGTTTAAAATGCTTATTGCATATGGTAAATGCAATCGTCACTCCCACGAAAGAGAGGATGTCTTGTTGTTGTTTTGCTTAGGGACTAGTAAAATGTAAGTTTGGGGGTGTGATAAGCGACAAATATTACATATTCAAGCGCCCTTAATTGCATGGTTTAGTCTATTTAGCATGTTAATGAAGTTTGTTTTACATACTTTTGTGTTCATTTCTTATTTTTAGGGTTTATCTCCAAAATGATGTAAAAGCAGAATTTTAAGGGCTTTTAATGAATAAGGTATTTGGAGAGCTACAGAACCCAGAAAAATGGACTTAAATATAAAATCATACTCAGCCTAAGAATGAAGTCAGGCCTAGGAAGCTAAGCAAGAAAGAGAAGTTAACTATGAAGGTCATAGCTTGGCGTCCGGATGCCCTTCATAAACCGTGACCAACAAATTGAATTGGTTGAAAAGTTAAAATTCCAGTAACCAGCTAAAAATGCATCCGGATGCTCAACCATGCGTCTGGACACCCAATGCCACAAGCCCCACGAGCAAGCGCCCAATGTAATACCCCTAGTTTTAAAAGGGATATAATCATAATTTTATTATTTATTTGATTGTTTTTAGTATTTATTTTATTATTTTTAGGTGCTTACGTGGCTATGTGTGAAATTTGAATTACGTGATGTGTGAATTGACTAGTTGGTTTAATATAATTATATATTTAATTTTTATTTAATTGTCTAAATGTGTAATTGTTTTAATTAATATTATTTTATTTTATTCAATTAATTGGCTTACTTGTTTATTTGTTTTATTTTAATTCACTGTTGTAATTTAATTCACTGTTTTAATAGGATTCCTGTAAGGTTAAAATCAAGGTAGTATATTTAAGTTACAGTTATAGCTTTGGAAAACTATTCACGTATAGGCAGCCGTATATATTATAACCTAGGTTATTATATGGGCCAACTAAGGTTTATGTTAGGGTTATGTCTCTAATTAAACAAGGATTAGGGTTTAGTGTATTATGTCTATAAATACAGTGATCACGTTGGTTAGGGGGTTGGAAAAACAGAGCATCGTAAAGGTTTGTCAAGAAGGGGAAAGTTAGGTTGGACCATGGAGGAGGAAGGGGAAGTTGCTCATAGGTGAAACCAAGAGCAACAGAGGTGGAACTGCAGTCTAAAACAGTAACAGCACATTCAGAGATGATGGAATTAGAGTTTTAAATCTGAAACTCAAGGCAAGTTCTAATCTATCTTTATCCCTTTGTCCTGTGTTCTGTGCATCCTTAGATGGTCTCTAGGATCTTAATCGGATTTTAACAGAATATTACATGCTTATTAAGTGCTGTATTGATTGTCTATATGCTTTTACATTCATGGGTATTGTTTCTGCAAGTTGAAAATTATAGCCTGTTACTGAAACGTAGTTTAATCGACAAGGGTTTTTATGGTTTTCTTTGATGTAAACTGGAGGGATTTAATAACTGGGATATCACTGGATGTATATTAGAGTCTTAGGGTCAGAATACTCAAGGAACAGAGGAGGTGGAAGCAGCCGGAGATGAAGTAGAAGGCTGTGAAAGAGGTAGGTTGCAGAAGGCTCTCAAAAGGGGGAGAGCCGACTCTCCCAAGGAGAGAGCTGGCTCTAGGGCAAGGGGAACCAGCTCCCCTTATAGGAGAGCCGACTCTAGGTTGATTTGAGCCTGCTCCAGGATTTTAGAGCAGGCTCTGCGGTTTAGGGTGTTATAGTGTGTGTTACAGAAGCTTGAAAACTTAGAGAAGGCTCTATCCACTTAAAGAAGGCTCTTGAAAACTTCGAGAAGGCTCTCCCTTAGTTGGAGATGGCTTTAGGTAGCTTAGAGCCTTCTCCAATTTTTTTTAGAGAAGGCTCTGTGATTTTGTATAAGACAGAAGGTTAATTACGTACTGTTTGGTTCAAACTGGCTTATTTTTAGTTGTGTTTGGGTTACTGTGATGGTTTTAAATCTTAATTCATGGAATATTAAAGCTCTAGGATGCATTAATCTATCCATATGCTAATGTTTTAAACCATAGAAAAATCTAAAGCAAGTCGGAGGCAGTTTACGGACTTAACGGGCCGGAAGGATTTAATTGTACAAACTGTGTCTAGCAACTAAAAAGGGTTGGAACATGGATTCCAAACATTATATCATGTTATATTAGAGCCACTTTTAATAGATTAATGTCTTTGGACTCATGGATTTAACCGTAGGAAAGTACAACGGTGTAGGCTGTTAACGGAATGAATAAGTTTAATTGCCTAAATTAGTTTTAGCAATTTAATGGAATATGTATATATTTATAAATCTTGTTGGGGTTGCATGTTAGGATCATTTAATTAACAAGTTTGATCTATGCATATCCTAGATGTAAATTGTTGAAATATTAAATACTTTTCTGCAATGCATGGATTTAAACTTGGAATTTTAATTGCTGTACCATTAAGCATTTCACTGCAATTATTTGGATTAGTGTTTAGACTTAAATTGCTGAACTAGTACTTAGGTTCTATCAATCTAATTGGACGTTGGCCTGGAATTAATTGAAGAATTAAATATATATTTTCTGTCAATTACCTGGATGGATGCTGGAATTTAACTTGATGAATTAGTAAACTTTGTCTCGTTTAATTACATGTATGGATTCTGGATTTTTAGTTGATGACTTATTTAAATTCCGTTTTTATCAACTATATGGACTATGTGAATTTTATTTGGTGTACTGCTTAAAATGTTGCATCATTTACGGATCATTTGCATGGTATGCACCGGTATGGGACGGTGACATACGGAGGGACGGATTAGGTCACAACGCTAATTCCTACCCATTCATACATATGGAATGGATTAACTAAAATAGTTAACTCCTACATGGTTTCATGTCCTGTCAACTAAAACAGTTGACCGACATATTAGATGGTTGTTTATATTCTTGTATTAGAAAGGATAGGGATTTAATTAAAACGTTTAAATCCTGATTATATGTTGTGTCTTGAGCGACGAACAGTTGAGTGGCACTACATTGGTTTGGATGGGAATTTATATATATAAATTATGGTACCACGATCTGAGCTTAAGTCTCATAGTCGACGGTTATGGAGCGTATATGCAGTAGGATGCGTAGCTAGCTATGTTGGTTGAGGTATACCTTGTTAGGTTTAGGTAGTCATGCCCACTCAGGTGCGTTTTGCATGTTGCCTTTTATTCAGGTTGAGACCCTCAGCATAGTCTAGTGAGAGTCCTGTAGTGTGGTTATACATATATCTACTTACGGACTATATAGGTATGGTTGAGACATCTAGGATGTATCTGCGTATCGGGTCTCTGTTTGGATTGTAGTTAGGTTAGAACTTGTTCGTGGGCCTAACCCACTATTATTTTTCAGGTAACGGACGGTATCAGGTCTTAGAGCTTGTTCGTGCCGAGCAGAGACGACTACTCACTCTACCGACGGCATAGGTGGTTCTTGCATGGTTTAGCATTGGATTCCTTTCCGGTGTTTCGTTTCTCAGTGTTGGTTTTATTAGGGGTCCACCAGATGGATTTTCGAGTTGTATTAGAATTGGAAAAGTTGGATGTATCATATTAATACTTTATTTATAAAATTTTATTCTGAGGTTTTCAGTTTTGGATTATTATTCTAGTTTATTTTCAGCAGTTTTATTTATTCCTGTTTCCTTAATTGTATTATGTGTTCGTTTATTGCTAATTGGTTTGATATCCTCGTGTAATTGGACGTGGGCCTGGCTAACCCGTATCCTGAAATCCGGGGGTATCACACCCAGTGCGCGCCAAGAGAATCACCTGGACACTCAGTGTCCGGACGCCCTTCCTTACGTCCGGACGCATACATGCGCAGATTTAAAATTTCAGTTACTTTTCTCTCTCCTCTCTACATAAGTACATGATTTTATTGGTTTTTGAAATGATTTTTGCCAGAGGGGGTTATATACACTTGTATAGAGTTGTATCATATAGGATATATCATTTTAAGAATTCAAATTTTGAAGTTCTAGAGAGAGAAAGTAAGGAATAACTAGGGTTCTTGAGTCTTCTTAGGTTTAATTGCCATGGAGTTAAAGATGGAGTCTTCTTCTTCAACCAATGGAGCTTCTACCACCACCGAAATAAGCTAAATCCCCTCCTAGGGGATTAAGGTAGCCTTGATCAAGTAATCATGTAGTTTGTAATTTAATTTGGGGATTTTTATTGTGTGTGATTAGTTTCATGAATAAGAAGATGAGATATTGCCAATTTATGCATTTCCATTCAATTTCTGTATTTACATTCAATTGATTTATTATTTGGGTAGAATATATATATATAAGTATATATACCATGCAATTCTTGTCTTAGAACCATGATTATATATTTATACTCTTAGTACTTTTATATGTGACAATGAAGGTTGATTTATGAAATGGGATTATAGGCATGTTATATATGTATTTAGATAGATTATGCCAAGGGAAGATAGACCAAGCTACACCCCTATATTAATGTAGTTAGGTAGATAGTCCATGCCAACCAAAGATGGTCTATGCTAGAGAATTGATTCATGTGCTAAAACTTATAATATCAAGACCTTGATAGGTCATACCTAGGGAAGATGGCTCATACCACATCCTACTTTAGATGGATGAGCCATGCCAATTGCAGATGGGTTATGCTTAGTTTTAAATTACATGAATTTCTGAAAAATTGTTGTGGTTGTTTTTTACGTCTACACTTTGACATTATATGTAATTGTTTTTCCAGGTTTATACAATTAAGCATGATTACGAGGTCTTGGTGAACTTAATTTCCTAGCATCCCTTTAATTGTTATTACCTTTGTATTTAATTTAGTTTTATTTAATTTTTATGCAAGCGACAAACAAACAAACTCTTCAAACCATCTTTTGTGACATTAACAAACACGAAATTAGTCTTTGAAACTTGAGTGCCATAAGGTTCGCAATCTTCATGGATCGATACCCTTACTTAGCCGCTTTCTTAGTGAATTCATGCTTTAGCTAGTGTGGTTTATAATTGACACGCATCAGTACGACTACGTAAGGGGTTGTCGATCCACGAAGATTATTGGCTTATGGCAACCAATATTTTAAGATTAATTCTGGGTTTAATTCGTGAGAGATGATTGTTTGATTGGTTTGGTTGTAACTTGCATAAAACTAAAAATTAATGATTAAAACATAATTGAATTGCAATTGAAAGAGATAATGTGGATTAAGGCTATGGAATTGACTTCACCTCAAACCTTATAACTATGGCACATTGTATTTACCACGGGGAAAATTAGAATTTGCATAACTATGATTCTTGTGGCTCATAGCTCACATTGAATCCGTCAAGGTAAATGCACATTCAACCTAAAGCTAAGCATAATCCATCGTTGATAGGCACGGGTCGTATCTACTTAACTACATTACTCTAAGGCTATAGCATGGTCCGTCTTCTCTAAGCATGGACTATCAAAACCCTATAATTGAATGCCATAAAAAATGTTGCATAACTCACATACTCATTCTCACTCTAAGCATGGAAAATGGTTCATTTCACCATAAAACATCTCTAAGACAAGATAATGAAATTATCAAGCATGAATATAAGCATGAAGATTAATTACATGAGTTTTACAAACGTAATCCTCAAGGTCATACAACTTATTATGCTAAAAACATAAATTCCCCAAATTTAAAATACAAATTAAGCATGATTACTTGGAATGGGTTACATTAATCCCCTATAAAGGGAGTTAGCATCTCATGGTTGAGTTTGCAGATTTCAGGGTAGCTGAAGAAGTCCCCAACTCGAACTCCATCTCAGCCTTCCTCTTGTTCTCCTCGTGATTCTCTCTCTACCCCCTTTTTGCTAAGAATTCAAATGGTACAAGATAACCCTAAAAATCCCCCTAATGCTACATATATATATTAAAAATCTAGCCCTTCATTTAACCTTAAAAATTCCCTTTCCAATCTTGCCCCCTCACTTTCAGACCAATTATCCATCATTTAAGGTCAAAAAGGACCTTCCTGTAAGATATTTCAGCAACTACTCATAGCTCGGAGTGCTCCAAGTTAATGGTTGGAGTGCCCAAGCATGTAAGTTCTCTAGAGTGCTTAATAGAGAGCTCTAAAGCTATGACCGAGCGCTCCAAAGCTGCTTGTGCATGCGCGTGAAGGGACTAAGGTGTTGTTCGAGCGCTCCATTGCAGGGTTGAAGCGCTCTCTGACTGTCAATGTGCTGGAGTGTAATATGGAGCCCTCCAAAGTTGTGTGGGAGCACTCCAAGGCTTGTTCTTTACTCCAAACACTTGCATTTCTCTCTAATATCTTCTCGGCTTGGCTTTAAGGCTTCCATTGGGTCATATCTCTCTTAATGCCACTCTCGTGACCTTAATTCATCCTTTGGTCTTCATCCAAACTCGGTCCACTTAGCCAAATCATTGGTTTAAAGGCCCGAAATGCATTTATTCTTCAAGTCCGTAATCTTTAGCTTTTATCCATTTATTTGGGCAACTCCCAAAAATAAACAAAACACCAAATCAAATATAAAGTATACAATATCAATACATAAATGAACTAGAATAGGCAATTAAGGGCACTTGAGTATGCATTATTCAGCGCTTATCACATTATATCAATCACACATAAGCATGCTTAAATCAAATGAACACATCATCTTCTTCCAACTAACAATTAAATCATGTTATAACATTGAACAAAAAATTAGGTAAAAAACGAGATTGTAGTTCTCAACAAAAGATAAAGTTCAAGGCATTAGAAAACCATACCTCAATGTCTTAGCCAACACAAGCCCTAATTTTCAAAATCCCCCAAGTGTATGCAAGGTTGGTCTCAAATGCAATCTCTTGATGTGTATATCAAAACTCCCTCTTAGCCCTTCTCTATAATCCCACTCTAAACCCATCAAATTTGGCCTTAAAGCTTGAAATAAATGTAAATATAGATATAAGAGAGAAAGGGAAAGCTAGAGAGAAAGCTTTTCCAAGAGAATGAGGAAGAGGGGAAAGGTAGTATGGTCTTCCCTTTTGTCCCATGGTTAATAGTGTGCCACTTGGCATGAATTGGTTAATCCCACCTTTTTGCTACGTTACCTCATTGCCCTCCTTCTTCTATATCAATGCCAACAAGATCCCTAAAATATCTTCCTCTAACCTATAGATACACATATATGTATATGCCATTGAAATGTCTACAATGCCCTTTTATACAAACAGTCGGGAGATTTTCCTGAGCCTGGAAATCCTCCCGACTTCTGAAAATTTCTAAAATTAATCCCGTCACCTCTAATTGACTTAAAATAAATAAAAATGCATTACTAAAACTCTCAGCCCAAGAAAATGACTTAAACGACCCTCGGGACCCGCTTGGCACTCAAAACGAGGCACAAAAAATAAATGAAATAAAAATTCAAAAAAATCCAAAAAAAATTGAGACATTACACACTTTGTCCCTTATTTTGCTCTGATCTTGCCTGTTGATCAAACTATCTTGGGGTAGTCTTGTTAAACAAGTAGTTTGTCAGCTCTCCTTTATCTATTAGGGATTCCACCTGCCTTATTATGGTTTTACAATCATCTATGAGATGACCGAAGTCCTCGTGGAAGGCACAGTGGTTGATCTGGTCTCTGTATTCCATAGGCTATTTGATTGGACGTAGGGCTTTAAAGAGGCCTTTGTTCTTATTCTTATGATAGAACCTGGCTAAGGAGGTTCAGAGGGGAGTTACTTTCTCTTCATACTTCTACCTCTTCTCTGGTTGTGTATTGGTAGTTAGTGGGGAACTCCGAGGACTTCTTTGATCAGACATTCTTTCCTTCGACTAACTACCGACAATGATCAATGTTAATCTATGATGGTATGTCGCTTCATCTTCTTCAATCCAAAGGTACCCCTGGGTTTTATTGTTCAATGCGCCATGTCAGGTGGAATTTTCTGCACTAAGGCAATATGGAAGTCAGTGTATGTTATCATGGCCACCTTGAAGGCTCCACTACTAAAATATTTGTTTGACAAAAATAATAATTTATAAATAAATACATAGAAAAACTATTTTTGTCCAAAACACGCAAAAGCCTTCGAATTTACTTTGTGATCATTCATAATCAACACAAAATAAATAAAAGTAGTATCGATTCAAATATTGAGAATATAATTCTCTAACTATTAATTAAATAATTACCCAAAGAATGGCCTAAGGATCGCAAAGGTCGCCGAACAAATCAAAATAATTATTATTAAAACTAGAGTCTATACTCTCACATGCTTGAGAGTAGGGGTGCATATGGTCCGGTATAGACTGGATTGGAACTTTTTGGGGACCAAACCATTTATAAAGGTTCTACTATTTTTGAAACTAGACCGAACCATAATGCCCATGGAACCAAACCATGAAAAACTGATTTGGTTCAGTTCAGTTTGTCGGTTTTAGTTGATTTCTTTTTTATTTTAATTTTTAAAAACAAAATTTCTTATTTTTCTGTAATGACCCTGTCATTTAACTTCATTTCCTTTTCCTTAAATTTTACGGATATTTTTTTCCGTTGATCATTTCTGTTCTGAGTTCGGTTTCTCATCACTTAGTGTCGTCTTGAGTGCTCGGGGATAGTTTTCGAGACTCTTTCCTTCGGATTGACAACTTCCTTAAAGGACAGCATCATTTCCACATTTTTATTTTTTCAACACTATTCACTTTTCGTCTTTTTCCCCGTTTGTCACTTTTTGGCACAACCTCACTTTTCATGTTCGGAGTTGGTTTTTGACTTCATGTACCTTCATTATACGTGGTTTCCACGAAATACGTATCTTTACTTTTGTAACAAAGTACTCTGGTTGCTCCCCGTGTCTATAGGGGCAAGGATGCATAGTTTTTTCGAAGACATTCTTATTTCTTGGGGTGTTTTTCATAAATATCTTTTGGAGATATTTTATTTCGGGGGTTTTTAAGAAAATATGTTTGGAAGATATTTTCATTTTAGGTCATTAGTGCAGTTAACCCTTTTTGGTGGGCCATTGTGCAATTAACGAAAGTTATAACAAAATACCTCGTTTTGAGCCTGGATCCTCGTACGGGATTCATTTTCACTTTTCATCGAGTCGTGTACTCTTAGAATTTCCTTCCGGCAATTATGAAAAAGAAAAAAAAAAAGAAAAGAATTTCCTTCCGGTCGTTTTTCCCCAGTTTTAGGGTTTCTGACCTCGGTTGCCACCGAACTTGTTCGGGGTATATCTCTCTACTCGGGACTCGATTTTTGACACCATTTCTTTCGTCGTTTATTTTTTTTCATTTCGGTTCTTTTTTGTTCACGGTGTTTTACCGTTTAAGCGCATCTGCATAAATTCCACTTTTTCAGACCTGTTCAGGATACTTTTAGGGTTTTTCTATAAATAGGGGGTTAGTAAATGAAAAATTAGATTTTTCATCACCTTTTCCCTCTCTTGGCCGGTAGCCCAAGGGGTTACGACCCTTCTTTCTTCTTTCCCGGCCACTTCCCCCTTGTATTTTGCCGTGTTGCCTTAGTGTTTACTGTAGGCCTTGGTAAGATCTTCCTTTCCTCGTTATTAGAATCCGTTTTAACAATTTTTGAGTTCGGGTTTGGATTTTCATGGTGCCTCAAAGGTTAAAGTTGTTTCCCTCGTTGTCCCCGATATAATGTAGGAATATCATCGGATTCGAAACGGTTTCCTTTCGGTGGGATTTGAGATTTCATCTCAATTGGAAGAAGGGGGTGCTATAAGTTTATATTTATGTTGTCTTGAATGTTTTTCAAGCTTATACAACTTGTATGCATGCTTTTGTTCATAATCTAGAATTTAAATTTTTTTTTTTTTTTTCTTGTATAAGATTTAATTCACATGGTTGTAAGTGTAATGGAATTAAATTGTACTATTAAATTAGACCTTGATATGTTTATTAACATATATTAAATTGAGAACATTTGGATAAGTATTGAAACTTTTATTTGATTATTTTCTTATATGAAAATTTAATTCACTTGGTTGTATCTAGCATCGAATTGACTTGTAATGTAATATTGAATTAGGCCTTAGTATGATCTTCAATATATGTGAATTTGAGAATATTTGGATAAGTTTTTAAATCTAGAAATTTTAATTAAATGAATTAATTAAAATCTATTTAATGGTTCCATTGATCTAATCAAGTATTTGAGGTGATATATGTAATAACCATGCTATGATCTTTGACATATATTAATTAGGGAACGTTTGGATGAGATTTGAAATCGCATGATTTTGTTGATATAATTTTGTCAATTTTAGTAAATTATTGTTAATAATTTAATTGAGTAATTTACACTATATGGTAGTTAATTTCATGAAATTGGAACTTGCTTTATATTAACATGAAATGATTTAATATGTTAATCATGTATATATATATATATATATATATAACTTGTGTAGAGAAGTTATTTAATTTAGTAAATTACTAAATTCTTATTTTTTATAGTATTATGAATATGGAGTACTTCTTGTGCATTATTTTGAGTTAAATTACTAACTTGTTACTATGTAGAAGTACTAGTATGAGATTCTTGTGAATTATTGATATTATTAACCTTGTAAACTTCTTGCTACAATATCGTAGAATTAGTGTTTAAAGTTTACCATGGAGGCATGATTTAAATTGTTAAGTAGATGATATTATATATGTCATTTTAGAATTGAAACCATAAGACATGGATTGTGTGGTTTCAACCTACTTGTGCATGGAAGGTGGTTTCACGCATTGTTTATTTGTGTATAAGTTATGAACTTATTTATTGATTTTGGAGTCACTTGGAACATTGTTACGAAGACATGCTAGATTTTGGCTCTAGTGCGGGAGATACAAGTTCTCCCCATTTTATAGTGCACACTAGGGTGGTATTCCCAGCGGGTTAATGCCCGGAATAACCGTTTTGGTCTTGGTTTTACTTCGAGATTTGATTTCCAAGTCTTCCACTACTTGATTTCACATTCAATTCCAAGTTGACAACCAATGTTTAATTGTGACTTGTGGTTTTGGTTACAGACGATTTAATGTTGTTAAGTACAACTATGCATTATGATTTTTAATGAATCATTGTAGTTTTAATGTTGTTAAGTACATTTATGCATTATGATTTTTAATGAATCATCGCAGTTTTAATGTTGTTAAGTACATATATGCATTATGATTTTTAATGAATCATTACAATTTTGATGTTGTTAAGTACATTTATGCTAAAATGTTCAAATGTAGCTTAGGAATGATCCTATAGATTCATTTGGAAACATCGACGTTAGGTGGGATGACCCACTTTAGTTCTTTTCGTATTTTAGATTTCAAGTTAATAACTTTGATAATCTATATCTTATAGTGTTATGCCGTATGCTCCTATACTGTTTAATTGTATAAAAATGTGATTTATGCTAGAAATATTTTAAGGTTGCTTAGGATACTCCTTGGGTATCACTTTTGACATAGACGTTAGGTGGAATGACCCACAAGAATTAATGAATACAAACTTGTAAAACGTTAGGTCTATGCATGTTTATTCCCTATGAGTAATATAGGTTACTCACCCCTCGCTAAATGCGACCTGTTTTAGGTAAGAAGACGTGGTTTCGGGATGCACAATATCCCTTGGAGTTTTTTGTTGACTTTAAGTATTTAATTCATGCAAATGTTAGCATGAAATGTTATTTTGTTTTAAAATGTCAAAACTTGTATATTTGGTTCTAAATATGTAATGAGCACTTAAGTGCGCCATTTGGGATGTATTTGACATATATGTAATGAGGCCATGGGCCAAGGACATTTACTTTGTAATCTATGTACTTTTAGCTTCAACCTATTTAATTTAAAAAAAAAAAAAATAGAAAAATGGCATGTATTAACTTCACTACATTTGCATGGGGTGTGGGAAGTGCGCTTTAGCACTTCTATAGGGTCTCTTCATTTATGTATGAAGGGTGGACAAGGGCCAAACGGTCTTTTGAAACCATTTTATGGTTTTTGAGTTTCAAAATTTCTTTGAAAGTCCATTTTAGGCAAAGTTGAGGTTTGATAAGTTATATTTTGCATCGGGGGTATTTTGAGGCCATGGGCCATTAGGACGCATCTTAAATTACGTTTGCGTGCATGTTTACATCTCACAAAACTCTTAAGTTTCAGCTTGGGAATTATCTTAGGGTAATTTATGAGTTTTTATGCAAATTTTATGCATTGGAGTTTGATTTAAGCTTCCCTCTTGTTTTAGCATGTTATGGATGCGTATGTGAGACCATGGATGGTTTTTAAACTTGTTTTGGGACATATGGGATGCATGAATAGCATTAGGATTGGACTGAGCACTTTCCCCACACTTGATAGCCATAGATTTTGCTGCTATCTGGCGCGTCAGTCGGCTGACAAGTTCCGTCAACCGGCTGATAGCCTTTCGTAGTCAATTCCAATGAGTTTGTAGCTTGGAGAGGGCATTTCAGCGGGCTGATCCTTGCCGTCAGCCAGCTGATGATGCAAGTTTGGCAAGCTAATCCTTGCCGTCAGCCAGTTGATGATGCAAGTTTGGCAAGCTAATCCTTGCCGTCAGCCTGCTGATCCTCCCTGAAGCCTTCCTTTTTCAGTTTTTCTTAGACAACTTTCTTGCACCAACTTAAGAGGGTTATATCTTACTCATTTTTAATCCAAATCAGGTCATTCTTGAGTATAAATTCAAGATCTTGAAGTTAGACTTCCAATGGTACTAACCAGACATAAAAAATCCAACCATAGTAAGAGTTATGATAGTTCTAGTGAGATAGGGTCGCGATATCTCTTAACGGAGGATGCCACATTTTCCTTCTTCATATCTTTTTCGTTCAGACTCTGAATTAGGTGACTCTTGAGTCTAAATTTGTTATTTTTTTGTTGTCTTTCTAATGGTATGCTTGGTAGCATCCATTTCTATTTAAAATGACCATTTTACCCTTGGTTCATTTCTTATCGGATTTGAAATCCTTACTTCAGTACTTTACTCATTTGAGTTTCATGGCTTCATGGGGAGTCATTTTGGTGCCTTAGGGATGATGTACATCTTTAGAGGTCATTTTACTTCTTTCGCTTTCGCATTTTGGATCCGTTATCGGGTCATCTTTAGATCATTACTGATGCACCAGGTTTGTAAAACTTAGACCGTCACAAGTGGTATTCGAGCTCCTAGGTTCGAAAACCTTAGGACGACGGGTTTTGGGTACATATCATGTTTTTGTTGATTTACTTTGATATATTCACATATTTTTTGATAACATGTTTTGTGACGGCCCTGGTTTTTAGGCCAGTGCGTCAGTGATGAACCGAAAGGATGATCCGATAACGGATCCGAATGCAGAAGCAAAAACAGAAAACAAGACTCTAAGAAGTCAAAGTGACCTTCCATGAGGTCGTGGAACTCAACAAGAACTGATGCGGAAGCAAAAGATCGAAAATATGACAAATAAGCCCCCAGGGGTAAAATAGTCATTTCTAAAAATTATAGATTCGGGTGACACCGAGCACACTGTTGGAAGGACAACGAAAAACTAATCAAGACGGACTCAAGAATTGCATGATTCGGAGTCCGGACGAAGGAGAAATGGCATGACGAAGAAAAATGAGCACTTAAGGCAAAAAGGGTAAACTGGTAATTATCTAGGAAGAACCGGGTGTAACTGAGCACACCGTTGGAAAGACAACGAAAAATTAGTCAAGTACAAAAAAAAGTTCACTCAATTGGAGTCCGGAAGAGGGAGAAACGAGTGTTTGAAATTGTGAAGTCGCAGTAGCCCGACGAAGGCCATGGCATACCCCATGCGCGCCCGGCACCCATGCCGGCGCCCCATTCGGCGTCCAATAGCATGCACCATGACATGCTAGGAAAGAGAAAAATTCGGCTAGAACTGAGAGCCAAAACGAGGTCCGAAACGGATTTTTCTGGAAAAACACGAAGAAAAAACCCCCCTTAAAATCGAGTTTTATACCCGACCGCGTGAAAGGTAATGAAAAAAACTCACTATAAAATCCCCAAAATGCCCCTAGATCAGAACTGGACATGAGGGCAAAAAGCTGCTATAGGATCTGGGATTGAAAACGGGCTACCAAACGAATTTTTCTGGAAAAACACAAAGAAGAAACCCCTCCCGAAATCAACTTTTCTACCCAGCCACAAGGAAGAAAATGAAAAAAACTCGCTGCAAAATGGGCAAAATGCCCTCCCAAGAAATCTGGTCAAGAGAGCTAAAAAGCAGCTAAAATGAAAATTGGAAGCTGAAACTTCACGAGGGATTTTTTGTATCAAGACAATATTTTTTGGAAAAATACAAAGAAGAAACCCCCCCTAAAATCACATTTTCTAAGTGACTGTGAAGACTGGATATTATTTCCCAAAGGAAAACCCCAAAATGCCCTAAAATCAGATTATGCAAGAAAATTGAAAAATGATTCCATAGGAGGTTCAAATCACAAAGGAAAGGGTTTTTCTTGAAAATGATCATGCACGCAAACATAACTTACCTATTAGGATGCGCTACAATGGTCCATGGCTTAAAAATACCACCGATGCAAAATTCAACCCCCCAATGGCCAAAAAGGCAAAAATGGACTAGAAATGAAAAATATGGAAACCAAAATTAGGAAATGGTTTCAAATGAACGTTTGACCCTTGGCCACACTTCATACAAGATAAATGAGACCTAGTGAAGGTGCTGGAACATACTTTACACCACCCGATTTGAAAATGAACCCTTAAAGGCTCGGTTTCTACTATTTAGCCCAAAAATGCAATATGTGAACTAAAATGCAAAAATGAACACTAAATGGTGTTTGGCCCTTGGCCACACCTCACATATGGCAAATGAATGCTAAAGGATAAATTACATACACGATGTACACACCGGTACGAAAATGACATATTGAAACCCAAGTTTTCATGCTTTTCCCATTAGAGGCAAAATTCTACATTTTTTAATATACATGGATTACAAATGAAGTTTGGTCCTTGGCCACATATCATATACATAGAATGAATATCAAAAAGTGTGCTTAAGCACATAATACAAGTTTGGAATCAAATATACACATTTGACAAAATGGCTACAAATGGCATTTCAAGCCAACCTTCACAAGAATGGAAATCTTCAAGTCCACAAATCATCCAAGCATAATGAGAATCTTAACATTGATTCCTGTACCTGAAAAATATGCCCACTACGTGGGTGAGTAACATAAAGCTACTCGTAGGAGATGAGCATGCATCGATCTAGCATTTTACAATTTTATCACCTTATGGTGAAACATGTTAAAGGGGTTCATGCCACCTAACGTCTATATCAAAATGAGACTTAGGAAGCATCCTAAGCTACCATAGAGTGTTTCTAGCATAAATCACATCTTTCATCCATTTCAATAACATAGAAACATGTTATACAAAGCAACAAAATATAGATTCTGAAAGTCATCAACTTGAAACCTAAAATACGAAAACAACAAGAGTGGGTCATGCCACCTAACGTCTATGTTCAAAATGAATCTATAGGAACATTCCTAAATTACATTTGAACATCAAAACACAAATCATGATATCGATACAATTTAACTAACATTGGAACTTCCAATATAATGCATAAAGCATGATTTCTCAAAGTTAACTTCTTGCAACTTAAAATAGAAAATCAAACAAAGAACAGGTGACGATATCATCTAGTTATCAACTTAAAAAGAAATGCGAAATCAACCAAAGTGGATACTTGGACGTCACGCCGGATCAGACCAACACCATAGTTACTTTAGGGTTACTAGCCCACGGGTAACCTCCCTATGTGCGCACTAGACTATATAGAGGGACAATCCCCCGTATAAGAACCAAGTCCTAGCCGTAGCCAAACAACGACATCCCCAAGTTTCCAAAGTCAACAAGTTATGCAACAACGTATATATCAACATGTATATACAAGATAATCAGTTATCTACCATGCACAACCAAATTTGGAAACACATACAATACATGCTCTAAGCCCACAACTACTATGGCATGACAAATGTCGAATCTTCAGTGTGCGATTCATTACACGCTATAACAATATCATTCAATATTGAAAGCATAAACTCATGAATTTAAATATAACAACAATGTTATCAATTGTTCAAATATAACTAAGTGGATATGCAACAACTCCAAGTCCATGATTTAAACATAGAAACAACTTCCAAGACGCAATTAAATTCCATGGAGCAATTAGATAGAATTTAATCAAATAAACACAATTAAATTCTCTAGATTCCAATTCACTTCCAAATAGCCTCAAATTAATACATATTAAAGGACATAGCATGGTCATCACCTATATCCATTCTAAAACTCAATTAGGTCGTTGGAATAATAAAGTCGAATTTTAATTAAATCATGCTAATTTAAATTCCAAGGTTCTAAAACAACTTCAAATGGTCCCAAATTAATATATACTAGTAAACAATTCATGGTCTTTACAAATATTAAGTTAAAAACTTAATTAAGCCAAGGGAAACATTAGATAGATTTTAATTAATCCTTTTAATTAAAATCTCTAAATTTTCAAACTCATCTAAACGTTCTCAAATTAACATATGTTAGGGAACATGCCAAGGCCTATTTTAATATTACATTACAAGCTTATTTCATGCAAGTTACATCTATGTAAATTTAACTTTCACCAAAGATAAATATTAAATTAAAGTTGCAATTCTCATTCAAATGATTCCAATTTAATATATGTTAACAAGTATACTAAGGCCTAAATTACTAGCATGCCACACTTTAATTCCAAGTTATATATCATCATGAGGATTAAATCTCAAACAAAGAAATTAATTAAATGAAAGGTTTCAAAATCTAATCAAATATTCTAGATTTTATATATGTGAAAGTATATAGCATGCACATCAAGAATATCAAGTCAGAATTTCAAATAAATGAATAGTGCACTTGGAGCAAATTAATTAATCAAATTAATTAATAATTACTAGATTTCAAAACATCTCTGATTACTTTCAATTTCACATATGTTGAAGAGTGTATTAAAGCCTAATATAATATGCTAACACATATTGATTTCAAGCTTGATAAGGCCACATGAATTAAATATTTACTCTAGAAAAATATTAAATAAAATTTTCATTATTTGTCCAAAAATTCTCAATTTAATATATGTCAATGACTATATCAAGGGGTAATATAATTTCATGCCACATGTTTAAACAAAGGTATAATCAACCGGGAAAATCAAATCCTTCACAAGAAAAATAAATAATAAAATCTCTAGATTTGTTACCAAAGCATGTAAATAAGTTGCATAAACATCACTAGCATGCAATATAACAAGAATAATAACCTATAACACCCCCTACCTCAATTTGAGATGATCGTGTTGTCTCCGAAGGGTTTTGTCGGGGACAACACGATGAACAAGAATACCCAAGAAGCCCCATGAAAATCACAACTTAACTTCAAACCTGAACTCAAAATTTGGCCAAAAACAGGTTCTAATAAGGGGGAAAGGTGCGCGGCGTCAAGGCGAACAATAAACGTTAGGGCCGAAGGGTTTTCACTAAAGAAATCAAGTGGAGAAGAAGAAAGAGTGAAGGCAGCCCCTTGGGCGCCCATGGCTGTCGGCCAAGAAGAGGAAGAAGGTCTGAAATCTAATTTTAAAAATTACGGCAACCTATTTATAGAAATCTCAAAAAGTGCCCTAAAATGGCCTCACTGGGTCCAAAAAAGTGGAATTTGAGCAAACACGCTCAAACGACAAAACTTTGTGAACGAAAAAGATTCAAAATGAGAAAAGATGAACAATAGAAGAAATACCGTTAAAAACTGAGTCCCGAACAGAGAGATATGCCCCAAACAAGTTCGGCGGCAACTAGGTCCAAAAACTCTAAAACTGGAGAAAAACGACCAGAACGGAATTCTAAGAGTACACGACTCGACGAAATGTGAAAATGAATCCTGTACGAGGATCCAGGCTCCAGATGAGGTACTTTGCAATAACTTTCGTTAATTGCACAATGGCCCCTCTAAAAAAGGTTAACTGCGAAACTGCCCTAGAATGAAAATATCTTCCAAAAGATATTTTCTTAGATGCCCCTAAAATAAAATTTCTTCAAAATATATTTATGAAAAACACCCTAAGAAAAGAAAAAGATTCTGAACAATTGTGCATCCATGTCCCTATGGACACCAAGAGCAACCAGAGTACTTTGTTACAAAAGTAGAGATACGTATTTCGAGGAAACCACTCAAGATGAAGGCACGTGAAGTCAAAAACTAACTCTGAGCACGAAAAGTGACGTTATGCCAAAAACTGACAAACGGAGATAAGATAGAATAGGGAAAAGGACGAAATAGGGAAAAGAACAAAAAGTGAATAGTGTCCGAAAAGTAAAAATGTGGGAATGACTCGGTCCTCAAAGGAAGTTGTCAATCCATACAAAATAGTCTCGGAAACCAATTCTAAGCACTCGAGATGACACTAAGCGACGAGAAACTGAACTCAGAAAGGAAAATTAAACGGAAAAAATTTATCCGTAAAATTTCAGAAAAAAAGGAAAGGAAGAAAAATGACCGGGTCGTTACATATTTACGTGCCTTTTGATAATATGCTCGGTATGATGACATGTTTTTTGTACTTATATGCTTATGTGTTTAAAAGCATCCTGGTTTGATACGTGCTTATGTGTTTAAGTACCTAGAAGTTTTCATTATCTGTTTAGTATGTTGTGTAGCTTATCTACTTTATCATGATTGTATGTCGCATACATTGACGTGCTACTTATTTGATGCATTCACTGAATGAGTTGCATTCGATCATAATAACTCATATTATGATTGATCTCATTTCTTTTTCACGCATATAGCATCACAGTCTTGACTCAGAGAGTCTTCTCGTTATGGCTCATGTAAGCGTAGAGTTGTAATAACTATCTAGCGAGATAAGACGTAGGCCATGAAGACACCATTTCATCTCATATTCTTTTGTCTCTTTGTGATGTAGTCATGGTGGTGTTAGATGTGTCGGTGTCATCTCTTAGGACTTCTGTAACGACCCGGTCATTTGCCTTCCTTTCCTTTTTCTTGAAATTTTACGGATAATTTTTTTTCGTTTAATTTTCTTTTCTGAGCTCTGTTTCGTGTCACTTAGTGTCATCTCGAGTGCTTGGAATTGATTTCTGAGACTCTTTCATGTGAATTAACAACTTCTTTTGAGGACCGAGTCATTTCAGCATTTTCACTTTCGGACACTATGTGCTATTTCGTCCTTTTCCCTATTATCTTATCTCCGTTTGTCACTTTTTGGCACAACCTCACTTCTCATGCTCGGAGTTGGTTTTTGACTTCATGTGCCTTCATCTTGAGTGGTTTTCTCGAAATACGTATCTTTACTTTTGCAAGAAAGTACTCTGGTTGCTCCCGGTGCCCATAGGGGCATGGATGCACAATTCTTTATGAATCTTTTTCATTTCTTTGGGTGTTTTTCTTAAATATCTTTTAAAGATATTTTATTACAGGGGTATCTAAGAAAATATCTTTTGGAAGATATTTTCATTCTGTAGTAGTTTCGCAGTTAACCCTTTTTGTAGGGGCCATTGTGCAATTAACGAAAGTTATTGCAAAATGTCTCGTCTGGAGCCTGGATCCTTGTACGGGATTCATTTTCACATTTTGTCAAGTCGTGGACTCTTAGAATTTTGTTCTGATCGTTTTTCTCCAGTTTTAGAGTTTTTGGACCTAGTTGCTACCGAACTTGTTGGGGGCATAACTTTCTGCTCGGAACTCAGTTTTTGACGCCGTTTCTTCCGTTGTTCATATTTTCTTATTTTGAATCTTTTTTGTTCATGGAGTTTTGCTGTTTGAGTACGTATGCTCAAAATCACTTTTCCAGACCCGGCGGGGCCCTTTCGAGGCACTTTTTGTGATTTTCTATAAATAGGGGGTTTGAAAAATTAAAACATAATTTTCCTCTTCTTCCCCACATGTTCTGGACCAGATCCCATAGCCTTCCATGGCTGCCATCTTCTCTCTCCTCTTTTGGTTCACTTTTCTTTGATGAAAAGTCTTCGATCTTAACGTTTAATGCCTGTCTTGATGCCGCGCATCTTATGCCCTTATTAGAATCCATTTTCGACGATTTTTTGAGTTCGGGTTTGGAGTCAAGTTGGGATTTTCATGGGGCTTCTTGCGGATTCTTGTTCATAGAGTTGTCCCCGACAAAACTTCTCGGTATCGTCGGATTCGGAGCACTTTCGTTTCAGTGGGGATTTGAGATTTTCATCTCAAATTGAGGTAGGGGATGTTCTAGATTTAAATTCTTGTTATATAGCATGCTTGTGATGCTTATACTACTTGTTTGCATGATTAAATATAAAATCTAGAGATTTTATTATTATTTTTCTTGTACGGGATCTAATTTTCCCGATTGCTCGTGACTTGGTTTAAACATGTAGCATGATATTATATTGCCCCATGATATGCTCATTGTCGTGTATTAAAATTAGAGCATTTAAATAAGTACTAAAGCTTTTATTTAATATTTATCTTAAGTGAAAGATTAATTCACATGGCCTTAATTAGCTTGAATTCAATATGTGTTAGCATATTATATTAGACCCTAGCATGCTCTTCAACATAGATTAAATTGAGAGAAATTGGAATTGTTTTGAAATCTAGTAATATTTAATTAATTTGATTAATTAATTTATTCCGGGTGTACTATTCACCCCATTGGAATTCCGACTTGACATTCTTGGTATGCATGCTATATGGTTTCACATATATTAAATATAGAATATTTGGTTAGGTTTTGAAATCTATCATTTTAGTATTTTTTTAGTATTAAAGTTTAATGCTCATGGCCATTCATTGCATGGAATTCACTTGTGCCATGTTTTTAAATCATGTCTTGGTATATTGTATAACATATTTAAAATTGAGATCATTTGGAAGACTTTCAAAAACTAGAGATTTTAATTAATGGAATTAATTAAAATCCATTCAATGATTCCATGGACTTAACTCACATGGTGGTGTCTTGTATGCAATGAACTTGTAATTTGACATTAAATTCGTCCATGACATGATCCTTGACTTGCCTTGTAACCTTGATAATTTAATCCCTTAAGTAAATTAAATTCCCTTGTATGCTTCCATCGAGTTAATCATGCCTTGTTATTGAATTCTTATTAAGCTTGTGAATTTGACTTGCATTTCAAGAACTTGTACCTTTTATCAAGCATGGTGATTCCTTGTATCTTGGTTTCATTAATGTATTTAATGAACTTGCTCATTTGTCTTGGAATGGTTTACTTACACATGTGTTACTTAGTGAGTACTTGAATCATGTATCTTATACTTGTGGTATATCTACTTCAATGGAATCCTTATGCTATGTACCTTGGTTATAATGTATATAGATGTATACTATGATTTCTTGATATTTCACATGCCCTTATAGTTGAGTACTTAGGGCATGACTTGTATGTTCCAAAATCTTGGTTGTGCATGAAATGTGGTTAATGCATTTCTTGTATTTGATACAATCTTGACTTGCACAACTTGTTGATTTTGGGACTTGGGATATCAATCAAGAATTGTCATGGCTAGGACTTGGTTCTAGTACGGGGGAATGTCCTCCTACAACTATAGTGCGCACTAGGGGAAAGGTACCCATGGGTTAGTAGCCCTAAAGTGATCTCAAGAGTACGGTTTTTATCCGGGCGATATCCGAGTTTCCACATTGGTTGATTTCACTCTTTAAATTTCAAGTTGCTATTCCTTGAAGATTTAAACTTGTCATGTTATGTGAAGTGCTCCAATCTTGTTTCATTGCATAGATATTATGCCCCATTTGTGATTTCAAATATACTCCTTGTCATGTTAATTGCATCGATAATGTAATTCTTGTTAACATACGTCCGAGCATACTTATTGTCATGTTATATGGAACGTTCCATCCTTGTATACTTGAATAGATATTATGCCTTGTTCTTGATTCCGTGTATAATTCTCATCGTGTTAATTGGTTTAATTCCAATCATGTAAATTGCATTGATAATGTGATCCTTATATTCCATTGTTTTCGTGTCGTGTTGTATGGATTGTCCCTAACCTTGTTCAATTGCATAGATAATATGATTCATGGAAGATGGTAAACTTGTTTTGTTGATCTGTATTCAAGTATCTTTCTTATCTTGTTCTTTGGATTATCCCAAACTTGACTTGTTTCATATGTGTATATGTATCATGATTCTTGTTTCTTATGCTCCATGATAGCTTAGGATGCGCCCTGAGTCTCACTTTGACATAGACGTTAGGTGGCATGAGCCCCTTTGACATGTTTCACCTTAAGGTGATAAAATTGTAAAATGCTAGGTCGATGCATGCTCATCTCTTACGAGTAGCTTTATGTTGCTCACCCCTACGTTACTGGGACATATTTCAGGTAAGAAGACTTGGTTCGTGATGCTTAGCATTCCTTGGATGTCGTGTAGCTTCAAGTTTCCATTTCATGCAAATGTTAGCATGAAATGTCATTTTGTAGACTTATATGTAAAACTTGTATTCTTTGATTCCATGTATGTAATGTGTACTTAAGTGCACTCCTTTCAATGTATTCATCATGTATGAGATGAGGCCAAAGGCCATTGACATGTATATTGAATTTTTTGTAACTTCTAACTTCTTGAAATATTAAGAAAATATTGAAAAACGCCAAGTCAGTGTCTCACCATGGTTGCATCGGGTGTGGGAATTCCGTTTTCATTCTTTCATAGGGTCTTATAAATCATGTTTGAAGTGTGGCCAAGGGCCAAACTGTCATTTGACCCCGTTTTGTATTTTTGGATTCCGAGTTTTCTTTCCAAGTTCCATTTTTGCCTTTTTGCCCGTTGGGGGGTCAGATTTTGCATCAGTGGTATTTTTAAGTCGTGGACCATTGTAGCACATCCTAATAGGTAAGTTACGTTTGCGTGCATGGTCATTTCTGGGTAAAACCTCATCCTTGGTGATTTGAGCCTCTTGTGAATTCATTTCGCATTTTTTTTGCTTAATCTGACCTAGGGGCATTCTGGACCTTTTACATCAGTTTTATTTTCTTCTTTTGACATGGTCGCTTAGAAAACATGTTTTTGGGGGGATTTCTTTTTCGTGTTTTTCCAGAAAATGTCGTCTTGGATCCGGAAATTGATCGTAAAGTTCAGCTTTCTGTTTTTTTTTAGCAGCTTTTTGGACCTCCATGACCAGATTTCATGGAGGGGCATTTTGGGCATTCTACATTATGTTTTTTTTGAATTCTTAAATGATTCAAGTAGAAAACTCAATTTTGAGGGGGGTTTCTTCTTTGTGTTTTTCCAGAAAAATTCATCTTCTAGCCCGTTTTTGCTCCCTATTGTGGGCAGATTCTGAAAAAACTCATGTAACAGCTTTTTGGGTCCATCTTGACCTAGGCTGTTCAAGGGGCATTTTAGGGACTTTGCATCGTGTTTCTTTTGGTTTCTTCTGCGATGTCGGGTAGAATATGTGATTTTAAGGGGGGTTTTTTCTTCGTGTTTTTCCAGAAAAACTCGTTTAAGGGTCCGTTCATAGCCTCAGTTCTGGAAAAAAAAAATCAAATGTGGCTTGCTGTTACATGCCCAGATTTTTGACCCGGAAAGTGAGTCTATTTTTTTAAAACTTTAAGGCTTCATATCTTCATCATCCGGACTCCAAATCAAGTGATTTTTGAGTCTAAGTTTATTAACTTTTGCTTGTCTATTCAACGGTATACACGGTTGCATTCAATTCTATCTGAAAAGACCATTTTACCTCTTGTGAAATACCCATGCTGCACTGTTTTTAAACCCAAAAGTTGGTTTTTTTGAAACTTTGACGTTTCATATCTTCTTCGTCCGGACTTCGAATCAAGTGATTCTTGAGTCTAGATTCATTAATTTTTCTCGGTCTATCTAATGGTATACTCGGTTGCATTTTGTTTGGTCTGAAAGGACCATTTCAACCCATGTAAAGTACCCTTGCCGCATTGATTTCAAAAACCCAAAAGTTTGATTTTATGAAACTATAGAGTTTCATATCTTCTTCAACCGGACCCCGAATCATGTGATTCTTGAGTCCACCTTCATTAGTTTTTCGTTGTCTTTCCAGCGGTGAGCTCGGTGGCACCCGAATCCATAGTTTCATAAATGACCATTTTGCCCCTGGGGCTTAATTGTTATTTTTCTGATCTTTTGCTTCCGTGTCAGTTCTCATTAAGTTGCACGACCTTATGGAAGGTCACTTTGACTTCTTAGAGTCTTGTTTCTTGCTTCCGCATCTGGATCCATTATCAAGTTAATCTTCGGTTCATCACTGGACACACTGGCCTAAAAACCAGGGTCGTTACAACTTCGTAGTGGTCTTGATGTCATGACGTCATTCAGGTCTTTGTTTCTAGCTTCATGGGACGATGAGTCGGACTGACTTGAGTCCTTCCTTGGGGAGTTGTGAGTTACTTTGTGAGCCTCAGGGCGAGGTTCTCGCGTCTTGTTTTCCTAGGATGATGGGTTCGGGATTTGGATAGGTGTGTTAACCTAGGATCCTTCTTGTGTTACCTTAGACAGCTCTTACGAGCTACGGTTGTGATGTGAGCAGTTTCATGTAATTAACTATTTTGGTGCAATTAATTACTCTTCCTTGTCTTTAGAGATTTAGGGCGTTGTGTTAGGTTCCGGTAGAATCCTTTAAAGTTCCTATCGAACTCGTTGGCATCTTGGTTTAGGGGTTTTCTTGTTGATGTCTCGTAACGGTTAGCATTGGGACTATCCATTTTGTTGTCATCTTGTTTCATATGGTGTTGGGATTCTATTGGGGTATGGGCTAGTCTTGGGAAAGACTTGCTGACCCTATGTCTCGAAGACCTTAGTGGTCGTTAGAGGGATGATTATTTTCCTCATAATGAGAGATTGGACTCATCCAGGTTTTGTGTTACGTTTTCTAAGAAGTTGCCCTTTTGAGAGGCATTCCATTCCTTTCTTCTTATTTTGTGAAAATTCCATTTGTAAGATCACTTTTACATGTTATGAGCCCCATCGTTTTCAGGAATGCCTTAGAAACATGTTTAGGATATATAACTATGTGGTAGTTCGTGTGAGGATATAGATGGTACATTTTCATATACTGTATCCGTTTAACATGCTAGTGCCATTAGTGGTGTATATCGTGTCATCAATTGTTTGACCTCTATGTGATAGGTGGCTTATTTGGTTTACCTTATGTGTACTGTGTGTTTAGTACTAAGGTATTATTTGATTTATGTTATTTAATTTTGTGAGTATCTACTATACGAGTAGTTAGTTTATACTGTTTCATCTTTCCTGCACTTATGTTGGGGTTTTGTGACCATGGTTATTGGGATAGAGATGTGTGAGCTACGTAGTAGACTTGTGTTTTGAGGTTTTAGTTGTCCACTATAGGGATTTTGACCCAACGTTTTATCTTCTGTATATAGCTCTATGGTAGGTTTACTTTAAATCTGTGCTTAGGTTTTCGGTTTTATGGGTCCGATCCATTGGCTTGAGGGCACAGACTTGTCAGGCTTTGGATTCATGACTGGAGGTTGTTGATAAGGGTGTCTTGCAATGTAGGAGTTGCTGACTCTATTTGCAATATGGATTTAAGGCCTTAAGCATAATGATGACAATGACATTGTTGTCAGAGTTTTGGGATTAGCTACTCCAACTCTCGTAAATGCCTGGTTCCCGTAGTGCTTTTGGTAATGCTCATTTTTAACATTGATGTCATTTGTATCGAAAAGTTTCTTTCTGGGTTGACCTGTTGGGGGCATGTTATGAACTACTGCCTTATACTGTCATGCTACCTTACTGACGAGTAAGTGTGGGCAGGTCATTGTTCGTACTGCCATATCATTCTTAGCCATCTGTCTTGATTCGACTTGGTGTCACTCAGTTCTTAGCCATCTTCAGGCTTTTGGAGTTGTCCTTTAGTACCTTATGATCAGTCTTTTAGTTTGACCTTGCTTTAATCTTGATCAGTTCTCTTCTGTATGTTCTAGATTTCGGGGATGAAATCCCTTTAAGGAAGGTAGGTTGTAATGACCCAGTCAT
Source organism: Cornus florida (assembly GCF_030987335.1). Classification (NCBI taxonomy): domain Eukaryota; kingdom Viridiplantae; phylum Streptophyta; class Magnoliopsida; order Cornales; family Cornaceae; genus Cornus; species Cornus florida. Next base: position 36,529,657 of record NW_026775571.1, on the reverse strand, counting down.
TTTCCTTCCTTTCCTTTTCCTCAAATTTTATAGATATTTTTTTTCTGTTGATCTTTTCTTTTATGAGTTTGGTTTCTCATCACTTAGTGTCGTCTTAAGTGCACAGGGATGGTTTTCGAGACTCTTTCCTTTGGATTGAGAACTTCCTTAAAGGACCGTAACATTTCTACATTTTTATTTTTTTCGACACTATTCACTTTTCGTCTTTTTCCCCATTTGTCACTTTTTGGCACAACCTCACTTTTTATATTCAGAGTTGGTTTTTGACTTCACGTACCTTCATTCTATGTGGTTTCCACGAAATACATATCTTTACTTTTGTAGAAAAGTACTCTGGTTGCTCCCCGTGTCCATAGGGGCATGGATGCATAGTTTCTTCGGAAACATTCTTGTTTCTTGGGGTGTTTTTCATAAATATCTTTTGGAGATATTTTATTTCAGGGGTTTTTAAGAAAATATTTTTGGAAGATATTTTCATTATGGGTCATTAGTGCAGTTAACCCTTTTTGGAGGGGTTATTGTGCAATTAACAAAAGTTATTGCAAAATGCCTCGTTTTAAGCCTGGATCTTCATACAGGATTCATTTTCACTTTTCATCGAGTCGTGTACTCTTAGAATTTCCTTCATGTCATTTTTCCCTAGTTTTAGGGTTTCTGACCCCGGTTGCCGCCGAACTTGTTTGGGGCATATCTCTCTACTCGGGACTCTGTTTTCGATGCCATTTCTTCCATTTTTTTATCTGTTTTTCAATTCAATTCTTTTTCGTTCATGGAGTTTTACCGTTTGAGCGCGTCTGTGCAAATTCTACTTTTCTGGACCTGGCGGGACCCATTCAAGACACTTTTAGGGTTTTTCTATAAATAAGGGGTTAGTAAATGAAAAATCAGATTTTTCATCTCCTTTTCCCTCTCTTGGCCGGCAGCCATGGCAGCCAAAGGGGCTGCAACCCTTCTCTCTTCTTTTCCGGCCACTTCCCCCTTGTATTTTGCCGTGATGCCTTAGTGTTTATTGTAGGCCTTGGTGAGATCTTCCTTTCCTCCTTATTAAAATCCATTTTTGACCATTTTTTAGTTCGGGTTTTGAGTTCGGGTTTGGATTTTCATAGTGCCTTAAAGGTTAAAGTTGTTTCCCTTGTTGTCCTTGACATAACCTAGGAGTATCATCAGATTCGGAACGGTTTCCTTTCGGTGGGATTTGAGATTTCATCTCAAATAGAGGTAAGGGATGCTATAGGTTTATATTTATGTTGTCTTGAATGTTTTTCAAGCTGATACAACTTGTATACATGCTTTTGTTCATAATCTAGAATTTAATTTAATTATTATTTTTTTCTTATATAAGATTTAATTCACATGGTTGTATGTGTAATGGAATTAAATTGTGGCATGCTATTTAATTAGACCTTGATATGTTTATTAACATATATTAAATTGAGAACATTTGGATAGGTATTGAAACTTTTATTTGATTATTTTCTTATATGAAAATTTAATTCACGTGGTTGTATCTAGCATGGAATTGACTTGTAATGTGATATTGAATTAGGCCTTAGTATGACCTTCAACATATGTGAATTTGAGAATATTTGGATAAGTTTTAAAATCTAGAGATTTTTATTAAACGAATTAATTAAAATCTATTTAATGGTTCCATTGATTTAATCAAGTATTTGAGGTGATATATGTAATGACCATGCTATGATCTTTGACATATATTAATTAGGGAATGTTTGGATGAGATTTGAAATTGCGTGATTTTGTTAATATAATTTTGTCAATTTTAGTAAATTATTGCTAATAATTTAATTGAGTAATTTAAACTATGTGGTAGTTAATTTCATGAAATTGGAACTTGCTTTATATTAATATGAAAGGATTCCATATGTTAATCATGTATATATATATATATAACTTGTGTAGAGAAGTCATTTAATTTAGTAGATTACTAAATTCTTGTGATTTAATAGTATTATGAATACGGAATGCTTATTGTGCATTATTTGGAGTTAAATTGCTAACTTGTTACTATGTAGTAGTAGTAGTATGAGATTCTTGTGAATTATTGATGTTGTTAGCCTTGTAAACTTCTTACTACAATATCGTAGAATTAGTGTTTAAAGTTTACCATGGAGGCATGATTTAAATTGTTAAGTAGATGATATTGCTTTGTACATTGTATTATAGTAAAGACTTGACATTATATATGTCATTTTAGAACTGAAACCCTAAGACATGGATTCTGTGGTTTCAACCAACTTGTGCATGGAAGGTGGTTTCGTGGATTGTTTATTTGTGTATAAGTTGTGTATAAGGCATGGCTAGAGTTTGGCTCTAGTGCGGGAGGTACGAGTTTTCCCCATATTATAGTGTACACTAGGGTGGTATTCCCAGCGAGTTAATGCCCAGAATAACCATTTAGGTCTTGGTTTTACTCCGAGATTTGATGTCCAAGTCTTCCACTACTTGATTTCGCATTCAATTCCAAGTTGACAACCAATATTTAATTGTGACTTTTGGTTTTGGTTATTGATGATTTAATGTTGTTAAGTACAATTATGCATTATGATTTTTAATGAATCATCGCAGTTTTAATGTTGTTAAGTACAATTATGCATTATGATTTTTAATGGATTGTCGCAGTTTTAATGTTGTTAAGTACATTTATGCATTATGATTTTTAATGAATCACTGCAATTTTGATGTTGTTAAGTACATTTATGCTAAAATGTTCAAATGTAGCTTATGAATGATCCTATAGATTTATTTGGAAATATAGACGTTAGGTGGCATGATCCACTTTAGTTCTTTTCGTATTTTAGATTTCAAGTTAATAACTTTGATAATCTATATCTTGTAGCGTTGTGCCGTATGCTCATATACTGTTTAATTGCATAAAAATATGGTTTATGCTAGAAATATTTTAAGGTAGCTTAGGATGCTCATTGGGTTTCACTTTTGACATAGACATTAGGTGGAATGACCCACAAGGATTAATGTGTACAAACTTGTAAAACGTTCAGTCTATGCATGTTCATTCCCTACTGTTGACCTTGAATCAAAGGTTTTTGATGATCATAATTCATTAATGATGTTCTATGATTACTAATGTCTTCTTGAGTGAAATTGCAGAACAAAGCATTCATCAAAACAAGCACTACAATATAAGGACAAATTTGAAGAAGCAACACCAAGGCATGAGCAAAGGATCAAGCAATCAAAATCCAAAGTCAAGTCATCACAAGTTATCAAAATGGGGTTAGCTAGGTTGGTGAGTTTCTTAGGAAGCCTTGTTAAAGTGTATATGAATATCTTGAAGTTCAAACTCTCCAACATTATGCATTTCATCTCAATCACCATGACTAAGGAACAAATGACCTAAGCATATCCTTATCTGAAAATGAGAATCCATTTCGGTCTACCGAAATGAGAAGCACTTGTATATCAGTCTACCGAAATGAACCAAGAGTTAGGATCAAAGCTTCAAGTTATTTCGGTTTACCGAAATAAATCATCATTTCATTTCGGTAGATATACAAATCCAACTAATAGTTATTTCGGTCGACCGAAATAACTAAAAGTTCACTTCGGTCTACCGAAATAGATATACCTAGAGGGTGAATTTCAATCCTGAAACTATTTCGGTTGACCAAAATAAACATGGGTTCCTCTTCGGTTTACTGAAGCTAAAGTACTAAAGTACTGAGAAGGGTGTCCAAACAGAAAACCATTTCGGATGACCGAAACTCAAGGGAGTTTCACTTCGGTCGACCGAAACTGCGTATTTCAAAATTCTAACGGGCATTTCTGTCTTGGGGTGTGTGTCCAATAGCTAGAAAAGTATCAGATATCATCTGAAAGTGTATATAATGACTGAATAACTTCATAAAAGCTAGAAGAAATTATTGAAAAAGATCAACTAGCAATCAAAGCTTTTTATCATCATTTTATACACATAATATATCATAAAAAAGAGTTGAGCTTCAAGTTATTTATATATACTCTAAAGTGAGCTATATCTTGTACTTCAGATCTGAAAGAGAGGTCATCTTGTACTTCATCTATATATTTCAAAAACTTGTAAGAGCTGGTGTGGCTCAAGGAAGACTAAGAGAAGGTGTATCTCTTAGCACTTAGAAGCTAGAAGGTGCTTCTTGTAAAAGGTTTGCTCTCCACCCGTAAGGAGAAGCCTTAGTGAATTGGGACGTCTCAAGAGGGGTCTTGAGCCGAGGAGTAGGAGTTTCCGAACCTCGCTAAAATCGCTGAGTACATGTTTGCAACTCTATCTTTATCTCTCATATTGATTGCTTCATGTATGTCTTGATATGCCTCTTCATAAATATTGACAATTAATGCTTAAATTCAGTTTGCATCATTCAATATTTGCCAAAGAAGTTAAGTTTAACTTTAATTGATAAATCAATATTGAAAAATTGACCTTAGTTTGCTTAGACTCTATTCACCCCCCCTCTGGAGTCTATAGTTGGGCAACAATTGGTATCAGAGCTTGGTTTCTATTGAAATAACTTAAGTGTTTTAGAGATCGATCATGACAAACTTAAATGGTCACCTTCTTCAAAAAGGTCAGTCTAACACTAGACCTCCTTAGTTCGATAGAACAAATTATGGGCATTGAAAAAATAGAATGATAGACTTCCTCCAATCCATAGACTACCAAATTTGGTTGGTTATTGTTAATGGACCTTTTGTTCCAATGAAAGGATTTGGTGCTGAAAGAGTCCCTAAGACTGAAGCTGAATGGAACACCGAAGATTATAAACTTATCTCCTTGAATGCTAAAGCCAAAGTCAATCTTAATTGTGCTATAAGTCCTAATGAATATAATAGAGTCTCAACCTGTACCACAGCTAAAGAAATCTGGGATAAACTCCAGATTACCTATGAAGGGACATCACAAGTTAAGGAATCCAAAATTGATATCCTTATGCATCAATATGAACTGTTTCGCATGAATGAAAATGAGTCATTAGTACAATGTTTGTGAGATTTACTGACATTATTAATGGCTTAAAACACCTAGGCAGAACTATGACTAATTCTGATCTTACAAGGAAAATTCTTAGAAGCTTACCTGAAAAATGGGATGCTAAGGCAACTGCAATCAAGGAAGCTCATAACCCCAATACACTTGAGCTGGATGAACTTCTCGGTTCTCTTCTCACATGGTAGATCACTCTAAAAGATAGAGAAGGAGATCATCATCGAAAGAAAGAAATTGCTCTAAAAGCCTCTCAATTTGAAAAGAAAGTTTCTGGCAACGAAAGTGAAAATGATGATTTAGCCCTTATTACTCAATCCTTCAAAAATTTCTTCATAGGAAGAAATTCAATAAGGGAAGGTTCAAAAAGGGAGAATCCTCCAATGAGTAAGGCAAACGTGACTCCCCCACCTGTTTTCATTGTGGAAAACCGGGACACTTTAAAGCTGATTGCCATGCCTACAAGGAGGAAAGGAAAAAGAAAAGAGCAATGTTAGCCACTTGGGAAGATGACGACTCAAATGAATTCGAAAGTGATGAGGAAAAAGCTATTCTTTGTCTCATGGCGAGTAGGGATGACGTAAATTCTAATTCTGACACCTCTTCCGAAAATGAAATTGCTTATGATGATTTAGTTGATGCATATAATGGTTTACTTGATGGCTTCAAAGAATTGCATGATGAACTAGGTAAAATGGTAAAAAAATGTGCTTCTCAAAGAAGAGAAAAACTTATCCTTGAAAACAAACTTCAAACTCTTCTAAATGAAAATGAGTGCCTGAAAAGGGAATGTATTTTACTTAGAGAAACAGGACCACCTGAACTCATATTTGAAAATGAATCCTTGAAGTTAATCATTGAAGACCAAATTGATAGTCTAGCTAAGTTCACTCAAGGTACCAAAAATCTAGAACTTATGCTAGGTGCTTAAAGAGGTGTCTTTAATAAAAATGGATTAGGATATGACCCTTTTGACAAGAAAGCATGTATATTGAATAAAAGAGAGTCCTTGGCTAATTACTTTGTCAAGAGTAAGAACAAAAATTGTAAATGTAATTATTGTAAAAGAATAGGTCATCTTATTTAAGAGTGCTCAAAGAGAAAGCCTAAATTCATAAAGAAGTGGGTTCTTAAAGGAACATATATGCTCTTAGCTAACTCCCATGGACCCAACAAGATTTGGGTACCAAGTGAAAAATATTTGAAATCTCTTTTGTAGGATGGTTTCAAAGTCTCCACGTCTTCCAAAGACAAATGGTTTCTTGATAGCGGATGCTCAAGACATATGATGGGTGACCGTGCAAAATTCTCTTCTCTAGAAGCATACAATGGAGGAAGCGTAACATTTGGAGATAATTCTAAAGGCAAGGTAATTGGCATTGGGATCATAGGTATTTCTCCTTCTTTGTCAATTGAACATATCTTACTTGTTGAGGGTTTAAAGCATAATCTATTTAGTGTTAGTCAACTTTATGATAATGGTTTTGATGTAACTTTTAAATCGGATAAATGCATTGTTAAAAGAAATAAATCTCAAATATTTTGTGCTCCTAGAAGTGGTAATGTATATACCTTGCTCTTAGGTGAACTTTAAGAACAAGATGTTAAATGTTTCATGTCATCTAATGAACATAGTTAGTTGTGGCATAAGAGGTTAAGCCATGCTAGCATGGATTTGATCTCAAGATTGTCTAAAAATGATCTAGTCAAAGGTCTCCCCAAGACAAAATTTTCAAAAGACAAACCGTGTAGTGCTTGCCAAATCGGTAAACAAATCAAGTCCTCCTTCAAAAGGAAAAAGGATATAACCTCTTCAAAACCACTTGAATTGATCCACATGGATCTCTTTGGACCAGAGAAAATTGTTAGTCTTGGTGGTAAACTCTATGTCTTTGTGATCGTAGATGACTACTCTAGATTCACTTGGGTATTCTTTCTTGCACGCAAAAATGAGGCTCATTCAATTTTTTCAAAATTTTGCAAAAGGGTCGAAAATGAAAAGGAATGTAAAATTAAAACCATTAGAAGTGATAGGGGTAGAGAGTTTGACAATCAAGATGTTGAAAGATTTTGCGATGAAAATGGCTACATTCATAATCTTTCGGCACCTAGAACTCCTCAACAAAACGGTGTGATTGAAAGGAAAAATAGATCTCTTCAAGAAATGGCTAGAACCATGCTAAATGAACACAAATCTCCTAGATCCTTATGGGCCGAAGCCGTAAATACTTCATGCTATGTTATAAATAGAGTTATTATTAGAAAGATTCTCAACAAAACACCCTATGAGTTATGGAACAAAAGAAAACATAATATAGGTTATTTCAAAGTTTTTGGGTGTAAATGCTTTATCCTCAATGATAAGGATAATCTAGGAAAGTTTGATGCCAAATCCAATGAAGGCATTTTTCTTGGATATTCCTCTAGAAGTAAAGCATATAGAGTTTATAACAAGAGGACCCTAGTTGTGGTTGAATCAATACATGTTGTGTTTGATGAATCCTCAACCTCTCCCACAAAAAATGTGATGGATAATGATGAAGAAGTTGAACTTGAAAAGGGTACCAATGAACTTGATACAAATAGGTCCCCTATAGAGCTTGAGAGGAGTATCAATGATCTCAACTTAAATGAGTCACCTATTGATATCTATCAAAGTTCTAATTCAAGTAATGATACCTCTCTAAATAGAGCTACTCCAAATGAATGGAAGTTAGTTCATAATCATCCCATTGACCAAGTTATTGGTGATCCATCCAAAGGTGTTAGCACAAGGTCACAATTAAGAAATGTATGCAATTTTGTGGCATTTGTTTCTCAATTCGAACCCAAAAATATACATGAGGCTGAAAATGATGAATCTTGGCTTTTAGCAATGCAAGAAGAACACATTCAATTCAAAAGAAACAAGGTTTGGAATCTTGTCCATAAACCTCAAAATAAAACAATTATTGGCACAAAATGGTTTTAGGAACAAAAAGGATGAGTCGGGAACCATTGTTAGGAACAAGGCTAGACTTGTTCCAAAAGGCTATAATTAAGAAGAAGGCATAGACTATGAAGAAACATTTGCTCCCGTTGCTAGACTAGAAGCTATACGAATGCTACTTGCTTTTGCATCCCACAAAAATTTCAAATTATTTCAAATGGATGTAAAAAGTGCCTTCTTAAATGGTGTTATAAAAGAAGAAGTTTATGTTGATCAACCACCAGGCTTTGAAAGCTATGATTATCCAAACCATGTTTATAAATTGACTAAAGCTTTATATGGTTTAAAACAAGCTCCTAGAGCTTGGTATGAAAGACTTAGTAGATTTCTACGTTCAAACGGGTTCGGTAGAGGTAAAATTGATAATAATCTTTTTACCAAAATCATTGATGGAAACTTGTTGATCATTCAAATCTATGTTGACGACATTATTTTTGGATCAACAAATGACCTTCTAAGAAAAGAGTTTGCTACCTCAATGCAAAACGAGTTTGAAATGAGCATAATGGGTGAACTCAACTTCTTCTTAGGGCTGCAAATCAAACAAACTCTTGATGGAATTTTCATTTCCCAATCAAAGTATACAAAAGATTTGCTAAAGAAATTTGGCTCGGAAGACGCCAAACATGCTAAAACTCCCATGAGTCCTACCTTAAAACTTGATAAGGATGAGAAAAGCAAGGAAGTTGATATTAAGAAATATAGAGGAATGATCGGAAGTCTTCTATATTTAACGGCTAGTAGGCTGGACATTATGTTTAGTGTGTGCTTATGTGCTAGGTTTCAATCTTGCCCCAAGGAATCTCACTTGAATGCTGTCAAACGTATCTTTAAATACTTGAATGGCACTATCAACCTAGGTTTGTGGTATCCTAGGCACACATCCTTTGAACTTGTAGGATTTACGGATGCTGATTTTGTTGGTTGTAAAGTTGACAGAAAAAGTACAAGCGGCACGTGTCACTTTATAGGTTAATCTCTTGTATCTTGGTCTTGCAAGAAACAAAACTCAGTTGCATTATCAACCGTTGAAGCTGAATATGTTGCTGCTAGCAGTTGGTGTGCACAAATTCTCTACATCAAACATTAACTGGAAAACTTTGGATTATTTTTCGACAAAATCCCAATCAAATGTGATAATACCAGTGCTATTTGCATATCAAAGAATCCCATTCATGTAATGACCCAAATTTTCGGACAAATTTTTTTTCGTTGTCTTTTCCTTTCCAAGTTTGGTTTCTTGTCGATTAGTGTCATCTTGAGTGCTTTGAGATGATTTCTGAGACTCTTTTCTTTGGATTGACAACTTCCTTTGAGAACCGAGTCATTTCCATATTTTCACTTTTTAGATACTATTCACTTTTTGTCCTTTTCCCTATTTTGTCTTTTTCCCTATTTTGTCTTTCCCCGTTTGTCACTTCGTTGGGGTAACCACACTTGTGTGTTTGGAGTTGGTTTTTGACTTCAGTATCTTCATTCTCAGTGGTTTTCATGAAATACGTATCTTTACTTTTGTAGTAAAGTACTCTGGTTGCTCTCGGTGTCCATAGGGACACGGATGCATAGTTCTTTGGAATCTTTTTCTTTTCTTCGGGTGTTTTTCATAAATATCTTTTGAAGATATTTATTTCAGGGGTTTCTAAGAAAATATCTTTTTGGAAGATATTTTCATTCTGGGGCAGTTTCGCAGTTTTCACTTTTTGGAGGGGCCATTGTGCAATTAATGAAAGTTATTGCTCAATGTCTTATTTTAAGCTTGGATCCTCGTACAAGATTCATTTTCACTTTTCATCGAGTTGTGTACTCTTGGAATTTCCTCCTGATCGATGTTTTCCAGTTTCAGGGTTTTTGGCCCCGGTTTGCGCCAAACTTGTTTGGGGCATAACTTTCTGCTCGGGACTTGGTTTTTGATGTTGTTTCTTCCGTTGTTCATCTTTTCTCATTTTGAATCTTTTTTGTTCATGGAGTTTTGCCGTTTGAGCACGTCTGCTTGAAATTTCACTTTTTCGGACTCGACGGGGCCCTTTCGGGGCACTTTTTGAGATTTTCTATAAATAGGAGCACTTAGGAGAAAATATCAGATTTTTTTCTCTCTCTCCTCTCTCTTGGCCGGATCTCATGGCAGCTATGGCTGCCATGCTTCTCTCTTTTTTCCGGTCACTTCCCTTGGTTAAAAAGTTGTAGTACCTTTATGTTTATTGTTCCCCTCGACGTACTCTACCATTCCCCCTTATTAGAATTCAGTTTTAGCCATTTCTTAAGTTCGAGTTTGAAGTGAAGTTGTGATTTTGATGGGGCTTCCATAGGGGTTATGTTCACGGTGTTGTCCCCGATAAAACCTAAAAGTTTCGTCGGATTCGGAACACATTCATTTTGGTGGGGATTTGAGATTTCATCTCAAATAGAGGTAGGGAATATTTTAGGATTAATTGAGTGTTGTATTATGTATTTCCCATGATTATACAACCTATATGTATTCCTTGTATCAAATCTTGAAAGTTAGTAATATTTAATTCTTTGTATAAGATTAAATTTTCATGATGATATATAACTTGGATTTGAATTGTGGCATGCTAGAAAGTTTAGTTTTAATATGTTTGTTAACATATATTTAATTGGGATTTTTTTGAATAAAAGTTGCATCTTTTATTTAATATTTTTCTTTGTGAAAGATTAATTCCCATGTCCATACTTTATGTGAAATGAACTTTGTGTTATGCTTTTAAATTAAGTCTTGGCATGTTCTTTAACATATACTAAATTGAGGCCATTTGGAAATGATGTGAAATCTAGAGAGTTTAATTATTTTGATTTAATTAAATACTAACTTGTTTATCCATGGATTTAATCATGTTTTAGAAGTTGCTTCTATGTTGAGATCATGGATTTGGACTTGTTGAGCATTCACTTGATTATGTTTTAAGCATTGGAGAGCATTGTTGTTAAATTTATATTCACGAGAACTTGTTTCCAATATCGAATATATGATTGACTTGTGTAATGAATTGTACACTTCGTGTTGACATTATGTATGCCATTTTAGACTTGAGTTCTAGGACATGGTTTGTGTAGATTCAACCTTACTTGTGCATGGAAATTGATTCCTAGACATTATTTGAAATGTATAAGTTAGGTTTAACTTATTGATTTTGCATAAGTTTTGAACTTATTGTCTTTGGGGGCTTGTAAGGATCATGTTCATATGATGGCTAGGGTTTGGCCCTAGTACGTATTCGTGAGTTTCCTAAGCCACATGAAGTGCGCAGTAGGTAGTACCTTGTGGGTTGTAATTACCCGGAATAACTTATACACGTGCGCACTAGGTAGTACCTTGCGGGCTAGTAACCCGGAATAACTTGATTAGTCTGCAGCCAAGGATCCTAGTCTTTCCACTACTTGATTTCGCATTTAATTTCAAGTTGTTAATCATGGATTACTTGTAGCTTGAGAATTAATGCTTACTTTGGGTATTTGAATCCTATTTAGCATACTTGAAACTGTATACTTGTCTTGTGTATTTAGATATCATGTACCATGCTTGAACTTGTATCTTTGGTTGTGTACCTAAATCCTAGATAGTATACGTACGCATTGTATGTTTGATTTGTGCAATCGGACTTCATTATGTATACTTGTGTCGTATATGCTTGTTTTATGCGTAATTCATCTAACTTAGTATACTTGTGCCTGTATACTTGATTTATGAGTTTTCTATCTTAATTGTATCTTTGTATATGCATGCTTAGACAATGCATAACTTGTTTAACATGATTTAGTGTACTTAAGCATGTATACTTGTATGTCGTTGTTCATTCCAATTGCATGAGTACCTTAGGATGCTCCCTGAGTCTCACTTGACATAGACGTTAGGTGGCATGAGCCCCTTTAACATGTTTCATCTTAAGGTGATAGAATTATAAAACGTAAGTCGAAGCATGATCATTTCTTACGAGTAGCTTTATGTTGCTCACCCCTACGTTACTGGGGCATATTTCAGGTACAGGTTACAAGATATGGAGATTGGCATTTATCTTTGATGGTTTAGAGATTTGAAGTTTCTTTCAAAGCATTTTTGTTCACATGCAAGTGTTAGCATGTTTAAGTCTTATTTTTGATGTTGTAACACTTAGTTAGGTTCAACATGCTCTTTTTGCCTTTTTATGTGTAAAGTGTACTTAGAAACACTACTTGGGATCTATTTGATATGTATGACAAGAGGCTAAGGGCCATAGACTTTAAATTTCAAATGTATGTACTTAAATTCCAAGTTTTGTCTTTGAAATGTAAACTTTTCCAACTTTGAGGTTTGGCATGTGAATTTGAGTATATGGCATGTAATGAGGCCATAGGCCATTGTAATACATTTCAATATGTAAAGTACACTTGCGAGCATGCTTATATAGCTTAAAATCTTGTTTTTGATCTATATTCATATTGGGGTTCAAGGCTTGGGTTAAGCCTTAATGTTTTTGGTTCATAACAGGCCATTCAGCATGTTTTCGAGCCATTTCAGTCGTCCGAAGCTTCATTTCGGTCGACCGATGGCCTTTGGTTTTTATTTGAACTTCAAAAACCCATTTCCAGTAGCCAAAAGTACTGTTAAGGGCCATTTTGGTCGACCGATGGCTTATTTCGGTCGACCGATGGTTCATTTCGGTCTACCGAAGTAACTACAACTCAAAAGCATGTTTTTAGCATAAATTTTGTTCATTTCGGTCGTTCGATGGGTCATTTTGGTTGACCGAAATAGCTAGATCCCGAGAGTAGCTTCAGTCCAGTTTCAGCACTGTTCTTCTGACTTCAAATGACCATAACTCCTTCGTTTTAAATCCAAATGGGGTGATTCTTGAGCCTAAATTCATGGATTTTGAGTCAGATTTCCAATGGTACCAATTCCATTCTTAGATTCCAATCACAGTGGGAGTTATTCAAGTTTTAGTACGAGGGTGTCAGTTTTCGCTTAAACCGGGAAAATGGCGTTTTGTGGGATTCTTGTCCAATGTTCTTAGAACCTCTTGGAAAGTCATGAAATGATTAAGTTAGGTTTTTTTCACCTTGTTTGACTTATTTGGAGTCAAGTTCCTCTTTTTGGTTGTGAGTTGACCATTTTGCCCTTGGTTCATGGTTTTTTGTCTGTTTCGACCTTTGTTTCCGTTTTCTTTCTCTTTGAGCTTCGTGACTTCATGGAAGGTCACATTGGTATCTTAGAGATGGTTTATATCTCTAAAGACTTCGGTTTCATCTTTTGCTTCTGCATTCAGATCCATTATCGGATCAACTTTTGGTTCATCACTGACGCACCGGGTTGAAAAACTTGGGCCGTCACAATTCAGCACTCTAAAACAAAGCATATTGAGATTAGATATCATTTCCTACGTGATCATGTTTCAAAAGGTGACATTGAATTGATGTTCATTAACACCGAGAATCAATTAGTGGACATTCTCACGAAGCCACTTCAAGAAGACAGATTTTGTACACTTCGTCAAGAAATCAGAATGGCTATAGAAAGTGAAATTCATAACAGCTGCTAATCCTCAGAATCAACACTTAAAATATTGGTCTCGGGATCAGCATTTTGGTAGACCAAAATCATGCTTCGGTCGACCGAAATAAGAATGAAGTTTCCTCTCACCAGCCATTTCGGTCGACCAATGAAGACATTTTGGTCGATCGAACCTTTGGGCCCCATCATATATGGCCCATCTTTGAATGTTAAAGACCCGCAAATCTCATTCTTACCTTCAAACCTCAAAACCCTATCTCTCTTGCTCCCTGAGGCGCCTCTCATTGTGCAAAACTTCCGCTATTTTCCTCCTTCATCCTCTCATGCGAATCTCTCACTATCTCTCAAGGTAAGATGCACTTTGAACTCTCTCATCTTTTCGTCATATTCTCTCCTGAGTTTAATCATCTCTGATTATCATCTATTTAAAGGACTCATCTACTGAGATTATTAAAACTCCTTTGCTTCATTCCAAGTTAGAAGTGTTTTCCTTCAGTCAATATCATCTTGTTGCATCACTGTAAGATATATTGTGTTACTTTCAGTTTTGTTATCACCTCACATTCACTCAAATCTATTAACAGAAATTAATGGCACCTAGAAAAAATTCGTCTAGATTTGATAAAGAGAAACGATCTAAGTTCACACATGGCACTGAAGCTGGAGGGTCTAACCCCTCAAATCCTATTCCTTCCGACCCTTACCCTGCCCCAGCTATGCTTCAATTTCGTGAGCCTGAGTTCAAAGAAATCTACGAAACCAAGTTTCTCCATAAAATAGTTAAGAAAGGAAAATTTTTTGAGGAACATGACACTGAGGAACTTATCACACATACCTTTTCTCTCTTTAAAGCCATAGGGTTAAGGTGAATTCATGTCTATCAAAGTTCCTATCTACCCCAAATTGGTTAGGCTATTCTATACTCATCTTCAGAGGGTCATAGGAGAGAACACCTTTCTTTCATTCGTTGTAGGTACCAAAATCACACTCCCTCTGTCAGCCATTCGTCGCATTCTAAACCTTCCTCATAGAGATATCACCTACTGCACTGCCTATGACTGGTATGACGGGGAAGAGTTTGACCCTTACCAAGCCATTCAACAAATGAGCCAATTTCCTACCTACAATATAGACAAAATCTATGCAAGTCAATTAATGGTACAAGCCCGTCTTATTTATCATGTCATCATCCATTGCATCCTTCCTAAATCTGGTGGCCGCTCCGATGTCTCATTTATGGAGGCATTTCTTATCTGGTGTGTTCTGAATGGCAAGAAATTCTATCTCGCTTTTCTCATCTTTCATCATATGATCGATTGCGCCAAGAAAGAAAAAACTCACCTCTTCTATGCAATACCGCTTACCCTAATCTTTCGAGCATTAAAAGTGTGAATAGAAGGCGAGGACAAAAAGGAGCTCACTAACCTTTACAGAATCGACCAAGAATTGCTAAGTCGAATGGGTCTCAAAAAATCCACACACGATGTTTGGTATGATCCCAAACATAGAGATCCAGTGTATGAGGGCCATAATATTGATATGGCTGAACCTCAGGCAGAAGAGGTTGTAGGAGATAAAAATGAAGAAAGGGAAGTAGAACAAGCTGAGGTTGAAGAAGAAGAAGAAGAAGAAGAGGAAGAAGAGGAAGAACAAGAATCCATGCATATCCCTCCCTCCGACGAACGGTCCATCCGTGAGCTTCTACTTGAAAATCTTGTTCTCTCTAAAGAACAAATTGCCCTTGGCAAAGAGAACAAGGAACACATTCTCGACCTGCGCCTTCGACTAGAGGAAGTAGCAAATGAAGTCGATCTCGTGAAGAAAGACCTTGCCAATCTCCGTGGCACGGGGCTTCCTCACTTTTGATGATCTCATTCCCCCCCCCCCCCCTTATCTTTTTGATGAATGCCAAAGGGGGAGAATTTGATGTGTTGTTGGTGGTTGATATTGTTGGTGGTTGATGTAGTTGATGTTGTTATTGGTAGTTAATGTTGGTGTGACTTTTGTGACTATTGAAAAACTGATAGAGCTGCTAATGTAGGTTGTGGATGGTAATAGTAATGCTGTTTGTAGTTATAATTGAAACATTGGTTGTAGTGGTCATTGGGGAATAGATGATGTATCTTGACCTTAAAATTTGTGAATCAATGAAAATACATGTTTTTGGCAATTAAAATCTATATCCTTTCATGCCTTCAATTCCTTCATGATTTGTTGTATGCTTTAAAAATGTTATGCTTTCACTTCTAATGATGGTTAAATGATTGCACAAAAAAAGGGGGAGTTTTGTAAATCTCTTATTCATTAAGACTATGCACATTGATAGGGGGAGAATCACTCACATACCTTTTCTCACTTAACGAACATATCAATGAATTGTCATCATTAAAAAGGGGGAGATTGTTGACCTTGAATCAAAGGTTTTTGATGATCATAATTCATTAATGATGTTCTATGATTACTAATGTCTTCTTAAGTGAAATTACAGAGCAAAGCATTCATCAAAACAAGCACTATAATACAAGGACAAATTTGAAGAAGCAACACCAAGGCATGAGCAAAGGACCAAGCAATCAAAAGTCAAAGTCAAGTCATCACAAGTTATCAAAATAGGGTTAGCTAGGTTGGTGAGTTTCTTAGGAAGCCTTGTTAAAGTGTATATGAATATCTTGAAGTTCAAACTCTCCAACATTATGCATTTCATCTCAATCACCATGACTAAGGAACAAAGGACCTAAGCATATCCTTATCTGAAAATGAGAATCCTTTTGATCTACCGAAATGAGAACCATTTGTATATCAGTCTACCGAAATGAACCAAGAGTTAGGATCAAAGCTTCAAGTTATTTCAGTCTACCAAAATAAATCATCATTTCATTTTGGTCTACCGAAATGAATATACAAATCCAACTAATAGTTATTTCGGTCGACCAAAATAACTAAGAGTTCACTTCGGTCTACCGAAATAGATATACCTAGAGGGTGAATTTCAATCCTGAAACTATTTCGGTCGACCGAAATAAACATGGGTTCCTCTTCGGTCTACTGAAGCTAAAGTACTGAGAAGGGTGTCCAAACATAAAACCATTTTAGACGACCGAAACTCAAGGGAGTTTCACTTCGGTCGACCGAAGCTGCGTATTTCAAAATTTTGACGGGCATTTCTGTCTTGGGGTGTGTGTCCAACAGTTAGAAAAGTATCAGACATCATCTAAAAGTGTATATAATGACTGAATAACTTCGTAAAAGCTAGAAGAAATTATTGAAAAAGATCAACTAGCAATCAAAGCTTTTTATCATCATTTTATAAACATCATATATCATAAAAGAGAGTTGAGCTTCAAGTTATTTATATCTACTCTAGAGTGAGCTATATCTTGTACTTTAGATCTGAAAGAGAGATCATCTTGTACTTTATCTATACATTTCAAAAACTTGTAAGAGCTGGTGTGGCTCAAGGAAGACTAAAAGAAGGTGTATCTCTTAGCACTTAGAAGCTAGAAGGTGCTTCTTGTAAAAGGTTTGCTCTCCACCTGCAAGGAGAAGCCTTAGTGAATTGGGAAGTCTCAAGAGGGGTCTTAAGCCGAGGAGTAGGAGTTTCCGAACCTCGTTAAAATCGCCGAGTACATGTTTGCAACTTCTATCTTTATCTCTCATATTTATTGCTTCATATATGTCTTGATATGCCTCTTCATAAATATTGACAATTAATGCTTAAATTCAGTTTGCATCATTCAATATTTGCCAAAGAAGTTAAGTTTAACTTTAATTGATAAATCAATATTGAAAATTTGACCTTAGTTTGCTTAGACTCTATTAACCCCCCCCCTCCCCACACCCTCTAAAGTCTATACTTGGGCAACACCTACGAGTAATACAGGTTACTCATCCCTCGCTGAATGCGACCTATTTCAAGTAAGAAGATGTGGTTTTGGGACGCACAATATCCCTTAGATGTTTTTTGTAGACTTGAAATATTTAATTCATGCAAATGTTAGCATGAAATGTTATTTTGATTTAAAATGTCAAAACTTGTATATTTAGTTCTAAATATGCAATGAGCATGGCGGAGAGCAAACCTTTAATTGAAGCAAGACCTTGCTTCTCTTCCTTACTAGGAGAACACCATTCTCCTAGGCTTTGCTTTTGGGTCACACGAACCTTTACAAGATTGTAGAGATATAAATGAAAGTTAGAATAATGTTTCTCTCTTTCTTTCTCTAGAAGATGTTACAAGAATCAATCTCACACTAGAGTAAGTGGATGAAATAAATGAAGCTCTGGACTTTAAACTGATAAAAGAGAGGTAATGAGAAGTGAAAGCTCATATGAGAATTTTTGGGCTCTGTTGATGCTCTTGAATGCACTGGAATAATCTTCTTGAATGCTCTCTCTAGCTCTATATTTTATCTTCAGACCAACCCTCTGTATTTGTAGAGATTTCGAATTCAATAGAGCTATTGTAGGTGGTTGGGAGCATTAAATAAATTTTTAGCCATTTGAGATTTGAATCTGCAGAGCTACGACCAAATCGGTTGACATGTTGATAAACCGGTTGACATCTTGGCATGAACCGGTTGATATATGCTACAAACCAGTTGACATCTACTTCATAAACTAGTTGATATATGTTGCAAACCAGTCGACATCTTCTTATGAACCAGTTGATGTATGATACAAACCAGATGACATAAATGAGCTTCATCTTGAATTTTGCTACTGCCTAGATACCGGTTGACATGAGCCTAGTAGGCGTCGACGTAAATTGGCTTCTTCTTGGATTTTGCAGTTCTGAGCCCTTTTCTCTTGTGCTTTGTAAATATCATGCCTTGATACATTGAATATGATAAAGTACACTTGTATGCATGGATTTAGTGAGATTGAGCTTCAATAAATTCCATCTTTTACTTTGACAAGTTTACCTATATCTCACACTCCTATCTACCCTTTTTTTTAATGCCTTTAGTTGATCATGAATTCTTGTAGAACATTTGCAGCCTTTTGGTGTTTCAAGAATGTGCATATGAGTCCATATGATGACATGAAGTTCCTTTCCTTTCTTCTATAAAGAGGCATTCATTTTTCCTTGCATTTAAACTTAGTTGAAACATTAGAATATAAAACCTCTTTAAATGATTTGTTATCATCAAAATGAATGGATTAGGGTCATTTGATTAACAATCTTCCCCTTTTTGATGATGACAAATCAATCATGTGATCTTGAAATTATATAAGGTTGTATTTGAAAAATACTCCCCCTATCAATTTGTACATAGTATATATAATTAACATGCTTGAAGGAAAAAAATTTAGGCAGGCATGACAATATATTTTGCAAGAAAATATATAATTTTTGGAGATACTATCTCCCCCTATTTCCATGCTTCAAGTAAATATAAGTAACATAGTCATTTTATATCATAATTTTCATGAAGTATATAAATGACTTTTTGTGACTAGCATAACATTTCAAACGTACTGCAAAATGTCCATGGATCAATTAAATATAGATACATAGGTTAATCGAACCAAATAACAGCAAAATATTAGTGCATAAATCAATTGAACTGAATAACAGCAAAATATCAGTGCACAGATCAATTGAACTAAATAACAGCAAAATATCAGTGCACAGATGAATTGAACTAAAAAACAGCAAAATATCAGTGTACTGCCAAAATATCCAAGGATTAGGAAGTTCAAATGACTACTTTTTAAAAGAAATCTAAGCCTAAATCACATCATTTTCCCCCCCTTTGTCACATCAAAAAGAAGGGAGGGGTAGAGAGCTAGTGAGGTGGAGGATTGATATTGGAGCGCAGCTCTTGGAGGTTTTCCTTCATACTTCTCAGTTCTTTCCTTAGCATCATCACCTCCTCTTGAGTTTGATGAGAGACAGCCAATTGCTGAAGGATTAGCTCGTGAATAGATGGTTCTGCAGATGAACCATCCTGCAAAGTGTCAAGAGGAAGCTTAGTGTCCGTATTTGTTGGAGGGATTTCATGATTACTTTGGTTGCCCCCTGTTTCTTCCTCATCCGATTCTTCAGATTCGCTTGCATTTTGTGCATCACCTTCAATTTTGGGATCATACTAATTTCCGTCGTCATCTCTTTTTAATCTCATACGAAGAAGAGCTGATTTGTCAAAGCGATGCTGAGATAGAAGCTTCATCTGAGGTTGTTTAGCATTCATAACCCCTTTTGCCTGGAAGATTTTAGTGAGAGGCATTGCGTATTGTTGCCCAAGTATGGGTGAATAGAGTCTTTAGCAAACAATGGCAAATTTTTGGATTTGCAAATTCTACTAAACCCTTCTAACAATTATGTTATAATCAAGATATAAACATAAACAATTAATAGTATAAATATAAAGGAGATAAGGGAAGAGAGATTGCAAACATTCACACGGCGATTTTAGCGAGGTTTGGAAACTCCTACTCCTCGGCTCAAGACCCCTCTTGAGACTTCCCAATCCACTATGGCTTCTCCTTAATGGTGGAGAGCAAACCTTTACATGAAGCAACACCTTGCTTCATATTGCTAAGAGATAACCTCTCTTACTCTTCTTTTGGGTCACACCAACCCTAAAAAATTGAAGCTAGTTTGCTTCTTCTTTCTTGGGTCATACTAGCCCTTACAAATGAATATTAGATTTGTTGCATACAAGAATATCTCTCAAAGATTGATATGCAAATATTAGCTCACAATTTTCAGCTCACTCTAGAGTATATATATGAATAGATTTGAAGCTCAAGACTCTATGAATGATGTGGGATGAGAGAGTATGATATGAATGAAGAACAAAAGATCTTTGGATGCTTTATGATGTTTCTCAATGGTAGTAACACTTAATCCCGAAGTCCCCTTACTCCATTTATAGAGTTTCAGCAGCAAATTTAAAAATAGAGCTATTGTGCACACTGCCCGAGAGGAAATAGCCGTTCGGATTCAAATCTATGCAGGTTCGGTCGACCGAAATGGTTTTAAGGTTGGATATCATCCTCTCAGTATCTCTGTTTCGGTAGACCGATGTGAGTTGGTCTTGTATTTCGGTAGACCAAAATAGAACTGATGCATCATCCTCAGTATCTCTGTTTCGGTAGACCGAAGTGGGTTGGTCATGTATTTCAGTAGACCGAATTAGAACTGATGCTTCAGAAAATGTTCTAGGTTAACAGATTAAATAGTTACTCCATCGGACATCTGCACAGACCTTATTTTCATTGAAAACATTTAAGTAGTAACGACATTCACTTTAAGTTTACAATGTAAATAAGGAAGTACCCCCCATTTGGATTTAATAAAAAATACTAGAATTTGAAATCCAACTAAATCAAAATGTAAAAATTCAGTTTTATTACAAATTTGGATTTCCGACAGTTTTGGTAAAATTGAATCCTTATGTTGACCAATGTAGACTTGGTCAAAAATTCTGATAAAATCAGTTTAGGCTAGTTGAAGTATAAAGAGTTATTACCGGGAAAAATTATTTTGAAATAATCATTATTTCAAAAATTCATTTTTCACACTTGGCTAAAAACACAGTTTTTCATGAAGCGCATTCTGGGGTCCTAATGTCCGTTACCAACTCATGGTAATGAAGGCTTTTCATGCCTTAATTGTTGACCAATATGAATAATATAATTGATGTGCATGGTCTTAGCATTTCTAGCACAAATGATGAGTTTTTTCAAAGCTTATGCAAGCTTGAACTAACTCACTTTTTAGCAAAGACTACATATGTCAAATGAATGAAGTGCTTAGTCTATTGCTAATAGATATAAGAGCATATGAATGATGATATGATATGCATGGTCCTATAGAGATAAGCTTCAAATGGATTCATAAATACTTTGACATTGAATCCTAAACACTCACCATCCTATCTACCCATTTCTTCATGCTTTGTCCATGATCGTATAGGTTTTCAAGTAGACTTACTTTCTTCCTTTCTTTGAGTTGATTTCTTGCTCATTGTAGTCCAAGCTATCTTTGGATGGACTTTGCATTTGCTTCTTTGTAACTTCATATTCCTTTTGTCTCTTTTGTTTTCCATAGATGTGATCTTGAGTAATAGAATACTTGGAATGATCTTTCGTGCTTCATTGAGGTCATCCTTTGAATGTGAATAATCTTTAACACCTAATGTAAACATTAGTCCTTAAACATCATTAATGATTTGTTATCATCAAAATCTCTATATTGTCCTTGGATGGAATCCTTAAGGTCAACAATCTCCCCCTTTTTAATGATGACAAAACATTGATGTGTTCATAAGCAAGTGGAGTAACATTTGAAAAATGCTCCCCCTATCAAAGTGCATTTAATGAACATAATTTTGTAAAATAGCATGCTTGTACATTCTTCATAAATTTTAGACATTAACATGCATATAAGATCATTTTCCTTTTCAAGAGATTTCTACAAATCTCCCCCTATCAACTTGCTTCTACCAAAAAACATATATATAATTCATTTGACATGTAAGAATAAGTATGATAACATAATGATATATAACATGAAATATTTAATCCAACAACTAGAGCCATCTTCCCTCTTGATATGAAACAACATAGCATTTTACACATCACATTTTTCTCCCCCTTTGTCATCTCAAAAAGGTGGGAGGCCTAAACAACTTCATTAAGCATTTATCATTAAGCATAGTGAAGTTATGGTATCAAGAATTGGCAATATAGTGGTAATGACTATAATATGCTTTGGAGTGTAATATATAAGCAATTATATCATAAGATACTAATTTCATTGATAGCATGAGTTCAGTAGATCATAAAGGTTTATGGTATATGCAAAAGTATACATAAAGCATAAACCAATGATGAAATATAAACTCAATTAGGCAAAAGTACACATAGTAAAGCGTAACCAAATAACAATAAAGCATGGACTAGAATGAACCAAAAGGCAAAAACCTTGTAAGGCAAATCTAAGAATCTAAGGGTGCTTCAATCCTAATAGAGTTTTCCCATTTGATATCTTCAAGAAGGATGAAGGAAAAATAATCAAAATCATGAAAGCTCATAAATATGAATATGAGGATCAACAAGTCATTTTGTAGCATTGATGAGCACTAAAAAGTGCGCATTTAAACCCGTTAAGCTTAAGCATTCTAGTACCTTTATCTATCTTACTTTGCCGTTTTAGACTTATTACGTGTTATTTATATTTTCAGGCACTAATCCCAAAATTGAGCTAACTCAGCCAAATAAGAGCTTAATTGAAGCAATCCTGAGATAAACCAAAGAAAGGAGCAAAAAGGAATCAAGTTGTGCAGCTGAAAAGTTCGATCGATCCAACTTAGAGTTCGATCGATCAAACATCTATGATCGATCACAGTACTTCTCGATAGATCCAACCTTGGCCTTTGCTGAAATTCCAAGTTCGATCGATCGAACATCACCTTCGATCGATCGAACCCTATTTTGTCCAATTCAAATGATTGATCTTATCCACAGCTGTACGCCTACCAACCATTTTTGTCTTTTTTCCCATAAATATCTTAAAAATATCCCAGCCTTGTCATTATCCGGAGGAGTCAGACCACTTCGATCGATCCAAGATGTAGTTCGATCGATCGAACCCATTTTCAATCGATCCAAGTTAAGGTTCGATCGATCGAACTTCCTCCAGCGAGAAAAAGTTAAAGTCCAGCTCATTTATTCCGTCCTTCATCCAATCATTGGAGAATATGCCTTGTATGACCACAGCTCATCATGGGGTCTATTTAACCTACCTATATAAGGAATATAATACACTTTTTGAGGGAGTCTCTTGTCACACATTGAAAATTGATCTTAGAGGCTCTTCTTGGAGAGGAGGAAGGAGGGAAGCTAGAGCACCATTGGAGGAGATCTTCACCAACAAGGAGCAGCCATGGAGTTAGCCCTTGAGGGTTGGATCATCACTACCATGAGTGGCTAGACATCCTCTTGGGGCTAGAGTTAGCCCTAAGCATGCTTTCGATACTCTAATCTTGTGTATTATTGAGGGATTAGTGTTGTATGATACATCTTGATATTGATGTATATATAAATCTTGATTATTTCTTGGTTTGTATGGTTTAATGCTTCCAATTGACTATTCTATTCTATCCATATGTCTATGTATGCTAGAGTAGGATATTCATGTGCTTATCCCTAGATTTAGTGTTTTTGATGCATGTCTATGTTTATTGATGCTATAGATCTAGAGATTATCAAGATGATATGCTTAATGAATGCTATTTTGGTTCATTTGATGGTTTATGCCTATTTTTGATGGTTTGTGCCTCTCCCCTAGTCTAAATAGCTTTATTTTCATGCTAGTAGTGTAGATTTAGTGTAGTGGTAGTGCAATGTTAGATGGGAGGACAATCTACTCTTGATGTTTGATGTTCCATGCTTGTGAGTCCAAATGGCATATTCCTCTAATATTGTGTTATATGTGGATTGTGAGCTTAATGAAGGATTAATGACTTGTTTTGATCTATTGTGCTATCCCCATGTTGTCTAGACAATATATGCTCTATTGTTTAGATATATTGTGCTCTTCACATGATGTTTAGACAATACTTGCTTGATTTGTCATCCTTGCCAATTGAATCAACCTAACACACACACACCCTTATCATATTGCAACACATCCATTACCATCAATTGATCACTTGTTAGTAGTATAGAAAAGTATTGCTTGGTGGTGATCTCTACACCTCAAGACCTCTCTATCTCTTTTTTACTTCATATTATTTTATTTAGTTGAATTCAATTTAGCTTAATCAACCAACCAATCAATTGTGTGATCACTCGACCTACTAACCCTAATTACCATAGTTTCACAATTCGATACACCATCAAATCCCTTGGGACGATCCCTACTCGCCCTATCTTTATTTTTTATAGAGAAAGGTAGTAGTGGCTTTCTATAAATGTAAAACTTGGCCACCTCCTAAATTCACAATTCTTCAAGCTTGACTTGGTATCGCGACCCTTGCAAAGGACCGGTCAGTTTTTGGCGCCGTTGCCGGGGATTTTAAATTGGCAACGTCGAATTGTGAAATTCAATTAGGATTAGTACTCTTTTGATCGTGTCTTTACTTTCTTTTTATTTTCTATTTTTGATTGCTTATTGAATTTGTTCTCCATTGACTAGGTGCATTGAGCAAGGAGCTAGTAAAGTAATTCCAAGCTAAAGAGCAAAGCAAAGCAAAGGAAAAATGCTTAAAATGAAAAATTGTTAAGTAAAATTGCTAAGCTAAGCTTTTAATTTTGGAGTTGAAGTGCTAAAGGACTATTGTGAGACCTTCTTACTCAATCTCCTTAGTTAAATCAGGGGCCCACGTAGAGGCATTGCATAGCATCATTAGATAAATCGGGGGCCCACGTGGAGGCATTTATTTGACATACATTGCATTTGAAAATTGTGGTTGTGAAGTTTAATTGCATTGTTGAGAAAGTTGCTTATTCGTGTTGCATTGTGCATGCATGGTCGTCGTTCATTGAGACCTACTCTTGTCCCTCTTGATTTGCATTTAGAATCCACTATTAGGAATCCAAGGGGAAGAGGAAGTTCATATAGAACCAATCTACCAATGGACGCTCTCAATGATGATTATGTTGAAGACCTTGGTCACATATACCAACAAGGCATCCTTCATCCTAATGTGCAAAATGATAATATGCAAGTTCCATTAGGCATGCCTAGGCCATACATTCATCAACCTCCTCAACAACAAGGCCAAATTCCAATGGGAATTCCAAGGCCAATGTATGCACCACAACCCCCCATCATTAATCAAGCTCAATATAACCAAGGTGTCCATGTTGCACCTCAAGTTACTAATCCACCACTCGCATTGAGAGATCACTATGTGCCTAATGAGTATAATGCACCCACATGCATTCAATTGCCACCATTTAGAGCACACCATTATGAGATTAAAGCACAAACTATCCAAATGCTACCTAACTTTCATGGACTTCCTAGTGAAGAACCTTACAAGCATTTGGATGAGTTTCTTGAAGTTTGTTCTACCGTTCGATACACGGACATGCCGGAAGAAGTTTTAAGGCTGAAACTTTTTCCATTCACCCTTAAAGATAAGGCGAAGTATTGGTTTAACAACCTTAGGCCTTTTTCTATAACTTCTTGGGCAGAAATGCAACAAGAATTTTTGAAAAAGTACTATCCGGTTTCTAAGACCAATGCTATGAGAACCGCCATTAGAGAATTCACACATGGGGAGGGAGAAACTTTCCACGAGGCATGGGAACGCTTCAATGAATTGCTTAGGAAGTGTCCTCACCATGACATGCCTAAATGGCAATTGGTCCAATTCTTCTTTGAAAGCTTATCGGACAATTATAAAGGCATGGTTGATACTTCAATGGGAGGTTCTTATATAGACCGGCAAGAGGAAGACGTGTGGCGTCTTTATGAGAGCATAAGTGAAAACTCTTTGCATAGAACATTGTCATCTAGGAATGGTAGAAATTCTCAAGGTAGGAAGAGTGTTGGCTTGCATCAAGTTAACCACTCAAATGATATAACCGCCGAGATGAAGTCTTTATCTCAAAAGTTTGATCAATTGATCAATCAAAACTTGGCGAATCAAGTGTCTTCCTTTCCTAACCATTCTCTTAGAGCTTAAAATGAATCATGTATGACTTGTTCTAGTGTTCTTCATTCTACTTCTAATTGTCCTCATGGACAAATTCAAAATGAACCCATTGAGCAAGTTAATGCAACATTTGTGAACCAAGGGAACAATCCTAATGGTAACCATTGCAATCCCGGTTGGAGGAATCATCCTAATTTTCTTGGAAAAACCAAGGGGAGGGCTCAAACTCTTCCCAAGGCAGTTTTCAAGGGAAATACATTCCACCTCCACTTCAAAACCAAGGATCCCAAGGTTCAAGACCATATAACTCACAAGGAAATCAATTTGCTAGTTCTCATTTTCCTAACCAATCATATTCTCAAGGAAATTCTAGAGGTTCTGCTTTTGAGGAAAAGGTTTTAAATGCTTTGGGTACTCTAGAAGCAAATACTCAATTGTTGCATTCTCATTCTCAATCAATTGCCAAGCTAGAAACCCAAGTAGGGCAAATAGCTGAAACACTTAATGCTAGAGAGAAGGGAAAGATGCACATGAATGCCCCAATCAAACAACAATGTGTTGTAGAAACCAAATCCTCATTAGAAGGGCATAATGTTGAGCATGTCAATGCGGTAACAACCTTGAGAAGTGGTAGGGTAGTAGACAATCAAGTTAGAATGCCTAATGTAGAGAGTGAATCGGTACAACCTCAAGTTGTCACCCGTCCCGTTCCACACACTATTCCTCCTTCATTACATGTGTATGATCTT
This sequence comes from Cornus florida, assembly GCF_030987335.1. Lineage (NCBI taxonomy): Eukaryota > Viridiplantae > Streptophyta > Magnoliopsida > Cornales > Cornaceae > Cornus > Cornus florida. The sequence continues at coordinate 36,502,800 of NW_026775571.1, read as the reverse complement.
GAGAATGAGAAGCCCTCAAATTGTGAGTTGAAAGATGATTTCCAAAGAGATTCATTGAAAACAGTGTTGAAAAATGTGTTTGAGAAAAGTTCTTTGAAAAATGTTATTCATGATTCTTCTTTGAAAAGTGATTTGAAATCCAATGAATTGAACAAGTCCAATGCTGAGAATTCTTTGAAAGAAAATGCTGAAAGAGTTTTTGAAAAAGCTCCATTTCCGGACGCCTTGAAAGGGTCCATTTCAAAAGAAAGGCAAAAGACCAAGAACAATGAGATAATGGATATGTTTAGGCAAGTCAAAGTCAATCTTCCACTTTTGGATGCAATTAAGCAAATTCTGGCTTATACCAAATTCTTGAAGGACTTATGCACCCAAAAGCGGAAGAACAAGAGCCAAACATCAAAGAAAGTGGTCTTAACCGAACAAGTGAGTTCCATTCTACAACACAACACTTTGCCAAAGTTTAAGGACCTCAGTGCACCTGCAACATGTTGTATCATTGGTGAACATGTCATCAACCGGGCACTTCTTAACTTAGGGGCTAGTGTTAACCTTCTTCCCTATTCGGTTTATATCAAATTGGGCCTAAGTGAATTGAAACCGACGTCGGCGGTTTTACAACTTGCCGACCGATCCATTAAGAAGCCTAGGGGGATAATTGAGGATGTGTTGATTAAGATTGATAAGTTCTTCTTCCCGGTTGACTTTGTCGTCATTGACACGGAACCGGTGCCCAATCCAAAGAACCAAATTTCGGTTACCCTTGGCCGTCCTTTTTTGGCAACCTCAAATGCCAACATAAATTGTAGGACGGGGATAATGAAGATTTCTTTTGGGCACATGAGAGTGAAGTTGAACATCTTTAACCCCACACCCAATCCATTTGACAAATATGAGGAAGAGGTTAATGTGGTAGAGGAATATCATGATCTTGCTTGTGAAAGGAATGAGCTTTTGTGTATGAACAATGTTTCAAAGCCTTCATCTTTATCTTCAGCATTGCATGCAAGAAAAGTGATTTTGAACTCTTGTTGTGAAAGGGCGTGGAAGCCCAAGGAAAGTTTTGACAAGGAACTCAAGAAATCTTTTGAGTTTACCCCAACAAGTTATTCCAAGAACCATTTATTGGGAGTGACTCGAAACATCTCTCATCCCAAAAAGGAGGGGATGCATTGCAAAATCTTTGATCTGGGTTAAAAGAACCCTAGGTCTTGCTAGAGACGTTAAAGACTAGCACCGAAATTCGTAGGATGTCAAAACCCTATTCCTCCCTCATTTCTGTCTTGCATTTTGATTCTTGCGAAGTCTAGATACTGTTTTTGTGGCTCATATACATTGGAAGGAACTGAGTAAGGGATTGCATGAGCATTCAAGTCATTTTGAGCATTTAGGCATAATTTCGATCGATCCAAGTTTTAGTTTGATCGATCGAACATTGGTTCGATCGATCCAACTATGGACTCGATCGATCCAGCTATCATTTTGCACCCAACACTTAGAAAAATTTTGGACCTGCATCCAAATTCCAAAATGCATGCTCTCGGGATCTCCAAATTTTTGAAAGTTCGATCGATCGTAAACCATTTCGATCGATCGAACTATCTTTCGATCGATCCAACATGTGGTTCGATCGATCATGAGTCCCAACACTTAGAAAAATTTTCAGGCCTCATCCACTTTTTCAAAAATGTATGCTCTCGGGACTTTTCAAAATTTTTCATGTTCGATCGATCGAATTCCAAGTTCGATCGATCTAAGGTTCCAACACGTGTCAACTCTTGAGCCCTTAAACTTGTACATTCTTTATCCTCTTCGATCGATCGAAATCTTTCTTCGATCGATCGAAATTTGCATCTCATTAATTTAATTTCCTTTGATTTTTCAAAATTCAAAATTTAAATTTAAAATAAAAAAAAAAAAAAAAAATTTCAGAGTGGAGACCTTTGTTCGATCGATCGAACTTAATGTTCGATCGATCGAACTCTGCATATCGTGTTTTTAAAATAAAACCGAGTTGGATCGATACACTTGGATCGATCCAACCTCGAAACAAACCCTAACCCTAAGTCTCCCTTTCTCTCAATCTCAAGCTCAATCAGGCCAACCTCCATCCCAATCATCTTCCCCATCTCCGGCGAGCCAATTCCGCCAAGGATAAGCTCCATTTTCATCGCGGCTTTGTGATAAGCGCCGAATATTATATATTCAAGCGCCCTAAATTGCATTAGTAAAGTCCGTTGTATGTTAATTTATGTAGATTATCTTCATTTCTATGTTTTTATGCATTTTCAGGTTCATTGGCCAAAATGGAACAAGAATAAGGCCTTGTGGAATCTTGAGCAACAAAAGGTGCCAATGCTGAATTCTGGCAGCAGTAGAACCTGGACTTTGCTCGCCATTTTGACCTTCCAAACTCGAGAACTGGACTTCCCTCATAACATGAAATTTAGAGCTCTGAATCAGCTTTCCAAATCTTCAAACGGTTTGTCATTCGGAGCTCGGAGCAGAGAGTTATGGCCTTGTTACCAGAGGTGCGCAGAACTGCCTGGCAGCAATGAAATTCTACCTTGATCTTCATTTTCGACCAACCATCCTTGAGAATTGGATCTCCACCAAAACATGAAATATTTAGAGCTCTGAATTAGCTTTCTAAATCTTCAAACGGTTCATCATTCGGAGTTCGGAGCGCAAAGTTATGGCTGTTTAACCGAAGTAGGTCTGGGCAGAGCAAGGCAAGAATGGAGCATTCTGCTCCAATTTCGAGTGCTCGAGCCCTTATTTCGAGTGCTCGAACTTAGGGCAGAATTGCATCCGGAAATGGCCCATTTTCAGCCACTTGCATCTTGGGTTCCTCAATTCTAATTTCCCTCTTTAATGGTTGGTTGGAGATGTTGGTTGGTGGGGGTTTCTAGAGCCTTATCTCTAGAAGATAAGAGAGGGAAGCCACACAATAGGATAAAGCTTCATTTTTACAAGATAGAGGAGAGAGAAGAGAGCAAGGAGGGTGTGTTCTTGAAGCCAAAGGAAGGGAGCTCGAAAATGGCTTATTCTTCCAAGCTTCCTTCTTCCATTTTTGTATCCATGGATAACTAAACCTCCATCTAGGGAGGTGATGAAGCTCTCTCTTGTAAGCATGCTTTAATTTCATCTAATTTGGGGAATAATTCATGTACATGGTAGTTTCATGATTTAGAGCACTTACACTTGTTGTAATGGATTTCAATGCCTATAAATGATTATGTTGAGTTCATTATCTTGTCTTAGATTTTATCCTCTCATGATTATATAACTTGCATCTTCATAGTGAGAATGGAAATGAAATTGTGAAATGGGTTTAAAGGCATGTTGTAGGAGAAATTTGTTAATCCATAGCTTAAGACTTCCTTTTGATGGATTAATCTTGTATCTTGACTTCATGTGCTATTACCATAGTGATTGAGGGGTTTGATGGTCCCTAGCTTAGTGAGCATGTTATGGCTACACCCTAATCTAGGTAGTTCTAGCATGTGGCTCTTTGAGGGTTTATACTTAAGTCTTGATCCTATGATTTTCTTGAGGATAATGTAGCAATCTAGTATTACTACATATCATTGCCATGTAGTGAAATTGTTTCCCAAGTTAATAGAAATTTAGTATGTTTATAGGATTGGTGGTGAATTCACTTCCCTAGACCTCCTTTTCTAGACTTCTTCTTCTTAAATTCCTTGCATTTATTTCTTTAAGCACATTTCAATTCTAGTGACTAAGTGACAAACCAACAAAACTCTATATACCCCCTCATCATTCTAAAAGTAATCTAGACTCTTAGGTTGCCATAGACTAGCGCAGTCCCAGTGGTTCGACTTACCCGACCAATAGCCCTATTTTACAATGATTCATGCTATTGCGAAGGTTGATGTTAATTGACCAACCGATCAATTTTTGGCGCCGTTGCCGGGGACTGCAAACGGTTTAGCGACCAAGGTTCTAGGGTTAAATTTAGTTTGATTGTGAATACTGTGTTTTGTGAATATTTCTTGTGTGGTTTAACCTTTTTTGTGTTGTAAGTGAGATTCTAGGAACTCGAAGCTCGCCGTGGGAATGCTAGCAAATTGTAAGTCTAGAGGACCCCAGGTAAGTCTCGTGACTTCTAGTTTCGAATTGTGAATATCGTGCATGTGTTAAGCTTAGAAGTAATTAAATTGCAAGCCCTTGTCGAGGCTATTTCAATTGTTTTAAATTTCGTATTCAAGCATTGGTCCTTGTCGTGGCCATTTACATTTTTTTGTCTTGATAATTGAGGAGAATGGGAACATTGTATGTGGAGGTTATGGTGATGAAGTGTTGTGTTGATTGCTTTGTGTGTTGTTGAATTACTCCTAGATGGAGAATAGTTATCTTCCAACTCAATTCTACACACCTCATGAGTTTTGTGCTTTTTGCTCTAGTAATACACATCATACAAGAGATTGTCTTCCAACGAGACAATTCTCGGACTTCTATCTAGAGCAACCAAATGAAAATTTCTTTGAACCGGGTAGTGATCCATACTTCAATGGTTATAACTCGGGTTGGGGAGACCAACAAAACTTCTTGTGGCATGACATAGGAAATTCAACCCCACAATCTCATATGCAACCTTTTCAACCCAATGATCATCCTTTCCCGCCCTCTTCTCCTTTTCCACCGTCTCCATTGGATGAGCTAATTGTTGCTAACAAACAAATGATGGAGTCTATGCACACACAAATGATGGACTCCAACAATCAACTATTGGCTTCCCTTGCTAGCATGCAATCCACAGTAGAGTCTATCAATCAAGTGGTACCATATCACCAGTCCCAAGTTAGTGCAATGATAGATGACCAAATATCTCAAATTCAACAAAGGATTAATGCTAAAAATCATGAAGAGGAGGAAACATTTTCATTTGAATTTATGGCCAATCCAAAAGAAAATTCTATGAATGATGAGATTACTCCTAGTAACTTTCATCATGAGAATGATCAAGTGGTTATTACATGTGAAAATGATAAAATGGTGGTGGAAGATCAAATTGTTGCCCCACATCAAAATGAAGCAATTGTGGCTCAAAATGGGAAAAATAATGATGTAGAGATTGTCTACCCTACTCCAAAACAGCCCCTACATAATCCTTTGCTTGATACACCTCCTTCAATGGAGGATCCTCTAAAAGCTTGTTTGGCTCATTTCAATTGTGAGGATTTTAATGTTGACAATTCCATTTCGGAGGTGAATTCTTTGCTTAATATTCATCCACATATTCATTCTTTTCCTTTGTCAACATCAAATGTATCTCTTTCTTGGGAGCTTGCATCTCATCCCATTCCCTCACTTGAGTTATCTCAAACTGTTGAGCCCGAACCACCGGATAAGTGTGGGGAGGATGTTGAAAGTTTGAAGGACAATTCTCCGGGCATTCCCATGCTAAATATGATTTTTCAAAACCCTTTGCTAGGTGTGCCCTCACTTGATCCATCTTCCCATAATCCAAATCAGCCCCATAGTCCAAAGTTCTTCATTGAGAAAGAAGAGTGGGTTGAGGTCTTTCCGTTACCTCTTTTCCACTTTTGTCTTCAAAGTCTTCCTCCTCCACTTTTAAAAGAATTATCCTATTTGGGGACCTATGACTCTCTAGAGAGACATGGTATAGGGTAAGGAGGACTAACCTGATCTCGGTGCGTCTAGCTATCGACGTTAAATTTAGCACCCTTGGGGAGCAATTCTTTCGACTTCAATGCCTCCTTAATGATCAATTGCCTGAGCCATGAAATTTTATAGGAAATGGTTAAGAAATGCCAAAATTTAACTTTCTCTGGAACTATCTTAAGTTGTGTTCCACATTTTTAGACTGACTTCTTAGACCTTCTCCACTCTTGTTTTCATTCCTGGAAGTTTCTGGCTCTATCAGGCAATTTTCTCGGACTTTCGACATGGCACTCACATGCATAGCCTCTCATCTTCAATGCATTGTTGGATCATGGTTTCTCAAAATCATCCATGCGTTGGAAAGGTGCTACATTTTGAAAAACTTTCCAAATTGTCCATGCATTAGAAAGAAGTTGAAAAGTTTTCAAAATTTTCCATCCATGCATTACATTGGAATGAAAGTGCAAAGTTTAAATTTTTCCATGCATTGAATTAAAATGGAGTTGCAAAGTTTAAACAAAAAAATATTTCCATGCATTTGAGATGATTGCAAAGTTTGAAAAAAAAAACTGCAAAGTTTAAAAACAAAATTTTCCATGGAATGGAATGAAGTTCATTGGAGGAAAATTGCACAATCTGAAAAATTTTCAAAATTTTCCTTGCATTGCAATGAAGTGTAGAGTTTGACAATTATCCATCCATGCATTGGATTGTATTAATTTGCAATGTTTCATTATTTTCCATGCATGCAAGGTGAAAATAATCCATCCATGCCTTGATTTGGAAGCATGTTGCAAGGTTTTATCAATTCTTCAGCTCTCAGTTGATCATGTATACATTCACAATGCATAAGAATGAGGCACCTAATGGAATGACATGCAAAGTTCATCTCTCAACCTCACTGCATAATGTTACAATGCATGCAAAAGTTCATCTCTCAACCTCAATGCTACTGCCTTCATTTCGAGCACTCTATTTCCTCTTTGGAGTGCTCGAAAGCTCTATGAAGCTTGCACAAAACCATTCCGAGGCTACTGCTTGTATTTCGAGCGCTCTAAGTCCATTTTCGAGTGCTCGAAATGTAAGCCTCTTCATTTTCCCGAGCTTACTGATCCAATTTCGAGCACTCGAATTGGCATTTCGAGTGCTCGACATCCCTCCACATCTTGCCAATCTCTCTGCCCCAAGCTCGAGCACTCTAGCTCCCATTTGGAGTGCTCGAGCCTAGCCAACATGCCCACCATGCAACAAACCAAGCAACCTTCCCATCATCAACCAACCTCTTCACCCCATCCTCTCTACCAACCTCCAACCAACCCACAACCCCTTCACCTCACCATCTCTCCCATTCTCGGCAACCCAGCAACCACCACCCCTCACCCTTAAACCTTCTCTCTCTCTCAAACCAAGTTTCCACCATGCAGCTTCCCTCCCTCACTCACTGCATGTCCTTCGAGCACTCGAAGAACCCATTTCGAGTGCTCGAAGTGTGAACCAACTTCTCTTCCTCCCTCACCCGAGCCCTCATCTTTCACAACTCACCTCACCAAACCATCACCCTTACCACCTCTCGGCATCAACCATCTTCCCCATCTCCCTCACCTGCAAACCACCAACTCAACCTCAACCCCACACACCACCCTCCTCCCCCTCGGCATCCACCCTCCCCCACCTCACCTTCTCACTCACCACAAACTCATGCATGCCATTCATTCCAAAAAAAAAAAAAAAAAAAAAAAAAAAAAAAAAAAAAAAAAAAAACATAATACTATATATATATAATAATAATATTATAACAAAATATATATATATATATATATATATATATATATATATATATATATATAAATAAATAAATAAGTCCTGTTTTTCTTTTTATTTATGTTTTGATTTTTACCTGTGTACATTAGTTCTGTTTTGATAGGTCTTCCTGTCCAAGTTTGGGGGACGCCGTTGCGCACTCACATGGCTGAACATCTACGTCATCGTCACTCCACTTGGTATTATTGTTCTTTTACCCTCTTTGCGCTTATTTTGATTTATTTGTCTTCTCACATTGAGGACAATGTGACATTCAAGTTTGGGGGTGCATTTATGTATTTTTGGTTTTACATTTTTGCTAAGCAATGATAATGGAATTTGAAACCTGTTGGAGATGAAAGCATATGTTTAAAACTTTGTGTATAGAAACAGCTGATATTTTTGAAAATAAAGAAAATTTGAGTTGAAATGATCATGTAGATTCAAATTAGTCTGTATAAATGTCTCAATTAAATTCTCGCTGGATTTGACACTCTTTTAAGCTTCACAATGCACAGATGCACATTGGAAACTTAACTGTGAGGCATGCAACTTGATTGACCTTGACCTTGCCCTAGTTAATCTAATTTGATGAACCTAATGGATGAATACTTTTGGCATGAATCTAAAAAAAAAAAAAAAAAAAAAAAAAAAAAAAAAAAAAAAAAAACTTAGAAAGAAAGAAAATAATGATCAGTTGACGTTCGTAGCCTTTCCAACTCGAGTTATTAAGCCCTAGGAGTGTCTCTACACTTAGCACCCTAAAACCATCTGGTTTGGGAGTTGTTGGCCTAACGCTTGCTACAGGGGTTGGTTAGAAAGCTTAAGGGACTTAAACATTGCACGGTCATTCAAAAAAATAAACTGGTAATAAACATGGTTCGTTGGAGTTCGTAGCCTTTCCAACTTGAGCTATTAAGCCCTATGGAGTGTCTCTACACTTAACACCCTAAAGCCATCTGGTTTGGGAGTTGTTGGCCTAACGCTTGCTACAAGGGTTGGTTAGAAAGCTTAAGGGACTTCAGCATTGCACAACCATTCTATGTTTCGCTTGAGTTACAATAAATTGTCAATAAGCAACAAAAGTTGTCTTGTAAATAAAATCATGCCTTAGGGACCTCATTTAAAGGGGAATTTAATGATTTGAAAACTTGTGCTTTGGAATTGGAAAAGAAAGTAAAAGCCGCATGTTGAGAATCCAATTCACTTTCACTGAAGCTAGAGTTGATTTCCATTCAAGAGATGATAATTGAGTTATTTATATAGACTTTGATGTTGATGCATGTATGTGGAAATGTATTTAGCCAATTTTTGTATCAATGCTTCATATATGCAAGGTAGTTTTCCCAATGACCCCATCTCCAGTTTTTGTCTGTTTCAAGTTGTATTTGAGCTATGTACCTATCTCATTTTACCATGGATGATATTTTTGTAGTAGCATGCCCATGGTTGTCTTTTCATTGAAGTATTCATTGTAGTTTTGCTAAGGGACTAGCAAAATGTAAGTTTGGGGGTGTGATAAGCGCCGAATATTATATATTCAAGCGCCCTAAATTGCATTAGTAAAGTCCGTTGTATGTTAATTTATGTAGATTATCTTCATTTCTATGTTTTTATGCATTTTCAGGTTCATTGGCCAAAATGGAACAAGAATAAGGCCTTGTGGAATCTTGAGCAACAAAAGGTGCCAATGCTGAATTCTGGCAGCAGTAGAACCTGGACTTTGCTCGCCATTTTGACCTTCCAAACTCGAGAACTGGACTTCCATCATAACATGAAAGATTTAGAGCTCTGAATCAGCTTTCCAAATCTTCAAACGGTTTGTCATTCAGAGCTTGGAGCAGAGAGTTATGGCCTTGTTACCAGAGGTGCGCAGAACTGCCTGGCAGCAATGAAATTCTGCCTTGATCTTCATTTTCGACCAACCATCCTTGAGAATTGGATCTCCACCAAAACATGAAATATTTAGAGCTCTGAATTAGCTTTCTAAATCTTCAAACGGTTCATCATTCGGAGTTCGGAGCGCAAAGTTATGGCTGTTTAACCGAAGTAGGTCTGGGCGGAGCAAGGCAAGAATGGAGCATTCTGCTCCAATTTCGAGTGCTCGAGCCCTTATTTCGAGTGCTCGAACTTAGGGCAGAATTGCATCCGGAAATGGCCCATTTTCAGCCACTTGCATCTTGGGTTCCTCATTTCTAATTTCCCTCTTTAATGGTTGGTTGGAGATGTTGGTTGGTGGGGGTTTCTAGAGCCTTATCTGTAGAAGATAAGAGAGGGAAGCCACACAATAGGATAAAGCTTCATTTTTACAAGATAGAGGAGAGAGAAGAGAGCAAGGAGGGTGTGTTCTTGAAGCCAAAGGAAGGGAGCTCGAAAATGGCTTATTCTTCCAAGCTTCCTTCTTCCATTTTTGTATCCATGGATAACTAAACCTCCATCTAGGGAGGTGATGAAGCTCTCTCTTGTAAGCATGCTTTAATTTCATCTAATTTGGGGAATAATTCATGTACATGGTAGTTTCATGATTTAGAGCACTTACACTTGTTGTAATGGATTTCAATGCCTATAAATGATCATGTTGAGTTCATTATCTTGTCTTAGATTTTATCCTCTCATGATTATATAACTTGCATCTTCATAGTGAGAATGGAAATGAAATTGTGAAATGGGTTTAAAGGCATGTTGTATGAGAAATTTGTTAATCCATAGCTTAAGACTTCCTTTTGATGGATTAATCTTGTATCTTGACTTCATGTGCTATTACCATAGTGATTGAGGGGTTTGATGGTCCCTAGCTTAGTGAGCATGTTATGGCTACACCCTAATCTAGGTAGTTCTAGCATGTGGCTCTTTGAGGGATTATACTTAAGTCTTGATCCTATGATTTTCTTGAGGATAATGTAGCAATCTAGTATTACTACATATCATTGCCATGTAGTGAAATTGTTTCCCAAGTTAATAGAAATTTAGTATGTTTATAGGATTGGTGGTGAATTCACTTCCCTAGACCTCCTTTTCTAGACTTCTTCTTCTTAAATTCCTTGCATTTATTTCTTTAAGCACATTTCAATTCTAGTGACTAAGTGACAAACCAACAAAACTCTATATACCCCCTCATCATTCTAAAAGTAATCTAGACTCTTAGGTTGCCATAGACTAGCGCAGTCCCAGTGGTTCGACTTACCCGACCAATAGCCCTATTTTACAATGATTCGTGCTATTGCGAAGGTTGATGTTAATTGACCAACCGATCACTTTGCCCCTTCTCTCTCATCTCATCTCTTTCGGTTTAGAGGTAAACCGAATGCAATTTTCTTGATTCCAAGTTTAAATTGATGCATGTTATTGATTGTTTATGTTAAATCCTGTTCAATATGTATGAATCATTCTTTGTGGAAGCTTCAATTTCATGATTACATGCTATACATACACACATGCATTCGGCCAAACCAAAATTGGGGGTTTTTGATTTGATTTGAAGTTGGGGAGTGTTTAGGTGTTGTTGATTGTTTGAATGGTGTGTAGATGGGCCCACAAACATGTTTGTGTGGGCCCCGTACTCTAGATCTCATAGATCTGCGACTTTTCAAATTCGGCATTCGCACAGTTCGATCGATCGAACTTGTGCTTCGATCGATCGAAGTAGTGAACTTCATTTCACTACCTTCGATCCATCCAATCTTGTGCACTTTCATGCTTCGATCAAAAATTTTCGGTACACACTCCATTCATATTGTGTCATCTTCATGCTATCTTTATATGCACAATGCCTGTGATATTCCACATTAGATGCATTTCATACCTACATTGCTTAGCATGACTCACATTTCATCATTATCATAGATTCATGTCATCCATATTTTGTCTATCTTATTTGACATACATATTTCTATTATGCATTTAAATTCTTATATATCTGGCACTGACTTATATATTGAAATTTTCTTATCTTTTTACAGATCATGCCTCCGCGGTTCAAGACAGTAGCTAGGCGATCTTCGGGGCCACAGTGACCCCGCAGACATATACGGCCCAGGATAGAGATGGTTGCAGAGCCATCTCATGCTCAGGAGGAGCCCGCACAGGCTACTCCCCCTCAGTCCCCATCCTACGAGGCTGAGGAGGGAGCTGACCACGTGCCATCTACATCTCAGGCTCCTCCAGCCTTCACACCATCACCTTCTCCTACGTGCCATCAGGCAGATGCAGCCGCCATGCCATCACCGCAGCCACCTCTACCGGCTTAGCGCCGTGACCAGTTGCTGCCGAGATATGCAGCCATGACCGTGGCTCAGGAGTCGTACTTCGATACTGAGTACTTCTCCGAGTCTATCCTGACCCAGTCTGGCTATCAGGATATCATGCAGCGGGCCTCTCAGCCATCCTTGCCCCAGTCACCGGCCTTGTATACCCACGACTGGTGCGGCTATTCTTTCAGCATCTCCGGCCCTCGCCACGATCTACCGCGGAGATGATCACTACAGTGGATGGCCACGAGATTGTCATCACAGTTGACACTCTGGCCTGTGCTTGCTGGTGCCCACACCGGTGTCCACATGAGCTTCCAGAGACATACCCGAGGCTGCATAGGCCTTCATTTTCTGACATGGCTGTCTCCTTGACAGGCCATCATGCCGGTGGTCAGACATTCACCACCAGGACCTTCTTGTCTGATGACCTCTGGTTCATTGACACAGTTCTCTTCCAGAACATTTATATGGCGTGCCACAAGATCCAGAGGCGTCATGACTACTTGACAACTCTTTACGCTTTTTACACGGGCTGCTGGGTATCTATCCCAGTCCTCATCTAGAGCGTGATGAGGTTGCTGTATGATTCTTTCATTTCCAGGGAGGACCTTAAGCGGTCCAAGGTCCTGCCCTTCGGACACCTCATCACGCAGATCCTTCTTAACCAGCGCTACAGAGTGCCCCCAGATGAGGAGCCCCTTGCACGGTCCAGCTTCTATGGGAGGAGCGACTGGAAGAAGAGCTACAATACTCTTATTCAGAGTCTTCAGGAGCCAGCTGTAGAGGCAGCAGCTGAACTAGAGGAGGAGGAGGTAGCCCAGGCACAGCCGGCACCTCCAGCAGCAGCAGATATCGTAGCGGATGACGCACCAGTCCGTCCGGCTGCCGATCGCATGGACATCGACCTAGAGCAACCTGCGGAGGAGTATGCCGATGCTGTAGATGATGCAGATGCCGATGATACCAGTGATCGAGCCGCTGCTCAGGAGCGAGTTCGGGAGTCTTCTTCAGAGGCATCTCTGCCTGAGTCTCCAGTTCCCACTCCCGGATTCGGAGCACGCTTACAGACACTGGAGGAGGAAGTAGCAGCCATGCGAGCCGACATCATTGCCCACCGAGCTGAGTTCACCTCTTTCAGGGCGGATGTCATGGCTTGCTTTGCTGATCTCTCCAGCTGACTCCCTGCACCTGCACCCGCACCTGCACCTCCAACCACTGCAGATCTTCACGATCAGGCCTCCTGAGACTCCACTTCCAGTTGTTCTATGCTTTCATTTCTTTTATTCTGGATCTGTATTATACTATCATTGTTACTGTATTATACTGTCACTGTTACTGTATTATACTTTGCGGCCGGTCTGTCGGCTTTATTATTTTATTGATGTACCTGCACTTTATATTCTCTATATATTGCTTTTTAATTATGGATGTCTCTTAGTATCTCATATTTGTATGTCTGACTCCATCAGGTACACCACAGTGACTTCAGTGAGAGAGTGCTGCCTAATTTTTCAGGACCACTCTTACACCTTTCTCTCTATTCTCTATTTATCCCATTTTACACTTGCATGTCCACTGTGCACTGATTATCCTATCTTGTTATCTAATGAGCTTAACCGAGTGCAATCTTTTTAGGACCACAGTTTATCCCAAGTTTGGGGGGTGATAAGCGCCGAATATTGTATATTCAAGCGCCCTAAATTACATTAACAAAGTCCAGTTATTAATTATTTTATGTAGATTAACTCCATTTGCATGTTTTTATGCATTTTCAGGTTAAAGTGCAAAAAGGAAGCAAAAAGGATGCCATTTCTGAATTTCTGGCAGCAGTGATCTTGACTTTTGTCGCCATTTTTGACCTATCAAACTCAAGAACTAGACTTCCATCATAACATGAAAGATTTAGATCTCTGAATCAGCTTTCCAAATCTTCAAGTGGTTCATCATTCGGAGTTCGGAGCAGAGAGTTATGATCTTCGTAACAGAGGTGCGCAGAACTGCCTAGCAGCACTGAAGTACTGCCTTTCTCCCCATTTTTGACCAACCAGACTTGAGAATTGGGTCTTCATCAAAACATGAAGTTTTTAAAACACTGAATCAGCTCTCCAAATCTTCAAACAGATCATCATTCGGAGTTCGGGACACAAAGTTATAGCAGTTTTCCCAAAATAGGTCAGTGCTAAGCAAGAGGAACATGTTGCACATTGCACTAAGTTAGAGTGCTCGAGATCACTTTTCAAGTGCACGAAAATCAGGCAGATTGCACTCGGAAATGGCTCAATTTCAGCCACTTGCACATTGGTTTCCTCAATGCCATCTTCCTTCTTTATGAAGTGGTTGGAGGTGTTCCTTGGAGGAGAGAGAGGGTGTGTTGGAGAATAAAAAGCTACCCAAGGGCCACACATTATTGATCTTTTATCTTTAGCAAGATAGAGGGGAGAGAAGAGAGCAAGAAGAAGAGGGTTCTTGGAGCAAAAGGAAGGGAGCTCGAAAATGGAGGAAAATGGCAAGCTTCTTCCTTCTTCTAGCTCACTCATGGGTAACTAAACCTCATCTAGGGAGGTGATGAAGCCTCCCCTTTTGTTCATGTTCTAGATTAGGTTCTATTTTGGGGATTATAATGTATAAACTTTGGTCTTTTCATAGTTTAAGAGCTTATTACTTCTTGTAATGAATATTCATGTTTAAATGATTGATGTGAGTTATTTAGCTTGTCTTGATGATTCTTACATTAGTCTTATTGCTTTTATTTTCATAGTGACAATGAAGATATTAACTATGAATGGTTTTCAAGGCATGTTGATTTTGAAACTTGATATTCCATTGCTTAGGTACCTCCTTTGATGGATTATGCTTGATTCTTACCTTCATGTGCTTCATCATTTGATTGAATGCTTGATGGTCTTTTGCTTAAGTTAATGTATTTGATACTACACCCTAGTCTAGGTAGTCCAAATGTGTTGTCTTTTGATAGACCATTCTTGTTTTAATCTCACGAACTTTTTATTGGTTATGAAGCAACTATGTGTTGCTACATAATTCTTGATCATTGCTTATATAGTGTTTATCCCCAATTTAGTCTTGATTTAGCATGTATTTAGGGTGTAGGTGGATTCACTTCTCTAGTTTCCCCTTTTATTATCTCTAACTCTCATTTACTAGCACTACTATTTTATGCATTCTAAGTTCTAAGTTTAAGTGACAAACAACCAAAACCCTCTATAAACCCCTTATCATTCTAAGAACAATTCTAGACACTTAGGTTGCCATAGACTAGCGCAGTCCCAGTGGTTCGACTTACCCGACCAATAGCCCTATTTTACAATGATTCGTGCTATTGCGAAGGTTGATGTTTAGTTGATCAACCGATCAGGGGGGCCATGCCACCCACTTTGGATACTTCTATCCCGATCATTCATGTCTAAAGCACTGGTATACTCTTTCCTTTGTTTTCTTCACACATTGAGGACAATGTGCAGTTTAAGTTTGGGGGTATTGGTGTATGTTTCAGTCTTGCTTTAAAATTCAAATTTTGAGCATGTCTTGTGTATTTGAGGGATATTTCTATACTTGGTCCATTTCTAGCTATGATTTTGATCTTTGAGGACTATATTGCTTAAAATTTAAAAATTGCTTGACTTGAGAGTCCAATACTCCTTGTATGCCTTTTAAATGCCATTTAGGAGTAAATTTTTCAAAAAAATAAATTAATAAATAAATAAATAAATAAAATTAATATCATGCTTGCACTTGTGGTCCACATCATCTTGATTCTGTGATTGTTTTGAGATTCATTCTAGGATTCTACACAAGCACCGGCGCACGCTAGCATTCGATTATGGGGTACATGCTTTGTTGATTATTGAATTGGTTATATCCCAATTGGGCTAGTAGTGCATTGAAAGCTTTCATTCTTGATAAAGGTAGATAACAACCCCTTTTCATTGAGTAGCCGGGATTCTTGCCTCATTAAGCAGTGAACTTCTCGCGCCGAAAGGTGGAGGGCCCAAACTCTAGGTTAATAATTGAAAAAAAAAAAGAAAAAAAAAAAGAAAAGAAGAAGTTGCAAAAGCAATAAAAGTGAGGACTTCTCCCAAAAGGTGAGAAGTAGGAAATGATTAGATGGTTGTTGTCTTGATTTGTAGCCTAGTTGATTTGAGTTAGTAAGTCCGTAGGGGTGTCTTAACACCTAATGCCCTAAAGCCATCTGGTTTGGGAGTCATTGACCTAAAGCTCGCTACATGAATCTTCTAGAAAGCTTAAGAGATCAACACATTGCACAATATTTCCATCTTTGATCCTCAATAAAAAAAAAAAGAAAAAAGAAGAAGAAAATGAGTGAAAAGAATAAGCGCACCTAGAACAATAAAGCTTTAATAAAAGGTCCACTCTCTTATCTTAATGATCGGTACTAGATTTGTGTGCTAGTTTGAGGGTAAGGATGTGATTACTTCTCTAGTTGGCTAAGATAGCAACACACTTGATGCCAGACCTCTCACATGGTTTCTAGACTTGTTTCGATTTTCATGATCATTTTCTTGATATGTGGAGGACCATTCTTGCTTGCTTGATATTGAAATTTTGGGAGATTGCTTAGAAACGGTTGAAAAATTGCATACTTGAGGTAGTTTTCTCCCAATGCTTGTTTGCAATATTGGTGCCTCTTTTGAAAGAATGAGCTTAATGTTTGTGGGTACCATTTCTGGAAACCCTCACGAGACTTTACTCGTCCACTAGGGGTAACCTAGGGGTTTAAAAGGCTTGTTGCATATGCTAAATGCAATCGTGTTCCCTACGAAAATGGTGTTATCATTTTACTTACTTTCCAGTTTATTCTTGTATAGTTATTTATTTCATTCATTTACTTCTTAGTTCATTGCTAGGGACTAGCAATATTTAAGTTTGGGGGTGTGATGAGCACTGAAAAGTGCGCATTTAAACTCGTTAAGCTTAAGCATTCTAGTACCTTTATCTATCTTACTTTGCCGTTTTAGACTTATTACGTGTTATTTATATTTTCAGGCACTAATCCCAAAATTGAGCTAACTCAGCCAAATAAGAGCTTAATTGAAGCAATCCTGAGATAAACCAAAGAAAGGAGCAAAAAGGAATCAAGTTGTGCAGCTGAAAAGTTCGATCGATCCAACTTAGAGTTCGATTGATCGAACATCTATGATCGATCACAGTACTTCTCGATAGATCCAACCTTGGCCTTTGCTGAAATTCCAAGTTCGATCGATCGAACATTACCTTCGATCGATCGAACCCTATTTTGTCCAATTCAAATGATTGATCTTATCCACAGCTGTACGGCTACCAACCACTTTTGTCTCTTTCCCCATAAATATCTTTAAAATATCCCAGCCTTATCATTATCCGGAAGAGTCAGACCACTTCCATCGATCCAAGATGCAGTTCGATCGATCGAACCCATTTTCGATCGATCCAAGTTAAGGTTCGATCGATCGAACTTCCTCTAGCGAGAAAAAGTTAAAGTCCAGCTCATTTATTCCGTCCTTCATCCAATCATTGGGGAATATGCCTTGCACGACCACAGGTCATCATGGGGTGTATTTGACCTACCTATATAAGGAATATGATACACTTTTTAAGGGAGTCTCTTGTCACACATTGAAAATTGATCTTAGAGGCTCTTCTTGGAGAGGAGGAAGGAGGGAAGCTAGAGCACCATTGGAGGAGATCTTCACCAACAAGGAGCAGTCATGGAGTTAGCCCTTGAGGGTTGGATCATCACTACCATGAGTGGCTAGACATCCTCTTGGGGCTAGAGTTAGCCCCAAGCATGCTTTCGATACTCTAATCTTGTGTATTATTGAGGGATTAGTGTTGTATGATACATCTTGATATTCATGTATATATAAATCTTGATTATTTCATGGTTTGTATGGTTTAATGCTTCCAATTGACTATTCTATTCTATCCATATGTCTATGTATGCTAGAGTAGGATATTCATGTGCTTATCCCTAGATTTAGTGTTTTTGATGCTTGTCTATGTGTATTGATCCTATAGATCTAGAGATTATCAAGATGATATGCTTAATGAATGCTATTTTGGTTCATTTGATGGTTTATGCCTATTCTTGATGGTTTGTGCCTCTCCCCTAGTCTAGATAGCTTTATTTTCATGCTAGTAGTGTGGATTTAGTGCAGTGGTAGTGTAATGTTAGATGGGAGGACAATCTACTCTTGATATTTGATGTTCCATTCTTGTGAGTCCAAATGGCATATTCCTCTAATATTGTGTTGTATGTGGATTGTGAGCTTAATGAAGGATTAATGACTTGTTTTGATCTATTATGCTATCCCCATGTTGTCTAGACAATATATGCTCTATTATTTAGATATATTGTGCTCTTCACATGATGTTTAGACAATACTTGCTTTATTTGTCATCCTTGCCAATTGAATCAACCTAACACACACACACCGTTATCATATTGCAACACATCCATTACCCTCAATTGATCACTTGTTAGTAGTATAGAAAAGTATTGCTTGGTGGTGATCTCTACACCCCAAGACCTCTCTATCTCTTATTTACTTCATATTATTTTATTTAGTTGAATTCAATTTAGCTTAATCAACCAACCAATCAATTGTGTGATCACTCGACCTACTAACCCTAATTACCATAGTTTCACAATTCGATACCCCATCAAATCCCTTGGGACGATCCTTACTCGCCCTATCTATATTTTATATAGAGAAAGGTAGTAGTGGCTTTCTATAAATGTAAAACTTGGCCACCTCCTAAATTCACAACTCTTCAAGCTTGACTTGGTATCGCGACCCTTGCAAAGGACCGGTCAAGCATACTTGACAATTTCCAAAATAAGTTAATTAAGCATAACAAGTCATGTAATGAACATTTATAAGAGATTATCAATAATCTCCCCCTATGGGTGCGCTTTCATTTGCATCATATATCATTTAATGGATATGCTAGATAATGCAATAAGACAATGATATATGGAATAAGCCATTGATGCCAAAGATCTTCTTTTTATAAGCATATGGTTGAATGATCAAAATCTTACAAGGCAAGAGACATATAAGGCATATATGCAAGTGGTGGCATTACCCAAGTTATGTGCAATAAATTTCCAATTATGCAAAAGCATTTTTTCTTGGACTTGTATGATTAGAAATAATTGATACATGATTGTACATGTGAATGAGCTCAATATTTCTCTTTGCACATATTTCTCAAGAGGTGATGTCAAGATATTTCATGAATTGTATAGGTAAGGCATTAATACCAAAATGTCTTCTTTCAGAGATGTGGTGAGATATTGGCTACATGATTCTTTATGTGGATGAGCTCAATATCTCTTTTAGACACATTCTTTTAAGAGTTGATCAAGAAATATCACATGAATTTCTAAAGTGCTAAAAATGGATACATCAAAGTAAAATAGCACTTGATATCACATTAGCCATCTAAGCTAGAACAAAGTGTTCTTTAAGAATTATAATCCCAAGATTAACGTGTCAAATAAATATATAAATTTTAATTTTCATGACACTTGAGGGGTTTTAAACCTTAGAAGAACTTAAGTTTACTCATCATGCTAATTTCAATTCATTTTGGTAAACTTCTATGTATAGAACATAAATGTTGATTTAAAGATAATACAGTCCATGTAAGTGCACTCAACACAATGCCATCAATAGTTTTGAACATAATAAGAGAGATACATATAAGTTTGGTCAAAAACCATTACTCATGAGAAAATCACTTGCCATTCAAGATGAGCTTTAGGAGCTTGTTTATAAATACAAAAGGTAATTGATAATTTTTAAACATATAGTTCAAAATTTATGCATTTCAAATCCGGATGATTTTTCTTCATAGACATTTTAGATATGAAGTCAATAAGTCATGCATTTGATAAAAATCATTTCATGCAAAAACATGTAGCATTCTTATTGTTTTAATTCAAAGTCAAATGTGCACAAAGACATAAGCATTTTTCTTGGTTGAAATCTTGGAAATATATAATAGCTTAGTTACTAATAATGACCCATAATGCATATTATGATGTAGATCTCAAAAGCCCTATAAGCATTGATGCTACAACCACATCGGTCGACCGATTCTTTTAGCCCTTTTATTTCGGTCGTCCGAAATAACTAGAGGTTTGGTTTTCATGAATTCATTTTGGTAGGCCAAAATAAATTGGAGTTCTATTTTGGTAGGCCGAAATAACTTGACGCTTAGTTCCAAAACTCTCTGTTTATACCAGGTCGACTGTTTCAAGTGGTTATTCCATTTTGGTCAACCGAAGTTATGTTTCGGTAGACCGGTTTGTGCAGGAATTACAAAACCAATAAATATCTTTATTAAAATTGGACTTGACTGTCCAGATTTGATCCAATTATTTTCAAGTTCAAATAGTTTCATTTTATGTGCTAGTGATACCAAGAATGTAAATGAATCATTTTAAGAACATAAAGGCACATAAATGACTTTCTAGATGTAGCTACTTTAAAACAAATCCAAATGAAGCAACTTTGGATTTTCCTTGATGTCATACAATTTCAAAATGCCTTTCACAAATGTAGTCTTCATTAACAATAAATGCATGCTAGCATGTTCAAGTCATATAATCCAAGATAAGCTACTTTAACATAGACATTTTTGCAGCAAGTAGCATTCTTGTCAAGATCACCAATCACATTGATTATGCCATGAAAATAATCATGCATTCCTTTTGTCTAGCACAATTAAGTTATGTTCAAGCTTATCAACTAAAGGCACATTTGTGATGAAAGAGGGGATATTTACTGAAGTAATCGATATCTCATTGTAGTGCATCCCTCATCTTATTCATGGCTTGATTTCTCTTTATGTGCTTTAGCCCTCCATATTGTGAATCCACTTGTTCTTGAAAGAAGAGGTCTTTAACCTACAAAATATTCTCAAGTGGAATTCTTTGGTACCCAATACTTTTAGGGTCCTTGTGGGTTAGTACACATGGTTAAGGTTCCTCTTGAGAGCTCAATTCAATACAATGCACAAATGTAATATTATCTTTGTTCAACATGCTTCATGATAGATTAGAATTAATTTTTCTTTAGCATGATGATGCATAGACAATATACACTTGCTCATATGATAATAGCAAATTAAAAGGCAAGGTATAACATTGTATTTTAAAACCTAATTTTCAGCAATTGCCAAACACTGCCTTAAGAAGCTTCAACTCCTCAACTACCAAAGTTTTCCTCAGCTTGAAAATGGTATATTAAACTTATTATACAGCTGGGACAAGTTATATCAATGAGGGTTAAACACAACAGCTCAAAACACAGCAAAAAGCAGATTGTAGCAGGCCTATTTTCAGCAACTATGAAGTTCTTGGTTTGAGGGGCAATTCTGGAAATTTGTGGTTGGACTCTCTTGAAAATAGCTCTCACAGCTTGCATTTACCATAATACACTTGCTTAAGTCATCATAATTCAGTTTACAGCAAGTTAATATCAATTATAAGTCCAAAGTAGGCTTAAAAGCCATATTTCTGCTGCATCACTGTTGTAAGGGTAATTCTGGTTTTTCACCACTACAAACTTTTATATTTTGGCTCTCTCAAGTGTATATGAACTATATGAACATGCTCAGAAGGAAAACACGCCAAGTACAACAATATAATGTAATGTCAACACCCAAAACAGCTTTAAAATCTGGTGTAGACTCAAATATATGTGGTTTGCAATATCAGATTTTGAACATGTTATTCCTTAGGCCAAACTTCAACTTAGAGAGCCTCTAATCAACTAACCAAACATGCTCACATGATTTACATTCATAGTATAGCATGATAATATCATTTTAAGTTCAGTTTCGGAAGCTTAGATCAGAAAAACAACTAAAGCTAGAGGTTTGAGGTATGAGATATTATACCAGCTGTAATATGAAGTCCATATCTCCTTCAACAGTTGAAAAACACAAAATATGTATGCTCACACCTTGTTCAAGTTTCAAAATCAACCACAGTAGCTTTGGATCTCCTCAACCTCCTTTTGCACTAGAAAATCAGCACCAAGGAACCTCCTTGAATGATCAAGCAACCCTACAAGGTAAACTTAGGAAATCTTTCTTTGGTACCCAAATTCTCTTCGGTCCATAGGTGTTATGCAACGGCACAAAATTTCCTTTTGGAACCCAAATTTTCTTGATCTCTTTCTTCTTTTTAAATGGACAAATATAAATTTTATGTCCCAACTTTTTACAATAATTGCATTTAGGATATTGAAAGGAACTTGTGTCAAATGAATCATTTAAGAGCTTTCTCTTTTTCAATAAACATGCATCTTTATTGCTAGGATCATATCCTATCCAATTTTTGAAGAAAACATTTCTTTGATCACCAAGAATGGCGTTTAAGTTTTCTTTTGCTTTGGTGAACATTGCTAAAGTGCCGTTTTGATCATCAATGACTTCTTTTGAAAAATTATTTTTAGAAACACAATCAATTGATGTTGATTCTTTATATAGTACATTATCTTTTTCCTTTTTCAAAGACTCATTTTTAATTTGAATCTTTTCTAATTCTTGCACAAGATAATGATTTTCATTTTTTAAAGAATCATTTTCCATTTGAACTTTTTCATGTCTTTGAGAGATATCATGATATTCCTTTTTAAGAGAAGCACATTTTTCAAGCAATTTTTCTAGCAATTTTTCTAGCACACCATGTAAGATATCATGATATTCCTTTTTAAGAGAAGCACATTTTTCAAGCAATTTTTCTAGCACACCATGTAACTCTTCAAATGCATCATGTAAGACATTATGCTCATCAACTAACTCATTATAGGAAGTATTTAAATCAAAAGAATCATGGTTGGGATTTACCTCATCTTTGTCGGCAATGAGACAAAGAGCAATATCTTCATGATGATCAACCATATCTTTGATGTCCTTTCCTTCTTTGCTAGAAGCTTGGAGAGTTTCAATCTTCATTTGAATTGCTTCATTTTCTTCACTATAAGAGGATGAGTAAGTTCTAGCAAGATCATTCACATGATTAGTAATGTTAGTAGAACTAAAATTCATCTCATTATTTGAATCATTGTCATTCATGCTACAAAATTCATTTTTATTGGTAAGCATGCATAAACTTGATTCCTCAACATTACAAGTACTACCATGGAATATCTCAAGTGAGTCCCAAATTTCTTTTGCCGTTTTACAATTTGCAATTCTATTGAACTCGTTTTTGTTCAATGCATAATAAAGATTATTTATGGCTTTAGCATTGCATTGAATTAATCTACGGTCATTTGCATCCCATTCTTTCTCTTCTTTAGGAACCGTTATCTTTTCAACTTCTTTCATGGGAATTAATGGTCCATTAACTATGGCAAGCCAAATTCTATAGTCTATGGATTGAAGAAAGTCTATCATTACACTTTTCCAATAGCTATAGTTGGTTCTATAAAAAATTGGAGGTCTATCAATACATTGCCCTTCTAGGTATGTGAAAATGCCATTGTTGGCCATGATCGTGCTCTAAGACAGTTAAGTCCTTTTAATTGGAGTTAAGCTCTGATACCAATTGTTGCCCAAGTATAGACTCTAGAGGGGGGTGAATAGAGTCTTTGGCAAACAATGGCCAATTTTCGGATTTGCAAATTCTACTAAACCCTTCTAATAATTATGCTATAATCAAGATATAAACATAAACAATTAATAGCATAAATATAAAGGAGATAAGGGAAGAGAGATTGCAAACATTCACACGGCGATTTTAGCGAGGTTCGAAAACTCCTACTCCTAGGCTCAAGACCCCTCTTGAGACTTCCCAATCCATTATGGCTTTTCCTTAATGGTGGAGAGCAAACCTTTACATGAAGTAACACCTTGCTTCACATTGCTAAGAGACAACTTTTCTTAGTCTTCTTTTGGGTCACACCAACCCTTACAAATTGAAGCTAGCTTGCTTCTTTTTTCTTGGGCCACACCAGCACTTACAAATGAATATTAGATTTGTTACATACAAGAATATATCTCAAAAATTGATATGCAAATATTAGCTCACAATTTTCAGCTCACTCTAGAGTATATATATGAATAGATTTGAAGCTCAAGACTCTATAAATGATGTGGGATGTGAGAGTATGATATGAATGAAGAACAAAAGCTCTTTGAATGCTTTATGATGTTTCTCAATGGTAGCAACACTTAATCCCGAAGTCTCCTTACTCTATTTATAGTGTTTCAACAGCAAATTTAAAAATAGAGCTATTCTGCACACTGGCCGAGAGGAAATAGCTGTTCAGATTCAAATCTATGCAAGTTCGGTCGACCGAAATGAAACACCTTGTGTTTCGGTCGTCCGAAATGGTTTTAAGGTTGGATATCATCCTCTCAGTATCTCTGTTTCGGTAGACTGAAGTGAGTTGGTCTTGTATTTCTGTAGACCGAAATAGAACTGATGCATCATCCTCAGTATCTCTGTTTCGGTAGACCGAAGTGAGTTGGTCTTGTATTTCGGTAGACCGAAATAGAACTGATGCTTCAAAAAATGTTCTAGGTTAATAGATTAAACAGTTACTCCACAGGACATCTGCACAGACCTTACTTTCATAAATGTCTTTACTTTAATTTATATGTCAATTTACTTTAAGTTTACAATGTAAATAAGGAAGTACCCCCCATTTGGATTTAATAAAAAATACTAGAAAATTGAAATCCAACTAAATCAAAATGTAAAAATTCAGTTTTATTACAAATTTAGATTTCCGATAGTTTTGGTAAAATTGAATCCTTATGTAGACCAATGTAGACTTGGTCAAAAATTCTGATAAAATCAGTTTAGGCTAGTTGAAGTATAAAGAGTTATTACCGGGAAAAATTATTTTGAAATAATCATTATTTCAAAAATCCATTTTTCACACTTGGCCAAAAACACAGTTTTTCATGAAGCGCATTCTGGGGTCCTAATGTCCGTTACCAACTCATGGTAATGAATGTTTCTCATGCCTTAATTGTTGACCAATATGAATAATATGATTGATGTGCATGGTCTTAGCATTTCTAGTACAAATGATGAGCTCTTTCAAAGCTTATGCAAGCTTGAACTAACTCACTTTTTAGCAAAGACTACATATGTCAATTGTATATGAATGAAGTGCTTAGTCTATTGCTAATAGATATAGGAGCATATGAATGATGATATGATATGCATGGTCCTATAGAGATGAGCTTCAAATGGATTCATAAATACTTTGACATTGAATCCTAAACACTCACCATCCTATCAACCCATTTCTTCATGCTTTGTCCATGATCATGTAGGCTTTTAGGTAGACTTGCTTTCTTCCTTTCTTTGAGTTGCTTTCTTGCTCATTGTAGTCCAAGCTATCTTTGGATGGACTTTGTATTTGCTTCTTTGCAACTTCATGTTCCTTTTGTCTCTTTTGCTTTCCATGGATGTGGTCTTAAGTAATAGAATACTTAGAATGATCTTTCGTGCTTCATTGAGGTCATCCTTTGAATGTGAATAATCTATAACACTCAATGTAAACATTAGTCCTTAAACATCGTTAATGGTTTGTTATCATCAAAATCTCTAGATTGTCCTTGGATGGAATCCTTAAGGTCAACACGTATAATAGATAGGTTTTCTGTCAGTTGACATAATCCATCATGTGATGGTAAATTAAGTGAGCCACATCAATTTTGCATCCCTTAAGCATGCACCAAGTCAGAAGAGCTTCCATGAAGGAAACGCCAGAATAGCCACTGGACTTGGGAATGATGGAATGGACAATGACTCGGTAGATTAATCGGGCTTCAACGGTGAGGTCACTAGATTTTATGATATGAATATCCTCGGTAGTTTTGTTATGACTGATATCACGAACAGCTATGAGAGGATCAAAGTCATCATCTTCATGCCAAGAGTGAGTTTCATAGTGTTGGAGACCACCTTCGGAAAGATTTAGTAATGATCTCAAGTCACTCTTTCAAGTAGAAATTTCAACTCCTAAGACATATGAGTGAAAATTGTTGACTCCAACTAGTTTCTTGAGATGGGTATAGAAAAGGTGAACTAATTTTGGGTAAAATGGGACTTCCATTGAGACAAAATTAGCTAAGCCTATAGCTTTAAAAAAGTCATAGGTGTTGAGATTGTTGGCAATACAGTCGGCACTAGAGAGAGTTTTCCCGTAGGCTACTCTCTTTTGAAGAAATTTGGTTTCAAATAGCTCCTTATATTTAGGAGATTGGAAGAGCCTAAGGTTGCGAGGGACATTAGGTGATAGAGGATAAGGTGGGTTTGAAGCACTGGCTTCATGATCATGAGAGCCTTTGGATCTCTTCTCTCGGGTTTAGGTAGAACGGGGAGGGTTTCTTCTAGGACCCATTGAAGATTAAAGTTAGATCTGATGTGTGAGATATGGAATATAAGAGAGGGTTAAGATAATGCATCAAGATGAACAAGAGTGATTAAAGTTAAATCAAAGAAACCCCAAATTGACACAACTGGATTTTGAAAAATCGATACAGAGAGGGTTATAAACTTTAATACACATGGATAAATAACATAAATTGAGCACAAAGTGGACAATTATGAATCCCAATGATTAACAGATATCAACACTGAAGATTTGAATTGATGAGAAATAATAGAGAACACATGATTAAACATTGAACCCTAGATTCAGATTTATCAAGCAGAATATTATAACTACCTGACATAGGATAATCACAAAATTCATGATGTAAATTGAATCATGAACTGAAGGATTGGGAATTACTTACTTCGAATGATGTAGGAATGTGGAGTCTTGAAGAACGCTAAAGTGCCTTTAAGTGAGAAAAGGCCGAGAGAGAGAGAGAACTGTGAACAAAACTGAAAGTGAAATGTGAAAAGTGAAAAATAAAGGAAATGTCATAGTTCAAGTAATAATATAAGAGCAGAAAATGAACCTGCACAGTAATCAGTTGATGTAAGCACTGCAGGCGTTGACCGGTTCAAGAAAAGAAAACATGGAAGCTGAATTGAAATGTCACAGGAACCAGTTGATGTAAGAATTTCAAGTGTCAACTGGTTCAATTAAATCGGTTGATGTAAGCATTCCATGTGTTAACCGGTTCACTTAAACCGGTTGATGTAACGTGTAGAAATGTCAACTGGTTGGTGCTGAGATGCAAAACAGAATCTGTTTTTAAGTTTGGACCACTTCACTTGCACAAGCTATTCTTATATTCCTTCTAAGTGAACATAACTGATCTTCTTGAATAGGTTTAGTGAATATATTCGCTAACTGCTTCTCTGAGCCAATGTATGTGAGCACAATATCGCCTTTCGACACATGATCCCTTAGAAAATGATATCTAATTTCAATATGCTTAGTTCTTGAATGTTGAATGGGATTTTTAGAAATGTAAATTACGCTTGTGTTATCGCACATAATAGGGATATGATCATAGTGGAGTCCGAAATCTTCAAGTTATTGCTTAATATAAAGAGTTTGAGCATAATAATTCCCGGCTGCAATATATTCGGCTTTGGCCGTAGATAGAGCCACGAAATTTTGTTTCTTGCAAGCCCAAGACACTAGGGATTGTCCAAGGAAGTTGCATGTCCCACTAGTGCTTTTTCTATTAACTTTGCACCCGCCAAAATCAGCATCCGAGTATCCAACGAATTCAAATGAGGTATGTCTAGGATACCAAAGACCTAAACTCATGGTTTTGCTTAAGTAGCGAAAAATTCGTTTAATGGCACACATGTGAGATTCCTTAGGACAAGATTGAAAGTGAGCACACAAATATACACTAAACATGATGTCCGGTTTACTTATGGTTAGATACAAAAGACTACCAATCATACCTCTATACTTTTTAATATCTACATTAACCCCTTTTTCATGTTTATCAAGCTTCAAAGATGAGCTCATAGGAGTATTGGCATGTTTGACTTCATCCAAGCCAAATTTCTTTAGCAAATCTTTAACATACTTTGATTGACAAATGAAAATGCCATCAAATGTTTGTTTAATTTGCAACTCTAAGAAGAAAGTGAGTTCACCCATCATGCTCCATTCAAACTCATTTTGCATGCAAGAAGCAAACTTTTCACAAAGCATTTTTTTGGTTGATCCAAAGATAATGTCATCAACGTAAATTTGAACAATCAATAAGTTGCTATCAATAGATTTAGTAAATAGAGTATTGTCAATTTTTCCTCTAGAAAAACCATTTTCAAGTAGAAATCCACTTAGTCTTTTGTACCAAGCTCTTGGAGCTTGTTTCAAACCGTACAATGTTTTTGACAATTTAAAAACATGATTTGGACAATCATAATTTTTAAAGCCCGGTGGTTGTTCTACGAACACTTCTTCATCAATGAATCCATTCAAGAAGGCACTTTTTACATCCATTTGATATAATTTAAAGTTCTTATGGGATGCAAATATAAGGAGCATTCTTATAGCTTCAAGTCTAGCAACGGGAGTGAAGGTTTCCTCATAGTCAATTCCTTCTTCTTGATTATAACCTTGAGCAACAAGCCTTACCTTGTTTCTCACAATTGTTCCTAATTCATCCTTTTTGTTTCTAAATACCTACTTTGTGCCAATGATGGTCTTATTTTTAGGTCTTGGAACCAATTGCCAAACTTCATTTCTTTTAAACTGATTGAGTTCTTCTTGCATTACAAAGAGCCAAAACTCATTATTTTCAGCTTCATGAATATTTTTCGGTTCAAGTTGTGAGACAAAGGTAACATAATTGCATATATTGCTCATTTGAGATCCAGTGCTGACTCCTTTGGATGGATCGCCAATAGTTTGATTGATTGGATGATGAGACACTTGCTTCCAAGTCTTAGGAAGTGTATCCTTATGAGAGTGACTTTCTTTTGGATCATCTTTGGTGAGATCTTCTAGAGATGAATCATTCAAATCAAGATTTTCAATCTCAATCACATCCTCATTATCATCCAAAGAGCATCTAAGAGGGGGTAATGATGATTCATCAAATACAACATGTATGGATTCAACAACTACAAGTGTTTTTTTGTTGTACACTCTAAATGCTTTGCTATGAGATGAATACCCTAGGAAAATCCCTTCATCTGATTTAGTTTCAAATTTCCCTAAGTTGTCTTTATCATTCA
Source organism: Cornus florida (assembly GCF_030987335.1). NCBI lineage: Eukaryota > Viridiplantae > Streptophyta > Magnoliopsida > Cornales > Cornaceae > Cornus > Cornus florida. Next base: position 36,473,943 of record NW_026775571.1, on the reverse strand, counting down.
ATACAAAGCATTTTACACCCGAAAACCTTAAAATAACCAATGTTAGGCTTCTTTTGTTCCAAAGTTCATAAGGAGTTTTGTTGAGAAGTTTTCTAATAATGACTCGATTTATGACATAGTATGAGGTACTAACGGCTTCGGCGTATAGAGTCTTAGGAGATTTATGTTTATTTAACATAGTCCTAGCCATTTCTTGGAGGGACCTATTCTTCATTTCAAGAACTCCATTTTGTTGAGGAGTTCTAGGAGCCGAAAGATTATGATTGTATCCATTATCATCACAAAATCTTTCAACATCTTGGTTTTCAAACTCTCTTCCTCTATCACTTCTAATGGTTTTAATCTTACACTCTTTTTCGTTCTCAACTCTTTTACAAAATTTAGCAAATATTGTATGAGCCTAATTTTTGTGGGTAAGGAAAAACACCCAAGTGAACCTAGAGAAATAATCAACAATGATAGATGCATAGAGTTTTCCACCAAGACTAGCAATTCTCTCCAGGCCAAATAAGTCCATATGAATTAATTCAAGTGGTTTTGTAGACGTTATGTTCTTTTTCCTTTTGAATGACGATTTGATTTGCTTCCCTATTTGGCATGCGCTACAAGTTTTATCTTTTAAAAAATTAGACTTTGGGAGGCCTTTGACAAATTCATTTTTAGATAATTTTGAGATCAAATCTATGTTAGCATAACCTAACCTTCTATGCCATAACCAACTATTTTCATTTGAAGAAACAAAGCACTTAACATCTTGATCATGTAATTCACATAAAAGCAAAGTATATACATTACCATATCTAAAAGCATGAAATACTTCATTATTATCCCTTTTGACAAAGCATTTGTGACAGCCCAAGTTTTGAAAACCCGGTGCGTCAGTGATGACCAAAAGATGACCCGATAATGGATCCAAAATGCGGAAGCGAAAGGTGAAACAACAGTCTCTAGAGATACAATGCATCTCTAAGACACCAATGTGACCCTCAATGAGGTCACATAACCCAAAGGAAACAAATGCAGAAGTGTCCTTTCAAAAACGGACAAAAAGAACTAGGAGCAAAATGGTCATTTTGTAAAAAGTGGATTCAGGTGCTATCGAGCACGCCGCTGGAAAGACAATGACAAATTAGTCAAGTTCAAAAAAAGTTTACTCAATTTGGAGTCCGGATAGGGGCGAAAGGTCAAAAACAAAAAAGATGTCGTGGCGGCCCGACGAGGACAACCCACCACTGCAGCAACTGAGAGTAAAAACAGGCATCTAAACGGACATTTTTTGGAAAAACTCAAAGAAGAGACCACCCCTAAAATCAAGTTTCCTACCTTGATAGCGGACGGAAACAAAAAAAATGCATTCTAAAATGCCCAGAATGCCCCCAAGAAAATTAGGTCAAGAGGAAAAAAACTAATCCGAGCACCTGCCCAAATTTTGGAAATAGGGCTTCGGGAGGTTTTTAAATTGCCTAATTTGAAAATGCAATCTTGAAATGAACCCACAAGACCTCCGGAAGTTTCGGATCAATCGTGACGATTTTCAAAAAAAAGTCGATGAATAGTACCAACTACATTTGTATTAAAAATTTGCAAAACCTGGCAGCAAGGATTTTTCGGAAAAATATTGATTTTTGAGGGCCAAGATGATGTTTTCTGGAAAAACGCAAAGAAGAAACCCCAATAAAAATTGAGTTTTCTATGTGACTCGCTAGGAAAAATGAAAAAAAATGCATTGTGAAATACCCAAAATACCCCTGGAACAGAATAGGGTAAAACTCCCTAAAAATGCTACTTAGATTTTTTGTTTCATCAAGGAAGGTATTGTTTGCCAAAGTGAGCATGCAAGTGTATGTAATATGATAAAATAGATGTGCTACAATGGCCTATGGCCTCATTATAATACATTTACAACATTTGACATGTCAAACCTCCAAGTTAGAAAAATTACATTTCATAGACAAATCATGAACATGCTAACACTTGCATGTGAACAAGAATACTTCTAAAGAAGCTCAACTCAACAAATCACCCAAGCAATTACAATCTCCAATCTTGTATCATGTACCTGAAATATGCCCCAGTATCGTAGGAGTGAGTAACATAAAGCTACTCGTAGGAAATGAGCATGCATCGACCTACATTTTGCAAGTGTACATGATTTAATCATTGTGGTTCATTCCACCTAACATTTATATCAAAGGTGAGACTCAGGGAGCATCTTAGCTACCTAAGATCATTTCTAGCATAAAACACATCCTTTATGCAATTTCAACAACACAAGAGCATGCTACACATAGCAACAAGATATAACCTGCTTACACAAAGCAACTAGTTTGAAACATGCTTACACAAAGCAACCAGATAGAAACATGCTTACATAAAACAACTAGATATAGATTCTCAAAGTTATCAACTTGAAATCTAAATGCTAAATCAACTAAATATAGCAATTTAGTATAGATGTACTGAACAACATCAAATCGCCAATTGCCAAAACCACAAGTTACAATATAAACGTGATTACAAACTTGGAATTGAATGCGAAAACAAATAGTGGAAGACTTGGACATCAAAGCTCGGATTTCTGCCGAGATAAGGCAAATTTGGAGCTACTAACCCCCAGGCAGCCTATCCAACGCGTGAACTTCTTAGGGCTAATTTGGAGCTACTAACCCCCAGGCAGCCTACCCAACGCGCGAACTTTTGACTTAAAGGACTCATGTCACCGTACTAGAGCCAAACTCTAGCCATCTGACGAAACAATGTCCCAAGTGATTCCAAAATAAGCCAAATAAGTTCACAACTTATACATGATTTATATATTGCACGAAGTCACCTTCCATGCACAAGTAGATTATAACCACACAATACATGCTCTAAATCCACAACTACTATAGGATGAAAATGTCGAATCTTCAGAGTGCGATTCGTTACACGCTATAACAATATAACCCAATATTGAAAACATAAACTCATAAATTCATTATAAGTCAAAAGTCATGCTTTAAACATACTATCAATGTCAAATACATGAGTTAATCAATAATACAAAAGAAACGGAATTTAATTAATAAACTATTTAAATTCCCTAGGTTTCAAATCTCAATCAAATGGCCTCCAATTAATACATGATAAACAATATAGCATGCTCATTACATACACCACATCAAAACTCGATTAGGCCATAAGAACAATAAAATGGAATTTAATTGAATCATGATAATCAAATCCCTAACTTCTAAAACAACATTAAATGGTTCCAAATTAACATATGCTAGAACATAAGTCATAGTTATCACAAATGTCAAGTTAAACACTTAATTAGGCCAATGGAACCCTTAATTAGATTTTAATTAATCATTTTAATTAAAATCTCTAGATTTTCATACTTGTCCAAATGCTCTCAAATTAAAGTATGTTAAACAACATGCCAAGACATAATTTAAAAGCAATATCACAAGTCAATTTTATGCTAGGTACGGCCATGAGATTTAATCTTTCATAAAAGATAAATCTTAAATAAAATATGCAATTCTTATTCAATTAATCCCAATTTAATATATGTTAATAAACATATTAAAACATGATTTTCTAGCATGTCACAATTCCATTCTAAGTTATACACATCCTTGTGAATTAAATTTCATACAAAAAAATAATTAATACTAATTTTCTAGAATCGATACAAGGCATGCAATTAAGTTGTATAAGTTGTATTATCATGCTAAACACTCAATACAACACACACAAAAGCCTAGAACATTCCCTACCTCATTTTGAGATGAAAATCTCAAAAGCCACCAAATGAAAACCACTCCGAATCCGACGAAACTTCTAGGTTTTGTCGGGGACTACACCGTACACATAACCCCCAAGGAAGCCCCATCAAAATCACAACTTGACTTCAAACCCATACTCAAAGAATGGTCAGAAATGGGTTCTAATAAGGGTGAAATAAGCACGTAGTCAACACGAACACTAAACGCAAAGGCCCTTCTATGTTCTGACGAAGGAATGAAGCTCAAAAGAGGAGAGAGAAGATGGCAGCCTCCCTTGGGCTGCCATGGAAACTTCAGGTCGTGAGAGTGGGGAAGATGAAAAAATAAAATATCTCACCCCCCTTTTATAGAAATCTCAAAAAGTGCCCCGAACGGGCCCCGCCGGGTCCGAAAAAGTAAAATTTGAGCAGACGTGCTCAAATGACAAAACTCTATGAATGAAAAGGATTCAAAATGAGAAAATATGAATAATAGAAGAAACAACGTTAAAAACTGAGTCCCGAGCAGAAAGTTATGCCCTATACAAGTTTGGCTCTAACTAGTGCCAGAAACCCTGAAACTGGAAAACGATGACCAGAAGGAATTTCTAAGAGTACACGACTCGACGAAAAGTGAAAATGAATCCCGTATGAGGATCCAGGCTCAAATCAAGGCATTTAGTAATAAATTTTATTAATTGCACAATGGCCCATCCAAAAAGTGAAAACTGCACTAATGGCCCAGAATAAAAATATCTTCCAAAAATATTTTCTTAAAAACCCCTGAAATAAAATATCTTCAAAAGATATTTACAAAAAATACCCCAAGAAAAGAAAATAATTTCAAAGAACTTTGCATCCATGCCCCTATGGACACTAGGAGCAACTAGAGTACTTTCTTGCAAAAGTAAAAATACGTATTTCGTGGAAACCACTCAAGATGGAGATACATGAAGTCAAAAACCAACATCGAACACAAGAAGTGTGGTTATGCCAACAAAGTGTCAAACGGGGAAAAGACAAAATAGGGAAAAGGACGAAATAGGGAAAAGGACGAAAAGTGAATAGTGTCGAAAAAAATGAAAAATGTGGAAACGACTCGGTCCTCAAAGGAAGTTCTCAATCCACAGAAAAGAGTCTCGGAAATCACTCCAGAGCACTCGAGACGATACTAATCAATGAGAAACTAAACTCAGAAAGGAAAGACAACGGAAAAAATAATTATCCGTGAAAATCGGGGTCAGTACAACCTTCCCACCTTAAAGGGATTTCGTCCCCAAAATCCAGCCCCAACCAAAACAAAAGACGAAACTAGGATAATTACGGAGTACATCTCCAAGTACCCCACACAACACGCCACACTAGCAACCTCAAAGCTAAAAGGAACACACACAATCAGTGTCATTTGCACCCACGTGCTCATGACAAGACAACCTCTCAAAGGAAAAGTGACCACATGGCCACACAACTAGTTAAAACTTACACACAGAACCCAAGGTCAGACAAAAGAATGGAAAACAACAACCGTGACCATCCCTCCTGCTGAACCATCAAATCGATCCAAAAACAACCACCAAAAGAACTCCAAGATAACCACATATCATATCAGGGTACCGAACAAGATAAAGTGGCATTATAAATAGCGACCAGAACCCGCCCACGACGTACTCAAATGTGCGGTAGCAATGACAGTACCTAGTGCCCGCCCACACTTACTCGTCAGTAAGGTAGCATCAACGGCAACTAGCACTCGCCCACAATACATAACTTTTTATGGTAGCATGACAGTATAAGGCATTAATTCATAACTTGCCCCCCACTAGGCCTACCCATGGAACTCTCGATACCAATGACATCAATGTCAAAAATGATCATTACCAAAAGCACTAAGGGGACCAACATTTTGTGAGAGTGGAGATATGGTCCAAAGATGTCCGGCCGGATCATCCTGGCCAATCCCAAAACTCTGATAACAATACTATAGGTACCGTTATGCTTAAGGCCCCAAATCCTTAATACAACGAAACCAACCTCTGCAATGTCTCAAAACACTCCTATCAACAACAACAATCGAGAATCCAAAACCTGAGAAGCAAATCAAAACCTCCAAAATAAAAATGAACCTTAACTCAAGACATTTCATCAAAAGTCCTACATTTCTCCCTGAAATAGATCAACTACAAGACCAATCACCATGATCAAACATCAAATCCACATCCCTATCACGGATAACTAAATCCTCAAAATACAAATCCACCAAGTGGCACACACATCAAAATGCCAACAACTAAGGTCACAAGATGAATCTCTCAAAACCATGCTTGGCAACACCAAGCTAAATCAAAATTCCTCAATTTCTATCGATCCATAAACAAGCACTGGAACTACGATTCCTCAAAACCATGCCTAGTTATAACTAGGATGAGAAACTCCACGACAAGCCATATCCAACAGCGATCCTCCAAAATTCTTCCTAAGAGTCAACAACATCAAGGCCTCCAAAATGAAAACAAGTTTCCGGAAGACATTCTCAAAAGTACATCGAGCTCACCTCACAAATCAAACAAATCCTCAATGATATGGACATAAGTCCCTAAAAAATGATCTCACACCAACCAACTCACTCTAAGCACTACAACCGTCAACAACCACTTTAGAAACTCCCCAAAGGAAGACACGAAAGAAAGGAAACCACCAGTCCTAAGAAGGACAACACCACGAATCCATCTCTGAAATGGAAGACAACAAGGTCAAAGACTTCACCCCCTACATGGAAGTAAGTCGACCAAAATCCCATCAAATCCTCACCAAGGACTTAAAACAACGATAGTGATCCTTACGGACCAACCAACCCCAAAACTCTGCACCACGCTACGAAGAGAAGAAACTCACTCCTTGTGAAATCCCTTACTCGAACCAAGAAGAGAGAAGAAATCCTATCCTCCCACAAGCGCCGATATGACAACCACGAAAATGGAGCATCCTTCCCACCTTAGGGAAATGGACAGCTCAAGAGAAAACAGATGTGACAACTCCTCTACAAGGAATCTCACACCAAAACCCTTACGGAAAGCCACATACACTCCACGTGCAACCGAGGGAAAATAAAAGGGAAAACTAACCCTAAGAATCATGCATATGACAAGGAATGCAACTACTAGAAGGAAAATCTACTCACATAGATAAAAATCAAAGGTACATGCAACACGTCTCCACGTAAGCACAAAAGCATGTCACTAAAGCACAATAACAACATGGCGTCTCTAAGCATATAAAGAAGGCATGCTAATCCCACACAACAAGAAGGCAAATGTGGATAGACCTCCACCTACTCAGGGATCACAATATCATGTATCAAACTACTAACATAGTAGAAAATGAAACGGCAGAAGATAAAAAAAATGATGCAATAATGAACCCTATGGATATCATGTCCTAGAGTGCCTAGGTAAAAAGGAAAGCAATTCCTAGCTATAAATTGTCTCCAAAAATCAGTGCGACAACAACTTGTCTCCAAACAAACGGGAGCCTTTACCACAATGGTAAGACACAATCCATCTTCGAAACTAGAGGCAACACTAGAAGTGACACTAACAATGCAGTGCTCTCACTCTGCCCGAAGGATCAATCAATCGACTTGATCCCAAAAGCGTCAATACGCAAGAACTCCTCAAAGAAAATGGCAACTACAGCCATACCAACAGCAACCAAATCAATCGCTATGACTGATCCTCAAAACAAACACCATCATCATTGATCAAAAGGACAACGCCTATCAAAACAAAATCGACACTGATTCCATCTGAACTGCACATATAGCATGCCAGTACAGTAGCATGACAGTGCCATGCACTCGCCCAGAACGTACCCTCCCACAAAAAATGCAAGTTCCAAAGGAATCATCCTAAACAATCAAGGATCCTAAGAGGTATACAACCTCATAATGGCCCCAAACCAACAAATCCAGCACTACGGCTACGCATAATGGCTCACCCCACAAGAGCCTAAACAAAAGGTGACAATCCACCTATCCAAAGCCAACGCTAGGTCAACAACGACCTAAACCACCATGAAACTGTAACTACAATCACCATCAACCTCAACTCGTGCCTCAATGACCAATCCCGTGTCATGCCAAATATGCAACACAATTATGCATATACAATTCTAATCTAGCATACGTCACATGTCATGCTTTTTACATTAGAATAGAATAATGCTAAACGAACGGCATACAACATGTAGCACGTAAGCACATAAACATATTATCAACCAAAACATGTTATCATAAAGTATATAAACACATAGAGCATGGCAACAAAAGTATGATATGTGCCCAAAACCTGTAATCCTAAATTTTTCAAACCTAAGAGCTCTGATACCACTTGTGACGGCCCAAGTTTTGTAAACCCGGTGCGTCAGTAATAACCAAAAGATGACCCGATAATGGATCCGAAATGCGGAAGTCAAAGGTGAAACAACAGTCTCTAGAGATACAATGCGTCTCTAAGACACCAATGTTACCCTCAATGAGGTCACGGAACACAAAGGAAACAAATGCAGAAGTGTCGTTTCAAAAACGGACAAAAAGAACCTAGGGGCAAAATGGTCATTTTGTAAAAAGTGGATTCAGGTGCTATCGAGCACACCGCTGGAAAGACAATGACAAATTAGTCAAGTTCAAAAAATTTTTTACTCAATTTGGAGTCCGGACAGGGGAGAAAGGTCAAAAACAAAAATGATGTCGTGGCGGCCCGACGAGGACAACCCACCACTGCTGCAACTGAGAGTAAAAACGGGCATCTAAACGGACTTTTTTTGGAAAAACTCAAAGAAGAAACCCCCCCTAAAATCAAGTTTCCTACCCCGATAGCAGACGGAAACAAAAAAAAATGCATTGTAAAATGCCCCCAAGAAAATTAGGTCAAGAGGAAAAAAACTAATCCGAGCTACTGCCCAAGTTTTGGAAATAGGGCTTCGGGAGGTTTTTAAATTGCCTAAATTGAAAATATAATCTTAAAATGCACCCACAAGACCTCCGGAAGTTTCGGATTGGTCGTGACGATTTTCAAAAAAAAATCGATGAATAGTACCAACTACATTTGTACTAAAAATTTGCAAAACCTGGCAGCAAGGATTTTTCGGAAAAATATTGATTTTTGAGGGCCAAGATGATATTTTCTAGAAAAACACAAAGAAGAAACCTCCCTCAAAATTGAGTTTTCTATGTGACTAGCAAGGAAAAATGAATGCATTGTGAAATACCCGAAATGCCCCTGGAACAGAATAGGGTAAAACTCCCTATAAATGCTACTTAGAGTTTTTGTTTCATCAAAGAAGGTATTGTTTGCCAAAGTCAGCATGCAAGTGTATGTAATATGATAAAATAGATGTGCTACAACGGCCTATGGCCTCATTACAATACATTTACAACATTTGACATGTCAAACCTCCAAGTTAGAAAAATTATATTTCATAGACAAATCATGAACATGCTAACACTTGCATGTGAACAAGAATACTTCTAAAGAAGCTCAACTCAGCAAATCACCCAAGCAATTGCAATCTTCAATCTTGTATCATGTACCTGAAATATACCCCAGTATCGTAGGAATGAGTAATATAAAGCTACTCGTAGGAAATGAGCATGCATCGACCTACATTTTACAAGTGTACATGATTTAATCATTGTGGTTCATTCCACCTAACGTCTATGTCAAAGGTGAGACTCAGGGAGCATCCTAGCTACCTAAGATCATTTCTAGCATAAAACACGTCCTTTATGCAATTTCAACAACACAAGAGCATGCTACACATAGTAACAAGATATAACATGCTTACACAAAGTAACTAGTTAGAAACATGCTTACACAAAGCAACCAGATATAAAAATGCTTACACAAAGCAACTAGATATAGATTCTCAAAGTTATCAACATGAAATCTAAATGCTAAATCAACTAAATATAGCAATTTAGTATGGATGTACTTAACAACATCAAATCGCCAATTGCCAAAACCACAAGTCACAATATAAACATGATTGCAAACTTGGAATTGAATGCAAAAACAAATAGTGGAAGACTTGGACATCAAAGCTCGGATTTCTGCCGAGACAAGGCAAATTTGAAGCTACTAACCCCCAGGTAGCCTACCCAACGCGTGAACTTCTTAGGGTTAATTTGGAGCTACTAAGCCCCAGGCAGCCTACCCAACGCACGAACATTTGACTTAGAGGACTCACGTCCCCGTACTAGAGCCAAACTCTAGCCATCTAACGAAACAATGTCCCAAGTGATTCCAAAATAAGCCAAATAAGTTCACAACTTATACATGATTTATATCATCCACAAAGTCACCTTCATGCGCAAGTAGATTGTAACCACACAATACATGCTCAAAATCCACAACTACTATAGGATGACAATGTCGAATCTTCAGAGTGTGATTCGTTACACGCTATAACAATATAATCCAATATTGAAAACATAAACTCATAAATTCATTATAAGTCAAAAGTTATGCTTTAAACATACTATCAATGTCAAATACATGAGTTAATCAATAATACAATAGAAATGGAATTTAATCAATAAACTATTTAAATTCCCTAGGTTTCAAATCTCAATCAAATGGCCTCCAATTAATACACGATAAAAAATATAGTATGGTCATTACATACACCACATCAAAACTCGATTAGGCCATAAGAACAATAAAGTGGAATTTAATTAAATCATGATAATCAAATCCCTAACTTCTAAAACAACATCAAATGGTTCCAAATTAACATATGCTAGAACATAAGTCATAGTTATCACAAATATCAAGTTAAACACTTAATTAGGCCAATGGAACCCTTTTTAATTAATCATTTTAATTAAAATCTCTAGATTTTCATACTTGTCCAAATGCTCTCAAATTAAAGTATGTTAAACAACATGCCATGATATAATTTAAAAGCATATCACAAGTCAATTTTATGCTAGGTACGGCCATGGGATTTAATCTTTCACAAAAGATAAATCTTAAATAAAATATGCAATTCTTATTCAATTAATCCCAATTTAATATATGTTAACAAACATATTAAAACATGATTTTCTAGCATGCCACAATTCCATTCTAAGTTATACACATCATTGTGAATTAAATTTCATACAAAGAAATAATGAATACTAATTTTCTAGAATCGATACAAGGCATGCAATTAAGTTGTATAATCATGCTAAATACTCAATACAACACACACAAAAGCCTAGAACATCCCCTACCTCAATTTGAGATGAAAATCTCAAAAGTCACCAAATGGAAACCGCTCCGAATTCGACGAAACTTCTAGGTTTTGTCGGGGACTACACCGTACACATAACCCCCAAGGAAGCCCCATCAAAATCACAACATGACTTCAAACCCATACTCAAAGAATGGTCAGAAATGGGTTCTAATAAGGGTGAAAGAAGCGCGTAGTCAACACCAACACTAAACGCAAAGGCCCTCTGATGTTCTGACGAAGGAATGAATCTTAAAAGAGGAGAGAGAAGATGGCAGCCTCCCTTGGGCTGCCATGGAAGCTTTAGGTCGTGCAAGAGAGTGGGAAAGATGAAAAAATAAAATATCTCACCCCCCTTTTATAGAAATCTCAAAAAGTGCCCCGAACGGGCCCCGCCGAGTCCGAAAAAGTGAAATTTGAGCAGATGCGCTCAAATGACAAAACTCTTTGAATGAAAAGGATTCAAAATGAGAAAATATGAATAATAGAAGAAACAGAGTCAAAAACCGACTCCTGAGCAGAAAGTTATTCCCTAAACAAGTTTGGCGCTAATTGGGGCCAAAAACCCTGAAACTGGAAAACAATGACCAGAAGGAATTTCAAAGAGTACACGACTCGACGAAAAGTGAAAATGAATCCCGTACGAGGATCCAGGCTCAAATAAAGGTATTTAGTAATAACTTTCATTAATTGCACAATGACCCATCTAAAAAGTGAAAACTGCACTAATGGCCCAGAATGAAAATATCTTCCAAAAATATTTTCTTAAAAACCCCTTAAATAAAATATCTTCAAAAGATATTTACGAAAAAAACCCCAAGAAAAGAAAATAATTTCAAAGAACTTTGCATCCATGCCCCTATGGACATCGGGAGCAACCAGAGTACTTTCTTGCAAAAGTAAAGATACGTATTTCGTGGAAACCACTCAAGATGGAGATACATGAAGTCAAAAACCAACTTCGAACACAAGAAGTATGGTTATGCCAACAAAGCGTCAAACGAGGAAAAGACAAAATAGGGAAAAGGACGAAAAGTGAATAGTGTCGAAAAAAATGAAAAATGTGAAAATGACTCGGTCCTCAAAGGAAGTTCTCAATCCACAGAAAAGAGTCTTAGAAATCACTCCAGAGCACTCAAGACGACCCTAATCAATGAGAAACCAACCAAAACAAAAGGCAAAACTAGGATAACTACGGAGTACATCTCCGAGTAGCCCACACAACACGCCACACCAGCAACCTCAAAGCTGAAAGGAACACACACAACCAATGTCATTTGCACCCACGTGCTCATGACAAGACAACCTCTCAAAGGAAAAGTGACCACATGGCCACACGACTAGTCAAAACTTACACACAGAACCCAAGGTCAGATAAAAGAATGGAAAACAACAACCGTGACCATCCCTCCTGCTGAACCATCAAACCGATCTAAAAACAGCCACCAAAAGAACTCCAAGATAACCACATATCATATCAGGGTACCGAACAAGACAAAGTGGTAGTATAAATAACGACCAGAACCCGCCCACGACGTACTCAAATGTGCGGTAACAATGACAGTACCTAGTGCCCGCCCACACTTACTCGTCAGTAAGGTAGCATCGACGGCAACTAGCACTCACCCACAACGCACAACTTTGTACAGTAGCATGGCAGTATAAGGTATTAATTTATAACCTGCCCCTCACTAGGCCTACCCATGGAACTCTCGATACCAATGACATTAATGTCAAAAATGATCATTACTAAAAGCACTATGGGGACCAACATTTTGTGAGAGCTGAGATATGGTCCAAAGATGTCCGGCGGGACCATCTTGGCCAATTGTAAAACTCTGACAACAATGCTATAGGTACCGCTATGCTTAAGGCCCCAAATCCTTAATACAACAAAACCAACCTCTACAATGTCTCAAAACACTCCTATCAACAATAACAATCGAGAATCCAAAACCTTAGAAGCAAATTAAAACCTCCAAAATAAAAACGAACCTCACCTCAAGACATTTCATCGAAAGTCCTACATTTCTCCTTGAAATAGATCAACTACAAGACCAATTACCATGATCAAACATCAGATCCACATCCCTATCACGGATAACTAAATCTTCAAAATACAAATCCACCAAGTGGCACACACATCAAAATGCCAACAACTAAGGTCACAAGATGAATCTCTCAAAACCATGCTTGGCTGAGCTAAATCAAAATTCCTCAATTTCTATCAATCCATAAACAACCACTGGAACTACGATTCCTCAAAACCATGCCTAGTTATAACTAGGACGAGAAACTCCACAACAAGCCATATCCAACAGCGATCCTCCAAAATTCTTCCTAAGAGTCAACATAGTTGAATTTGAAAGTAATTGGAGGTGTTTTGAAAATTAGTAATTATGAATTAATTTGCCCCGAGTGCACTATTCACTCCATTTGAATTCCGACTTGATATTCTTGATCTACATGTCATATAGCTTCACATATATTTGATTTAGAATATTCGGTGAGGTTTTGAAACCTTTCATTTAATTAATTTCCTTGTTTAAGATTTAATCCTCATGGTGATATACAACTTGGAATTGAATTGTGGCATGCTAGAAAATTAGGTTTTGGTATGTTGTTCACATATATTAAATTGAGATTAATTGCATGAGAATTGCAACTTTTATTTTATATTTAACTTTAGTGAAAGTTTAATTTACATGGTCGTAAATTAAATGAAATAAACTTCTAATGTTATATTACATTAGTCCTTGGCATGTTCTCCAAGATATGTTAAATTGAGAGCATTTGGTTAAGTTTGAAAATCTAGGGATTTTAATTAAAAGAATTAATTAAAATCTATTTAATGGTCCCCTTAGCTTAATTAAGTTTTTAACTTGATAATTGTATTGATCATGACTTGTTTACTAGCATATATTAATTTGGGACTATTAGAAGTTGTTTTAGAACCTTGGGATTCAAATTAGCATAATTTAATTAAAGCTCTACCTTGTTGTTTTATATTCATTTGGTTATGTTTTGAGCATTGGATAACATAGTTACTATGTTTATACTCATGAGAATATGTTTTCCTTATTGAATATATTGTTGCCTTGTGTAATGATTTGCACACTTCGTATTTAACATCTTTCATGTATAGCATGTAACGAATTGCACACTGAAGATTCGACATTCATCATATCATATTAGTTGTGGACTTAGAGCATGTATTATATAGGTTTTTAAATTTGGTTGTGCATGGTAGATAGTTGATTATCTTGTATATACATGCTGATATATACGTTGTTGCATAACTTATTGATTTTGGAAACTTGGGGATGTCGTTGTTTGGCTACGGGTAGGACGTGGTTCTAATATGGGGGATTGTCCCTCTATATAGTCTAGTGCATACATAGGGAGGTTACCCATGGGCTAGTAACCCTAAAGTAACTATGTTGTCGGTTTGATCCGGCATGACGTCCAAGTATCCACTTCATTTGATTTCGCATTTCATTTCAAGTTGATAACTAGATGATGTTATGACTTGTTGTTTCTTACTTGTTTTCTCGTTTTAAGTTTCAGGATGTTTACTTTGAGACACCATGCTTTACGCACTGTATTAGAAGTTCTAATGTTAGTTAGATTGCATTGAAATTGTGATTTGTGTTTTGATGTTCTAATGTAGTTTAGGAATGATCCTATAGATTCAATTGGAACATAGGAGTTAGGTGGCATGACCCATTTCTGTTGTTTCGTGCTTTAGATTTCAAGTTGATAGCTTTAAGAATTTGTATTTTGTTGCCTTGTATAACATGCTTTTATGTGGCTAAATTGTATTGAAATTGTAATTTGTGTTTTGATTGTTCATCATGGCCTAGGATGATTCCTTGGACTTATTTGGAACACAGACATTAGGTGGCATGATCATTTTAGTTGTTTCTGTATTCTAGATTGCAAGTTGATACCTTTAAGAACCTTTATCTTGTTGCCTTGTATAACGTGCTTCCATATTGTTTAAATTGCATAGATGATGTGATTTATGCTAGAAATGATCTAAGATAGCTTAGGATGATTCCTGAGTCTAATCTTTGACATAGATGTTAGGTGGCATGATCCCTTTTGAACTATGTCATGTTAGTCCTAAAAATCTCTAAAGAAATCGAGTCAGTGTATGCTCATCCCCTACAAATAAACTTGTTAGTCTTGTTTATTCACCCCAAAGTTACTGGGTGTTTTGTAGGTGAAGAAGCTTTGTTATGGAATACACAATACTCTTAGATAGGCTAGAAGTCTTGAAGTATTTTTGATGATAATGAATATGCACATGTTAGCATATCATGTTTACTTTTGTTTATTTTGATAAAACTTGTATTCTTCGATCCCACATATGTAAAGTGTACATAAGTACACTCCTTTTCATTGTATTACACATGTATAAGATGAGGCCGGAGGCCAATATCATGTATCTCGTATTCTATACACTTGTGCTTTCAAAGTTCATATGGAAATATTAAAAATTCAGGTGTTGTTATGTCATAACTTTTGCATTGGGCGTGAGAATTCCATTCTGATTCTTTTATAGGGTCTCATAAATCATGTTTGAAGTGTGGCCAAGGGCCAAACGGTAATTTGAAATCATTTGTTAATTTTGGTTTTCATGTTTTCTATTTCAAGTCCATTTTTGCCTTTTCGGCCATTGGGGGGTCGGATTTTGCATCGGTGGTATTTTTAAGTCATGGACCATTGTAGCGCATCCTAATAGGTAAGTTATGTTTGCGTGCATTGTCATTTCTAGGCAAATCTTCTCCTTTAGTGAAATGAGCCTCCTATGGACTCATTTTGAGGTTTTGTTCCATAATCTGATCTAGGGATATTCTAGACCTTTCACATCAGTTTTATTTTCCTCTTTCAATATAGTCAATTAGAAAACGTGATTTTAGGGGGGGTTTTTTCTTCGTATTTTCCCAGAAAACATCATCTTGGTATCGAAATCCATTGCAAAGTTCAGCTTTTTGTTTTTTTATTTAGCAGCTTTTTGGACCTCCATGACCAGATTTCATGGAGGGCCATTTCGGGCATTCTACATTGTGTTTTTTTTTTTTTTTTTTTTTAATTCTCTTGCGATTCACATAGAAAACTCAATTTTGAGGGGGGGTTTTTTCTTTGTGTTTTTCCAGAAAAATTCATATTCTTACCCGTTTTTGATCTCAGATGTAGACAGATCCTGTAGCAGCTTTTTGCCCTCCTGTCAAGTTCTGATCTAGAGGCATTTTGGGGATTTCACAGTGATTTTTTTCTATTCCTTTCATAATGTCGGGTAGAAAACTCGATTTTAGGGGGGGTTTCTTCTTTGTGTTTTTCCAGAAAAACTCATCTTGGCCTCTGTTTCAAGCCTCAGTTCTGGAATCTCATTTTTTTTTTCTTGCTGTCAGCTTGTGCATGCCATTGGGCTCCGGCATTGGCACCGGTGGGCTCGTGCATGGGCGCCATGTGCGCCATGGCCTTCGTTGGGCCGCCGCGACGTCTCAACTTCAAACCCTCGTTTCTCCCTCATCCGGACTCCAAATCGAGTGAACTTTTTTTTGAACTTGACTAATTTTTTGCTATCTTTCCAATGGTGTAATTAGTTACACCCAGATCTTCTTGAATAATTATCATTTTACCCTTTTAGCCTTAAGTGCTCATTTTTCTTCGTCAGGCCGTTTCTCCTTCATCCGAACTTTGAATCATGTGATTCTTGAGTCCATCCTGATTATTCTTTTGTTGTTTTTCCAGTGATGTGCTCAGTGGCACCTGAATCCACATTTTTCAAAAATGACTATTTTGCCCCTGGGGCTTATTTGTCATATTTTTGACCTTTTGCTTCCGCATCAGTTCTCATTGAGTTCCACGACCTCATGGAAGGTCACTTTGACTTCTTAGAGTCTTCTTATATGTTTTTGCTTCTGCATTTCGGATCCGTTATCGGATCATCCTTACGGTTCATCACAGGACACGCTGACCTAAAAACCAGGGTCGTCACAGTATATGTATTATATCTTGATGCACGACTTGATGATTTTAGGAAAGCTTATAAGGACATTGTAATATGTTATGGCTAGGGCATGGCTCTAGTACTGGGGATGAGAGCTCCCCCTACAATATATAGTGCACACCGGGTGGTTCCCTGAGGGCTAGTAACCCTAAAACACCAATATACGGTTTGATTCCGGGTTTAGTGTGCATTGGGTGGTCCCTGAGGGCTAATAACCCCAGATCAGCTTGCTTGGTCATTGAGACCGTATGTTCTTATCTTTCCGCCACTACTTGATTTCGCATTCAATTTTTAGTTGTTTAATATGGATTATGTATAGCTAGCGATGTGGTGTTTGACATTTCAATTAGGTGTAGTACACATGTTGTGACGGCCCAAGTTAGAAATAAAATATCTTCAAAAGATATTTACGAAAAACACCCCAAGAAAAGAAAATAATTTCAAAGAACTTTGCATCCATGCCCCTATAGACACCGGGAGCAACCAGAGTACTTTCTTGCAAAAGTAAAGATATGTATTTCGTGGAAACCACTCAAGATGGAGATACATGAAGTCAAAATCAACTCCGAACACGAGAAGTGTGGTTACGCCAACAAAGTGTCAAACAGGGAAAAGACAAAATAGGGAAAAGGACGAAAAGTGAATAGTGTCGAAAAAGGAAAAATGTGGAAACGACTCGGTCCTCAAAGGAAGTTGTCAATCCACAGAAAAGAGTCTCAGAAATCACACGAGAGCACTCGAGACGACACTAAGCGAAGAGGAACTAAACTCAGAAAGGAAGGACAACAGAAAAAAATATCCGTGAAAATCCAGGTCATTATAACCTTCCCACCTTAAAGGGATTTCGTCCCCAAAATCCAGCCCCAACCAAAACAAAAAGGCGAAACCAGGATAACTACGGAGTAAATCTCTGAGTATCCCACACAACGCAATACAAAAGCAATCCCAAAACTGAAAGGCAACGCACAAACCAATGTCATTCACACCCACGTGCTAATGACAGGACAACCTCTCAAAAGGAAGGTGACTAAATAGCCACCCAACAAGTCGGAACTCATACACAGAACCCAAAGTGAGATAAAGGAATGGAAGACAACAACCGTAAACATCCCTCTAGATGAACAATCATACCGATCCAACAACGACCACCAAAAGATCTCCAAGATAAACCACGTATCATATCAGGGTACCGAACAAGACGATGCGGCAGTACGAATAGCGACCAGAACCCGCCCACGAAGTACTCAAATGTGTGGTAGCAATGACAGTGCCTAGTGCCCGCCCACACTTACTCATCAGTAAGGTAGCATCAATGACAACTAGTACTCACCCATAACACACAACTTTATACGGTAGCATGGCAGTATAAGGCACTAATTCATAACCTACCCCCCACTAGGTCTACCCAAGAAACCTCTCGATACAAATGACATCAATGTCAAAAATGATCATTACCAAAAGCACTATGGAGACCAACATTTTGTGAGAGTTGAGATATGGTCCAAAGATGTCTAGCCAGACCATCCTAGCCAATCCTAAAATTCTGACAACAATGCCATAGGTACCGCTATGCTTAAGGCCTTAAATCCTCAATACAACAAAACCAACATCTCCAATGTCCTAAAATACCCCTATTAACAACATTAATCAGGAATCCAAAACCTAACAAGCAAATTAACGCCTACAGAAATCAAAAGAACCTCACAATAAGACATTTCATTGAAAGTCCTTCACATCTCCCTGAAACAGATCAACTACAAGACTACACCGTAATCAAACATTAGATCCACATCCCTATCACGGTTAACTAAATCCTCAAAATACAAATCCACCAAGTGGCACACACATCAAAATGCCAACAACTAAGGTCACAAGATGAATCTCTTAAAACCATGCTTGGCAACACCAAGCTAAATCAAAATTCCTCAATTTCTATCGATCCATAAATAACCACTGTAACTACAATTCCTCAAAACCATGCCTAGTTATAAATAGGAAAAGAAACTCCACAACAAGCCATATCCAACAACGATCCTCCAAAACTCCTCCTAAAAGTTAACCACATTCAGACCTCCAAAACGGAAACAAGTCTCTAAAAGACATTCTTAAAAGAGCATCGAGCTCACCTCACAATCAAACAAATCCTCAATGATATGGACACAAGTCCCCATAAAATGATCTCACACCAATCAACTCACTTCGAGCACCACAATTCCGTCAACAACCACAGTAAAAACTCCCCAAGGAAGACACAAAAAAAGGGAACCACCAATCCTAAAAAGGACAACACCACAATCCCATCTCTGAAATGAAAGACAACATGGTCAAAGACTTCACCCCCTACATGGAAGTAAGTCGACCAAAATCCATCAAATCCTCACTAAGGACTCAAAACAACAATGGTGATCCTCATGGACCAACCAACTAAGAACTGTGCACAACGTAACGAAAAGAAGAGACTCACTCCTTGTAAAGTCCTTAACACGAACCAAGAAAAGAGAAGAAACCCTATCCTCCTACAAGTGTCGATATGATAAACACGAAAATGGAGTATCCTTCCCACCTTAGGGAAATTGACAGCTCAAGATGGAACAAATGTGACAACTCCTCTACAAGGAATCTCACAACGAAACTCTTACGGAAACCCATATACACACTACGTGCGACTGAGGAGAAACAAAAGGGAACCCAAACCTAGAAGTCATGCATATGACAAGGAATGCAACTACGAGAAAGAAATCTATTCACATAGATAAAAATCAAAGGTACATGCAACACGTCTCCACGTAAGCACAAAAGCATGTCATTAAATCGTAATAACAGTATGACATCTCTACGTATATAAGGAAGGCATGCTAATGCCACACAACAAGAAGGAAAATGTGGATACACCTCCATTTACTCATGCATCACAACATCATAAATCATACTACTAACATGGTAGTAACGAAACTGCAAAAGACAAAATGATGCAACAATGAACCCTATAGACATCGTGTCCTAGAGTGTCTAAGCAAAAGGAAGGACAAGTCCTAGCCATAAACTGTCTCCAAAAACCAATATGACATCAACCTGTCTCAAAACAAATGTGAGCCCTTACCACAATGGTAAGACTCTAACAATCTAACTCCAAATCTAGAGGTGACACTACAAGTGACGTTAACAATGCAATGCTCTCTCTACCCAAAACATCAATCAATCGACTTGATCCCAAAAATGTAATCACTCAAGGAGAACTCCAAAGAAAATGGCAACTATAGCCATGCCAACAACAACCAAATCAATCACCACGACTGATCCCCAAAACAAACACCATCATTATTGATCAAAAGGACAACGCCTATCAAAACAAAATCAATACTGATTCCATCCGAACTGCACATGTAGCATACCAGTATGGTAGCATAACAGTGCCATGCACCCGCCCACAACATACCCGCCTACGAAAAACGCAAGTTCCAAAGGAATCACCGTGAACAATCAAGAATCCTAAGAGGTCCATAACCTCATAATGGCCCTAAACCAACAAATCCAGCACTATGGTAACACCAAACAACTCATCTCATGAAAGCCTAAATAAAAGGTGACCATCCACCTACCTTAAAACCAATACTAGGTTGACAACAACTTATATTACCACGAAACTATAACTACAATCACCATCAACCTCAACTCGTGCCTCAATGACCAATCCCGTGTCATGCCAAATATGCAAAATAATTATGCATATACAATTCTAATCTAGCATATGTCACATGTCATGCTCTTTACATTAGAATAAAACAATACTAAATGAACGGCATACAACATGTAGCACGTAAGCACATAAACATGTTATCAACCAAAACATGTTATCATAAAACATATAAACACTTATAGCATGGCAACAAAAGCATGATATGCACCCAAAACCCATCGTCCTAAGGTTTTCGAACCTAGGAGCTCTGATACCACTTGTGACGGCCCAAGTTTTGTAAACCCGCACCGTCAGTGATGACCAAAAGATGACCCGATAATGGATCCGAAATGCGGAAGCGAAAGGTGAAACAATGGTCTTTAGAGATACAATGCGTCTCTAAGACACCAATGTGACCCTTAATAAAGTCACGGAACCCAAAGGAAACAAATGCAGAAGTGTCGTTTAAAAAACGGACAAAAAGAACCTAGAGGCAAAATGGTCATTTTGTAAAAAGTGGATTCAAGTGCTATCGAGCACACCGCTGGGCAGACAATAAAAAATTAATCATAATGGAATCAAGAATTTCATTATTCAGAGTTCGGACGAAGGCGAAAGATAAAAAAACAAAAATGATGTCGTGGCGGCTCGACGAGGACAACCCACCACTGTTGCAACTGAGAGTAAAAACGGGTATCTAAACGGACTTTTTTGGAAAAACTCAAAGAAGAAACACCCCCTAAAATCAAGTTTTCTACCCCAAAAGTGAATGGAAACAAAAAAAAATGCATTGTAGAATGCCCAAAATGCCCCCAAGAAAATCAGATCAAGAGGTAAAAAAAAATCCGAGCTACTGCCCAAGTTTTGGAAATAGGGCTTCGGGAGGTTTTTAAATTGCCTAAATTGAAAATTTAATCTTAAAATACACCCAAAAGACCTTCAGAAGTTTCGAATCAGTCGTGACGATTTTAAAAAAAAAGTCGATGAATAGTACCAACTACATTTGTACTAAAAATTTGCAAAACCTGGCAGCAAGGATTTTCTAGAAAAATATGGATTTTTGAGGGCCAAGATGATGTTTTCTGGAAAAACATAAAAAATAAATCCCCCTCAAAATCAAGTTTTCTACGTGACTCACGAGGAAAAATGAAAAAAACTCATTGTGAAATACCCGAAATGCCCCTATAACAGAATAGGGTCAAACTAAAAAATATACAACTTTAGGTTTTTGTTTCATCAAGGAAGGTATTTTTTTGCCAAAGTGAGCATGCAAGTGTATGTAATATGACAAAATAGATGTGCTACAATGGCCTATGGCTCATTACAATACATTTACAACATTTGACATGTCAAACCTCCAAGTTAGAAAAATTACATTTCATAGACAAATCATGAACGTGCTAACACTTGCATGTGAACAAGAATGCTTCTAAAGAAGTTCAACTCAGCAAATCACCTAAGCAATTGAAATCTCCAATCTTGTATCCTGTACCTGAAATATGCCCCAGTATCGTAGGGGTGAGTAACATAAAGCTACTCGTAGGAAATGAGCATGCATCGACCTAAAGTTTTACAAGTTGCATGATTTAATTATTGTGGTTCATTCTACCTAACGTCTATGTCAAGGTGAGACTCAGGGGGCATCCTAGCTACCTAAGATCATTTCTAGCATTAATCACCTCATTCATGCAATTTTAACAACATAGGGTCATGCTTACACAAAGCAACAACATAAGAGCATGCTTACACAAAGCAACAACATAATGGTTCTCAAGGTTATCAACTTGAAGTCTAAAATGCGACATCAACTAAATATAACAATTTAGCATAATTATAATATCTAATACTACACATCAAGACATAGATTCTCTAGGTTATCAACTAGCAATCTAAAAGTGTGAAATCAACTAAATATATCAATTTAGTATGGATGTACTTAACAACATCAAATCGCCAATTACCAAAACCACAAGTCACAATTAAACATTGGTTGTCAATGATGAGCACTAAAAAGTGCGTATTTAAACCCCTTAAGCTTAGGCATTCTAGTACCTTTATCTATCTTACTTTACCGTTTTAGATTGATTTCATATTATTTCAGTTTTCAGGCACTTATCTCGAAAATAAGCTAACTTAGCCAAATAAGAGCTTAATTGAAGCAATTCTGGGATTGAACAAAGAAAGGAGCAAAGTGGAGGAAGAAAGAAGCAAAATGAAGCAAAGCAGCAAGTTCGATCTATCCAAGTCCAAGGTTCGATCGATCGAACATTGATCGATCTCAGCACTTCAAGATAAATCCAAGCCTTGACCCAAAGTACTTAAGTCCAAAAGTTCGATCGATCCAATATCATTCTTCGATCGATCGAACACCTTTGTCCTTATCCAAATGATTGATCCTATCCACAGCTGTATCACCCACCAACTACATTTGTCCTTTTCCCATAAATATCTCCCATAAATATCTCGGATTTGTTTTATTCCAAAAAGTTCAGCCAGTTGGATCGATCCAGCCTAAGTTCGATCGATCTCATTTACTTTCGATCGATCAAACTTCCTCCAATGCGAAAAAGTTAAAATTCCATCCCATTGAAAGTTGTCCTTTATCCAATCATAGGGAATATTGTGTGCACGACCCCAACTCATTTTGGGTGTCATTTTGACCTACCTATATAAGGATAAGGATTGCTTTTTCAAAAGGGAGCCAACATTATTTTTGATATCATCTCTTGGAGAGGAAGTTTAAAGGAGGAGAATGCTAGAGGCACCATTGGAGATCTTCATCAACAAGGAGCAAACCTCTTCCATGGAGTTAACCCTTGAGGGTTGGAGCATCCTCACCATGAGTGGCTAGACATCCTCTTGGGGCTAGAGTTAGCCCTAAGCATGCTTTCTATATCTTAATCTTATGTATTATTAAGGGATTAGTGTTGTAATTGATGTTTTAACACTTTGATATATATAGATCTTGTTTATTCAATGATTTATGTGGTTTAATGCTTCCAATTGGTCATTTCATTCTATCCATATGTCTATGTATGCTAGAATAGATGTTCATGTGTTTATCTCTAGATTTTGTGTTATTGATGCATGTCTATGTGTATTGATGCTATAGATTTAAAGATTGTCAAAACATTGTGCTTAAAAGAATGCTTTTATGACTCTCTTGATGGTTCGTCCTTACCTCTTGATGGATTATGCCTCTCCCCTAGTTTATTTTCATGCTAGTAGTGTAGATGTAGTGTAGTTGTAGTGTAGTGTTAAATGGCAGGACAATCTATGCTTGTTGTTTGATGATCCAAGCTTGTGAATGCAATTAGCATATGTCTATATCCTTGTGTTGTATTTGGATTGTGAGCTTAATGAAAGGATTAATAAGTTATTTTGATTTATTGTGCCTTTCACATGATGTTTAAACAATACATGCTTAACTAGTCATCCTTGCTTATTGAATCAACCAAATATATACACACCACTATTACAACCCACTATTTGCCCTCATTAATCACTTGTCAATGATATAGAAATGCATTGCTTGGTGGTGATCTCTAAACCCCAAGACTCTTCTCTTTCGTACTTACTCTTAATTGCACTCTTTTGCTATTACTTAGTTTAATTTAGTTGCTCTTTAATCAACCAACCAACCAACCAATTGTTTGATCACTCGACCTACTAGCCCTAATAGCAATTCCACAATCAACTCCGACATTACTCAATCCCCATAATCCCTTGGGACGATCCCTACTTGCCCTAGCTATATTTTTAGTAAAGGCAGTAGTGGCTTTATAAATGTAAAACTTGGCCCTCGCCTTAATGCACACTCTCAAACGTATGGTATAACGACGGCACTCCCAACAAATTTTTGGCGCCGTTGCTGGGGATTAGTTGATTGGATTAGGCAACGTCGTATTTGTGGAATTGATTAGGATTAGTACTCTTTTGATCGTGTTTTTACTTTATTTTTATTTTTCTTTTTGGTTACTTATTATGTTGTTCTTATTTAACTAGGTGTATTGTTGGAGAGGAAGCAAGCAAAGGAGCCATTGAGCATTCAATTCAAGCAAGCAAAGAAAGGAAAAATGCTAAAAACTTAAAAAAATTGCTAAGCTAAGCTTTAAAATTTGGAGTTGAAGTGCTATAGGACCTTTGTGAGACTTTCTTGACTCAATCTCCTTAGTTAAATCGTGAGCCCGCGTGGAGGTTTGTAATTCAATTCTTAGATAAATCGTGAGCCCACGTGGAGGTTATTTTATTGTTCTTTGCATCATCTTTGTTAAAGCATAGGAACATAGGTTAAGTGTTTGTGGAGGCAGTTTCATTACATTATTGTGAAGACATAGTGTTTGTCATTCTTTATGTTTCTTGTGTTTTGTATTGTGCATGCATGGGTGTCGTTCATTAAGACCAACTCTTGCCCCTCTTGATTTGCATCTTGAATCTATCGTTAGAAATCCTAGGGGAAAGGGAAGTTCAAATAGAACCCGCCTATCAATGGATGACCATATTGAGGACATTAGTCACATAGACCAACAAGGCATCCTTCATCCAAATGTGCACAATGAAAACATTCAAGTACCATTAGGCATGCCTAGGCCATACATTCACCCACCACCATAACAACAAGGCCAAGTTCCATTCAGAATGCCAAGGCCAATGTATGCTCCACAACCTCCCATTGTCAATTGAGGAATTCAAAATCAAGGTGTTCATGTTGCACCTCAAGTTGCTAACCCACCACTTGCTTTGAGAGACCATTATGTGCCAAATGAATACAATGCACCCACATACATTCAATTACCACCATTTCGAGCACACCATTATAAAATTAAAGCACAAACCATTCAAATGCTTCCTAACTTTCATGGACTTCCTAGTGAAGAACCTTACAAGCATTTGGATGAGTTTCTTGAAGTTTGATCTACCGTGAAATACACGGACATGCCGGAAGAAGTCTTAAGGCTTAAACATTTTCCATTCACCCTTAAGGACAAGGCAAAATATTGGTTTAACAATCTTAGGCCTTTTTCAATCACTTTTTGGGCAGAAATGCAACAAGAGTTTTTGAAGAAGTACTATCCGGTTTCTAAGACCAATGCTATGAGGACCTCAATTCGAGAATTTACACATGGGGATGGGGAAATATTCCATGAGGCATAGGAACGCTTCAATGAATTGCTAAGGAAGTGTCCACACCATGACATGCCCAAATGGCAATTAATTCAATATTTTTTTGAGAGCTTATCGGATAATTATAAGGGCATGGTTGATGTTTCCATGGGTGGCTCTTACATTGATAGGCATAAGGATGACGTGTGGCGTCTCTATGAAAGCATGAGTGAAAATTCTTTGCATAGAACATTGTCATCAAAGAATGGTAGAAATTCACAAGGTAGGAAGAGTGTAGGCTTACATCAAGTAGAACATTCAAATGAAGTAGCCGTCGAAATGAAGTCTTTATCTTAAAGGTTTGATCAATTTTTGATTAACCAAAACTCGGCGAACCAAGTAACTTCCTTCCCTAACCATTCTCATCGTGCATCAAATGAAACATGTATGACTTGTTCTAGTGTTCTTCATTCTACTTCTCATTGTCCTAATGGACAAGTGCAAAGTGAACCTAATGAGCAAGTCAATGCAACTTTTGTGAACTAAAGGAACAATCCTTATGGTACTCATTACAATCCAAGTTGGAGAAATCATCCGAACTTCTCATGGAAAAACCAAGGGGAAGGCTCAAACCCTCCCCAAGGCGGTTTTCAAGAGAAGTATATTTCACCTCCACTTCAAAACCAAGGATCCCAAGGTTATAGACTTTATCAATCACAAGGGAATCAATTCTCTAATTATCATTTTCCTAACCAATCATATTCCCAAGGTAATTCTCGAAATCCCGCCTTTGAAGAAAAAGTTTTAAATGTTTTGGGCATTTTAGAGGCTAACACACAATTGCTTCATTCTCACTCTCAATCTATTGCAAAGCGAGAAACCCAAGTAAGGCAAATAGCTAGCACTATTAATGCTAGAGAGAAGGGAAAGATGCCTATTAATGCCCCGCCTAAGCAACAATGTGTTGTGGAAATCCATTCCTTATCGGAGGGGTGTACCATAGAACATGTTAATGCGGTGACCACCTTGCGGAGTGGTAGAGTTGTAGATAATTAAGTAGAAATGACCAATGAAGAAAGTGAACCGGTGTAACCACAAGTTGTCACCCATCCCGTTTCACGTTCTATTCCTCCTTCATTGCATGTGCATGATCTTATAAATGAGAAAGCTGAAAAATGTGATTTGAAAAGCGATCTTGAAAATGATCCATTGAAGGAAGTTTTGAAAAATGATGTTGAGAAAATTTTGTTGAAAAGTGAATTGAAACCTAATTTGAAAACTTCTTGTGTTGAAGAGGCTTTAAAAGACAATTCTCAAAATGTTTTTGAGCAAAGAGCTCTATTTCCGGACGCCTTGAAATGGTCCATTTCAAAATAAAAGCAAAAGGTCAAGACCAATGAGATTTTGGAAATGTTTAGGCAAGGAAAAGTTAATCTCCCACTTTTGGATGCAATCAACCAAATTCTAGCTTATGCCAAGTTTTAAAAAGATCTTTGCACCCAAAAGCGAAAGAACAAAAGCCAAGTACCAAAATAGGTGGTTTTGACCGAGCAAGTAAGCTCAATTTTGTAACATAACACTCTTCCAAAGTTTAAGGACCCCGGTTCACCCACTACATCATGCATCATTGGTGATCATATCATTAATCGGGCACTTCTTGACTTAGGAGCAAGTGTTAACCTTCTTCCTTACTCGGTTTATGTCAAACTAGGCTTAGGTGAATTGAAATAGACGTCGGTAGTTTTGCAACTTGCCGACTGATCCATTAAAAAGCCTAGAGGTGTCATTGAAGATGTTTTGATTAAGATTGATAAATTCTTCTTTCCCGTTGATTTCGTTGTCATAGACACGAAACTGGTTTCCAATCCTAAGAGCCAAATTCCCGTTATCCTTGGCCGTCCTTTCTTGGCAACCACAAATGCCAACATCAATTATAGGATGGGGATAATGAAGATTTCATTTGGCCACATGAAGGTGAAGTTGAATATCTTTAATCCCACACCCAATTCATTTGACAAATATGAAGGAGAGGTCAATGTGGTAGAAAAGTGTTATGATCTTCAATGTCAAGGAAATGAACTTTTGTGTAAAACCAAAACTTCCAAAAGATCATCTTCAACCTTGCATTCTCAAAGTGTTCTTTCAAATTCTTGCTTTGAAAGGGCATGGAAGCCCAAAAGTTTTGATGGCATAGATAAAGGATCAAAAGCCTCTTTTGAGCTTGATCCAACAAGTTCTCCAAAGGACCATTTGTTGGGTAGAGTTCAAAGCATCCATCACCCCAATAAGAAGGGGATGCATTATAAGATCTTTGATCCGGGCTAAAAGAGCCCAATGTCTTGCTAGAGACATTAAAGACTAGCAAAAGCATTCGTAAGGTATTAAAACCCTATTCCTCCCCCACTTCTATCTTTCATTTCATTTCTTGCGAAGTCTAGATACTTGTTTATTGGTTCATATGCATTTCAAGGAACTTTGGTTAGGATTGCATAAGCTTTCATGTCATTTTTTAGCATGCTGTATAAGTTCGATCGATCTCATACCTGAGTTCGATCGATCGAACTTCCATTTGAATCCAACACTTAGAAAATTTTCAAGCTTGCATCCAAATAGGCTCTCTGTCCCATCGATCCAAGAAAAATCTGCGATCTTAGTTCTCAGTTGGATCGATTATAGGACCTTCGACCGATCCAACTATCCTGTTCGATCGATCTTGAGTGTCCTGCAGAACCTGCATCCAAATCACCTCTCTGTCCTATCGTTCGAACTAATTCTCAGATCGATCAAGAGGCATTCGATTGATCCAACTTCCAAGTTCGATCGATCTCATGCCTCAACACTTAGAAAAATTTTGAGCCTGCATCCACCTGCATATTTTCAGCTCTTTGTCTGATCATTCGAAACATTCCAAGATCGATCTGAAAGTTCTTCGATAGAGCCAACTTCCCAGTTCGATCGATCTCATGTTCCAACACTTAGCCAAATTTTTGAACCAAAAACCTGCATATTTTTGCTCTCTGTGTGATCGATCGAACTCTTGTTTTGATCGATCACAAATCTTCATTTCATTATTTTAACTTTAGTTTGACTTTTCAACTTTTCAAAAATCCAAAAAAATATTTTCATTTTTATTTTATTCTATTTTCACTCTCATTTTATTTAGTTTCAATCTTCAACAAGTTTTAAAAAATTCAAAAATATTTTAATTTATTTAGTTTTTAATTAATTATTTAATTTTTTTAAAAAAATAAAATTTCAAAGCAAATCAAAAATATTTTGTTTTACTTTATTTTCCAATTTTTAATTTTATTTTTGAAAATTTAAAAAAAAAAAAAAAAAAAAAAATTCAAAGCAAATCAAAAATATTTTGTTTTACTTTATTTTCCAATTTTTAATTTTATTTTTGCAAATTTCTATAAAAAAAAAACAAAGAAAAAAAATCAAAAATCCAAAAATACTTTGAAAGGAGTTCATCAAAGTTCGATCAATCATAACTTATCTTCGATCGATCGAACTAGTCGGGAAATATTTTTTAAAAACGATCCAAGGGTCTTGAGATCGATCATTTGGATCGATCTCAACACATCAAACCCTAGCCTCTCATTCCTTTCTACTGCAAATCATCTCCCCTAGCTCATTTCTTCCATCTCCGGCGAGATCTCTGGCGAGAACCAAGCTTCTCTCTCTCTCTCTCATCTCAGTTTCTTCCCTCCCTCTTTGCATCCACATCTCCCTTCGATTTGGGTAAGATCCGAGACCTCACTAGTCGATTTCAAGCTTTAATCTCGTGTATACATGGTTTATATGTTTGATTCATGCTTTATATATGATTGAACCTCCATTGTTGATGCTTGAAATATGTATATATATATATATGTATATTGTTGTATATATTTTTGATATTTTTGTTTGATTTGGGAGTATGGGCCATGTTTGGGTGATAGGAGTTGTTGATTTGATGTGTTGTAAGACCCACGAACATGTTCGTGTGGGCCCCGTTCTTCAAAAGTCACAGATCTGTGACTGTTAGGTTTCATCGTCGCACTGTTCGATCGATCGAACAAATTTATGATCGATCAAATATTTGCGATCGATCCAACTCAACCTTCGATCGATCCAACTTTTGTGATCGATCTCATTTCTTTTTATGATCGATTGAATTTCATAGCTCTCATATACATACTCTATTCATCTTATCTTATGTTCAGGCTACCTTATATATGCCCAATGCCTGTGATATTCCACATTGGATGCATTTCATACTCACATTGTTTGGCATGTTTCATATTCTACCACTTGCATAGAATCATGCGATATCTTGTTTTGTCTATCCTATTTGACATACATGTTTCTATATTGTGCCTTATATTCAATATATGCTGGCACTAACTCTTGAAATTCTATTTGCAGACTATGGCTCACGTCAAGACTGTAGCACGTAGACACCATCACGGTACCAGACGCCGACTTGAAGACGGGGCCAGTTCATCTCATGTCTGGGATCCTAGCCCCGAGCACACACAGAGGAGAGTCCGACAGCAGACAGAGGAGACTGCGCAGACCTCCCATATAGAGGAACCATTACACCCTACTCCACCCCAGTTGCCAGCTCGTCTAGCATTCACTCCATCACCATCTACCGCATAGAGGCGCTGAGCAGCCAGCTCCTTTACAGCATGACAAACTCGCGCCTCGATATGCACACATGACTATCAACCACGAGTTAGCATTCGATACTGCATTCTTCTCCAGATCGGTGCTGACTCGATCTGCCTACCAGGACATCATTCAGCTGGGCCTCTCAGCTATTCTTGCCCCAGTCACAGAGCCGATCTAACTGCGACTGGTACGGTTGTTCTACCAGATCCTCCGACCATCGCCGCGTACTACAGCCGAGCTCATCACTTTTATCGATGGCCATGAGATCACCATTACAGTGGATACTCTAGCCCGTTTGACTCGCTGTCCATATCGGTGCCCGCCCGAGCTACAGGAGACATATCCCAGGCTCCATAGGCCTTCTTACGCCGATATGGTGGTTTTTCTCACAGGTCACCATGCCGGTGGCGAGACTTTCGCCACCTGCATATATCTTCCAGACGACCTTTGGTTCATTGATTCTGTGCTTTTCCGGAACATATACGTGGCCGGACACAAGATTCAGAGGCGGGGCGACTATCTAGAAGCCTTGTACGCCTTCTATACCGGCCACTGGGTGTCTTTTCCTGTGCTTATCTGGAGCGTGATGAGGAAGCTCTACGATGAGTACGTCAGTAAGGAGGCACCGGGAAAGCCAAGTCTCTTCCATTCAGCCACCTCATCACCCAGATTCTCATAGACCAGCACTATCATATCCACCCACAAGAGGACCCCGAGAGAGGTTCCTGTCACTTCCTCAAGAAAGACTGGGACAAGAGCTATAGAGCCATTATCACTCACCTGCAGACCCATGCCATACTGGCGGCTACAGAGCTGGAGTTGGAGGAGGAGGCAGTAGCACAGGCAATCCCGGCACCAGCAGAGCCAGCTGCAGCAGCTCCCGCAGCGGATGATGCACCAGTCGATCCAGCTGCCGAGCATGATGACATTGATATAGACATTGACTTGGAGCACTTAGCGGATGACGCAGTTCAGTATTCTCCAGCCGGGTTACCTATCCACGAGCAGGAGCAGACCCAGGAGTTGTCTTCTGACTCCTCCATACCAGACTTGACCCCCGGCTTCAGAGTGCGCCTGCAAACGCTTAAGGATGCTGTTGCTGCTATTCGAGCTGATCTTACTGCCCATAGAGCTGATCTTATTGCCCATCGAGCTAATTTTGCTACCTTCCACATGGATATCACGACCATGTTCAGAGATTTATCTAGAGACATCCGCGGAGCCAGACCTGCCCGTCCTACCTCATCTTCCTAAGCTCCCACTCTTTTCTATCTTACGATCCCTCTCTCCTTTTGATACTTTATTGTTGTCACTATATTATTTTTACAGCCGGTCGGTCGACTTTAATATTTTTGTTGTACCTGCACTTTATTTATTTTATATATCTATTTTTGTTATGGATGTCATATGATTATATTCTCATATCTGTATGTTTGACTCCATCAGGTGCATCACAGTGACTTCAGTGAGAGAGTGCTACGTAATTTTCAGGACCACCCATATACCTCTCTCATTTCATTTTCTGTTTATCCCATTTACATTTGCATGTTCACTGTGCACTGATTATCCTATTTTGTTATCTGATAAGTTTATCCAAGTGCCAATTTTTAGGACCACAGTTCATCCCAAGTTTGGGGGGGCCATGCCACCCACTTCGGATACTTTAGTCCCGATCATTCTTGCTCAGTTGCACTGGTATACTCTTTCCTTTGTTCTCTTTGCACATTGAGGACATTGTGCAATTTAAGTTTAGGGGGAATGGTGCTTTATAGTGATAGTTTTAAATTCAAACTTTTAGTATGACTCGTGCATTTGAGGGATATTTCTATGATTGGTCCATACCTAGCTATGATTTTGATCTTCTGAGGACTATATTGCTGAAAATTTAAAAAATTGCTTGACTTGAGAGTCCAATACTTTTTGTATGCCTTATGAATGCCATTTAGGAGTAAATTTTTCGAAAGATTGATATCTTGCTTGCACTTATGGTCCACATCAACTTGATTTTGTAATTATTTTGAGATTCACTCTAGTCTTCTACATTAGCACAGGCGCACACTAGCATTCATCTGTGGGGTACATGCTTTGTTAATTATTGAATTGGTTATATCCCAATTGAGCTAGTAATGCATTGAAAGCTTTCATTCTTGATAAAGGTGGATAACGACCCCTTTTTACTAAGTAGCTGGGATTCCCAAATGGTTGTTGTCTTGATTTGTAGCCTAGTTGATTTGAGCTTGTAAGTCCGTAGAGGTATTTGAATGCCTAATGCCCTAAAGCCGTCTCGTTTGGGAGTCATTGACCTAATGCTCGATCTCATGAATCGCTAGAAAGCTTAATAGATCAATACATTACACTATGCTTCCATCTTTGATCCTTAAAAAAAAAAAAAAATGAGTGAAAAGAATAAGCGCACCTAGAACAATAAAGCTTTAATAAAAGGTCCATTTTTTGTCCTGATGATCGGTATTAGATTTTTATGCTAGTTTGAGGATGTGATTAATTCTTTAGTTGGCTAAGATAGCAACATATTGATGCCGGTCCACTCAAAAGAATTCTAGAGTTGTTTTGATTTGCATGATCATT
This sequence comes from Cornus florida, assembly GCF_030987335.1. Taxonomy (NCBI): domain Eukaryota; kingdom Viridiplantae; phylum Streptophyta; class Magnoliopsida; order Cornales; family Cornaceae; genus Cornus; species Cornus florida. The sequence continues at coordinate 36,440,877 of NW_026775571.1, read as the reverse complement.
TTCTTGATGTATGGAGAACCATACTTGCTTGCTTGATGTTGAAATTTTGAGAGATTGCTTGGAAAGGGTTGAAAAATTGCATACTTGAGGTAGTTTTCTCCCAATGCTTGTTTGCAATATTGGTGCCTCTTTTGAAAGAATGAGCTTAATGTTTGTGGGTACCATTTCTGGAAACCCACACGAGACTTCACTCGTCCAATAGGGGTAACCTAGGGGTTTAAAAGGCTTGTTGCATATGTTAAATGCAATCGTGTTCCCTACGAAAGTGGCGTTATCCATTTATTGCTTTCTAGTTATAGTTGTATAGTTGTTCATTTCATTCATTTACTTTTTAGTTCATTGCTAGGGACTAGCAATATTTAAGTTTGGGGGTGTGATAAGCACTGAAAAGTGCGTATTTAAACCCCTTAAGCTTAGGCATTCTAGTACCTTTATCTATCTTACTTTACCGTTTTAGATTGATTTCATATTATTTCCATTTTCAGGCACTTATCCCAAAAATAAGCTAACTCAGCTAAATAAGAGCTTAATTGAAGCAATTCTGGGATTGAACAAAGAAAGGACCAAAGTGGAGGAAGAAAGAAGTAAAATAAAGCAAAGCAGCAAGTTCGGTCGATCCAAGTCTAAGGTTTGATCGATTGAACATTGATCGATCTTAGCACTTCAAGATAGATCCAAGTCTTGACCCAAAGCACTTAAGTCCAAAATTTCAATCGATCCAACATCATTCTTTGATCGATCGAACACCTTTGTCCTTATCCAAATGATTGATCCTATCCACAGCTGTACCACCCATCAGCCACTTTTGTCCTTTTCCCATAAATATCTCCCATAAATATCTCGGATTTGTCTTGTTCCAAAAAGTTCAGCCAGTTGGATCGATCCATCCTAAGTTTGATCGATCTCATTTACTTTCGATCGATCTCACTTCTTTTCAATCGATCGAACTTCCTCCAATGCGAAAAAGTTAAAATTCCATCCCATTGAAAGTTGTCCTTTATCCAATCATTAGGGAATATTGTGTGCATGACCCCAGCTCATTTTGGGTGTCATTTTGACCTACCTATATAAGGATAAGGATTGCTTTTTCAAAAGGGAGCCAACATTATTTTTGATATCATCTCTTGGAGAGGAAGTTTAGAGGAGGAGGAGGCTAGAGACACCATTGGAGATCTTCATCAACAAGGAGTAAACCTCTTCCATGGAGTTAGCCTTTGAAGGTTGGAGCATCCTCACCATGAGTGGCTAGACATCCTCTTAGGGCTAGAGTTAGCCCCAAGCATGCTTTCTATATCTTAATCTTGTGTATTATTAAGGGATTAGTGTTGTAATTGATGTTTTGACACTTTGATATATATAGATCTTGTTTATTCAATGATTTATGTGGTTTAATGCTTCCAATTGGTCATTTCATTCTATCCATATGTCTATGTATGCTAGAATAGATGTCCATGTGTTTATCTCGAGATTTTATGTTATTGATGTATGTCTATGTGTATTGATACTATGTATTTAGAGATTGTCAAAACATTGTGCTTAAAAGAATGCTTTTGTGACTCTCTTGATGGTTCATACTTACCTCCTGATGGATTGTACCTCTCCCCTAGTTTATTTTCATGCTAGTAGTGTAGATGTAGTGTAGTTGTAGTGTAGTGTTAAATGGGAGGACAATCTATGCTTGTTGTTTAATGATCCAAGCTTGTGAATGCAATTAGCATATATCTCTATCCTTGTGTTGTATTTGGATTGTGAGCTTAATGAAACGATTAATAACTTGTTTTGATTTATTGTACCTTTCACATGTTGTTTAGACAATATATGCTTCATAGCTTAGATATATTGTGCCTTTTACATGATGCTTAGACAATACATGCTTAACTAGTTATTCTTGCTTATTGAATCGACCAAATACATACACACCACTATTGCAACCCACTATTTGCCCTCATTAATCACTTGTCAATGATATAGAAATGCATTGCTTGGTGGTGATCTCTAAACCCCAAGACTCTTCTCTCTTTTACTTACTCTTAATTGCACTCTTTTGCTATTACGTAGTTTAATTTAGTCGCTCTTTAATCAACCAACCAACCAATTGTTTGATCACTCGACCTACTAGCCCTAATAGCGATTCCACAATCAACTCCGATATTGCTCAATCCCCATAATCCCTTGGGACGATCCCTACTTGTCCTAGCTATATTTTTAGTAAAGGCAGTAGTGGCTTTATAAATGTAAAACTTGGCCCTCGCCTTAATGCACACTCTCAAACGTATGGTAAGACGACGGCACTCCCAATAGTCAACTTGGAATTAAATGCGAAATCAAATAGTGGAAGACTTGGACATCACAGCTCGGATTTCCGCCGAGACAAGGCAAATTTGGAGCTACTAACCCCCAGGCAGCCTACCCAACATGCGAACTTTATAGGGCTAATTTGGAGCTACTAACCCCCAGGTAACCTACCTAACGCGCGAACTTTTGACTTAGAGGACTCTTCTGCCCGTACTAGAGCCAAACCCTAGCCATCACAGCTTAACAATGTCCCAAACAACTCCAAAATAAATAAGTTAACAACTTATATACGTATTAAACAGTACACGAAACTACCTTCATGCACAAGTTGGTTGTTACCACATAACACATGCTCTAAATCCACAACAACTATAGGATGACAATGTCGAATCTTCAGAGCGTGATTCGTTACGCGCTATAATAACATCACATGTCGAATCTTCAGTGTGCAATTTGCTACACGCTATAACAATATAATCCAATATTGAAAACATAATTTATAAATCTATTACAAGTCTAAAATCATGCTTCAAACATACTATCAATGCCAATTTCAGGATTTAATCATTAAAGCAATAGAAACGGAATTTAATCAAATAAGCTAATTAAATTCCTTAGCTTTCAAATCTCAATCAAATGGCCCCTAATCAATGCATATTATATAATATAGCATAGTATATACATACATTCACTAAAATCTCAATTAGGCCAATGGCACCAACAAGGTAGAATTTAATTATATCATGATAATTAAACTTCTAAATTTCAAAGCAACTTTAAATGGTCCCAATTTAATATATACAAGTACACAAGTCCTAATAATCATGATTATCAAGTAAAAAAACTTAATTGGGCCAAGGGAATCATTAAATAGATTTTAATTAATCATTTTATTTAAAATCTCTAGATTTTCATACTTGTCCAAATACTCCCAAATTAAAGTATGTTAACAAACATGCTAAGACTTAATTTAAAAGCATACTACAAGTTCATTTCATGAAAAGTATGGCCATGGGATTTAATCTTTCACCAAAGATAAATATTAAATAAAAAGTGCAATTCTTATTCAATTAATCTCAATTTAATATATGTTAACAAACATATTAAAACATGTTTTTCTAGCATGCCATAATTCCATTCTAAGTTATACACATCCTTGTGAATTAAATTTCATACAAAGAAATAATTAATACTAATTTTCTAGAAGTGATACAAGGCAAGTAATTAAGTTGTATAATCATGCTAAACACTCAATACAACACACACAAGAGCCTAGAACATCCCCTACCTCAATTTGAGATGAAAATCTCAATAGTCACCAAATGGAAACCGCTCCGAATCCGACGAAACTTCTAGGTTCTGTCGGGGACTACACAGTGCACATAACCCCCAAGGAAGCCCCATCAAAATCATAACTTGACTTCAAATCCAAACTTAAAGAATGGTCAGAAATGGGTTCTAATAAGGGTGAAAGGAGCGCGTAGTCAACACGAACACTAAACGCAAAGGCCCTTCTATGTTCTGACGAAGGAATGAAGCTCAAAAGAGGAGAGAGAAGGTGGCAGCCTCCCTTGGGCTGCCATGGAAGCTTCAGGTCGTGCAAGAGAGTGGGGAAGATGAAAAAATAAAATATCTCACCCCCCTTTTATAGAAATCTCAAAAAGTGCCCCGAACGGGCCCCGCCGGGTCTGAAAAAGTAAAATTTGAGCAGATGTGCTCAAATGACAAAACTCTATGAATGAAAAAGATTTAAAATGAGAAAATATGAACAGCGAAAGAAACAACGTCAAAAACTGAGTCCCAAGCAAAAAGTTATGCCCCAAACAACTTTGGCGCTAACTAGGGCCAAAAACCCTGAAACTGGAAAACAATGACCAGAAGGAATTTCTAAGAGTACACAACTCAACAAAAAGTGAAAATGAATCCCATATGAGGATCCAGGCTCAAAACAAGGCATTTAGCAATAATTTTCATTAATTGCACAATGGCCCCTTCAAAAAGTGAAAACTGCACTAATGGCCCAGAATGAAAATATCTTCTAAAAATATTTTCTTAAAAACCCCTGAAATAAAATATCTTCAAAAGATATTTATGAAAAACACCCCAAGAAAAGAAAATAATTTCAAAGAACTTTACATCCATGCCCCTATGGACACCGGGAGCAACCAGAGTACTTTCTTGCAAAAGTAAAGATACGTATTTCGTGGAAACCACTCAAGATGGAGATACATGAAGTCAAAAACTAACTCCAAACACAAGAAGTATGGTTACGCCAACAAAGTGTCAAACGGGGAAAAGACAAAGTAGGGAAAAGGACAAAATAGGGAAAAGGACGAAAAGTGAATAGTGTCGAAAAACGAAAAATGTGGAAACGACTCGGTCCTCAAAGGAAGTTGTCAATCCACAGAAAGGAGTCTTGAAAATCACTCCAGAGCACTCGAGATGACACTAAGCGAAGAGGAACTGAACTCAGAAAGGAAAGACAACAGAAAAAAAAATATCCGTGAAAATTCAAGTCATTACACATGTGCTTAGTATACTTGCATGCCTTACTTTTCAATACAAGTTAATAGCACTAAATTGTCATAACTTGTTGTTTCCGTATTTTAGATTTCAAGTTGTTAACATTGATGATATATGCCTTGATGTGTTATATTAGAAATTCTAATGTTGGTTAAAATTGCATGGATATTGTAATTTGGGTATTAATTCTTTAATATAGCCTAGGATGATTCCTTAGGCTCATTTGGAACATAGACGTTAGGCGGCATGAACCGTTTCAGTTGTTTTCACATTATAGGTGGTGGCAAGTTGATAACTTTGAATACCTATGTCTTATTGTGTAATGACCCGGTCATTTTTCATCCTTTCCTTTTTCTTAGATTTTTACGGATATATATATATATATATATATATATATATATTTTCCATTATCTTTTCTTTACTGTGTTTGGTTTCCCATTACTTAGTGTCATCTTGAGTGCTAGAGAATGGTTTCCGATACTCTTTCTTTTGGATTGACGACTTCCTTCGAGGACAGAGTCATTTTCACATTTTCACTTTTGTGACATTATCACTTTTCGTCTTTTTTCCGTTTGTCACTTTGTTGGCTCAACCTCACTTTTCATGTTCGGAATTGATTCCGGTTTTGCATGCATCCACGATATTTAATTTCCATGCCATGTGTATTTTTACTTTCTTAGAAAAGCATGCTAAGTGTTTACTTTTCTTGTAAAGGGTATGGATGCATAATTTTTTTTGTAATACTCTTAACTTGTGGGGTTTTAGTGTAATTAAATAAAGTAATTATTTTTCATCTTAGGGACCATTTTGTAATTATATTTAGAAGATATTTTGGAAAAGGACCTTTTTGTAATTTTTAGAAAATGTGACAAGTGTCACATTCTCATGGTGCCACTTGTTGGCATTGGGGTAGAGTGACTTGGAAGCATGATCTCTTAACATTTAGAGGCTGGAGATTCACCCACTTATTGGCCTAGGATTGGTGCACTTGTTGGCTTAGATGGTTGACAAGTGTAAGCTTAAGATTAAGCCTAGGAAGGAATTTTGGATTTGTGACAGGTGTAGGTTCACAATTAAGTCTTGTAATTATTTTTAGGCCACTTTAGGATTATGGTTTTAAATGAGGGTTTTTGTGCAATTGACCTTAGATATGTGTGTTGACCATGGTGTAGGATCACATAGTGAGTGAAGGATTTCTATTTCCTCCACTCACACTTTTTCACATTATGTCATTACCTTCCTCACCATAAACCCTAGCCTCCTGGATGAAGCTTAAAGCCTTAAGCTTTGACTTGGATTTTTGAGAGCCTTCAGCCTTCCATTGATTTCCAAGCTTAACCTTGGGAATACTTTTTGTTCCCCTCATCCTCCTCTTCATAACCTTTGAAGGGTTTGTCATTTTGTGTCGATTTGTCTTGGATTCAAGAGGAACAATCCTCTTGTGAGGTAGGAGGTGTTATAATTTATTACCTAAGGATATTCCTTGCTTTTGTAGTGATATATAAGTTGTATGTATGTCTTTTGCTAAATTGAGAAATTAATGATGTATCATAACTTACATATAACTTACTTTAGTCTTGGTATATAGCATGGCCATGACTTGATCTTTGTTATATATTAAATCGGGATGATTTAAATAAGTTGTCAAATCTAGAGATTTAATGAATTTAATTTGATTTAAATTCTAGTTAATTGTGTTATGCTTGTATTCCATTTTAGATTTGATATATGGTATGACCATGACTTAGTGCTTGATATATATTAATTTGAGATCATTTGAACAACTTTTGAAATCTAAAGATTTAATTAATTTGAATTAATTAAATTCTATTTGATGATATCTTGCTCATTTTGCACTTTTGATTTGATATATGTAATGAGCATGTTATTTTGTTTAACATATATTAATTAGAGGTTATTTGAATTTGATTTGAAATATAGAGAATTTAATTATTTGGTTTAATTAAATTCTATCTAATGGTTCCATTGATCTATTTGTGTTTTAGAAGTTGTTTCTATATTCAAATCGTGGACTTAGACTTATTGTGTATTCACATGGTTGTGTTTTGAGCATTGGATAATATTTTTGTTATATTTATATTCATGAAAACATGTTTTCTTTATAGAATATATTGTTGCCTTGTGTAATAAATTGCACACTTTGTAATTGACATTATGTATGTCATTTTAGAATTAAAATTCTAAGGCATGGATTGTATGGTTTCAACCTACTTATGCATGGAAGGTGTTTTCGTGCATTATATAAATTATGTATAAGTTGTGAACTTATTTGGTTTATTTTGGAGTCTTGGAACATTGTTGTTACAAGTGACATGGCTAGAGTTTGGCTCTAGTATGGGAGGTATGAGTTCTCTTCAATTGAGATAGTGCACACTAAGGTGGTCTTCCCAGTAGGTTAATGCCTGGAATAACCATTAAGGTCTCAGCAGAATTCCGAGCTTGATGCCAAAGTCTTCCACTATTTGATTTCGCATTCAATTCCAAGTTGACAATTATGTTTAATTGTGACTTGTGGTTTTGGTTAATGGCGATTTTGATGTTGTTAAGTATATCTATGCTAAATTGTTATATTTAGTTGTTTTCGCATTTTAGATTTCAAGTTGATAACTTTGAGAATCTATGTCTTGACATATTGTATTAGAAGTTTAATTATGCTAAATGGTTATATTTAGTTGTTCTCGTACCTTAGATTTCAAGTTGATAACTTTGGGAATCATTAACTTGTTGCTTGTATAGCATGTTCTTATATTGTTTAGGATTGCATGCATGATGTGATTTACGCTAGAAATGTTTTAAGGTAGCTTAGGATGCTCCTTGAGTCTAACATTTGATATAGACATTAGGTGGCATGACCCTTTTAAATTGTTTCAAGTCAATGTAAAAATCTCTAAAGAAATCGAGTCATGCATGCTCATTCTCTACGAGTAAACTTGTTTAGTCACCCCAAAGTTACTGGGGGGCTGTTTCAGGTATGAAGACTTGGTCAATGATGTTCATCATTGCTTGGATGATTGTAGACTTGAATGTTTTTAATTCTTGTAAAGGTTGGTTTGTAATGCCTCTTATAGCCTTTTATGTCAAAATGTGCATATTTGATTCCATATATGTAATGTGTCCATGAGTACACTCTTTACAATGTATTTGACATGTATGAGATAAGGCCGGAGGGCAATGATTTGTAATTTGTATCCTATGTAATTTTTGACTTCATAGAATTTTATGAAAATATTGAAAAATATTGAGTTATTACTTCACCATGTTTGCATCAGGTGTGGGAATTCTATTTTGATTCTTCCATAGGGTCTCATTAATTATGTATGAAGTGTGGCCAAGGGTCAAATGATATTTTGATACCATTTCATAATTTTGAATTCCGAGTTTTCATTCCAAGTTCCATTTTTGTCATTTTGGCCGTCGGGGGGTCGTATTTTGCATCGGTGATATTTTGAAACCGTGGACCATTGTAGCACATCCTATAAGGTAAGTTACGTCTATGTGCATGATCGTTTCCAGGAAAAACTCTTTCGTTCGTGAAATGAGCCTCCTCTGGACTCTTTTTACATCTTTGTTGAAAATTTTTTCTTAAGGGCATTTTGGAGATTTCCTTTAGGAAATAAATTCTAGTGTTGATAGATTCACGTAGAAAACTCAATTTTAAGGTAGGTTTCTTCTTTGTGTTTTTCCAGAAAATGTCATCTTGGCCCTCAAAATCCTAATTTTTGCTGAAAAACCCCAGTTACCAAGTTTCCTTGTTGACCCTTCTGTTTTTTGCTTCGTAACTGGTTAGAAGGGTTCACGTAACCGATTAGATGTGCTTGTATAGTGTAGTGGTCATGATTTTTTGCCTCCTAACCGGTTAGAAAAGTCTCTTAACCGGTTAGATGTTCTAGGGTTTGCTCTTTTTGACCTTTTTGCCCCTTATTCTTTCGTTAGCCATATCTTCTTCATCCGGACTCCAAATCAAGTGAAATTTTTTTTGAACTTAATTAATTTTTTGTTTTCTTTCCAATGGTGTGCTTGGTAACATCCACTTCCATGTTGTAAATGACCATTTTACCCCTAGGTTCATTCTTATCCGTTTTTGAAACGTCGCTTCGACATTTATTTTCATTGGGTTTCGTGATCTCATTGAGGGTCACATTGGTGTCTTAGAGACGTGTTGTATCTCTAGAGACCATTGTTTCATCTTTTGCTTCCACATTTTGGATCCAGTTCGAGTCATCACAAGACATACTGGGTTGAAAAATCCAGGGTCGTCATAGGTAGTATCAGAGCTCCTAGGTTTGAATACCTTAGACGACGGGTTTTGGGTGTATATCATGCTTATGTTGCCATGATCTATGTGCTTATATGCTTCATGATAACATGTTTTGGTTTGATAACATGTTTATATGCCTATGTGCTATATGCGACATGTCATTTGTTTAGCATGATTTAATTCTTTTGTAAAGAGCATGACATATGATGTATGCTAGATTAGATTTGTATATACATAACTGTGTTACATATTTGGCATGACACGGGATTGGTCATTGAGGCACGAGTTGAGGTTGACGGTGATTATAGTCACAGTTTCGTGGTAGTGTAGGTTGTTGTCGACCTAGCATTGGTTTTGAGGTAGGTGGTGAGTCATATTTTGTTTAGGCTCTCGTGAGGTGGTGGTGGTCTGCCGTCCTATACCACAAGCTTAGAAAGTGTGCATTAAGGCGAGGGCCAAGTTTTACATTTATAAAAGCCACTACTATATTCACTAAAAAAATATAGTTAGGGTGAATAGGGATCATCTCAAGGGATTGGAGTCGAATTTGGTTGTGAAATCACTATTAGGGTTAGTAGGTTGAGTGATCAAACAAATAGTTGGTTGGTTGATTAAACTAGAGAGCAAATTAAGCTAAATAATTGAATGAAATAAAGAGTAAGTAAGAGAGAGATCTTGGGGTTTAGAGGTCATCATCAAACAATACTTTTCTACACCCTTAACAAGTGATTAATGAGGGAAATGTGTGTTGCAATATTGATGTGTGTGTGTGTTTGGTTGATTCAATTAGCAAGGGTGACCAATTATGTATATATTGTGTAAGCAACATGTGAAAAGCACAATATATCTAACAATCAAGTATATATTGTCTAAATAGCATGTGAAAAGCACAATATATCTAGCAAGTCATTAATCTTTTCATTAAGCTCACAAGCCAAATACACCACAAGTTTAGAGACATATGCTACTTGCATTCAAAAGTATGGAACATCAAACAACAAGCAACCACTACACTACAATTAAGCTAATGACATGAAATTAAACTAATTAAGCTAAGGGAGAGGCACAATCCATTAAGAAATGAGCATGAACCATCAAAAAAATTACAAGAGCATTCCATTAAGCACAATGTTTTGACAATCTCTAGATCTATGGCATTACTACATATAAATATGCATTAATAACACAAGAAATAGAGACAAACACATGAACATCTATTCTAGCATACATAGACATATGGATAGAATTAAATGATCAATTGGAAGCATTAAACCACATAAATCATTGAATAAACAAGATCTATATACATAAAAGTACCAAAACATATATTACAACACTAATCCCTCAATAATACACAAAATCAAGATGTAGAAAGCATGCTTGGGGCTAACTCTAGCCCCAAGAGGATGTTTAGCCACTCATGGTAGTGCTTCTCCAACCCTCAAGGGCTAACTCCATGGTAGAGATTTGCTTCTTGGTTGATGAAGAGTCTCCAATGGTGTCTCTAGCCTCCTCCTCCTCTAAGCTTCCTCTCCAAGAGTTTTACAATGTATGATATGATATGATGTGATATAATGTAAAAAGTAATCCTTATCCTTATAAAGGTAGGTCAAATGACACCCAAAATAAGCTAGGGTCGTACAATAAATATTCCCCAATGATTGGATAAAGGAAAACTTTGTGTGAGCTGGAAATTTAACTTTTTCGCACTGGAGGAAGTTCGATTGATCGAGATCTATCGAACTGAAGTTGGATCGATCCTCAATGGCGGCGCTTTTTGGATAAAAACAAATCTAAGATATTTTGAAGATATTTTTGGGAAAAGGACAAAAGTGGTTGGTAGGGTGGTACAACTAGATAATATTAATCATTTGGATAAGGACAAGGTAGTTCGATCGATCGAAGAATGATGTTGGATCGATCAAACTTTTGAGATCTCTGAAAATGTCATTATGGCTTTGATCCATCTTGAAGTGCTGAGATTCATGTTGGATCGATCGAACTTTGATCTGAGATTGATTGAAGATGTTGATTTCCACCTTTTTCTTCCTTTTGCTTCCACTTGACTCCTTTCTTTGATTCATCCCATAATTGTTTCATTTCTACACTTATTTGGCTGAGTTAGCTTATTTTTAGGATAAGTGCCTAAAAATGAAAATAATACGAAATCAATATAAAATGGTAAAGTAAGATAGATAAAGGTACTAGAATGCCTAAGCTTAAGGGGTTTAAATACGTCTTTTTCAGCGCTCATCATGAGGTGAGTCATTTGGCGTTGCCATAGTGTTGGATTTGTTGGTTTTAGGCCATGATGAGGTTATGGACCTCTTAGGATCCTTGGTTGGTCGGGATGATTCTTCTGGCATTGCAATTTTCGTGGACAGGTACGTTTGTAGGCGGGTGCATGGCATTGTCATGCTACCATACTAGCTAGCTACAAGTGCAGTTTGGATGGAATCAATGTTGGTTTTGTTTTGATAGGCGTTGTCCTTTTGATCGATGATGACGATGGTTGTTTTGGAGATCAGTCGTAGTGATTGATTTGATTATTGTTGGTATGGCTATAGTTGCCATTTTCTTTGAGTTCTCCTTGCGTGATGATGCTTTTGGGATCAAGTTGATTGATTGATGTTTCGGGTAGAGAGAACATTGCACTGTAATTGTCACTTGTAGTGTCACCTCAAGATTCAGAGATGGATTATTTGAGTCTTATCATTGTGGTAAGGGCTCACGTTTGTTTTGAGACAAGTTATGGTCGCATTAGTTTTTGGAGTCAATTTATGGCTATGACTAATCTTTCCTTTTAGCTAGACACTCTAAGACACGATGTCTATAGAGTTGATTGATGTATCATTTTATCTTCTGCAGTTTTATTTACTACCATGTTAGTAATGTGATTTATGATGTTGTGATGCATGAGTTGGTGGAAGTGTGTCCACATTGCTTTCTTGTTGTGTGGCATTAACATGCCTTATTTATATGCTTAGAGATGCCTTGTTGTTACTGTACTTTAGTGACATGATTTTGTGCTTACGTGGAGACGTGCTGTATGTACCCTTGATTTTATCTATATGAGTAGATTTACGTTCTTGGTAGTTGCAATTCCTTATTATTTGCATGACTTCCATATTTTGTTTTCCCTTTTGTTTTCTTCAGTCGTACGTTGTTTGTGTGTTGGTTTTTATAATGATTTTGTTGTGAAATTCCTTGTAGAGGATTCTCCTCTTTTTCTTGGTTTGTGTTTGGGACTTCACAAGGAGTGAGTCTCTTCTCTTCATCGACTTGTGTACGATTTTGGAGTTGGTCGGTCCGTGAGGATCACCATTGTTGTTTTGAGTCCTTGGTGAGGATTTGGTTAATTTTAGTCGACTTACTTCCATGTAGGGGGTGAAGTCTTTGACCTTGTTGTCCTTCCTTTGGAGATAGAGTCGTGGTGTTGTCCTTCTTAGAACTGGTGGTTCCCTTTCTTTCGTGTATTCCCTTAGGGAGTTTTTGCCGTGGTTGTTGACGGAATTGAGGTGCTCAGAGTGAGTGGATTGGTGTGAGATCATTTTTCAGGGACTTGTGTCCATATCATTGAGGATTTGTTTGATTCGTGAGGTGAGCTCGATGTTCTTTTGAGAATATCTTTTGGAGACTTGTTTTAGTTTTAAAAATCTTGATGTGGTTGACTCTTAGGAGGAGTTTTGAAGGATCGTTGTTGGATATGGCTTGCTTGTGGAGTTTTCTCGTCCTAGTTATGACTAAGCGTGGTCTTGAGGAATCGTAGTTCTAGTGGTTGCTTATGGATTGAAATTGAGGAATTTTGATTTGGCTTGGTAATGCAAAGCACAGTTTCGAGAGATTTGTTTTGTGATCTTAGTTGTTAGGATTTTGATGTGTGTGCCACTTGGTGGACTTGTATTTCGAGGATCTAGTTATCCATGATAGGGATGTGGATCCGATGTTTGATTATGGTGAGTAGTCTTATAATTGATTTATTTCAGGATGATATCTGAGATATTGGAGACGCTGTTTTGCTTGTCAGACTTTGGATTCGTGATTGATATTGTTGATAGTAGTGTTTTGAGACGTTAAAGTTGTTGGTTTTGTTGTGTTGTGGATTTAAGGCCTTAAGTGTAGTGGTACCTATGGCATTGTTGTAAGAGTTTTAGGATTGGCCAGAATGGTCCGACCTGACATCTTTGGACCATATCTTAACTCTTACAAAATGTTGGTCTCCGTAATGCTTTCGGTAATGATAATTTTCGATATTGATGTCATTTGTATCGAGAGGTTTCATGGGTAGACCTAGTGGTGGTAGGTTATGAATTGGTGCCTTATACTATCATTCTACCGTACAAGTTGTGTGTTATGGGCGGGTGCTAGTTGTCATCGATGCTATCTTACTGACAACTAAGTGTGGGTGGGCACTAGGCCTGTCATTGCTACCACACATTTGAGTACGTCGTGGGCGGGTTCTGGTCGCTATTCGTACTTCCACGTCGTCTTTGTTCAGTACCTTGATTTGATTCATAGATATCTTGGAGTTCTTTTAGTGGTTGTTTTCGGATCTGTACGGTGGTTCGTCAGGAGGGATGTTTACCATTGTTGTCTTTCGTTCCTTTGTCTGACCTTGGATTCTGTGTGTGAGTTCTTACTTGTTGTGTGGCCGCGTGTTCACTTTTTCTTCTGAGGGGTCGTCCTGTTGTGAGCACGTAGGTGCGAATGACATTGGGTTGTACGTTGTCTTTCAGTTTTGGGATTGCTTTCATAGCATGTTGTGCGGGATACTCGGAGATGTACTCCGTAGTTATCCTGGTTTCGCCTTTTGTTTTGTTGGGGTTGGATTTCGGGGGTAAAATCCCTTTAAGGTGGGAAGGTTGTAATGACCCGGTCATTTTTTTTCCTTTCATTTTTCTCAGATTTTAACGGATATATATATATATATATATATATATTTTTTTTTCCGTTGTCTTTTCTTTTCTGTGTTCGGTTTCTCGTCACTTAGTGTCATCTTGAGTACTCAGGATTGATTTTTGATACTCTTTCTTTTGGATTGACGACTTCCTTCGAGGACAGAGTCAATTTCACATTTTCACTTTTGTGACACTATTCACTTTTCATCTTTTTCCCGTTTGTCACTTTGTTGGTACAACCTCACTTTTCATGTTCGGAATTGATTCCGGTTTTGCATGCATTCACGATATTTAATTTCTCTGCCATGTGTATTTTTACTTTTTTAAAAAAGCATGCTAAGTGTTTACTTTTCTTGTAAAAGGTATGGATGCATAATTTTTTTTGTAATACTCTTAACTTGCGCGGTTTTAGTGTAATTAAATAAAGTAATTATTTTTCATCTTAGGGACCATTTTGTAATTTAATTTAGAAGATATTTTGGAAAAAACCTTTTTGTAATTTTTGGTAAATGTGACAAGTGTCACATTCTCATGGTGCCACTTGTTGGCATTGGGGTGGAGTGACTTGGAAGCATGATCTCTTGACATTTGGAGGGTGGAGATTCACCCACTTGTTGGCCTAGGATTGGTGCACTTGTTGGCTTAGATGGTTGACAAGTGTAGGCTTGAGATTAAGTCTAGGAAGAAACCTTGGATTTGTAACAAGTGTAGGTTCACAATTAAGTCTTGCAATTATTTTTGGACCACTTTGGGATTATGGTATTAAAGGAGGGTTTTTGTGCAATTGACCTTAGATGTGTGTGTTGACCATGGTATAGGATCACATGGTGAGTGAAGGATTTCTATTTCCTCCACTCACACTTTTTCACATTATGTCATTACCTTCCTCACCATAAACCCTAGCCTCCATGGATGAAGCTTAAAGCCTGAAGCTTTGACTTGGATTTTGAGAGCCTTCCATTGATTTCCAAGCTTAACCTTGGGAATAATTTTTGTTCCCCTCATCCTCCTCTTCATAACCTTTGAAGGGTTTGCTATTTTGTGTTGATTTGCCTTGGATTCAAGAGGAACAATCCTCTTGTGAGGTAGGGGGTGTTATAATTCATTACCTAAAGGTATTCCTTGCTTTTGTAGTGATATATATGTTGTATGCATGTCTTTTGCTAAATTGAGAAATTAATGATGTATCATAACTTGCATATAACATACTTTAGTCTTGGTATATGGCATGACCATGACTTGATCTTTGTTATACATTAAATTGGGATGATTTAAATGAGTTTTCAAATCTAGAGATTTAATGAATTTAATTTGATTTAAATTCTAACTAATTGTGTTTTACTTGTATTCCATTTTAGACTTAATATATGGTATGGCCATGACTTAGTGCTTGATATATATTAATTTGAGATCATTTGAACAACTTTTGAAATCTAGAGATTTAATTTATTTGAATTAATTAAATTCTATTTGATAATATCTTGCTCATTTTGCACTTTAGATTTGATATATGTAATGAGCACGCTATGTTGATTAACATATATTAATTAGAGGTTATTTGAATTTGATTTGAAATCTAGAGAATTTAATTATTTGTTTAATTAAATTCTATCTATTGGCTCCATGGATCTATTTGTGTTTTAGAAGTAGTTTCTATATTCAAATCATGGACTTGGACTAATTGTGTATTCACTTGGTTGTGTTTTGAGCATTGGATAACATTGTTATTATATTTATATTCATGAGAACATATTTCATTTATAGAATATATTGTTGCTTTGTGTAATGAATTGCACACTTTGTAATTGACATTATGTATGCCATTTTAGAATAGAAACTCCAAGGCATGGATTATATGGTTTCAACCTACTTTTGCATAGAAGGAGTTTTCGTGCATTATATAAATTTTGTATAAGTTGTAAACTCATTTGGTTTATTTTGGAGTCTTGGGACATTGTTATTACAAGTGATATGACTAGAGTTTGGCTCTAGTGCGGGAGATATAAGTTTTCCCCAATTGAAATAGTGCTCACTAGGGTGGTCTTCCAAGCGGGTTAATGCCCGGAATAACCATTGAAGTCTCGACAGAATTCCAAACTTGTTGTCCAAGTCTTCCACTATTTAATTTCGCATTCAATTCCAAGTTGACAATCATGTTTAATTGTGACTTGTGGTTTTGGTTATTGGCGATTTTGATGTTGTTAAGTACATCTATGCTAAATTGTTATATTTAGTTGTTTTCGCATTTTAGATTTCAAGTTGATAACTTTGAGAATCTATGTCTTGATACATTGTATTAGAAGTTCTAATTATGCTAAATGGTTATATTTAGTTGTTCTCGTACCTTAGCTCTCAAGTTGATAACTTTGGGAACCATTATCTTGTTGCTTGTATAGCATGCTTTTATGTTGTTTGGGATTGAATGCATGATGGGATTTATAATAGAAATGTTTTAAGGTAGCTTAGGATGCTCCCTGAGTCTAGCATTTGACATAGACATTAGGTGGCATGGCCATTTTGAATTGTTTCAAGTCAATGTAAAAATCTCTAAAGAAATTGAGTCATGTATGCTCATTCTCTATAAGTAAACTTGTTTACTCACCCCGAAGTTATTGGGGGACTGTTTCAGGTACGAAGATTTGGCTCGTGATGTTCATCATTGCTTGGATGATTGTAGACTTGAAGGTTTTTAATTCTTGTAAAGGTTGGCTTGGAATGCCACTTATAGCCTTTTATGTCAGAATGTGTATATTTCATTCTATATGTGTAATGTGTACATAAGTACACTCTTTACAATGTATTTGACATGTATGAGAGGAGGCCGGAGGCCAATGACATGTAATTTGTAACCTATGTAATTTTTGACTTCACAGAATTTTATGAAAATATTGAAAAATATTAAGTCATTGCTTCACCATGTTTGCATCGGGTGTGGGAATTCTATTTTGATTCTTCCATAGGGTCTTATTAATCATGTATGAAGTGTGGCCAAGGGTCAAATGGTATTTTGAAACCATTTCATAATTTTGAATTCCGAGTTTTCATTCTAAGTTCTATTTTTGTCATTTTGGCTGTCGGGGGGCCGTATTTTGCATCGGCGATATTTTTAAGCCGTGCACCATTGTAGCACATCCTATTAGGTAAGTTACGTCCGTGTGCATGATCGTTTCCAGGGAAAACTCTTTCCTTGGTGAAATGAGCCTCCTATGGACTCTTTTTACATCTTTGTTGAAAAATCTTGCTTAAGGGCATTTTGGAGATTTTCTTTAGGAAATAAATTCTGGTCTCGACATGGTCATGTAGAAAAATTGATTTTGAGGAGGGGGGGGGGGGGGGGGGGGGTTTCTTTGTGTTTTTCTAGAAAATGTCATATTGGCCCCCAAAATCCCAATTTTTGCCAAAAAACCCCTACTGCCAGGTTTCCTTGTTGACCCTTCTGTTTTTTGCTTCGTAACCGGTTAGAAGGGGTCTCATAACCTGTTAGATGTGCTTGGACAGTGTAGTGGTCATGATTTTTTGCCTCCTAACCGGTTAGAAAGGTCTCATAACCGGTTAGATGTTCTAGTGTTTTCTTTTTTTGACCTTTTTGCCCCTTTCTTCCGTTAGCCATATCTTATTCATCCGGACTCCAAATCAAGTGAACTTTTTTTGAACTTGATTAATTTTTCATTTTCTTTCCAATGGTGTGCTCGGTAATACCGACTCTCATGTTAGAAATGACCGTTTTACCACTAGGTTTATTTTTGTCCATATTTTTAAAACGTCGCTTCCGCATTTATTTTCATTGGGTTTCGTGATCTCATTGAGAGTCGCATTGGTGTCTTAGAGACATGTTATATCTCTAGAGACCGCTGTTTCATCTTTTGATTCCGCATGCTGGATCCAGTTCGGGTCATCATAGGACACATTGGGTTGAAAAATCCAGGGTCGTCACATATTGCATTATATTATATGCTCCTATGTTGTTAAAGTGCACGAATGATATGGTTTATGCTAGAAATACTCTAAGGTAGTTTAGGATGCTCCCTGAGTCTTAGTTTGACATAGACGTTAGGTGGCATGAGCCTTTTTAACATGTTTTACCTTAAGGTGATATTATTGTAAAATGTTAGGTCTATGCATACTCATCTCCTACGAGTAACTTATTTACTCACCCCGAAGTTACTAGGTTATTTTCAGGCACAGATACCTTGGTTCAAGATGCACATCATTCCTTGGATGACTTGTAGCTTTTAAGTTTCCATTTCATACAAATGTTAGCTTGAAATATCATTTTTTAACCTTTTATGTCAAAACGTGTATCTTTGATTCCATATATGTAACGTGTACATAAGTATACCTTTTACGATGTATTTCACATGTATGAGATTAGGCTGGAGGCCATTAACATGTATCTTGTATCCTATGTAACTTTTAACTTCATGAAATATTATGAAAATATTGAAAAATGCTAAATCATTGCTTCACCACGTTTGCATTGGGTGTGGGAATTCCAATTTTATTCTTCCATAGGGTCTTATTAATCATGTATGAAATGTAGCCAAAGGCCAAACGGTAATTTGACTCCATTTTATATTTTTGGATTTTAAAATTTTCATTTCAAGTCCATTTTTCTCATATTTGGCCATCGGGGGGTCAGATTTTGAGTCGGGGCTTCTCAGGAGCCGCGGACAATTCCCGCGTGCTTAGAATTATTTATTACGCTTGCGTGCACATTCATTTCAATTTAGAAATGCATTTAGGGTCAAATGCATACTTGGTGCAAAGTTGCAATTTCTGAGTTTTTAACCCTTTATTGTTCCAGGGGCATTTTGGCCATTTCATAGAGTATTTTTTTCATTTTCTCCCGCGTGGTCGAGTAGAAAATTCATTTGATGGCCCATTTTTTCTCAATTGTGGACCAATCCTGAAAAAAAAGTCCATGTAGCAGCTTTTTAGACCCTCTTGACCTATGCTAATCTAGGGCATTTTAGGAATTTTACAATGTGTTTTTTTTTTTTTTTTTGTTTTATTCTACGTAACCAGGTAGAAAATGTGATTTTAAGAGGGGTTTCTTTTTCGTGTTTTTCCAGAAAAATTCGTTTAGGGGTCCGTTTTTAGCCTCAGTTCTGAAAAAAAAAAAAAAAAAAAAAAATCAGATGGTTCTTGCTATCAAAACACTATTCCTGCCCAGATTTGTAACCCGAAAATTTGTTTGTTTGTTTTTTTTTTTTTTTTTTTTTTTTGAAACTTTGGAGTTTCATATCTTCTTCATCCGGATTCTGAATCAAGTGATTCTTGAGTCTAGATTTATTAATTTTTCCTTATCTATCTAATTGTATGCACGGTTGCGTCCAGTTCTTTCTGAAAAGACCATTTTACCTTTTGTCAAGTATCCTTGCCGCACTGATTTGAAACCCAAAAGTTATTTTTTTAAAAACTTTGGAGCTTCATATCATTTTCATCCGGACTCCGAATCAAGTGATTCTTGAGTCTAGATTTATTAAGTTTTCCTTATCTATCCAATGGTATGCTCAGTTGCATCCAGTTTTGTTTGAAAAGACCATTTTACCCTTGGTCAAGTACCCTTACCATTTTATAATCTTGGTTTCCGCATTTGATTCTTTTGATTTCCGTGACTTCATGGAAGGTCACCTTGGCATCTTAGAGATGTCGTATATCCCTAGACACCTTATTTCTATTTTTGCTTCCGCATTCTGGATCCATTTCGGGTCATTTTTCAGGTCATCATAGGACGCACTAACTTGAAAAACTAGGGACGTCATAGGATTTTACAACGAACAAGGAGAGTGTCGAGATCGAAAACCATGATTTTAAAAAGAAAGAGATATATGCATAGAGGCCAGAAAAGGAAAAAGAAGAAGAGACACAGAACTAACCTTGAAGAATTAAGGAAAAGGAGCACGGAATAGAGGATCACCGCAGTAAACCACAAATTTTCACCGGAGGGAAGCCTGTTGACCAGAGCGCAGAAATGACAGAGACAAAGCTTGAGAACGACGAGAGAGAAAAAGGACTAGAGTCACGTCAAATTTATAAAGTAGAAATCAATCACGTAGGAGGATCGAAAGTCGAAACAATCATGATGATTCAAAGACTGAAGCCCATTAATGAATGTCAGCTGTTCACGTTTCGCCACACTGTCATATCCAACCACTATCCATGTCACCATCATTACTCATTAATCTTGCCCTAATTATTATAGCGAAATTAAAAAAGGCAGATGAAAAGGTAGGAAACGTTAGCAAACCTGAACTTGCCAAATCGAGCCCAAGGCGCTCGACCGACCAGGCCCAAAGGTTAAGCCCAGTATACGCAGAGTCCAAAATAGCAAGGCCCGGCCTCCATTTAGGTCAGTTTGGATTGACAAATCACCCCATAGCGGAAGGAGGCCCATCAACTTCCGACTTGGAGGGCAAAAGGTAAACGGATACAAAGAGAAGTGAGAGAGAACAAAGCGGCAGGTTGTTTGGAGTGTGAGAAAATCCTTTCCTAATATAGAAAATTTTTTTCTTGCATCTTCAATTCTAAAAGTGTAAACCCATTTCCCAGAATTCTTAACATTAAAAAAATAAAAAAATAAAAAAATAAAAAAAAATAAAAAAAAATAATGATTGTAACCCATTTCTCTATTTCTTAACATTTTTTATTTAAATATAAAAAGACTAATTAAATCACATATCTATAAGGGAAAAAAAAATTGCTATAAAGCACAAACGTTTCCTCATTGTGGTTATGACTAATTGTATGAATATACACAAATATATATATATATATATTTAAAAATCTTACATTATGACAAATAATTGAAGTTTCCTTTTTGTGGTTATAACTAATTGTATTTATACCTGTACGTTTATATATATATATATATTTAAAAATCTTATATTATGACAAATAATTGAAGTTTCCTTTTTGTGGTTATAACTAATTGTATTTATACCTATACGTTTTTGTTTTTGATGAAGACCACCCATACAACACAAACATGGGTTATTAATAAATAATTCTGATTACTATATAATAATTTACTCGTTAACGTTTCCTTAACATTCCAAAGGGCATAGATGGTTTTTTTTTTTTTTTTTTAAAAAAAAAAAAAGAAAAGATTTTCTATATTTTAAGAAAGAATCGAAGTTTTCTTTTGTTGTTACTATTAATTGTATACTAATACCTTTTTCTTTTTGGTGAAGACCACCCCCAAAGAACACAAATGTGGGTTAATAAATAAATCTCATTGCTATATATACTAATTGTATTCCTAAATGTTTTATTTTTGTGGGGGAACACTCCAAATGACAAATGATTTTTATTTTTTTAAATAATAATAATAGTTTGTTACATTATAAGACATAATTAAATTTTAAGAAAATAAAAGAAAACGAGGTTAGGAGATCAATGAAAAAGAAGAGAATTTTGGGAACTTTGAACTGATCAACCTGGGTGTTGATTGAAGTGCATTGCAATGGAGCGATGACCCTCAGATTGGTGGCGAAGAAAGAGTAATGTTGTAGAGAAATACTGATCCCTTCCAAATGATTAATTCTAGATCATTCAACACAAATAAATGGATCAAAACAATTTTGTAACATCAATCTAAAACAATTTAGTGAGTTTTAAAAGGTAGAACTATAAGAAAAATAGTTTCAGATTTCCCTAAACCCAAACAACTGAAACAAGTTGATAATACAAAATGGAAATTTGTTGGGATTCAATTGAAACACTATAATAAAAATTAAATATAAATTGTGCAAGGATGATCCTCATCACTTAGACCTAAAGGGAAGGGATGAATAGTACCATATTTCAAGTGCATACTGGAAATATGAGAAGCCTAGCCTGACTACGTCCAACCCGAGCAACAAAACCAGCCTTAACTGGAGCCACATAACGCTCTGAACCACGCTGCAAGAGAATGATAACCGTATAATAGAAAAGAAAAAAAAAAAAAAAAAATCTTATTCTCACATTTGTTTAACGATCTACTACATAATAAAATTTTTCCTATTTGCAAATGCATATAAGGTTTCAGCATTATTATTATTTTAGATATAAAATGATGCAATTAATAAACCAATAGTAGAAAATTTCATAAAAATAGTTAAAAATTCAGGAAAGCCACAAAAAATTTCAGAACTTCATGCGGATTTACTAAAGAAATGAAAAATAGTGTGAAAAATTACTGTTATTGTAAAGGATAATCTTGTAAGAAGACGAAATTTAATAAATCAAGATCACTACACTAAAATATTAGCAACTTTCAGGATTACGCTAGGTGTTAGTTTAATTGCAAATATACTGCACTTCTAGGTGCTATTTCAATTGCATGTTTAACTGCTTTCCACTTGCTGAGACATACTTGGGGGTGGCAGAACGCAGCTTACACCTACTTGCTGAGACAAACTTGGGAGTGACAGAGTCATGCGTGGATTTAGATTCCCCCACCTGCTTTCTCGAGCTCCTGCAATCATTGGTTAGATCACCAAAATCACTATGAAAGACGTAATGTTTACTTCGGTCTCTCTACTCCATTGGTTGCTTGATGGGGGTGGTATTTAAACGATTTTTCTGCCTTTATTTTCTTGATACAATCTAGCCAATGTGGTTTTGAGTGGGGTTATCCTTTCTGTCATTCGTGGCCTCTTTTTAGGGATCTTGTTGTCGATGACTGGAGGATCTCGTTCAACCTTTGGGGCGGCGTTCACCCGTTCTCTCGTTCGGTTCTTCACCGTGACTAGTGTTTCGCTTTGTTGACTTGCTGGTTCATCTTATTCAAGTCTTATGTAATTCTGTGCTCTAGCATTCAACGAGGACATGTTAGGTGGGGTTTTCTTGACCAGGGATGCGTTGAACCTCATTCCGCGGATCATAGCTTTCTTTAATGCTTCCACAGTAGTGGATTAGCTGTAGTATGAGATGCCTAAGGATTCCATATTGAATCTGGTTAAGAATGACTGGAGTTTTTCTCCCTTTGCATGTCCTATGGTGAACAAGCTGGATAAAGTCTTCTACTTTTTAGTCCTACAATATTGTGCCAGGAATAGGAATACTGAGCATAGTGTCTTGACATTTGAGATAGATATGTGCGGCCTGTTCTTGAACCATTCCAGCGCCACTCCTGTCAAGTTAGACGGGAATATCTTGCATATGAACGGATCATTGCATGTTTCCAACGTCATCTATTGGCTGTAATGATTTAAATGCTGGAGTGGGTCTCCAGTTCCATCGAACTGGATAAATTTTGGCATGGAGAACTTTTCGGCCGCTCCACTTGCTCGATTTCATCTGTGAATGGGGTATTGGTTATGGAGAAAGTGAACTGCCTCGCCATGGCTTCAGGGGTCTATGCCTTTAGGACTTTGATATGCTCATCCACCTCCCTTCAGAAGTGGGCTAAGGCGTTGTTGCCCGGGAAATCCTAGTTATTCCCCCTGAAACCAATATTTCTCTTCTGCTCGACTCAGCGTGATCTTCCTGGATATGGTTTCGCGTGCTCCCCCAGCACCAAGCCCACTGTTTCACGAGATGGATCTGTCGCGAGTCGTGTGTCGCTAGGGTTTTGCTAGTCCTAATCAGTGCAAGGAACGTCTCGATTCCGTGGCCGCCGATGGGCTCTTGGCTGTTGGAGGGGATCGTTGAGATTCTGACTCGGTGGCACTAGTTCTTGATCCGGTCGCCCATTCTGCTGCTTTGGGAGAACTGGTTGAGGGATAGGCGAGGCTGGCCATGCACCTGTTGGTGGAGGCATGTTGGCCTGTTGAACGACAGCTTTTAGCTCTTCATTCATTTGATATACAACATTGATTTGCATCGTGCTAGTCTCATTGGCCTGTCGCAGGGCATTGATCTGCGCAGTGCTTGCTTCGTTAGCTTGACGTAGGGCATTAAACCGCTCTTGTATCTCTTCACACATATTTTGCATGATCTCCAATTGCTGCATTTAAACGGCATCTTATCTTATTGCCATCCCAATACGATGTCGCATATATCAAAACTTAGTAAGTAGTGAGAAGTTTTTTGTTCCTTCCCATAGACGTTGCCAAAGTATAGGTGCACAAAATCTCCGGCTGAACACTTGTTCAATACCAGAAAATTCAAATGCTCTCACACTTAATTATGAACCAAAGAAGATGATCAAAACAACCAAATACTTATCAAATATGAATAGAAGGAAGACTTGGGCGTTCGCAACATAATTTTATTAAGGTCATTCTTCCATATTTATAACGTGTACAGTAACACTCCAAGAGCTCTTTTTAGACTTTCCTTTTGTGATATCAATTTATTCCAAATATGCCACCATTTTCCCTTTCATGCGAATTTGTTCCCTAGTCATAAGCCAAAAAAAGTTCCAGTCGTACGATTTGCGATAGGGCTTCAGATCATGAATCCATCGCATCAAAAATTGAGGTGGGAAGTGGAGCCCCAATTGAGGGTCTTATCATTTTCCTGTATATATAGTGGAGAAAATTTCCTTCACAATTTCTCTGCTGAGGAGATGACATAAGATTCCTAATGATGTTGAGATTGAGGAATATCCCCATAGCCTTAATTTTATCACCAATGAGGGTTTTGGGGAAGGTGAGGTGCTATTCTCAATGGGCATCTTCCCACCTTTAGGTTTCCTCTAAACCCTTTCTACCTTTGGGTTCTCTTAGTTCTGTGTTTTGCCCAATTTCAGGTCAACCCTAACTTTTTTAGGATCTTGTCCTACCTTCTACCTTCGAATCACTCCAGAGGACTTAGCTTAAGTTTTGCTGATCTTCTGGCCTATTATTCTATAAATAGAATCAGGGATGAGGAAGGTAGGTATCATTTTTATACCCGTATCGATAGAACAATGTTTTTTGGGTTAAGCACTTCTGACAAGTAGTGAAAGGATATGATTATTAAGGTTAGCGGTGCCTGGCACACCTCTGCGTCTGATGACTTCCCAGTGTTAGCGAGTTTCTATACTTCATCTGTCCCTCAGTTTAATAATATTGGCGAGTTTCCCTATTTTGTTTGCAAAGTAAAATATT
Organism: Cornus florida; assembly: GCF_030987335.1. Lineage (NCBI taxonomy): Eukaryota > Viridiplantae > Streptophyta > Magnoliopsida > Cornales > Cornaceae > Cornus > Cornus florida. The sequence goes on along the minus strand of NW_026775571.1, from coordinate 36,415,861 downwards.
TTCCGTTCTATTTAGGCTTCTTAGGGTATAACGTTGACTGATTTTCTTCTAAATTTGTATATTTGAGACTTCAGTATATTCATACTCGCGTTTTAGGGAAGCGCCCTTTGGTAAAGGCTCTTCTTACTTCTTCTAAATTGTAGATTATTACCAACAACCCTCCTATTATTGGGGGAATTGGTGAGGTTGCCGAGGAGTTGATTGACCTTGATATTGAAAAGGAACCTGCCTTTCACTTACCTTAGCAGATTCAGTTATGAAACTTTCTCCCCTAGGTCCCATCTTATTCAGAAAGAGAGGGAAGCCACTGTTAAGCTCCTAGCACTAGAGAAAAAGGATACGCTTGTTGCAACGATCAGGGCCCCCTCTTCTCATAAGTAGCGGGGTTTATCTACAGAGCGGGCGCTCACCCGTTCAGGCATAAAGGATGCCCCTAATGCTAAATGCCCCAACCTGATGGCTAGGAATTTTCAAAATAAGGGTGTCAAGTCAAGCGTTATTGCCACCACTAATGTCATTGGTGGTGATTTTGCTGGGTCCAATAAGCGATGAAGCCCAGAGATGTTGAAAGCCAATAGTTCTCCCATCACCATTAGCGATTCTTATGCTAAGGACCATAAGGTCCTGATGGGCATTGCTAGGGGGATGTGGCTTCCTCGAGATGAGATTCTTCAATAGCAGATGAAGACTGATGATTTCCTCTCTCTTACCACCCAATCCATCGTAGAGGTATGGATTCTTTTCCCCAAATCGTTCAATTTTGATCAATTTTTTTTTTAACAAAATATTATGAAATTTTTTGCTCCTTTGCAGACTTCTTTCTCGACCTTTGCCCTTACGAAGAAGGACATTGCTGAGTTTCTCCAGTCAAACCAAAATGACGCTTTCCAGAAGATGGTTAAGGATCTTAAGACTTTGCTGCATGCAGCAAGGCATAACGCAAAGAAAAATAGAAGTCATTGGATTACTGGACCGGAAGGCCAGGGAGGTAGAGAATAAGGCTCCTGATTTAGAGCTACAGCTTTCTAAGGCCAATTCTCTTTTCTAGGCCTGTAAGGATGGAGGCCTGAAGATGTTCCAGCATTTCTCCCATTTCGCTGACTTTCGTTATGCCAAGGGATTTCAACTTGGCTTCACCCAAGGCCTGCTTCCAGCTGTTGAGAGGGATTACGTTGATGCTAATAAGTATGATGTAAATCAGGAGCTCCCCATCCCTAGCGACTACACTGAGCCCTCTGCTGATGGGGCGGAGATGGAGTTTGTGTTGATCAAATAATGTATCATATACTATAGTATAATTTATTTAAATATTATTTGTAAGTATAATATTTATAATAATCTATATATATATATTTATATAGTTTAATATCAAAAATAACAAAACTATAAAAGAACCTGATAAAGTCGAGGCTAGAATTTAATTCTATAGCCTTAAGACAGATACGCCCCGCTACGGTGCTAACGGACTATTCGGCGTCTATCTCCCAGGATACAACATCTTTTCTTCCTTTAGTAGTAGCACTTCAAACCAATAGAATAGGCGAACCGGCTCGGTGTAGTACTCTCTGTTGAACTCAGACTCGGAGACCAGGATTGAACCCTAACTCGGAGACCAAGATTGAACCCAAACTTGGAAACCAAGGTTCGAACCCAATCTAAACCAGTTTAGGTTGAACCCAAACCAGTGGCTGAACCGAACAAAGAAGAATTAGAAGAAGAGAAGAAGATTTCTGAATTGGTGTGAATTGAAATGAACCCAATGATGGGTATTTATAGGTGCCTATTCTGAATGGGTGCAACCATTGTTGACCAATCCGGCCCAGTCCAACTTTGTGTAAAAAGTTAAACCCATTTCACAATCAAGCCCCGCCCTAGCCCGGACCGGACCGGGTCGGGTCGGGCGGGCGGCGCGCGCGTGTGTGGTAGTTGGTTCGGATCCAGGCTAGCCTAGGTCCTCCCCCTATTAAAAACTTGGGTGCCCTTGGGCCCAAACCCAAATCCCATACTAGACATATATATACTCAAGGTTGCTTTGCTACTTTTTCGATGTGGGACAAGCATTTCCCACTTTATTCACACCCATTTAGGCTTTATAAATCACTTACTTTGGAGCCAATTTCTTATTCACCCGGTAACGGATTTGAGAAAATGAATATACCACATTCATCTCCTCACAGAGAGGAACGCGCTCGTCAATAGATTCGCAAAAAATTCTTAGCGGAATCTTTTAAAAATCCTTCCAAAGTTTGCGTTTTCTAATGCCGTTTCCAACAATCCCCCACATGAATGAAAATTTGCGCAGATTACAAAAGGAGAAGATACAGACACTATAGAGAGTACTATTGGAAAGTTACTGCATCGGGATAGGTAGCTTTTGGCCTTGAACCTTCCCTAGTGTATTACTATCGGATTTACTGGCTAACCAGTGAACATTATGTCTTGAACTGTTCAGCCGTTGATGTAAACCAAGACAATAGCAAACACACAATTCCTTCCCACACAAAGTCGGTTCTCACGGTTGTGTTCATATGGCCCTGAACAACGCCTGGTATTTCATGAGCGCTCCAGAAAGCTTAGCTTTAGAAGTTCTCATAGAAGCGGCCCCACTTCACACTCATATAGGTGACTTCTTATTAAGAGTATCCTACCATACCCCACTTGAATTTTCAAGGTATAAGAGTCATTAAAAGCATAGCTTATCCTACTCATCGCTGTAGGTAACACTGTCTCATCATAGAAATGGGTAGAAGATTGAATCTTCCCAGTGCTTCTGGTGAGCCATTCAGAATTTCTGTTGTCCCTTTGAACCTAGATCTTGGGATCTCCAGTCAACTAGGTTGGGTTTCCATTAAGATGACTCGTTAGCTTTCGGCTTTAATCCCTTTCCCCTCGATGAACTATACACTTGCTCTCTTGTCAAACCTTTTGTAAACGGATCCGCTAAATTATCTTTTGACCTGATATAATCTATTGAGATTATCCCACTTGAGAGCAATTGTCTAACGGTATTATGTCGTCGACGTGTATGTCGAGACTTACCATTGTACATATTACTTTGTGCCCTTCCAATTGCTGATTGACTATCACAATGTATACATATAGTGGGCACCCGTTTAGGCCAATTTGGAATATCTTCTAAGAAATTACGAAGCCACTTAGCTTCTTCACCAGCTTTATCCAAAGTAATAAATTCAGATTCCATAGTGGATTTGGCAATACAAGTTTGTTTTGAAGATTTCCAAGATATGGCACCTCCTCAAATAGTAAAGACATAGCCACTTGTGGATTTAGAATCCTTTGTATCTGATATCCAATTAGCATCACTGTATCCTTCAAGTACTGCTGGATATCTAGAATAATGTAATCCATAACTTATAGTATATTTTCAATACCTTAGAACCCCGATTATTACTGTCCAATGGTTCTTTCCTGGATTACTAGTATATCTACTAAATTTATTAACTGAGTATGCTATGTCTGGTCGTGTGCAATTCGTCAAATACATTAAGCTTCCTATAATGCGAGAATACTCAAGTTGTGATATGCTAGGACCAGTATTTTTCGATAAATGAAGATTTACATCAACAGGAGTCTTTACAAGACTACTATCCTCTTTATTAAACTTTTCTAATATTTTCTCAATATAGTGAGATTGAGATAATACTAGACCATCTGATGTTCTAGAAATCTTAATTCCTAGTATGACATCAGCTATGCCTAAATCTTTCATATCAAAATTTTTGGTCAACATCTTTTTAGTAGTTTTGATTATAACATCATTACTACCCATTATTAGCATATCATCCACATATAGGCACACAATGACATATCCATTTTGAGTATTTTTCACATACACATATTTATCACACTCATTAATTTTAAAACCATTTGACAACATCACTTTGTCAAAATTTTTATGCCATTGTTTAGGTGCTTGTTTTAATCCATATAAGGATTTTACAAGTTTGCACACCTTCTTTTCTTTTCCTGGAACTATAAACCTTTCAGGTTGTTCCATATAGATTTCCTCCTCTAATTCACCATTTAAGAAGGCAGTCTTAACATCCATTTGATGTATTTCTAAGTTTTGCAGCACTGCAATAGCTAGTAACAATCTAATGGATGTTATTCTTGTGACTGGTGAATATGTATCAAAATAATCCAAGCCTTCTTTTTGCCTGTATCCCTTAGCAACAAGTCAGGCTTTATATTTTTCAATTGAACCATCAGGCTTCATCTTCCTCTTGAAAATCCACTTATACCCTAAAGGTTTAGTACCAGGAGGAAGATCCACCAGCTCCCAAGTATGATTTTGCATGATGGATTCAATTTCACTATTTATGGCTTCTTTCCATAAATTAGCTTCAGGAGAAGACATAGCTTCCTTGTAGCTTTGTGGCTCATTCTCCAATATATATGTCAAAAAATCAGGATCGAATGACTTAGATGTTCTAGCTCTTTCGCTACGTCTAGGTTCTTCCTCATTTTCATCATCTATAGACTCTTGGTCTATATTCTCTTGTATATTGCTATTAGCAGTATCATAATTTCTTTTAAGAGGATTTTTGCATGGAAATATATCCTCAAAGAAATAAGCATTCCTTGACTCAATAATTGTATTGACATGGATATCAGGAATGTCTGATTTATGCACAAGAAAATGATATGCACTACTATTCTGTGCATAGCCTATGAAAATACCATCAAAGGTTTTTGGTCCTATCTTAACTTTCTTAGGAGTAGGAACCGCAACCTTAGCTAAACACCCCCACACTTTTAAGAATTTATAGGAAGGTTTTTGACCTTTCCATAATTCATAAGGTGTCACATTTGATTTCTTTTGAGGTACCTTGTTGAGAACATAATTAACAGAGAGCAAAGCTTCCCCCCACAAATTCTGGGTTAAACCAGAACTTATCAACATAGCATTCATCATTTCTTTTAAGGTACGGTTTTTGAGTTCAGCAACACCGTTCTGTTGAGGTGAATAAGGAGCGGTAGTTTGGTGAATAATACCATGTTCTGAGCAAATGTCAGCGAATGGTACTTCGTATTCACCACCTCTATCACTTCTAAACATCTTTATCTTTTTTCCAAGTTGATTCTCAACCTCATTCTTGTAATGTTTAAACATTTCCAAGGCTTCATCTTTACTTCTTAACAAGTATACATAACAATATCTTGTGCAGTCATCAATAAAAGTAACGAAATACTTTTTCCCACCTCTAGTTGGCACAGATTTAAAGTCATAGATATCACTGTGAATTAATGCTAGAGGCTCAGTACTTCGCTCTATGGAGTGAAATGAGGTTCTAGTCAATTTTGCTTCTACACATGTTTGGCATTTTTGATTTAAATCAATATTAAATTTAGGTATAGATTCCATGTTAATTAATCTACGAATCGTATCATAATTAACATGTCCTAACCTACCATGCCATACATCAGATGAGTCAATAATATAAGCAGAAGAAGCACTAGCTTTATTATTATCATTAATAGCTTTGGGTACAACAGTCATTACATTGAACTTAAATAGTCCATTACTTAGATACCCTTTGCCCACATACACCCCATTCTTAGTCAGCACAAACTTATCAGATACAAAGACCAGCTTGAACCCATTCTTGCTTAGTAGTGACCCAGAGACCAAGTTCTTCCTGATGTCTGGTACATGCAGCACATTATTAAGAGTGAGCTCTTTCCCTGAGGTCATTAGTAGCTTGATCTTTCCTTGTCCTTCAACCTTTGCAGTAGAAGAATTCCCTATGTAGAGTTGTTCTTCATTATCTATAGTTTCATAGGTAGTGAACATCCTCTTTTCAGAGCAAACATGACGAGTAGCTCCTGTGTCCACCCACCATTCTCTGTTGTTGCTTACCAGGTTAATTTCAGAAACCACAGCTGAAAGATTTAACTCTGATACATCAGCTGTCAACTTATCTTCTTCAGCTATGTGCACCTCAGTGGTCTTCTTCTTAGGGTTATGATGTGTTTTGCGGCTACGACAATCTTTAGCTCGGTGTCCTAGCTTGCCGCATATGAAACACTTCCCAGTGAACTTCTTGTAGTTTCCTTGGCTAGGACCTTCTCCAGAGTGCTTCCTATTCTTATTTTTCTATCCAGCTTCCACTACATTTTCCTTTGACACCATTGAAGAATTTTCGGCTCTCTTTTCAGATGTACGGTTATCTTCTTCAATTCTCAGCCTGACAATTAAGTCTTCGAGCCCCATTTCCTTGCACTTATGCTTCAAGTAATTTTTGAAATCTTTCCAAGTAGGTGGCAGCTTTTCAATGATTGAAGCTACTTGAAAGGATTCACTCAATGTCATCTTCTCAGCATGTATCTCATGTAGGATCAGTTGGAGCTCCTGCACTTGGCTCACGACTGTCTTGGAGTCTATCATTTTGAAGTCCAGAAATCGTCCAACCACGAATTTCTTCAATCCAGCATCCTCTGTTTTATACTTTTTGTCTAACGACTCCCAAAGCTCTTAGCAGTATTTATTGGACTGTACACATTATATAAGGTGTTGTCCAATCCATTGAGGATGTAGTTCTTGCATAGGAAGTCTCCATGCTTCCATGTATCAACAGCTCCAAGCTTGGTAATGTCTATATCACCCTCATCTAACACTGGAGCAGTCTCAGTCAGATACTTGCTTAGATTCAGAGTTGTAAGGTAGAACATCATTTTCTGTTGCCACCTTTTAAACTCCGTCCCGTTGAATTTTTCGGGCTTCTCCCCATGACTGACGGGAACATTAGGCACGGTAATACTCGTACTTGCCATTTGTCTGTTATATATTGATATACAGACCACGAGTCAAATTATAATAATTATAACAACAATAATAATTAAATAATTATTACTATAGTATAAAATTATCTGTCTTAAGATTGTTGATCAAATAATGTATCATATACTATAGTATAATTTATTTAAATATTATTTGTAAGTATAATATTTATAATAATCTATATATATATATTTATATAGTTTAATATCAAAAATAACAAAACTATAAAAGAACCTGATAAAGTCGAGGCTAGAATTTAATTCTATAGCCTTAAGACAGATACTCCCCGCTACGGTGCTAACGGACTCTTCGGCGTCTATCTCCCAGGATACAACGACTTTTCTTCCTTTGGTAGTAGCACTTCAAACCAATGGAATAGGCGAACCGGCTCGGTGTAGTACTCTCTGTTGAACTCAGACTCGGAGACCAGGATTGAACCCTAACTCGGAGACCAAGATTGAACCCAAACTTGGAAACCAAGGTTCGAACCCAATCCAAACCAGTTTAGGTTGAACCCAAACCAGTGGCTGAACCGAACAAAGAAGAATTAGAAGAAGAAATTCAGAAGAAGCGAAGAAGATTTTTGAATTGGTGTGAATTGAAATGAACCTAATGATGGGTATTTATAGGCTTGTTAGTGCCTATTCTGAATGGGTGCACCCATAGTCCGAATGGGTGCAACCATTGTTAACCAATCAAAATTAAAAATCTGTTGGTGGTTTTAATTTGTAAAGGGTGCAACCCTTTGTTCAAACAAAAACTGTTTTATGGTTTTTGATTTGAATTTAAACCCAAAACAGATTAAGCCCAGCAAGCAAACTTCGGCAGCCCAGCCCAGCCCAGCGTGCTCCACCCGCAAGCCCACTTAAATAAGTCCAGTAAATAAAATAACCACACAGGCCCAGTCCAACTTTGTGTAAAAAGTTAAACCCATTTCACAATCAAGCCCCACCCCGCCCTAGCCCGGACCAGACCGGGCGGCGCGCGCGTGTGTGGTAGTTGGTTCGGATCCAGGCTAGCCTAGGTCCTCCCCCTTTTAAAAACTTGGGTGCCCTTGGGCCCAAACCCAAATCCCATACTAGACATATATATACTCAAGGTTGCTTTGCTACTTTTTCGATGTGGGACAAGCATTTCCCACTTTATTCACACCCATTTAGGCTTTATAAATCACTTACTTTGGAGCCAATTTCTCATTCACCTGGAAACGGATTTGAGAAAATGAATATACCACGTTCATCTCCTCGCAGAGAGGAACGCGCTCGTCAATAGATTCGCAAAAAATTCTTAGCGGAATCTTTTAAAAATCCTTCCAAAGTTTGCGTTTTCTAATGCCGTTTCCAACAGTTTGTTGCTCTTCTGAAGGGTAGTTCTACTCCTGAGGTCTTGCCTCTAGCTTATTATACCTCAAGCTCTATAAGTAAGCTTGTCAAGGTGATTAAAGCAGTTATCCCTCCCCCTCAACCTTCTGGAGGGAGGTTTGTTAATGTTTTTGCTGAGACATTCAACAAAGTAGGAGGAGGTGCTCCTCAAAATGATGACCCTATTGAGGAATAGACTTATTAAATTTTTATTTTTATTTTTTGAGAGGTGTAGGGTATATCTTGCTTTTTTTCCATATGCTCCACTTTTTTTTTTTTTTTTTTTTTGGCCTTAGCCAATTTTTTGTTGGAGTATGTTAGGGCGTTCGGCTCTTTTAGCATTTAGCACTTTCTTGTTGCGCTTGGCACTTTGGGCCATTCGACATTTTTTGGCCTTAGCCTTGGACTGTGATTATTTGCGTTCTAGATATAATCGTGTGCAGTGGGATGTCGATGAGCTTTGTGCTGACTTTGCGGATTTTAGGAAGGAAATGCGCTACGATCTTCATACTATTCTTGCCTGACATCCACCTCCACCACATCTAGTGCTTTCTTTTGGGACTCGTGACTTCTTTTGGGCCATGTTTGGCATACTTTTTGCTATCTAGACTTAGTCAGTGCATCTTAGGGTGTGCATCTGTTTTATTATCTTTTGGGATTATGAGTTGACATTTGTTCTATCATACTTATTTGTTTTGTTGGACATATTATTTATTGGCTTATATCTCTGTTCTCTCTTTCTATTTATTGCTGCATGTTGATTACTTATTCTCGTATCTCAATAGGGGACATGTTACTCTTACATGGTAGTTTTGAGTTGTTTATTTTGATTGGTATTTGAGTCCATATTTGGGGGTGTGCCACCTTTGCTAATTGATAATCCATTACTTGTCCGTTTTGCTTTTCTGACACTTATCATTACCATGGTAATATTGTTCTATCTTAAGTCTTTTATTTTTGTTCTCATTGCACATTGAGGACAATGTGTAGTTCCAGTTTGGAGGTAAGGCCATATAATTGCAAATTTTGGTTTGATTTGAATTTTTGACCATCTTATGGCTATATTTACAATCTTTTTGAGATTAAGTGATGCAGTTGAGACTATAAGCTTACCTAGTAATGATTTCGCTTCTATGGAATTTATAGACTTGTATTGCATATCACATCATATTAAGTGGAGTATTATATCATATATGTTCAAGAACTGATATTCTCAGGTACTTTCGAATTTTTTATTCACGTTTTGGCATATGTGGGCCACATTATTGTTTATATTGGCTGCTGTTAATGGTTATTACTCTCTAGTGTACTTCACTTCTCACATGTGCACACTAGTATCCTTTTGTGGGGTACAAGTCTAACCTTATTTTTTATATATTGCATATGTCGGATATGAGTTATCGGACCTTGAAAAGTGGATATCCTTGGCATAATGGTAGGAGAATATGCATGAGTAGTTACTTCATTTCAATAAGTAACCGGGCCTCTTGCCTAACTAAGTAGTGAGTGTTCATGCCAAAGGTGCAAGGTTAGGAATAATAAATGTGCTGGTAAAGGTAGTTTAGGTTTGAAGCCTAGTTGACTTGAGTTGTTAAGTTATTTAGGGTGTCTTTTCTCCTAGTGCCCCTAAGCCATTTGGGTTGGGAGTCATTGACCTAAGGCTCGCTACATTAGTCATTTAGAGAGATTAAGGGACTTAAACATTGCACAGTTTCCCACCTTGAAAAAAATTTAATAAAAGAAAAAAAAAAACGTATCGAATTTTTTTTTAAAAAAAATGGAAACAATTGCCTGCAAAAGTTTAGTCATGAATTCATGACGTGATTACTCTAACTTGGAAAGGGATGTTAATGAGTTGAAAAGTGTTATGATGTGTAATATAAGGATAAAAGGGTAAAACTCATAACTGGATGCTAGTTAACTTCAAAAGGAAGCCAAGATTGATTGTTATTTGGAATATGTTAATTAATTGAGCATTGTATGTGGACCCTGGTGTTAGTTCGTGCAATTGGAAGTTTGGGATGGCTCGGGTTTATGAATATTTCTTATACATGGTGTGCTAGTTCACTTGATGATGATGTGTTTGTAATATTTTTTTATTCCAAGGAAGTAATTGAGTTAAGTGAAATTAAAACAGCATAGAAACTTCAATGCTATTACAAAAATGGAGAATGAGGAAAAGGAAATTTTAGTTCATCCTAAAGTGATCCGTGATTAGTTTGTGGATTATTATCAAAAGCTGTTCTCAACGAGTCCTTCAGAGGTGGTGTGTGATATTACTCCTAGGAATACTCTGGAGTTTACAGATCAGAATATGCTAGGAGGACAAGTTACTTATGAAGAAATTAAAGGAGTTATGAAGAGCTTCAGTCTTGAGAAGGCTCAAGGGCCTGATGGAATCCCTGTCAGATTTTACCAAACATTTTGGAATGTAATTTACAAAGAGGTGGTGGCTGCTATTCAACATTTTTTTACTTCCAAAAACATGCCTATTGGGGTTAGTTGCTCCTTTATCACTTTGATTCCAAAGGTAGGAGATGCTACTAAATTGGGGGAATTTAGGCCAATTGCTCTCTATAACTTTGTTTATAAGATCATTACTAAAATTATGGCAAACAGGTTAGCTTTGGTGTTACCATATTTGTTGGGGTGGAGCAATGTGACTTTGTTCAAGATAGGAAGATACATGAAGCTATTATTATGGCACATGAATTAGTTAGGGACTTCAACAAGCCCAAACATCCTGCTATAGCTTTAAAAATTGACATCAGAAAAGTGATGTGTGTTTTATGTTACCACTTGTAATAGTACGAATCTTTGTAGGATAAGACTATATAGAGGGTGTCGATCATATAGGGAGATGAGTGTTCTTTGTTCTGTTTTTAACTAATCTAATTCTTTTTGGTCTACAGGTAATTAATTGGATTTGATTGATTGGTTGTCACGAATATAAAATAAAACTAAACTAAAATTAAAGTAAAGAGATCAGAGAAAGAAAGTCTTAGGGCTTTGACTTCACCACAAACTTTATACTATGATTAATCATTCAACTCTTGGGTTTCAACAATTTATATTTCAAATGAATTGAACTCAAAAACATTCGTTTAATTTGGTTTTAAAGAAAAATATTTTATAAATTTCAATTAACTATAACCTATCTACGGTTATCATAGACTATCTAATAAGTACTCAAATGTGACGCATTTTAGCACCTAAGCTAGGGTATTTTAGTCTATTCATCTATCTTACTTTCATGTCTTAGTACTTATTTATGTTTTTGACTATTTCAGATCAATAAAGTTCAAACAGGCTAATAAGAGCCAATTAACTCAATTTTGGAGCTAAAGAGCAAAGTTGGAAAGAAGCCAAGAAAGTTGCACCAGAGGAACTTCGATCGATCAAAGGGAATCCCGATCGATCAAAGATGTCTACAATCGATCGAAATGAGGCGGTGCCAGCTTAGCAAAGTGGATAAGGCCAAAAATATATTTTTGAGGACACGTCAACTTTAATTGATCGAAGCTAAGTGTTTGATTGATCAAGAATCTTTGATCGATCGAGAATACTGCTGGCAGTATACTGTCTAATTCCCGAGCGCGCTGATCTCTACCTAACTCATGTAGTTGTGAATTTCCTCCAATCATAGGCTATATTTCTGACTTGGTGCCTACTCAAAGAGGCTTGTAATTGATTCATTGAAGAATATTGTAAAAATATATCATCATAGAGTTCTATTACCAATTATAGAAATAATTTCTCTCTAGAACTAGGGTTTTGGGAAGAAAGTAAGGATGAAGATGATGATGCCATCCTCCAAGCTAGCCCTTGAGGGTTCCATGAACACTTCAATAAGTGGCTAAATCCTTCTCTTGGGGCTAGAGATAGCCCTTAGGCTTGCTTCCTAGACCTAGCTCCTGTGTATTTTTGTGGATTTTAGTTGTAATAAATGTTTTGACCATGAATAAATATGGATCTTGTAATTTTGACTTGATTTATATGAATTAATGCTTTAAATTGATCATTTTGTTCTATCCAAATGTCTATGTATGCTAGAATTGACGTTCATGTTTTTGTTTCTAGATTTAATGAAATTAATGCATGTCAGTGTGTGCTAATATTGTTAATCTAGTGACGGTCAAGGCATGGTCCTTAATTAAACACTCTTGTAGTTCATTTGATGGTTCATACTTATTTTTTGATGGATTGTGCCATACCTTTAATTTAATTTGCTTAATTTTCATGTCAGTAGCTTAGTTGTAGTGTAATTGCTTTAATTTCTTAGGTAGGTGGACAATCCATTCTTTTTATTTGATGTTCCATATTTATGAGTGCAAAGAGTACATTCCTCTAAATTATTATGTGTGCATTTATTGTGGTTTAATTGAATGGTTGTTGGTCTCATTTGATAGGTTGTGCTATTCATTAGGTTGACTAGACAATTTATGCTTATTTGTTATCCATCATGCTTTGTTTTCAATTAGTGGTACACACACACATTTTATAACTTAAATTTCTCCATTAAATTACAATTGCTAGTGTTTGGTGAAGTGAAGCTCAGTGGTGAACTCTAAGCCCCAAGACCTCTCTTTTCTATATCTTTCCCTAATTTCTAGATTGTTACTTGCATTGTTTTAATTGAATCTTAGTTTAATTAATCAATTAAACCATCTTTTGATCATTCGACCTACTAATCCATCATTAATTCCAAGAATACCGCTCCTTTCCCTTAGGACGATCCCTACTTACTCTAGCTACATTAATAGTTAATAATCGTCGGCCTGTATGGAGACAATTTATTTTTCTTGCATATTGTTGAAAACATGACAGTATAGGATCAATGTATGTGGAGGTTTGTTGATTGATTGACTTGTTACGGAGGAGAATTGCTTGTTATATGCTACTTGCTAGTTGTTGTTGCTTTAATTGTGCATGGATGGTCGTAGGTCGTTGAATTCTCTCTTGTCCTACTTAATTTGAATCTTGAATCCATTGTTCGTAATCCTAGGGGAAGGGGTAATTCTTGTGACTCTATTTCATCAATAGAGGAACATAATGAGGACCATGTGGAGGACCTTGGTCACATCGACCAACAAGGTATTCTTCATCCTAAGGTGCATCATGACAACATTTAAGTACCATTAGGCATGCTAAGACCTTTCATTCCACAACAACAAGGCCACGTTCCAGTGGGAATGCCTCGGCCATTTTTTGTTCCACCTCAACTTCCCATTGTTCAAGGAAATCATGGTGCTCGTGTGGCACCACCAGTTTTGAATCCTCCTCTTGCTTTGAGAGATCATTATGTGCCAAATGAGTACAATGCACCAACATGCATTTAATTACCTCTATTTAAAGCACACCATTACGAGATTAAACCACAAACAATTCAAATGTTTTCCAATTATCATGGGCTACCAAGTGAAGAACCTTACAAGCATTTGGATGAATTTTTTAAAGTGTGTTACACCATGAAATACACGGACATGCCGGAAGAGGTTTTGAGATTAAAATTCTTCCGTTTTACTCTTAAAGATAAAGCAAAATGCTGGTTTAATAATTTGAGGCCTTTTTTGATAACTTCTTGGGCAGAGATACAACAAAAGTTCTTAAAAAAGTATTATCCTGTATTAAAGACCAATGCAATAAGAACTTCAATTCGAGAATTTTCTCAAGGGGAAGGGTAATTATTTCATGAGGTATGGGAGCGATTGAATGACTTGCTTAAGAAGTGTCCACACTATGACATTCCTAAATGGCAATAGGTTCAATTTTTCTTTGAAATTGTGTCGGATAATTTTAAAGGTATGGTTGATGCTTCTATGGGTGGTTCTTATTTTGATATGCATGAAGATGATGTATAGCACTTATATGAGAGAATGAGTGATAATTCAATTCATCGATCTTTATTATAAAAAAATGGTAGAAATATAGGTGGTAGGAAGAATGTTAGCTTGTATCAAGTTAACAATTCCAATGATATTGTCGCCGAAGTGAAATCCTTATCCCAAAGGTTTGATCAATTTTTTATCAACCAAAATTCGGCGAATCAAGCGTCTTCCTCCCCAGCCATACTCATCATACTTCTAATGAATCATGCATAACTAGTTCTAGTGTTGTACATTCTACTTCTAATTGTCACCATGGACATGTGCAAAGTGAGCACCATGAACAATTGAATGCAACTTTTGCTAACCAAGGGAATAATCCCTATGGCACTCATTATAATGATGGGTGGAGGAACCATCCAAACTTCTCTTGGAAAAGCCAAGGGGAAGGCTCAAACCTTCCCCAAAGTGGTTTCCAAGGCAAGTATGTTCCGCCCCCAATACAAAGCCAAGGTTCCCAAGGTTATAGATCATCTTACCAAGCATCACATGGTAACCAATTCTCAAACTCCAAACCAATCTTTATATTCTCAAGGAAATTTAAAGACTCCCGCATTTGAAGAAAAAGTTTTGACCGCTTTGGGTACTTTGGAGGCAAATACCCAATTGTTTCATTCTCATTCCCAATTGATTGCAAAGCTAGAAACTGAAGTCAGGAAAATAGCTAGTACATTGAATGCTAGGGAAAAAGGGAAAATGCCTTTGAATCCACCACCCAAGCAACAATTTGTTGTGGAAACCAATTCCTCTTCGGAAGGTCACATACTTGAACATATGAATGCAGTGACCACTTTGAGGAGTGGAAGAATTGTTGATAATCAAGTAGGTGTTTCCAATAAAGAGAGTGAACCGGTGTAACTAAAAGTTGACACTCGTCCCGTCTCACATCCTATTCCTCCTTCATTGCATGTGAAAAATTCTAGTGTTAAAAATGTTTCCAAAAAGGATTTTGTAAAAGTTTTTGAGCCCAATGCTCCATTTTTGGATGCCTTAAAAGGATCCAATTCTTTTGAAAGGCAACAAAACAAAGCCAATGAGATCATTAAAGTGTTTAGGCAAGTGAAAATTAATCTTCCTCTCTTGGATGCAAATAGAAAAATTCAGGCTTATGCCAAAATTTTGAAAGATCTTTACACCCTTAAGAGGAAAAACAAAAGCCAAGCACCAAAAAAGTTGTTTTGACCTAGCAAGTAAGCTCAATTTTGCAACACAACACCCTCCCAAAATTCAAAGACCCCGGTTCACCTACTACTTCTTGCATTATTGGTGATCATGTCATTAACCGGGCTCTTCTTGATTTAGGAGCAAGTGTGAACCTTCTTCCATATTCAGTTTATGTTCAATTGGGCTTAGGTGACTTAAAATCGACGTCGATAGTTTTACAACTAGCCGACCAATCCATTAAAAAGCCCCGGGGTATTATTAAGGATATATTGATTAAAATTGATAAGTTCTTTTTCCCGGTGGATTTTGTTGTCATTGACACGGAATCGGTCCCAAATCCGAAGAGCTAAATTCATGTTATCCTTGGCTATCCCTTCTTGGCAACCGCTAATGCCAACATAAATTGTAGGATGGGGATAATGAAAATTTCGTTTGGTCATATGATGGTGAAGTTGAACATTTTCAATCCAACCCCTAATTCCATGGACAAGCATAAAGAAGTATGTGTTATTCAGAAATGTCTTGAAAGTGAATTTGAAGAAAAAAAATGAGTCTTCACTTGATGTTAAAAAAATAAATGTTTTGCTTTCAAAAGAGATTTCAAAGAAAAATGTTTTCAAACCAAGTGTTGAAAGGGCATGGAAGCCCTATAATTGCATTGACAAAGGACCTTCAATCTCATTTGAATCAAATCCAACAAATTCCTTAGGGAATAGTTTGTTGGATGGGATTCAAAATTCCATTCACCCCGCCAAGGAGGGGATGCATTCTAAGATTTTTGATCTGGGCTAAAAGAGCCAAACGTCTTACTGAGATGTTAAAGACTAGTGTGTTTCATAGGGTCACAACCCTATTCCTCTCTCATTTCTTGTTTTTACATTTTCTTGTGTTGTCTAGATATGTGTTGATTTGAAAAATCCAGCTTCTGAGTAATTTCTTGCATTTTGTGCACTTCCAGTGAAGTCTCGATCGATCGAAGCTCAGTTCGATCGATCGAAAATCCACTTCGATCGATCGAAATTCCACTTCGATTGATCGAACCCACTAGATTAAGGACTTTTCATATTCCATTTCAATCAATCAAAGTTCATTTCAATCGATTGAAATCCATTTTGGATTGATTGAAGTTAAGTTTTCAATTGATCGAAGTCTTTCGATCAATCGAAAATGCTTCTTTTGAAATTCCAAAAAATGCTTTGGCCGTTCACCTTTTAACACTAATTTTTTATTTTATTTTATTTCTTTTTTCTTTTTCTTTTTTTCTTTTCTTCCCTCTTCCCCTATTTTTCCTTTTCTTTTTCTTTTTCATTTTCTTTCTTTCTTTTCTCTCTTCCTCCATCTCTATTCATCATCTCCCTCTCGGCCAAACCATCTCTCTCTCTCCGATTCTCCATTTCCTCTCCCCATCTCTCAATCACTCCCTTACTCACTCTCTATCTCCAAAACCGAGAGCCACCACACCACCTAACCATCTCCATCTCTCTCACCGCCGGCAAACCCAAGCTTCGCTACCAAGCTCCATTTTTTTTTTTTCTCCGGCGGAATTTTTGGCCCAAAGGACGAATCCCATCATCCAATCTCTCTTTTCTCGTTTGGGTAGCATCAAATACATCACCTCTGTCCAATTTAGGCCAAGGAGACCTCGGTTTCAAGCTCCGGCGAGCCTCTGAACTTTCCGGCGAAGTTCCAGTCACCTCCTCCAACTCCGATGAGGCTTTAAAATCTCCATTTTCACCCAAATCTCTTCATTTCACACTCCTCTTCACTTCTTTGGGTCGGGTATATTCCAAATAATTTTTAGTTTTATTTTATTTTGTTTTTCTGTTTACTTTATTTTCTATTTTATTGTTGTTTTATTTTGCATTTTATTTGTATTTATCCTTGCATATATAACAATGAAAAACAAATAAACAATAGATAATCAAAATAAAAAATAAAAAATAAAAATAATAATAGATAGAAATAAAAGCTAAAAATAATAATAATAAAATAAATATTGAAAACTGTTTATAAAAAAAAAAAAAAAAAATTCTTTGAGAACTCACTTTTGGATTTGCCTTTGCATTTTGCTTAAATGGTGATGGGCACACTTTGATGCATTGGAGATTGGTTTATGTTTGTTGGAGTATTTTAGAAGGAGAATGGGCAATGTCTAAATTGGATTTGAGAATTGATTGTGGGCGGTGTCCCTTCTTGGTTGATTTGAATATTGAAATTGATCTTTTTAATGTTGAATGAGAAATATGTATGAATTTGTTGTGTTTCAAAAATTTTGGAATGACCATTTTTAAGGGGAAACCATGCCGGATTTTTGAAAATTTGGATTTAAACTTTGATTTCAAAAAAGGCATATGGTTCGTTTTTGGGACTTAAAATAGAATTTGAAAAGGATTTTGAAGTTAAGATGTTGGATTTAGATTGCAAAGAAAGAAAATTTTAAAAATGTTTTGAAAATCCAAGTTGTTTTGACATGCATTGTTTTGACTTTGAAAATATATTGATTGATTAAATTTTGTTTGTTGATTTGAATTGCAAATTTGAATGTCAAAATGAAATTCTTGTCTTGAGATTTCAATGAAAGGAAAATTTCCTTGGACTTGAAATATTTTTGAGCTTGTAATGGCAATGAAAAGTTAAAATGTTGTGAGCATGGTCCCGTCTTGTTTTATTTGCTTGACTTGAATATGAAATACATGGATATGTTCTAAGTTATCTTAATTGATTGCAAGCATGACTTGGCTTGAATTTGTGCTTTTGAACTTGAAATTCAAGTCTTGTCTTAAATGTTTGAAGTGCTTGAAATGGACCTCGTTCAAAAGTTTTGATTGATTCAACTGCTTTGTTTTGGTAAAATGATTTTTAAATGATGAAATGCTTTGTGATTAGGCTTGTTGAGTTTCAAATGATAAAAAAAAGGGGGGGAAATTTTTTAACACTGTTTTGAAAATGAGAAGTTGAGTTGCATGATTCCTTCTTTTGATGTTCATTCATTGCATGATTCTTATCATGAAGCTTTTATACAATGCAATTGAATGTTTTGACTCCAAAGTTTTCAAAAATTCTAATTTTGCCCCAAAAGTGTTGAGTAATTCCAAAGTTGACCAAAATGCCCTTGTCTGAGTTGAAGTTTGTTCCATTTGATTCATTCCCATCCATTTACATGTGATAAATGACTTTGAACTTGTTAGTGATAAATTCTTGATTTTTGCCATGCTAGGGCACAAGTTTGATATATTTTGACCTTCCTGATCATAATTTTGATATTCTTATGCAAACTGAGATTAATTGCATTCCAACCCAACTTTTTGAAGTCATATGATTCCTCTGTTGCTTATTGACCTTGAAACTTATCAAATGTGTTCCTCTTTGAATAATTGTGTGCACTTTAGAATAATTGCAACTTGTTGCTTCTATATACACCATTTTGCATACACTTATATCACATTGACAGTTTTTGAGAGTTTGTGCATATTTCATGACTTATCTTTTTGGAATTGATCTTTGACTAAGTTTGGGGGCATGTTATGGGTGTTGGAGTTTAAAATGCATGATTTGGATGTGGTTTCTGTTATTTGGCATTACTATATCTTTTTAAGCTTCAATTGAATTTTGGAATGCAATTTGACATGAGTCTGAGAATATGTTTACTTTGTTTTGACAACTATCTGTTTAAATACTATTGTTTTGATATCATGCACTTGTGATTCATTTTTGAGAGCCAAGTAAAGGCTTATGACCGAGATTCTTTCCGATCCTGATTTTGACTCTAAGATGGTAAGCTTCTTGTACTCTTAGTTTTTGACCATTATATGCTTCATTTAAGCTATAGAGGGGGTCATGAGCCATGAGTGATCATAGGATGTTTATTTTGTTGCATTGCAGTACATGATATTTCTTTATCTAGAGTTTTTGTTGATATATGTGCATCATTATAATATATGCCATCTAACTGCATACCTTGTCCAAGATTCTTTCTTGAACTTGCCTGTCATAACATGCTTTGGATTGTATTGTTTTGCAATTATGCATTCCACTTAGTCTTTATTACATGACATGCCTACTTCTTGAGTCCTAGGTTGACATTTTCCATAATTATATATGCTCCATGTTATTCTGCTTGCTACATTTGATCTTAACTGCTCCACTTGTGTAATGTTTGTGCCTTTATATATATATGTATGTGTGTGCGGTGTGTATTAAGAAAAAAAAAAAAAGAGAAAAGAAATATTAAAAAAAGTGGGACCCACAAATGTTAAGACCATGTTTTTTTTCACTGTAACCTCATCTTCTCTCTCTTGTGTCCATCTCTCTGTTTGTCTCTCGGCTCTTTCTCTTTTTTCTTTTTTCTTTTTTTTCACTTCAAGCTTTAACCCTTGATTACTCTCTCAATTCTTGCCAGATTTAGGTGCCGTTTGAGGCAAAACGACGAGCACGACGAGCCCTACGTGCCAGTATCAGAAATTCCAGCTTTTGGTCCTCTTTGGGAGCTCGAATTTGAGGACCCATTTTCTAGGGTTTTGGTGCAATCTTGAGGTAGGGACATCTTAAGCCATGGAATCTTGTTCCATATTGAATCATGCTCTTCTAATTGTGTTACAGCATGTTTGATTGCTTTGATTCTTGTTTAAACTGAGATATTTGAGAATATGCCATGTTATGTGAATATGTGTTACTTGATTGAATGGATAGCATGTTTATATAGTGAGTTTCTATCATGATTATTATTTTACAAGCATGCTATAATGTTATATGAAATGGTACTTGTTGTAGAGTGTTAAATTCCCATTTATCATTGTATTGACATCATGTAAGATACATACATTTTATTGGGTTGCATAGGAAGGGATGTTGGTGTTTGAAAAGAAAAATGGGAATTTTGGGTGATGTGTTTGGAAAAAATTAGTTTTGATAAACCTGGTCACTGCGGAGTTACCAACGGGCCGGAGGTTAATATAGCCTAGAGGGGACTAGGGAGTCGCCCTAGTGTGGTTGAGCTAGCTGGGCCCCATAATGATGCCGCGGGGTTAGCAAGGGTCAGGGACACTAGCCAATCCTCCTCTCGTGTCGCGGCGGGATTACCAAAGGGCGGGCTATATTAACGTTTGAAAGTGATGATTTTGAGAATGAGAATGGGGAGTGTCATTGACATGCATTGCATTTCATTTCATTGCATTGCATTGTTTATACTTGGAATTGACTTGTATGTTGTATTTGATCCCTTATGTTGTATGATCCCTATCTCCTATTGGCCTATGCTTTGATTGGATTCACTAGGACACAAGAATTGTGTCTTAAGTGTCTCTGCTGAGCTATATGCTCACCCTTATATCTATATATTTTTTTTTCAGGTCTTGGAAAAGAACTGGTGGACGACAATCCACCCCAACTTTGAAAGTTGCTAGAGGAGCATTTTCCTTGTTATTTTGTAATAGACTACTCCTTTGTTCATCCCTCATTTTTGTAAAATTCCAAAGGTGTAATGATGTAAATTTCTTTTGAAGAACCATGATCATGTAATACACTTATGATACTTGATGACATATGGGATGCGAACTTGATGATATGTAACTTGTTGATGAATGGAAGAATAATCCTAGCTTGAAGCATTGTCTAGATTAGTAGGTTGTATCATTATCTTTTGTAGCCGTGAATTCGGAAATTAGTTGCATGACAGGTTAAATATGCATTTAAACAGGTTGCGGTAGGTCTATTTTTAGGGGAGGTTATGCCAAATTTTTTTTAAAAAAAAAATTCTTGGCATCAGTTAGGGTCGTTACAAATTTGGTATCAGAGCCAAGGTTCGAAAACCTTTAGGACGACGGGTAGAGGCCTACATAGAGTCGCATGGAATGTTGTTTGTGTTGCTTACTTGACTACTTGCTACGTGGTATCTTATTTAAATGAGCATGCTTAACTGCCTATGTGCTTACTTGCTTACTTGTTTATGTTAAAATGTTTCTTGCATAGTCTTGCATGCTAAGTGTTGTACGGTATTAATTCTTGTTAAGTCATCCACAGTGGACCTTAGTGTCATGTTTCTGAATCGTTTTCTCGTTTTATAGCACGATGTCACGGCGTGAGGAACCTAGAGAAGTTGGCCTTAGGCTAACGAGGGGCGATGTTGGTGAGAGCTCTAGCTCCAATCCGTCGGAGCCAGTTGATGAGAGCATGCTTCTTAGGGACTTGATTCCCCCAAGAGCTGTTCCCCCAAGAAGAGAGAATGTTGAAACACCCGCACCCGTAGAAGTGGGTGAAGGTTCTGTGGCACTGGAGTTTAATCGTTTGTTGCAGAATATCGTGAGGGCAACGATTGCTGCTCAGTCGCAGTCGGTAGCATAACCTACAGTTCAAGTTGAGGAGACGCCAGCTCAGAAGCGTCTCAAGATTATTAAGGGGTTTTCTCAACTGATGCCGGTTATGTTTGAGGGCGGTGCGGATCCAATGATAGCTGACAACTACATGGATCAAGTCAAAACTCAGTTGACCTCAATGGATGTGACAGAGGATCACTTGAAGATTGTCCTAGCAACTTACAAGTTTGCTATGGATGCCAAGGTTTGGTGGAAGTCGATCACTAACCAGTACAAGATTGAAGAGATGAGTTGGGACAGGTTCAAGGAACTGTTTTATGAGAAGTACTTTCCACTTTCCAAAAGATGGAAGTTACAAGACCAGTTTCATAATCTTATTCAAGGGAACATGTCAGTGGCAGAGTATGAGAACAAGTTCACCTCACTCTCCCGTTTTGCTCCAGAAGTAGTGAGAGATGAAGCTAACAAGACTCAGAAGTTTGTCTCGGGTCTTAATGATCGAATGAGGCCGTTGATCACGGCACAGTTTATTAAGGTTTACTCTGAAGCAGTGGAAAGGGCTTTGATGCTGGAGGCTGACAATAGAGAGAAGGATGCAAGAAGAGAGTAATTGAAGCAAAAAAGGGGTGCAAGGCCATCCTCAGAGGGATCTTCTTGGAAAAGGAACAGGGGCAACAGTCTACAAGATCTGCTCCTACCACTCCTATGCCAGCTGGATCTGACAGGAGTGCAGTTGTTTGTTATTAGTGTCAGTAGCCCGGACATTACAAGTCCAGTTGTCCGACGAAATCGTCTTCAGTTTCGTCAGCTCTGAAGGCTTGTTATGGGTGTGGCCAGCAGGGTCACTTGATTCGTGATTGTTCGAGTCAGAGAGCAGGCACCATTAGTGGCAGAGGGTCACAGCAGAAGCCGTCACAATCGGCTACAGTTCAGTCAAGTCTCAGACCACCACCACCACAGCCTACTATGTCTTCACAGGGTTCACGATCAGTTAGGAGGGATACTCCTACTATGTCAGTGCAGCAGTCAGGTGTTCAGGTTGGCAGTCCTCAGGCACAGGTACCACAGGGACATGTTTTTGCACTGGCACAGACCGATACATCTTCTGGACCGTCAGTTCTTCGAGGTATATTTCCAGTGTTTGGTTGTTGGGCCCGTGTTTTGTTGGACTCTAGTGCATCTCATTCTTTCATTTCATCATCATTTGCACTTGCATCGGGGTTAGAGGTTAGTTTCATGGATCGGGCGTTATGTGTTGATACACTAGTTGGGGTTTCAATGTCATTGAGCCGAGTTGTGCGGGATTGCTCCATTGTGATAGTCGGGCGGACCTTTGTGTTTGACCTTATCCTCCTAGAGATGACTAGCTTTGATGTCACTCTTCGGATGGATTGGTTGGCCTTCTTTGATGCCACGATCGATTGTTTCAAAGGGAGAATTACAGTTTGCACTTCCGAGGGAGACTGTTTCTTTTTCATGGGAGATCGGAGTGATTCCCACATTTCATCATTTTATGGAGTTCGTAGATGAAGTCATGGTGATTACTTCTTGGCTAGCCTTATAGCCAAAGAAGATGATGTTGGGAAAGAGGATTATCCTGCGGTTGTTTGTGATTTTCTGGACGTGTTTCTGGAGGATTTGACAGAGTTGCCTCCACACCGAGGAGTGGAGTTCTCTATTGATTTGATGCCAGGTACCGCGCTGATTTCTATGGCACCGTATCGTATGGCACCAGTTGAATTGGGGGAATTAAAAAGACAGCTTGATGATTTGAGGATGAAAGGTTTCATCCGACCGAGTGTGGCACCATGGGGCGCACTGGTCTTGTTTGCCAAGAAGAAAGATGGTTCTTTGAGGTTGTCCATCGATTATCGGAAGTTGAATCATGCCACCATCAAGAACAAGTATCCTTTGCCAAGGATAGATGATTTATTTGATCAGTTGAGGGGAGCCAGTTGTTTCTCGAAGATTGACTTGAGGTCTGGCTATTATCAGTTGTGGGTTAGGGATGAGGATATCCCGAAGACAGTATTCCGTACACGGTATGGACACTATGAGTTCCTTGTTATGCCTTTTGGCTTGACTAATGTGCCAGCAGCATTCATGGACTTGATGAACCGCGTCTTTCACGATTACTTGGACCAGTTTGTGGTAGTTTTCGTGGATGACATTCTTGTGTACTCACGGACTTGGGAAGATCACGAAGTCCATTTGAGTATTGTTTTACAGATTTTGCGGGAGCACCGATTGTATGCCAAATACGAGAAATGTGAGTTTTGGCTACAAGAGGTGAAGTTTTTGGGGCATGTTGTTTCAGAAGGTGGAGTATCAGTTGATCCATCAAAGGTTGAAACAGTTTTGACTTGGGAGTGACCCAAGAATGTGTTTGAGATCTGCAGTTTCCTTGGTTTAGCGGGTTACTATCGGAGATTTATGAAGGATTTCTCCCGTTTGGCAGCTCCTATGACCCGTTTGACCCGGAAAGGGGTCAAGTTTGTCTGGAATGAGGCCTGTGATTCATCTTTTCAGGAGTTGAAGACGAGATTGACTACAGCTCCAGTGTTGGTGATACCTGAGCCTGGCTTGGGTTATGTGATCTATTGTGATGCTTCACGTGACGGGTTGGGATGTGTGTTGATGCAGGATGGTAGAGTAGTGGCTTATGGGTCTCGGCAGTTGAAGACTCACGAGCTTAACTACCCTACTCATGATCTGGAGTTAGCGGCAGTTGTGTTTACCTTGAAGTGTTGGAGACATTACTTGTATGGTGAGAGATTCGAGATATTTTCAGATCACAAAAGTCTCAAGTACCTTTTCTCCCAAAAGGACTTGAACAACAGACAGAGGTGATGGGTCGAATTCTTAGAGGACTACAATTTTGACTTGTAGTATCATCCGGGCAAGGCGAATGTGGTAGCGGATGCCTTAAGCCGGAAATCTCGTGGAACTTTGGCCAGCTTATCTATTCGGAAGTGGAAGATACTTGAAGATCTGGCAGAGATGGGATTACAGTGTTGTGATGATGATGGTTGCAGTGAGTCAGCATTCTTATTTAGTCTTGTGGCTCAGCCTACTCTTGTTGTACGAGTGATTGAGTCACAGAGACAGGACCCGGACTTAGATGCCATCCACGCTTTGATCTCTAGTGGTGAGACAGTGAAAGATTGGGCCTTGCATGCAGATGGGGGTCTACGGTTCAGGGGTTTGTTAGTGGTTCCTACGGTTTATCGTGAGGACGTCTTACGGGAGTTTCATACTTCCCGTTTTGCAGTTCATCCAAGTGGTACCAAGATGTATCACAATTTAAGACGTCAGTATTGGTGGAACGGGATGAAGAAAGATATTGCACAGTCTGTGGCTAGATGCCTTACCTGTCAGCAGGTGAAGGCCGAGCATCAGAGGCCAGTTGGTTTATTGCAACCATTACCTGTAGTGCAATGGAAATGGGAGCATATTGCTATGGATTTTGTGACAGGTTTTCCAAGGTCAAGAAGGGGCAATGAGGCCGTATGGGTCATCATTGTCAGATTGACCAAGACGGCTCACTTTTTGCCTATTAAGGCAACAGATGATGCAGAGAAGCTTCGTGTTCTTTATGTGAAGGAGATTGTAAGGTTGCATGGAGTTTCTGTAACCATTGTGTCAGATAGGGATGCTAAGTTCACTTCGAAGTTCTGGGAAGGACTTCAAGTAGCGTTTGGTTCAGCGTTGCATCTTAGTACGGCATTCCATCCATAGACGGACGGTCAGTCGGAGCGTACTATCTCTATTTTGGAGGATATGCTTCGGGCATGTGTGCTTGACTTGGGTGGTAATTGGGAGGATCACCTTCCACTTATTGAGTTTGCCTACAACAACAGTTATCAAGCGAGCATCCAGATGGTTGCATTTGAGGTGTTGTATGGTAGACCTTGTAGGTCTCCTGTTTGTCGGACTGAGGTAGGTGAGACAGCCGCCTTAGGACCCGACATTGTACTCGAGACTACTGAGAAGATTAATTTGATAAGATAGATGTTACTTACAGCTCAGAGCCGACAGAAGAGCTATGCGGATAAGCGAAGACGACCGTTATCCTTTGAGGTGGGAGACCACGTTTTTCTATGGGTTTCTTCACGGAAGGGATTGATGAGATTCGGGAAAAGTGGCAAGTTGTCGCCACGATTTATTGGACCGTTTGAGATTTTGGACCGAGTAGGAGAGGTTGCCTACAGGCTTGCTTTGCCACCACAGTTGGATAGGGTCCACTATGTTTTCCATATATCGATGTTACGGAAGTACGAACCGGATCCATCTCACATTTTGAGTTGGGTAGATGTGGACATTGATGAGAATGTTTCCTATGATGAAGGACCAGTTCAGATTCTTGACACACAACAGAAGGTGTTGAGGAACAAGACGATACCAATGGTGAAAGTCCTTTGGAGACACCACGGAGTCGAGGAAGCTACTTGGGAGCTTGAACAGGAGGTTCGCTCCAAGTATCCAGAGTTGTTTTCTTCCTCAGGTATGTCTTCATTTCGGGGACGAAATCTTTTAAAGTTGGGGAGAGTGTAATGTTTGTGCCTTTATATATATATGTCTGTGTGTGCGGTGTGTATTAAGAAAAAAAAAAAAAAGAAAAAAAAAAAAAGAGAAAAGAAATATTAAAAAAAAACTGGGACCCATAAATGTTAAGACCATGTTTTTTTTCACTATAACCTCATCTTCTCTCTCTCGCGTCCATCTCTCTATTTGTCTCTCGGCTCCTTCTCTTTTTTCTTTTTTCTTTTTTCTTTTTTTTCACTTCAAGCTTTAACCCTTGATTACTCTCTCAATCCTTGCCGGATTTAGGTGCCGTTTGAGGCAAAATGACGAGCATGACGAGCCCTATGTGCCAGTATCAGAAATTCCAGCTTTTGGTCCTCTTTGGGAGCTCGAATTTGAGGACCCATTTTCTAGGGTTTTGGTGCAATCTTGAGGTAGGGACATCTTAAGCCATAGAATCTTGTTCCATATTGAATCATGCTCTTCTAATTGTGTTACAGCATGTTTGATTGCTTTGATTCTTGTTTAAACTGAGATATGTGAGAATATGCCATGTTATGTGAATATGTGTTACTTGATTGAATGGATAACATGTTTATATAGTGAGTTTCTATCATGATTATTATTTTACAAGCATGCTATAATGTTATATGAAATGGTACTTGTTGTAGAGTGTTAAATTCCCATTTATCATTGTATTGACATCATGTAAGATACATACATTTTATTGGGTTGCATAGGAAGGGATGTTGGTGTTTGAAAAGAAAAATGGGAATTTTGGGTGATGTGTTTGGAAAAAATTGGTTTTGATAAACCCGGTCGCTGCGGGGTTACCAACGGGCCGGAGGTTAATATAGCCTAGAGGGGACTAGGGAGTCGCCCTAGTGTGGTTGAGCTAGCTGGGCCCCATAATGACGCTGCGGGGTTACCAAGGGTCGGGGACACTAGCCAATCCTCCTCTCGTGTCGCTGCGGGGTTACCAAAGGGCAGGCTGTATTAACGTTTGAAAGTAATGATTTTGAGAATGAGAATGGGGAGTGTCATTGACATGCATTGCATTGCATTGTTTATACTTGGAATTGACTTGTATGTTGTATTTGATCCCCTAAGTTGTATGATCCCTATCTCCCATTGGCCTATGCTTTGATTGGATTCACTAGGACACAAGAATTGTGTCTTAAGTGTCTCTGCTGAGCTATATGCTCACCCTTATATCTATATATTTTTTTTTCAGGTCTTGGAAAAGAACCGGTGGACGAAAATCCACCCCAACTTTGAAAGTTTCTAGAGGAGCATTTTCCTTGTTATTTTGTAATAGACTACTCCTTTGTTCATCCCTCATTTTTGTAAAATTCCAAAGGTGTAATGATGTAAATTTCTTTTGAAGAACCATGATCATGTAATACACTTATGATACTTGATGACATATGGGATGCGAACTTAATGATAAGTAACTTGTTGATGAATGGAAGGATAATCCTAGCTTGAAGCATTGTCTAGATTAGTAGGTTGTATCATTATCTTTTGTAGCCGTGAATTCGGAAATTAGTTGCATGACAGGTTAAATATGCATTTAAACAGGTTGCGGTAGGTCCATTTTTAGGGGAGGTTATGCCGAATTTTTTTTTAAAAAAAAATTCTTGGCATCAGTTAGGGTCGTTACAACTTGTAGCCATTCTTGCTTAGGAATTGATACGATGTCATCCTAGGGTTTACTTGTCATGTCGTTGCAGCATCTACTAGAGTTTTAGATTTGTGAATGCACATTGCATCATTTATGCACATCACAGCCTATGTTTGTCCTGTTGATTATATTATTGCTCAAAATGTTCCACATGTGACTTTTCTGCCCTTTATGTCGTCATTGCATATCTAAGATTGCTTATTGTGCTTTGATCTGTACTGTTTAGTTAAGGCATGTAGAATGATTATCTTGAAGCTTTCTTAATCACTTCTTGCACAAGCATGATCCTATTTGTCCATTCTCTATTTCTATCTAACTCAGGCATGCTTTGTGTTTTCTTATTAGTTGCTTACTTTATCCTATACATGTGCACTGACTTACTTTTCTTGTTTTTACAGATACAGCGTAGACGAAAGACTCTTGCTAGGAAAAGAGTACACAGAGTGCCACAGCCTCCTCCTCTAAAGACAGAGTCTTCTTTATCGTCTTCATTTTCTACATCAGTCCATCCCGAGACATCTTCTATGGATGTCAAGTATACTTTTATTCGAGAGGTTCCTGCTGAGTCTTACTCCCGTAAGAAGTTGGAGCCCGAGTACAGATTTGACCGTAATATTTTCTCTAAGTGGGACCAGACCAAGTGGTCCCATAAGAAGTTGGAGCCTGAGTACAGATTTGACCGTGATATTTTCTCTAAGTTGGACCAAACTAAGTGATCATATGATGAGCTTGTTCGAAAGGGCATTGATGCTATTATGACACCGGCAGACACAGTTGTCTATCCCCAGTTGGTTATACTATTCTACCAACACCTCCGGATGGATGAGGATGACAAACTTCTTTTATATACCACCATTGACGGTTAGGAGATCGATATTTCTCTCCCAGCAATAGCTGCTGCTAACTGATGCCCTCACTCATCCCCATTGGCTGCTGATTCTCAGGATCCATTATATCCTACTGCTCCCCCTTTTCCACCTATGCTTATTATGGTAGCTAGACTATCTCCATAGGCTACATTTGAGGGCCACAACTTTATAGACCGGGTTAAGATTGACCCCCAATATTGGTTCATAGATTCCGTGTTGCACCTTAATGCCTTTCCATCAGGTCATGGTACTCAGAGGCGAGAGGGGATTCTTTAGGCTCTTTACTATTTGAGCCAGGGTTACTCGATTTCTATACTTGCACTCATTTGGGAGCTTGTCCACAAGTTTTGGAAGAACCTGTATCATACACAGAATTCTAGAGCTATGACTTGGCCTTTACCTTATGGCCATCTAATTACACAGTTGCTCCTGGATCAGGGTTACCAGTTTGACCCAGATGAGATTTTTAAGAATAATGTAGAGAGAGAGAGATGAGAGCATATGATCAGGCCAGGTGGACGAAGACTTACAATTCTTTCCTAAAGAATAAGAAGAACAGAGACATGAAGAGATAGCTTAAGAGAGAGAGAGAGATAGCAGCAGCAGACGCAGCTACAGCAGACGACACTGTAGATGATGCCGCAGATAGATCTCCCCCAGACAGAGGCGTCGCATTACCACTTCAGGTTTTACTTCATAGCCAGATGTGACCACTGCATCTCAGCAAGCTGACCCTTCACATGCCCCTCCCACCGAGCTGATAGCATAGACTGACACTCGATCTTACTATACCAATACTGATTCTAGCTACAGATCGAAGTAGCTCAGCTACACACAGACTTTATTTCCTTCAGAGCTAATATGACCTGGCGATACGAGGATGTCATGAGGTGGCATGATGATCTGGTGAGGCGACATGACGACTTGGTGGGGAGACACGATGATTTAGTCAAGTGATCTGATGACCTGAGTGCTGATATTGCTGAGGTAAGGTATGAGCTTGGAGCTTTGAAGACAGACCGTGCGACTTCTCTCACTTGCCATAGCAATTAGATATCCAATATACTGTGGTACATTGCTGACATGATGACCCCAGATCTCACTACCTGAATCCTCCATTTTTTCTTTCTACTTATTATCTGTCATTGATACTTGCAATGTTATGGCTAAGATATTTTAGCACCATCTTGACACTTGCACTGGTTTTGGATATTCTGGATATTATTTCTTGCATTGTACTTGTTACATATTGTTTTTTGGATATATGGTTTTGGATATATTTGCTATATACAGATTTTTGAGATTTTAACATCAGTTTTGAATATTCTGCACTTTACACTGCTATATACCGTGAGTTTTTGCCCAGTTCTCAATTTCACCTCTCATTTACATCATTAATGCATATGCTTTTATAGTTGTTAGTGTGACCATTTTCAGACAGGTTTGCAGAAACTAAGTTTGGGGGTGCGTCTTCCAAAGCTAAGCTTCCATTGCCGGGTCCCTTTTGTTTCACCCATTCGGTATACTCTTTCCATTAGCTATTACTTCTTTGCACATTGAGGACAATGTACATATTAAGTTTAGGGGTATGTTAACATATTTTACATGTCGTACTTTCTTTCTATGCATATGGTATGATTTGAGAGTCATGGGCTATGATTTTAATCTTTTGAAGACCATTATATTTAGAATTTAAAAATTGCTTGAGTTGAGAGTCCAATACTCCTTGTATGATTTGTGGATGCCATTTAGGAGTAAATTTTTTAAAAAATTGATATCTTGCTTTCATTTATAGTCCACATCCTCCTGATTTTGTGATTGTTTTGAGATTCACTCTAGGATTCTACACTAGCACAGGTGCACACTAGTATTCATTTGTGGGGTACATGCTTTGTTGATTATTGATTTGGTTATATCCCAATTGAGCTAGTAGTGCATTGAAAGCTTTCATTCTTGATAAAGGTAGATAATAAACCCTTTTCATTGAGTAGCTGGGATTCTAGCCTCATCAAGGACTGAATTTCTCATGCCGAAAGGTGGATGGCCCAAACTCTAGGTTAATAATTAAAAAAAAAAAAAAAAAACCCGAAGCAAACAAAAAGTAAGGATTTCTCCCAAAAGATGAGAAGTGGAAAATGATTAGATGGAGGTAGTTTTGATTTAAAGCCTAGTCGATTTGAGCTTGTAAGTCCTTAGAGGTGTTTAAACACCTAATTCCCTAAAGCCGTCTAGTTTGAGAGTCATTAACCTAACGCTCGACCTCATGGATCGCTAAAATGCTTAATAGATCAACACATTGCACCATGCTTCCATCTTTGATCCTCTAGGTTCGTAAAAAATAAAATTATATATATATATATGTATATATATATATATATATATATATATATATATATCGAGTGAAAGAATAAGTGCACCTATATGAATAAAGCTTTAATAAAAGGTCAACTCTTTGTTTTGATGATCGGTACTAGATTTGTGTGCTAGTTTGAGGCCGGATGTGATCATTTCTTTAGTTGGCTTAGATAGCAACATATTTGATGCCAGTTCACTTAAAAAGGATTCTAGAGTTGTTTTGATTTGCATGATCATTGTCTTGATGTGTGGAGGACCATATTTGCTTGCTTGATGTTGAGATTTTGGGGGATTGCTTGGAAAGGGTTGAAAAATTGCATACTTGAGGTAGTTTTCTCCCAATTTTTGTTTTGTATATTGGTGCCTCTCTTGTGAGAAAGAGCTCAACGTTTGTGGGTATCATTTCTAAAAACCCTCACGAGACTTCACTCGTCTACTAGGGGTAACCTAGGGGTTTAAAAGGCTTGTTGCTTATGCTAAATGCAATCATGTTTCCTACGAAAGTGGCATTATCCTTTTATTGCTTTCTAGTTCATAGTTATTTAGTTGTTTATTTCTTTCTTTTCCTTATAGTTCATTGCTAAGGGCTCTAATATATAAGTTTAGGGGTGTGATAAGTGCTAAAATATGATGCATTTTAGCACCTAAGCTAGGGTATTTTAATCTATTCATCTATCTTACTTTCATGTCTTAGTATTTATTTGTGTTTTTACCTATTTCAGGTCAATAAAGTTTAAATAGGCTAATAAGAGCCAATTAGCTCAATTTTGGAGCTAAGGAGCAAAGTTGGAAAAAAGCCAAGAAAGTTGCACCAGAGGAACTTCAATTGATCGAAGGGAATCCTGATCGATCAAAGATCTCTATAATTGATCGAAATGAGGTGGTGCCAGCTCAGCAAAGTCGATAAGGCCCAGAAGATATTTTTTAGGATACGTCAGCATCAATCGATCGATGCTAAGTGTTTGATCGATCGAGAATACTACTAGCAGTGTGCTGTCTAATTCCCGAGCAAGCCGATTTCCACCTAACTTGTGTAGTTGAAAATTTTCTCTAATCATAGGCTATATTTCTAACTTGGTGCTTACTCAAAGAGGCTTGTAATTGATTCATTGAAGAATATTGTAAAATTATATCATCAGAGAGTTCTATTACCAATTATAGAAATAGTTTCTCTCTCTAGAACTAAGGTTTTGGGAAGAAAGCAAGGATAAAGATGATGATGCCAACCTTTAACCAAGCCCTTAAGGGTTCCATGATCACTTTAATGAGTGGCTAAAACTTTCTCTTGGGGCTATAAATAGCCCCTAGGCTTGCTTCCTAAACCTAACTCTTGTGTATTTTTGGGTATTTTAGTTGTAATAGATGTTTTAACCATGAATAAATATATATCTTGTAATTTTTACTTGATTTGTATGAATTAATGATTTCAATTGATCATTTAGTTCTATCTATATGTTTATATATGCTAGAATTGATGTTCATGTTTTTGTCTCTAGATTTAATGAAATTGATGCATGTCTATGTGTGTTGATGTTGTTAATCTAGTGATGGTCAAGGCATGGTGCTTAATTGAACACTCTTGTGGTTTATTTGATGTTTTATACTTATTTCTTGATGGATTGTGCCAGACCTTTAGTTTAATTAGCTTAATTTTCATGTCAGTACCTTAGTTGTAGTGTAATTGCTTGAATTTCTTAATTTTCATGTTTATCCATTCTTATTGTTTGATGTTCCATACTTATGAGTGCAAAGAGTACATTCCTCTAGATTATTGTGTGTGCATTAATTATGGTTTAATTGAATGATTGCTGGTCTCATTTAATAGGTTGTGTTATTCACTAGATTAACTAGACAATCTATGCTTATTTGTCATCCATCATGCTTTGTTTTCAGTTAGTGGCACACACACACATTTTACAACTTAAATTTCCCCATTAATTTACAGTTGCTAGTGTTTGGTGAAGTGAAGCTTGGTGGTGAACTCTAAGCCCCAATACCTTTCTTTTCTATATCTTTTCCTAATTTCTAGATTGTTACTTACTTGCATTGTTTTAATTGAATCTTAGTTTAATTAATCAATCAAAACATCTTTTGATCATTCGACCTACTAATCCATCATTGATTCCAAGAATATCGCTCCTTTCCTTTGGGACGATCATTACTTACTCTAGCTATATTAATAGTTAGTAGCGATAGGGGCATTCTATAAATTCAAACTTGGCAACACTATTTCACCACTTTTGTGCTTTCGGTGATCGACACACACTACTATCCACCTATCTACTTTAACTACTTTAACTAATTTGTAGTATAATCCATCATTCCTAGGCATAGACTATCAAAACATTCATTTATAAAAAACATTAGAACACCATTGCATGATCTCCATTCTTATGTCCGGTAGGGATTCGCCAGATACCTTCCAATAAGAATAGATTAAGAATAGTTTACGAGCAGTTATATCTAAGATAAGGTAATAACTATTTAAAAACTATTTAAAACATTAAAATTCAATTGAGTTGCCTCAATTGCTCAGAATCATGCAATAAAAAAATAATATAATAAAAATACCCAAAGTTGAAACAATCAAACCATAGTACTTAGATTAGGTTACATCAGTGCCCTAAGAGAGGAATTAGCTACCCATGATGATGCGGAATATCATCTGTGTTGTTGTCGTCTTCATCGTCATGGATGACACTTCTTTTCTTAGGATCTTCACCTTCTAAGGTTATGGAAATCCTAAAAGCCGCCACCACAACATCAGAACTCTAAACAATATGATAGAAAAAGAACAATTCTTCTGAGGCCCTATGCCTTCAAACGATGGTTCTCGATCTTCACTTTTGTACTTAGTTAAACTTCTTCAACTATTTTCCGAAGCGTCTTTTCCATCAACACTTAGAATATTTTTGGATTTTCTTCCTTTTAACATTGCTCGATCCTTTCTTCATAGGGCGCAAGCTTGAGGTTTAAAGCTCAAGCTTTTGGCTCAGGGCTCGTGCTCTGAGTGACAGTGCTCGATACCTTGAGGTCTGGCACGAGGCCCTGGGAGCTTGGCTTTCTATGAAATCAACTCTTCAAATTCCGATGCCTCAGGCTCGAGCTTTTAGGTAGCTCGAACACCCTTGGGTAAGGCTCAAGCACCACTATGTAGGGCTCAAGCTCTGGAAGTCAAAGCTCGAGCTTTAATGCCTTTGTTGATTTTTCTATTTTCTTGTAGAGCTCAAGCCTTCGAACTGAGGCTCGAGCCTTGGTACTTGAATTCCTCCAAACTTCACCATTTAAGCTCTCGGCCTACTTAAAATGACTGACAACGACTTTGTAAGCTTCGATATCAGTCTTTTCATCATAAAGTCTCAGTTTTAACCATTTCTTTGGGAAGGTACCTATAAACACACAATAAACATAAATCAGTCTAATAATGGATAGAAGTATTACTTTAGATCTTAACATACGTATAATTAGGGGCTCGAATATGTAATATTCAGCACTTATCAAAAAGTATACGATTCTGTTTCTTGGGAGGGATTAATGGCAGCATTGAAGAAGTTTTGATTTACAGACAGTTGGATGGAGTTGATTACTTCCATTTTTAGGTCTTCTAGGTTCTCTATTTTACTGAATGGGTCACCTGTAGGCTTTGTCATCCAGAGAGAGGTTTGAGACAAGGTTGTCCCCTATCTCCATTGTTATTTACTTTGATTACTAAATTATTTTCCACCTTGGTAGCTGATGTTGTGCAGAGGAAAGAGTTGTCAGTGTTAAAGTCTGTTAAAAAATTTCAGAAACCTCTTAACCATATATTTTTTGTAGATGATTTAATGTTGGCTTATGAGGATTCTGTATATAATGCCACTATTATTGCAGCTATTTTCAGAAGACTTGAAGAGATCATAGGTTTGCAAATTAATCAACGGAAGAGTAGAGTTTTTTTCTTGAGAGCTGTGAGAAGGAAGCAGGTTCTTTTACAAGTCTTGAAATGTACGGAAGATGAGTTTCCAATCAAATACTTAGGGATGCCTTTGTGTCTGAATGGCTTAAAGAAGACTCACTGCAAGGAGCTTTTGGACAAAATTTTAAATAAAATTATGCGTTGGAACACAAAACTGCTTTCATTAGCTGGATGATTAGAACTAATCAGGGCTGTGGTCACACCCATTTTCCAACACTGGTGTAGTATTTATGATATGTTTATGGCTACTATCAATCAAATCCAGAAAAAATACAAATATTTTCTTTCCAGAAGTAAGGATGATGCAAAGAAGATGCATTTGTTAAACTGGGATAGAGTTACACAACTAAAAACTGAAGGAGATTTTAGGATTTGGAAACTTTTCTGATATCCAACTTGTTTCCAGGTCAGTGTTAGCTTGGGAATTTCTAAATAGCAAGGACAAACTGTGGATTTCTTGGTTTAAATTTAAGTATGCTCAGAATTCTAATTATTGGAATGTGGTAGTCAGGTAAAACTAGCTCCTCTATATGGAAATCTTTGGTTGAAGTTATAGAAGTGGTACAACAGCATATTTAGTTTCAGTTTGGGGATAGGCAAAATACTTTGTTTTTAAAGGATCCCTTGTGTAAAGGCCAATTTTTTAATGTTGTTTTTGGTCACAGTGTGGTTAGAAGTTTGCAGTTGCCTAGAGATAATCTGGTAAGTTCTTTAATTCAAAATGGGGCTTGAAATTTTCACAGTTTGCAACATGAAAATCTGGTTCAAGTTAAAATGTTTCTGTAGAATGTAGTGATTAAAGAGGGGGAAGATAAATTGATGTGGGACAAGGGAAAGTTCTCCTTTAAAATTGCTTGGGATGGTATTAGGTTAGGGGATACTGAGATGACTTGGTTTAAATTGTGTTGGGGTAAGGCCAGGCCTCGATGGTCTATTACAGCTGTACTAGTTCTCTTGGATAGACTGCCTTCTATGGTAAATTTGTAGCGAAAGAAAGTATGATTGGTTGTTAGATGCTCCCTCTGTCAGCAAAGTATAAACAACACTGACGATATTTTTGTTTCATGTCCTTTCTTCTAGGGGGTGTGGACATGGCTGGGTGGTATTTTGGGATCAGATTTACAGTGATTTCAAGAAGTTATGTCAGTGTGGGATCTCTTTCTGTGGATGGATAAGCTGTATCAGAATTCAAAGAGGCTTCAAAGTTTGTTTGCTACAGTTTTGTGGTATATTTGGAGAGAAAGGAACAATAGACTCCATGGTTCAGATAATCTTCATCTTGAGGCTATGGCTCGAGCTGCCCTTTTGGAAGTTTGTGATGTTCAGAGAGTTAATATTATTGATGTTATTGTATAGATTATGGTTTGATATTGTGATTTTGTACTGGAAGTGGGCTTATTCATTAGGCATATTATCCATGTAGTTTTTCTGTTTGCTTTTCCTAAAGGTATGCCCTCTGTGCTCTTGTATTCATGATGATTTTTTGAGCTCAATAAAACACCAATTAAAAAAAAAAAAAAAATGAGTTAAGTGCAACTTTTGCACCAATTATGGATGTTTGTGGGTATCATCTCTAGAAACCCTCACGAGACTACAACTCGTCCACTAAGGGTAACCTGAGGGTTTAAAGGCTTATTGCATATACTAAATGCAATCGTATCTCCCACGAAAGAGGAAGTTAGTTTATTTACTTTATTTTAATTTTTGTTTTGTATTGCTAAGAGACTAGCAATATGTATGTTTGGGGGTATACTAAGCGCACTGAATATTGCACATTCAAGCCCTTAAGGTTACATGTAATAGTTCTTTAGTAATGCTTATGTAGTAGTACTTATACCATTTTCGTGGTTTTAGGTATTTTCAGGTGTTGGCCTTCAAAACCAGTTAATTCCACCTATTGTGGGCCTTCAATGATGTTTCCAAGGATCAAGGAGAGTACCAGCTTACTCAGGATCAAGTTAGAGCTCAAATGGACAAAGTTCATGTTTTTATAGCATGAGGGTTCGAACCCCTAATTGAGGATCGAATCCCCACTCAAACTAGCAATGTATACAAAATCTACCCTGAGGGATCGAACGTTGGAGCATTGGTTTTGCTCTCTTCTAATCCTATTTGGGCCAGACTTCCTCAAAAAGTTGGAGCATAAGTTTAGGGCCTATTGTTGGCCAAATAAGGCATAATTAATGCCTATTGAAGAGAGAAAACACATAAGAGATTATTGGCAGCTAGGAACAATCTTCCATAGCTAAAGCTTGAAGAAAGTGATTCCAGTCAGATTTGCAGTCCATGGAAATGGCATTTATTGCATAATTGAAGACTTCTACCTCTCTATGAGTAAATAAACTCTTCTCAGGGAATTGATGCAACTTTAGCCAAGTAACATGGTTTAATTGTACTTATTTTTAGGGATCTTTTATGGATTGTGGATATTGATTGCATGGTTAAGAGCAATTGACTTAGTTGTGCTAAGAAATTAAGATTTAATGTTTATAATCGGTTTAAATGAAATCTCCGTCTTGTGTTAGATTTAATTTTGCTTCAATCAAATTCAAACTTCTCTTATTTGATATGATTATAGGAGTAGTAATACAATGGTATTTAATGAATATATGAATAAGTGGTTTGATAATTCATGCTTAGGGAATTCAGGTTGTTTAACACCGTAGATTAGAGTAGTTAGGTAGAAAAATCGTGCTAACTGAGGATAAGTTATTCTTAGTGTTTATTCATATACAACTTTCTAATTGAATTAAAGTGAGCTTGTAGCCACTTGATTCTAGAAAATACTTAAATATGAATTTTCCCATAATTTAAAATAATTGACCTTGTTATGAGGATAGTGGTGAAGTGAATCCCTGAGTTCCCTTTTTCTTGATATCTATTATCCTAAACTTAGTTTATTTTCGGATTTTAATTTCATTTGCAATTAGAAGTAATAAAATCACCAATCAATCTTTCTCTTGGGTTAAATCGGAACTAATTTTATACTTAACAATTTCAACACGGTCCTTGAGGTTCGAGACCCTCTAAATAGCCTTATCCTACAAGGATTTATTTTATTACGAGTGGTCATTTCTAATTGACACACATCACTATTTTACTTCCCCTCTTGCAATCCTGATACTTTTAGAATATGGTTTTCTCATAGTTTGGAAGCAAGAATCTGGTCCTTATCAAATACTTCATTTTCGTCCAAGAGTGTACTAGTGTCGTCCCTTGTTGTGCATGAGAAACCTATAGTTGTTTTCACCATGCAAAAGCTCCTCCCATAAGCCTATACACCACCAGTTTCACTCTTTTTTTTTTTTTTTATCTTCATGGATATGCATGTAGTCAAACAATCTCTCAACTTATGTTATCCAATCCAAGATTTCTTCTATATTAAGGTGATCATTAAAAGTAGAAATATCCATTTTCATACGAATCTCCCTAGAGTCATGATATCCTTGATCCTGATATCTTCCTGCACCTCTACATCCCCTAAGTACTTTTTAGCTTATACTTCATCATCACAAAAGTCTTCCTCGTAGGCTAGCTACTTATGCAGCGGGATGGGGTTGTGATCCCAAACAGGACGAATACAATCTTCATCAACTTTACACGACCTGTTATATTGAGATTCTTATCCGGACCTAACGTGACCTTAGCAAGGGTTGCCTGTCAGAAGTCCTGAAATTCGGCCCTTGAAAGAACCTATCCTTATAAACCTTCGAACGCCAACAAAGTTGCCATCACCACAATCATCTGTTATCAGACTAGGAAAGGAAAAAACTTTGATACTGTTGCTCCCATATTTA
The DNA here is from genome assembly GCF_030987335.1 of Cornus florida. Classification (NCBI taxonomy): domain Eukaryota; kingdom Viridiplantae; phylum Streptophyta; class Magnoliopsida; order Cornales; family Cornaceae; genus Cornus; species Cornus florida. The sequence goes on along the minus strand of NW_026775571.1, from coordinate 36,377,154 downwards.
AATTAGGGTTTTCCCTTTTAAATGTGATTTATTTTAAGTGCAACATGTGTAATTTGGCTACAGAGGTTCACAGAGGCATTTAGGTCATTTTACTCATGTATCCTACCATTTTACACTTATCTGAGATAGTACATTATGTTGCATTACTCAGAAATGAAGTTTTATCAGGTGTACACAACTACAACTATAGAATTTCGTATATGTTGACAAGTGTCCTTCACAGGGTATTTTGGTCATTACAAGTGATGAAAAATTGTGTGATGCGTGTCCTGTGGTCTTAGTGTGAGAAACTAAGGTATATTATCCATTGTTTAGTGGTTAAGATTAATATATATTGATGATATATACATAGACATAAGTTGTCAAATAACATGCCCACTAGAGGACAAGATAATGAGTTGTACCAGAGGTATTGTGGCCTTTTCACTCAGGGAATGCCAGAATATTCCTTGGCTAATGATTGGTAGATGGTGCCATGTAGATTTTCTCTTTAGGGTAGGAGTACATGCCTGGTGTCACCAGAACCAAAGTTCAATGTATGATAAAATGTGGCCGAGTTTAAATTTGTTAAATGCCACTACCACTACTAACTACTAACGTAGCAAGAGTGAGTAGGGATCGTCCCAAGGGAAAAGTAGGGTGTTCTGGAATCAATATTCGATTAGTAGGTCGAATGATCAAATAGGGTTTGAAATTATTAATTAAACTAATGGTTCAATTAAAACAATGCAATTAAGTGATAATCTAGAAATTAGAGAAAGTAATATGAGAGAAAGGTCTTGGGGCTTAGAGTTCACCACTAAGCTTCACTTCACAAAACACTAGCAATTGTAAATTAATAGGGAAATTCATATTGTAAAATGTGTGTGTGTCACCAATTGAAAACTAAGTATGGATGGTAAATAAGCATAGATTGTCTAATCAATCTAGTGAGTAACACAACCTATCAAATGAGACCATTAACCTTTCAATTAAACCAGAATTACTACACACACAAAAATCTAGAGAAATGTACTTCTTGTACTCATAAGTATAGAACATCAAACAACAAGAATGGATTGTCCACCTATCTAAGAAATTAAAGCAATTACACTACAACTATGTTAATGACATAAAAATTAAACTAATTAAACTAAGGAGGCGGCACAATCCATCAAGAAATAAGTATGAACCATAAAATAAACCACAAGAGTAATTAATTAAGCACCATGCCTTGACCATCACTAGATTTATTACATCAACACACATAGACATGCATCAATTTCATTAAATCTAGAGAAAAGCATATGAACATTCATTCTAGCATACATAGACATATGGATAAAATTAAATAATCAATTGAAAGCACTAATCCGTACAAATCATGTAAAAATCACAAGATCTATATTTATTCATGGTCAAAACATCAATTACAACTAAAATCCCCAAAAATATACGAAAGGCTAGGTTTCGGAAGCAAGCCTAGGGGCTATCTCTAGCCTCAAGAAAAGGATTTAGCCACTCATTGTAGTGGCCATGGAACCCTCAAGGATTAACTTCAAGGTTAGCATAATCTTTTTCATCCTTGCTTTCTTCACAAACCCTAGTTCAAAAGAGAAAACTATTTCTATCTTTTGTAAAATATCTATTAGATGAACTCCATACAAAATTGGTTCAATGAATCTATTACAATCTTCTTTGAGTAGGCAACAAGTCAGAAATATTTCATTTAATTGGTGGAAATTCACAGTTGCAAAAGTTGGTTGAGTCTGGGCGCACTCAGGAATTAGATAGCACACTGCTAGTAGTCATTTCGATCGATCGAAGAGAACTTCGATCGATCAAACACTTACTTCAATCGATCGAAGGTGACGTGTCATGAAAAAATCTTCTTGGCCTTATCCGAATTACTGAGCTGGCACCGCCTTAATCTCGATCGATCGAAGCTTCACTGGTGTAATTTTTTGACTTCTTTCCAAATTTGCTCCTTAACTAAAAATATGAGCTAAATGGCTCTTCTTTTCCTGTTTGAACCTTATTGACCAGAAATTGGCAGAAACACAAATAAGTACTAAAATATGAAAGTAAGATAGATGAATAGACTAAAATACCCTAACTTAGGTGCTAAAATGTGTCATATTTGAGCACTCTTCACGCCTTTAAACTTAAATATTGCTAGTCCTTAGCAATAAACTACAAGGAGAAGAAAGAAATAAACGACTAAGTAACTATGAACTAGAAAACAATGAAATGATAGTGCCACTTTTGTAGGGAACACGATTTCATTTAGCGTATGCAACAAGCCTTTTAAACCCCTAAGTTACCCCTAGTGGATGAGTAAAGTCTCGTTATGGTTTCCAGAAATGATACCCACAAACATTGAACTCTTTCTCATTAAAGAGGCACCAATATACAAAACAAGCATTGGGAGAGAACTACCTCAAGTATGCAATTTTTCAACCCTTTCTAAGCAATCTCCCAAAATCTCAACACCAAGCAAACAAGTATGGTCCTCCACACATCAAGATAATGATCAGACAAATTAAAACAATTCTAGAATCCTTTTTCAGTGAACTGGCATCAAATATGTTGCTATCTAAGCCAACCAAAGAAATGATCTCACCCAACCTCAAACTAGCACACAAATCTAGTACCGATCATCAAGACAAAGAATGGACCTTTTATTAAATCTTTATTCAACTAGGTGCGCTTATTCCTTTCACTCAATTTTTTATTTTTATTTTATTTGTTTACTAACTTAAAGGATCAAAGATGGAAGCAAGGTGCAATGTAGTGATCTATTTTGCTCTTTAGGTTAATGACTCTCAAACCGAACGAATTTAAGGCATTAGGTGTTAAAACACCCATAAAGACTTACAAGCTCAAATCAACTAGGCTACAAATCAAGACAACCTCCATCTAATCATTTCCCATTTCTCGCCTTTTGGGAGAAGTCCTCACTTTTTTTTTATAATTATTAACCTAGAGTTTGGGCCCTCCACCTTTCAACGCGAGAAATTCAGTGCTTAATGAGGCTAGAATCCCAGCTTTGGAAGGCACACCCTCAAACTTAGATTCTAAAAACCTGTCTGAAAATGGTCACACTAGCAATTGTCAAAACATATACATCAATAATATAAATGAGAGGTGAAACTAAGAACTGGGCAAAAATCATGGCATCTAGCAATGTAAAGCTCAGAATATCCAAAACTGATATCAAAATCGAAAAAATCCATATATAGCAAGTGAATCCCAAACCGTATATCCAAAAATCAATGTATATCAAGTGTGGTACAAAAATAATATCCAATGTATACAAACCCAGTGCAAAAATATCTCAATAATAATAGTGTATCAGAACAAATTATGAGTAATAAAGAGAAGAAAAATGGTGGAATCAGGGAGTAAGATTTTGAGTCATCATATCAGCAATGTATTGTAGCATGTTAGACATTTCGTAGCTGTATCGAGTGAGAGAATTCGAAACGTTAGTCCGCAATGCTCCAAGCTCACGCCTTACCTCAACTACATTTGTCCTCAAGTGATCGTGCCTCCTCACTAAGTCATCATGTCTCTGCACCAGATCATCATGCCACCTCGTGACATCCTCGTGCTGCCTGGTCATATCTGCTCTGAAGGAAATGAAATCTGTGTGTAGCTGAGTGACATCAGATCTGTAGCTAGAATCTGTACTGACATATCAGGATCGAGTGTCGGTCTGTGCTATAGGCTCTGTGGGAGGGACAAGAGAGGGCCAGCCAGTTGAGATGTAGTAGGTACATCTGGCTATGAAATAGAAGCTGGAGTAGTAGTGTGACATCTCTGTCTCAAAGGTGACCTATCGGTTGTCTCTTCTGTAGTTACATCCTCTACTACTCTCTCCTGATCACGCTTTCTTTTCTGATCCCTGTTCTTTCCATTCTTGAGGCTAGAATTATAAGTCGTTATCCACTTGGCCTAGTCATAGGCCCTCTTAACTCTCTGTGCATCTTACTCTAGAATCTCATCTGGGTCAAAATAGTAACCCTAACCAAGTCTCAGCTCTAAAATTTTGTGTATGAATCAGATTCTTCCAGAACTTATGAATGAGCTCAACAGAAATCCAATAGCCTTGGCTCAAACAATATCGAGCCTAAAAAATCTCCTTTCTCTACTGTATACAATGGCCTGATGGAAAGGCATTGAGGTTCAGCACAGAATCAATAAACCAATATCGGGGATCAATGTCAACTCGGTCTGCAAATCTATTGCCCTCATAGGCAGCATGTGGAGGTAGAGTCGCTGCCATGGTCAGCTCGGAGGGATAAGGTGAAGCACTAGGATATAATGGATCCTAAGAATCAGCAATCAATGGAGATGAATTGGGGCATTGACAAGCAGCAGCTATGGCAGGGAGAAAAATGTCGATCCCCTAGCCGTCTATAGTCG